>NC_068935.1:62620141-63984896 GCF_023091745.1 Budorcas taxicolor | reverse complement strand
CACTCATTGAGGAAAGACACACACAGTGCAACAGAGAGATATCCACAATGAGAGAGAGAAACACATGGTGAGAGACACACACAGACACTGAGAGAGATATACACACTCGAATGCACACACCATGAGAGATCTATACAGAGAGACATAGAGACACACACAGTGGGAGACAAACACACTGAGAGACATACACATACAGAGAGAGAGGACACACACATACTGAAAGAGACATACACACTGAGAGAGAGTCACAAACACTGAAAACACACACACGAACACATACAGACACACAACTGAGAGATACACACACTGTGAGACATACCCTTACAGAGAGAGAAAACAAAAAAAATGGACACACACACTGAGAACCAGACACACTCACCTTGGGAGAGACACATACTGAGAGACGGAAAAAACACTGTGAGAGACACACACAGAGACACACAGAGACACACACACTCAGAGAGAGAGGCACACACACTGAGAGAGACACACACACTCAGAGAGAACACCATCACACTGAAAGATACACTCACACTGAGACAGACACACACACTATGTAAGATTGAACACAAAACATACAGAAACACACACTCATTGAGAAAGACACACACACACATTGCGAAAGAGAGACATCCACAATGAGAGAGAGAAACACACAGTGAGAGACACACACAGACACTGAGAGAGACATACACAGTCAGAGTCACACACCATGAGAGACCCACACAGAGTGACATAGAGACACACACAGTGAGAGACACACACAATGAGGGACATACACATACATAGAGAGACAGACACTGAGAGACACACACACACACTGAAAGAGACATACACACTGGGAGAGAGTGACAAACACTGAGCAACACACACACAGTCACATACAGACACAAAACTGAGAGATATACACTCTGAGAGACATACCCTTACAGAGAGTGAAAAACAAAAACACACAAACACACACTATTAACCAGACACACTCACACTGAGAGAGACACACACACACTGAGAGAGAGACAAAAACACACTGAGACACACACACAGAGACACACAGAGACATGCACACTGAGAGGGACACACAGACTGAGAGACACAACACTGAGAGACATACACATATGGAGGGAAAACACAAACACACACCCTGAGAACCAGGCACACTCACAATGAGAGAAACACACTGACAGAGACACACACTGAGAGAGATACAAAAACATAATGAGAGAGACACACTGAGAAAGACACATACTGAGAGAGACAGAAAAACACACTGAGAGACACCATACTGAAAGACACACACAGAGACACACAGAGACAGGCAAACTGACAGGGACACACACACTGAGAGACGCCCTCATTCAGGAAGAGAAAGACTCCTGAGAGCAAGACACCTGCAAACACTGAGATTAGACACGCTCACACTGAGAGGGACACACACACTGAGAGAGAGTCAAAACACACTGAGAGAAATAGAGAGAAACACAGAGACATGCAAACTGAGAGGGAGTGTCACACTGAGAGACATACACATATAGTGGGAGAAACACACACCCCTGAGAGCACACAAACACAAACACTGAGAATCAGACACACTCACACTGAGAGACACACACACACAGAGACACACACATTCAGAGACTCAAAGCACACTGAGAGACTCATACAGAGACAAACAGACGCATGCCAACTCAGAGAGACATACACAAAAGAGACATACACATACACTGGGAGAAACACACACACACACTAAGAACCAGGCACACTCACAATGAGAGATATATACTGACAGAGACACAGACTGAGAGACAGAGAAAAACAAAATGAGAGAGATACACTGACAGAGAACTCACTGAGAGAGAGACACACTGAGAGAGAGAGAAAAACACACTGAGAGACACACATGCTGAGAGACACACACTGAGAGAGTGTTAAAAACACACTGACAGAAACTAACAGAGACACAGAGACATGCAAACTGACAGGTACACACACACTGAGATGCACGCACATAAAGTGGGAGAAACACACACAGAGACACACAAAGAATCAGGACCAATCCGCAATGAGAGAAACACACTGACAGAGACACACACAGAGAGAGAGAGAGAAACACAATTAGAAAGACATACTCAGAGAGAGGCACACTGAGATAGAGGGAAAAAGACACTGAAAGACACACATGCTGAGAGACACACATACAGAGAGACAAGCCCAGAGACACACAGACACAGCAAACTGACAAGGACACACACACTGAGAGACACCCTCATCCAGGAAGAGTCACACACTCCTGAGCACAAGACACACACAAACCCTAGAATCAGACACACTCACACTGAGAGAGACAACACACTGAGAGAGACCCACACACTGAGAGAGACAATCTTATTGAGAGAGACATACACAGAGTCAAAACACACTGAGAGACACAGACATACAGAGAGACACAGACAGAGACACACAGAGAGGCAAACTCCCTGGGGCACACACACTCAGAGACATACACATACAGTGGGAGAAAAACATACTCCTGAGAGCAAACAAACACAAACACTGAGAATCAGACACACTCTACTGAGAGAGACACACACACAGAGAGACACTCACATGCAGAGACTCAAAACACACTGAGAGACTCATACAGAGACAAACAGACACGTGTCAAATGAGAGAGACATACACACAGAGAGACATACACATACACTGGGAGAAACACACACACACTAAGAATAAGGCACACTCATATTGAGAGAGACACAATGACACAGACAGAATCTGAGAGACAGAGAAAAACAAAATGAGAGAGACACATTGACAGACACACTCACTGAGAGAGAGAGAAAAACACTGAGAGACACACATGCTGTGAAACACACATACAGAGAGACAAGCCCAGAGACACACAGACACAGTAAACTGACAAGGACACACACTGAGAGACAGCCTCAACGAGGAAGAGTCAGACTCCTGAGCGCAAGACACACACAAACCCTGAGAATCACACACACTCACACTGAGAGAGAAAACACGCTGAGACAGACACACACATTCAGAGAGTCAAAACACCCTGAGAGAAACACACAGAGACATGCCAACAGAGAGAGACACACACACTGCGAGACACACATATACAGTGGGAGATATACAGACACACACTAAGAACCAGGCACACTCACAATGAGAGAGACACACTGGCAGACACACACACTGAGAGAGAGAAAACACACTGAGAGACACACATCCTGAGAGAGACACACACTGAGAGAGTGTTTAAAACACACTGAGATAAACACACAGAGACACGGAGAAAGGCAAACTCACTGGGACACACACACTGAGAGACATACACATACAGCTGGATAAACACACATTCCTGAGAGCAAACAAACACAAACACTGAGAATCACACACACTCACACTGAGAGAGACACACACACTGAGAGAGACACACACATTCAGAGACTCAAAACACAGTCAGAGACACACAAAGAGACACAAAGAAACATGTAAACTGAGACATACACACACACTGGGAGACCAACACGTACACAGGAAGAAACACACACACACACACTAACAACCAGCACGCTCACAATTAGAGAGAATCCCTCAGAGAGATACACACGAAGAGACAGTGAAAAACTCACTGAGTGACACACACAAACTGAAAGACATATACAGAGACACACAGACAGGCAAACACACAGGGACACACACACTAAGAGATATACGCATACAGTGTGAGAAACACACACTCCTGAGAGCAAAAGAACACAAACACTGAGAATCAGACACACTCACACTGAGAGAGACACAAGCAATGAGAGAGAGTCAAAACACACTGAGAGACACAGAGACATGCAATCTGAGAGACACACACACTGAGAGACATACACATACAGTGGTAGAAACACACACTCATGAGAGCAAACAAACACAAACACTGAGAATCAGACACACTCACACTGAGAGAAACACACACACTGAGAGACACACTTCTTGAGAGAGACACACACAGAGTGTGTCAAAACACACTGAGAGACACACACATACAGAGAGACACATACAGAGAGACACACACAGAGGCACACAGAGAGGCAAACTCCCTGGGACACACACATTCAGAGACATACACATACAGTGGGAGAAACACACACTCCTGAGAGCAAACAAACACAAACACTGAGAATCAGACACACTCACATTGAGACACACACACACACAGAGACACACACATTCAGAGACTCAAAACACACTGAGAGACTCATACAGAGACAGACAGACACACGCAAAATCAGAGAGACATACACACAGAGAGACATACACATACACTGGATGAAACACACACACACACTAAGAATCAGGCACACTCACAATGAGAGAGACACACTGACAGAGTCACACACTGAGAGACAGAGAAAAACAAAAAGAGAGAGACACACTGACAGAGACACTCACTGAGAAAGACACTCACTGAGAGAGAGAGAAACACACAAAACACTGAGAGAAACACATGCTGAGAGGCACACATACAGAGACTAGCCCGAAACACCCAGACAGAGCAAGCTGACAAGGACACACACATTGAGAGACACCCTCATCCAGGAAGAGTCACACACTCCTGACGCAAGACACACACAACGCCTGAGAATCAGACACACTCACACTGAGAGAGATAACACACTGAGACAGACACACCCATTCAGAGAGTCAATACACACTGAGAGAAACACACAGAGACACACAGAGACATGCAACCTGAGATGGACACACACACTGAGAGACACACGCATACAGTGGGAGAAATACAGACACACACTAAGAACCAGGCAACCTGACAATGAGAGAGACACACTGACAGAGACAAACACTGAAAGAGACAAAAAAACACTGAGAGACACACATCCTGAGAGAGACACACACTGAGAGGGTGTTAACAACACACTGAGAGAAAAACACAGAGACACACAGAGAGGCAAACTCACTGGGACATACAGACTAAGAGATATACGCATACAGTGGGAGAAACACACACTCCTGAGAGCAAACAAACACAAACACTGAGAATCAGACATACTCACCCTGAGAGAGACACACTTATTGAGACAGACACACACAGAGAGAGTAAAAACACACTGAGAGACACACACATACAGAGAGACACACACAGAGACACAAAGAGAGGAAAACTCACTGGGACACACACACTGAGAGATATAATCATACAGCTGGATAATCACACATTCCTGGGAGCAAACAACACAAACAATGAGAATCAAACATACTCACACTGAGAGAGACACACACACACAAGAAACACAGTCAGAGACTCAAAACACACTGAGAGACTCATACAGAGACAAAGAGACTCATGACAACTCAGAGAGACATACACACAGAGAGACATACACATACACTGGGAGAAACACACACACACACACTAAGACCAGGCACACTCACAATGAGAGAGACACACTGACAGAGACACACACTGAGAGACATAGAAAGACAAAAAGAGAGAGACACACTGACAGAGACACTCACTGAGAGAGAGAGACACACTGAGAGAGAGAGAAAAACACAGTGAGAGACACACATGTTGAAAGACACACATACAGAGAGACAAGGCCAGAGACACACAGACGCAGCAAACTGACAAGGACACACACACTGAGAGACACCCTCATCCAGGAAAAGTCACACACTCCTGAGTGCAAGAGAAACACAACTCCTGAATATTCGACACACTGACACTGAGAGACACACACACAGAGACAGACACACACATTCAGAGAGTCAACACACAGAGAGAAACACACAGAGAAACACAGAAACATGCAACCTCAGTGGGACACACACACTGGGAGACATACAAGTACACAGGGAGAAAAACACACACACACTAACAACCGGCATGCTCACAATTAGAGAGAATCCCTGAGAGAGATACACACTGAGAGACAGTGAAAAACACTCTGACTGGCACACACAAACTGAGAGACACACACAGAGACACACAGAGACAGGCAACGTGAGAGAGAGAGAGACACACACACACAGACATACACATACAGTAGTAGAAACACACACTCCTGAGAGCAAATAAACACAAACACTGTGAATCATACACACTCACACTGAGAGAAACACACACACTGACAGCGACAGATTTATTGAGAGAGACACACACAGAGAGAGTCAAAACACACTGAGAAACACACACATGCAGAGAGACACACACAGAGACACACAGAGAGGCACACTCACTGGACACACACACTCAGAGACATACACATACAGTGGGAGAAACACACATTCCTGGGAGCAAACAAACACAAACACTGAGAATCAGACACACTCACACTGAGAGAGACACACACAGACAGACACACATATTCAGAGACTCAAAACCCACTGAGAGACACAAGCAGAGACACGAAGTGAGAGGCCAACTAAGAGAGACACACACTGAGAGACATACACATACAGAAGGAGAAACACACACACACACACACACTGAGAACCATCCACCCTCACAATGAGAGAAACACACTGGCAGAGACACACACTGAGCGAGGTACAAAAACATAATGAGAGAGACACACTGAGAAAGACACACACTGAGAGAGACAGAAAAACACACTGAGAGACACACATACTGAGAGACACACACAGAGAGACACAGAGACAGGCAAACTGACAGGGATACACACACTCAGAGGCACCCTCATCCAGGAAGAGAAACACTCCTGAGAGCAAGACAGCCACAAACACGGAGAATCAGACACACTCACACTGAGAGGGACACACACACTGAGAGAGGGTCAAAACACATTGAGAGACACACACAGAGACACACAGAGAGATGCAAACTCTGAGGGAAACACACACTGAGAGACATACACATACAGTTGTAGAAACACAAACTCCTGAGAGCAAACAAACACAAACACTGAGAATCATACACACTCACACTGAGAAAAACACACTCACTGAAAAAGACACATTTATTGAGAGAGACACAAACAGAGAGAGTTATAAAACACTGAGGAAGACACACATGCAGAGACACACACACAGAGACACACAGAGAGGCAAACTCACTGGGACACACACACTCAGAGACATACACATACAGTGGGAGAAACACACATTCCTGGGAGCAAACAAACACAAACACTGAGAATCAAACACACTCACACTGAGAGAGACACATACACTGAGAGAGACAAACACATTCAGAGACTCAAAACCCACTGAGAGTCACATGTGGAGACATGCAGAGACATGCAAACCCAGACAGACACACACTGAGAGACATACACATACAGAGGGAGAAACACACACACACACTGAGAACCAGTCACACTCACAATGAGACAAAACCTCTTAGAGACAGACATTGAAGAGACACAAAAATACAATGAGAGACACACTAAGAAAGACACACACTGAGAGAGACAGAAAAACACACTGAGAGACACACACAGAGACACAGAGTCATGCACACTGACAGGGACACACACTCTGAGAGACACCCTCATCCAGGGAGAGAAACACTCCTGAGAGCAAGGCACCCACAAACACTGAGAATCAGACACACTCACACTGAGAGGGTCACAAGCACTGAGAGAGAGTCAAAAAACACAGTGAGACACACACAGAGACATGCAACCTGAGAGAGACACACACACACAGACATACACATACAGTAGTAGAAACACACATTCCTGAGAGCAAATAAGCACAAACCCTGAGAATCAGACACACTCACACTGAGAGAGACACACACACTGAGACAGACACACTTATTGAGAGAGACACACACACAGAGAGTCAAAAGACACTGAGAGACACACACATACAGAGAGACACACACAGAGACACACGGTAGGCCAACCTACTGGGAGACACATCCTGAGAGACATACACACACCGTGGGAAAAACACACACTCCTGAGAGCAAACAAACACAAACACTGAGAGTCATACACACTGACACTGAGACAGAAACACACACTAGAGAGACACACTTATTGAGACAGACACACACACACAGAGTCAAAAGACACTGAGAGACACACACATACAGAGGGACACACACAGAGACACACAGAGAGGCAAACTCCCTGGGACACACACACTCACAGACATACACACACAGTGGGAGAACCACACACTCCTGAGAGCAAACAAACACAAACACTGAGAATCAGACACACTCACACTGAGAGAGACACACACACACAGAGACACACACATTCAGAGACTCAAAACACACTGAGAGACACATACAGAGACAAACAGACACATGCAATTTCAGAGAGACATACACACAGAGAGACATACACATACATTGGGAGAAACATACACACACACTAAGAACCAGACACACTCACAATCAGAGAGACACACTGACAGAGACACACACTGAGAGGCAGAGAAAAACAAAATGAGAGAGACACAATGACAGAGACACTCACTGAGAGAGAGACACACTGAGAGAGAGAGAAAAAGACACTGAGAGCACACATGCTCACAGACACACATACACAGATACAAGCCCAGAGACACACAGACACAGCAAACTGACAAGGGCACACACACTGAGAGAGACCCTCATCCAGGACGAGTCACACACTCCTGAGCGCAAGACACACACAAACCCTGAGAATCAGACACACTCACACTGAGAGAGACACACACACTGAGACAGACACACTTATTGAGAGAGACACACACACACAGAGTCAAAAGACACTGAGAGACACACACATACAGAGAGACAGACACAGAGACACACGGAGAGGCAAACCTACTGGGAGACACACCCTGAGAGACATACACACACTGTGGGAGAAACACACACTCCTGAGAGCAAACAAACACAAACACTGAGAATCAGACACACTCACACTGAGAGAGACACACACACACACAGAGACTCAAAACACACTGAGAGATTCATACAGAGAAAAACAGACACATGCAAATTCAGAGAGACATACACACAGAGAGACATACACATACACTGGGAGAAACACACACACACACTAAGAACCTGGCACACTCACAATGAGAGAGACACACTGACAGAGACACACACTGAGAGACAGGGAAAAACAAAATGAGAGAGAAACACTGAGAGAGACACACTGAGAGAGAGAGAAAAACACAAAGAGACACACATGATGAGAGACACACATACAGAGAGACAAGCCCAGAGAAACACAGACACAGCAAACTGACTAGGACACACACAGAGAGACACCCTCATCCAGGTAGAGTCACACACTTCTCAGTGCAAGACACACACAAACCCTGAGAATCAGACACACTCACACTGAGAGACACAACACAACGAGACACACACACACACATTCAGAGAGTGAAAATACACTGAAATAAAAACACAGAGAGACTCAAACTCAGAGGAACACACACACTGAAAGACACACACATACAGTGGGAGACATACAGACACACACTAAGAACCAGGCACACTCACAATGAGAGAGACACACTGACAGAGACACACACTGAAAGACACAAAAACACACTGAGAGACACACATTCTGAGAGAGACACACAATGATAGAGTGTTAAAAACACACTGAGAGAAACACACAGACACACACAGACAGGCAAAATCACTGGGACACACACACTGAGAGACATACACATACAGCTGGAGAAACACACATTCCTGAGAGCAAACAAACACAAACTCTGATAATCAGACACACTCACACTGAGAGAGACACATGCATTCAGAAACTCAAAACACAATGAGAGACTCATACAGAGACAAACAGACACATGCAAATTCAGAGAAACATACACACAGTGAGACATACATACATTGGAAGAAACAGACACACACACTAAGAACCAGACACACTCACAATGAGAGAGACACACACGCACAGAGATACACACTGAGAGACAGAGAAAAACAAGATGAGAGAGACACACTGAGAGAAACACTCACTGAGAGAGAGACACACTAAGAGAGAGAGAAATACAAACTGAGAGATACATATGATGAGATACACACATACACAGAGACAAGCCCAGAGACACACAGACACAGCAAGCTGACAAGGACACACACACTGAGAGACACCCTCATCCAGGAAAAGTCACACACTCCTGAGCGCAAGACCCACACAAACCCTGAGAGCAGACACTCAAACTGAGAGAGACAACACACTGAGACAGACACAAACATTCAGAGAGTCAAAACACACTGAGGTAAATACACAGAGGCAGGCTAACTTTGAGGGACTCACACACTGAGAGACACACACATTTGGTGGGAGAAATACAGACACACACTCAGAACCAGGCACACTCACAGAGAGACACACTGACAGAGACACACACTGAGAGAGAGAAAAACACACTGGGAGACACACATCCTGAGAGAGACACACACTGAGAGAGTGTTAAAAACACTCTGAGAGAAACACACAGAGACATAGAGACATGCAAACTGACAGGTACACACACACTTAGACACATGCACATAAAGTGGGAGAGACACACACACACACAAAAAGCTACGCACACTCACAATGAGAGAAACACACTGACAGAGACACACACAGAGAGAGAGAGAGAGAGAGAGAGAGAGAAACACAATTAGAAAGACACACTCAGAGAGAAGCACACTGAGATAGAGAGAGAAACACACTGAGTGACACACATGCTGACAGACACACATACAGAGAGACAAGACCAGAGAAACACAGACATAGCAAACTGACAAGGATATGCACACTGAGAGAAACCCTCATCCAGGAAGAGTCACAGACTCCTGAGCGCAAGACACACACAAACCCTGAGAATCAGACACACTCACACTGAGACAGACACACACATTCAGAGAGTCAAAACACACTGAGAGAAACACACAGAGACATGTAAACTGAGAGGGACATACACACTGAGAGACACACACAGTGACACGTAAAATGAGAGGGACACATACACTGAGAGACACACACTTACAGTGGGAGAAATGCAGACACACAGTAAGAACCAGGAACACTCACCATGAGAAGACACACTGACAGAAACACACACTGAAAGAGACAGAAACACAGAGAGACACACGTCCTGAGAGAGACACACACTGAGAGAGTGTTAAAAACACACTGAGAGAAACACACAGAGACACACAGAGACATCAAACTGAGAGGGACACACACACACTGAGAGACATACACATACAGTGAGAGAAACACACAGAGACACACAGAGACATGCAAACTGACAGGGACACACACAGTGAAAGACACCCTCATCCAGGAAGAGGAACACTCCTGAGAGCAAGACACCCGCAAACACTGAGAATCAGACACACTCACACTGAGAGGGACACACACACTGAGAGAGAATGAAAAAACACTGAGAGACACACACAGAGACACACAGAGACATCAAACTGAGAGGGACACACACACTGAGAGACATACTCATACAGTGAGTGAAACACACACTCCTGAGAGCAAACAAACACAAACACTGAGAATCAGACACACTCACACTGAGACAGAAACACACACTAGAGAGACACACTTATGGAGACAGACACACACACACAGAGTCAAAAGACACTGAGAGACACACACATACAGAGAGACACACAGAGAGACACACACAGAGACACACGGAGAGGCAAACCTACTGGGAGACACACCCTGAGAGACATACACACACCGTGGGAGAAACACACACTCCTGAGAGCAAACAAACACAAACACTGAGAATCAGACACACTCACACTGAGAGAGACACACACACACAGAGACACACACATTCAGAGACTCAAAACACACTCAGAGACACACAAAGAGATACCAAGAAACATGTAAACTGAGACATACACACACACTGGGAGACCTACACATACACAGGAAGAAACACACACACACAGTAACAACAGGCACGCTTACAATTAGAGAGAATCCCTGAGAGAGATACACACTAAGAGACAGTGAAAAACTCACTGAGTGACACACACAAACTGAAAGACATATACAGAGACACACAGACAGGCAAACACACAGGGACACACGCACTTAGAGATATACGCATACAGTGTGAGAAACTCACACCCCTGAGAGCAAAAGAACACAAACACTGAGAATCAGACACACTCACACTGAGACAGACACACACGCTGAGACAGACACACAGATTCAGACTTAAAACCATCTGAGAGACACATGCAGAGACACACAGAGACATGCAAACCCGGAGAGACACACACTGAGAGACATACACATACCGAGGGAGAAACACACACACACACTGAGAACAAGGCACACCCACCATGAGAAAAAGACACTGACAGAGACACGCACTGAGAGAGATACAAAAATATAATGCAAGACACACTGGGATAGAAACACACTGAGAGAGACAGAAAAACACACTGAGAGAGACACGTACTGAGAGACACACATAGAGACACACAGAGACAGGCAAACTGACAGGGACACACACACTATGAGACACCCTCATCCAGGAAGAGAAACACTCTTGAGAACAAGACACCCACAAACACTGAGAATCAGACACACTCACCCTGAGAGGGACACACACACTGAGAGAGAGTCAAAACACACTTAGAGACACACACAGAGACACACAGAGACATGTAATCTGAGAGAGACACACACACTGAGAGACATACAGATAGAGTGGTAGAAACACACACTCCTGAGAGCAAACAAACTCAAACACTGAGCATCAGACACACTCACACTGAAAGAGACACAGAGACACAGAGACACACACATTCAGAGACTCAAAACACACTGAGAGACACTCACAGAGACACAAAGAAACATGTAAACTGAGACAGACATACACACTGGGAGACATGCTCGTTCACAGGGAGAAACACACACTCACACACACTAACAACCAGCACGCTCACAATTAGAGAAAATCCTGAGACAGACAAACACTGAGAGACAGTGAAAAACACTCTGAAACATGCACACAAACTGAGAGACTCACACAGAGACACACAGACAGGAAAACTCAAGGGACATACATACCGAGGGACTTACATACAGTGGGAGAAACACACATTCCTGGGACCAAACAAACACAAACACTGAAAATCAGACACACTCACACTGAGAGAGACACACACGTTCAGAGACTCAAAATCCACTGAGAGACACATGCAGAGACACGCTGAGACATGCAAACTGAGAGAGACACACACTGAGAAACATCTACATTCAGAGGGAGAAACACACACATACACACTAAGAACCAGGCACACTCACAATTAGAGAAACACACTGGCGGAAACACACAGAGAGAGACATACAAAAACACACTGAGGGACACACATACTGAGAGACACATGCAGGCACACACAGAAACAGGCAAACTGACAGGGATACACACACTTAGAGACACCCTAATCCAGGAAGAGAAACACTCCTGAGAGCAAGACACCCACAAACACTGAGAATCAGACACACTCACCCTGAGAGGGACACACACACTGAGAGAGAGACAAAACAGACTGAGAGAAACACACAGAGACACACAGAGACATGCAACCTGAGAGGGACACACACTCTGAGAGCCAGACACATTCAGAGGAAGAAACACACACACACACCAAGAACCCAGCACATTCACAATGACAGAAACAAAGTGGCAGAAAAACCCACTGAGAGAGATACAAAAACACAATGAGAGAGACACACTGAGAAAGACACACACTGAGAGAGACAGAAAAACAAACAGAAACACATAAACTGAGAGACACACAGAGATACACAGAGACAGGCAAACTGACAGGGACACACACAGAGAGACACCCTCATCCAGGAAGAGAAAAACTCCTGAGCTCAAGACACCCTCAAACAATGAGAATGAGACACACTCACAGTGAGAGGGACACACAAACTGAGAGACACCCTCATCCAGGAAGAGAAACACTCCTGAGAACAAGACACCAGCAAACCCTGAGAATCAGACACACTCACACTGAGAAAGACAACATACTGAGACAGACACACACATTCAGAGAGTCAAAACACACTCAGAGAAACACACAGAGACACACAGAGACATGCAACCTGAGAGGGCCACACACACTGAGAGACACACACAAACAGTGGGAGAAATACTGACACACACTAAGAACCAGGCACACTCACAATGAGAGAGACACATTGACAGAGACACACACTGAAAGAGACAAAAACACACTGAGAGACACACATCCTGAGAGAGACACACACTGAGAAAGTGTTAAAAACACACTGAGAGAAACACACAGAGACACACAGAGACATGCAACCTGAGAGGGACACACACACACTGAGAGACATACACAAACAGCTGGAGAAACACACATTCCTGGGAGCAAACAAACACAAACACTGAGAATCAGAAACACTCACACTGAGAGAGAAACACACACTGAGAGAGACACACACATTCAGAGACTCAAAACACACTCAGAGACACACACAGAGACACAAAGAAACATATAAACTGAGACAGACACACACACTGGGAGACATACACATACAGAGGGAAAACACACACACACACACACTAACAACTGGCATGCTCACAATTAGAGAGAAACCCTGTGAGAGATACACAGTGAGAGACAGTGAAGAACACACTGAGACACGCACACAAACTGAGAGACACACTCAGAGACACACAGGTAAACTCTCAAGGACCACATACTGAGCGACTTACACATACAGTGGGAGAAACACACATTCCTGGGAGCAAACAAACACAAACACTGAGAATCAGGCACACTGACACTGAGAGAGACACACACACTGAGAGAGACACACACATTCAGAGACTCAAAACCCACTGTGAGACACATGCAGAGACACGCAGAGACATGCAAATTGAGAGAGACACACACTGAGAGACATAAACATACAGAGGGAGAAACACACACACACACACCTAGAACCAGGCACACACACAATGAGAGAAACACTCTGGCAGAGACAGACACTGAGAGAGATACAAAAACACAATGAGGGAGACACACTGAGAAAGACACAAACTGAGAGAGACATAAATCACACTGAGAGAGACACAAACAAAGACATACACGCAGAGACACACAGAGAGAGGCAAACTGACAGGGACACACACACTGAGAGACACCCTCATCCAGGAAGAGAAACACTCCTGAGAGCAAGATACCCGCAAACACTGAGAATCAGACACACTCACACTGAGAGGACACACACACTGAGAGACAGTCAAAACACACTTAGACACACAGCGACATGCAAACTGAGAGGGACACAAACACTTAGAGACATACACATACAGTGGGAGAAACACACACTCCTGAGAGCAAACAAACACAAACACTGAGAATCAGACACACTCACACTGAGACACACACACTGGAGAGACTCACTTATTGAGAGAGACACACACACAGAGAGTCAAAACACACTGAGAGACACACACATACAGAGGGACACACACAGAGACACACAGAGACACACACTCACTGGGACACACACACTTAGAGACATACACATACATTGGAAGAAACACACACTCCTGAGAGCAAACAAACACAAACACTGAGAATCAGACACATTGACAGTGACAGAGACACACTCAAATAGAGACACACACATTCAGAGACTCAAAACACACTGAGAGACTCATAGAGAGACAAACAGACGCATGCCAATTCAGAGAGACATGCACATACACTGGGAGAAACACACACACACACACTAAGAACCAGGCACACTCTCAATGAGAGAGATACACTGACAGAGACACACATTGAGAGGCAGAGAAAAACAAAATGACAGAGATACACTGACAGACACACACACTGAGAGACAGAGAAAAACAAAATGAGAGTGACACATGGACAGAGACACACACTGAGAGAGAGACACAGTGAGACAGAGAGAAAAACACACTGAGAGACACACATGCTGAGAGACACACATGCAGAGAGGCAGGCCCAGAGACACACAGAAACAGCAAACTGACAAGGACACACACACTGAGAGACACCCTCATCCAGGAAGTGTCATACACTCCCGAGCGCAAGACACACACAATCCCTGAGAATCAGACACACTTAAACTGAGAGAGACAACACACTGAGACAGACACAAATATTCAGAGAGTCAAAACACACTGAGAGAAACACACAGAGACATCCAAACTGAGAGGGAAACACACACTGAGAGACACACACATACAGTGGGAGAAATACAGACATAGACTAACAACCAGGCTCACTCATAGTGAGAGAGAAACACTGACAGAGACACACACTGAGAGACAGTGAAAAACACAGTGGGACTCGCACACAAACTGAGAGACACACAGAAAGGCAAACTCACTGGGACACACACACTGAGAGACATACACATACAGCGGGAGAAACACACATTCCTGAGAGCAAACAAACACAAACACTGAGAATCAGACACACTCACACTGAGAGAGACACACACACTGAGAGAGACACACACATTCAGAGACTCAAAACGCACTCAGAAACACGCAGAGACACAAAGAAACATGTAAACTGAGACAGACACACACACTGGGAGACATACACATACAGAGGGAGAAACACACACACACACTAACAACCGACAGGCTCACAATTAGAGAGAAACCCTGTGAGAGATACACAGTGAGAGACAGTGAAGAACACACTGAGACATGCACACAAACTGAGAGACACACTCAGAGACACACAGTCAGGTAAACTCACAGGGACCACATACTGAGCGACTTACACATACAGTGAGAGAAACACACATTCCTGGGAGCAAACAAACACAAACACTGAGAATCAGGCACACTGACACTGAGAGAGACACACACACTGAGACAGACACACACATTCAGAGACTCACTGTGAGACACATGCAGAGACACGCAGAGACATGCAAACTGAGAGAGACACACACTGAAAGACATACACATACAGAGGGAGAAACAAACACTCACACCAAGAACCAGGCACACTCACAAGAGAGAAACACACGTGCAGAGACACACACTGAGAGCGATACAAAAACACAATGAGGGAGACACACTGAGAAAGACAATCAATTAGAGAGACACACTGAGAAAGACACACTGAGTGAGACAGAAAAACACACTGAGAGAGACACATACTGAGAGACACACGCAGAGCCACACAGAGAGATGAAAACTGACAGGGACATACACACTGAGAGACACCCTCATCCAGGAAGAGAAACACTCCTGAGAGCAAGACACCCACAAATACTGAGAATCAGACACACTCACACTGAGAAGGAAACGCACACTGAGCAACAGTCAAAACACACTTAGACACACAGAGACATGCAAACTGAGTGGGAAACACACACTGAGAGACATACACACACAGTGGGAGATACACACACTCCTGAGAGCAAATAAACACCAACACTGAGAATCAGTCACACTGAGAGAGACACACTTATTGAGAGAGACACACACAGAGAGTCAAAACACACTGAGAGACACACACATACAGAGACACACACAGAGAGACACACAGAGAGACAAACTCACTGGGACACACACACTCAGAGACATACACCGTGAGTGGGAGAAACACACACTCCTGAGAGCAAACCAACACAAACACTGAGAATCAGACACACTCACACTGAGAGGGACACATACACACAGAGACACACATTCAGAGACTCAAAACACACTGAGAGACTCATAGAGAGACAAACAGACGCATGCCATGTCAGAGAGACATACACATACACTGGGAGGACACACACACACACTAAGAACCAGGCACAGTCACAATGAGAGAGACAGACTGACAGAGGCACACACTGAGAGGCAGGGAAAAACAAAATGAGAGAGAGACACTGACAGAGACATTCACTGAGAGAGACACACTGAGAGGGAGAGAAAGACACACTGAGAGACACACTTGCTGAGAGACACACATACAGAGAGACAAGCCCAGAGACACACAGACACAGCAAACTGACAAGGACACACATACTGAGAACACCCTCATCCAGGAAGAGTCACACTCCTGAGCGCAAGACACATACAATCCCTGAGAATCAGACACACTCACACTGAGAGAGACAACACACTGAGACAGACACACACATTCAGAGAGTCAAAACACACTGAGAGAAACACACAGAGACATGCAAACTGAGAGGGAAACACACAATGAGGGACACACACATACAGTGAGAGAAATAGAGACATACACTAAGAACCAGGCCCACTCATAATGAAAGAGACACACTGACAGAGACACACTGAGAGACAGTGAAAAACACACTGAGACTCACACACAAACTGAGAGACACGCAAAGACACACAGAAAGGCAAACTCACAGGGACACACATATGAAGGACTTACATATACAAAGGGAGAAACACACATACCTTGGAGGAAACAAACACAAACACTGAGAATCAGACACATTCACACTGAGAGAGACACGCACACTGAGAGAGACACACACATTCAGAGACTCAAAACCCACTGATAGAAACATGCAGAGACACACAGGGACATGCAAGCTGAGAGAGACACACAGTGAGAGACATACACATACCGAGGGAGAAACACACACACACACACACACACACACACAGAGCCAGGCATACTCACAATGAGAGAAACACACTGGCAGAGACACACACTGAGAGATAGAAAAACATAATGACAGAGATACACTGAGAAAGACACACTGAGAGAGACAGAAAATCACACTGAGAGGCACCAATAATGAGAGACACACAGACAGGGACACAGAGACAGGCAAACTGACAGGGACACACACACTGAGAGACACCCTCATCCAGGAAGAGAAACACTCCTGAGAGCAAGACACCCGCAAACACTGAGAATCAGACACATTGACACTGAGAGGGACACAAACACTGAGAGAGAATGAAAAAACACTGAGAGACACACACAGAGACACACAGAGACATCAAACTGAGAGGGACACACACACTGAGAGACATACTCATACAGTGAGTGAAACACACACTCCTGAGAGCAAACAAACACAAACACTGAGAATCAGACACACTCACACTGAGAGAGACACACACACTGAGAGAGACAAAATTATTGAGAGAGAAACACACAGAGAGAGTCAAAACACACTGAGAGACACACACATACAGAGAGACACAGAGACAAACAGAGAGGCAAACTCACTGGGACACACACACTCAGAGACATACACATACAGTGGGAGAAGCACACACTCCTGAGAGCAAACAAACACAAACACTGAGAATAAGACACACTCACACTGAGAGAGACAAATACACTGAGAGAGACACACTAATTGAGCGAGACATAGGCAGAGAGAGTCAAAACACACTGAGAGACACACACATTCAGTGGGAGAAATACAGACACACACTAAAACCAGGCACACTCAAATGAGAGAGACACACTGACAGAGACACCCATTGAGAGAGATTAAAAAACACCATGAGAGAGACACACTGAGAAAGAGACACACTGAGAGAGACAGAAAATCACACGGAGAGACACACATAATGAGAGACACACAGACACAGGAAAACAGACAGGGACACACACACTGAGAGACGCCCTCATCCAGGAAGAGAAACACTCCTGAGAGCAAGACACCTGAAAACACTGAGAATCAGACACACTCACACTGAAAGAGTCACACACACAGAGAGACACACATATTCGGAGACTCAAAACATACTGAGAGACTCATACAGAGACAAACAGATGCATGCCATCTCAGAGAGACATACACACAGAGAGAGATACACAAACACTGGGAGAAACACACACACATTAAGAACCAGGCACACTCACAATGAGAGAGACACTGACAGAGACACACACTGAGAGACAGACGAATACAAAATGAGAGAAACACACTGACAGAGACACTCACTGAGAGAGAGACAGAGAGAGAGAGAGAAAAACACACTGAGAGACACACATAATGAGAGACACACACAGAGACACACAGAGACAGGCAAGCTGACAGGGACACACACAGTTAGAGACACCCTCATCCAAGAAGAGAAACACTCCTGAGAGCATGACACCCGCAAACACTGAGAATCAGACACACTCACACTGAGAGGGACACACACACTGAGAGAGAGTCAAAACACACTGAGAGACACACAGAGACATGCAAACATAGAGGAACACAAACACTGAGAGACATACACTACAGTTGGAGAAACACACACTCCTGAGAGCAAACAAACACAAACACTGAGAATCAGACACACTCACACTGAGAGAGACACACACACTGAGAGAGACACACTTATTGAGAGAGACACACACACAGAGAGTCAAAACACACTGAGAGACACACACATACAGAGAGACACACACAGAGAGACACAGAGAGACAAACTCACAGTGACACACAAACTCAGAGACATACACATACATTGGGAGAAACACACACTCCTGAGAGCAAACAAACACAAACACTGAGAATCAGACACACTCACACTGAAAGAGCCACATACACACAGAGACACACATATTCAGAGACTCAAAACACACTCAGAGACTCATACAGAGACAAACAGACGCATGCCAACTCTGAGAGACATACACACAGAGAGACATACACATATACTCGGAGAAACACACACACACACACTAAGAACCAGGCACACTCACAATGGGAGAGACACACTGACAGAGGCACACACTGAGAGACAAAGAAAAACAAAATGAGAGTGACACACTGTCAGAGACACTCACTGAGAGAGAGAAACACTGAGAGAGAAAGAAAAACAAACTGCGAGACATACATACTGAGAGACACACATACAGGAGACAAGCCAAGAGACACACAGACACAGCAAACTGACAAGGACACGCACTGAGAGACACCCTCATGCAGGAAGCGTCACACACGCCTGAGCGCAAGATACACACAAACCCTGAGAATCACACACACTCACACTGAGAGAGACAACACACTGAGACAGACACACATATTCAGAGAGTCAAAACACACTGAGAGAAACACGCAGAGACACAGAGACAAGCAATCTGACAGGTACACACACACTGGGCACATGCACATAAAGTGGGAGAAACAGAAACACACACACACACAAAGTACCAGTACCACTCACAATGAGAGAAACACACTGACAGAGACACAGAGAGAGAGAGAGAAAGAAACACAATTAGAAAGACACACTCAGCGAGAGGCTCACTGAGAGAAGAAAAACACACTGAGAGACACACATACAGAGAGACAAGCCCAGAGACACACAGACACAGCAAACTGACAAGGACACACACACGGAGAGACACCCTCATCCAGGAAAAGTCACACACTCCTGAGCACAAGACACGCACAAACCCTGAGAAACAGACACGTTCACACTGAGACAGACAACACACTGAGACAGACACACACATTTAGATAGTCAAAACACACTGAGAGAAACACACAGAGGTACGCAAACTCAGAGGGACACACTCACTGCGAGACACACACATACAGTGGGAGAAATACAGACACACACTAAGAACCAGGCACACTCACAATGAGAGAGATACACTCACAGAGACACACTCTCAGAGAAAAGAAAACACAGGGAGAGACACATATCCTGAGAGAGACACACACGGAGAGAGTGTTAAAAACACACTGAGAGAAACACGCAGGGATGCACAGACAGGCAAACTCACTAGGAAACACACAGTGAGAGACATACACATACAGCTGGAGAAACACACATTACTGAGAGCAAACAAGCACAAACACTGAGAATCAGACACACTCACACTGAGAGAGACACACACACTGAGAGAGACACACACATTTAGAGACTCTAAACACACTCAGAGGCACACACAGAGACACAAAGAAACATGTAAACTGAGACAGACACACACACTGGGAGACATACACGTACAGAGGAAGAAACACACACACACACACAAAGAACCAGGCACACTCACAATGAGAGAAACACAGTGGCAGAGACACACACTGAGAGAGATACAAAAACACAATGAGGGAGACACACTGAGAAAGAGACACACAGAGACAGAAAATCACACTGAGAGACACACATGATGAGAGACACACACAGAGACACACAGACAGGCAAACTCACTGGGACACACACACTGAGAGACATACACATACAGCTGGAGAAACACACATTCCTGAGAGCAAACAAACACAAACACTGAGAATCACACACACTCACACTGAGAGAGACACACACACTGAGAGACACACACACATTCAGAGACTCAAAACACACTCAGAGACACACACAGAGACACAAAGAAACATGTTAACTGAGACAGACACACACACTGGGAAGATACACGTACAGAGGGAGAAAAACACACACACAGTAACAACTGGCACGCTCACAATTAGAGAGAACGCCTGAGAGACACACACCGAGAGTCAGTGAAAAACACCCTGAGACACGCACACAAACTGAGAGACACACAGAGACACACAGAAAGGCAAACTCACAGGGATCCACATACTGAGGGACTTACACATATAGTGTAAGTAAGAGAACTACAGGTAAAGCACTAAATCTATAAATAATTTAAGCAGACTTGACATCTTTATAACAGTTTTCCCCCATAAATGAATATGGTATACTGCTAGAGACTTTTTGTTTGAGACTGTTTGAGGTTTTTTTTTTTTTTACCCATATCTATCTACAAATTTGTGTTGTAGCCTCTATTAAGATTTTACATATTTCATTAGGCTTCTTAGGTAATTTTGGGGGTTGTGTTGTGAATGGGGCATTTTAAAATTACATCTTCTAAATAGTGCTTTGTGTGTGTGGGAAGGCTCTTGGTTTTGCTGTAGTAATCTTCCATGCAAAGTTTTTTTTGGTCTTTTATTAATTTGAGTATTCCATGTATTGATTTCTTTGAATTCCTTATGTAGATGACCATAATGTCACAAAATATTATCTTTTCAATATTTATACTTCTTAGTTCCTTTGATATGCACAGTTCTAACTCTGTGTTCCAGTGAATTTTTGCATCATATAAGGGAGAGCATGCATCTTTGACACGTTCCTGTCTTTAATGGGAATGCATCGAACATTTCACATTGAAGTATGTTTGCTGTAGATATTAGGAGATGGAAGATCCTTTCTAATCTCAATTTGTTAAAAGTCATATTCATGTTGAATTGATTTCAGAGGCTTTTTCCACACCCATTGACATGCTCCAATGATTTTCCCTAATTTGTTACTGTGGATAATTATAATTGAGCTATTTTCTAGTTTGAATCATATTTTCATTCTTTAGCCATAACCTGTCTGTTCATGTAATTCACTGCTATATTGAATATGTTATTAGTTTGCTTAGCATATTTGCTACTGTGTGGGTGAACTTTGCTCAAGTGTTCTTTTCATGGTGGGAGTGGGGGTACTCATCTGGTTTCATAGTCAAGGAGAGCTAGTCGGAAAATAAGTTAAATAATTTCCCCGTTTTGTGTGTGTGCTTTAGAAAAGTTTACATAAGATGGAGATTAGTTCTCCCTGACCATTGGTAGAAATGACCACCCAAAATGCCTGTTTTGGAACATTTGAAGGTAGCGTGGGTGTTGACTACAGTTAAAGTTTGTATTGTTTAAAGTTTTCTATCACTTTATGGACTGATTTGGTCTTTTTTAAAAAGCAATTGTCCATTTCACCCAGAATTTCATGTTTATTGCATGATATTTATAATACAACTTTATTATTATAGCAGATGCTGTAAAACACATATAGCAGTAGAGAATGGTATAAGGGACCCAATATGCTTGGCAGCCAGCATCAATCATCTGCAGCACATGGCTGGTCTGGTTCCAATGTCCCCTAACCTTCCCCACATCTCTGCCAGTGGACTAATGTGAAGGTAGTCCAAGACATCAGGATGTTTCATCTCTAAGTATGTCAGTATGCATTTCTAAAAGACAAGGGATATTTTGTAAAACATAAACCCAAAATAATGATCATTCCTAAAAATTTAAATGTTTCAACAAGATCAAATATCTAGTAATTTTTCACATTTACCTTATACAGTAATTTTTTTTGGTTTGTTTGGATACAAATATGGTCTATATATTGTGATTTTTTAAATGTTCCTTAAGTCTTTTTTAATCAATAGGTTTCCCCTGCATCATCTTTTTTCTTTGTTTTGAAAAAAAAAGAAAAGTGTTTGTTGTGAAAAGAAAAAGCAAGTTTTGTATTTTTCAAGCTTTCCATAATATAGATTACGTTGAATGAAACAGTTTGATGTCATTTAACACGACTGGCCCTTCAACAGTTCTTTAAATTGCTAATTACAGGTAGAAGCTTGATTAACTTCTTTATTTACGAGACTGCTACCTAGGTGACGCCATGTACTTCCATTAAGAACATAATGTTTTCTTTTCCTTTGTGCTGAGTTGGCAGTCATTGATGATCCTCACCTTCATTTACCCATTGAGGGTTGCAGAGGGGTAATTTTCAAATTCTCTCATTCAGTTTTAGTTTATTACCTAAAGTACTTTCATATGGAGAAACGTTTCCTTGTCCACCATTTGCTTATCTTGAGGGAATCATATAACATATTTGCTGTGTCTTTACATCATTTAAGTATGTGTGGCATCTATAGTTTATACAGTTTTAATTTATATTGTTTATGTGTTATATTTTTTCTTTAGTATCTGGTCATATTTTCGAAAAAAGCCTCTTTCATAAATATTTTCAAGTAACTGGCATTTGTTTTTTGGCCTTACTGATTTCCAACTCATTATTTCTACACTTATCTTCATGATTTCCTACCTTCTATTACCTAAGGTTTCCTATGATGTTCGTTACCTAGCTTCTTGAATTTCTTGGGGGATTTAGATAGCTCTTGTTTTCTAACACATCTATCTCAGGATATATATTTCCCTTTGAGTACCATTTTGGCTCTTTTGCAGAAGCCATGCTATTTAACTCTATGGATATTGCTTGAGAAATCTGTATGCGGGTCAGGAAGCAACGGTTAGAACTGGACATGGAACAACAGACTGGTTCCAAATAGGAAAAGGAGTACGTTGAGGCTGCATATTGTCACCCTGCTTATTTAACTTATATGCAGAGTACATCATGAGAAACGCTGGACTGGAAGAAACACAAGCTGGAATCAAGATTGCCGGGAGAAATATCAATAACCTCAGATATGCAGATGATACCACCCTTATGGCAGAAAGTGAAGAGGAGCCAAAAAGCCTCCTGATGAAAGTGAAAGAGGAGAGTGAAAAAGTTGGCTTAAAGCTCAACATTCAGAAAACGAAGATCATGGCATCCGGTCCCATCAATTCATGGGAAATAGATGGGGAAACAGTGGAAACAGTGTCAGACTTTATTTTTGGGGGCTCCAAAATCACTTGCAGATGGTGATTGCAGCCATGAAATGAAAAGACGCTTACTCCTTGGAAGGAAAGTTATGACCAACCTAGATAGTATATTCAAAAGCAGAGACATTACTTTGCCGACTAAGGTCCGTCTAGTCAAGGCTATGTTTTTTTCCTGTGGTCATGTATGGATGTGAGAGTGGGACTGTGAAGAAGGCTGAGCGCTGAAGAATTGATGCTTTTGAACTGCGGTGTTGGAGAAGACTCTTGAGAGTTCCTTGGACTGCAAGCAGATCCAACCAGTCCATTCTGAAGGAGATCAGCCCCGGGGTTTCTTTGGAAGGAATGATGCTAAAGCTGAAACTCCAGTACTTTGGCCACCTCATGCGAAGAGTTGACTCATTGGAAAAGACTCTGATGCTGGGAGGGATTGGGGGCAGGAGGAGAAGGGGACGACAGAGGATGAGATGGCTGGATGGCATCACTGACTCGATGGACGTGAGTCTGGGTGGACTCCGGGCGTTGGTGATGGACAGGGAGGCCTGGCGTGCTGCGATTCATGGGGTCGCAGAGAGTCGGACACGACTGAGCGACTGAACTGAACTGAACTGATATTGCTTGAATTATTTTTATAAGTTGACTAAATCACTCTGTTACCTATGCTATTAGAAATTTTCAGTATATGCCCCCAAGACAGCAAGTGTAAAATTTAGTTTTGAAAAGGCTGTGAAGATGATGATGAAAGATGCATTATTTGTGGAAAGTTTCAGAGCCCAGGTGTATTTTGTTTTTTTACTATTTTTATTAATTACAGAAGAGACAAACATATTTAACTGCTGGTGACAGAGCTGGGTTTATGCCAGGAATGCAAAGGAGTTTACTAGAAGATCAGTCACTATAATTGGCTGCATGTAACAGTCAAGGATTGTCCAGGAAAATAGAAATAACTGTAAATACTTAACATGGAGAGAACGTAATGCAAGGGGTTGGTTACAAAAGCGGTAGGAAGCCAAGCAGGAAAGAATTGGGAAACCCAATTATTAGCAGCACGAGGAAATCACTCACCTCTAGGATGGAAGGACAAAGAAAGGAGACAGTATTACTGGAACCTGGGTGTTGGATTCAACAGGATCCAGAGCCATGATGGGCCAATCTCATGGCTGAATGGCTGGAGCCATGAATACAGAAGCACTGAAAGACAAGAACCACCTGATGCAGAGGAAGGAGAAAAATCTTTGACTGCTCTGTCTTCCAGGATTCTAATTTCTTGCTGGTGTTTCTGGTGAGCTGAACCAAAATGGCAGCTAACTGTTGGCTAGTTTGTTTGCAGCCTGCCAGACTCGGCCCCTGTATAATCTAGAACAGAGCAAGGAAGAATGAGGGATGGATCTGGGAATGCATAAGCCCAGGATTGCCTCATTAAAATAACAGATTGAGTGAGAAAAATCAGACCTACATTGATGCAGGGAAGTATTAATAAAAATCAACATCCAGTCATCATAAAAAGAAGGGTTAGTCCAAAGTATTCAACTGAGGTAATGAGTTTTGGGGAGGAGGACCAGAGAGACAAAGTGCTATTCTTATCACATCATATCAAGGGTACATACTATTAACATGATTTATCACCATTGATATTTACCTCGATCACCTAGCTGAAGTAGTATTTGTCATGTTTTCTCCTCTCTTGAGCTCAGATGCAGAAATAAGGAAGAGAGGAAGATAGCACTTGGATCATGTCCTAAATAACCAGCCAGAAATCACTGCTAACTGTGGCTAACTTGTCACACAGAGTCAGTTCAGTTCAGTCGCTCAAGTCACGTCCGACTCTTTGCGACCCCATAAATTGCAGTGCGTCAGGCCTCCCTGTCCATCACCAGCTCCCGGAGTTCACCCAAACTCATGTGCATCGAGTCGGTGATGCCATCCCGCTATCTCATCCTCTGTCGTCCCCTTCTCCTCCTGCCCCCAATCCCTCCCAGCATCAGGGTCTTTTCCAATGAGTCAAGTCTTCACATGAGGTGGCCAAAGTATTGGAGTTTCAGCCTCAGCTACAGTCCTTCCCATGGACACCCAGGACTGGTCTCCTTTAGCATGGACTGGTTGGATCTTCTTGCAGTTCAAAGGAATCACAAGAGTCTTCTCCAGCACCACAGTTCAAAAGCATCAAATCTTTGGTGCTCAGCTTTCTTCACAGTCCAAATCTCACATCCATACATAACCTCTGGAAAAACCATGGCCTAGACTAGACGGACCTTTGCTGGCAAAGTAATATCTCTACTTTTTAATATGCTGTCTA
This sequence comes from Budorcas taxicolor, assembly GCF_023091745.1. Classification (NCBI taxonomy): domain Eukaryota; kingdom Metazoa; phylum Chordata; class Mammalia; order Artiodactyla; family Bovidae; genus Budorcas; species Budorcas taxicolor. Next base: position 63,957,182 of record NC_068935.1, on the reverse strand, counting down.
GGTTGGTCATAACATTCCATCCAAGGAGTAAGAGTCTTTTAATTTCATGGCTGCAATCACCATCTGCAGTGATGTGGGAGCCCCAAAAGATAAAGTCTGACACTGTTGCCACTGTTTCCCCATCGATTTCCCATGGAGTGATGGGACCGGATGCCATGATCCTCGTTTTCTGACTGTTGAGCTTTAAGCCAACTTTTTCACTCTCCTCTTTCACTTTCATCAAGAGGCCTTTTAGGTCCTCTTCAGTTCAGTTCAGTTCACTCGCTCAGTCGTGCCCGACTCTTTGCGACCCCATGAATTGCAGCACGTCAGGCCTCCCTGTCCATCACCAGCTCCCAGAGTTCACTCAAACTCATGTCTATCGAGTCGGTGATGCCATCCAGCCATCTCATCCTCTGTCGTCCCCTTCTCCTCCTGCCCCCAATCCCTCCCAGCAACAGGGTCTTTTCCAGTGAGTCAACTCTTCGCATGAGGTGGCCAAAGTCTTGGAGTTTCAGCTTCAGCATCAGTCCTTCCAATGAACACCCAGGACCGATCTTCCTTAAGATGGACTAGTTGGACCTCCTTGCAGTCCAAGGGACTCTCAAGAGTCTTCTCCAACACCACACTTCAAAAGCATCAATTCTTCGGTGCTCAGCTTTCTTCACAGTGCAACACTCACATCCATACATGACCACTGGGAAAACCATAGCCTTGACTAGGCGGACCTTTGTTGACAAAGTAATGTCTCTGGTTTTGAATATGTTATCTAGGTTGGTCATAACTTTCCTTCCAAGGAGAAGCGTCTTTTCATTTCATGGCTGCAATCTCCATCTGCAGTGATGTGGGAGCCCCCCAAGATAAAGTCTGACACTGTTGCCACTGTTTCCCCATCTGTTTGCCATGAAGTGATGGGACCAGATGCCATGAGCTTAGTTTTCTGAATGTCGAGCTTTAAGCCAACTTTTCTCACTCTCCTCTTTCACTTTCATCAGGAGGCTTTTTGGCTCCTCTTCACTTTCTGCCATAAGGGTGGTGTCACCTGCCTACCTGAGGTTATTGATATTTCTCCCGGCAATCTTGATTCCAGCTTGTGCTTCTTCCAGCCCAGCGTTTCTCATGATGTACTCTGCATATAAGTTAAATAAGCAGGGTGACAATATGCAGCCTTGACGTACTCCTTTTCCTATTTGGAACCAGTCTGTTGTTCCATGTCCAGTTCTGACTGTTGCTTCCTGACTTGCATATAGGTTTCTCAAGAGGCCAGTCAGGTGGTCTGGTATTCCCATCTCTTTAAGAATTTTCCACAGTTTTTTTGTGACCACACAGTCAAAAGCTTTGGCATAGTCAATAAAGCAGCAACAGATGTTTTTCTGGAACTCTCTTGCTTTTTCCATGATCCAGCAGATGTTGGCAATTTCATCTCTGGTTCCTCTGCCTTTCCTAAAACCAGCTTGAACATCTGGAAGTTCACGGTTCACGTATTGCTGAAGCCTGGCTTGGAGAACTTTGAGCATTACTTTCCTAGCATGTGAGATGAGTGCAATTGTGCACATCTTTGGCATTGCCTTTCTTTGGGATTGGAATGAAACCTGACCTTTTCCAGTCCTGTGGCCACTGCTGAGTTTTCCAAATTTGCTGGCATATTGAGTGCAGCACTTTCACAGCATCATCTTTCAGGATGTGAAGTAGCTCAACTGGAATGCCATCACCTCCACTAGCTTTGTTCGTAGTGATGCTTTCTAAGGCCCACTTGACTTCACATTCCAGGATGTCTGGCTCTAGGTGAGTGATCACACCAGCGTGATTATCTGGGTCATGAAGCTCTTTTTTGTACAGTTCTTCTGTGTATTCTTGCCACCTCTTCTTAAGCTCTTAAGCTTCTGTTAGGTCCATACCATTTCTGTCCTTTATTGGGCAGATTACAACCCAACAAAAAATATTCAGCCCTGTTTCCTGCAGTGAAACAGAAGTCTTCCAACATGGAAAACAATAAATGGGATCATGGTGTAAATAGAGAATATATGGCAGTTTGTGTCCAACTTATGGGGACCCTGAATATCAGAGGAAGGGGTGTGGACCTTATGTTTCACACTAAGTTGCTTCAGTCGTGTCAAGACTCTTTGCGACCCTATGGACTGTACTTTTCCAGGCTCCTCTGTCCATGGGATCCTCCAGGCAAGAATACTGGAGTGGGTTGCCATTTCCTTCTCCAGGAGATCTTCCCTACCCAGGGATCGAACCTGCATCTCTTATGTCTCCAGCATTGGCAGGCAGGTCCGTTTCCCCTGGTGCCACCTGGGAAGCTTTTCTTTTATGGGTGGTAGATAATTAAGCAGCAGAGTGACATGATCACACCTGGGCTCCTCTCATCCCCCCCAGTTCCTTTTGGGAGTGGGATTTGGATCTGTTTTCTTCTATACTATCCTCACCGGGTATGAGGAAGGCTTAAATGTTCTCACTTTGTGATGTACTTATGAATATCTCAAAAGAAGGGCCCATTTAAGCTCCCGTCTAAGAACAATCCTTTGCTCATTTTGAGATTAAGGTGTTTCAATAAGTCACACATTCAGTTCACCTGTGTTCTCTTTATTCTTTCAGGTCAAATTCCATCCAGTGACTGCTCAACATCATGGCCCAAAACCCTGGAAAGCATGAAGTCTTGATGAGGAGCTGAAAACACCAGTTGAGCATCTTCATTCTTCATTGTGTATTATGGACTCCCTATCCTATGGTCATGTGCACCATTGTATTTCCATCTGAATTCTGATTGTAGGCCTATTTTTGTGCTCAGGTATCTATCACCTCACTGTCTTGACCTCTCTGTTGCTAGAAGGGTGGATTTGCTAAACTAACACTGTCTCAGGTCCTTTTGACTTAAGCAAAAGTGAAACAGAATTACTAAATACTTGTTTCACACACTCACTCTTCTGTAATAGTGACAGGAAGGCCAGGCCTGGAATTTGGACTGTGAGGGTACTTGTTTCTTGTGTACTGACATTTAACACATACACTGTCATGGAAGGGCCAGAATGTTTATCTTCTTAGAAGAGTCACAGTTGTCTGTATCTTGGATGTGCCAGAGGAAAGGCGCATCCATCCTTTCCTTTTAGGGAAGGACTGGGTTTTATACTTCTGGAAGTCATCAGAATATTCTACTCCTCCAAACCTAAATTGCCTTCCTATTGTGCCTAGCTGGTCATTGCCTCCTAAATGCCACTTTGGTTATCCCAGAACTTGGAGGACACGGGCTCAGCTTGTCATTCTATGAGGAGCTCTTTCTTGCCATCATTTTGTTCTTTCATGGCAGTGATCAGATTTGGGGATTTTTTAAAGCTACCTATGGCCTAAAATGGTTCTGTCTCTGTTGGTGACGTAAGTGTCAGGCGCCTCTCCTACAGATGTTTGCAGAGGTGTGTTTGCGTCACTGCTCCTGTTTGTGTTTATGGTTGTGTTGACCTGTTGCATGTGCTACTGCTAAGTCACTTCAGTCGTGTTCAACTCTGTGCGACCCCACAGACGGCAGCCCACCAGGCTCCCCCGCCCCTGGGATTCTCCAGGCAAGAACACTGGAGTGGGTTGCCATTTCCTTTTCCAGTGCATGAAAGAGAAAAGTGAAAGTGAAGTCGCTCAGCCGTGTCGGATTCTTAGCGACCCCATGGACTGCAGCCTACCAGGCTCCTCCGGCCCTGGGATTTTCCAGGGAAGAGTACTGGAGTGGGCTGTCATTGCCTTCTCCGGTTGCATGTATTGGGGGCCAAATAAAGTTGATCTAACCAGATTGCAGGAGCCATGAGTAAGACATTATCTAGCAAACACTTTCTGATCTCCCACTGAGTGCCAAGGACCATGGTGGACACCAAGACCACAGAGCATGACCAGTAACCCTTACCCAGAGGAGCTCACAATCTTGATAGCTTAGTTGCTCCAAAGTTTTGACTATTCTTCAGAGTTCTGGTAAAGTTGGTTCTTACAATTTCTGCTTGAGTTTTTGAAGTTTCTGAGGTTCTACACATTTTCTTTTTAGAAAAATTTAAAATATGATATCCATTCTCGAATAGTTGTAGTACACATCAGGAGTGAGTTGGGTAGTTTCTGTATTTTGAGGAATTGTACAATTCCATTTAAGTTCTTGAATTTATCTACCATACGTAGATTTGTTCTTAGTGTTTCCTTTTTATCTTTCCAACGTCTTCAGTGTAGGGCTTGTAGAATTGTAGTTATAGTCAGTATTTCATTTCTGATATTAGTCATTTGTCCTCTCTTTTTCGATTTTGTTTATCTGGCTAGAGTTTTATCAATTTTGTTGATCTTTCCAATGAACCAGTTTTTTTCCCAGGATTTTTTTTTCTTTATTTTTGATTTGTTTTTCCCTCCTATGTTTCTAGTTTGTTTTCAGATTGCTTTGGGTAAAGTTTTCTCTTCTTTTTCTAAGTTAAGGTGGGAGCACAGATTATTGCTTGAGGTCCGTCTTCTTTCTTAACCTATACATTAAATGCTATAATTTTCCCTCTTAACACTGATTTAGCTGCATGCCATGAATTGTAATACATTGCACTTTCCTTTTAATTCATTCTATTGCAGTTTCTGCTTCCTTGAGACTCTCTTTGACCTATGGATGGTTGTTTAATTTCCAAGTGTTTTGAGATTTTCTTCTCCTTCCATATTGCTTGATCTCTATTTCATCCCTTTCTTGTCAGAGAACATACTCTGCATCATTTACAGTTTTCCAATGTCTTTTGAGGATATAGGATTCTATCTTGGTGGTTGTTTCCCATGTACTCGAAATAAATGTGCATTTTGCTGTGGTTGATGCAGTGATGCTTAGATCCATAGTGTTTGTGAATCATGCAGGGCCCAGCCTGCCCCTTGGGCAATGGTTCAGTTCTCCATGCTTTGGGTATTCTGCCTATGGTGAAATTCCTACATGCACAGCTCAGGTCAAACTCAGGAGTTCCTACAACATGCTGGAATCCCTTGCTCATATTTGCTCTTCTCCACTCTCTGCCCTCACTCTTTGGCTACCAGAAGGCTCTCCTTCTGGTCCTCTCACTCTGAGTGGGGGTTTATTTAGTTTCCTCCCTCTGTCGTGTACTTCCCTTGAATGGATTCACCTAGATCACCAAGCGGTGAGGTAATACAAAAATAGCACAACAGTACTTCTCACAAATTTTTTGTCTTTACAGAGAGAAAAAACGCCCTCCCTCAAAATGTTAGGTGTCTACCATGCTGTTATTGAGTCTTCCACCACAGGGTTACAAATCTAGACCCAGGGTTTTTGCTTCTATCCATGTTATAAATCCCTCAGTATGTTCATGCTACTTTGCTTTACACCAGGGATCAGCAAATTTTCCCGGTAAATGGCTAAATTGTAAATATTTTTGTCCTTGTAGGCCATACTTTCTCTGAGATAGACAGATTTTTAATTTTATTTTTGTACTATATTCATAATAATTTTGTCTTTAATGTATTCATATTTAATGTTTATGATTAATTTAGTTACTTAATTGATCAATTTACTTAATAGTAAGGTTTAATTTATTTAATATCTGAGTGTTCATTGGAAGGACTGATATTGAAGCTGAAAGTCCAATATTTTGGCCACCTGACGCGAAGAGCTGACACATTTGAAAAGACCCTGATGTTGGGAAAGGTTGAGGCAAGAGGAGAAGGGGACGACAGAGGATGAGATGATTAGATGTCATCAACGACTCAATGGAAATGAGTTTGGGTAAACTCCAGGAGTTGGTGACGGACACGGAGGCCTGGTGTACTGCAGTCCATGGGGTTGCAAAGAGTTGGACACGACTGGGCGAATGAACTGAACTGAATAGTATAACAGTAATTAGCTTATATTTTTATCGTTAGTCTTTAACTCATGTTCTTTTTTCTTAGAGGGTCATTTTACATCCGGCATACCACAGTCTATGTAGCTGTCATATTTCCTTAAATTTCTCATTGCAGGGACAGTTTCTCAGACTTTCCTCTTTTTTTTTTGTTTTTTTTTCTCTCATGACATTGACAATTTTGAGGCATCCTGGTTAAGAATATTGTAGAGACTTCCCTCATGGTCCAGTGGTTAGGACGCTCTGCTTCCACTGCAGGGGGCGTGGGTTTGATCCCTGGTTGGGGAACTAGGATCCTGCATGCTGAGTGGCCAACATAATTTAAAACATCAAACTAGGTTGTGGCAACCACGAGTCCCTCTTTATCCCTCTGGACTTTACTCTTGAGCTCCACACACTGCAGGACACTCTGGCTGTCCACTGAGTTAAGTTCACAGCTATTTGAATATCATGGTACTTTGCTCACCTTAAAGGACAATTTCATGGACTCCTATAAGAAAGCAATGGAGTTCTAGGAAATAAATTACAGCCACTCTCAGTTCAGCACAGCTTCTGCAGACACTGGCGTTTACTCACCACAGGAGCAACTGCTAAAAGTCATTGGGAGACATGGAGTTACCACGTTAGAGATCATTTCTCCAGTTCCCAGAGGGGGAAAAGGGTGTCCTCAAGATCTTACCCTGGAGAGCCAGCTCTCCGTGCAGCCCCTCCGAGCTGGCAGGGGTTGGCAAAAAGGGTTTTCTGGAGGGAGACTGGGTAAGACCCAGATACAGATGGAGTAGGGGTAGAGTGGCCCTTGTCCTGACCTCTGTAAACCTGGACTTTGGGTTCAACCCTAGAGCTGGCGAAATGGCCTGGGAAGCCCATGGTCAGAGCAAAGTGCCCTAGAATTGAGGATCCTCTACCTTAAGAATGAAGATCTGTTTATTCTCTCTACAGATATTGCAACATATATGCTCATCTCTTTGGAAAAGCTTCTGGCTCCTGACCCCTGGGCAGGGAGGCCTTGGCTCTAATCCAGGGCAGGTGGGTCTCTCTCTGAAGCTCTTCATTCAGATAACTGGAACCAAGAGTAATTTATCACTTTGTGAAGGATTAATCAAATGTGTTTCAAGTTCACTTCAAAGACAGTTCAAGTGATGAAAATATACAAGACACTTGAGGGCCATAGACCAGGTGCAAAATTTAGAATAGGACTTTAGGAGAGCAGAACACTATGGAGATACTGTTAGACAGTCTTAACCTATGTCTTCTGCTCTGTTACATATTCCTCTGTCATGTGGTGTTTACTACTCTTGACTGTGTGGCGGTAACTGTCAAAGCTGGGAAATGGACTCACATTGTTCTCTGTTTGCATGTGGGGAGAGAGGTGACACTTCCTGAGTAACAAATCTTTGAACCAGGAAAGCAACTCTTAACCTGCATGTGTCCTCCAGTCCCATTAGGTATTACTGATGTTCAGTCAGGGGAGGTAAGGGAATTTGAAATTTATAAAGTCTGACAATGTACAGATGCCAACTTTAAAACACTAAAACAAGCAGAAACTGGGATGACCCAGGAGGGTTGGTACGGGGAGGGAGGTGGGAGGGGCGTTCAGGATGGGGAACACGTGTATACCTGTGGCGGATTCATGTTGATGTATAGCAAAACCAATACAATATTGTAAAGTAATTCGTCTCCAATTAAAATAAATAAATGTATTTATAAAAAAAAAACAAACAGAAAAGGATTCTGATCTGCAGACTGGTTTCCAGAGTGTTATATGGGATGCTGCACTGGAGCCAGAATTGACAGCATCTCCTAAGGGATGTTTAAAATTTTGCTCACACTGAGAACTGTTTCTTGCTCAAATCTGGAAGCGTCACATGGGTGAATGACACCACCACTGCAGTTAGGTTTACTCCACTAGAAGAGAAGCCTTGCTAGCAAGGAGGGATGGAGTTCAAGCAAAAATCTTGACATGTTGATATGATACATTTATAAATGGTGAAATGATTACTTGCATAGTATTAGTTACCACCTCCATCCTGTCACATTGTTTTTTTTTCTTGTGGTGAGAACGTAGAAGTTCTACTCTCCTAGCAACAGTCAAGTATTTGATACAGAATTGTGAGCTATAAGCATCCTGCTGTACACTGGATTTCAAAACTTGTTAGTACTCTAAGTGGGGGCTAGTACCCTGTGAACAATCTCTGCCTATTTCCCCATCCCCTAATTCTTGGTAAACACCACTCTTGTCTCCATTTCTCTGTTTGTCCTTTTTACTTCTTAAATTTATTTTTATTTATTTATTTTTTAATGTTTGGCCTTGCTGCTCAGCATGTGGGATCTTAGTTCCCCAACCAGGGATCAAATCCATGCTCCTTGCATTGGAAGCACAGAGTCTTAGCCACTGGACTGCCAGGGAAATCCTGGTTTGTCCTTTTAGGATTCCACATGTAAGTGACAACAACCGGTATTTATCTTTTTCTGTCTCACTTATTTTACTTGGCATAACGCCCTCAAGCGCCTTCCAAGTTGTTGCAAACGGCATGATTTCCTTCTCTCACATGGCTGTATATTGAATGTGTCACATCTTTATCCATTCATCCACTGACGGACACTTAGGTTGTATCCACATTTTGGATACTGTGAACAATGATGCAATAAATGTAGGAGTGAAAATATCTTTCTGATATCCTATTTTCATTTTCTTTTGAAAATACACTCAGAAGTGGAGTTGCTGTATCATATGGTAGCTTCTTTGATTGTGTTCTTTGATGCACAGACATTTTCTCTTTTTAATTTGATGAGGTCCAATTTATCTGTGTTTTCTTTTTTTTTTTGCCTCTGTTTTTGGTATCATATCCATGAAATCATTACCATCTAAAATATTTCTAGATATATAAATAAACACAGGATAGGAAGTACACATATAATTCTTTGCTCTGTCAAAAAAGAGGTCCCCAGAACCAATAACTCTTCAGTACCAATGAGCACAATTAGTGTACAGATCTAGGTCTGTCAACACCATTCAATAATAAAAGGAATAAAGGCTCCATGGAAAAATGGATGGTTCTAGAATTGGATTAGGAAATATGAAAAATGAGCCTGGAGCATCTTTGTAGGGTGTGAAAAAAAAAAGTGTTCAAAAAATGTTTAAAAAACGAAGCAACATTTCCATGGGTATGACAAAGTTATTCAGAAAGTGAACTGACAGGAAGAGCTCCCAATGGCCAATCTGAGAACAATTTGAAAATGAAAATATATAAATTTGTATTGGAGTTTAACCCAAAGTGTAGTATAAATACCATGAGTCCATACTGAGAAAAATTAATGATTTCTTAATTACACAAACAAAGATAGGCAAATCTCCCACAGAGAAAAATTCCAGTTTATGCAGACACTCCCACTTCTAGAAAGTGGAGCATAACTCCCTACCCCTGAAGCATGGACCGTCCATCGCGGCTTTCCTCCAAGGAGGACAGGATGGAAATGGGGCATAAAACAATCACTTTATCGCCCAGACACCTAACAAGCACTACCTCAGCCAGATGATCAATGAGAGCATCATCAGTGATCAATTGTGCTAATAGAATATACACTTGATATGATGAGAATGGGATTTTTATCAGTAATATTCCTCCGGCAAACTCGTAATCCAAGACGAGGCATGAGTACAGTATCAGACAAATCCCAATCAAGGGACAGGGACACTGTACAAAACATCTACTGAGTACTCCTCAGAACTGTCAATATCATCCAAAACAAAGACATGTTAAAGCGAAGGGGAACCCAAGGAGACATTACAACTAAATGTTAGGCTGGTTTCCTGGCCAAGATCCTGGAGTGGGTAAAACCTATAGAAATCTGAGTAAAGTATGGGCTTTAGTTGATAATAAACAATGCATCAATACTTCCTCATCAATACTTCCTCAATAATTCCTCAGTAATAAATGTATCATATTAATGTAAGATATTCGTAATAGGGGAAACTGGGTGAGGGCATATGAGAAGTCCACAATTTTCACAAATATTACTCAAATCTTAAAGGGTTACAACGGAAAAGCTCCAATTAAAGACTATTGACAGTTTCAGAATAATAATAAAAAAAAGACAAGGAATCTTTGGGGAAAAGATGCTGAGTATGTTTAAAAAGGGAATAGAAAGGAAACCAAACGCAAGCACACAGAACCTGTAAGTGTGAAACAACCCTTCCTAAATTATCTTCAGCTGTTCTTCTCCCTTAACCTCCATCCCATATAATATACTAACTGGGCCTCTTCCACCACAGAAACATCTCTGGATCCACTTTTTTCTCAAGTCCCACAAACACTGCCCTGATCCAGTCTCATAGATGTTTGGCCTGGATATGGCAAGAGCCACCACCTGAGGCCAGGGGTAGACCTGGAACCCTGTATTGCCCCAAATCCACTTTAAGACGTCTGCCAGTGTTATTTGCCACAGAAGAAGTCTGGCAAGTTCCAGCAGGGGTCAGTGTCTTGCCAAAGATAAAAGAGTCCAGAGCAAACCTTCAGCTGTGCATACATGTGAGCGTGCTCAGTCGCTCCGTCATATCCGACTCTTTGCGACCCCATAGACTGTAGTCCCCCGGGCTCCTCTGTCCGTGGGATTTCCCAGGCAAGAATACTTGAGTGCACTTCCACTTCCTCCTCCAGAGTACCTTCCCACCCAGGGATCAAACTCGCGTCTCCCACATTGCAGGCGGATTCTTTAACACTGAGCCTCCAGGGAAGCCATGAGGAAACACAGGGCCTTCTCAGAAGAGCAGAACATTCACTGAGACTCCTTAAGCCAGGGGAGGCGCCTGTCCAATCGTTGATGCCCTGGGCAAGATCAGCTTGGGAACAGGGCGGTGTGTTTCCGCACAGAGGCTGCCGCAGAAGATGCTGGATCCTGGAAATGACCTCCAGATAAGTTGGTGGGGGCAGGGGGCAGTTTGGGCCTCCTAGCAGCCAAAGGCCTGAGGTTCTTATGTACCCAGAGCAAGAACCCAACCACACCTAACAGTCATATCCAATAAGGGGCATGAGGAGTACCTGTTATGAGAGCTGTCACGTATCCATCCTGGAGTGAAACCCGGGGCTGTGGTCCTGGCCTTGGCCCCAGAGCACGGATGTCCTCATGGAGGCCGGGGTGGCAGCTCACCTGCAGCAGCATCTGCTCCCCCCTCCCTCTCCTGGCCAGTCCCGGAAAAGTCAGATGGGATCTCCAGGGGCTTGCTGCTTCCACCTCTCTGGGGCAGCCGACCCTCTGTGCAGCCTGCACCCCTGGGTGCCAGATTCCTCTCCTCCCTGGTTCCTTTCCGAATCCCCACCGGAGTCTGTGGCCTCTGGCACCTAGGAGAGCGTCCTCAGTATGATCCCTGCCATCTGCTAGAGCCTGTCCTCTGCTCAAACAGCCCGACTGGCTCCTAGCTGGCTCTGCGGGTGGCTGACCAGACACCCCTCTGCCTCTCTTATTCAGGCTCAAAAGCCATGACCTAACAGTCACATTCAAAGACCCTGCGTTTACTCCAACACGTGGGATTCCACAGGGAATGGTCTGATACACCTCAGGATTATATAGATGTGCCCCACACATCCACGGCAATGATTACCACTGACCCACCATGAGGAGACTCGCCCAGGGGCTGCGTCAAGTCCTGCGGGCTCGAGCTGAAGCACCAAGGAAGGGGATGCTGCTCGGGATTTCCAGATAAAGATACACACATGAGGTCATCAGGACCAGGGCCTAAGCTGTTCTCAGTGGGGGCCGGAGAGGGGGCCAGGCAGGACTAAACCCAAGGCCAGGTTCTGAGGGAGAGGGGGCACTGTGGGCAGCAGGGGTGGGAGGCCTCATGACTGGGGCCCATGAGGAGTATGCTCCCAACCCCAACAGGGACCTTTGGCAGCTGGCTGCTGTCCTCCTGATGGAGACTGAGCAGAGCCCCGAAAGGGCTGACAGTGCCTCTCACCGGGGGTGGTGGCAGGCTGTGGGTGGGGGTGGGTGGAATTCCTGCAGCCAGCTCCCTGTGGGCCAGCCTCTCTCAAGGGTCAGAAGTGCAGGACTTTAGTCCCTAGGAGAGAAGCCTCACTCAGAGGTGTCTATGGCTGTGTGTTGTCCTGACTTGATGATTAACTCCCAGGCACCTGTGTCCCTTCAAAACAAATGGTCGTGACAAAAAATGCTTCTTTTCCAAATTCACTGGTCACGGGTCATCACATGACCCTTCCAAAGTGAAGAGGCCTGGCAGGGCCGTGTCCCCATGTGTGCAGGGAGAGAGGAAGACAAGAAGTAACTGAACACCTGCTGCTGCTGCTGCTGCTAAGTCGCTTCAGTCCTGTCCGACTCTGTGCGACCCCACAGATGGCAGCCTACCAGGCTCCTCCATCCTTGGGATCCTCCAGGCAAGAACACTGGAGTGGGTTGCCATTTCCTTCTCCAATGCATGAAAGTGAAAAGTGAAAAGTGAAAGTGAAGTCGCTCAGTCATGTCCGACTCCTAGAGACCCCACGGACTTCCAGGCAAGAGTACTGGAGTGGGGTGCCATTGCCTTCTCTGACTGAACACCTGACATCTCTCCAATCCCACACTGCCTACCAGATGCTCAACAAAGAGCAGCAGTTAGAACTTATAATGACAAAATCTCCTGTTTTGGGGAAGACAGTCTGAGCAGGTCACATGGGTCTTGAAATTCTCAACCATTTCCAAGTGTCCACTGACTATGTGGCAGGTGCCATGTATGCAGCCAGAATCACATCTTCTGTTCCTGTTGTTCTCTGGCACTCAGCAGGGAGAGCTGCCCCTTCAGCCCCCTGCACCCGCCCGCACACCGGACAGCAGTGACCTCACCACCTCCTGAGGCCCGGAACTCGCTCCTGTCATTTGATGCCAGGCACAGCCTTAACCTGTTGAGTCTCTGCTGCCTCCACACTTCTGAACCTGCCTGAAGCCAGGGACGCTGGTGGATGTTGCATCTTTTTTTTTTTTTTTAATATAACAGCAAAAGAGACACAGATGTATGGATGTTGCATCTCTTCTGGCTAGTACTTCTTTCTTTTGTCATTTGGATCTCAGACTCTGGGTCTCAGATAAATAAAAAAAAGCAGTCAAAATCGCTGCTCTGTGCGTTTTCCTCTTAGAGGTTATGTTATTCAACCAGGGTGTATGTGTGTGTTTGAGGGGTGTGGAGCAGTGTCTTTCCCAGCTGGGAATCAAAGTTCCCAGGATCCAGTCACCTAGCAGGATTTCTCCACTTAGCAGCTTCTCTTCACTCATTCCATCCCTCTGATATCTAGAGCATGGGCTCAAGTGGCCAAAATAAAGTCCAGATGACCAAATAAATGGTCATTTCAATATACTTGGTAATCTGCTTTCCCAGGACAGAGAGCAGAGGGCCAGCCCAGGGAATACTGGGCCATACTTCAAAGCAACATTTGCTCTTCTCCAGGATTCTGAGCAGATGGTGGGGCAGTGGTAGAAAACACCTCCTTTGCCCCTGTGGTCAACAGCAATGCAACAACAGTCAGGACCCCTTCCTTCCTGCCCGAGAAAGAGATCTCTCTGTGTTTTATCCAAGACGCAAAAGGATACCTCACAGCAATGATCTGTTTCAGACTTTCCCGTCACCCCCAAGACACACTGTCTGCAAGTCTGAAGGATGCCACCATGCAGCCTCATCACAATCACCTCCCACAGAAGGAACCCAGCTTCCCAAAGCTCCAGAACACCCTGGCTCAGACATTGACATTGCAGCGTTCCTCTAGGAGCCCGAGTGCCCCGCCCTGTGTTGCCTGGTTTAGTGTGACTAGGGGACTTATCTCCACCTTCTTCGTGTGACTACGGCTCCTAGATCATCGCTCAAGGTGTGGGGGGTGTCCGGCTCCTCCCAGTGTCCCCACTGCTAACCCAGCCTTTCACGGAGCAGCGGCTCCATAAAGGTCTTTGGAATACACGAGCCAGTGAGCAGGGGGCTCAATTCATTATCCGCTGATTCCTTAAATAACCCAGGCAAATCCAAATGAACAAGACATTATTTAGTTTTTGAAAATGACACACAAGAAGGACAGAACCATGAATTCACTACAATTACTCTTATCATCTCTTCCATCATCAATATTACTGCCAAGTAAGCTCACTTTTCCAAAACAGTTCTAATTCCAATTCCACTGCATCCTGTTCAGGACCACAAAACACAATGGAAGAGTCTCCAATCTCTTTTACAAAACAGCAAAACTCTTGCTCACAATCTGGGTAAGCGCAAATGCACTGTGATCAGCATCATTCACGAAGCTGAGACACTGAAGTTTATTTAGCATTCTATGAAAACAATCAAAGTCTGAAAATTATCTAAGGAGAACTGGTGAATCTCCATGTCATCACACAGAAAACAAATGCAATGAAGCTATACACTGGTTCCCCAAACTGCCCCAGGCCCTCACTTCTGAGAAGGCTGACCGCTCCCTCTTCAATCTCAGAGCGAAGGCTCACCTGGATGCTGCTCTGGCTCAGTCCGCCTCATCGTCCTCCCTTGCAGCCTCTGCAGACTGCAGTGGGAAGGCCCTCAAAGCCCTTTGTTTGACCCTGAGCAGAAATGCCATGATTTCCCACTTGCTGGTCTCCGCATAAGCCCGAGGACCCCACAGGAACTCATAGCGAGCAGGGTGGCTGTAAGGCACCTGCCGGTACTCCAGGTACCCCTCCTGCACCCACACGTGGGTCAGAAGCGTCCTGGGCTCCCCAAAGATGCAGTGCACACTCCCAGCATACACACCCAATCTGCTGAGTGCTCCCCAGACCTTCTGCTCAGGGGCACGGTCTCCATTCCGCATGATCAGGTTGAGGACCAGCACCAGGAGGCCGGCCTTGGGGATGCTCTGCCCACTGCTCAGCATTGCGTTGCAGCTGAGGCCCAGGATGGAGACCATGATGTAGATGTGCTCCCTGGGGTCCACCTCCTTCACTTCCACGCCAAAGACCAGCTGCAGGCACTGCGAGGCTTGGCTGAAGACCACCGGGAAGTACTCCTGGTTATCCCTGAGGACCTTATTCAGCATTTCCGCCTGGGAGGTCGGCTCCTTGGCTCGATACTTGAGGAGCAGGAACTTCATTAGGCTAGCTATCATCTCATTCAGCGCTTCCTGGGGCAAGGACTCCCCAGTGCCTAAGGAGGACACTGTGGGGGAGGAGGCCGAGGCAGATGCAGCCACCCCTGCCTCAGCCCCCAAGAGCTGCGCATTCACCGGGCCCTGGGCCTCGCCAGGGTCCTGAAAATCTTCCTCGGGCTTGCTCAGCTCACTCATCTCGACCACGAGCGTGATGCCTGGGATCAAACCACAGACAGGAGTCAGCCAGGGTGACAGATGGGGACCACGGGCCAGGCTGGGGGAGAGAGGGGCTGTGAATGGCCTCAGCTGAGCACCACACCCTGGGCGGACTGACACAGGCAACTTACAGGTCTCCGCTTGAGGGGTGCTCTCAGACCTCACAGGGGAAAGCCTCCGGGGCAGCCAGTCCCCTGGCTACCGGAAGGAGGAAGTGAGGTGGCTCCGCAGGGTACAGTCAGCACAGTCCAAGACTTCCGAGGCTGACAAGGTGGGGGATTAGGCCCTTGGGTGGTCCCTTCCGTTCTGGGGTGGGGAGCCCCCGGTGCACACTCAGGGTACCCTCCTCACCTTGACTCCTGGTACTGCCTGCACCTTCTCTGCCCTCTGACCTCAGGGCACGCGCCTCAGTCCTCTGCCTTCCCTTCCTGGTTCCTGCAGCTCCTGTGAGAAAAAGGGAAGGGGGCAGCTCGGGGGTATCCTGTGGCACAGCCCTGAGCCTTCTGTGACAGTACGCGGGGTGGACTCTGTGAGGTCACCCCAGTTGTGTGGTGGGAGGTCCCCTCAGGGCTCCCTTGTAGTGCTCACCTTGCCCCTGGCACCACCTGGTCCCTCCCCTCTGGGGGCCTGCATGGAAATTCAGAACAAGATCCAAGCCTCAACAGAAAGCGCTGAGGGGCTCCACATGCTGCCGAACCTGCCCAGGGCTTCCTGTGGGTCCTAGGCTGGGGACATGCTCGGTCCTCAGCTCCTCCTCACGTCCTGCCTGGCCTCCCAGCACTGACCACAGGGGCGGGGGTCTGCTTAGTCCTCCCTCGGGTTTGGGGAGTTCAGCCTCTGCCGACCTGAAGCCTCTGCCCTCTGCCCAAATAAACCTCACCTCCCGGGGTCCCTAAGCCAGAAGTCAAGAAACTGCTCACCCCACTCTAGGGCCTCCCAGAGTCCCCACAAGGGCTAGGATCCCTGCCTCCCTGTTGGGTCTTTCCGCTTCAGTCCATCCTCGCATGCAGCCTGGCCCTCAGGCAGGACCGGAGATTGTCCCGTCCGCCATTTTGAGACCCCGCCGCTTTCACAAGATCCCCGGTCTCTCTCAGACCAGCATGTAAGAAAGGCAGACAGACAGAATGTGCTCCCAGGGCCGACTACAGGGGCGGGGATCTGTGGGGTTCCCTCGCTCCTCATGCAGGGTCCCCTCAGTCCTCCTTCAGGCACCTCACCTGCCTCCGGCCGGGACCTGGGATTCTCGCCTCTCCCCAGCTGAAGCCCCGCCCCTTATACCACCCCCAGTCTCTCCAAGACCCGGATGTCAGGAAGTCAGACCATGCCTGCTGCGCTCCTCCGACCCCCACAGTTGCCCTGGACTGACGGCAGAGATGAGCTTCTCTGAGGTACCCTCTGATTGGGGTTCAGGGTCCTCTAGTTCCTCCTCAGGGTCCTCAACCTGACACCCCACCGGACCTGGGAATCGGACCACCTAAGGCCCCGCCCCATATGCAAGGTCCCCAGTCTGAGATCCCGACCGACCGACGTCAGGAAGTCAGCCCCCCTACCAGGTCTCCAGTCTGAGATCCAGATATGAGGAAGTGAAACCATGCACGTTGGGCTCATCCTACCCCAGGGCCGCCAAGGACCAACAGCAGCTACAGGCTTCTCCGAGGTCTCCTCTGATTGGGGTCCAGAGTCCGCTCGGTCCTCCCTCAGGGTCCTCAACTTGAAACTCTGGAGGAGCTGGGCTTCTTCCCTCTGCTCACCCGAGGCCACGCCCCCTTTCCCAGGTCCCCAGTTTCTCTGAGACCTGGATGTCAGGAAATGCAGCATGTGCTCAGCCACCCTCTGTGTTCCCTGAGCCTTGATGTGAGGGTCCCGCCTCGGGTCAACACTAGGGGTATCCCTGGATCTGCCAGGGCTCAAGATGAGGTCCCTGAGGGATGATAAAAGGTAACCCCACTGATCCCTGCCCCTGCTGTCAGCCCTGGGCCACCCTGGTGGTGGGATGAGCACTTGGCAGCCTGTTCTGACTTCCGCATCTGCATCTCAGAGACATTAGGCAACTGTTAGAAGGGGCAGGGCCTCAGATGGGAAGAGGGGGAGATCTTAGTTCTTTTGAGGGTCAAGGTGAAGACACTAAGGGAAGACTGAGAGGACGCTGGACCCCAGAGCAGAGTGGGGTCTGGGAGGACATAGGACAGATGAACCATGCTGCATTTCCTGACATCCGGGTGTCAGAGAGACTGGGGACCTGACATAACGGATGGGGCACGAGTGGGGAGAGGAGAGAATCGAAAGCCCTTGCACAGAGACAAGTTGAGGTCCCTGAGGGATGACTGAAGGGACCCCAAGCGAAGACTCTAGGGACCCCAAGGTAAGACTGATGGAACCCCACAGATCTCAGCCCCTGTTATCGGCCCTGGGAGCCCTTGGGGTGAGAAGAGCACACTAGGTCTGTCCTCTCTTCCTGAGTTCCGGGTCTGTGAGCGTGGGGACCAGGTGTGAGGAGCAGGGACCTCTTCCCACCTTTCCTAGTGGGGAGACGACAGAGCCTAGGTCCTACCGGAAGTCAAGGTGAACACCCTGAGCGAGGACTGAGGGTAGTCAGATCTCAGACCAGAGGGAACCTAGGTAGTCCCCAGGCAGGACACCTTCATGCCGCATTGCCTGACCTCCCCGTCAGAGAGACGGGTGAAAGCAGCAGAGCCTCCCGATTGCAGACAGGACACTTGCAGATCTTGCCTGGAGTACAGGCTCCATGCGAGGAGGGACCGAGACAGTTAGACCCCAACAGGGAGGGACTTGGCCCTTGCAGGAGGGTCTTGGAGGGCCCAGAGCAGGGTGGTGAGCAGGGTGAGCAGCTTCTTGACATCTGGCCTAGGGACCTCGTGAGGTGAGGTTTTTCGGGTGGAGAGCGGATGTCTTCAGGTTAGCAGAGGCTGGACACACCAATCCCGATGGAGGACTAAGCAGACCCCTGCCTCTGTGGTCAGTGCTGGGAGGCCAGGCAGAACGTGAGGAGGAGTTGAGGACCGAGCATCTCCCCAGCCTAGGACCCGTGGGATTCCCTGGGCAGGTGTGGCCTCTTGTGGGGCCCCTCAGCACTTTTTGTTCAGGCTAGGGTCTTGTTCTGAGTTTCCTTGCAGGTCCCCAGAGGGTAGGGATCAGGTTGTACCAGGGTAAGGGTGAGCACTGCAAGGGAGCCCTGAGGGGACCTCCCGCCACACAAAACTGAGGGGACCTCACAGAGTCCACCCCTCGTACTGTCACGGAAGGCTGAGGGCTGTGCCACAGGATACCCCCGAGCTGCGTCCTCCCTTTCTCTCACAGGAGCTGCAGGAACCAGGAGGAGAAAGCAGAGGTCTGAGGCCCATGTCCTGAGGTCAGAGAGCAGAGGTGGTCCAGGCAGTACCCGGAGTCAAGGTGAGGAGGGTGCCCTGAGTGTACACCAGGGGCTCCCCATCCCAGAACAGAGGGGACCCCACATGGGCCTCGTCCCACCACCTTGTCAGCCTCGGAAGTCTTGGACTGTGCTGACTGCACCCTGGGGAGACACCTCACTTCCTTCTTCAGGTAGCCAGGGGACTGGATGCCCCGGAGGCTTGCGCCTGTGAAGTCTGAGAACACCTTTCAAGAGGAGATGCATAAGTGGCCTGTGGCCGCCCAGGGTGTGGTTTTCAGCTGAGGCTGTTCACAGCCCCTCTCTCCACCATCCAGGCCTGTGGTCCCCATATGTCCCCAACTGCCCTCCGCCCCCCTCCGCCCCCTCCCTCCTGCCTCAGGCTGTGGTTTGATCCCAGGCATCCCACTCATGGTCGAGATGAGTGAGCTGAGCAAGCTGGAGTAAGAACTTAGGACCCAGGCCCAGGGCCCATTGGAGGCGCAGCTCTTGGGGCCTGAGGCAGGGGAGACTGCAATCCGCACCCCCCTCAGTGTGTGTCTGTATTTCTCCCAATGTATCTGTGTCTCTCAGTGTGTGTGTCCCTCTCAGGTTGCATGTCTCTGTGTGTCTCTCAGTGTGTTTTGACTCTCTGAATCTTTTTGTCTGTCTCAGTGTGTTGTCTCTCTCAGTGTGAGTGTGTCTGATTCTCTGTGTTTGTTTGCTCTCAGGACTGTGTGTTTCTCCCACTGTATGTGTATGTCTCTGAGTGTGTGTGTCCCAAAGAGTTTGCCTCTCTGTGTGTCTCTGTGTGTGTCTGTCGGTATGTGTGTTTCTCTCAGTGTGTTTTGACTCTCTGTTTGTGTGTCTCTCTCAATAAGTGTGTGTCTCTCAGTGTGTGTGTCTCTTTCAGTGTGAGTGTGTCTGATTCTCAGTGTTTGTGTTTGTTTGCTCCAGGAGTGTGTGTTTCTCCCACTGTATGTGTATGTCTCTCAGTGTGTGTGTCCCTCTAAGATTGCATGTCTCTGTGTGTCTCCGTGTGTGTCTCTCAGTGTGTTTTGACTCTCTCTCAGTGTGTGTGTTCCTCTCAGTGTGAGTGTGTCTGATTCTTAGTGTTTGCGGGTGTCTTACTCTCAGGAGTGTTTCTCTTCCTGGATGAGGGAGTCTGTCAGTGTGTGTGTCCCTGTCAGTGTGTGTGTCCCTGTCAGTTTGCCTTTCTCTGTGTGTCTCTATGTGTGTCTCTCAGTATGTGTGTCTCTCAGTGTGTTTTTCTGTCTCTTTCAGTGTGTGTCTTTTTCAGTGTGTCTCTATCATTGTGTTTTTGTATCTCTCTCAGTGTGTGTCTCTGTCAGTGTGTTTCTCTCATTGTGAGTGTGCCTGGTTCTTAGTGTGTGTGTGTGTGTGTGTTTCTCCCTCGGTATGTGTATGTCTCTCAGTGTGTGTCTGTCTCAGTTTGCATGTCTCTGCGTGTCTCTGCATGTGTCTCTCAGTGGATTTTGAGTCTCTGAATGTGTGTGTCTGTCTCAGTGTGTGTGTGTCTCTCAGTGTGAGTGTGTCTGATTCTCAGTGTTTGTGTTTGTTTGCTCCCAGGAATGTGTGTTTCTCCCACTGTATGTGTAAGTACCTCAGTATGTGTGTCCCTGTGAGCTTGCCTGTCTGTGTGTCTCTGTGTGTGTCTCTCAGTTTGTGTGCGTTTCTCAGTGTGTTTTTCACTGTCTCTCAGTGTGTGTCTCTCTCAGGGATTCTCTCTAATTGTGAGTATGCCGGTTGTTAGTGTGTATGTGTGTTTCTCGCTCTGTACGTGTATGTCTCCCAGTGTGTGTTTCTGCCTCAATTTACATGTTGCTTTGTGTCTCTGTGTGTGTCTCTCGGTGTGTTTTGACTCTCTGAATGTGTGTGTCTCTCTCAGTGTGAGTGTGTCTGATTTTCAGTGTTTGTGAATGTTTGCTCTCCGGAATGTGTGTTTCTCCAGCTGTATGTGTATGTCTCTCAATGTGTTTGTCCGAATGAGTTTGCCTGTCTGTGTGTCTCTGTGTGTTTCTCTGAGTGTGTTTTTAACACTCTCTCAGTGTGTGTCTCTCTCAGCATGTGTGTCTCTCAGTGTGTTTTTGTCTCTTTCACTGTGTGTCTCTGTTAGTGTATCTCTCTCATTGTGAGTGTGCCTGGTTCTTAGTGTGTGTCTGTATTTGTAGCACTGTATGCGTGTCTCTCAGTGTGTGTGTCCCTCTCAGGTTGCATGTCTCTGTGTGTCTCTGTGTGTTTCTCTCAGTTTGTTTTGACTCTCTGAATGTGTGTGTCTGTCTCAGTGTGTTGTCTCTCTCAGTGTGAGTGTGTCTGATTCTAGGGTTTGTGTGTGTCTTGTGCTCAGGAGTGTGTGACTCTTCCTGGATGAGGGTGTCTCTCAGTGTGTGTTTCCTTGTCAGTTTGCTGTGTCTGCGTGTCTCTGGGCTTGTCTCTCTGTATGTGTGTCTCTCAGCAGGTGTGTCACTCAGTGTGTTTTTCTCTCTATCTCAGTATGCCTCTCTCTGAGTGTGTCTTTCTAATTGTTTCTCTCTCTCACTCTCTCTGTGTCTCTGTCAGTGTGTTTGTCTCATTGTCAGTGTGCCTGGTTCTTTGTTTGTGTGTGTGTGTGTTTCTCCCACTGTAGATATATGTCTCTCAGTGTGTGTGTACCTGTCAGATTGAATGTCAGTGTGTGTCTGTATTTCTCCCACTGTATGTGTGTGTCTCCCAGTGTGTGTCTCCCTCTCAGTTTGCGTGTCTCTGTGTGTTTCTCTCAGGGTGTTTTAACTCTCTGAATGTGTGTGTCTATCTCAGTGTGTTGTTTCTCTCAGTGTGAGTGTGTGTGATTCTCAGAGTGTTTGTGTGTCTTGCGCTCAGGAGTGTGTGAATCTTCCTGGCTGAGGGTGTCTCTCAGTGTTTGTGTCCTTGTCAGTTTGCTGTGTCTGTGTGTCTCTGGGCTTGTCTCTCTGTAAGCGTGTCTCTCAGGATGTGTGTCTCAGTGTGTTTTTCTCTCTCTCTCAGTGTGTCCCTCTCTCAGTGAGTGTCTCTGTCAGTGTGTCTCTCTCATTTTGTTTTTCTCTGTCTCTCAGTCTATGTCTCTGTCAGTGTGTCTCTCTCATTGTGAGTGTGCCTGGTTCTTTGTGTGTGTGTGTGTGTGTCCCAGTGTATGTGTATGTCTCTCTGTGCATATGTCTCTCTGAGTTGGCATGCATCTGTTTTTCTCTGTATGAGTCTGTCAGTGTGTTTTGAGTCTCTGAGTGTGTGTGTCTCTCTGTGTGTGTGTCTCTCTCAGTGTGAGTGTGTCTGATTCTCAGTGTTTGTGTTTGTTTGTTCTCAGGAGTGTCTTTCTCCCACTGTATGTGTAAGTCCCTCAGGATGTGTGTCCCTGTGAGTTTGCCTGTCTGTGTGTCTCTGTGTGGGTCTCTCAGGTTGTGTGCGAGTCTCAGTGTGTTTTTCACTGTCTCTCAGTGTGTGTCTGTCTGAGGGATTCTCTCTAATTGTGAGCGTGCCGGTTGTTAGTGTGTGTGTGTGCTTCTCCCTCTGTATGTGTATGTCTCCCAGTGTGTCTGTCTGTCTCAGTTAACATGTTTCTTTGTGTCTCTGTGTGTGTCTCTGAGTGTGTTTTGAGTCTCTGAATGTGTGTGTCTCTCTCAGTGTGAGTGTGTCTGATTTTCAGTGTTTGTGTATGTTTGCTCTCAGGAATGTGTTTTTCTCCAGCTGTATGTGTATGTCTCTGAGTGTGTGTGTCCCAGTCTGTTTGCCTGTCTGTGTGTCTCTGTGTGTTTCTCTGAGTGTGTTTTTAACACTCTCTCAGTGTGTATCTCTCTCAGGATGTGTTACTCACAGTGTGTTTTTGTCTCCTTCAGTGTGTGTCTCTGTCAGTGTGTCTCTCATTGTGAGTGTGCCTGGTTCTTAGTGTGTGTCTGTATTTCTCCCACTGTGTGTATGTGTCTCTCACTGTGTGTGACCCTCTCACATTGCATGTCTCTGTGTGTCTCTGTGTGTTTCTCTCAGTGTGTTTTCACTCTGAATGTGTGTGTCTGTCTCAGTGTGTTGTCTCTCTCAGTGTGAGTGTGTCTGATTCTCAGGGTTTTTGTGTGTCTTGCACTCAGGAGTGTGTGACTCTTCCTGGATGAGGGTGTCTCTCAGTGTGTGAGTCCTTGTCAGTTTGCTGTGTCTGTGTGTCTCTGTGCTTGTCTCTCTGTATGTGTATCTCTCAGCATGTGTGTCTCTCAGTGTGTTTTACTCTCTCTCTCAGTGTATCTTTCTCTCTCACTCAGTGTGTCTCTCTCTCAGTGAGTGTCTCTGTCACTGTGTGTCTCTCATTTTGTTTTTCTCTGTCTCTCAGTGTGTGTGTCTGTCAGTGTGTCTCCCTCATTGTGAGTGTGCCTGGTTCTTAGTGTGTGTGTGTGTGTCCCAGTGTATGTGTATGTATCTCTGTGTGTATGTCTCTCTGAGTTTGCATGTGTCTGCTTGTCACCTTATGAGTCTCTCAGTGTGTTTTGAGTCTCTGACTTTGTGTGTCACGGTGTGTGTGTGTGCTCTCTCAGTGTGAGTGTGTCTGATTCTCAGTGTTTGTGTTTGTTTGCTCTCAGGAATGTGTGTTTCTCCAGCTGTATGTGTATGTCTCTCAGTGTGTGTGTCCTAGTGAGTTTGCCTGTCTGTGTGTCTCCGTGTGTTTCTCTTTGTGTGTTTTTAACACTCTCTCAGTGTGTATCTCTCTCAGGATGTGTTTCTCTCAGTGTGTTTTTCTCTCTCTCAGTGTGTGTCTCTGTCAGTGTCACTCTCTCATTGTGAGTCTGCCTGGTTTTAAGGGTATATCTGTATTTCTCCCACAGTATGTGTGTGTCTCTCAGTGTGTGTTTCCCTCTCAGTTTGCATGTCTCTGTGTGTTTCTCTCAGTGTGTTTTGACTCTCTGAATGTGTGTGTCTCTCTCAGTGTGTTGTCTCTCTCAGTGTGAGTGTGTCTGATTCTAGGGTTTGTGTGTGTCTTGTGCTCAGGAGTGTGTGACTCTTCCTGGATGAGGGTGTCTCTCAGTGTGTGTGTCCTTGTCAGTTTGCTGTGTCTGTGTGTCTCTGGGCTTGTCTCTCTGTATGTGTGTCTCTCAGCATGTGTGTCTTTCAGTGTCTTTTTCCCTCTATCTCAGTGTGCCTCTCTCTGAGTATGTCTTTCTAATTGTGTTTCTCTCTCTCTCTCTGTGTGTGTCTCTGTCAGTGTGTTTCTCTCATTGCGGATTGGTCCTGATTCTTTGTGTGTCTCTGTGTGTGTTTCTCCCACTTTATGTGCGTGCATCTCAGTGTGTGTGTACCTGTCAGTTTGCATGTCTCTGTGTCTCTGTTAGTTTCTCTCAGTGTGTTTTTAACACTCTCTCAGTGTGTGTCTCTCAGCATGTGTGTCTCTCAGTGTGTTTTTCTCTCTCTCTCAGTGTGTCTCTCTCAGTGAGTTCTCTGTCAGTGTATCTCTCTCATTTTGTTTTTCTCTGTCTCTCAGTCTGTGTCTCTGTCAGTATATATCTCTCATTGTGAGTGTGCCTGGTTCTTAGTGTGTGTGTGTGTTTCTCCCAGTGTATGTGTATGTCTCTTTTGTGTATGTCTCTCTGAGTTGGCATGCGTCTGTTTGTCTCTGTATGAGTCTCTCAGTGTGCTTTGAGTCTCTGAATGTGTGTGTCTCTGTGTGTGTGTGTCTCTCAGTGTGAGTGTGTCTGATTCTCAGTGTTTGTGTTTGTGTGCTCTCAGGGGTGTGTGTTTCTCCCACTATATGTGTATGTCTCTCAGTGTGACACTCCCTCTCAGTTTGCATGTCTCTGTGTTTCTCTCTATTTCTCTCAGTGTGTTTTGACTCTCTCTCAGTGTGTGTGTCCCTCTCAGTGTGAGCGTGTCTAATCTCAGTGTTTGCAGGTGTCTTGCTCTCAGGAGTCTTTCTCTTCCTGAATGAGGGCGTCTCTCAGTGTGTGTGTCCCTGTCAGTTTGCCTGTCTCTGTGTGTCTCTGTGTGTGTCTTTCAGTATGGTGTCTCTCAGTGTGTTTTTCTGTCTCTCTCAGTATGTGTCTTTCTCAGTGTGTCTCTCTCATTATGTTTTTGTATCTCTCTCAGTGTGTGTCTCTGTCAGTGTGTTTCTCTCATTGTGAGTGTGCCTGGTTCTCAGGGTGTGTGTTTGTGTTTTCCCTCCATATGTGTATGTCTCTCAGTGTGTGTGTCTCTCAGTCTGTGTGTCCCTCTCAGTGTGCATGTCTCTGTGTGTCTCTGTGTGTGTGTCTCAGTGTGTTTTTGTCTCTCTCTCAGTGTGTGTGTGTCTCTCTCAGTGTGAGTGTGTCTGGTTAATAGTGTGTGTTTGTGTGTTTTTGTTTTTCACTCTCTGTAAGGGTATGTCTCTCAGAGTGTATATCTCTCAGTTTTGTGTCTGTATGTGACTGTGTGTGTGTTGCTCAGTGTTTGTCACTCTCTCCCAGTGTGTATGTCTCTTTCAGTGTGTGTGTGTGTCTCTCAGTGTCTGTCTCTCTATGTATGTGTATGTCCCTCATTGTGTGTGTCTCTCACTGTGTGTGTCTCTATGTCACTCTGTGTGGGTCTCTCATGGTGTGTGACTCTGACTGTGTATGTCTCTCTCAGTGTCTGTGTGTGTCTCTCACTGTGTGTTTCTCTCTCTCATTGTGGATGTCTCTCTTTCGCAATGTGTGTGTGTGTCTTTCTCAATGAGTGTGTGTTTCTGTATGTTTTGTGTTCAATCTTACATAGTGTGTGTGTCTGTCTCAGTGTGAGTGTATCTTTCAGTGTGATGGTGTTCTCTCTGAGTGTGTGTGTCTCTCTCAGTGTGTGTGCCTCTCTCTCTGAGTGTGTGTGTCTCTGTGTGTCTCTGTGTGTGTCTCTCACAGTGTTTTTTCCGTCTCTCAGTATGTGTCTCTCCCAAGGTGAGTGTGTCTGGTTCTCAGTGTGTGTGTCCATTTTTTTTGTTTTTCTCTCTCTGTAAGGGTATGTCTCACAGTGTGTGTATCTCTCAGTTGTGTGTCTGTATGTGTTCGTGTGTGTGTTTTCAGTGTTTGTGACTCTCTCTCAGTGTGTATGTCTCTTTCAGTATGTGTGTGTCTCTCTCTCTGTATGTGTATGTCTCTCAGTGTGTTTGTCTCCCACTGTGTGTGTCTCTATGTCTCTCTGTATAGATCTCTCATGGTGTGTGCATTCGGAGTGTGTATATCTCTCTCAGTGTCTGTGTGTGTCTCTCACCATGTGTTTCTCTCTCTCATTGTGGATATCTCTCTGTTGCACTGTGTGTGTCTTTCTCAATGAGTGTGTGTTTCTGTATGTTTTGTGTTCAAACTTATGCAGTGTATGTGTCTACTCTCATATATTGTGTGTGTCTCTCTCAATGTGAGTATGTCTTTCAGTGTGATGGGGTTCTCTATCATTGTGTGTGCCTCTCTCTCTGAGTGTGTGTGTCTGTGTGTGTTTCTCTCTCAGTGTGAATGTGTCTGATTCTCAGTGTGTGTCATTGTGTCAGTGTGTGTATCTCTCTCTGTATGTGTATGATTCTCAGTGTGTGTGTCTGTCCGTAGTCTGTCTCTATGTGTCTCTTTGTGTGTCTCTCAGTGTTTCTGACTCTCTCGAATTATTTAAGTATTTCTAGTGTGTGTCTCACTTAGTGTGTGTTTCTCTCAGTGTGGACATCTCTCTCAGTGTGTGTGTGTGTGTCTCTCCCTGTATATGTATGTCTCTAAGTGTGTGTCTGTGTCTGTGTCTGTGTGTCTGTGTGTGACTCTATGTGTCATTATGTGTGGCTCACAATGTTTGTGTCTCTCTCTCAGTGTGTATGTCTCCCTCTATGGGATGAGGTTCGTGACATTGTACAGAAGACAGGGATCAAACCATCCTCAAGGAAAAGAAATGCCAAAAAGCAAAATGGCTGTCTGGGGAGGCCTTACAAATAGCTGTGAAAAGAAGAGAGGCAAAAAGCAAAGGAGAAAAGGAAAGATATAAGCATCTGAATGCAGAGTTCCAAAGAATAGCAAGAAGAGATAAGAAAGCCTTCTTCAGTGATCAATGTGAAGAAATAGAGGAAAACAACAGAATGGGAAAGACTAGAGATCTCTTCAAGAAAATTAGAGATACCAAGGGAATATTTCATGCAAAGATGGGCTCGATAATGGACAGAAATGGTATTGACCTAACAGAAGCAGAAGATATTAAGAAGAGGTGGCAAGAATACACAGAAGAACTGTACAAAAAAGATCTTCACGACCCAGATAATCATGATGATGTGATCACTAATCTCGAGCCAGACATCTTGGAATGTGAAGTCAAGTGGGCCTTAGAAAGCATCACTATGAATAAAGCTAGTGGAGGTGATGGAATTCCAGTTGAGCTGTTTCAAATCCTGAAAGATGATGCTGTGAAAGTGCTGCACTCAATATGCCAGCAAATTTGGAAAACTCAGCAGTGGCCACAGGACTGGAAAAGGTCCGTTTTCATTCCAATTCCAAAGAAAGGCAATGCCAAAGAATGTTCAAACTACCGCACAATTGCACTCATCTCACATGCTAGTAAAGGAATGCTCAAAATTCTCCAAGCCAGGCTTCAGCAATACGTGAACAGTGAACTCCCTGATGTTCAAGTTTGTTTTAGAAAAGGCAGAGGAACCAGAGATCAAATTGCCAACATCCACTGGATCATGGAAAAAGCAAGAGAGTTCCAGAAAAAACATCTATTTCTGCTTTATTGACTATGCCAAAGCCTTTGACTGTGTGGATCACAATAAACTGTGGAAAATTCTGAAAGAGACTGGAATACCAGACCACCTGACCTGCCTCTTGAGAAATCTGTATGCAGATCAGGAAGCAACAGTTAGAACTGGACATGGAACAACAGACTGGTTCCAAATAGGAAAAGGAGTATGTTGAGGCTGTATATTGTCACTCTGCTTATTTAACTTCTATGCAGAGTACATCATGATAAACGCTGGACTGGAAGAAACACAAGCTGGAATCAAGATTGCCGGGAAAAATATCAGTGACCTCAGATATCCAGATGACACCACTCTTATGGCAGAAACTGAAGAGGAGCTAAAAAGCCTCTTGAGAAAAGTGAAAGAGGAGAGTGAAAAAGTTGGCTTAAAGCTCAACATTCAGAAAATGAAGATCATGGCATCCGGTCCCATCACTTCATAGCAAATAGATGGGGAAACACAGGAAACAGTGTCAGAGTTTATTTTTGGGGGCTCCAAAATCACTGCAGATGGTGACTGCAGCCATGAAATTAAAAGATACTTACTCCTTGGAAGAAAAGTTATGACCAACCTTGATAGTATATTCAAAAGCAGAGACATTACTTTGCCGACTAAGGTCTGTCTAGTCAAGGCTATGGTTTTTCCTGTGGTCATGTATGGATGTGAGAGTTGGACTGTGAAGAAGGCTGAGTGCCAAAGAATTGATGCGTTTGAACTGTGGTGTTGGAGAAGACTCTTGAGGGTCCCTTGGACTGCAAGGAGATCCAACCAGTCCATTCTGAAGGAAATCAACCCTGGGGTTTCTTTGGAAGGAATGATCCTAAAGCTGAAGCTCCAGTACTTTGGCCACTTCATGCGAAGAGTTGACTCACTGGAAAAGACTCTGATGCTCGGAGGGATCGGGGGTAGGAGGAGAAGTGGACGACCGAGGATGAGATGGCTGGATGGCATCACGCACTCGATAGACGTGAGTCTGAGTGAACTCCGGGAGATGGTGATGGACAGGGAGGCCTGGTGTGCTGCGGTTCATGGGGTCGCAGAGAGTTGGACACGACTGAGCGACTGAACTGAAGTGAACTGTGCCTCTCTCAGTGTGTGTGTGTCTCTCTCAGTGTGTGAATGTGTGTCTCACTCTCTGTGACTAAGTTTCTCTCCCTCATTGTGTTTGTGTGTGTGTCTTGCGCTCAGGAATATGTGTCTCTTCCTGGATGAGCTGTCTCTCAGTGTGTGTGTCCCTCTTAGTTTGCCTGTCTCTGTGTGTGTCTCTCAGTATGTGTGTCTCTCAGTGTGTTTTTGTCTCTTTCTCAGTGTGTGTCTCTCTCAGTGTGTCTCTCTCGTGAGTGTGTCTGGTTCTTAGTGTTTGTGTTCCTCCCTCTGTATGTGTATGTCTCTCAGTCTGTGTGTCCCTCTCCGTTTGCATGTCTCTGTGTGTCTCTGTGTGTGTGTCTCAGTGTGTTTTTGTCTCTCTCTCATTATGTGTGTCTGTCTCAGTGTGAGTGTATCTGGTTCTTAGTGTGTGTGTGTGTCCATGTTTTTGTTTTTCTCTCTCTGTAAGGGTATGTCTCTCAGTGTGTGTATCTCTGTTTGTTCTGTATGTGTCTGTTTGTGTCTTTCTCAGTGTTTGTGCCTCTCTCTCTCAGTGTGTATGTCTCTCTCAGTGTTTGTGTCTCTCTCTCAGAGTGTGTTCCTCTCTCTTGGAGTGTGTGTGCCTCTGTGTGCCTCTTTGTGTGTCTCTCTCAGTGTGAATGAGTTTGGTTCTCCTTGTGTGTGTGTCAGTGTGAGTGTCTCTCTCTCTATGTGTACAACTCACAGTGTTTGTGTCTGTTCGTTGTGTGTCTCTATGTGTCTCTCTGTGTGTCTCTGAGTGTTTGTGACTCTCTCGAATTGTATAAGTCTGTCAGTGTGTGTGTCTCTCAGTGTGTGTTTCTCTCAGTGTGTGTATGTTTCTCTCTCTGTATTTGTATGCTCTAAGTGTGTGTGTGTGTGTCTGTGTGTGTGTCTCTATGTGTCACTGAGTGTGGCTCACAGTGTATGTTTCTCTCAGTTTCTGTGTCTCTCACAGTGTGTTTCTTCTTCTCAGTATGGATGTCTTCTCTCTCTCCGTGTATGTGTCTCTCAGTGTGTGTGTATATCTGTATGTTGTGTGTTCATTATTTCACAGTTGGTGTCTCTCTCTTGTGTGTGTGTTTCCCAATGTGTGTTTGTGTTTGTCTGTCTCTCTCAGTGTGCATGGCTAACTCTCAGTGGGTGTGTTTCCCTTTCAGTGTGTGTGTTTCTGTGTGACTCTCACAATGTCTCTGTTTGTGTGTCACCCAGTGTGTGTCTCTCTCCATGTGTTTTTCTGTCTCACTGTGTGTCTGCCTCAGTATTGTGGGTCTCTTCCGTAGTGTCTGTGTGTTGTTCAATGTGTGTGTCTCTCCCTGTAAGTTGTGCATCTCTCCCTCTCTCTCAGTGGGTGTGTGTCTCTCTCAGTGTGTGAATGTGTGTCTCGCTCTCTGTGGTTAAGTTTCTCTCCCTCAGCGTGTGTGTGTGTGTGTGTGTGTGTGTGTTGAGCTCAGGAGTGTGTTTCTCTTCCTGGATGAGGGTGTCTCTCAGTGTGTGTCTCCCTGTTAGTTTGCCTGTCTCTGTGTGTCTCTGTGTGTGTCTCAGTATGTGTGTCTCTCAGTGTGTTTTCCTCTCTCTCTCTCAGTGTGTGTCTCTCTCAGTGTGTCACTCTCATTGTGAGTGTGTCAGGTTATTAGGGTGTGTGTGTGTGTGCTTCTCTCTCTTTGTGTCTGTCTGTCAGTGTGTGTGTCCCTCTCAGTTTGCATGTCTCTGTGTGTCTCTGTGTGTGTCTCTCAGTGTGTTTTTGTCTCTCTCTCAGAATGTGTGTCTCTCTCAATGTGAGTTTCTCTGGTTCTCAGTGTGTGTGTGTGTCCATGTTTTTGTTTTCCTCTCTCTGTAAGGGTATGTCTCTTAGTGTGTGTATCTCTCAGTTGTGTGTCTATATGTGTCTCTCTGTGTGTTTCTCAGTGTTTGTGACTCTCTCTCAGTGTGTATGTCTCTTTCAGTGTGTGTGTGTCTCTCAGTGTTTCTGTGTCTCTCTCTGTATATGTATGTCTCTCAGTGTGTGTCTCTCAATGTGTGTGTCTCTATGTCTCTCTGTGTGGGTCTCTCATGGTGTGTGACTGAGTGTGTATGTCTCTCTCAGTGTCTGTGTGTGTCTCTCACTATGTGTTTCTCTCATTGTGGATGTCTCTCTTTCACAGTGTTTGTGTGTTTCTCAATTAGTGTGTGTTTTTGTATGTTTTGTGTACAATCTTCCACAGTGTGTGTGTCTACTCTCATATAGTTTTGTGTGTCACTCTTAGTTTGAGTGTGCCTCTCAGTGTGTTTCTCTCTCAGTGTTTGTGCTTCTCTCTCTGAGAGTGTGTGTCTCTGTGTTTCTCTGTGTGTGTCTCTCTCAGTGTGAATGTGTCTGATTCTAGGTGTGTGTTTGTGTTTCAGTGTGTGTGTGTCTCTCTCTGTATGTGTATGACTGTCAGTGTGTGTGTCTGTCTGTTGTCTGTCTCTATGTGTCTCTGTGTTTGTCTCTCAGAGTTTGTGGCTCTCTCGAATTATTTAAGTCTCTCTCAGTGTGTTTCGCTCTCTCAGTGTGGATGTCTCTCTCTCTCAGTGTGTGTGTGTGTCACTCTCTGTATGTGTCTGTCTGTATGTGTGTGTGTGTGTGTGTGTGTGTATCTGTATGTGTGTCTCTATGTGTCACTCTGTGTGGCTCACGATGTTTGTGTCTCTATCTCAGTGTGTACGTTTCTCTCAGTGTGTATGTCTCTCACAGTGTGTTTCTCCTTCTCAGTGTCGATGTCTCTCTCTCTCTCAGTGTGTTTGTCTCTCAGTGTGTGTGTGTCTTTGTATGTTGTGTGTTCACACTTTAATGATGAATGTCTCTCTCTTGTGTGTGTCTTTTTCAGTGTGTGTGTGTGTTTGTCTATCTCTCTCAGTGTGCATGGCTAACACTCGGTGTGTATGTCCCTTTCAGTGTGTGTCTCTGTGTGTGTGTCTCTGTTTGTCTCTCCAGTGTATCCTCTCTCCATATGTGTGATTCTGTCTCATTGTGTGTCTGCCTCAGTGTTGTGGGTCTCTTTGGTGCTGTCTGTGTGTGTCCTCAATGTGTGTGTCTCTCCCTTTAAGTTGTGCATGTCTCTCTCTCAGTGTGTGTGTGTCTTTCTCAGAGTGTGAATGTGTGTCTTGCTCTCTGTCTTTAAGTTTCTCTCCCTCAGTGTGTGTGTGTATGTGTGTGTGTCTTGCTCTCAGGAGCGTGTGTCTCTTCCTGGATGAGGGTGTCTCTCAGTGTGTGTGTCCCTGTTAGTTGACTGTCTCTGTGTGTATCTCTCATTATGTGTTTCTCTCAATGTGTTTTTCTCCCTCCCTCTGGGTGTGGCTCTCTCAGTGTGTCTCTCTCATTGTGAGTGTGTCTAGTTCTTAGCATGTGTGTGTGTGCCTCTCTCTGTATGTTTATGTCTCTCAGTGTGTGTCTCTCTCAGTTTGCATGTCTCTGTGTGTCTCTGTGTGTTTCTCTCACTGTGTTTTTGTCTTTCTCTCAGTGTGTGTGTCTCTCTCAGTGTGAATGTGTCTGGTTCTCAGTGTGTGTGTGTGTGTCTCTGTGTTTTTTTTTTTTCTCTCTCTCTGTAAGGGTATGTCTGTTCGTGTGTGTCTCTCAGTTGTGTATCTGTATGTGTCTGTGTGTGTGTTTTTCAGTGTTTGTGACTCTCTCTCAGTGTGTATGTCCCTTTCAGTGTGTGTACGTCTCTCCCTGTATGTGTATGTCTCTCAGTGTGTGTGTCTCTCAATGTGTGTATCTCTTTGTCTCTCTGTGTGGGTCTCTCATGGTTTGTGACTCTGAGTGTTTATGTCTCTCTCAGTGTCTGTGTGTGTCTCTCAGTGTGTGTTTCTCCTTCTCAGTGTGGTTGTCTCTCTCTCTCTGTCAGTGTATGTGTCTCTCAGTGTGTGTGTCTCTGTCAGTTGTGTGTTCACACTTTCACAGTGAGTGTCTCTCTCTTGTGTGTGTCTTTTTCAGTGTGTGTGTTTGTGTGTCTGTCTCTCTCAGTGTGCATGACCAACTCTCAGCATGTGTGTCCCTTTCATTGTGTGTGTCTCTCAGTGTGTGTCTCTGTGTGACTCTCACAGTGTCTCTGTTTGTGTGTCTCACAGTGTGTCTCCCTCTCCATGTGTGTTTCTGTCTCATTGTGTGTCTGCCTGAGTGTTGTGAGTCTCTTTGTTAGTGTCTGTGTGTGTTTCTCAATATGTGTCTTTCCCTCTAAGTTGTGTGTGTGTCTCTCTCAGTGTGTGTGTGGCTCTCTCTCAGTGTGTGAATGTGCATCTCGCTCTCTGTGGTTCAGTTTCTCTCCCTAAGTGTGTGTGTGTGAGACTTGCTCTCAGGAGTGTGTGTCTCTTCCTGGATCAGGGTGTCTCTCAGTGTGTGTGTCTCTCTCTCAGTGTGTGTGCCTCTCTCTCTGAGTGTGTGTGTCTCTGTGTGTCTCTGTGTTTGTCTCTCAGTGTGAGTGTGTCTGATTCTCAGTGTGTGTGTGTCAGTGTGTGTGTGTCTATCTCTGTATGTGTATGACTCTCAGTATGTGTGTCTGTTCGTCGTCTGTCTCTATGGGTCTCTGTTTGTGTTTCTCAGTGTTTGTGACTCTCTCGAATTATTTAAGTCTCTCTCAGTGTGTGTGTCTCTCAGTGCGGATGTCTCTCTCAGTGTGTGTGTGTCTCTCCCTGTATGTGTACGTCTCTAAGTGTGTGTTTGTGTGTGTGTTTTTGTGTTTGTGTCTTTATGTGTCACCATGTGTGGCTCACAATGTTTGTGTGTCTCTCTCAGTGTGTATGTTCCTCTCAGTGTGTGTGTTTCTCACAGTGTGTTTCTACTTCTTAGTATGGATGTCTCTCTGTCTCTCAGTGTGTGTGTCTCTCAGTGTGTGTGTGTGTCTGTATGTTGTGTGTTCATTATTTCACAGTTGGTGTCTCTCTCTTGTGTGTGTCTTTCCCAGTGTGTGTGTGTGTGTTTGTCTGTCTCTCTCAGTGTGCATGGCTAACTCTCAGTGTGTGTATGCCCCTTTCAGTGTGTGTGTCTCTGTGTATGTGTCTCCAAGTGTGTGTCTCTCTCTCCATGTGTGTGTTTCTGTCTCATTGTGTATCTGCCTCAGTGTTGTGGGTCGCTTTGGTGCTGTCTCTGTGTGTTTCTCAATGTGTGTTTCTCTCCCTCTAAGTTGTTCATGTCTCTCTCTAAGTGTGTGTGTGTCTCTCTCAGAGTATGAATGTGTGTCTCGCTCTCTGTGTTTACATTTCTCTCCCTCAGTGTGTGTGTGTCTTACTCTCAGGAGTGTGTGTCTCTTCCTGGAAGAGGGTGTCTCTCAGTGTGTGTGTCGCTTTCAGTTTGCCTGTCTCTGTGTGTCTCTGTGTGTGTCTCAGTATGTGTGTCTCTCAGTATGTGGGTCTCTCAGTGTGTTTTTCTCTCTCTCTCAGTGTGTGTTTCTCAGTGTGTCTCTCTCATTG
Source organism: Budorcas taxicolor (assembly GCF_023091745.1). Lineage (NCBI taxonomy): Eukaryota > Metazoa > Chordata > Mammalia > Artiodactyla > Bovidae > Budorcas > Budorcas taxicolor. Next base: position 63,923,438 of record NC_068935.1, on the reverse strand, counting down.
TGAGTGTGTCTTAGCATGTTTGTGGATGTCTCTCTCTGTATGTGTATGTCTCTCAGTGTGTGTGTCTCTGTCAGTATTTGTGTGTCTTTCAGTATGAGTCTGTCTTGTTCTCCGTGTGTGTATGTTTCTGTGTTTTTGTTTTTCTCTCTCTCTAAGGGTATATCTCACAGTGTGTGTATCTCTCAATTGTGTCTGTATGTGTCTGTGTGTGTGTTTCTCAGTGTTTGTGACTCTCAGTATGTATGTCTCTCTCCATATGTGTGTCTCTCTCAGTGTGTGTGTCACTCTCAATGTGAGTCTGTCTTGTTCTAAGGGTGTGTGTGTCCATGTTTTTGTTTTTCTCTCTCTGTAAGGGTATGCCTGTCAGTGTGTGCATCTCTCAATTGTGTGTCTATATGTGTCTGTGTGTGTGTTTCTCAGTGTTTGTGACTGTCTCTCAGTGTGTATGTCTCTCTCCCTGTGTGTCTCTCTCAGCGTGTGTGTCTCTCTCAGTGTGAGTCTGTGTTGTTCTCAGTGTGTATGTGTCTGTGTTTTTGTGTTTCTCTATATATGAGGGTATATCTCGCAGTATGTGTGTCTGCATGTGTCTCTGTGTGTGTTTCTAGTGTTTGTGATGCTCTCTCACTGTGTATGTATCTTTCAGTGTGGTGTGTCTCTCAGTGTGTGTGTGTCTCCCTGTATGTGTATGTCTCTCAGTGTGTGTGTCTCTGTGTCTCTCTCTGTGGGTCTCTCATGATTTGTGACTCTGAGTGTGTATGTCTCTCTCAATGTCTGTCTGTGTCTCTCACTGTGTGTTTCTCCTTCTCAGTGTGGTTGTCTCTCTCTCTCTCAGTGTGTGTGTCTCTGTATGTTTTGTGTTCACACTTTCACAGTGAGTGTCTGTCTCTTGTGTGTGTCTTTTTCAGTGTGTGTGTTTGTGTATCTGTCTCTCTCAGTGTGCCTGGCTAACTCTCAGTGTGTGTGTGTCCCTTTCAGTGTGTGTGTCTCTCTCAGTGTGAGTGTGTCTGATTCTCAGTGTTTGTGTTTGTTTGCTCCCAGGAATGTGTGTTTCTCCCACTGTATGTGTATGTCTCTGACTGTGTGTGTCCCAGTGAGTTTGCCTCTCTGTGTGTCTCTGTGTGTGTCTCTCTGCATGTGTGTGTTTCTCAGTGTGTTTTGACTCTCTCTGTGTGTGTCCATCTCAATAAGTGTGTCTCTCTCAGTGTGTGTGTTTCTCTCAGTGTGAGTGTGTCTGATTCTCAGTTTTTTTGTGTGTTTGCTCTCTGGAGTGTGTGTTTCTCCCACTGTATGCGTATATCTCTTAGTGTGTGTGTCCCTGTGAGTTTGCCTGTCTGTGTGTCTATGTGTGAGTCTCTCAGTTTGTGTGCATGTTTCAGAGTGTTTTTCACTGTCTCTCAGTGTTTGTCTGTCTCAGGATTTTCTCTAATTTTGAGCATGTCGGTTGTTAGTGTGTGTGAGTGTGTGTTTCACCCTGTGTACGAGCATGTCTCCCAGTGTGTATGTCTGTCTCAGTTTACATGTTTCTTTGTGTCTCTGTGTGTGTCTCTCAGTGTGTTTTGAGTCTCTGAATGTGTGTGTCTCTGTGTCTCTGTGTCTCTTTCAGTGTGAGTGTGTCTGATGCTCAGTGTTTGAGTTTGTTTGCTCTCAGGAGTGTGTGTTTCTACCACTCTATCTGTATGTCTCTCAGTGTGTGTGTCTCTCTCAGATTGCATGTCTCTGTGTGTCTCTGTGTGTGTCTCTAAGTGTGTTTTGACTCTCTCTCAGTGCTTGTGTCCCTCTCAGGGTGAGTGTGTCTGATTCTCAGTGTTTGTGGGTGTCTTGCTCTCAGGAGTGTTTCTCTTCCTGGATGAGGGTGTCTCAAAGTGTGTGTGTCCCTGTCAGTTTGCCTGTCTCTGTGTGTCTCTATGTGTGTCTCTCAGTATGTGTCTCTCTCAGTGTGTTTTTCTGTCTCTCTCAGTGTGTGTCTATCCCAGTGTGTCTCTCATTATATTTTTGTATCTCTCTCAGTGCGTGTCTCTGTCAATGTGTTTCTCTCATCGTGGGTGTGCCTTGTTCTCAGTGTGTGTGTGTGTGTTTCTCCCTCTGTACGTGTATGTCTCTCAGTGTGTGTCTGTCTGGGTTTGCATGTCTCTGTGTGACTCTGCATGTGTCTCTCAGAGGGTTTTAAGTCTCTGAATCTGTGTGTCTGTCTCAGTGTGTGTGTCTGTCTCAGTGTGAGTGTGTCTGATTCTCAGTGTTTGTGTTCTTTTGCTCTCAGGAGTGTGTGTTTCTCACACTGTATGCGTATATCTCTTAGTGTGTGTGTCCCTGTGTGTTTGCCTGTCTGTGTGTCTCTGTATATGTCTTTCAGTTTGTGTGTGTCACTCAGTGAGTTTTTCACTGTCTCTTCGTGTGTATCTCTCTGAGGGATTCTCTCTAATTGTGAGCGTGCTGGTTGTTAGTGTGTGTGTGTGTGTTTCTTCCTGTGTACGTGTTGGTCTCCCAGTGTGTGTGTATGTCTCAGTTTACATGTTTCTTTGTGTCTCTTTGTGTGTCTCTGAGTGTGTTTTGAGTCTCTGAATGTGTGTGTCTCTCTCAGTGTGTGTGTCTCTCTCAGTGTGAGTGTGTGTGATTCTCAGTGTTTGTGTTTGTTTGCTCTCAGGAATGTGTGTTTCTCCAGCTGTATGTGTATGTCTCTCAGTGTGTGTGTCCCAGTGAGTTTGCCTTTCTCTGTGTCTCTGTGTGTTTCTCTCAGTGTGTTTTAAACACTCTCTCAGTGTGTGTGTCTGCCAGTGTGTCTCTCTCATTGTGAGTGTGCCTGGTTCTTAGTGTGTGTCTGTATATCTCCCACTGTATATGTGTGTCTCGCAGTGTGTGTGTCTCTCTCTGTTGGTGTGTCTCTGTGTGTTTCTCTCAGGGTGTTTTGACTCTCTGAATGTGTGTGTCTGTCTCAGCGTGTTTTCCCTCTCAGTGTGAGTGTGTGTGATTCTCAGGGTTTGTGTGTGTCTTGCGCTCAGGAGTCTGACTCTTCCTGGATGAGGCTGTCTCTCAGTGTGTGTCCTTGTCAGTTTACTGTGTCTGTGTGTCTCTGGGCTTGTCTCTCTGTATGTGTGTTTCACAGCATGTGTGTCTCTCAGTGTTTTTCTCTCTCTCTCAGTGAGTGTGTCTGTCAGTGTGTCTCTCTCATTTTGTTTTTCTCTGTCTCTCAGATTCTGTCTGTGTCATTGTGTCTCTCTCAATATGAGTGTGCCTTATTCTTAGTGTGTGTGTGTGTTTCTCCCAGTGTGTGTGTATGTCTCTCTGTGTGTATGTCTCTCTCATTTGACACGTGTCTGTTTGTCTCTGTATGAGTCTCTCAGTGTGTTTTGAGTCTCTGCATGTGAGTGTCTCTCTGTGTGTGTGTCTCTCTCAGTAGAGTGTGTCTGATTCTCAGTGTTTGTGTTTGTTTGCTCTCAGGAGTATGTTTTTCTCCCACTGTATGTGTATGTCTCTGAGTGTGTGTGCCCCAGGGAGTTTGCCTCTCTGTGTGTCTCTGTCTGTGTCTCTCTGTATGTCTGTGTCTCTCAGTGTGTTTTGACTCTGTGTATGTCTCTCTCAATAAGATTGTCTCTCTCAGTGTGTGGGTCTCTCTCAGTGTGAGTGTGTCTGATTCGAAGTGTTTGTGTTTGTCTGCTCTCAGGAGAGTGTATTTCTACCACTGTATGTGTATGATCTCAGTGTGTGTGTCCCTCTATGTTTGCATGTCTCTGTGTGTCTCTCAGTGTGTTTTGACTCTCTCTCAGTGCTTGTGTCCCTCTCAGTGTGAGCGTGTCTGATTCTCAGTGTTTATGGGTGTCTTGCTCTCAGGACTGTTTCTGTTCCTGGATGAGGGTGTCTCTCAGTGTGTGTGTCCCTGTCAGTTTGCCTGTCTCTGTGTGTCTTTGTGTGTGTCACTCAGAATGTGTGTCTCTCAGTGTGTTTTTCTGTCTCTCTCCGTGTATGTCTTTCTCCGTGTGTCTCTCATTGTGTTTTTGTATCTCTCTCAGTGCGTGTCTCTGTCAGTGTGTTTCTCTCATTGTGAGTGTGCCTTGTACTCAGTGTGTGTGTGTGTGTGTGTTTCTCCCTCTGTATGTGTATGTCCCTCAGTGTGTGTCTGTCTGTGTTTGCAAGTCTCTGAGTGTCTCTGCATGAGTCTTTCAGTGGGTTTTGAGTCTCTGAATGTGTGTGTCTGTCTCAGTGTGTATGTCTCTCTCAGTGTGATTGTGTCTGATTCTCAGTGTTTGTGTTTTTTTGTTCTCAGGAGTGTGTGTCTCTCCCACTGTATGCGTATATCTCTTAGTGTGTGTGTCCCTGTGAGTTTGCCTGTCTGTGTGTCTTTGTGTGATTCTCTCAGTTTCTGTGCATCACTCAGTGTGTTTTTCACTGTCTCTCAGTGTGTATCTCTCTCAGGGATTCTCTCTCATTGTGAGTATGCCGGTTGTTAGTGTCTTTGTGTGTTTCTCCTTGTGTACGTGTATGTCTCCCAGTGTGTGTATGTCTCAGTTTACATGTTTCTTTGTGTCTCTATGTGTGTCTCTGAGTGTGTTTTGAGTCTCTGAATGTGTGTGTCTCTCTCAGGGTGTGTGTCTCTCTCAGTGTGAGTGTGTCTGATTCTCAGTGTTTGTGTTTGTTTGCTCTCAGGAATGTGTCTTCGTCCAGCTGTATGTGTATGTCTCTCAGTGTGTGTGTCCCAGTGCGTTTGCCTGTCTGTGTGTCTCTGTGTGTTTCTCTCAGTGTGTTTTTAACACTCTCTCAGTGTGTGTCTCTCTCAGGATGTGTGTCTCCCAGTGTGTTTTTCTCTCTCTCAGTGTATGTCTCTGTGAGTGTGTCTCTCTCATTGTGAGTGTGCCTAGTTCTTATTGTGTGTCTGTATTTCTCCCACTGTATGTGTGTGTCTCTCAGTGTGTGTGTCCCTCTCAGGTTGCATGACTGTGTGTCTCTGTGTGTTTCTCTCAGTGTGTTTTGACTATCTGAATGTGTGTGTCTGTCTCGGTGTGTTATCTCTCTCAGTGTGAGTGTGTCTGATTCTCAGGGTTTTTGTGTGTCTTGCTCTCAGGAGTGTGTGACTCTTTCTGGATGAGGGTGTCTCTCAGTGTGTGTGTCCTTGTCACTTAGCTGTGTCTCTGTGTCTCTGGGCTTGTCTCTCTGTATATGTGTCTCTTAGCATGTGTGTCTCTCAGTGTGTTTTTCTTTTGCCAGTGTGACTCTCTCTGAGTGTGTCTTTCTAATTGTGTTTCTCTCTCTCTCTGGGTCTCTGTCAGTGTGTTTTTCTCATTGTGAGTGGTACTGGTTCTGTGTGTGTGTGTGTGTTTCACCCAATTTATGTGCATGTGTCTCAGTGTGTGTCTACCTGTCAGATTGCATGTCTCTGTGTCTCTGTGTGTTCCTCTCAGTGTGTTTTTAACACTCTCTCAGTGTGTGTCTCTCTCAGGATGTGTGTCTCTCAGTGTGCTTTTCTCTCTCACAGTGTGTGTCTGTGTCAGGGTGCCTCTCTCATTGTGAGTGTGCCTGGTTGTTAGTGTGTGTCTGTATTTCTCCCACTGTATGTGTGTCTCGCAGTGTGTGTGTCCCTCTCAGTTTGCGTGTCTCTGTGTGTTTCTCTCAGTGTGTTTTGACTCTCTGAATGTGTGTGTCTGTCTCAGTGTGTGAGTCTCTCTCAGTGTGAGTCTGTCATGTTCTCAGTGTGTGTGTGTCCTCTTTTTTGTTTTTCTCTCTATGTAAGGGTATGTCTCTCAGTGTGTGTATCTCTCAGTTGTGTGTCTGTGTGTGTTTCTCAGTGTTTGTGACTCTCAGTATGTATGTCTCTCTCCATGTGTGTGTCTCTCTCAGTGTGTGTGTCACTCTCAATGTGAGTCTGTCTTGTTCTAAGGGTGAGTGTGTCCATGTTTTTGTTTTTCTCTCTCTCTAAGGGTATGCCTGTCAGTGTGTGCATCTCTCAATTGTGTGTCTATATGTGTCTGTGTGTGTGTTTCTCAGTGTTTGTGACTTTCTCTCAGTGTGTATGTCTCTCTCCCTGTGTGTGTCTCTCTCAGCGTGTGTGTCTCTCTCAGTGTGAGTCTGTGTTGTTCTCAGTGTGCATGTGTCCGTGTTTTTGTGTTTCTCTATATATGAGGGTATATCTCGCAGTATGTGTATCTCTCAGTTGTGTGTCTGCATGTGTCTCTGTGTGTGTTTCTCAGTGTTTGTGATGCTCTCTCACTGTGTATGTATCTTTCAGTGTGGTGTGTCTCTCAGTGTGTGTGTGTCTCCCTGTATGTGTATGTCTCTCAGTGTGTGTGTCTCTGTGTCTCTCTCTGTGGGTCTCTCATGATTTGTGACTCTGAGTGTGTATGTCTCTCTCAATGTCTGTCTGTGTCTCTCACTGTGTGTTTCTCCTTCTCAGTGTGGTTGTCTCTCTCTCTCTCAGTGTGTGTGTCTCTGTATGCTTTGTGTTCACACTTTCACAGTGAGTGTCTGTCTCTTGTGTGTGTCTTTTTCAGTGTGTGTGTTTGTGTATCTGTCTCTCTCAGTGTGCCTGGCTAGCTCTCAGTGTGTGTGTGTCCCTTTCAGTGTGTGTGTCTCTCTGTGTGAGTCTCTGTGTGACTCTCACAATGTCTCTGTTTGTGTGTCTCACAGTGTGTCTCCCTCTCCATGTGTGTTTCTGTCTCATTGTGTGTCTGCCTCAGTGTTGTGGGTCTCTTTCATAGTGTCTGTGTGTGTTTATCAATGTGTGTATCTCCCCCTGTATGTTGTGTGTGTCTCTTTCTCTCAATGTGTGAATGTGTGTCTCTCTGTGTTTAAATTTCTCTCCCTCAGTGTGTGTGTGTGTGTGTGTGTGTGTGTGTCTTTCTCTCAGGAGTGTGTGTCTCTTCCTGGATGAGGGTGTCTCTCAGTGTGTGTGTCCCTGTTAGTTTGCCTGTCTCTGTGTGTTTCTGTGTGTTTCTCTCAGTATGTGTGTCTCTCTGTGTGTTTTTCTCTCTCCCACAGTGTGTGTCTCTCTCAGTGTGTCTCTCTCATTGTGAGTGTGTCTGGTTCTTAGCGTGTGTGTGTCTGCCTCTCTCTGTATGTGTATGTCTCTCAGTGTGTGTGTCCTTCTCAGTTTGCATGTCTCTGTGAGTCTCTGTGTGTGTTTCTCAGTATGTGTGTCTCTCTCAGTGTGGGTGTGTCTGGTTCTCACTGTGTGTGTGTATCCGTGTTTCTGTTTTTCTTTCTCTGTAAGGGAATGTCTCTCAGTGTGTGTATCTCTCAGTTGTGTGTCGGTATGTGTCTGTGTGTGTTTCTCAGTGTTTGTGACTCTCTCTCAGTGTGTATGTCTCTTTCAGTGTGTGTCTCTCAGTGTGTGTGTGTGTCTCTCTATGTATGTGTATGTCTCTCAGTGTGTGTGTCTCTCAATGTGTGTGTCTCATTGTGGATGTCTCTCTGTTGCACTGTGTGTCTTTCTCAATGAGTGCGTGTTTCTGCATGTTTTGTGTTCAATCTTACACAATGTGTGTGTCTAGTCTCATCTAGTGTGTGTGTGTCTCTCAGTGTGTTTGTGTTTCTCTCTCAGTGTGTGTGTGTCTCTCTCTGTGTGTGCCTCTCTCTCTGAGTGTGTGTCTCTGTGTGTCGCTCTCAGTGTGAGTGTGTCTGATTCTCAGTGTGGGTCTGTGTGTCAGTGTGCGTGTGTCTCTCTCTGTATGTGTATGACTCTCAGTGTGTGTGTCTGTCCGTTGTCTGTCTCTATGTTATTCTGTGTGTGTCTCTCAGTGTTTGTGATTCTCTCGAATTATTTAAGTCTCTCTCAATATGTGTGTCTCTCCGTGTTTGTTTCTCTCTCTCAGTGTGGATGTCTCTGTCTCTCAGTGTGTGTATGTGTCTCTCTCTGTATGTTTGTCTCTATGTCTCTGTGTGTGTCTCAGTGTGTGTGCCTCTATGTGTTACTGAGTCTGGCTCAGAGTGTGTGTCTCTCTCAGTGTGTATGTTTCTCTCAGTGTGTTTGTCTCTCACAGTGTGTTTCTCCTTCTCAGTGTGGATGTCTCTCTCTCTCAGTGTGTTTGTCTCTCAGTGTGTGTGTTTCTCTGTATGTTGTGTGTTCACACTTTCACAGTGAGCGTCTCTCTGTGTGTGGTTTTTTCAGTGTGTGTGTGTCTGTGTCTCTCATTGTGCATGTCTAACTCTCAGTGTGTGTGTCCCTTTCAGTGTGTGTGTGCGCCTCTGCGAGTGTGTCTCTGTGTGACTCTCCCAATGTCTCTGTGTGTCTCCCAGTGTGTCTGTGTGTGTGTGTTTCTGTCTCATTGTGTGTCTGCCTCAGTGTTGTGGGTCTCCTTGGTAGTGTCTTTGTGTGTTTCTCAATGTGTGTGTCTCTTCCTCTAAGTTGTGTGTGTCTCTCTCTCAGTGTGTGAATGTGTGTCTCACTCTCTGTGGTTAAGTTTCTCTCCCTCTGTGTGTGTCTTGTGTCTTGCACTCATGAGTGTGTGTCTCTTCCTGGATGAGGGTGTCTCTCAGTGTGTGTGTCCCTGTTAGATTGCCTGTCTCTGTGTGTGTCTCTCAGTGTGTGTGTCTCTCAGTGTGTTTTTCTCTCTCTCTCAGTGTGTCTCTCTCAGTGTGTGTGTCCCTCTAAGATTGCATGTCTCTTTGTGTCTCTGTGTGTGTCTCTCAGTGTGTTTTTCTCTCTCTCTCAGTGTGTGTGTTTCGCTCAGTGTGTGTGTGTGTGTCCGTGTTTTTGTTTTCTCTCTCTCTCTAAGGGTAGGTCTCTCAGTTTGTGTATCTCTCAGTGTGTGTCTCTATGTGCCTCTGGGTGTGTCTCAGTGTGTGTTACTCTCTCTCACTGTGTATGTCTCTTTCAGTGTGTGTGTGTGTCTCTCTCTGTATGGGTATGACTCTCAGTGTGTGTGTCTCTATGTCTCTCTGTGTGGGTCTCTCATGGAGTGTGACTGAGTTTGTATGTCTCTCTCAGTGTGTGTGTGTGTCTCTCACTGTGTGTTTCTCTCTTTCATTGTGGATGTCTGTCTTTCATGGTGTGTGTGTGTGTGTGTGTCTTTCTCAATGAGTGTGTGTTTCTGTATATTTTGTGTTCAATCTTACACAGTGTGTGTGTCTACTCTCATATAGTGTGTGTCTCTATCAGTGTTTGTGCATCTCTCTCTCTGTGGGTGTGTGTCTCTGTGTGTGTCTCTCTCAGTGTGAGTGTGTCTGATTCTCAGTGTGTGTGTGTCAGTGTGCATGTGTCTCTCTCTGTATCTGTATGACTCTCAGTGTGTCTGTCTGTCTATTTTCTGTCTCTATGTGTCTCAGTGTGTGTCTCTCAGTGTTTGTGACTCTAATTATTTTGGTCTCTGTGTGTGTGTGTGTCTCTCAGTATGTGCGTCTCTCAGTGTGTGTTTCTCTTTCTCATTGTGGAGGTCTCTCTCTCAGTGTGTATGTGTGTCTTTCTCTGCATGTGTATGTCTCTCTGTGTGTTTGTGTGTGTGTCTCTGTGTGTGTTACTCTATGTGTCACTATGTGTGGCTCACAATGTTTGTCTCTGTCTCAGTGTGTATGTTTCTCTCAGTGTGTGTGTTTCTCACAGTGTGTTTCTCCTTCTCAGTGTGGATGTCTCTCTCTCTCAGTGTGTGTGTCTCTGTATGTTGTGTGTTCACACTTTCAAAGTGAGTGTCTCTCCCTTGTGTGTTAGTGTGTTTGTGTGTGTCTTTCAGTGTGCATGGCTAACTCTCAGTGTGTGTGTGTCCATTTCAGTGTGTGTGTCTCTGTGTGTCTCTGTGTGACTCTCACAATGTCTCTGTTTGTGTGTCTCCCAATGTGTCTCTCTCTCCATGTGTGTGTTTCTGTCTCATTGTGTGTCTGCCTCAGTGCTGTGGGTCTCTTTGGTAGTGTCTGTGTGTGTTTCTCAATGTGTGTGTCTCTCCATGTAAGTTGTGTGTGTCTCCCTCTCAGTGTGTGTGTGTGTCTCTCTCAGTGTGTGAATGTGTGTCTCGCTCTCTGTGTTTAAGTTTCTCTCCCTCAGTGTGTGTGTGTGTCTTGCTCTCATGAGTGTGTGTCTCTTCCTGGATGAGGGTGTCTCTCAGTGTGTGTGGCCCTGTCATTTTGCTTGTCTCTGTATATCTGTGTGTGTGTCTCTCAGTATGTGTGTCTCTCAGTGTGTTTTTCTCTCTTTCTCAGTATGTGTCTCTCTGTGTGTCTCTCTAATTGTGAGTGTGTCTGGTTCTTAGCATGTGTGTGTCTCTCTCTCTGTATGTGTATTTCTCTCAGTGTGTGTGTCTCTCAGTGTGTTTGTCCCTCTCAGTTTGCATGTCCCTGTGTGTCTCTGTGTGTTTCTCAGTGTGTTTTTGTCTCTCTCTCTCTCTCTCTGTGTGTGTCTCTCTCAGTGTGTGTGTCTCTCTCAGTGTAAGTCTGTCTTGTTCTCAGTGTGTGTGTGTCTGTGTTTTTGTTTTTCTCTCTCTCTAAGGGTATGTCTCTCAATGTGTGTATCTCTCAATTGTGTGTCTGTATGTGTCTGTGTGTTTCTCAGTGTTTGTGACTCTCTCAGTGTGTATGTCTCTCTCAGTGTTTGTGTCGTTCTCTCAGTGTGTGTTTGCTTGTTTCTCTGAGTGTGTGTGTCTCTGTGTCTCTTTGTGTGTGCCTCTCAGTGTGAGAGTATCTGGTTCTCAGTTTGTGTGTGTCAGTGTGCATGTGTGTCTCTCTCTGTATGTGTATGACTCTCTGTGTGTGTCTCTGCATTATGTGTCTCTATGTGTCTCTGTTTGTGTCTCTCAGTGTTTGTGACTCTCTCAAAGTGTTTAAGTCTCTCTCAGCATGTGTGTCTCTCAGTGTGTATTTCTCCATCTCACTGTGGATGTCTCTCTCTCTCTCAGTGTGTGTGTTTCTCAGTGTGTGTGTTTCTCAGTGTGTTTGTGTCTCTGTATGTTGTGTGTTGACTCTTTCACAGTGTGTGTCTCTCTCGTGTGTGTCTTTCCCAGTATGTTTGTGTGTGTGTGTTGGTCTGTCTCTCAGTTTACATGGCTCTCAGTGTGTGTGTGTCCCTTTCAGTGTGTGTCTGTGTGTGTGTGTGTCTCTGTGTGTGTCCCTGTGTGACTCTCACAGTGTCTCTTTTTGTGTGTCTCCCATTGTTTCTCTCTCTCAATGTGTCCGACTGTTTGCAATCCCATGGACTATATACATTCCATGGAATTCTGCAGGCCAGAATATTGGAGTCAGTAGTCGTTCCCTGCTCCAGGGCATCTTCTCATCTCAGGCAAGATCCCAATCTCCCTCATTGCAGATGGATCCTTTACTGACTGAGCAACCAGGGATATCTCAGCTTATTCCACTTTAGGCAGTTGGATGTGCTGCATGAACATGTGTGTGTTAAGTCGCTTCACTCGTGTCCCACTCTTTGTCACTCCATAGACGGTAACCCGCCAGGCTCCTTTGTCCATGGGACACTCCAGGCAAGAGTACTGGAGTGGGTTGCCATACTCTCCTCCAGGAAATCTTCTCGACTCTGGGACCAAACCCATGTCTCTTACACCTCCTGTATTGGCAGGTGGGCTCTTTCCACTTGCACAACCTGGGAACATGCATGTACATATATTTGTTTGGGTACCAGTTTAAGCTGGATTCAAGATTGCCGGGAGAGATATCAATAACCTCAGATATGTAGATGACACCACCCTAATAGTAGAAAGCAAAGAGGAATAAAAGAGCTTCTTGATGAAGGTGAAAGATGGGAGTGAAAAAGCTGGCTTAAAACACAACATTCAAAAAATTGATGATTATGGCATCCAGTCCCATTCAGTTCAGTTCAGTTCAGTTCAGTCGCTCAGTCGTGTCTGACTCTTTGTGACCCCATGAATCGCAGCACGCCAGGCCTCCCTGTCCAACACCAACTCCCGGAGTTTACCCAAACTCATGTCCATCGAGTTGGTGATGACATCCAGCCATCTCATCCTCTGTCGTCCCCTTCTCCTCCTACCCCAAATCCCTCCCAGCATCAGAGTCTTTTCCAATGAGTCAACTCCGCATGAGGTGGCCAAAGTATTGGAGTTTCAGCCTCAGCATCAGTCCTTCCAATGAACACCCAGGACTGATCTCCTTTAGGATGCACTGGTTGGATCTCCTTGCAGTCCAAGGGACTCTCAAGAGTCTTCTCCAACACCACACTTCAAAAGCATCAATTCTTTGGTGCTCAGCTTTCTTCCCAGTCCAACTCTCACATGCATACATGACCACAGGAAAAACCATAGCCTTGACTAGACGGACCTTTGTTGACAAAGTAATGTCTCTGCTTTTTAATATGCTATCTAGGTTGGTCATAACATTCCTTCCAAGGAGTAAGCATCTTTTAATTTATTGGCTGCAATCACCATCTGCAGTGATTTTGGAGCCCTAAAAAATAAAGTCTGACACTGTTTCCACGATTTCCCCATCTTTTTCCCATGAAGTGATGAGACAGATGCCATGATCTTCGTTTTCTGAATGATGAACTTTAAGCCAACTTTTTCACTCTCCTCTTTCACTTTCATCAAGAGGCTTTTTAGTTCCTCTTCACTTTCTGCCATAAGGGTGGTGTCATTGCTCAAGCACAAACAAAATCCCTGAGCTGCCAGATCCCTAGGGGCACTCAAAAGCCCTCTCTTGTAATCAAAAGTCGATTTCTGGTCTAATAAAGCAAAGCAGAACTCCACAGGAGTAAAGAATCAAATGAGAACTGCGAGTCTGTGTTCTTTCTATCTGTCCATGCTATTCACATGGCACAGGGTGAGCCCAATGAGGCTGGAAGCCCATGCCTCAGACAGTCTTCGGTCTGGACCCCATGGTTCCTTTTTTCTGAAGCAGCAACATTTCACACACTCGGCCAAGAGTGTGGTTGCTGATTTGGATGACGAGGCAAGCACAGGATGGACTGGTTCTTGGGCCTTGGCTCCTGTCCATGGGGGTGTCACCTTCCATGAGTTATGCAGCCTGAAGCAGAAGGTGCTCCTCAAGGATCCCCCAAGGATACCACAAGTTTCTGATCAGCAGCTGAGCATCTCCAACTACCGATCCATGGGCCTCCCCAAGATGCTCAGCAGAAAGTGGGGTCACTCACCCCACCCGCCAAGAGCCTTGCAAACACATGACCCCAAACCCAAAGACAAGTACAGGTTCCCACAAGGTGAACAGCAGCCCTTTTTGCTCTGCCCTCACAGCTGTATTGACGAGCCTGTGTTTGGACATGATGCGGACAGGCAGTGTGTCCAACATGCAGGCCTTGTGAGCAAAGCAACAGTTTACAGCAGGGCAAGGGTCACCTGAAAGGACACACCAAGGCCTGTTTCTGGGCCTTGGGGACTCTCTACCAGCTGGAGGCCTCACTGGCTGCTTACGCTCAGCCCTGCCCCCAGCCTTCTCTCATCACCCCGTGGACACTGTTCCAACATCAGTGAGTTTGGACCAGAACAAAGAGGGCAAAACACTAACCGGTTTCCCAACAACACATTTTTCTCAAGCACCCAGACACAGCAGAGCCAATGCGAGTGGCAACACCATCATTTTGTAAAGGTCAAAGGCGTGGAGACCCTTGCTGAGTCCAGAACAGCACCTTATGAGGGGAGACCCTGCACCCGGCCCTGCACCAAGCAGGCACCGCAGGGTGGGGCAGATTCAGACAGAATCGCATGTCCAGGGCATGGTGTCACCATGTGCTGATCTCTCAGTCACCTTCCTTTTGAGAGCCCAGTCTGGACAGGCCTCCTGCCCAAAGGGGATCAGATGCTCGGGGATGTCCACCTGGAAGATGTCCTTCCCACCCCTTGCTGGGAAGGGCTGCAACAGCCAGCTAGGGTTGACGAGCACTGTCAGGTACTTCTATTGCAGGTCAGGTAGCAGGGCTTGAATCTCCAGCTCCTCCACCTCATCGGGACCTAGGTTTTCTGGGTGCAAGAAAGTGTCCCCGCTGTCCGCAAGACCTGAGTGCAAAGACAGGACACAGAAAGCGAACAAGGTGATTCAAAGTCCCACCTCCTAGAGATGAAGACCATATCATGAAGGGGATGTGAGGTGAATTGGGTCCTCTGGCTGAGCAATTCAGGATGGCTCACCTTCAGTTCCGTTCGGTTCAGTTCAGTTCAGTTGCTCAGTCGTGTCCGACTCTGTGACCCCATGAATCGCAGCACGCCAGGCCTCGCTGTCCATCACCATCTCCCGGAGTTCACTCAGACACGCGTCCATCGAGTCAGTGATGCCATCCAGCCATCTCATCCTCTGTCGTCCCTTCTCCTCCTGCCACCAGTCCCTCCCAGCATTAGAGTCTTTTCCAATGAGTCAACTCTTCGCATGAGGTGGCCAAAGTACTGGAGTTTCAGCTTTAGCATCATTCCTTCCACGGAAATCCCAGGGCTGATCTTCAGAATGGACTGGTTGGATCTCCTTGCAGTCCAAGGGACTCTCAAGAGTCTTAAGGGAATTCAGGGCAAGGCCAAGCGAGGGAGGGAGCAAAATGAAAGGGAGAGGCCTGGTGCTCCAGGAATACACCAGGCCACAGGCAGGTCTCAGTCTGCCCACTGCAGGCCACAGGGGCAGAGCAGAAGGGCCCAAGTGGGGAGCCTGTACACATCAGGTCCCCAAACATTTTGCCAGAAGACAGGTGTTGCTGTGGGGCCTACCCCTGGGGAGTCAGGGGACTTGCTCAAGCCCAGTTGCAGGCAGTGGGGGTGTGGAACCCTGGCTGGGTCCTTTCCTGCCTCTCATGGTCTCTGCCAGGCACACACACACAGAGGATGCAGGCCTGGCATGCTGCGATTCATGGGGTCGCAGAGAGTCGGACACGACAGAGCGACTGAGCTGAACTGAACTGATATTGCTTGAATTATTTTTATAAGTTGACTAAATCACTCTGTTACTTATGCTATTAGAAATTTTCAATATATGCCCCCAAAACAGCAAGTGTAAAATTCAGTTTTGAGAAGGCTGTGAAGATGATGATGAAAGATGCATTATTTGTGGAATGTTTCAGAGCCCAGGGGTATTTTTTTATTATTATTTATATTAATTACAGAAGAGACAAACGTATTTAACTGCTGGTGACAGAGCTGGGTTTATGCCAGGAATGCAAAGGAGTTTACTAGAAGATCAGTCACTATAATTGGCTGCATGTAACAGTCAAGGATTGTCCAGGAAAATAGAAATAACTGTAAATACTTAACATGGAGAGAACGTAATGCAAGGGGTTGGTTACAAAAGCGGTAGGAAGCCACGCAGGAAAGAATTGGGAAACCCAATTATTAGCAGCACGAGGAAATCACTCACCTCTAGGATGGAAGGACAAAGAAAGGAGACAGTATTACTGGAACCTGGGTGTTGGATTCAACAGG
This sequence comes from Budorcas taxicolor, assembly GCF_023091745.1. Lineage (NCBI taxonomy): Eukaryota > Metazoa > Chordata > Mammalia > Artiodactyla > Bovidae > Budorcas > Budorcas taxicolor. Next base: position 63,908,154 of record NC_068935.1, on the reverse strand, counting down.
ATCCAGAGCCATGATGGGCCAATCTCATGGCTGAATGGCTGGAGCCATGAATATAGAAGCACTGAAGGACAAGAACCACCTGATGCAGAGGAAGGAGAAAAATCTTTGACTGCTCTGTCTTCCAGGATTCTAATTTCTTGCTGGTGTTTCTGGTGAGCTGAACCAAAATGGCAGCCAACTGTTGGCTAGTTTGTTTGCAGCCTGCCAGACTCGGCCCCTGTATAATCTAGAACAGAGCAAGGAAGAATGAGGGATGGATCTGGGAATGCATAAGCCCAGGATTGCCTCATTAAAATAACAGATTGAGTGAGAAAAATCAGACCTACATTGATGCAGGGAAGTATTAATAAAAATCAACATCCAGTCATCATAAAAAGAAGGGTTAGTCCAAAGTATTCAACTGAGGTAATGAGTTTTGGGGAGGAGGACCAGAGAGACAAAGTGCTATTCTTATCACATCATATCAAGGGTACATACTATTAACATGATTTATCACCATTGATATTTACCTCGATCACCTAGCTGAAGTAGTATTTGTCATGTTTTCTCCTCTCTTGAGCTCAGATGCAGAAATAAGGAAGAGAGGAAGATAGCACTTGGATCATGTCCTAAATAACCAGCCAGAAATCACTGCTAACTGTGGCTAACTTGTCACACAGAGTCAGTTCAGTTCAGTCGCTCAAGTCATGTCCGACTCTTTGCGACCCCATGAATTGCAGTGCGTCAGGCCTCCCTGTCCATCACCAGCTCCCGGAGTTCACCCAAACTCATGTGCATCGAGTCGGTGATGCCATCCCGCTATCTCATCCTCTGTCGTCCCCTTCTCCTCCTGCCCCCAATCCCTCCCAGCATCAGGGTCTTTTCCAATGAGTCAAGTCTTCACATGAGGTGGCCAAAGTATTGGAGTTTCAGCCTCAGCTACAGTCCTTCCCATGGACACCCAGGACTGGTCTCCTTTAGCATGGACTGGTTGGATCTCCTTGCAGTTCAAAGGAATCACAAGAGTCTTCTCCAGCACCACAGTTCAAAAGCATCAAATCTTTGGTGCTCAGCTTTCTTCACAGTCCAAATCTCACATCCATACATAACCACTGGAAAAAACCATGGCCTAGACTAGACGGACCTTTGCTGGCAAAGTAATATCTCTACTTTTTAATATACTGTCTAGGTTGGTCATAACTTTCCTTCCAAGGAGTAAGTGTCTTTTAATTTCATGGCTGCAATCACCATCTGCAGTGATGTGGGAGCCCCAAAAGATAAAGTCTGACACTGTTGCCACTGTTTCCCCATCAATTTCCTATGGAGTGATGAGACCAGATGCCATGATCTTCGTTTTCTGACTGTTGAGCTTTAAGCCAACTTTTTCACTCTCCTCTTTCACTTTCATCAAGAGGCCTTTTAGGTCCTCTTCAGTTCAGTTCAGTTCACTCGCTCAGTCGTGCCCGACTCTTTGCGACCCCATGAATTGCAGCACGTCAGGCCTCCCCGTCCATCACCAGCTCCCAGAGTTCACTCAAACTCATGTCTATCGAGTCGGTGATGCCATCCAGCCATCTCATCCTCTGTCGTCCCCTTCTCCTCCTGCCCCCAATCCCTCCCAGCAACAGGGTCTTTTCCAGTGAGTCAACTCTTCGCATGAGGTGGCCAAAGTCTTGGAGTTTCAGCTTCAGCATCAGTCCTTCCAATGAACACCCAGGACCGATCTTCCTTAAGATGGACTAGTTGGACCTCCTTGCAGTCCAAGGGACTCTCAAGAGTCTTCTCCAACACCACACTTCAAAAGCATCAATTCTTCGGTGCTCAGCTTTCTTCACAGTGCAACACTCACATCCATACATGACCACTGGGAAAACCATAGCCTTGACTAGACGGACCTTTGTTGACAAAGTAATGTCTCTGGTTTTGAATATGTTATCTAGGTTGGTCATAACTTTCCTTCCAAGGAGAAGCGTCTTTTCATTTCATGGCTGCAATCTCCATCTGCAGTGATGTGGGAGCCCCCCAAGATAAAGTCTGACACTGTTGCCACTGTTTCCCCATCTATTTGCCATGAAGTGATGGGACCAGATGCCATGAACTTAGTTTTCTGAATGTCGAGCTTTAAGCCAACTTTTCTCACTCTCCTCTTTCACTTTCATCAGGAGGCTTTTTGGCTCCTCTTCACTTTCTGCCATAAGGGTGGTGTCACCTGCCTACCTGAGGTTATTGATATTTCTCCCGGCAATCTTGATTCCAGCTTGTGCTTCTTCCAGCCCAGCGTTTCTCATGATGTACTCTGCATATAAGTTAAATAAGCAGGGTGACAATATGCAGCCTTGACGTACTCCTTTTCCTATTTGGAACCAGTCTGTTGTTCCATGTCCAGTTCTGACTGTTGCTTCCTGACTTGCATATAGGTTTCTCAAGAGGCCAGTCAGGTGGTCTGGTATTCCCATCTCTTTAAGAATTTTCCACAGTTTTTTTGTGACCACACAGTCAAAAGCTTTGGCATAGTCAATAAAGCAGCAACAGATGTTTTTCTGGAACTCTCTTGCTTTTTCCATGATCCAGCAGATGTTGGCAATTTCATCTCTGGTTCCTCTGCCTTTCCTAAAACCAGCTTGAACATCTGGAAGTTCACGGTTCACGTATTGCTGAAGCCTGGCTTGGAGAACTTTGAGCATTACTTTCCTAGCATGTGAGATGAGTGCAATTGTGCACATCTTTGGCATTGCCTTTCTTTGGGATTGGAATGAAACCTGACCTTTTCCAGTCCTGTGGCCACTGCTGAGTTTTCCAAATTTGCTGGCATATTGAGTGCAGCACTTTCACAGCATCATCTTTCAGGATGTGAAGTAGCTCAACTGGAATGCCATCACCTCCACTAGCTTTGTTCGTAGTGATGCTTTCTAAGGCCCACTTGACTTCACATTCCAGGATGTCTGGCTCTAGGTGAGTGATCACACCAGCGTGATTATCTGGGTCATGAAGCTCTTTTTTGTACAGTTCTTCTGTGTATTCTTGCCACCTCTTCTTAAGCTCTTAAGCTTCTGTTAGGTCCATACCATTTCTGTCCTTTATTGGGCAGATTACAACCCAACAAAAAATATTCAGCCCTGTTTCCTGCAGTGAAACAGAAGTCTTCCAACATGGAAAACAATAAATGGGATCATGGTGTAAATAGAGAATATATGGCAGTTTGTGTCCAACTTATGGGGACCCTGAATATCAGAGGAAGGGGTGTGGACCTTATGTTTCACACTAAGTTGCTTCAGTCGTGTCAAGACTCTTTGCGACCCTATGGACTGTACTTTTCCAGGCTCCTCTGTCCATGGGATCCTCCAGGCAAGAATACTGGAGTGGGTTGCCATTTCCTTCTCCAGGAGATCTTCCCTACCCAGGGATCGAACCTGCATCTCTTATGTCTCCAGCATTGGCAGGCAGGTCCGTTTCCCCTGGTGCCACCTGGGAAGCTTTTCTTTTATGGGTGGTAGATAATTAAGCAGCAGAGTGACATGATCACACCTGGGCTCCTCTCATCCCCCCCAGTTCCTTTTGGGAGTGGGATTTGGATCTGTTTTCTTCTATACTATCCTCACCGGGTATGAGGAAGGCTTAAATGTTCTCACTTTGTGATGTACTTATGAATATCTCAAAAGAAGGGCCCATTTAAGCTCCCGTCTAAGAACAATCCTTTGCTCATTTTGAGATTAAGGTGTTTCAATAAGTCACACATTCAGTTCACCTGTGTTCTCTTTATTCTTTCAGGTCAAATTCCATCCAGTGACTGCTCAACATCATGGCCCAAAACCCTGGAAAGCATGAAGTCTTGATGAGGAGCTGAAAACACCAGTTGAGCATCTTCATTCTTCATTGTGTATTATGGACTCCCTATCCTATGGTCATGTGCACCATTGTATTTCCATCTGAATTCTGATTGTAGGCCTATTTTTGTGCTCAGGTATCTATCACCTCACTGTCTTGACCTCTCTGTTGCTAGAAGGGTGGATTTGCTAAACTAACACTGTCTCAGGTCCTTTTGACTTAAGCAAAAGTGAAACAGAATTACTAAATACTTGTTTCACACACTCACTCTTCTGTAATAGTGACAGGAAGGCCAGGCCTGGAATTTGGACTGTGAGGGTACTTGTTTCTTGTGTACTGACATTTAACACATACACTGTCATGGAAGGGCCAGAATGTTTATCTTCTTAGAAGAGTCACAGTTGTCTGTATCTTGGATGTGCCAGAGGAAAGGCGCATCCATCCTTTCCTTTTAGGGAAGGACTGGGTTTTATACTTCTGGAAGTCATCAGAATATTCTACTCCTCCAAACCTAAATTGCCTTCCTATTGTGCCTAGCTGGTCATTGCCTCCTAAATGCCACTTTGGTTATCCCAGAACTTGGAGGACACGGGCTCAGCTTGTCATTCTATGAGGAGCTCTTTCTTGCCATCATTTTGTTCTTTCATGGCAGTGATCAGATTTGGGGATTTTTTAAAGCTACCTATGGCCTAAAATGGTTCTGTCTCTGTTGGTGACGTGTCAGGCGCCTCTCCTACAGATGTTTGCAGAGGTGTGTTTGCGTCACTGCTCCTGTTTGTGTTTATGGTTGTGTTGACCTGTTGCATGTGCTACTGCTAAGTCACTTCAGTCGTGTTCAACTCTGTGCGACCCCACAGATGGCAGCCCACCAGGCTCCCCCGCCCCTGGGATTCTCCAGGCAAGAACACTGGAGTGGGTTGCCATTTCCTTTTCCAGTGCATGAAAGAGAAAAGTGAAAGTGAAGTCGCTCAGCCGTGTCGGATTCTTAGCGACCCCATGGACTGCAGCCTACCAGGCTCCTCCGGCCCTGGGATTTTCCAGGGAAGAGTACTGGAGTGGGCTGTCATTGCCTTCTCCGGTTGCATGTATTGGGGGCCAAATAAAGTTGATCTAACCAGATTGCAGGGGCCATGAGTAAGACATTATCTAGCAAACACTTTCTGATCTCCCACTGAGTGCCAAGGACCATGGTGGACACCAAGACCACAGAGCATGACCAGTAACCCTTACCCAGAGGAGCTCACAATCTTGATAGCTTAGTTGCTCCAAAGTTTTGACTATTCTTCAGAGTTCTGGTAAAGTTGGTTCTTACAATTTCTGCTTGAGTTTTTGAAGTTTCTGAGGTTCTACACATTTTCTTTTTAGAAAAATTTAAAATATGATATCCATTCTCGAATAGTTGTAGTACACATCAGGAGTGAGTTGGGTAGTTTCTGTATTTTGAGGAATTGTACAATTCCATTTAAGTTCTTGAATTTATCTACCATACGTAGATTTGTTCTTAGTGTTTCCTTTTTATCTTTCCAACGTCTTCAGTGTAGGGCTTGTAGAATTGTAGTTATAGTCAGTATTTCATTTCTGATATTAGTCATTTGTCCTCTCTTTTTCGATTTTGTTTATCTGGCTAGAGTTTTATCAATTTTGTTGATCTTTCCAATGAACCAGTTTTTTTCCCAGGATTTTTTTTTCTTTATTTTTGATTTGTTTTTCCCTCCTATGTTTCTAGTTTGTTTTCAGATTGCTTTGGGTAAAGTTTTCTCTTCTTTTTCTAAGTTAAGGTGGGAGCACAGATTATTGCTTGAGGTCCGTCTTCTTTCTTAACCTATACATTAAATGCTATAATTTTCCCTCTTAACACTGATTTAGCTGCATGCCATGAATTGTAATACATTGCACTTTCCTTTTAATTCATTCTATTGCAGTTTCTGCTTCCTTGAGACTCTCGTTGACCTATGGATGGTTGTTTAATTTCCAAGTGTTTTGAGATTTTCTTCTCCTTCCATATTGATGATCTCTATTTCATCCCTTTCTTGTCAGAGAACATACTCTGCATCATTTACAGTTTTCCAATGCCTTTTGAGGATATAGGATTCTATCTTGGTGGATGTTTCCCATGTACTCGAAATAAATGTGCATTTTGCTGTGGTTGATGCAGTGATGCTTAGATCCATAGTGTTTGTGAATCATGCAGGGCCCAGCCTGCCCCTTGGGCAATGGTTCAGTTCTCCATGCTTTGGGTATTCTGCCTATGGTGAAATTCCTACATGCACAGCTCAGGTCAAACTCAGGAGTTCCTACAACATGCTGGAATCCCTTGCTCATATTTGCTCTTCTCCACTCTCTGCCCTCACTCTTTGGCTACCAGAAGGCTCTCCTTCTGGTCCTCTCACTCTGAGTGGGGGTTTATTTAGTTTCCTCCCTCTGTCGTGTACTTCCCTTGAATGGATTCACCTAGATCACCAAGCGGTGAGGTAATACAAAAATAGCACAACAGTACTTCTCACAAATTTTTTGTCTTTACAGAGAGAAAAAACGCCCTCCCTCAAAATGTTAGGTGTCTACCATGCTGTTATTGAGTCTTCCACCACAGGGTTACAAATCTAGACCCAGGGTTTTTGCTTCTATCCATGTTATAAATCCCTCAGTATGTTCATGCTACTTTGCTTTACACCAGGGATCAGCAAATTTTCCCGGTAAATGGCTAAATTGTAAATATTTTTGTCCTTGTAGGCCATACTTTCTCTGAGATAGACAGATTTTTAATTTTATTTTTGTACTATATTCATAATAATTTTGTCTTTAATGTATTCATATTTAATGTTTATGATTAATTTAGTTACTTAATTGATCAATTTACTTAATAGTAAGGTTTAATTTATTTAATATCTGAGTGTTCATTGGAAGGACTGATATTGAAGCTGAAAGTCCAATATTTTGGCCACCTGACGCGAAGAGCTGACACATTTGAAAAGACCCTGATGTTGGGAAAGGTTGAGGCAAGAGGAGAAGGGGACGACAGAGGATGAGATGATTAGATGTCATCAACGACTCAATGGAAATGAGTTTGGGTAAACTCCAGGAGTTGGTGACGGACACGGAGGCCTGGTGTACTGCAGTCCATGGGGTTGCAAAGAGTTGGACACGACTGGGCGAATGAACTGAACTGAATAGTATAACAGTAATTAGCTTATATTTTTATCGTTAGTCTTTAACTCATGTTCTTTTTTCTTAGAGGGTCATTTTACATCCGGCATACCACAGTCTATGTAGCTGTCATATTTCCTTAAATTTCTCATTGCAGGGACAGTTTCTCAGACTTTCCTCTTTTTTTTTTGTTTTTTTTTCTCTCATGACATTGACAATTTTGAGGCATCCTGGTTAAGAATATTGTAGAGACTTCCCTCATGGTCCAGTGGTTAGGACGCTCTGCTTCCACTGCAGGGGGCGTGGGTTTGATCCCTGGTTGGGGAACTAGGATCCTGCATGCTGAGTGGCCAACATAATTTAAAACATCAAACTAGGTTGTGGCAACCACGAGTCCCTCTTTATCCCTCTGGACTTTACTCTTGAGCTCCACACACTGCAGGACACTCTGGCTGTCCACTGAGTTAAGTTCACAGCTATTTGAATATCATGGTACTTTGCTCACCTTAAAGGACAATTTCATGGACTCCTATAAGAAAGCAATGGAGTTCTAGGAAATAAATTACAGCCACTCTCAGTTCAGCACAGCTTCTGCAGACACTGGCGTTTACTCACCACAGGAGCAACTGCTAAAAGTCATTGGGAGACATGGAGTTACCACGTTAGAGATCATTTCTCCAGTTCCCAGAGGGGGAAAAGGGTGTCCTCAAGATCTTACCCTGGAGAGCCAGCTCTCCGTGCAGCCCCTCCGAGCTGGCAGGGGTTGGCAAAAAGGGTTTTCTGGAGGGAGACTGGGTAAGACCCAGATACAGATGGAGTAGGGGTAGAGTGGCCCTTGTCCTGACCTCTGTAAACCTGGACTTTGGGTTCAACCCTAGAGCTGGCGAAATGGCCTGGGAAGCCCATGGTCAGAGCAAAGTGCCCTAGAATTGAGGATCCTCTACCTTAAGAATGAAGATCTGTTTATTCTCTCTACAGATATTGCAACATATATGCTCATCTCTTTGGAAAAGCTTCTGGCTCCTGACCCCTGGGCAGGGAGGCCTTGGCTCTAATCCAGGGCAGGTGGGTCTCTCTCTGAAGCTCTTCATTCAGATAACTGGAACCAAGAGTAATTTATCACTTTGTGAAGGATTAATCAAATGTGTTTCAAGTTCACTTCAAAGACAGTTCAAGTGATGAAAATATACAAGACACTTGAGGGCCATAGACCAGGTGCAAAATTTAGAATAGGACTTTAGGAGAGCAGAACACTATGGAGATACTGTTAGACAGTCTTAACCTATGTCTTCTGCTCTGTTACATATTCCTCTGTCATGTGGTGTTTACTACTCTTGACTGTGTGGCGGTAACTGTCAAAGCTGGGAAATGGACTCACATTGTTCTCTGTTTGCATGTGGGGAGAGAGGTGACACTTCCTGAGTAACAAATCTTTGAACCAGGAAAGCAACTCTTAACCTGCATGTGTCCTCCAGTCCCATTAGGTATTACTGATGTTCAGTCAGGGGAGGTAAGGGAATTTGAAATTTATAAAGTCTGACAATGTACAGATGCCAACTTTAAAACACTAAAACAAGCAGAAACTGGGATGACCCAGGAGGGTTGGTACGGGGAGGGAGGTGGGAGGGGCGTTCAGGATGGGGAACACGTGTATACCTGTGGCGGATTCATGTTGATGTATAGCAAAACCAATACAATATTGTAAAGTAATTCGTCTCCAATTAAAATAAATAAATGTATTTATAAAAAAAAAACAAACAGAAAAGGATTCTGATCTGCAGACTGGTTTCCAGAGTGTTATATGGGATGCTGCACTGGAGCCAGAATTGACAGCATCTCCTAAGGGATGTTTAAAATTTTGCTCACACTGAGAACTGTTTCTTGCTCAAATCTGGAAGCGTCACATGGGTGAATGACACCACCACTGCAGTTAGGTTTACTCCACTAGAAGAGAAGCCTTGCTAGCAAGGAGGGATGGAGTTCAAGCAAAAATCTTGACATGTTGATATGATACATTTATAAATGGTGAAATGATTACTTGCATAGTATTAGTTACCACCTCCATCCTGTCACATTGTTTTTTTTTCTTGTGGTGAGAACGTAGAAGTTCTACTCTCCTAGCAACAGTCAAGTATTTGATACAGAATTGTGAGCTATAAGCATCCTGCTGTACACTGGATTTCAAAACTTGTTAGTACTCTAAGTGGGGGCTAGTACCCTGTGAACAATCTCTGCCTATTTCCCCATCCCCTAATTCTTGGTAAACACCACTCTTGTCTCCATTTCTCTGTTTGTCCTTTTTACTTCTTAAATTTATTTTTATTTATTTATTTTTTAATGTTTGGCCTTGCTGCTCAGCATGTGGGATCTTAGTTCCCCAACCAGGGATCAAATCCATGCTCCTTGCATTGGAAGCACAGAGTCTTAGCCACTGGACTGCCAGGGAAATCCTGGTTTGTCCTTTTAGGATTCCACATGTAAGTGACAACAACCGGTATTTATCTTTTTCTGTCTCACTTATTTTACTTGGCATAACGCCCTCAAGCGCCTTCCAAGTTGTTGCAAACGGCATGATTTCCTTCTCTCACATGGCTGTATATTGAATGTGTCACATCTTTATCCATTCATCCACTGACGGACACTTAGGTTGTATCCACATTTTGGATACTGTGAACAATGATGCAATAAATGTAGGAGTGAAAATATCTTTCTGATATCCTATTTTCATTTTCTTTTGAAAATACACTCAGAAGTGGAGTTGCTGTATCATATGGTAGCTTCTTTGATTGTGTTCTTTGATGCACAGACATTTTCTCTTTTTAATTTGATGAGGTCCAATTTATCTGTGTTTTCTTTTTTTTTTTGCCTCTGTTTTTGGTATCATATCCATGAAATCATTACCATCTAAAATATTTCTAGATATATAAATAAACACAGGATAGGAAGTACACATATAATTCTTTGCTCTGTCAAAAAAGAGGTCCCCAGAACCAATAACTCTTCAGTACCAATGAGCACAATTAGTGTACAGATCTAGGTCTGTCAACACCATTCAATAATAAAAGGAATAAAGGCTCCATGGAAAAATGGATGGTTCTAGAATTGGATTAGGAAATATGAAAAATGAGCCTGGAGCATCTTTGTAGGGTGTGAAAAAAAAAAGTGTTCAAAAAATGTTTAAAAAACGAAGCAACATTTCCATGGGTATGACAAAGTTATTCAGAAAGTGAACTGACAGGAAGAGCTCCCAATGGCCAATCTGAGAACAATTTGAAAATGAAAATATATAAATTTGTATTGGAGTTTAACCCAAAGTGTAGTATAAATACCATGAGTCCATACTGAGAAAAATTAATGATTTCTTAATTACACAAACAAAGATAGGCAAATCTCCCACAGAGAAAAATTCCAGTTTATGCAGACACTCCCACTTCTAGAAAGTGGAGCATAACTCCCTACCCCTGAAGCATGGACCGTCCATCGCGGCTTTCCTCCAAGGAGGACAGGATGGAAATGGGGCATAAAACAATCACTTTATCGCCCAGACACCTAACAAGCACTACCTCAGCCAGATGATCAATGAGAGCATCATCAGTGATCAATTGTGCTAATAGAATATACACTTGATATGATGAGAATGGGATTTTTATCAGTAATATTCCTCCGGCAAACTCGTAATCCAAGACGAGGCATGAGTACAGTATCAGACAAATCCCAATCAAGGGACAGGGACACTGTACAAAACATCTACTGAGTACTCCTCAGAACTGTCAATATCATCCAAAACAAAGACATGTTAAAGCGAAGGGGAACCCAAGGAGACATTACAACTAAATGTTAGGCTGGTTTCCTGGCCAAGATCCTGGAGTGGGTAAAACCTATAGAAATCTGAGTAAAGTATGGGCTTTAGTTGATAATAAACAATGCATCAATACTTCCTCATCAATACTTCCTCAATAATTCCTCAGTAATAAATGTATCATATTAATGTAAGATATTCGTAATAGGGGAAACTGGGTGAGGGCATATGAGAAGTCCACAATTTTCACAAATATTACTCAAATCTTAAAGGGTTACAACGGAAAAGCTCCAATTAAAGACTATTGACAGTTTCAGAATAATAATAAAAAAAAGACAAGGAATCTTTGGGGAAAAGATGCTGAGTATGTTTAAAAAGGGAATAGAAAGGAAACCAAACGCAAGCACACAGAACCTGTAAGTGTGAAACAACCCTTCCTAAATTATCTTCAGCTGTTCTTCTCCCTTAACCTCCATCCCATATAATATACTAACTGGGCCTCTTCCACCACAGAAACATCTCTGGATCCACTTTTTTCTCAAGTCCCACAAACACTGCCCTGATCCAGTCTCATAGATGTTTGGCCTGGATATGGCAAGAGCCACCACCTGAGGCCAGGGGTAGACCTGGAACCCTGTATTGCCCCAAATCCACTTTAAGACGTCTGCCAGTGTTATTTGCCACAGAAGAAGTCTGGCAAGTTCCAGCAGGGGTCAGTGTCTTGCCAAAGATAAAAGAGTCCAGAGCAAACCTTCAGCTGTGCATACATGTGAGCGTGCTCAGTCGCTCCGTCATATCCGACTCTTTGCGACCCCATAGACTGTAGTCCCCCGGGCTCCTCTGTCCGTGGGATTTCCCAGGCAAGAATACTTGAGTGCACTTCCACTTCCTCCTCCAGAGTACCTTCCCACCCAGGGATCAAACTCGCGTCTCCCACATTGCAGGCGGATTCTTTAACACTGAGCCTCCAGGGAAGCCATGAGGAAACACAGGGCCTTCTCAGAAGAGCAGAACATTCACTGAGACTCCTTAAGCCAGGGGAGGCGCCTGTCCAATCGTTGATGCCCTGGGCAAGATCAGCTTGGGAACAGGGCGGTGTGTTTCCGCACAGAGGCTGCCGCAGAAGATGCTGGATCCTGGAAATGACCTCCAGATAAGTTGGTGGGGGCAGGGGGCAGTTTGGGCCTCCTAGCAGCCAAAGGCCTGAGGTTCTTATGTACCCAGAGCAAGAACCCAACCACACCTAACAGTCATATCCAATAAGGGGCATGAGGAGTACCTGTTATGAGAGCTGTCACGTATCCATCCTGGAGTGAAACCCGGGGCTGTGGTCCTGGCCTTGGCCCCAGAGCACGGATGTCCTCATGGAGGCCGGGGTGGCAGCTCACCTGCAGCAGCATCTGCTCCCCCCTCCCTCTCCTGGCCAGTCCCGGAAAAGTCAGATGGGATCTCCAGGGGCTTGCTGCTTCCACCTCTCTGGGGCAGCCGACCCTCTGTGCAGCCTGCACCCCTGGGTGCCAGATTCCTCTCCTCCCTGGTTCCTTTCCGAATCCCCACCGGAGTCTGTGGCCTCTGGCACCTAGGAGAGCGTCCTCAGTATGATCCCTGCCATCTGCTAGAGCCTGTCCTCTGCTCAAACAGCCCGACTGGCTCCTAGCTGGCTCTGCGGGTGGCTGACCAGACACCCCTCTGCCTCTCTTATTCAGGCTCAAAAGCCATGACCTAACAGTCACATTCAAAGACCCTGCGTTTACTCCAACACGTGGGATTCCACAGGGAATGGTCTGATACACCTCAGGATTATATAGATGTGCCCCACACATCCACGGCAATGATTACCACTGACCCACCATGAGGAGACTCGCCCAGGGGCTGCGTCAAGTCCTGCGGGCTCGAGCTGAAGCACCAAGGAAGGGGATGCTGCTCGGGATTTCCAGATAAAGATACACACATGAGGTCATCAGGACCAGGGCCTAAGCTGTTCTCAGTGGGGGCCGGAGAGGGGGCCAGGCAGGACTAAACCCAAGGCCAGGTTCTGAGGGAGAGGGGGCACTGTGGGCAGCAGGGGTGGGAGGCCTCATGACTGGGGCCCATGAGGAGTATGCTCCCAACCCCAACAGGGACCTTTGGCAGCTGGCTGCTGTCCTCCTGATGGAGACTGAGCAGAGCCCCGAAAGGGCTGACAGTGCCTCTCACCGGGGGTGGTGGCAGGCTGTGGGTGGGGGTGGGTGGAATTCCTGCAGCCAGCTCCCTGTGGGCCAGCCTCTCTCAAGGGTCAGAAGTGCAGGACTTTAGTCCCTAGGAGAGAAGCCTCACTCAGAGGTGTCTATGGCTGTGTGTTGTCCTGACTTGATGATTAACTCCCAGGCACCTGTGTCCCTTCAAAACAAATGGTCGTGACAAAAAATGCTTCTTTTCCAAATTCACTGGTCACGGGTCATCACATGACCCTTCCAAAGTGAAGAGGCCTGGCAGGGCCGTGTCCCCATGTGTGCAGGGAGAGAGGAAGACAAGAAGTAACTGAACACCTGCTGCTGCTGCTGCTGCTAAGTCGCTTCAGTCCTGTCCGACTCTGTGCGACCCCACAGACGGCAGCCTACCAGGCTCCTCCATCCTTGGGATCCTCCAGGCAAGAACACTGGAGTGGGTTGCCATTTCCTTCTCCAATGCATGAAAGTGAAAAGTGAAAAGTGAAAGTGAAGTCGCTCAGTCATGTCCGACTCCTAGAGACCCCACGGACTTCCAGGCAAGAGTACTGGAGTGGGGTGCCATTGCCTTCTCTGACTGAACACCTGACATCTCTCCAATCCCACACTGCCTACCAGATGCTCAACAAAGAGCAGCAGTTAGAACTTATAATGACAAAATCTCCTGTTTTGGGGAAGACAGTCTGAGCAGGTCACATGGGTCTTGAAATTCTCAACCATTTCCAAGTGTCCACTGACTATGTGGCAGGTGCCATGTATGCAGCCAGAATCACATCTTCTGTTCCTGTTGTTCTCTGGCACTCAGCAGGGAGAGCTGCCCCTTCAGCCCCCTGCACCCGCCCGCACACCGGACAGCAGTGACCTCACCACCTCCTGAGGCCCGGAACTCGCTCCTGTCATTTGATGCCAGGCACAGCCTTAACCTGTTGAGTCTCTGCTGCCTCCACACTTCTGAACCTGCCTGAAGCCAGGGACGCTGGTGGATGTTGCATCTTTTTTTTTTTTTTTAATATAACAGCAAAAGAGACACAGATGTATGGATGTTGCATCTCTTCTGGCTAGTACTTCTTTCTTTTGTCATTTGGATCTCAGACTCTGGGTCTCAGATAAATAAAAAAAAGCAGTCAAAATCGCTGCTCTGTGCGTTTTCCTCTTAGAGGTTATGTTATTCAACCAGGGTGTATGTGTGTGTTTGAGGGGTGTGGAGCAGTGTCTTTCCCAGCTGGGAATCAAAGTTCCCAGGATCCAGTCACCTAGCAGGATTTCTCCACTTAGCAGCTTCTCTTCACTCATTCCATCCCTCTGATATCTAGAGCATGGGCACAAGTGGCCAAAATAAAGTCCAGATGACCAAATAAATGGTCATTTCAATATACTTGGTAATCTGCTTTCCCAGGACAGAGAGCAGAGGGCCAGCCCAGGGAATACTGGGCCATACTTCAAAGCAACATTTGCTCTTCTCCAGGATTCTGAGCAGATGGTGGGGCAGTGGTAGAAAACACCTCCTTTGCCCCTGTGGTCAACAGCAATGCAACAACAGTCAGGACCCCTTCCTTCCTGCCCGAGAAAGAGATCTCTCTGTGTTTTATCCAAGACGCAAAAGGATACCTCACAGCAATGATCTGTTTCAGACTTTCCCGTCACCCCCAAGACACACTGTCTGCAAGTCTGAAGGATGCCACCATGCAGCCTCATCACAATCACCTCCCACAGAAGGAACCCAGCTTCCCAAAGCTCCAGAACACCCTGGCTCAGACATTGACATTGCAGCGTTCCTCTAGGAGCCCGAGTGCCCCGCCCTGTGTTGCCTGGTTTAGTGTGACTAGGGGACTTATCTCCACCTTCTTCGTGTGACTAGGGCTCCTAGATCATCGCTCAAGGTGTGTGTGGGGGGTAGTGTCCGGCTCCTCCCAGTGTCCCCACTGCTAACCCAGCCTTTCACGGAGCAGCGGCTCCATAAAGGTCTTTGGAATACACGAGCCAGTGAGCAGGGGGCTCAATTCATTATCCGCTGATTCCTTAAATAACCCAGGCAAATCCAAATGAACAAGACATTATTTAGTTTTTGAAAATGACACACAAGAAGGACAGAACCATGAATTCACTACAATTACTCTTATCATCTCTTCCATCATCAATATTACTGCCAAGTAAGCTCACTTTTCCAAAACAGTTCTAATTCCAATTCCACTGCATCCTGTTCAGGACCACAAAACACAATGGAAGAGTCTCCAATCTCTTTTACAAAACAGCAAAACTCTTGCGCACAATCTGGGTAAGCGCAAATGCACTGTGATCAGCATCATTCACGAAGCTGAGACACTGAAGTTTATTTAGCATTCTATGAAAACAATCAAAGTCTGAAAATTATCTAAGGAGAACTGGTGAATCTCCATGTCATCACACAGAAAACAAATGCAATGAAGCTATACACTGGTTCCCCAAACTGCCCCAGGCCCTCACTTCTGAGAAGGCTGACCGCTCCCTCTTCAATCTCAGAGCGAAGGCTCACCTGGATGCTGCTCTGGCTCAGTCCGCCTCATCGTCCTCCCTTGCAGCCTCTGAAGACTGCAGTGGGAAGGCCCTCAAAGCCCTTTGTTTGACCCTGAGCAGAAATGCCATGATTTCCCACTTGCTGGTCTCCGCATAAGCCCGGGGACCCCACAGGAACTCATAGCGAGCAGGGTGGCTGTAAGGCACCTGCCGGTACTCCAGGTACCCCTCCTGCACCCACACGTGGGTCAGAAGTGTCCTGGGCTCCCCAAAGATGCAGTGCACACTCCCAGCATACACACCCAATCTGCTGAGTGCTCCCCAGACCTTCTGCTCAGGGGCACGGTCTCCATTCCGCATGATCAGGTTGAGGACCAGCACCAGGAGGCCGGCCTTGGGGATGCTCTGCCCACTGCTCAGCATTGCGTTGCAGCTGAGGCCCAGGATGGAGACCATGATGTAGATGTGCTCCCTGGGGTCCACCTCCTTCACTTCCACGCCAAAGACCAGCTGCAGGCACTGCGAGGCTTGGCTGAAGACCACCGGGAAGTACTCCTGGTTATCCCTGAGGACCTTATTCAGCATTTCCGCCTGGGAGGTCGGCTCCTTGGCTCGATACTTGAGGAGCAGGAACTTCATTAGGCTAGCTATCATCTCATTCAGCGCTTCCTGGGGCAAGGACTCCCCAGTGCCTAAGGAGGACACTGTGGGGGAGGAGGCCGAGGCAGATGCAGCCACCCCTGCCTCAGCCCCCAAGAGCTGCACATTCACCGGGCCCTGGGCCTCGCCAGGGTCCTGAAAATCTTCCTCGGGCTTGCTCAGCTCACTCATCTCGACCACGAGCGTGATGCCTGGGATCAAACCACAGACAGGAGTCAGCCAGGGTGACAGATGGGGACCACGGGCCAGGCTGGGGGAGAGAGGGGCTGTGAATGGCCTCAGCTGAGCACCACACCCTGGGCGGACTGACACAGGCAACTTACAGGTCTCCGCTTGAGGGGTGCTCTCAGACCTCACAGGGGAAAGCCTCCGGGGCAGCCAGTCCCCTGGCTACCGGAAGGAGGAAGTGAGGTGGCTCCGCAGGGTACAGTCAGCACAGTCCAAGACTTCCGAGGCTGACAAGGTGGGGGATTAGGCCCTTGGGTGGTCCCTTCCGTTCTGGGGTGGGGAGCCCCCGGTGCACACTCAGGGTACCCTCCTCACCTTGACTCCTGGTACTGCCTGCACCTTCTCTGCCCTCTGACCTCAGGGCACGCGCCTCAGTCCTCTGCCTTCCCCTCCTGGTTCCTGCAGCTCCTGTGAGAAAAAGGGAAGGGGGCGGCTCGGGGGTATCCTGTGGCACAGCCCTGAGCCTTCTGTGACAGTATGCGGGGTGGACTCTGTGAGGTCCCCCCAGTTGTGTGGTGGGAGGTCCCCTCAGGGCTCCCTTGTAGTGCTCACCTTGCCCCTGGCACCACCCTGTCCCTCCCCTCTGGGGGCCTGCATGGAAATTCAGAACAAGATCCCAGCCTCAACAGAAAGCGCTGAGGGGCTCCACATGCTGCCGAACCTGCCCAGGGCTTCCTGTGGGTCCTAGGCTGGGGACATGCTCGGTCCTCAGCTCCTCCTGACGTCCTGCCTGGCCTCCCAGCACTGACCACAGGGACGGGGGTCTGCTTAGTCCTCCCTCGGGTTTGGGGAGTTCAGCCTCTGCTGACCTGAAGCCTCTGCCCTCCGCCCAAATAAACCTCACCTCCCGGGGTCCCTGAGCCAGAAGTCAAGAAACTGCTCACCCCACTCTAGGGCCTCCCAGAGTCCCCACAAGGGCTAGGATCCCTGCCTCCCTGTTGCGGTCTTTCCGCTTCAGTCCATCCTCGCATGCAGCCTGGCCCTCAGGCAGGACCGGAGATTGTCCCGTCCGCCATTTTGAGACCCCGCCGCTTTCACAAGATCCCCGGTCTCTCTCAGACCAGCATGTAAGAAAGGCAGACAGACAGAATGTGCTCCCAGGGCCGACTACAGGGGTGGGGATCTGTGGGGTTCCCTTGCTCCTCATGCAGGGTCCCCTCAGTCCTCCTTCAGGCACCTCACCTGCCTCCGGCCGGGACCTGGGATTCTCGCCTCTCCCCAGCTGAAGCCCCGCCCCTTATACCACCCCCAGTCTCTCCAAGACCCGGATGTCAGGAAGTCAGACCATGCCTGCTGCGCTCCTCCGACCCCCACAGTTGCCCTGGACTGACGGCAGAGATGAGCTTCTCTGAGGTACCCTCTGACTGGGGTTCAGGGTCCTCTAGTTCCTCCTCAGGGTCCTCAACCTGACACCCCACCGGCCCTGGGAATCGGACCACCTAAGGCCCCGCCCCATATGCAAGGTCCCCAGTCTGAGATCCCGACCGACCGAGGTCAGGAAGTCAGCCCCCCTACCAGGTCTCCAGTCTGAGATCCGGATATGAGGAAGTGAAACCACGCACGTTGGGCTCATCCTACCCCAGGGCCGCCAAGGACCAACAGCAGCTACAGGCTTCTCCGAGGTCTCCTCTGATTGGGGTCCAGAGTCCGCTCGGTCCTCCCTCAGGGTCCTCAACTTGAAACTCTGGAGGAGCTGGGCTTCTTCCCTCTGCTCACCCGAGGCCATGCCCCCTTTCCCAGGTCCCCAGTTTCTCTGAGACCTGGATGTCAGGAAATGCAGCATGTGCTCAGCCACCCTCTGTGTTCCCTGAGCCTTGATGTGAGGGTCCCGCCTTGGGTCAACACTAGGGGTATCCCTGGATCTGCCAGGGCTCAAGATGAGGTCCCTGAGGGATGATAAAAGGTAACCCCACTGATCCCTGCCCCTGCTGTCAGCCCTGGGCCACCCTGGTGGTGGGATGAGCACTTGGCAGCCTGTTCTGACTTCCACATCTGCATCTCAGAGACATTAGGCAACTGTTAGAAGGGTCAGGGCCTCAGATGGGAAGAGGGGGAGATCTTAGATCTTTTGAGGGTCAAGGTGAAGACAGTAAGGGAAGACTGAGAGGACGCTGGACCCCAGAGCAGAGTGGGGTCTGGGAGGACATAGGACAGATGAACCATGCTGCATTTCCTGACATCCGGGTGTCAGAGAGACTGGGGACCTGACATAACGGATGGGGCACGAGTGGGGAGAGGAGAGAATCGAAAGCCCTTGCACAGAGACAAGTTGAGGTCCCTGAGGGATGACTGAAGGGACCCCAAGCGAAGACTCTAGGGACCCCAAGGTAAGACTGATGGAACCCCACAGATCTCAGCCCCTGTTATCGGCCCTGGGAGCCCTTGGGGTGAGAAGAGCACACTAGGTCTGTCCTCTCTTCCTGAGTTCCGGGTCTGTGAGCGTGGGGACCAGGTGTGAGGAGCAGGGACCTCTTCCCACCTTTCCTAGTGGGGAGACGACAGAGCCTAGGTCCTACCGGAAGTCAAGGTGAACACCCTGAGCGAGGACTGAGGGTAGTCAGATCTCAGACCAGAGGGAACCTAGGTAGTCCCCAGGCAGGACACCTTCATGCCGCATTGCCTGACCTCCCCGTCAGAGAGACGGGTGAAAGCAGCAGAGCCTCCCGATTGCAGACAGGACACTTGCAGATCTTGCCTGGAGTACAGGCTCCATGCGAGGAGGGACCGAGACAGTTAGACCCCAACAGGGAGGGACTTGGCCCTTGCAGGAGGGTCTTGGAGGGCCCAGAGCAGGGTGGTGAGCAGGGTGAGCAGCTTCTTGACATCTGGCCTAGGGACCTCGTGAGGTGAGGTTTTTCGGGTGGAGAGCGGATGTCTTCAGGTTAGCAGAGGCTGGACACACCAATCCCGATGGAGGACTAAGCAGACCCCTGCCTCTGTGGTCAGTGCTGGGAGGCCAGGCAGAACGTGAGGAGGAGTTGAGGACCGAGCATCTCCCCAGCCTAGGACCCGTGGGATTCCCTGGGCAGGTGTGGCCTCTTGTGGGGCCCCTCAGCACTTTTTGTTCAGGTTAGGGTCTTGTTCTGAGTTTCCTTGCAGGTCCCCAGAGGGTAGGGACCAGGCTGTACCAGGGGAAGGGTGAGCACTGCAAGGGAGCCCTGAGGGGACCTCCCGCCACACAAAACTGAGGGGACCTCACAGAGTCCACCCCTCGTACTGTCACAGAAGGCTGAGGGCTGTGCCACAGGATACCCCCGAGCTGCATCCTCCCTTTTTCTCACAGGAGCTGCAGGAACCAGGAGGAGAAAGCAGAGGTCTGAGGCCCATGTCCTGAGGTCAGAGAGCAGAGGTGGTCCAGGCAGTACCCAGAGTCAAGGTGAGGAGGGTGCCCTGAGTGTACACCAGGGGCTCCCCATCCCAGAGCAGAGGGGACCCCACATGGGCCCAATCCCACCACCTTGTCAGCCTCGGAAGTCTTGGACTGTGCTGACTGCACCCTGGGGAGACACCTCACTTCCTTCTTCAGGTAGCCAGGGGACTGGATGCCCCGGAGGCTTGCGCCTGTGAAGTCTGAGAACACCTTTCAAGAGGAGATGCATAAGTGGCCTGTGGCCGCCCAGGGTGTGGTTTTCAGCTGAGGCTGTTCACAGCCCCTCTCTCCACCATTCAGGCCTGTGGTCCCCGTATGTCCCCATCTGCCCCCCGCCCCCCTCCGCCGCCTCCCTCCTGCCTCAGGCTGTGGTTTGATCCCAGGCATCGTGCTCATGGTCGACATGAGTGAGCTGAGCAAGCTGGAGGAAGAACTTGGACCCAGGCCCAGGGCCTATTGGAGGCACAGCTCTTGGGGCCTGAGGCAGGGGAGACTGCAATTGCCCGCCCCCCCAACAGTCTCTGGCCTTGCCCCCGGTAGCTCTGAATGAGATTCTGGCTAACCTGATTAAGTTCCTGCTGCTCATGCATCCGGCCAAGGAGCTGACCTCCCAAGTGGAAATGCTAAAGACGGTCCTCAGGGATAACCAGGAGCACTTTCTGGTGGTCTTCAGCCAAGCCTCACAGTGCCTGCAGCTGGTCTGTGGTGTGGAGGTGAAGGAGGTGGAACCCAGGGAGCACATCTACATCATGGTCCCCACCGTGGGCCTCACCTATGATATGATGCTGAACAGTGGGCAGGGCCTGCCCAAGGCCGGCCTCCCGGTACTGGTCCTCAGCCTAATCATGTGGAATGGAGACCGTGCCCCTGAGGAGAAGGTCAGGGGAGCACTCAGCAGGATGGGGGGCGGTGTCGAGAGTGAGCACTGCAACTTTGGGGAGCCCAGGGAGCTGCTTACCCACATGTGGGTGCAGGAGGGGTACCTGGCATACCGGCAAGTGCCTGAAAGCCACCCTGCCCGCTCTGAGTTCCTGTGGGGTCCCCAGGCCTATGCAGAGACCAGCAAGTGGGACGTCGTGGCATTTCTGCTCAGGGTCCAACAAAGGGCTTTGAGGGCCTTCCCACCCCTGTCTACGTAGCCTGCAAGGGAGGAGGATGAGGCGGGCTGAGCCAGAGCAGCATCCAGGTGATCCTTCCCTCTGTGATTGAAGAGGGAGAGGTCAGCCTTCTCAGACGTGCTGGCCCAGGCCAGTTGGGGAAACTGGTGTATAGCATCTTTGGGTTACTCTTCTCTATGATGACATGGAGATTCATCTGTTTTCCTTAGAGAACTTTCAAACTTTGATTGTTTTTTTTTTTTTCCATGATTGTTTTCATAGAAGGCTAAATAAACTTCAGTGTCTTAACTTAGTGAATGATGTTGATCACAGTGTGTTTGAACTTACCCAGTTCGAGAACAAGAGCTTCGCTGTTTTGTATAAGAGATTGGAGACTCTTCCATTGTGTTTTGTGGTCCCGAACAGGATGCAATGGAATTGGAATTAGAACTATTTTGGAAAAGTGAGCTTACTTAGCAGTACTATTGATGGGGGAAGAATTAGATGATAAAAGTAATTGTAGTGAATGCATGGTTCTGTCCTTCTTGTGTGTCATTTTCAAAAACTAAATTATCTCTGTTTATTTGGATTTGCCTGGGTCATTTTAGGAAGTAGCAGATAATGAATTAAGCCCCCTGCTCACTGGCTCGTGTATTCCGAAGACCTTTTAGGAGCCTCTGCTCTGTGAAATGCTGTGTTAGCAGTGGGGATACTAGGAGAAGCAGGACACCCCCACACCTAGAGCGACGGTCTAGGAGCTGCAGTCACGAGGAAGGTGGAAAGACATCCCATAGTCGCAATGAACAGTGCAACACAGGGCAGGGTGGTGGGGTTACGGGAGGAGTGTTGGAGTGTCAGTGCCTGAGCCAGGGTGGTTTGGGGCTTGGGAAAGCTGGGTTCTTTCTGTGGGAGGTGACCGTGTTGAGGCTGGGTGGTGGCAGCCCTCAGACTTGCAGACAGTGTGTCTTGGGGGTGACGGGAAATTCTGAAGTGGATCGTTGCTGTGAGGTGTCCTTTTGCATCTTGGATAAAGCCCAGAGAGATCTCTTTCTTGGGCAGGAAGGAAGGGGCCCTGGCTCTCGTCACATTGCTCTTGATCACAGGGGCAAATGAGGTGTTTTCACACCCCATGCTGCTGCTACTGCTGCTAAGCCGCTTCAGTCGTGTCTGACTCTGTGCGACCCCATAGACAGCAGCCCACCAGGCTCCCCCGTCCCTGGGATTCTCCAGGCAAGAACACTGGAGTGGGTTGCCATTTCCTTCTCCAGTGGGTGAAAGTGAAAAGTGAAAGTGAAGTCGCTCAGTCGTATCCGACTCTTAGTGACCCCATGGACTGCAGCCTGCCAGGCTCCTCCATCCATGGGATTTCCCAGGCAAGAGTACTGGAGTGGGGTGCCATTGCCTTCTCCATCATACCCCATATCTGCTAGGAATTCTGCAGAACTTGGTCACACTCCCTTGAAGTGGTGCCCAAGAAATCCACGAAACTACTCTCTTTTTCCTGGACCAGGGGATCCAGATCATAAAGTGTTAATTAGCTTTGAATTATCTTGATTGTATTTGGCCATCATAATCAATGAATCGACCTCTGTTGGGGCTGCAATGAAGGAAAATAACGGTTTGGATGGAAGACCGGCTGAGGCAGAGGCAAAGACTGGTTCTTGCTTCTATTTCCTATAGCAGCTTGGGTCCTGCTGGAACACTCCTTCACACCCAAATTTAACAGGTCCTCTAACTGGAAATGGGGCTTAACAGGTAGCTAAAATGATGAAGAATCTGCTTGCACTGTGGGAGACCTGGGTTCGATTTCTGGGTCAGGAAGATTGCCTAGAGAAGGGCATGGCAACCCACTCCAGTATTCCTGCCTGGAGAATTCCATGGACAGAGGAGACTGGCAGGCTACAGTCCACGGAATTGCAAAGAGTCAGACATGACTGAGTGACAAACACTATAGTCCACTATGGTCTAAGTAGAAAAGTTTCTTAGTTTTATTTATGAAACATCCAGTTTGGGTGATTAGCTATTCCACATCCTATTGAGGGTCATATTCTCTGACAGGCCTGGACCACAAAGCAGCCAACCCCATCCCACAGTGGAGAGTGGAGGAGTGTCTGGGGGCAACGATGTGCGAGATTCCTGTCCTGTCATCACAGTGCCAACAGCCGCCAGGCCCTGCGAGCTCTGTACTGTCCCTCAGGCCCATCCTGCAACCCAGCATACGGGGCTCCTCACACCTGCTCACCTCCCAGATGAAGAACTCAGGCCACGGGGCTTGGGCATCTTCCCAAGACCATCTGCTAGTGAGGGCCAGGGTGGGCTTAGAGCCCTGGTCTCAATTCCTCTGGAGCCCCTGCCCTCCCCGCCCAGCCCAGGCTGTGCCCCATCCTTCCGACACCTCACGCCTTCCTCTTAGTGCTACATGATGTCTCTGAGGCGACAAAAAGCAGGCTGGCAGAAGGAAGGGGACAAGGTGAATCAGAAGCACTGTGGGCTGCTCTGTGCTTTGCTGAGAACTGACTCTGTCTGGGGCCGGTGTCTCTGTGCAGTCCCAGCACCTCCTGAGTGAGGGCAGCGCCCTGTCCTTGCTGCTGCCATGGGGCCTCCTGCCCAAGTGAATGTGCCAGGCTGACCAGCTTCTCACTGAGCAGGAGGGAGGAGGGCCTGACTGTATGGTCCCAGTACCCACTGGGATAAGGCTCCTATAGGAGCCTCCTCCGATATGGGAGGGAAGGTAACACAGGCAGACCCCTGAGGCTCCAGGCCTCTCCAGCTGCAGTGAAGGAGGGGAGCAGCTGCAGGGCCTCTGCTCTGGGGACACCAGGGTGGGGATGCCAAGCGCAGGGGCAGGAGAGCTAGGCTGAGAAGGGCAGGCCTTTGACATCATGAGAGCTTGGTGTGTGCACAACACATGTGTCCCAAGCACCAGCTGACGAAGTCTCCTCAGTGCCACGTGAACCCACTGCCAGGCCCCAGGTGGTGCCTGGAGGATGGGGACCAGAAAATGCAGCTCCCTCAGGACCCAGGGTGTGAGGCGGTGCCCCGAGTGGGTTTGGGTGGGGGCAGGAAAGGCCACCTAGCCAAGCTGCCCACAGATACCAGTCTCCGGTCCCCTTCAGAGGAGCCACCAGTGGTCTCCATCCAGTCAGATGAACCGACCTGAAGGAATGCCTTGTCAGCCTGTTTAGGAGTGCAAAGGCAAGGGAGCAAGCCCAAGTCGAGGCCTGCAAGCTCCATTCTGGCCACCAGTCCTCAGGCCAAAATTCCCTGGGAGAGCCTCTTCCACAGCCTCTTAGCTCTCCCCTTTCACACACCAGGCTGTGCCCCTCACACAGGGCAAATGACCCTGATGAGTGGCAGAACTAGGGGGACACCGTCCCTAGGGGGACAGTGCCCTAGGGTCCTCACACGTGGGCCTTTCCAAGGTGCTGGTCTGTCCCCTACATGGGATTTTGAAGAACAGTGGCCCACAAAGGTCAGAGAACACACATCTCCAAACCCACTGCCCTATCGTCCATGTGCTGTGAAGACAGGTGACTCTCACTTGGGTTTCATCCAGTCCCACACCCAGACTCTCATCCATTTTCAAATACAGGTAGACAGGGGCATCCTTTGGTCACATCTAGCTCAACAACTGAGAATTCTCCCTGGGGGTGAGTGTGTATAAAGGAGACTCCTTGAAAAGTACCTAACCTGTGAGCCAACAAAATCATTCAATGTACCAGCCATCTAGGTAAGGGAGAACAGGTCCACAGTGGTGGTGGGGGCAGGGGCAGGGGCAGGGGTGGAGAAGATCAGAGCTGGCCTCGGAGAGGACCAGTGAAATGCTTGTTTTCAACAGAACAAGCTGTGCCTTGAGCCCCTAGTCAAGTCCTTCAAAGGGCAAGTACCCATGGGACATGCAAGTTGGACATGGGAGGCCAGGACTGGGGATAGCAGAAGTCAAACCACCCCAGTTACGAAAGGAAACAGGACTTCGAGTCAGCCTCCAGGGAGTCTAAATCCAAGTCTGAGACTCTGGGAAGGGGGCAGGGAAAGCACACACCCAGGTGTTCCCAAGGTGAGCCATGAGAGCAGTCTTTATAGGAAGAAATGGAAACTGAAGGCAACAACCCGTAATGTTCAGTGGGATGACGTCTGGGGGTGGGCAGAACTCAGGAGGCTGCGAGTTCAGCAGAGCACCTGGCTGTGCCCTCTTACACGGCATCGTGTGGAGTCCATGTCTCGTGTGGAGTCCGTGTCCATGTCTCCTTATTCTCCACCGTCAAGTGGAACGTGAGGTCGCTCCCACTGTGCTCAAGCACAGCCCTATTCTGGGGAGGGCTTGACCTGGGGGGTGCTGGGGACAGGACAACAGGACTCTGACTTTGGGGCCATCTGAGCGGGACCTACCTACCGGCAGCACCAGTTGGAAGAGACCAAAGCCAGAAGAGGGGCAAGGAGACCGGGATGGGGGTTGGGGGGTGGGGTGGGACCAACACCTCAGCTAGGCCATCCAGCCCACTACGGACCCGGTCTTCTGGGAGGGACAGTTCCCAGGAGCCCATCTGACCCCTGAGGTCTCTCTCGGTGGAAGCTGAGCCAGGACTCACCAGGGCCTGGCCCTTTAGCAGAAGCCAGCCACAGGCCTGCCCATTGCTAAGGAGGGAGGTGGAGCCAGGGGCACGTTTGTCAACCCATCCAGGGCCTGGCCCCCTGAAACAAGGTGCCTGGCAGCAGATGAGAGCTTTTGCAGGCAACCTGAAACATGTTTTTCTGTACTTTCAGACAAGAAACAAGCTGGGGATCCCATCCCTGTCTACATCCCCCCTGCCCCACACTGGGTGCAGGGCTGCCTCACCACATCAGCTCTGTGACATCATGAAACAATTAAGGGAGCTGACCACTTAATTGGCTGCCAGATTCTAGAACCTCTACAGAGTATTTTTGCCCCCCCCGCCCCCCAACCCTGGCCTGAGGCCCTTCTGCCCTGAGCGTTCACTGCTTGGATAGAGAATGCTCCTGAGCTAGAGTGGCTCCATGGCTAGTCAGAGTTCCAACGAGGCACACAGCCCCGCTGGCCCCATCAACTGATGGGGAGCCCACAGCAGGAGAGAACCCCCCCCCAATCTTTCCCAATGCAAATGTGTATTCAGGGGAGGTTTTGGCAAAGCAGGGTGACCAACCCGAGAGCCTAGATCTGGGCTCCCAAGACAACCCGCCCCCCCACAGGGCCCAAACCCAGAAACAGCCAACAAGGAAGAGAACAACACCATCCTCAGGCTGTCCTTCCCCAGGAAGCTCTGGATGATCATGGAGGATGCGGCCTTCACCTGTGTGCACTGGAACAACAAGGGAGACACAGTGGTCATCAAGGCAGATCTCTTCCAGACAGAGGTCCTCCAGGGCAGAGGCGTGGACAGGATCTTTGAGACAGACAGCATCCAGAGTTTTATCTGTGAACTGAACCTGTATGAGTTCAGTAAAATCCATCCTTCGGGTAGCTCTGTGGGGAAAAAGAGGATGATGGTAAAGAAGAAAGCCCTTCCAGGGAGACTAGACTAGATGACCCGAGTGCGGGACAGCTTTCGTTTCCCAGGAGAACTGTTTTCTCATGAGAGGGTGGTTAAGGAAAGAGAAGAAAGCAGAGCCTTTAGTGTTCCACAAATCCCCTTAGACAGGATCCACATGGGTGACTCCAGATCCTGAGAGGCCACTTGATGTCAGGGACCTCCAGCAACACCTCAAGCGAGGCCGACCCCAGGGGAGCTCTAGGGAGCACACTCGCTAGGGCCTCAACCTGCCAGGAATGAAAAGACCTTGTCTCCCTCCTTAGGGAAGGCCAGGACTGTGGTGGGGAGGAGGGCAGCGAGGAATGGCTATTCTCCTCCACAACGGCTAAAGTAATCCATGTCCTTTCAGATCTATCACAGCTCCAACTTTCAGAGAGACAAGCCTCTCTTCCTGCAGAACATCCAGACAAAAGGCAACCCCATAACAACTGCTCAGCCCGCCACTGGCACAACAATGACTCCAAAGAGAAAGAAGTGAGCGTTGACGACCAGACACTCTCCTTGATTCCATCACAATGAGTCCACCCAAGAGGCTGACAAGAAGGCCCAGAAGGGAGCCCCAACTGCTCACGGAACCCACGGCCGGCACTCTTTTGTGTTCTGTGGCCTCTGGTTTATGGGCAGTGTAGCCGTGCAGGCCGGGGCAAACCATCTTCCCAGAGAACAGGGCAGCCCCAGTGGAGAGGGTACGTCCAGCAATGCCACGTCTGTACCCCCGGCTACTGCTGGAAGGGACACCACAGGGCAACTGTCCGAGAGCCTCCCAGAGTACCCAGGTTATGGTTCAGTGATGATTGTGTACAGCATCTATTATTCCATCATGAAGGCGGCCGTTTCACTTGTGGCCCCAAACGAGGCCCCTGAGGTGGAAGAGGAGCAGGAGACCTCAGATTACAAGTGTGCCCTCTGTGAGCAGTTTGAGAACAACCCCAGTCCCTGAGCTGCCAGGTCCCCAGGGACACTCAAAAGCACTCTCTTGTAATCAAAAATCTAATTCTGGCTCTAATAAAGTAAAGCAAAACTTCACTGGAGTAAATAAAGAATTGAACAAGAACTTTGAGTCTGTGTTCTTTATCTGTCCATGCTATTCAGACATGGCACTGGATGAGCCACATGAGGCTGGAAGCCCACACCCCAGGAAAGCTTCAGTCCAGTCCTCATGGTCCATTTTCATCTGAAGCAGCAGCATTTCACACGCTCGGCCAAGGGTCTGACCCACAAGCTGAGCGCTGAGGCAAACCCAGGACGGACTGGTCCCCGTGCCTTGCCTGCCACTCAGCAGACAGCCCAGCCAGGCTCCTGACCTTGGGGGTGTCACCTTCCATGAGTCATGCACCCTGAAGCAGAAGGGGCTGCTCCTGGGTCCCCCGATGATGCCATAGGTTTCTGATCAGTAGCTGAGAGTCTCCAGCTCCCAATCCAGGGGCCTCCTCAAGAGGTGGGGGTGACCCCACCGGCTAAAGGCCTTGCAAACACATGACCCCAAACCCAAAGACAAGTACGAGGTTTCCACAAGGTGAGCACTAGCCCTTGTTGTTCTGAGCTCACAGCTGTATTTAAGAGCCTGTCTTTGGACGTGGAATAGCCAGGCACCGCATCCAACACACACACTTTGTGAGCCAAGGGACACTTTCCAGCAGGGCAAGGGTCACCTGCAAGAACAAACCACGGCCTGTTTCTGGGCCTGCGGGCCTGTCCAGGTGCTGGAGGCCTTGCCGGCTACTGATGCTCAGCCCAGCCCTTGGCCCTCCCCCATCACCTGCTGGACACTGTTCCAACATTGGGGAGTTTCGACCAGAACATAGAGGGAAAAGCACTAATCGGTTTCTTAACAACACATTCACAACCACCTAGACCGAGCAGGGCCGAAATGAGTGGCGATGCCACTTTTTCATAAAGGTCAAAGTCCCAGAGACTCTCACTGAGTCCAGAGCAGCAACACACAGTGGGAGTCTTGGGCCTGACCCTGCAGCAAGTGGGCAGCCCACCGCTGGGCGGGGTCAATTCAGACTGAACTAGGAGAGCATGTCCAGGGCACGGCGGCAACGGGACAGTGTCACCATGAGAGACTGGTCTCTCAGTCACCTTCCACTTGAGAGCCTAGTCTGGACAGGCCTTCTGCCCAAAGGGGATCAGGTGCTCGAAGATGTCCACCTGGAAGATGGCCTTCCTGGCCCTCCCCGGGGCAGGCTGCAGCAGCCAGTGGGGGTTGGTGAGTGCAGTCAGTACGTCTGTTGCAGGTCAGGCAGCAGGGCTTGATTCTCCAGCTCCTCCACCTCGTCTGGACCTAGGTTTTCTGGGCACAGCAAAGTGACCCCAATGTCCACGAGACCTGCGTGCAAAGACAGGACACAGAAGGAGAACAATGTGATTCAAAGTCACACCTGCTAGAGACTAAGACCGCATTACGGAAGGGAACCTGGGTGAACTGGATCCTCTGTCTGAGCATTTCAGCACGCTCACCTCGGCAAAGGTAATTCAGGGCGAGGCCAAGTGAGGGAGGGAGCAAAGTGAAAGGGAGAGGCCTGGTGCTCCAGGAACTCACCAGGACAGGAGCAGCTCTCAGTCTGACCACTGCAGGCCACAGGGTCAGAGCAGGAGGGCCCTGGTGGGGAGCCTGCAGACATCAGGTCCCCAAGTGATTCACCAGCAGACAGGTGTTGCTGTGGGGCCTCACCCGTGGGGAGTCAGGGGATTTGCTCTGGCTCTGCTGCAGGCAGTGGGGATGGGGAACCCAGGCTGGGTGCTGTGGTGCCTCTCATGTTCTCTGCCGGGCACACACATGCACGTAGGAACATGCACAGAGACAAGTGCCACATGCAGACCTGGATCTGGGTGGGGCTCATCCACTGGAGCTCTCTGCTCCGGCACCTCCCATCAGGCCGCATCCTCCCAGTCCAGTGCCCAATGTGGGTGGCCAGGGTCCTCATAGCACGGGCTGCTACCGCGTTTCCAGGTTCTTGACATTGTTTAAGAAGAAACCTGGATAAGGCTTTCAGAAGGACAGACAGCCAAACTTCATCTCCAAGGGCTCCCAGGGTCTCATGTGGCTGTGGAAACACAGATCCACAAAGGCCAGGAGCCTGACACAGCGGCCTCCAAGCTCACAGCCTTGGGCCGGACATCACCCCATGTGTCTGAGCATCCTCCAAGCCTCCTGACACAGAAGGGAGGGTCGCAGAGGGCTGGTGCCTTCCATCCATCTCCACACTGTCTGTAGACAGGGGTTGGTGAGCCAGAGGACCTGCCCATCACATGTAGTCTGTGGGGAGGTCAGGAAGGAAGGCGGGACAGCAGGAGAGAGGCATGAGGTGAGTCTGAAGACAGAGGGAGTCAAAACCCTGGGAGCAGTCAGGAGGGAGGGTGGCTCCTCTGGCTTCACAGCCCAGGGGCTGGGCTCTGGTCCTCTCCCAGCACAGACAGGCACAGTCCTGGGCTTGGTTTCCCCCAGCCCTGGGCCCCACCCCAACCCTCAGCTCCCTGGCCCCATCACTGCCCATGCTCTGCAGATCCTCCATCTTAGCCCATGGATGCTGAGCACAGATCTGTGCTAACCAATCTGGCCTTGACCCCGGGGCTGCCCTGGACCTCAGACACCCTGCCAGGTGTCTTCCCCAGGTGTCTTCACCTTTGGGAGTCACCTTCCTCCCAGCCCTTCCCACACCATGCCCTCCTCTGTCTGCAGACGCACCGGCCCCTGCCCAGAGCCTAGAGGAAGGACAGAGAGCAGAAACAACTGGGACGGACATGTCCTTGCCAGGCCTGGGATGGCACCACGCAAGGATCACAGAATTCAAACCTCAAAAAACCCGCTAGGTTACTGTCACCTCGTTCAACTGCTGAGGAGGAGCCGGGGGATAGAGAGGTAGCCCATGACTGTAGGAGACATGACCACATGCACCTCCATTCTCACTTCTTTCCTTGTACCTGGTTGGGGTTCCTTGTTTACTGGAAGAGGGTGGAGTCAGAGGAGCAGAGCTGCAGTCCTGAACCTCAGCGGCATCTCAGCACCTTGCAGGGAGCCTCCATTTCCATGTGTCTGTGAGGATGGGGACAAAGTCCCAGAGGCACCCAGCTCAGGGCCTTCCAGGCCTTTCCTTCCCCAAACACAGCAAAGCCACAGTTCTCACAGGCCCACAAGACCCCACCTGATCTGGCTCCTACCCTAGTGGCCTGCTCTCTTCAGTGCTGGATTCACCCCCGGTAGCTAAGAAGGCCATCCTTCCATCCGTAGAACATTCCAGTGTGTTCCTACCTCAGAGCCTTTGTAAGGTGTGAGGAGTCACATCACGTCCCTTCAGAGTCAGGTGCTGGAGTCTCAATCCCCTGTACCTCGCCGGACCTTACAGACAAAGGAAAGGTCTTCTCAGAGCTGACGGTGGTCAAGTGAGCTCATTAGGATGGAACCTCCTCTAACAGGATGGCTGTCTCCATACAAAGGACACATTTAGAGACAGATAAACACAGAGGAGAACTCTGGGTGAAGAGGAAGGTGGAGCTCTCCAAACCCAGACACGCCCACCATGGCCAGCAAAGCCCCAGAAGTGAGGGGGGAGATATGGGACAGACTCTCCACATCCGTCATGAGAACCAAACGTCAGTCGACACCTTGACCTCAGTTGCTGACCTCCTGCACCAATGCGGTTTGTAGTTTGAGCCACCCAGCCTGTGTGAGCCTGACACAAAACCCCTTCTCCAAAGAAGACTCTTTCTTCAAAGATGACACAGATGTCCGACAGGCACATGAAAAGAAGCTCAACATATGGTCCTAATTATTAGACTAATACAAATCAACACTCCAATGAAGTATTGCCTTACACTGGTCAGAATGGCCATCATCAATAAAACCTGTGAAGAATAAATGCTGGAGAGGGTGCAGAGAAAAGGGAACCCTTGTACATTGTTGGTGAAATGTAAATGGGTACAGTCAATAGGGAGAGCAGTATGGAGGATCCTTAAACAACTACAAACAGAACTACCAGATGATCCAGCAATCCCACTCCTAAACATATACCTGGAAAAGACAGAAACTCTAATATGAAAAGATACTCGGACCCCAATGTTCATTGCAGCACTATTTACAGCAGACAAGATATGGAAGAAACCCAAATGTCCATCAACGGATGATTGGATAAAGAAGATGTGGTTTGCGCGTGCACGTGCATGCACACACACACACACACAGGAATACTGCTCAGCCATGAAAAATAATGAAGTAATACCATCTGTGGCAACACAGATGGTCCTAGAGTATCATATTAAGAGAAGGAAGTCAGAAAGAGAAAGATAAATATTCTATGGTATCACTTATATGTGGAATCTAAAAGACGATACAAATGAAATTATTTACAAAGCAGAAACAGACTCAGAGAACAAATTTATGGTTACCAAAGAGGAAAAGCAGGGGAAGGGATAAATAAGGAGTTTGAGATTAACAGATACACATGACTATGTATAAAATAGGACTACTGTGGTGCTGGGGAAGACTCTTGAGAGTCCCTTGGACAGCAAGGAGATCAAGCCAGTCCATCCTAAAGGAAATCAACCCTGAATATGCATTGGAAGGATTGATGCTAAAGCTGATGGGAAGAGCTGACTCACCTGGGCTCTGTCCTCTCCGTACCTGAGTCTCTTCTCCTCACACCAGGTCCTCAGTCTCTCAGATACCAGGATGTCAGGAAGCCAGGACAGGCCTAGTGTGCTCTTCTCACCCCAGGGGCTCCCAGGGCCAATGACAGGGGCGGGAACCTGGGGTCCCTTGAGTCCTCCTCAGGGACCTCACTTTGTGTCTGGGTAGAAGTTCTGATTCTCTCTCCTCCCTTACTAAGCCCCCACCCCTTATACCAGGACTCTAGTCTCTCTGAGACCCAGATGTCAAGAAGTCTGCTCCCTATACCAGGACCCCAGTCTGAACCCTGTATGTTAGGAAGTCAGACGCCTATATCAGGTCCCCAGTTTGAGACTGGATGTCAGGAAGTCAGCCCCCTATACCAGGTCCCCAGTCTCTCTGAGCCCTGCTGCTGCTGCTGCTGCTGCTAAGTCGCCTCAGTCATGTCTGACTCTGTCTCAGACTGGGGACCTGAAACAGGCGCCTGACTTCCTAACATTCGGGCTTCAGACTGGGGTCCTGGTATAGGGAGCAGACTTCCTGACATCCAGGTCTCAGACTGAGGATCTGAAACAGGCGCCTGACTTCCTGACATCCGGGCTTCAGATTGGGGTCCTGGTACACGGAGCAGACTTCCTGGTCTCTGAGAGACTGGTGTCTTGGTGTAAGTGCTGGGACCTTAGTAGGGGACAGGAGACAATCTGAAGTCCTACCCAGAGACAACTTGAGGTCCCTGAGGAGGACTGATGGAACGCCACAGATCCTTACCACTGTCATCAGTCGTGGGAGCCCCTGGGATGAGAAGAGCACACTAGGTCTGTTCTGACTTCCTGACATCTGGGCCTGTGGGAGACTGGGGACCTGGTGTGAGGAGCAAGGACTCAGGTGGGGAGAGGACAGGGGCCAGTGGAGTCGGCTCTTCCCATCAGCTGACCAATGTATTGGAGCTTCAATTTTAGCATTAGTCCTTCCAATGGATATTCAGAGTTGATTTCGTTTAGGATCGACAGGCTTGGTCTCCTTGCTGTCCAAGGAACTTTCAAGAGGTCCATGAATCAAGGCAAATTGGAAGCGGTCAAACAGGAGATGACAAGAGTAAACATCAACATTCTAGGAATCAGTGAACTAAAATGGACTGGAATGGGTGAATTTAATTCAGATGACCATTATATCTACTACTGTGGGCAGGAATCCCTTTGAAGAAATGGAGTAGCTGTCATAGTCAACAAAAGAGTCTGAAATGCAGTACTTGGATGCAGTCTCAAAGACGACAGAATGATCTCTGTTTGTTTCCAAGGCAAACCATTCAATATCATGGTAATCCAAGTCTATGCCCCAACCAGTAACGCTGAAGAAGCTGAAGATGAACAGTTCTATGAAGACCTACAAGACCTTCTAGAACTAACACCTCCAAAAGATGTCCCTTTCATTGCAGGGGAATGGAATGCAAAAGTAGGAAGTCAAGAAATACCTGGAGTAACAGGCAATTTTGGCCTTGGATTACAGAATGAAGCAGGGCGAAGGCTAATAGAGTTCTGCCAAGAGAACGCACTGGTCATAGCAAACACCCTCTTCCAACAACACAGGAGAAGACTCTACACATGGACACCACCAGATGGTCAACACCAAAATCAGATTGATTACATTCTTTGCAGCCAAAGATGGATAAGCTCTATACAGTCAGCAAAAACAAGACTGGGAGCTGACTGTGGCGCAGATCATGAACTCTTTATTGCCAAAGTCAGACTGATATTGAAGAAAGTGGAGAAAACCACTAGACCATTCAGGTATGACCTAAATCAAATCCCTTATGACTATACAGTGGAAGTGAGAAATGGATTTAAGGGACTAAATCTGATAGACAGAATGCCTGATAAACTATGGTTGGAGGTTCATGACACTGTACAGAAATCAAGACCATCCCCAAGAAAAACAAATGCAAAAAAGCAAAATGGCTGTCTGAGGAGGCCTTACAAATAGCTATGAAAAGAAGGGAAGCAAAAAGCCAAGGAGAAAAGGAAAGATGTATCAATTTGAATGCAGAGTTCCAAAGAATAGCAAGGAGAGATAAGAAAGCCTTCCTCAGTGATCAATGTAAAGAAATAGAGGAAAACAATAGAATGGGAAAGACTAGAGATCTCTTCAAGGAAATTAGAGATACCAAGGGAACATTTCATGCAAAGATGGGCTCAATAAAGTACAGAAATGGTAGGGACCTAACAGAAGCAGAAGATAATAAGAAGAGGTAGCAAGAATACACAAAAGTACCGTACAAAAAAGATCCTCACGGCCCAGATAATCACAATGGTGTAATCACTCACCTAGAGCCAGACATCTTTGAATGTGAAGTCAAGTGGGCTTTAGGAAGCATCAGTATGAACAAAGCTAGTGGAGGTGATGGAATTCAAGTTGAGCTTTTCAAATCCTGAAACACAATGCTGTGAAAGAGCTGCACTCAATATGTCAGCAAATTTGGAAAACTCAGCAGTGGCCACAGGACTGGAAAAGGTCAGTTTTCATTCCAATCCCAAAGAAAGACAATGCCAAAGAATGCTCAAACAGATGGTATTACTTCATTATTTTTCATGACTGAGTAGTATTCCTGTGTGTGTCGGGGGGTGTGTGTGTGTGCATGTGAGCACCACATCTTCTTTATCCACTCATCTGTTGACAGATATTTAGGATGCTTCCATATCTTGTCTGCATTGGGGTGTATGTATCTTTTAATATTAGAGTTTTTGTCTTTTCCAAGCATATATTCAGGAGTGGGATTGCTGGATCATATGGTAGTTCCGTTTGTTGTTGTTTAAGGATCTTCCACACTGTTCTTCATATTGACTGTTTCAGTTTATGTTTCCACCAATAGTGTACAAGGGTTCCTTTTTCTCTGCACACTCTCCAGCATTTATTCTTTGTAGGTTTTATTGATGATGGCCTTTCTGACCAGGGTAAGGTGATAGTTCACTGGAGTTTTGGTTTGAATTTGTCTAATAATTAAGAATGTTGAGCATCTTTTCAAGTGCCTGTTAGCCATCTGTGTCATCTTTGGAGAAAGGGTCTTCTCTGGAGTATGGCTTTTGTGTAAGGGTCACACAGGCTGGGTAGCTCAAAGTATGATCCGTGTTGGCTCAGTAGACCAGGAGCCGAGGTCGAGGTGTCAGCTGATGTTGGCTATCATGTGGGCTGTGGGAAGAGTCTGTCCCATCTCTACCCCCTCACTTCCAGGGCATTGCTGACCATGGTGGGTGTGTCTGGGCTTGGAGAGCTCCACCTTCTTCTTCACCCAGAGTTCTCCTGTGTACCTTTCTGTCTCTAAATGTGCCCTTCATGTGGAGCCTGCGGTCCTGTTAGAGCAGGGTCCATCCTAATGAGCTCACTAGACCTCCATCAGCTCTGTGAAGACCTTTTCTTTGTCTTTAATGTCACGCCAAGGTACTTGGGATTCAGACTCTAGCACCTGACTCTGAGGGGCATGATGTGTCTCCTCACACCCTACAAAGGCCCTGAGGTAGGAAGACACTGGAATGTTCCAAGTATGGAAGGATGATCTTCATGGCTACCAGGGGTGAATCTAGAGGGGAGGAGAGCAGGTCACCAGGGTAGGAGCCAGATCTCATGGGGCCTCACGGGCCCGTGGTAACTGTGGCTCTGCTGTTCTCAGGGGAGGGAAGGCCTGGAAGGCCCTGGGATGGGTTCCTCTGGGACCTTGTCCCCGTCCTCACAGCCATGTGGAAACAGAGGCTCCCTTGGAGGTGCTGAGACACTGCTGAGGTTCAGGCCTGAGGCTCTGCTCCTCGGCCTCCAATTCCCTCCAGTAAACAGGGACCCCCCTCCAGGTAAAAGAAAAGAAATGAGATTGGAGGTGTGTGTGGTCAGGTCCCCTGAAGTCATGGGCTATCTCTCTATCTCTCAGCATTTCCTCAGTCATGGAACGAGGTGACAGTAACCTAGCGGATTCTTTGAGGTTTGAGTTCTGTGACCCCTGTGTGGTGCCGTCCCAGGCCCTGATGATGACACGGAGTGCATCCATCCCAGTAGTTCCTGCTCTCCTTTGTTCTTTCTCAAGGCTCTGGGCAAGGGCCAGGGTATCAGCTGACAGTGGCGTCTGGGGTGTGGGAAGGGCTGGGAGGGAGGTGGCTCCCAAAGGCATGCAGAAGACACCTGGCAGGGCCATCTGAGCTTCAGGGCAGCCCCAGGGCCAAGGCCAGATTGGCTAGCACGGAACTGCCCTCAGCAGCCCTGGGCTGAGATGGGGGATCTGTAGAGCATTGGCAGGGGTGGGGTTGGGAGCTGAGGGGTAGGGTGGTGGCCTGGGGTGGGGGAAGCCAAGCCCAAGACAGTGCCTCTCTCTGCTGGGAGAGGACCAGAACCTAGCCTCTGGGCTGTGAAGTCAGGGGCTTGCCCTCCCTCCTCAGTGCTCCCCATGTTTCTGGGCCCTCTGTCTTGGAAGTCACCACGTGACTCTCTTCCGCTGTCCTGCCCTCCTTCCTGACCTCCCCACAGCATCCATGTGATGAACGTGTCCTCTAGATTGCCGTCCACCTGTCAGCAGACCATGTGGAGATGGATGGAAGGAGTCAGACCTCTCTGACAGCACCTGCCCCCATTCTGTGTCAGCAGGCTTGAAAGATGCTCAGGCATGTGGGGCTGAGGTCTGGCCCAGTGCTGAGGTCCAGCCCAGGGCTGTGAGCTTGGAGGCTGCTGTGTCAGGCTCCTGACCTTTGTGGTTCTGTGTTTCCACAGCCACAGGAGGCCCGGAGAGCCCTGTGAGATGAAGTTTAACTGTCTGTCCTTCCAACAGCCTTTTTCAGGTTTCATCTTAAAGAGTGTCAAGACCCTGAAGATGTGGTGGTGGCCCATGCTATGTGGACCCGGCACTGTACCCTGGCCATCCGCATGGCACACCGGGACTGGGAGGACGTGGCCTGGCAGGAGCTGCTAGAGCAGAGGCTAAGGATGAGCCCCACCTAGATCCAGGCCTGCTGTGGGATGGGGACAAGTTCAGCTGCAGAGTGATTGCAGGCAAGTGACACCCTGCCCTGCGCTGCCTACACAGCCCCGGGTGCTGCCTTGGATCTCAGCTGGGTTGTGCTCGTTTGTTTTCTGTTGAACTGGTTGGTGGGGGGTGGAGGTATGAGGGTTCTTCAGAGGGACAGCAAGGGTCCCTGGGCTGGGAGATGGTGGCCAAGGTGCCTGACCACCACTCTGTGCCTCAGTCCCCATTTGTGCTCTGAGGCAGAGGTGCATCCAGGTCTGCACATGGCACTAGTCTTTCTGTGTGTGTGTCCACACGTGTGTGTGTGTGTGTGTGTGTGTGTGTGTGTGTGAGTGCCTGGCAGAGACCATGAGAGGTAGGAAAGCAACCAGCCAGGGTTCCACATCCCCACTGTCTGCAACTGGGCTTGAGCAAGTCCCCTGACTCCCCAGGGGTAGTTCCCACAGCAACACCTGTCTTGTGGCAAAATGTTTGGGGACCTGATGTCCACAGGCTCCCCGCTTGGGCCCTTCTGCTCTGCCCCTGTGCCTGCAGTGGGCAGACTGAGACCTGCCTGTGGCCTGGTGCATTCCTGGAGCACCAGACCTCTCCCTTTCATTTTGCTCCCTCCCTCGCTTGGCCTTGCCCTGAATTCCCTTAAGACTCTAGAGAGTCCCTGGGACTGCAAGGAGATCCAACCAGTCCATTCTGAAGATCAGCCCTGGGATTTCCGTGGAAGGAATGATGCTAAAGCTGAAACTCCAGTACTTTGGCCACCTAATGCGAAGAGCTGACTCACTGGAAAAGATTCTAATGCTGGGAGGGACTGGTGGCAGGAGGAGAAGGGACGACAGAGGATGAGATGGCTGGATGGCATCACTGACTCGATGGACGCGAGTCTGAGTGAACTCCGGGAGATGGTGATGGACAGCGAGGCCTGGCGTGCTGCGATTCATGGGGTCACAGAGTCGGACACGACTGAGCAACTGAACTGAACCAAACGGAACTGAAGGTGAGCCATCCTGAATTGCTCAGCCAGAGGACCCAATTCATCTCACATCCCTTTCATGATACGGTCTTCATCTCTAGGAGGTGCGACTTTGAATCACCTTTTCGCTTTCTGTGTCCTGTCTTTGCATACAGGTCTTGTGGACAGCGGGGACACTTTCTTGCACCCAGAAAACCTAGGTCCTGATGAGGTGGAGGAGCTGGAGATTCAAGCCCTGCTACCCGACCTGCAATAGAAGTACCTGACAGTGCTCGTCAACCCTAGCTGGCTGTTGCAGCCCTTCCCAGCAAGGGGTGGGAAGGACATCTTCCAGGTGGACATCCCCGAGCATCTGATCCCCTTTGGGCAGGAGGCCTGTCCAGACTGGGCTCTCAAAAGGAAGGTGACTGAGAGATCAGCACATGGTGACACCATGCCCTGGACATGTGATTCTGTCTGAATCTGCCCCACCCTGCGGTGCCTACTTGGTGCAGGGCCGGGTGCAGGGTCTCCCCTCATAAGGTGCTGTTCTGGACTCAGCAAGGGTCTCCACGCCTTTGACCTTTACAAAATGATGGTGTTGCCACTCGCATTGGCTCTGCTGTGTCTGGGTGCTTGAGAAAAATGTGTTGTTAGGAAACCGGTTAGTGTTTTGCCCTCTTTGTTCTGGTCCAAACTCCCTGATGTTGGAACAGTGTCCACGGGGTGATGAGAGAAGGCTGGGGACAGGGCTGAGCGTAAGCAGCCAGTGAGGCCTCCAGCTGATAGAGAGTCCCCCAGGCCCAGAAACAAGCCTTGGCGTGTCCTTGCAGGTGACCCTTGCCCTGCTGGAGAC
This sequence comes from Budorcas taxicolor, assembly GCF_023091745.1. NCBI lineage: Eukaryota > Metazoa > Chordata > Mammalia > Artiodactyla > Bovidae > Budorcas > Budorcas taxicolor. The sequence goes on along the minus strand of NC_068935.1, from coordinate 63,869,397 downwards.
TGTTGCTTTGCTCACAAGGCCTGCATGTTGGACACACTGCCTGTCTGCATCATGTCCAAACACAGGCTCGTCAATACAGCTGTGAGGGCAGAGCAAAAAGGGCTGCTGTTCACCTTGTGGGAACCTGTACTTGTCTTTGGGTTTGGGGTCATGTGTTTGCAAGGCTCTTGGCGGGTGGGGTGAGTGACCCCACTTTCTGCTGAGCATCTTGGGGAGGCCCATGGATCGGTAGTTGGAGATGCTCAGCTGCTGATCAGAAACTTGTGGTATCCTTGGGGGATCCTTGAGGAGCACCTTCTGCTTCAGGGTGCATAACTCATGGAAGGTGACACCCCCATGGACAGGAGCCAAGGCCCAAGAACCAGTCCATCCTGTGCTTGCTTCGTCATCCAAATCAGCAACCACACTCTTGGCCGAGTGTGTGAAATGTTGCTGCTTCAGAAAAAAGGAACCATGCGGTCCAGACCGAAGACTGTCTGAGGCATGGGCTTCCAGCCTCATTGGGCTCATCCTGTGCCATGTGAATAGCATGGACAGATAGAAAGAACACAGACTCGCAGTTCTCATTTGATTCTTTACTCCTGTGGAGTTCTGCTTTACTTTATTAGACCAGAAATCGACTTTTGATTACAAGAGAGGGCTTTTGAGCACCCCTAGGGATCTAGCAGCTCAGGGGTTTTGTTTGTGCTTGAGCAATGACACCACCCTTATGGCAGAAAGTGAAGAGGAACTAAAAAGCCTCTTGATGAAAGTGAAAGAGGAGAGTGAAAAGGTTGGCTTAAAGTTCAACATTCAGAAAACGAAGATCATGGCATCTGGTCTCATCACTCCATGGGAAATAGATGGGGAAATAGTGGAAACAGTGTCAGACTTTATTTTTTAGGGCTCCAAAATCACTGCAGATGTTGATTGCAGCCAATAATTAAAAGATGCTTACTCCTTGGAAGGAATGTTATGACCAACCTAGATAGCATATTAAAAAGCAGAGACATTACTTTGTCAACAAAGGTCCGTCTAGTCAAGGCTATGGTTTTTCCTGTGGTCATGTATGCATGTGAGAGTTGGACTGGGAAGAAAGCTGAGCACCAAAGAAGTGATGCTTTTGAAGTGTGGTGTTGGAGAAGACTCTTGAGAGTCCCTTGGACTGCAAGGAGATCCAACCAGTCCATCCTCTAGGAGATCAGTCCTAGATAGCATATTATAAAGCAGAGACATTACTTTGTCAACAAAGGTCCGTCTAGTCAAGACTATGGTTTTTCCAGTGGTCATGTATGCATGTGAGATTTGGACTGGGAAGAAAGCTGAGCACCAAAGAATTGATGCTTTTGAGTGTGGTGTTGGAGAAGACTCTTGAGAGTCCCTTGGACTGCAAGGAGATCCAACCAGTCCATCCTCTAGGAGATCAGTCCTGGGTGTTCATTGGAAGGACTGATGCTGAGGCTGAAACTCCAATACTTTAGCCACCTCATGTGGAGTTGACTCTTTGGAAAAGACTCTGATGCTGGGAGGGATTTGGGGTAGGAGGAGAAGGGGACGACAGAGGATGAGATGGCTGGATGTCATCACCAACTCAATGGACATGAGTTTGGGTAAGCTCCGGGGGTTGGTGTTGGACAGGGAGGCCTGGCATGCTGTGATTCATGGGGTCACAAAGAGTCGGACACGACTGAGGGACTGAACTGAACTGAACTGAACTGAATGGGACTGGATGCCATAATCATCATTTTTGTGAATGTTGTATTTTAAGCCAGCTTTTTCACTCCCATATTTCACCTTCATCAAGAAGCTCTTTTATTCCTCTTTGCTTTCTACTATTAGGGTGGTGTCATCTACATATCTGAGGTTATTGATATCTCTCCCGGCAATCTTGAATCCAGCTTAAACTGGTACCCAAACAAATATATGTACATGCATGTTCCCAGGTTGTGCAAGTGGAAAGAGCCCACCTGCCAATACAGGAGGTGTAAGAGACATGGGTTTGGTCCCAGAGTCGAGAAGATTTCCTGGAGGAGAGTATGGCAACCCACTCCAGTACTCTTGCCTGGAGTGTCCCATGGACAAAGGAGCCTGGCGGGTTACCGTCTATGGAGTGACAAACAGTGGGACACGAGTGAAGCGACTTAACACACACATGTTCATGAAGCACATCCAACTGCCTAAAGTGGAATAAGATGAGATATCTCTGGTTGCTCAGTCAGTAAAGGATCCATCTGCAATGAGGGAGATTGGGATCTTGCCTGAGATGAGAAGATGCCCTGGAGCAGGGAACGACTACTGACTCCAATATTCTGGCCTGCAGAATTCCATGGAATGTATATAGTCCATGGGATTGCAAACAGTCGGACACATTGAGAGAGAGAAACAATGGGAGACACACAAAAAGAGACACTGTGAGAGTCACACAGGGACACACACACACAGAGACACACACACACACAGACACACACTGAAAGGGACACACACACACTGAGAGTTAGCCATGCAAACTGAGAGAGACAGACCAACACACACACACAAACATACTGAGAAAGACACACACATGAGAGAGAGACACACTGTGAAAGAGTCAACACACAACATACAGAGACACAAACACACTGAGAAACACACACACACTGCGAGAGAGAGAGACATCCACACTGAGAAGGAGAAACACACTGTGAGAAACACACACACTGAGAGAAACATACACACTGAGACAGAGACACAAACATTGTGAGCCACACATAGTGACACACAGAGTAACAGACACAGAGACACACACACAAACACACACACACAGACATACACATGCAGAGAAAGACACACATACACACTGAGAGAGAGACATCCACAATGAGAAAGAGAAACACACACTGAGAGATGCACATACTGAGAGACACACACACACACACAGACCTAAATAATTAGAGTCACAAACACTGAGAGACACACACAGAGACACATAGAGACAGAAAATAGACAGACAAACACACTGAGAGTCATACAGATACAGAGAGAGACACATGCACACTGACACACACACACTGAGAATCAGACACACTCACACTGAGAGAGACACACACAGAGACACACACCCACCGAGAGAGATGCACAAACACTGAGAGACACACACACTATATAAGAGTAGACACACACGCTGTGTAAGATTGAACACAAAATATTCAGAAACACACACTCATTGAGAAAGACACACACACACACACACACCATGAAAGACAAACATCCACAATGAAAGAGAAACACACAGTGAGAGACACACACAGACACTGAGAGAGACATACAAACTCAGTCACACTCCATGAGAGACCCACACAGAGAGACATAAAGACACACACACTGAGAGTCATACCCATACAGAGAGAGACACACACACACACTGAAAGAGACATACACAGTGAGAGAGAGTAACACACACTGAGACACACCCAGAGGCACATAGAGACACACACTGAGAGATACACAAACTGAGAGACATACCCTTAGAGAGAGAGAGAAAACAAAAACAAGGACACACACACACACTGAGAGAAACACACACACTGAGAGAGAGAGAAAAAGACACTGAGAGACACACACAGAGACACAAAGAGACATGCAATCTTAGAAGGACACACACACTGAGAGACATACACATACAGAGAGGCACACACACACACGCTAACAACCTGACACACTCACAATGAGAGAGACACACTGAGAGAGACACACACTGAGAGAGAGAGAAAAACACACTGAGAGACACACATAATGAGAGACACACACAGAGACAGGCAAACTAACAGGGACACACACACTGAGAGACACCCTCATCCTGAGCGCAAGACACACAGACACACACAGAGGGAGAGAAACTTAAACACAGAGAGTGAGACACACATTCACGCACTGAGAGAGACACACACAACTTAGAGGAAGAGACACACACATTGAGAAACACACAAAGACACTACCAAGGAGACCCACAACACTGAGGCAGACACACAATGAGACAGAAACACACACATAGAGAGAGAGACACACTGGGAGACACACAGAGACATTGGGAGAGTCACACAGAGACACACTCACGGAGACACACACACACACTGAAAAGGACACACACACTGAGAGTTAGACATGAACAATGAGAGACACAGACAAACACACACACACTGAAAAAGCCACACACAAGAGAGAGATGCTCACTGTGAAAGTGTGAACACACAACATACAGAGAACACACACACTGAGAGACAAACACACTGAGAGAGAGAGATATCCACACTGAGAAGGAGAAACACACTGTGAGAGACAAACACACTGAGAGAAACATACACACTGAGAGAGACACACACTCTGAGCCAGAGTCAGTAACACATAGAGGCACACACACTGAGACACACACACACACACACACACACACATAGAGACAAACAGATACAGAGAGACACACACACAAACACTGAGAGACAGAGACATCCACAATGAGAGAGCGAAACACACACTGAGAGAGACTTCAATAATTCGAGAGAGCCACAAACTCTGAGAGAAAAACACAGAGACACATAGAGACAGACAACAGACAGACACACACACTGACAGTCATACACATACAGAGAGAGACACACACACACTGAAACACAAACACACACTTAGAATCAGACACATTCACACTGAGAGAGACACACACAGAGAAACACAGAGACACACACTCTCAGAGAGAGAAGCACAAACACTGAGAGAGAAACACACTGAGAGGCGCACTCAAACTAAGAGTGACACACAAAACTATATGAGAGTAGACACACACACACTGTGGAAGATTGAACACAAAACATACAAAAACACACACTAATTGAGAAACACACACACTGCGAAAGAGAGACATCCACAATGAGAGAAACACATAGTGAGAGACACACACAGACACTGAGAGAGACATACACACTCAGTCACACGCCATGAGAGACCCACACAGAGAGACATAGAGACACACACATTGAGAGACACACACTGAGAGACATATACATACAGACACACAAACACTGAGAGACACACACACACTGAAAGAGACATACACACTGAGAGAGAGTCACAAACACTGAGAAACACACACAGAGACACATATAGACACACAACTGAGAGATACACACACTAAGAGACATACCCTTACAGAGAGAGGAAAACAAAAACATGGACACACACACACAGGGGAACCAGAGAAACTCACATTGAGAGAGACACACATTCTGAGAGAGAGACAAAAACACACTGAGAGACACACATAGAGACACACAGAGACATGCAAACTGAGAGGGACACACACACTGAGAGACAGACACAAAGAGAGTGAGGCACACACACACACCCTAAGAACCTGACACACTCACAATGAGAGTGACACACTGAGAGACACACATACTGAGAACACACAGAGACACACAGAGACAAGCAAACTAACAGGGACACACATACTGAGAGACACCTTCATTCAGGAAGAGAAACACACTCCTGAGCTCAACACACACACACGCTGAGGGAGAGAAACTTAACCACAGAGAGTGAGACACACATTCACACACTGAGAGAGACACACACCCACTGAGAGAGAGAGAGACGCACAACTTACAGGGTGAGACACACATATTGAACAACACACAGACACTACGGAAGAGACCCACAATACTGAGGCAGACACACAGTGAGACAGAAACACACATGGAGAGAAATACACACTAGGAGACACACAAACAGAGACATTGTGAGAGTCACACAGAGACACACACACTAAAAGGGAAACACACCCACTGAGAGTTAGCCATGCACACTGAGAGAGACAGACAAACACAAACACACATTGGGAAACACACACACAAGAGAGAGACACCAACTGTGAAATAATGAACACACAACATACAGATATACACACACACTGAGAGACACATACACGGAGAGAGAGAAGACATCCATACTGAGAAGAAGAAACACACTGTGAGAGACACAGAAACTGAGAGAAACATACACTGTGAGCCACACTCAGTGGCACATACAGACACACACACAGACACACACACACACTTAGAGCATACAAATACAGAGAGAGAAACATACACACACTGAGAGAGAGAAACACATACTGAGAGACACACACACTGAGAGACTTAGACAATTCGAGAGAGTCACAAATAGAGACACACAGAGAGACACATAGAGACACACAACGAACAGACACACACACTGTGAGTCGTGCACATAGAGAGAGAGACACACTCACACTGACACACACACAAGGAGAACCAAACTCATTCACACTGAGAGAGACACACAAAGAGGCACACAGAGGCACACACACTCCAAGAGAGAGGAACACACTCTGAGAGAGAGACACAAACACTGAAGGAGACATACACACTGAGAGAGAGAGTCACAAACACTGAGAAAGACACACACAGACACATACAGAACAAACTGAGAGATACACACACTGAGAGACATACCCTTACAGAGAGAGAAAAACAAAAACATGGACACACACACACACTGAGAACCAGACACACTCACACTGAGACAGACACACATAATGAGAGAGAGACAAAAACACACTGAGACACACACACAGAGACACACGGAGACATGCAAACTGAGAGGGACACACAGACTGAGAGACATACACATACAGAGGGAGGAACACAAACACACACTAAGAACTAGACACACTCACCAGAGAGACACACTGAGAGAGACACACACTGAGAGAGAGAGAGGAAAACACACTGAGAGACACACATACTGAGAGACACACACAGAGTCACACAGAGACAGGCAAACTAAGAGGGACACACACACTGAGAGATACCCTCATCCAGGAAGAGACACATACTCCTGAGCGCAAGACACACACACAAACACAATGAGGGAGAGAAACTGAGTCACAGAGAGCGAGACACACATTCACACACTGAGAGAGACACACACACACTGAGAGAGGCACAGTTCACTTCAGTTCAGTCGCTCAGTCGTGTCTGACTCTCTGCAACCCCATGAATCGCAGCACACCAGGCCTCCCTGTCCATCACCAACTCCCGGAGTTCACTCAGACTCACGTCCATCGAGTGTGTGATGCCATCCAGCCATCTCATCCTGGGTCGTCGCCTTCTCCTCCTGCCCCCGATCCCTCCCAGCATCAGAGTCTTTTCCAATGAGTCAACTCTTCGCATGAGGTGGCCAAAGTACTGGAGTTTCAGCTTTAGCATCATTCCTTCCAAAAAAACCCCAGGGCTGATCTCCTTCAGAAAGGACTGGTTGGATCTCCTTGCAGTCCAAGGGACCCTCAAGAGTCTTCTCCAACACCACACTTCAAAGCATCAATTCTTTGGCGCTCAGCCTTCTTCACAGTCCAACTCTCACATCCATACATGACCACAGGAAAAACCATAGCCTTGACTAGACGGACCTTAGTCGGCAAAGTAATGTCTCTGCTTTTGAATATACTATCTAGGTTGGTCATAACTTTTCTTCCAAGGAGTAAGTGTCTTTTAATTTCATGGCTGCAGTCACCATCTGCAGTGATTTTGGAGCCCCAAAACATAAACTCTGACACTGTTGCCACTGTTTCCCAACCTATTTGCTATGAAGTGATGGGACCGGATGCCATGATCTTCGTTTTCTGAATGTTGAGCTTTAAGCCAACTTTTTCACTCTCCTCTTTCACTGTTATCAAGAGGCTTTTTAGCTCCTCTTCACTTTCTGCCATAAGGGTGGTGTCATCTGCATATCTGAGCTTATTGTTATTCCTCCCAGCAATCTTGATTCCAGCTTGTGTTTCTTCCAGTCCAGCATTTCTCATGATATACTCTGCATAGAAGTTAAATAAGCAGGGTGACAATATACAGCCTCAACGTACTCCTTTTCCTATTTGGAACCAGTCTGTTGTTCCATGTCCAGTTCTAATTGTTGCTTCCTGACCTGCATACAGATTTCTCAAGAGGCAGGTCATGTGGTCTGGTATTCCCGTCTCTTTCAGAATTTTCCACAGTATATTGTGATCCACACAGTCAAAGGCTTTGGCATAGTCAATAAAGCAGAAATAGATGTTTTTTCTGGAACTCTCTTGCTTTTTCCATGATCCAGTGGATGTTGGCAATTTGATCTCTGGTTCCTCTGCCTTTTCTAAAACCAGCTTGAACATCAGGGAGTTCACGGTTCATGTATTGCTGAAGCCTGGCTTGGAGAATTTTGAGCGTTATTTTACTAGCATGTGAGATGAGTGCAATTGTGCGGTAGTTTGAACATTCTTTGGCATTGCCTTTCTTTGGAATTGGAATGAAAACGGACCTTTTCCAGTCCTGTGGCCAATGCTGAGTTTTCCAAATTTGCTGGCATATTGAGTGCAGCACTTTCACAGTATCATCTTTCAGGATTTGAAACAGCTCAACTGGAATTTCATCACCTCCACTAGCTTTATTCATAGTGATGCTTTCTAAGGCCCACTTGACTTTACATTCCAAGATGTCTGGCTCGAGATTAGTGATCACATCATCATGATTATCTGGGTCGTGCAGATCTTTTTTGTACAGTTCTTCTGTGTATTCTTGCCACCTCTTCTTAATATCTTCTGCTTCTGTTAGGTCAATACCATTTCTGTCCATTATCGAGCCCATCTTTGCATGAAATGTTCCCTTGGTATCTCTAATTTTCTTGAAGAGATCTCTAGTTTTTCCCATTCTGCAGTTTTCCTCTATTTCTTTGCATTGATTGCTGAAGACGGCTTTCTTATCTCTTCTTGCTATTCTTTGGAACTCTGCATTCAGATGCTTATATCTTTCCTTTCCTCCTTTGCTTTTTGCCTCTCTTCTTTTCACAGCTATTTGTTAGGCCTCCCCAGACAGCCATTTGGCTTTTTGGCATTTCTTTTCCATGGGGATTGTCTTGATCCCTGTCTTCTGTACAATGTCACGAACCTCATCCCATCCTTCATCAGGCACTCTATCAGCTCTAGGCCCTTAAATCTATTTCTTACTTCCACTGTATAATTGTAAGGGATTTGATTTAGGTCATACCTCAATGGTCTAGCAGTTTTCCCTACTTTCTTCAATTTGAGTCTGAATTTGGTAATAAGGAGTTCATGATCTGAGCCACAGTCTACTCCTGGTCTTGTGTTTGTTGACTGTATAGAGCTTCTCCATCTTTGGAGACACTGGCACAACTTAGAGGGAGAGACACACACATTTAGCAAAACACAGACACTATGAAAGAGACCCACAACACTGAGGCAGACACACTATGAGAGAGAAACACACACAGGAGAGAAAGACACACTGGGAGACACACAAACAGAGACATTGTGAGAGTCACACAGAGACACACACACTGAAAGGGACACACACACACTGAGAGTTAGCCATGCACACTGAGAGAGACTGACAAACACACACACACACTGGGAAAGATACACACAAGATAGAAAGACCAACTGTGAACTAATGAACACACAACATACAGAGCCAGACACCCACTGAGAGACACACACACTGAGAGAGAGAAGACATCCACATTGAGAAGGAGAAACACATTGTGAGAGACACAAACACTGAGAGAAACATACGCACTGAGAGAGAGACACAAACATTGTGAGCCACACATAATGACACATAGAGTCATACACAGAGACACACACACACACTTAGAGACACACAAAGAGACACATAGAGACAGACTACGGACAGACACACACACTGAGAATCATACACCTACAGAGAGAGACACACACACACTGACACAATGACACACACTGAGAATCAGACACATTCACACTGAGAGAGAAACACACAGAGACACACACACTCAGAGAGAGAGGCACACACACTGAGAGAGAGACACACACAATGATAGAGAACCCCATCACACTGAAAGACACACTCACATTGAGAGAGACACACACACTGCGTAACTTTGAACACAAAACATACAGAAACACACACTCATTGAGAAAGACACACAGTGCAATGAGAGACATCCACAATGAGAGAGAGAAAGACACAGTGAGAGACACACACAGACACTGAGAGAGACATACACACTCAGAATGCACACACCAAGAGAGATCTACACAGAGAGACATAGAGACACACACAGTGGGAGACAAACACACTGAGAGACATACACATACAGAGAGAGAGACACACACACTGAAAGAGACATACACACTGAGAGAGAGTCACAAACACTGAAAACACACACACAGACACACACAGACACAACTGAGAAATACATACACTGTGAAACATACCCTTACAGAGAGAGAAAAACAAAACAAATGGATACACACACTGAGAACCAGACACACTCAGCTTGGGAGAGACACATACTGAGAGAGGGAAGAAACACAGTGAGAGACACACAGAGACACACACACTCAGAGAGAGAGGCACACACACTGAGAGAGACACAAACACACTGAGAGAGAACACCATCACACTGAAAGATACACTCACACTGAGAGAGACACACACACTATGAGACTAGACACACACACTATGTAAGATTGAACACAAAACATACAGAAACACACACTCATTGAGAAAGAAACACACACACATTGCGAAAGAGAGACATCCACAATGAGAGAGAGAAACACACAGTGAGAGACACACACAGACACTAAGAGAGACATACACAGACAGAGTCACATACCATGAGAGACACACACAATGAGAGATATACACATACATAGAGAGACACACACTGAGAGACACACACACACACTGAAAGAGACATACACATTGAGAGAGAGTGACAAACACTGAGCAACACACACACAATCACATACAGACACACAACTGAGAGATACACACACTGAGAGACATACCCTTACAGAGAGTGAAAAACAAAAACACACAAACACACACTATTAACCAGACACACTCACACTGAGAGAGACACACACACTGAGAGAGAGACAAAAACACACTGAGAGACACACACAGAGACACACAGAGACATGCACACTGAGAGGGACACACAGACTGAGAGACACACACACTGAGAGACATAAACATACAGAGAGAGGCACACACTACATGCTAAGAACCAGACACACTCACAATGAGAGAGACACACTGAGAGAGACACACACTGAGAGAGAAAGAAAAACACATAAGAGACACACATACTGAGAGACACGACCAGAGACACACAGAGACAGGCAAACTGAAATGGACACACACACTGAGAGACACCCTCATCCAGGAAGAGACACACACTCCTGAGAGCAACACACACACACACACACACACTGAGAGAGAGAAAGTTAAACACAGAGAGAGAAACACACATTCACACACTGAGAGAGAGACACACAGACACTATGAAAGAGACCCACAACACTGAGGCAGACACATAATGAGACAGAAACACACACATGGAGAGAGAGACACACATGGAGACACACAAACAGTGACATTGTGAGAGTCATACAGAGACAGACACACACAGAGACACACACACTGAAAGGGACACACACACACTGAGAGTTAGCCATGCACTCTGAGAGAGACAGACAAACACACAGACACACTGAGAAAGACACACAATGGAGAGACACTCAATGTGAAAGTGTGAACACACAACATACAGAGACACACACACACTGAGAGACACATACACTGAGAGAGAGAGAGAGACATTCACACTGAGAAGAGAAACATACTGTGAGAAACACACATACTGAGGGAAACATACACACTGAGAGAGAGACACAAACATTGTGAGCCACACATAGTGACACACAGACTCACACACAGAGAGACAAACACACACACACACTTAGAGACATACACATACAGAGAGAGACACACACACACACTGAGAGAGACACATCCAACTTGAGAGAGAGAAACACACACTGAAAGACACACACAGAGACTTAAATAATTCGAGAGAGTCACAAACACAGAGAGACACACAGAGAAACTTACAGACAAAAAATGGACAGACACACACACTGAGAGTCATACACATACAGAGAGAGACACATGCACACTGACACACACACACACCCTGATAATCAAACACACTCACACTGAGAGAGACACACACAGAGACACACAGAGACACACAGAGAGAGAGGCACACACACTGAGAGAGAGAGACACACACACTGAGAGAGAGAGAGAAAAACACACTGAGAGAGAGAGAAAAAAACACACTGAGAGCCACACATACTGAGAGACACACACAGAGACAGGCAAACTAACAGGGACACACACACTGAGAGACCCTCATCCAGGAAGAGATGCACACTCCTGAGCACAAGACACACAAATAAACATACTGAGGGAGAGAAACTTAAAGACAGAGAGCGAGACACACATTCACACATTGAGAGAGACACACACACACTGAGAGACACGCACAACTTAGAGGGCGAGACACATATTGAGCAACACACAGACACTACAAAAGAGACCCACAACACTGAGGCAGATGCAAAATTTGACAGAAACACACACATGGAAAGAGATACACTGGGAGACACACAAACAGAGACATTGTGAGAGTCACACAGAGACACACACACAAAGACACACACACTGAAAGGGAAACACACATGCTGAGAGTTATCCATGCACACTGAGACACACACACACATACACACACACACACACACACACTGGGAAAGACACATTCAAGAGAGAGACACCAACTGTGAAATAATGAACACACAACATACAGAGACACACAAACACTGAGAGACACACACACTAAGAGAGAGAGAGACATCCACACTGAGAAGGAGAAACACACTGTGAGAGACACAGAAACTGAGAGAAACATACACTGTGAGCCACACTCAGTGACACATAGAGACACACACACAGACACACACACACACACACTTAGAACATACAAATACAGAGAGAGAAACAGACACACACTGAGAGAGAGAAACACACACTGAGAGACACACACACTGACAGACTTAAACACTTCAAGAGTCACAAACACTGAAAGACACACACAGAGACCCATAGAGACACACAATGAACAGACACAACACACACACTGTTAGTCATATACATACAGAGAGAGAGACTCACGCACACTGACACACAAACACACACTGAGAACCAGACATATTAACACTGAGAGACACAAAAGACACATACACACCAAGAGAGAGGCACACACACTGAGAGACAGACAAATGCACTGAGAGAGATATACACATTGAGAGAGCATCACAAACCCTGACAAACACACACAGAGACACATACAGAAACACAATTGACAGATACACACACTGAGAAACATACCCTTACAGAGAGAGAAAAACTAATACAGGCACACACACCCTGAGGAAAAGACAGACTCACACTGAGAGAGACACACAAACACACTGACAGACACACTCACACTGAGAGAGACACACACTATATGAGAGTAAACACACACAATGTGCATGATTGAACACAAAACATAGAGAAACACACCCTCATTGAGAAAGACACACACACACAATGCGAAAGAGAGACATCCGAAAACAGAAAGAGAAACACACAGTGAGAGACACACACAGAAACTGAGAGGGACATACACTCAGAGTCACACACCTTGAGAGACACACACAGAGAGACATAGAGACACACACATTGAGAGACATACACAGAGACACACAGACAGGCAAACACACAGGGACACACATACTGAGGGACTTACACATACAGTGGGAGAAACACACATTCCTGGGAGCAAACAAACACAAACACTGAGAATCAGACACACTCACACTGAGACAGACACACACACTGAGACAGACACACACAGTCAGAGACTCAAAACCCACTGAGAGACACATGCAGAGACACATGGACAGGCAAACTGAGAGAGACACACACTGAGAGACATACACATAAGGAGGGAGAAACACACACACACACCCTGAGAACCAGGCACACTAACAATGAGAGAAACACACTGACAGAGAAACACTGAGAGAGATACAAACACACAATGAGAGAGACACTGAGAAAGACATACACTGAGAGATACAGAAAAACACACTGAGAGACAAACATACAGAGAGACACACACAGAGACACACAGAGACAGGCAAAATGACTGAGACACACACACTGAGAGACACAATCATCCAGGAAGAGTCACACACTCCTGAGTGCAAGACACACACAAACCCTGAGAATCTAACACACTCACACTGAGAGAGACAACACACTGAGACAGACACACACATTCAGTGAGTCAAAACACACTGAGAGAAACACACAGAGACACACAGAGACATGCAACCTGAGAGGGACACACACACTGCGAGACACACACATACAGTGGGAGAAATACTGACACACACTAAGAACCAGGCACACTCACAATGAGAGAGACACCCTGACAGAGATAGACACTGAAAGACACAAAAACACACTGTGAGACAGACATCCTGAGAGAGACACACACTGAGAGAGTGTTAAAAACACACTGAGAGAAACACACAGAGACACACAGACAGGCAAACACACTGGGACACACACACTGAGAGACATACACATACAGCTGGAGAAACACACATTCCTGGGAGCAAACAAACACAAACACTGAGAATCAGACACACTTACACTGAGAGAGACACACACACTGAGAGAGACACACATATTCAGACTCAAAACACACTCAGAGACACACACAGAGACACAAAGAAACATGTAAACTGAGACAAACACACACACTGGGAGACATACACGTACACAGGGAGAAACACACTCACACACTAACAACCGGCATGCTCACAGTTAGAGAGAATCCCTGAGATATACACACACTGAGAGACAGTGAAAAACACACTGAGAGACGCACACAAACTGAGAGACACACACAGAGACACACAGACAGGCAAACTCACAGGGACACATATACTGAGGGACTTACACATACAGTGGGAGAAACACACATTCCTGGGAACAAACAAACACAAACAATGAGAATCAGACTCACCCACACTGAGAGAGACACACACACTGAGAGAGACACAAATATTCAGAGACCCAAAACCCACTGAGAGACACATGAAGAGACATGCAGTGACAGGCAAACTGAGACAGACACATATTGAGAGCCATAAATATACAGAGGGAGAAACACACACACACACACTAAGAACCGGGCACACTCACAATGAGAGAAAAACACTGGCAGAGACACCCACTGAGAGAGATACAAAAACACAATGAGAGAGACACACTGAGAAAGACACACACTGAGAGAGACAGAAAAGCACACTGAGAGACACACATACAGAGAGACAAACACAGAGACACACAGAGACAGGCAAATTGACAGGGACACACACACTGAGAGACACCCTCATCCAGGAAGAGAAACACTCCTGAGAGCAAGACACCCGCAAACACTGAGGATCAGACACACTCACACTGAGAGAGACAGCACACAGAGACCGACACACACATTCAGAGAGTTAAAACACACTGAGAAAAACACACAGAGACAGCAAACTTACAGGGACTCACACTGAGAGGCACACACATATAGTGGAAGAAATACCGACACGCACCAAGAACCAGGCTTACTCACAATGAGAGAGACACACTGGCAGAGACACACACTGAGACAGAGAAAAACACACTGGGAGACACACATGCTGAGAGAGACACACAGGGAGAGAGTGTTAAAAACACACTGAGAGAAACAAAAGGAGACACAGAGACATGCAAACTGACAGGTAGACACACACTGAGACACATGCACATAAAGTGGGAGAAACACACACACACAGAACCAGTACCACTCACAAAGAGAGAAATACACTGACAGAGACACAGAGAGAGAGAAAGAGAGAGACACAATTAGAAAGACACACTCAGAGAAAGGCACACTGAAATAGAGATAAAAGCACACTGAGAGACACACTTGCTGAGAGACACACATACAGAAAGACAAGCCCAGAGACACACAGACACAGCAAACAGACAAGGACACACACACTGAGAGACACCCTCATCCAGGAAGAGTCACACACTCCTGAGCACAAGACACACAAAAACCCTGAGAATCAGACACACTCACACGAGAGAGACAACACACTGAGACAGACACACACATTCAGAGAGTCATAACACACTGAGAGAAAAACACAGAGACACACAGAGACATGCAACTTGAGAGGGACCCACACACTGAGAGACACACACATACAGTGGGAGAAATACAGACACACACTAAGAACCAGGCACACTCACAATGAGAAAGACACACTGACAGAGACACACACTGAAAGGGACAATAACACACTGAGAGACAAACATCCTGAGAGAGATACACACTGAGACAGTGTTAAAAACACACTGAGAGAATCACACAGAGACACACAGAGAGGCAAACTCACTCGGACACACACACTCAGAGACATACACATACAGCTGGAGAAACACACATTCCTGAGAGCAAACAAACAAAAAACACTGAGAATCAGACACACTCACACTGAGAGAGACACACACTGAGAGAGACACACACATTCAGAGACTGAAAACAGAGACACACACAGAGACACAAGAAACACGGAAACAGAGACATACACACACACTGGGAGACTTACACATACACAGGGAGAAACGCACACACACTAACAACCGGCACGCTCACAATTAGAGAGAATCCCTGAGAGAGATACACACTGAGAGACAGTGAAAAACACACTGAGTGACGCACACCAACTGAGAGACACAAACAGAGAGACACAGACAGACAAACTCACAGGGACACACACACTAAGAGATATACGTATACATTGGGAGAAACACACACCCCTGAGAGCAAAAGAACACAAACACTGAGAATCAGACACACTGACACTGAGACAGACACACACACTGAGACAGACACACACATTCAGAGACTCAAAACCCACTGAGAGACACATGCAGAGACATGCAACAATATGCAAACCCAGACAAACACATACTGAGAAACATACACATACAGAGGGAGAAACACACACACACATACTGAGAACCAGGCACATTCACAATGAGAGAAACACACTGACAGAGAAAAACACTGAGAGAGATACAAATACACAATGAGAGACACACTAAGAAAGACACACACTGAGAGAGTCAGAAAAACACATTGAGAGACACACATACTAAGAGAGACACACAGAGACACACAGAGACAGGCAAACTGACTGGGACACACACATTGAGAGACGCCCTCATCCAGGAGAGAAACACTCCTCAGAGCAAGACACTCGCAAACCCTGAGAATCAGACACACTCACACTGAGAGAGACAAAAGCAATGAGAGAGAGTCAAAACACACTGAGAGACACACACAGAGACATGCAATCTGAGAGACACACACACTGAGAGACATACACATACAGGGGTAGAAACACACACTCATGAGAGCAAACAAACACAAACACTGAGAATCAGACACACTCACACTGAGAGAAACACACACACTGAGAGACACACTTCTTGAGAGAGACACACACAGAGTGTGTCAAAACACACTGAGAGACACACACATACAGAGAGACACATACAGAGAGACACACACAGAGACACACAGAGAGGCAAACTCCCTGGGACACACACATTCAGAGACATACACATACAGTGGGAGAAACACACACTCCTGAGAGCAAACAAACACAAACACTGAGAATCAGACACACTCACATTGAGACAGACACACACACAGAGACACACACATTCAGAGATTCAAAACAAACTGAGAGACTCATACAGAGACAGACAGACACACGCAAAGTCAGAGAGACATAACACAGAGAGACATACACATACACTGGAAGAAACACACACACACTAAGAATCAGGCACACTCACAATGAGAGAGACACACTGACAGAGTCACACACTGAAAGACAGAGATTATCAAAAAGAGAGAGACACACTGACAGAGACACTCACTGAGAAAGACACACACTGAGAGAGAGAGAAACACACAAAACACTGAGAGAAACACATGCTGAGAGGCACACATACAGAGACTAGCCCGAAACACCCAGACACAGCAAGCTGACAAGGACACACACATTGAGAGACACCCTCATCCAGGAAGAGTCACACACTCCTGACGCAAGACACACACAACGCCTGAGAATCAGACACACTCACACTGAGAGAGATAACACACTGAGACAGACACACCCATTCAGAGAGTCAATACACACTGAGAGAAACACACAGAGACACACAGAGACATGCAACCTGAGACGGACACACACACTGAGAGACACACGCATACACTGGGAGAAATACAGACACACACTAAGAACCAGGCAACCTGACAATGAGAGAGACACACTGACAGAGACAAACACTGAAAGAGACAAAAAAACACTGAGAGACACACATCCTGAGAGAGACACACACTGAGAGAGTGTTAACAACACACTGAGAGAAACACACAGAGACACACAGAGAGGCAAACTCACTGGGACATACAGACTAAGAGATATACGCATACAGTGGGAGAAACACACACTCCTGAGAGCAAACAAACACAAACACTGAGAATCAGACATACTCACCCTGAGAGAGACACACTTATTGAGACAGACACACACAGAGAGAGTCAAAACACACTGAGAGACACACACATACAGAGAGACAAAGAGAGGAAAACTCACTGGGACACACACACTGAGAGATATATACATACAGCTGGATAATCACACATTCCTGGGAGCAAACAACACAAACAATGAGTATCAAACATACTCACACTGAGAGAGACACACACACACAAGAAACACAGTCAGAGACTCAAAACACACTGAGAGACTCATACAGAGACAAAGAGACTCATGCCAACTCAGAGAGACATACACACAGAGAGACATACACATACACAGGGAGAAACACACATACACACACTAAGACCAGGCACACTCACAATGAGAGAGACACACTGACAGAGACACACACTGAGAGACATAGAAAGACAAAAAGAGAGAGACACACTGACAGAGACACTCACTGAGAGAGAGACACACTGAGAGAGAGAGAAAAACACAGTGAGAGACACACATGCTGAAAGACACACATACAGAGAGACAAGGCCAGAGAAAAGGCCAGAGACACACAGACGCAGCAAACTGACAAGGACACACACACTGAGAGACACCCTCATCCAGGAAAAGTCACACACTCCTGAGTGCAAGAGAAACACAACTCCTGAGAATTCGACACACTGACACTGAGAGAGACACACACACTGAGACAGACACACACATTCAGAGAGTCAAACACACTGAGAGAAACACACAGAGAAATATAGAAACATGCAACCTCAGTGGGACACACACACTGGGAGACATAGAAGTACACAGGGAGAAAAACACACACACACTAACAACCGGTACGCTCACAATTAGAGAGAATCCCTGAGAGAGA
Source organism: Budorcas taxicolor (assembly GCF_023091745.1). Lineage (NCBI taxonomy): Eukaryota > Metazoa > Chordata > Mammalia > Artiodactyla > Bovidae > Budorcas > Budorcas taxicolor. Next base: position 63,849,958 of record NC_068935.1, on the reverse strand, counting down.
TACACACTGAGAGACAGTGAAAAACACTCTGACTGGCGCACACAAACTGAGAGACACACACAGAGACACACAGAGACATGGAACCTGAGAGAGAGACACACACACACACACACAGACATACACATACAGTAGTAGAAACACACACTCCTGAGAGCAAATAAACACAAACACTGTGAATCATACACACTCACACTGAGAGAAACACACACACTGACAGCGACAGATTTATTGAGAGAGACACACACAGAGAGAGTCAAAACACACTGAGAAACACACACATGCAGAGAGACACACACAGAGACACACAGAGAGGAAAACTCACTGGGACACACACACTCAGAGACATACACATACAGTGGGAGAAACACACATTCCTGGGAGCAAACAAACACAAACACTGAGAATCAGACACACTCACACTGAGAGAGACACACACACTCAGACAGACACACATATTCAGAGACTCAAAACCCACTGAGAGACACAAGCAGAGACACGAAGTGAGAGGCCAACTAAGAGAGACACACACTGAGAGACACACATACAGAAGGAGAAACACACACACACTGAGAACCACCCATCCTCACAATGAGAGAAACACACTGGCAGAGAAACACACTGAGCGAGGTACAAAAACATAATGAGAGAGACACACTGAGAGAGACAGAAAAACACACTGAGAGACACACATACTGAGAGACACACACAGAGACACAGAGACAGGCAAACTGACAGGGATACACACACTCAGAGGCACCCTCATCCAGGAAGAGAAAAACTCCTGAGAGCAAGACAGCCACAAACACGGAGAATCAGACACACTCACACTGAGAGGGACACACACACTGAGAGAGGGTCAAAACACACTGAGAGACACAGACAGAGACACACAGAGAGATGCAATCTCTGAGGGAAACACACTGAGAGACATACACATACAGTTGTAGAAACACACACTCCTGAGAGCAAACAAACACAAACACGGAGAATCATACACACTCACACTGAGAAAAACACACTCACTGAAAAAGACACATTTATTGAGAGAGACACAAACAGAGAGAGTTAAAAAACACTGAGGAAGACACACATGCAGAGACACACACACAGACACACAGAGAGGCAAACTCACTGGGACACACACACTCAGAGACATACACATACAGTGGGAGAAACACACATTCCTGGGAGCAAACAAACACAAACACTGAGAATCAGACACACTCACACTGAGAGAGACACACACACTCAGACAGACACACATATTCAGAGACTCAAAACCCACTGAGAGACAAATGCAGAGACACGCAGAGACATGCAAATGGAGATAGACACCCACTGAGAGACATAGACATACAGAGGGAGAAACACACACACCCTGAGAATCAGGCACACTCACAATGAGAGAAACACACTGAATGAGACACACCCTGAGAGAGATACCAAACATAATGAGAGAGACACACTGAGAAAGTCACCCATCGAGAGAGACAGAAAAGCACACTGAGAGACGCACATTCTGAGAGACAAACACAGAGACACACAGAGACAGGCAATCTTACAGGGACACACACACTGAGAACGCCCTCATCCAGGAAGAGAAACACTCCTGAGAGCAAGACCCCGCAAACCCTGAGAACAAGACACGCTCACACTGAGAGGGACACACACACTGAGAGAGAGTCAAACGCACTGAGAGAAAAACAGAGAGATACACAGAGACACGCAAACTGAGAGGGAGAGTCACACAGAGAGACAGACACGTACAGTGGGAGAAACACACACTCCTGAGAGCAAACAAACACAAACACTGAGAATCAGACACACACACTGAGAGAGACACACACATTTAGACGCACACATTCAGAGACTCAAAACACACTGAGAGATTCATACAGAGACAAAGAGATGCATGCCAACTCAGAGAGATATACACACAGAGAGACATATACATACACTGGGGGAAACACACACACACACACTAAGAACCAGGCACACTCACAATGAGAGAGACACACTGACAGAGACACACACTGCAAGACACAAAAACACACTGAGAGACACACATCCTGAGAGAGACACACACTGAGAGAGTCTTAAAAACACACTGAGAGAAACACACAGAGAGACATAGACAGGCAAACTCACTGGGACACACACACTGAGAGACATAAACATACAGTGGGAGAAACACGCATTCCTGAGAGCAAACAAGCACAAACACTGAGAATCAGACACACTCACAATGAGAGGGACACACACACTGAGAGAGACACACACATTCAGAGACACAAAACACACTAAGAAACTCATACAGAGACACAAAGTAACTTGTAAAATGAGACAAACACACACACTAGGAGACATACAGGTATACAGGGAGAAACACACACACATACTAACTACCGGCACGCTCACAATTAGAGAGAATCCCTGAGACAGATACACACTCAGTGATGCACACAAACTGAGAGGCACACTCGGAGACACACGGACAGGCAAACTTACTGGGACACACACACTCAGAAACATGCACGTACAGTGGGAAAAACACACATTCCTGGGCACAAACAAACACAAAAACTGAGAATCAGACACATTCACACTGAGAGAGACACACACATTCAGAGACTCAAAACACACTGAGAGACACATGCAGAGACACGAAGAGACAGGCAAACTAAATGAGACACACACTGAGAGACATACAGATACAGAGGGAGAAACACACACACACACACCAGGAACCAGGCACTCTCAAAATGAGAGAAACACACTGGCAGAGACACACACTGAGCGAGGTACAAAAACATAATGAGAGAGACACACTGAAAAAGACACAAACTGAGAGAGACAGAAAAACACACTGAGAGACACACTTACTGAGAGACACACACAGAGAGACACAGAGACAGGCAAACTGACAGGGATACACACACTCAGAGACACCCTCATCCAGGAAGAGAAACACTCCTGAGAGCAAGACAGCCACAAACACGGAGAATCAGACACACTCACACTGAGAGGGACACACACACTGAGAGAGGGGCAAAACACACTGAGAGACACACACAGAGACACACAGAGACTTGCAAACTCTGAGGGACACACACTGAGAGACATACACATACAGAGGGAGAAACACACACACACACTGAGAACCAGTCACACTCACAATGAGAGAAAACATGATAGAGACAGAAATTGAAGAGACACAAAAATACAATGAGAGACACACTAACAAAGACACACACTGAGAGAGACAGAGAAACATACTGAGAGACACACACAGAGACACAGAGTCATGCAAACTGACAGGGACACACACTCTGAGAGACACCCTCATCCAGGGAGAGAAACACTCCTGAGAGCAAGGCACCCAGAAACACTGAGAATCAGACACACTCACACTGAGAGGGTCACAAGCACTGAGAGAGAGTCAAAACACACAGAGAGACACACACAGAGACACACAGAGACATGCAACCTGAGAGAGAGAGACACACACGCACACAGACATACACATATAGTAGTAGAAACACACACTCCTGAGAGCAAATAAACACAAACACTGTGAATCATACACACTCACACTGAGAGAAACACACACACTGACAGCGACAGATTTATTGAGAGAGACACACACAGAGAGAGTCAAAACACACTGAGAAACACACACATGCAGAGAGACACACACAGAGACACACAGAGAGGAAAACTCACTGGGACACACACACTCAGAGACATACACATACAGTGGGAGAAACACACATTCCTGGGAGCAAACAAACACAAACACTGAGAATCAGACACACTCACACTGAGAGAGACACACACACTCAGACAGACACACATATTCAGAGACTCAAAACCCACTGAGAGACACAAGCAGAGACACGAAGTGAGAGGCCAACTAAGAGAGACACACACTGAGAGACATACACATACAGAAGGAGAAACACACACACACACACACACTGAGAACCACCCACCCTCACAATGAGAGAAACACCCTGGCAGAGACACACACTGAGCGAGGTAAAAAAACATAATGAGAGAGACACACTGAGAAAGACACACACTGAGAGAGACAGAAGAACACACTGAGAGACACACATACTGAGAGACACACACAGAGAGACACAGAGACAGGCAAACTGACAGGGATACACACACTCAGAGGCACCCTCATCCAGGAAGAGAAACACTCCTGAGAGCAAGACAGCCACAAACACGGAGAATCAGACACACTCACACTGAGAGGGATACACACACTGAGAGAGGGTCAGAACACACTGAGAGACACACACAGAGACACACAGAGAGATGCAAACTCTGAGGGAAACACACACTGAGAGACATACACATACAGTTGTAGAAACACACATTTCTGAGAGCAAACAAACACAAACACTGAGAATCATACACACTCACACTGAGAAAAACACACTCACTGAAAAAGACACATTTATTGAGAGAGACACAAACAGAGAGAGTTAAAAAACACTGAGGAAGACACACATGCAGAGAGACACACACAGAGACACACAGAGAGGCAAACTCACTGGGACACACACACTCGGAGACATAAACATACAGTGGGAGAAACATGCATTCCTGAGAGCAAACAAGCACAAACACTGAGAATCAGACACACTCACAATGAGAGGGACACACACACTGAGAGAGGGTCAAAACACACTGAGAGACACAGACAGAGACACAGAGTCATGCAAACTGACAGGGACACACACTCTGAGAGACACCCTCATCCAGGGAGAGAAACATTCCTGAGAGCAAGGCACCCACAAACACTGAGAATCAGACACACTCACACTGAGACACACACACTCAGACAGACACACATATTCAGAGACTCAAAACCCACTGAGAGACAAATGCAGAGACACGCAGAGACATACAAACAGAGATAGACGCCCACTGAGAGACATAGACATACAGAGGGAGAAACACACACACCCTGAGAATCAGGCACACTCACAATGAGAGGGTCACAAGCACTGAGAGAGAGTCAAAAAACACAGAGAGACACACACAGAGACACACAGAGACATGCAACCTGAGAGAGACACACACACACACAGACATACACATACAGTAGTAGAAACACACATTCCTGAGAGCAAATAAACACAAACCCTTAGAATCAGACACACTCACACTGAGAGAGACACACACACTGAGACAGACACACTTATTGAGAGAGACACACACATAGAGAGTCAAAAGACACTGAGAGACACACACATACAGAGAGACACACACAGAGACACACGGTAGGCAAACCTACTGGGAGACACATCCTGAGAGACATACACACACCGTGGGAAAAACACACACTCCTGAGAGCAAACAAACACAAACACTGAGAATCAGACACACTCACACTGAGACAGAAACACACACTAGAGAGACACACTTATTGAGACAGACATACACAGAGAGAGTCAAAAGACACTGAGAGACACACACCGACAGAGAGACACACAGAGACACACAGAGAGGCAAACTCCCTGGGACACACACACTCAGAGACATACACACACAGTGGGAGAACCACACACTCCTGAGAGCAAACAAACACAAACACTGAGAATCAGACACACTCACACTGAGAGAGACACACACACACAGAGACACACACATTCAGAGACTCAAAACACACTGAGAGACACATACAGAGACAAACAGACAGATGCAAATTCAGAGAGACATACACACAGAGAGACATACACATACATTGGGAGAAACATACACACACACTAAGAACCAGACACACTCACAATGAGAGAGACACACTGACAGAGACACACACTGAGAGGCAGAGAAAAACAAAATGAGAGAGACACAATGACAGAGACACTCACTGAGAGAGAGACACACTGAGACAGAGAGAAATAGACACTGAGAACACACATGCTCACAGACACACATACAGAGTGACAAGGCCAGAGACACACAGACACAGCAAACTGACAAGGGCACACACACTGAGAGAGACCCTCATCCAGGAAGCGTCACACACGCCTGAGCGCAAGATACGCACAAACCCTGAGAAACACACACACTCACACTGAGAGAGACAACACACTGAGACAGACACACATATTCAGAGAGTCAAAACACACTGAGAGAAACACACAGAGACACAGAGACATGCAATCTGACAGGTACACACACACTGGGCACATGCACATAAACTGGGAGAAACACAAACACACACACACACACAAAGTACCAGTACCACTCGCAATGAGAGAAACACACTGACAGAGACACAGAGAGAGAGAGAGAAAGAAACACAATTAGAAAGACACACTCAGCGAGAGGCTCACTGAGAGAAGAAAAACACACTGAGAGACACACATACAGAGAGACGAGCCCAGAGACACACAGACATAGCAAAGTGACAAGGACACACACACGGAGAGACACCTTCATCCAGGAAAAGTCACACACTCCTGAGCGCAAGACACGCACAAACCCTGAGAAACAGACACGTTCACACTGAGACAGACAACACACTGAGACAGACACACACATTTAGAACAGTCAAACCACACTGAGAGAAACACACAGAGGTATGCAAACTCAGAGGGACACACTCACTGCAAGACACACACATACAGTGGGAGAAATACAGACACACACTAAGAACCAGGCACACTCACAATGAGAGAGATACACTCACAGAGACACACTCTGAGAGAAAAGAAAACACAGGGAGAGACACATATCCTGAGAGAGACACACACGGAGAGAGTGTTAAAAACACATATCCTGAGAGAGACACACACGGAGAGAGTGTTAAAAACACACTGAGAGAAACACGCAGGGATGCACAGACAGGCAAACTCACTAGGAAACACACAGTGAGAGACATACACATACAGCTGGAGAAACACACATTACTGAGAGCAAACAAGCACAAACACTGAGAATCAGACACACTCACACTGAGAGAGACACACACACTGAGAGAGACACACACATTTAGAGACTCTAAACACACTCAGAGGCACACACAGAGACACAAAGAAACATGTAAACTGAGACAGACACACACACTTGGAGACATACACGTACAGAGGAAGAAACACACACACACACAAAGAACCAGGAACACTCACAATGAGAGAAACACAGTGGCAGAGACACACACTGAGAGAGATACAAAAACACAATGAGGGAGACACACTGAGAAAGAGACACACAGAGACAGAAAATCACACTGAGAGACACACATGATGAGAGACACACACAGAGACACACAGACAGGCAAACTCACTGGGACACACACACTGAGAGACATACACATAGAGCTGGACAAACACACATTCCTGAGAGCAAACAAACACAAACACTGAGAATCAGACACACTCACACTGAGAGAGACACACACACTGAGAGACACACACACATTCAGAGACTCAAAACACACTCAGAGACACACACAGAGACACAAAGAAACATGTAAACTGAGACAGACACACACACTGGGAAGATACACGTACAGAGTGAGAAACACACACACAGAGTAACAACTGGCATGCTCACAATTAGAGAGAACGCCTGAGAGAGACACACACTGAGAGACAGTGAAAAACACACTGAGAGACGCACACAAACTGAGAGAAACACTCAGAGACACACAGACAGGCAAGCTCACAGGGACACACATACTGAGGTACTTACACATACAGTGGGAGAAACACACATTCCTGGGAGCAAACAAACACAAACACTGAGAATCAGACACACTCACACTGAGAGACACACACACACTGAGACAGACACACACATTCAGAGACTCAAAATCCACTGAGAGACACATGCAGAGACACGCAGAGACATGCAAACTGAGACAGACACACACTGAGAGACATACACATACCGAGGGAGAAACACACACACACACACACTAAGAACCAGGCACACTCACAATGAGAGAAACAGACTGACAGAGACACACACTGAGAGAGATACAAAAACACAATGATAGAGACACACTGAAAAAGACACACACTGAAAGAGACAGAAAAACACACTGAGAGACACACATACTGAGAGACACACATAGAGACACACAGAGACAGGCAAACTGACAAGGACACACACACTGACAGACTCCCTCATCCAGGAAGAGAAACACTCCTGCGAGTAAGACACCCGCAAACACTGAGAATCAGACACACTCACACTGAGAGGGACACACACACTGAGAGAGAGTCAAAACACACTGAGAGACACACACAGAGACACACAGAGACATGCAATCTTAGAGGGACACACACACTGAGAGACATACACATACAGTGGGAGAAACACACACTCCTGAGCAAACAAACACAAACACTGAGATTCAGACACACTCACACTGAAAGACACACACACTGAGAGAGACACACTTATTGAGAGAGACACACAAACAGAGAGTCAAAACACACTGAGAGAAACACACATACCGACAGACACACACAGAGACACACAGAGAGGCAAACTCTCTGGGACACACACACTCAGAGACATACACATACAGTGGGAGAAACACACAGTCCTGAGAGCAAACAAACACAGAGAATCAGACACACTCACACTGAGAGAGACAACACACTGAGACAGACAAAAAGATTCAGAGAGTCAAAACACACTGAGAGACACACAGAGAGATGCAACCTGAGAGGGACACACACACTGAGAGACACACAGATACATTGGGAGAAATACAGACACACACTGAGGGGGTGCGGATTGCAGTCTCCCCTGCCTCAGGCCCCAAGAGCTGCGCCTCCAATGGGCCCTGGGCCTGGGTCCTAAGTTATTCCTCGAGCTTGCTCAGCTCACTCATCTCGACCATGAGTGGGATGCCTGGGATCAAACCACAGCCTGAGGCAGGAGGGAGGCGGCGGAGGGGGGCGGAGGGCAGATGGGGACATATGGGGACCACAGGCCTGGATGGTGGAAAGAGGGGCTGTGAACAGCCTCAGCTGAAAACCACACCCTGGGCGGCCACAGGCCACTTACGCATCTCCTCTTGAAAGGTGTTCTCAGACTTCACAGGCGCAAGCCTCCGGGGCATCCAGTCCCCTGGCTACCTGAAGAAGGAAGTGAGGTGTCTCCCCAGGGTGCAGTCAGCACAGTCCAAGACTTCCGAGGCTGACAAGGTGGTGGGACGAGGCCCATGTGGGGTCCCCTCTGTTCTGGGATGGGGAGCCCCTGGTGTACACTCAGGGCACCCTCCTCACCTTGACTCTGGGTACTGCCTGGACCACCTCTGCTCTCTGACCTCAGGACATGGGCCTCAGACCTCTGCTTTCGCCTCCTGGTTCCTGCAGCTCCTGTGAGAGAAAGGGAGGACGCAGCTCGGGGGTATCCTGTGGCACAGCCCTCAGCCTTCTGTGACAGTACGAGGGGTGGACTCTGTGAGGTCCCCTCAGTTTTGTGTGGCGGGAGGTCCCCTCAGGGCTCCCTTGCAGTGCTCACCCTTACCCTGGTACAACCTGATCCCTACCCTCTGGGGACCTGCAAGGAAACTCAGAACAAGACCCTAGCCTGAACAAAAAGTGCTGAGGGGCCCCACAAGAGGCCACACCTGCCCAGGGAATCCCACGGGTCCTAGGCTGGGGAGATGCTCGGTCCTCAACTCCTCCTCACGTCCTGCCTGGCCTCCCAGCACTGACCACAGAGGCAGGGGTCTGCTTAGTCCTCCATCGGGATTGGTGTGTCCAGCCTCTGCTAACCTGAAGACATCCGCACTCCACCCGAAAAACCTCACCTCACGAGGTCCCTAGGCCAGATGTCAAGAAGCTGCTCACCCTGCTCACCACCCTGCTCTGGGCCCTCCAAGACCCTCCTGCAAGGGCCAAGTCCCTCCCTGTTGGGGTCTAACTGTCTCGGTCCCTCCTCGCATGGAGCCTGTACTCCAGGCAAGATCTGCAAGTGTCCTGTCTGCAATCGGGAGGCTCTGCTGCTTTCACCCGTCTCTCTGACGGGGAGGTCAGGCAATGCGGCATGAAGGTGTCCTGCCTGGGGACTACCTAGGTTCCCTCTGGTCTGAGATCTGACTACCCTCAGTCCTCGCTCAGGGTGTTCACCTTGACTTCCGGTAGGACCTAGGCTCTGTCGTCTCCCCACTAGGAAAGGTGGGAAGAGGTCCCTGCTCCTCACACCTGGTCCCCACGCTCACAGACCCGGAACTCAGGAAGAGAGGACAGACCTAGTGTGCTCTTCTCACCCCAAGGGCTCCCAGGGCCGATAACAGGGGCTGAGATCTGTGGGGTTCCATCAGTCTTACCTTGGGGTCCCTAGAGTCTTCGCTTGGGGTCCCTTCAGTCATCCCTCAGGGACCTCAACTTGTCTCTGTGCAAGGGCTTTCGATTCTCTCCTCTCCCCACTCGTGCCCCATCCGTTATGTCAGGTCCCCAGTCTCTCTGACACCCGGATGTCAGGAAATGCAGCATGGTTCATCTGTCCTATGTCCTCCCAGACCCCACTCTGCTCTGGGGTCCAGCGTCCTCTCAGTCTTCCCTTAGTGTCTTCACCTTGACCCTCAAAAGAACTAAGATCTCCCCCTCTTCCCATCTGAGGCCCTGCCCCTTCTAACAGTTGCCTAATGTCTCTGAGATGCAGATGCGGAAGTCAGAACAGGCTGCCAAGTGCTCATCCCACCACCAGGGTGGCCCAGGGCTGACAGCAGGGGCAGGGATCAGTGGGGTTACCTTTTATCATCCCTCAGGGACCTCATCTTGAGCCCTGGCAGATCCAGGGATACCCCTAGTGTTGACCCGAGGCGGGACCCTCACATCAAGGCTCAGGGAACACAGAGGGTGGCTGAGCACATGCTGCATTTCCTGACATCCAGGTCTCAGAGAAACTGGGGACCTGGGAAAGGGGGCGTGGCCTCGGGTGAGCAGAGGGAAGAAGCCCAGCTCCTCCAGAGTTTCAAGTTGAGGACCCTGAGGGAGGACCGAGCGGACTCTGGACCCCAATCAGAGGAGACCTCGGAGAAGCCTGTAGCTGCTGTTGGTCCTTGGCGGCCCTGGGGTAGGATGAGCCCAACGTGCGTGGTTTCACTTCCTCATATCTGGATCTCAGACTGGAGACCTGGTAGGGGGGCTGACTTCCTGACGTCGGTCGGTCGGGATCTCAGACTGGGGACCTTGCATATGGGGCGGGGCCTTAGGTGGTCCGATTCCCAGGTCCGGTGGGGTGTCAGGTTGAGGACCCTGAGGAGGAACTAGAGGACCCTGAACCCCAATCAGAGGGTACCTCAGAGAAGCTCATCTCTGCCGTCAGTCCAGGGCAACTGTGGGGGTCGGAGGAGCGCAGCAGGCATGGTCTGACTTCCTGACATCCGGGTCTTGGAGAGACTGGGGGTGGTATAAGGGGCGGGGCTTCAGCTGGGGAGAGGCGAGAATCCCAGGTCCCGGCCGGAGGCAGGTGAGGTGCCTGAAGGAGGACTGAGGGGACCCTGCATGAGGAGTGAGGGAACCCCACAGATCCCCGCCCCTGTAGTCGGCCCTGGGAGCACATTCTGTCTGTCTGCCTTTCTTACATGCTGGTCTGAGAGAGACCGGGGATCTTGTGAAAGCGGCGGGGTCTCAAAATGGCGGACGGGACAATCTCCGGTCCTGCCTGAGGGCCAGGCTGCATGCGAGGATGGACTGAAGCGGAAAGACCCAACAGGGAGGCAGGGATCCTAGCCCTTGTGGGGACTCTGGGAGGCCCTAGAGTGGGGTGAGCAGTTTCTTGACTTCTGGCTTAGGGACCCCGGGAGGTGAGGTTTATTTGGGCAGAGGGCAGAGGCTTCAGGTCGGCAGAGGCTGAACTCCCCAAACCCGAGGGAGGACTAAGCAGACCCCCGCCCCTGTGGTCAGTGCTGGGAGGCCAGGCAGGATGTGAGGAGGAGCTGAGGACCGAGCATGTCCCCAGCCTAGGACCCACAGGAAGCCCTGGGCAGGTTCGGCAGCATGTGGAGCCCCTCAGCGCTTTCTGTTGAGGCTTGGATCTTGTTCTGAATTTCCATGCAGGCCCCCAGAGGGGAGGGACCAGGTGGTGCCAGGGGCAAGGTGAGCACTACAAGGGAGCCCTGAGGGGACCTCCCACCACACAACTGGGGTGACCTCACAGAGTCCACCCCGCGTACTGTCACAGAAGGCTCAGGGCTGTGCCACAGGATACCCCCGAGCTGCCCCCTTCCCTTTTTCTCACAGGAGCTGCAGGAACCAGGAAGGGAAGGCAGAGGACTGAGGCGCGTGCCCTGAGGTCAGAGGGCAGAGAAGGTGCAGGCAGTACCAGGAGTCAAGGTGAGGAGGGTACCCTGAGTGTGCACCGGGGACTCCCCACCCCAGAACGGAAGGGACCACCCAAGGGCCTAATCCCCCACCTTGTCAGCCTCGGAAGTCTTGGACTGTGCTGACTGTACCCTGCGGAGCCACCTCACTTCCTCCTTCCGGTAGCCAGGGGACTGGCTGCCCCGGAGGCTTTCCCCTGTGAGGTCTGAGAGCACCCCTCAAGCGGAGACCTGTAAGTTGCCTGTGTCAGTCCGCCCAGGGTGTGGTGCTCAGCTGAGGCCATTCACAGCCCCTCTCTCCCCCAGCCTGGCCCGTGGTCCCCATCTGTCACCCTGGCTGACTCCTGTCTGTGGTTTGATCCCAGGCATCACGCTCGTGGTCGAGATGAGTGAGCTGAGCAAGCCCGAGGAAGATTTTCAGGACCCTGGCGAGGCCCAGGGCCCGGTGAATGCGCAGCTCTTGGGGGCTGAGGCAGGGGTGGCTGCATCTGCCTCGGCCTCCTCCCCCACAGTGTCCTCCTTAGGCACTGGGGAGTCCTTGCCCCAGGAAGCGCTGAATGAGATGATAGCTAGCCTAATGAAGTTCCTGCTCCTCAAGTATCGAGCCAAGGAGCCGACCTCCCAGGCGGAAATGCTGAATAAGGTCCTCAGGGATAACCAGGAGTACTTCCCGGTGGTCTTCAGCCAAGCCTCGCAGTGCCTGCAGCTGGTCTTTGGCGTGGAAGTGAAGGAGGTGGACCCCAGGGAGCACATCTACATCATGGTCTCCATCCTGGGCCTCAGCTGCAACGCAATGCTGAGCAGTGGGCAGAGCATCCCCAAGGCCGGCCTCCTGGTGCTGGTCCTCAACCTGATCATGCGGAATGGAGACCGTGCCCCTGAGCAGAAGGTCTGGGGAGCACTCAGCAGATTGGGTGTGTATGCTGGGAGTGTGCACTGCATCTTTGGGGAGCCCAGGACGCTTCTGACCCACGTGTGGGTGCAGGAGGGGTACCTGGAGTACCGGCAGGTGCCTTACAGCCACCCTGCTCGCTATGAGTTCCTGTGGGGTCCCCGGGCTTATGCGGAGACCAGCAAGTGGGAAATCATGGCATTTCTGCTCAGGGTCAAACAAAGGGCTTTGAGGGCCTTCCCACTGCAGTCTGCAGAGGCTGCAAGGGAGGACGATGAGGCGGACTGAGCCAGAGCAGCATCCAGGTGAGCCTTCGCTCTGAGATTGAAGAGGGAGCGGTCAGCCTTCTCAGAAGTGAGGGCCTGGGGCAGTTTGGGGAACCAGTGTATAGCTTCATTGCATTTGTTTTCTGTGTGATGACATGGAGATTCACCAGTTCTCCTTAGATAATTTTCAGACTTTGATTGTTTTCATAGAATGCTAAATAAACTTCAGTGTCTCAGCTTCGTGAATGATGCTGATCACAGTGCATTTGCGCTTACCCAGATTGTGAGCAAGAGTTTTGCTGTTTTGTAAAAGAGATTGGAGACTCTTCCATTGTGTTTTGTGGTCCTGAACAGGATGCAGTGGAATTGGAATTAGAACTGTTTTGGAAAAGTGAGCTTACTTGGCAGTAATATTGATGATGGAAGAGATGATAAGAGTAATTGTAGTGAATTCATGGTTCTGTCCTTCTTGTGTGTCATTTTCAAAAACTAAATAATGTCTTGTTCATTTGGATTTGCCTGGGTTATTTAAGGAATCAGCGGATAATGAATTGAGCCCCCTGCTCACTGGCTCGTGTATTCCAAAGACCTTTATGGAGCCGCTGCTCCATGAAAGGCTGGGTTAGCAGTGGGGACACTGGGAGAAGCCGGACACCCCCCACACCTTGAGCGATGATCTAGGAGCCGTAGTCACACGAAGAAGGTGGAGATAAGTCCCCTAGTCACACTAAACCAGGCAACACAGGGCGGGGCGCTCGGGCTCCTAGAGGAACGCTGCAATGTCAATGTCTGAGCCAGGGCGTTCTGGGGCTTTGGGAAACTGGGTTCCTTCTGTGGGAGGTGATTGTGATGAGGCTGCGTGGTGGCATCCTTCAGACTTGCAGACAGTGTGTCTTGGGGGTGACAGGAAAATCTGAAACAGATCATTGCTGTGAGGTATCCTTTTGCATCTTGGATAAAACACAGAGAGATCTCTTTCTCGGGCAGGAAGGAAGGGGTCCTGCCTGTTGTTGCATTGCTGTTGACCACAGGGGCAAAGGAGGTGTTTTCTACCACTGCCCCACCATCTGCTCAGAATCCTGGAGAAGAGCAAATGTTGCTTTGAAGTATGGCCCAGTATTCCCTGGGCTGGCCCTCTGCTCTCTGTCCTGGGAAAGCAGATTACCAAGTATATTGAAATGACCATTTATTTGGTCATCTGGACTTTATTTTGGCCACTTGTGCCCATGCTCTAGATATCAGAGGGATGGAATGAGTGAAGAGAAGCTGCTAAGTGGAGAAATCCTGCTGGGTGACTGGATCCTGGGAACTTTGATTCCCAGCTGGGAAAGACACTGCTCCACACCCCTCAAACACACACATACACCCCGGTTGAATAACATAACCTCTAAGAGGAAAACGCACAGAGCAGCGATTTTGACTGCTTTTTTTTATTTATCTGAGACTCAGAGTCTGAGATCCAAATGACAAAAGAAAGAAGTACTAGCCAGAAGAGATGCAACATCCATACATCTGTCTCTTTTGCTGTTATATTAAAAAAAAAGATGCAGCATCCACCAGCGTCCCTGGCTTCAGGCAGGTTCAGAAGTGTGGAGGCAGCAGAGACTCAACAGGTTAAGGCTGTGCCTGGCATCAAATGACAGGAGCGAGTTCCAGGCCTCAGGAGGTGGTGAGGTCACTGCTGTCCGGTGTGCGGGCGGGTGCAGGGGGCTGAAGGGGCAGCTCTCCCTGCTGAGTGCCAGAGAACAACAGGAACAGAAGATGTGATTCTGGCTACATACATGGCACCTGCCACATAGTCAGTGGACACTTGGAAATGGTTGAGAATTTCAAGACCCATGTGACCTGCTCAGACTGTCTTCCCCAAAACAGGAGATTTTGTCATTATAAGTTCTAACTGCTGCTCTTTGTTGAGCATCTGGTAGGCAGTGTGGGATTGGAGAGATGTCAGGTGTTCAGTCAGAGAAGGCAATGGCACCCCACTCCAGTACTCTTGCCTGGAAAATCCCATGGACGGAGGAGCCTGGTAGGCTGCAGTCCGTGGGGTCTCTAGGAGTCGGACATGACTGAGCGACCTCACTTTCACTTTTCACTTTCATGCATTGGAGAAGGAAATGGCAACCCACTCCAGTGTTCTTGCCTGGAGGATCCCAAGGATGGAGGAGCCTGGTGGGCTGCCGTCTGTGGGGTCGCACAGAGTCGGACAGGACTGAAGCGACTCAGCAGCAGCAGCAGCAGCAGCAGCAGGTGTTCAGTTACTTCTTGTCTTCCTCTCTCCCTGCACACATGGGGACACGGCCCTGCCAGGCCTCTTCACTTTGGAAGGGTCATGTGATGACCCGTGACCAGTGAATTTGGAAAAGAAGCATTTTTTGTCACGACCATTTGTTTTGAAGGGACACAGGTGCCTGGGAGTTAATCATCTAGTCAGGACAACTCACAGACATAGACACCTCTGAGTGAGGCTTCTCTCCTAGAGACTAAAGTCCTGCACTTCTGACCCTTGAGAGAGGCTGGCCCACAGGGAGCTGGCTGCAGGAATTCCACCCACCCCCACCCACAGCCTGCCACCACCCCCGGTGAGAGGCACTGTCAGCCCCTTCGGGGCTCTGCTCAGTCTCCATCAGGAGGACAGCAGCCAGCTGCCAAAGGTCCCTGTTGCGGTTGGGAGCATACTCCTCATGGGCCCCAGTCATGAGGCCTCCCACCCCTGCTGCCCACAGTGCCCCCTCTCCCTCAGAACCTGGCCTTGGGTTTAGTCCTGCCTGGCCCCCTCTCTGGTCCCCACTGAGAACAGCTTAGGCCCTGGTCCTGATGACCTCATGTGTGTATCTTTATCTGGAAGTCCCGAGCAGCATCCCCTTCCATGGTGCTTCAGCTCGAGCCTGCAGGACTTGACGCAGCCCCTGGGCGAGTCTCCTCATGGTGGGTCAGTAATAATCATTCCCATGGATGTGCGGGGCACATCTATATAATCCTGAGGTGTATCAGACCATTCCCTGTGGAATCCCACGTGTTGGAGTAAACGCAGGGTCTTTGAATGTGACTGTTAGGTCATGGCTTTTGAGCCTGAATAAGAGAGGCAGAGGGGTGTCTGGTCAGCCACCCGCAGAGCCAGCTAGGAGCCAGTCGGGCTGTTTGAGCAGAGGACAGGCTCTAGCAGATGGCAGGGATCATACTCAGGACGCTCTCCTAGGTGCCAGAGGCCACAGACTCCGGTGGGGATTCGGAAAGGAACCAGGGAGGAGAGGAATCTGGCACCCAGAGGTGCAGGCTGCACAGAGGGTCGGCTGCCCCAGAGAGGTGGAAGCAGCAAGCCCCTGGAGAGCCCATCTGACTTTTCCGGGACTGGCCAGGAGAGGGAGAGGGGAGCAGATGCTGCTGCAGGTGAGCTGCCACCCCGGCCTCCATGAGGACATCCGTGCTCTGGGGCCAAGGCCAGGACCACAGCCCCGGGTTTCACTCCAGGATGGATACATGACAGCTCTCATAACAGGTACTCCTCATGCCCCTTATTGGATATGACTGTTAGGTGTGGTTGGGTTCTTGCTCTGGGTACATAAGAACCTCAGGCCTTTGGCTGCTAGGAGGCCCAAACTGCCCCCTGCCCCCACCGACTTATCTGGAGGTCATTTCCAGGATCCAGCATCTTCTGCGGCAGCCTCTGTGCGGAAACACACCACCCTGTTCCCAAGCTGATCTTGCCCAGGGCATCAACGATTGGACAGGCGCCTCCCCTGGCTTAAGGAGTCTCAGTGAATGTTCTGCTCTTCTGAGAAGGCCCTGTGTTTCCTCATGGCTTCCCTGGAGGCTCAGTGTTAAAGAATCCGCCTGCAATGTGGGAGACGCGAGTTTGATCCCTGGGTGGGAAGGTACTCTGGAGGAGGAAATGGCAGTGCACTCAAGTATTCTTGCCTGGGAAATCCCACGGACAGAGGAGCCCGGGGGACTACAGTCTATGGGGTCGCAAAGAGTCGGATATGACGGAGCGACTGAGCACGCTCACATGTATGCACAGCTGAAGGTTTGCTCTGGACTCTTTTATCTTTGGCAAGACACTGACCCCTGCTGGAACTTGCCAGACTTCTTCTGTGGCAAATAACACTGGCAGACGTCTGAAAGTGGATTTGGGGCAATACAGGGTTCCAGGTCTACCCCTGGCCTCAGGTGGTGGCTCTTGCCATATCCAGGCAAACCATCTATGAGATTGGATCAGGGCAGTGTTTTTGGGACTTGAGGAAAAAGTGGATCCAGAGATGTTTCTGTGGTGGAAGAGGCCCAGTTAGTATATTATATGAGGTTGGAGGTTAAGGGAGAAGAACAGCTGAAGATAATTTAGGAAGGGTTGTTTCACACTTACAGGTTCTGTGTGCTTGCGTTTGGTTTCCTTTCTATTCCCTTTTTAAACACACTCAGCATCTTTTCCCCAAAGATTCCTTGTCTTTTTTTAAAATTATTTTGAAACTGTCAATAGTCTTTAATTGGAGCTTTTCCGTTGTAACCCTTTAAGATTTGAGTAATATTTGTGAAAATCGTGGACTTCTCATATGCCCTCACCCAGTTTCCCCTATTACGAATATCTTACATTAATATGATACATTTATTACTGAGGAATTATCGAGGGAGTATTGATGAGGAAGTATTGATGCATTGTTTATTATCAACTAAAGGCCATACTTTACTCAGATTTCTATAGGTTTTACCCACTCCAGGATCTTGGCCAGGAAACCAGCCTAACATTTAGTTGTAATGTCTCCTTGGGTTCCCCTTCGCTTTAACATGTCTTTGTTTTGGATGATATTGACAGTTTTGAGGAGTACTCAGTAGATGTTTTGTACAATGTCCCTGTCCCTTGATTGGGATTTGTCTGATACTGTACTCATGCCTCGTCTTGGATTACGAGTTTGCCGGAGGAATATTACTGATAAAAATCCCATTCTCATCACATCATATCAAGTGTATATTCTGTTAGCACAATTGATCACTGATGATGCTCTCATTGATCATCTGGCTGAGGTAGTGCTTGTCAGGTGTCTGGGCGATAAAGTGATTGTTTTATGCCCCATTTCCATCCTCTCCTCCTTGGAGGAAAGCCGCGATGGACGGTCCATGCTTCAGGGGTAGGGAGTTATGCTCCACTTTCTAGAAGTGGGAGTGTTTGCATAAACTGGAATTTTTCTCTGTGGGAGATTTGCCTATCTTTGTTTGTGTAATTAAGAAATCATTAATTTTTCTCAGTATGGACTCATGGTATTTATTACACTTTGGGTTAAACTCCAATACAAATTTATATATTTTCATTTTCAAATTGTTCTCAGATTGGCCATTGGGAGCTCTTCCTGTCAGTTCACTTTCTGAATAACATTGTCATACCCCTGAAAATGTTGCTTCGTTTTTTAAACATTTCTTGAGCACTTTTTTTTTTCTCACACCCTTCAAAGATGCTCCAGGCTCATTTTTCATATTTCCTAACCCAGTTCGATAATCATCAATTTTTCCATGGAGCCTTTATTCCTTTTATTATCGAATGGTGTTGACAAACCTAGATCTGTACACTAATTGTGCTCATTGGTACTGAAGAGTCATTGGTTCTGGGGACCTCTTTTTTGACAGAGCAAAGAATTATATGTGTACTTCCTATCCTGTGTTTATTTATATATCTAGAAATATTTTAGATGGTAATGATTTCATGGATATGATACCAAAAACAGAGGCAAAAAAAAGAAAACACAGATAAATTGGACCTCATCAAATTAAAAACAGAAAATGTCTGTGCATCAAAGAACACAATCAAAGAAGCTACCATATGATACAGCAACTCCACTTCTGAGTGTATTTTCAAAAGAAAATGAAAATAAGATATCAGAAAGATATTTTCAATCCTACATTTATTGCATCATTGTTCACAATATCCAAAATGTGGATACAACCTAAGTGTCCGTCAGTGGATGAATGGATAAAGATGTGACACATTCAGTATACAGCCATGTGAGAGAAGGAAATCATGCCGTTTGCAACAACTTGGAAGGAGCTTGAGGGCGTTATGCTAAGTAAAATAAGTGAGACAGAAAAAGATAAATACCGGTTGTTGTCACTTACATGTGGAATCCTAAAAGGACAAACCAGGATTTCCCTGGCAGTCCAGTGGCTAAGACTCTGTGCTTCCAATGCAAGGAGCATGGATTTGATCCCTGGTTGGGGAACTAAGATCCCACATGCCGAGCAGCAAGGCCAAACATTAAAAAAGTAAATAAATAAAAATAAATTTAAGAAGTAAAAAGGACAAACAGAGAAATGGAGACAAGAGTGGTGTTTACCAAGAATTAGGGGATGGGGAAATAGGCAGAGATTGTTCACAGGGTACTAGCCCCCACTTAGAGTACTAACAAGTTTTGAAATCCAGTATACAGCAGGATGCTTACAGCTCACAATTCTGTATCAAATACTTGACTGTTGCTAGGAGAGTAGAACTTCTACGTTCTCACCACAAGAAAAAAAAAAAAAGAGAAATGTGACAGGATGGAGGTGGTAACTAATACTATGTCAGTAATCATTTCACCATTTATAAATGTATCATATCAACATGTCAAGATTTTTGCTTTAACTCCATCACTCCTTGCTAGCAAGGCTTCTCTTCAAGTGGAGTAAACCTAACTGCAGTGGTGGTGTCATTCACCCATGTGACGCTTCCAGATTTGAGCAAGAAACAGTTCTCAGTGTGAGCAGAATTTTAAACATCCCTTAGGAGATGCTGTCAATTCTGGCTCCAGTGCAGCATCCCATATAACACTCTGGAAACCAGTCTGCAGATCAGAATCCTTTTCTGCTTGTTTTTTTTTTATATATATATACATTTATTTATTTTAATTGGAGACGAATTACTTTACAATATTGTACTGGTTTTGCTATACATCAACATGAATCCGCCACAGGTATACACGTGTTCCCCATCCTGAACGCCCCTCCCACCTCCTTCCCCGTACCATCCCTCTTGGGTCATCCCAGTTTCTGCTTGTTTTAGTGTTTTCAAGTTGGCATCTGTACATTGTCAGACTTTATAAATTTCAAATTCCCTTACCTCCTCTGACTGAACATCAGTAATACCTAATGGGACTGGAGGACACATGCAGGTTAAGAGTTGCTTTCCTGGTTCAAAGATTTGTTACTCAGGAAGTGTCACCTCTCTCCCCGCATGCAAACAGAGAACAATGTGAGTCCATTTCCCAGCTTTGACAGTTACCGCCACACAGTCAAGAGTAGTAAACACCACATGACAGAGGAATATGTAACAGAGCAGAAGACATAGGTTAAGACTGTCTAACAGTATCTCCATAGTGTTCTGCTCTCCTAAAGTCCTATTCTAAATTTTGCACCTGGTCTATGGCCCTCAAGTGTCTTGTATATTTTCATCACTTGAACTGTCTTTGAAGTGAACTTGAAACACATTTGATTAATCCTTCACAAAGTGATAAATTACTCTTGGATCCAGTTATCTGAATGAAGAGCTTCAGAGAGAGACCCACCTGCCCTGCATTAGAGCCAAGGCCTCCCTGCCCAGGGGTCAGGAGCCAGAAGCTTTTCCAAAGAGATGAGCATATATGTTGCAATATCTGTAGAGAGAATAAACAGAGATCTTCATTCTTAAGGTAGAGGATCCTCAATTCTAGGGCACTTTGCTCTGACCGTGGGTTTCCCAGGCCATTTCGCCAGCTCTAGGGTTGAACCCAAAGTCCAGGTTTACAGAGGTCAGGACAAGGGCCACTCTACCCCTACTCCATCTGTATCTGGGTCTTACCCAGTCTCCCTCCACAAAACCCTTTTTGCCAACCCCTGCCAGCTCGGAGGGGCTGCACGGAGAGCTGGCTCTCCAGGGTAAGATCTTGAGGACACCCTTTTCCCCCTCTGGGAACTGGAGAAATGATCTCTAACGTGGTAACTCCATGTCTCCCAATGACTTTTAGCAGTTGCTCCTGTGGTGAGTAAACGCCAGTGTCTGCAGAAGCTGTGCTGAACTGAGAGTGGCTGTAATTTATTTCCTAGAACTCCATTGCTTTCTTGTAGGAGTCCATGAAATTGTCCTTTAAGGTGAGCAAAGTACCATGATATTCAAATAGCTGTGAACTTAACTCAGTGGACAGCCAGAGTGTCCTGCAGTGTGTGGAGCTCAAGAGTAAAGACCAGAGGGATAAAGAGGGACTCGTGGTTGCCACAACCTAGTTTGATGTTTTAAATTATGTTGGCCACTCAGCATGCAGGATCCTAGTTCCCCAACCAGGGATCAAACCCACGCCCCCTGCGGTGGAAGCAGAGCGTCCTAACCACTGGACCATGAGGGAAGTCCCTACAACATTCTTAACCAGGATGCCTCAAAATTGTCAATGTCATGAGAGGAGAAAACAAAAAAAAAAAAGAGGAAAGTCTGAGAAACTGTCCCTGCAACGAGAAATTTAAGGAAATATGACAGCTACATAGACTGTGGTATGCTGGATGTAAAATGACCCTCTAAGAAAAAAGAACATGAGTTAAAGACTAACGATAAAAATATAATATAAGCTAATTACTGTTATACTATTCAGTTCAGTTCATTCGCTCAGTCGTGTCCAACTCTTTGCGACCCCATGGACTGCAGTACGCCAGGCCTCCGTGTCCATCACCAACTCCTGGAGTTTACCCAAACTCATTTCCATTGAGTCGGTGATGACATCTAACCATCTCATCCTCTGTCGTCCCCTTCTCCTCTTGCCTCAACCTTTCCCAACATCAGGGTCTTTTCAAATGTGTCAGCTCTTCACATCAGGTGGCCAAAATATTGGAGTTTCAGCTTCGATATCAGTCCTTCCAATGAACACTCAGATATTAAATAAACCTTACTATTAAGTAAATTGATCAATTAAGTAACTAAATTAATCATAAACATTAAATATGAATACATTAAAGACAAAATTATTATGAATATAATACAAAAAATAAAATTAAATATCTGTCTATCTCATAGAAAGTATGGCCTACAAGGACAAAAATATTTACAATTTAGCCATTTACCGGGAAAATTTGCTGATCCCTGGTGTAAAGCAAAGTAGCGTGAACATACTGAGGGATTTATAACATGGATAGAAGCAAAAACCCCAGGTCTAGATTTGTAACCCTGTGGTGGAAGACTCAATAACAGCATGGTAGACACCTAACATTTTGAGGGAGGGCGTTTTTTCTCTCTGTAAAGAAAACAAATTTGTGAGAAGTGACTGTTGTGCTATTTTTGTATTACCTCACTGCTTGGTGATCTAGGTGAATCCATTCAAGGGAAGTACACGACAGAGTGAGGAAACTAAATTCCCCCACTCAGAGTGAGAGGACCAGAAGGAGAGCCTCCTGGTAGCCAAAGAGTGAGGGCAGAGAGTGGAGAAGAGCAAATATGAGCAAGGGATTCCAGCATGTTGTAGGAACTCCTGAGTTTGACCTGAGCTGTGCATGTAGGAATTTCACCATAGGCAGAATACCCAAAGCATGGAGAACTGAACCATTGCCCAAGGGGCAGGCTGGGCCCTGCATGATTCACAAACACTATGGATCTAAGCATCACTGCATCAACCACAGCAAAATGCACATTTATTTCGAGTACATGGGAAACATCCACCAAGATAGAATCCTATATCCTCAAAAGACATTGAAAAAATGTAAATGATGCAGAGTATGTTCTCTGACAAGAAAGGAATGAAAATAGAGATCAAGCAATATGGAAGGAGAAGAAAATCTCAAAACACTTGGAAATTAAACAACCATCCATAGGTCAAAGAGAGTCTCAAGGAAGCAGAAACTGCAATAGAATGAATTAGAAGGAAAGTGCAATGTATTACAGTTCATGGCATGCAGCCAAATCAGTGTTAAGAGGGAAAATTATAGCATTTAATGTTTAGGTTAAGAAAGAAGACGGACCTCAAGCAATAATCTGTGCTCCCACCTTAACTTAGAAAAAGAAGAGAAAACTTTACCCAAAGCAATCTGAAAACAAACTAGAAACATAGGGGGAAAAAAAAAAAAACCATGTGGAAAAAAACAGGATCATTGGAAAGATCAACAAAGTTGAGAAAACTCTAGCCAGATAAACAAAATCAAAAAAAAGAAGACAAATGTCTAATACCAGAAATGAAATACTGACTATAACTACAATTCTACAAGCCCTACACTGAAGACGTTGGAAAGATAAAAAGGAAACACTAAGAACAAATCTACGTATGGTAGATAAATTCAAGAACTTAAATGGAATTGTACAATTCCTCAAAATCCAGAAACTACCCAACTCACTCCTGATGTGTACTACAACTATTCGAGAATGGATATCATATTTTAAATTTTTCTAAAAAGAAAATGTGTAGAACCTCAGAAACTTCAAAAACTCAAGCAGAAATTGTAAGAACCAACTTTACCAGAACTCTGAAGAATAGTCAAAACTTTGGAGCAACTAAGCTATCAAGATTGCGAGCTCCTCTGGGTAAGGTTTACTGGTCATGCTCTGTGGTCTTGGTGTCCACCATGGTCCTTGGCACTCAGTGGGAGATCAGAAAGTGTTTGCTAGATAATGTCTTACTCATGGCTCCTGCAATCTGGTTAGATCAACTTTATTTGGCCCCCAATACATGCAACCGGAGAAGGCAATGACAGCCCACTCCAGTACTCTTCCCTGGAAAATCCCAGGGCCGGAGGAGCCTGGTAGGCTGCAGTCCATGGGGTCGCTAAGAATCCGACATGGCTGAGCGACTTCACTTTCACTTTTCTCTTTCATGCACTGGAGAAGGAAATGGCAACCCACTCCAGTGTTCTTGCCTGGAGAATCCCAGGGGCGGGGGAGCCTGGTGGGCTGCCATCTGTGGGGTTGCACAGAGTTGAACACGACTGAAGTGACTTAGCAGTAGCACATGCAACAGGTCAACACAACCATAAACACAAACAGGAGCAGTGACGCAAACACACCTCTGCAAACATCTGTAGGAGAGGCGCCTGACACTTACGTCACCAACAGAGACAGAACCATTTTAGGCCATAGGTAGCTTTAAAAAATCCCCAAATCTGATCACTGCCATGAAAGAACAAAATGATGGCAAGAAAGAGCTCCTCATAGAATGACAAGCTGAGCCCGTGTCCTCCAAGTTCTGGGATAACCAAAGTGGCATTTAGGAGGCAATGACCAACTAGGCACAATAGGAAGGCAATTTAGGTTTGGAGGAGTAGAATATTCTGATGACTTCCAGAAGTATAAAACCCAGTCCTTCCCTAAAAGGAAAGGATGGATGCGCCTTTCCTCTGGCACATCCAAGATACAGACAACTTTGACTCTTCTAAGAAGATAAACATTCTGGCCCTTCCATGACAGTGTATGTGTTAAATGTCAGTACACAAGAAACAAGTACCCTCACAGTCCGAATTCCAGGCCTGGCCTTCCTGTCACTATTACAGAAGAGTGAGTGTGTGAAACAAGTATTTAGTAATTCTGTTTCACTTTTGCTTAAGTCAAAAGGACCTGAGACAGTGTTAGTTTAGCAAATCCACCCTTCTAGCAACAGAGAGGTCAAGACAGTGAGGTGATAGATACCTGAGCACAAAAATAGGCCTACAATCAGAATTCAGATGGAAATACAATGGTGCACATGACCATAGGATAGGGAGTCCATAACACACAATGAAGAATGAAGATGCTCAACTGGTGTTTTCAGCTCGTCATCAAGACTTCATGCTTTCCAGGGTTTTGGGCCATGATGTTGAGCAGTCACTGGATGGAATTTGACCTGAAAGAATAAAGAGAACACAGGTGAACTGAATGTGTGACTTATTGAAACACCTTAATCTCAAAATGAGCAAAGGATTGTTCTTAGACGGGAGCTTAAATGGGCCCTTCTTTTGAGATATTCATAAGTACATCGCAAAGTGAGAACATTTAAGCCTTCCTCATACCCGGTGAGGATAGTATAGAAGAAAACAGATCCAAATCCCACTCCCAAAAGGAACTGGGGCGGGGGGATGAGAGGAGCCCAGGTGTGATCATGTCACTCTGCTGCTTAATTATCTACCACCCATAAAAGAAAAGCTTCCCAGGTGGCACCAGGGGAAACGGACCTGCCTGCCAATGCTGGAGACATAAGAGATGCAGGTTCGATCCCTGGGTAGGGAAGATCTCCTGGAGAAGGAAATGGCAACCCACTCCAGTATTCTTGCCTGGAGGATCCCATGGACAGAGGAGCCTGGAAAAGTACAGTCCATAGGGTCGCAAAGAGTCTTGACACGACTGAAGCAACTTAGTGTGAAACATAAGGTCCACACCCCTTCCTCTGATATTCAGGGTCCCCGTAAGTTGGACACAAACTGCCATATATTCTCTATTTACACCATGATCCCATTTATTGTTTTCCATGTTGGAAGACTTCTGTTTCACTGCAGGAAACAGGGCTGAATATTTTTTGTTGGGTTGTAATCTGCTCAATAAAGGACAGAAATGGTATGGACCTAACAGAAGCTTAAGAGCTTAAGAAGAGGTGGCAAGAATACACAGAAGAACTGTACAAAAAAGAGCTTCATGACCCAGATAATCACGCTGGTGTGATCACTCACCTAGAGCCAGACATCCTGGAATGTGAAGTCAAGTGGGCCTTAGAAAGCATCACTACGAACAAAGCTAGTGGAGGTGATGGCATTCCAGTTGAGCTACTTCACATCCTGAAAGATGATGCTGTGAAAGTGCTGCACTCAATATGCCAGCAAATTTGGAAAACTCAGCAGTGGCCACAGGACTGGAAAAGGTCAGGTTTCATCCCAATCCCAAAGAAAGGCAATGCCAAAGATGTGCACAATTGCACTCATCTCACATGCTAGGAAAGTAATGCTCAAAGTTCTCCAAGCCAGGCTTCAGCAATACGTGAACCGTGAACTTCCAGATGTTCAAGCTGGTTTTAGGAAAGGCAGAGGAACCAGAGATGAAATTGCCAACATCTGCTGGATCATGGAAAAAGCAAGAGAGTTCCAGAAAAACATCTGTTGCTGCTTTATTGACTATGCCAAAGCTTTTGACTGTGTGGTCACAATAAACTGTGGAAAATTCTTAAAGAGATGGGAATACCAGACCACCTGACTGGCCTCTTGAGAAACCTATATGCAAGTCAGGAAGCAACAGTCAGAACTGGACATGGAACAACAGACTGGTTCCAAATAGGAAAAGGAGTACATCAAGGCTGCATACTGTCACCCTGCTTATTTAACTTATATGCAGAGTACATCATGAGAAACGCTGGGCTGGAAGAAGCACAAGCTGGAATCAAGATTGCCGGGAGAAATATCAATAACCTCAGATAGGCAGGTGACACCACCCTTATGGCAGAAAGTGAAGAGGACCTAAAAGGCCTCTTGATGAAAGTGAAAGAGGAGAGTGAGAAAAGTTGGCTTAAAGCTCGACATTCAGAAAACTAAGTTCATGGCATCTGGTCCCATCACTTCATGGCAAATAGATGGGGAAACAGTGGCAACAGTGTCAGACTTTATCTTGGGGGGCTCCCACATCACTGCAGATGGAGATTGCAGCCATGAAATGAAAAGACGCTTCTCCTTGGAAGGAAAGTTATGACCAACCTAGATAACATATTCAAAACCAGAGACATTACTTTGTCAACAAAGGTCCGTCTAGTCAAGGCTATGGTTTTCCCAGTGGTCATGTATGGATGTGAGTGTTGCACTGTGAAGAAAGGTGAGCACCGAAGAATTGATGCTTTTGAAGTGTGGTGTTGGAGAAGACTCTTGAGAGTCCCTTGGACTGCAAGGAGGTCCAACTAGTCCATCTTAAGGAAGATCGGTCCTGGGTGTTCATTGGAAGGACTGATGCTGAAGCTGAAACTCCAAGACTTTGGCCACCTCATGCGAAGAGTTGACTCACTGGAAAAGACCCTGTTGCTGGGAGGGATTGGGGGCAGGAGGAGAAGGGGACGACAGAGGATGAGATGGCTGGATGGCATCACCGACTCGATAGACATGAGTTTGAGTGAACTCTGGGAGCTGGTGATGGACAGGGAGGCCTGACGTGCTGCAATTCATGGGGTCGCAAAGAGTCGGACACGACTGAGCGACTGAACTGAACTGAACTGAAGAGGACCTAAAAGGCCTCTTGATGAAAGTGAAAGAGGAGAGTGAAAAAGTTGGCTTAAAGCTCAGCAGTCAGAAAACGAAGATCATGGCATCTGGTCCCATCACTCCATGGGAAATCGATGGGGAAACAGTGGCAACAGTGTCAGACTTTATCTTTTGGGGCTCCCAAATCACTGCAGATGGTGATTGCAGCCATGAAATTAAAAGACACTTACTCCTTGGAAGGAAAGTTATGACCAACCTAGACAGCATATTAAAAAGTAGAGATATTACTTTGCCAGCAAAGGTCCGTCTAGTCTAGGCCATGGTTTTTCCAGTGGTTATGTATGGATGTGAGATTTGGACTGTGAAGAAAGCTGAGCACCAAAGATTTGATGCTTTTGAACTGTGGTGCTGGAGAAGACTCTTGTGATTCCTTTGAACTGCAAGGAGATCCAACCAGTCCATGCTAAAGGAGACCAGTCCTGGGTGTTCATAGGAAGGACTGTAGCTGAGGCTGAAACTCCAAAACTTTGGCCACCTCATGCGAAGACTTGACTCATTGGAAAAGACCCTGATGCTGGGAGGGATTGGGGGCAGGAGGAGAAGGGGACGACAGAGGATGAGATAGCTGGATGGCATCACCAACTCGATGCACGTGAGTTTGGGTGAACTCCGGGAGCTGGTGATGGACAGGGAGGTCTGACGCACTGCAATTCATGGGGTCGCAAAGATTCGGACATGACTTGTGTGACTGAACTGAACTGAACTGAATCTGTGTGACAAGTTAGCCACAGTTAGCAGTGATTTCTGGCTGGTTATTTAGGACATGATCCAAGTGCTATCTTCCTCTCTTCCTTATTTCTGCATCTGAGCTCAAGAGAGGAGAAAACATGACAAATACTACTTCAGCTAGGTGATCGAGGTAAATATTAATGGTGATAAATCATGTTGATAGTATGTACCCTTGATATGATGTGATAAGAATAGCACTTTGTCTCTCTGGTCTTCCTCCCCAAAACTCATTACCTCAGTTGAATACTTTGGACTAACCCTTCTTTTTATGATGACTGGATGTTGATTTTTATTAATACTTCCCTGCATCAATGTAGGTCTGATT
Source organism: Budorcas taxicolor (assembly GCF_023091745.1). Classification (NCBI taxonomy): domain Eukaryota; kingdom Metazoa; phylum Chordata; class Mammalia; order Artiodactyla; family Bovidae; genus Budorcas; species Budorcas taxicolor. The sequence goes on along the minus strand of NC_068935.1, from coordinate 63,821,267 downwards.
TTTCTCACTCAATCTGTTATTTTAATGAGGCAATCCTGGGCTTATGCATTCCCAGATCCATCCCTCATTCTTCCTTGCTCTGTTCTAGATTATACAGGGGCCGAGTCTGGCAGGCTGCAGACAAACTAGCCAACAGTTGGCTGCCATTTTGGTTCAGCTCACCAGAAACACCAGCAAGAAATTAGAATCCTTGAAGACAGAGCAGTCAAAGATTTTTCTCCTTCCTCTGCATCAGGTGGTTCTTGTCCTTCAGTGCTTCTATATTCATGGCTCCAGCCATTCAGCCATGAGATTGGCCCATCATGGCTCTGGATCCTGTTGAATCCAACACCCAGGTTCCAGTAATACTGTCTCCTTTCTTTGTCCTTCCATCCTAGAGATGAGTGATTTCCTCGTGCTGCTAATAATTGGGTTTCCCAATTCTTTCCTGCTTGGCTTCCTACCGCTTTTGTAACCAACCCCTTGCATTACGTTCTCTCCATGTTAAGTATTTACAGTTATTTCTATTTTCCTGGACAATCCTTGACTGTTACATGCAGCCAATTATAGTGACTGATCTTCTAGTAAACTCCTTTGCATTCCTGGCATAAACCCAGCTCTGTCACCAGCAGTTAAATACGTTTGTCTCTTCTGTAATTAATAAAAATAGTAATAAAACAAAATACCCCTGGGCTCTGAAACTTTCCACAAATAATACATCTTTCATCATCATCTTCACAGCCTTCTCAAAACTAAATTTTCCACTTGCTGTTTTGGGGGCATATATTGAAAATTTCTAATAGCATAAGTAACAGAGTGACTTAGTCAACTTATAAAAATAATTCAAGCAATATCAGTTCAGTTCAGTTCAGTCGCTCAGTCATGTCCGACTCTCTGTGACCCCATGAATCGCAGCACGCCAGGCCTCCCTGTCCATCACCAACGCCCGGAGTCCACCCAGACTCATGTCCATCGAGTCAGTGATGCCATCCAGCCATCTCATCCTCTGTCGTCCCCTTCTCCTCCTGCCCCCAATCCCTCCCAGCATCAGAGTCTTTTCCAATGAGTCAACTCTTTGCATGAGGTGGCCAAAGTACTGGAGTTTCAGCTTTAGCATCATTCCTTCCAAAGAATTCCCAGGGCTGATCTCCTTCAGAATGGACTGGTTGGATCTCCTTGCAGTCCAAGGGACCCTCAAGAGTCTTCTCCAACACCACAGTTCAAAAGCATCAATTCTTCAGTGCTCAGCCTTCTTCACAGTCCAACTCTCACATCCATACATGACCACAGCAAAAACCATAGCCTTGACTAGACGGACCTCAGTCGGCAAAGTAATGTCTCTGCTTTTGAATATACTATCTAGGTTGGTGATAACTTTTCTTCCAAGGAGTAAGCGTCTTTTAATTTCATGGCTGCAATCACCATCTGCAGTGATTTTGGAGCCCCCCAAAATAAAGTCTGACACTGTTTCCACTGTTTCCCCATCTATTTCCCATGAATTCATGGGACCGGATGCCATGATCTTCGTTTTCTGAATGTTGAGCTTTAAGCCAAATTTTTCACTCTCCTGTTTCACTTTCATCAGGAGGCTTTTTGGCTCCTCTTCACTTTCTGCCATAAGGGTGGTATCATCTGCATATCTGAGGTTATTGATATTTCTCCCGGCAATCTTGATTCCAGCTTCTGTTTCTTCCAGTCCAGCGTTTTTCATGATGTACTCTGCATATAAGTTAAATAAGCAGGGTGACAATATACAGCCTCGACGTACTCCGTTTCCTATTTGGAACCAGTCTGTTGTTCCATGTCCAGTTCTAACTGTTGCTTCCTGACCCGCATACAGATTTCTCAAGCAATATCCATAGAGTTAAATAGCATGGCTTCTGCAAAAGAGCCAAAATGGTACTCAAAGGGAAATATATATCCTGAGATAGATGTGTTAGAAAACAAGAGCTATCTAAATCCCCCAAGAAATTCAAGAAGCTAGGTAATGAACATCATAGGAAACCTTAGGTAATAGAAGGTAGGAAATCACGAAGATAAGTGTAGAAATAATGAGCTGGAAAGCAGTAAGGCCAAAAAACAAATGCCAGTTACTTGAAAATATTTATGAAAGAGGCTTTTTTCGAAAATATGACCAGATACTAAAGAAAAAATATAACACATAAACAATATAAATTAAAACTGTATAAACTATAGATGCCACACATACTTAAATGATGTAAAGACACAGCAAATATGTTATATGATTCCCTCAAGATAAGCAAATGGTGGACAAGGAAACGTTTCTCCATATGAAAGTACTTTAGGTAATAAACTAAAACTGAATGAGAGAATTTGAAAATTACCCCTCTGCAACCCTCAATGGGTAAATGAAGGTGAGGATCATCAATGACTGCCAACTCAGCACAAAGGAAAAGAAAACATTATGTTCTTAATGGTAGTACATGGCGTCACCTAGGTAGCAGTCTTGTAAATAAACAAGTTAATCAAGCTTCTACCTGTAACTAGCAATTTAAAGAACTGTTGAAGGGCCAGTCGTGTTAAATGACATCAAACTGTTTTCATTCAACGTAATCTATATTATGGAAAGCTTGAAAAATACAAAACTTGCTTTTTCTTTTCACAACAAACACTTTTCTTTTTTTTTTTTTTTCAAAACAAAGGAAAAAAGATGATGCAGGGGAAACCTATTGATTAAAAAAGACTTAAGGAACATAAAAAAATCACAATATATAGACCATATTTGTATCCAAACAAACTAAAAAAAATTACTGTATAAGGTAAATGTGAAAAATTACTAGATATTTGCTCTTGTTGAAACATTTAAATTTTTAGGAATGATCATTATTTTGGGTTTATGTTTTACAAAATATCCCTTGTCTTTTAGAAATGCATACTGACCTACTTAGAGATGAAACATCCTGATGTCTTGGACTACCTTCACATTAGTCCATTGGCAGAGATGTGGGGAAGGTTAGGGGACATTGGAACCAGACCAGCCATGTGCTGCAGATGATTGATGCTGGCTGCCAAGCATATTGGGTCCCTTATACCATTCTCTACTGCTATATGTGTTTTACAGCATCTGCTATAATAATAAAGTTGTATTATAAATATCATGCAATAAACATGAAATTCTGGGTGAAATGGACAATTGCTTTTTAAAAAAGACCAAATCAGTCCATAAAGTGATAGAAAACTTTAAACAAAACAAACTTTAACTGTAGTCAACACCCATGCTACCTTCAAATGTTCCAAAACAGGCATTTTGAGTGGTCATTTCTACCAATGGTCAGGGAGAACTAATCTCCATCTTATGTAAACTTTTCTAAAGCACACACACACACAAAACGGGGAAATTATTTAACTTATTTTCCGACTAGCTCTCCTTGAGTATAAAACCAGATGAGTACCCCCACTCCCACCATGAATAGAACACTTGAGCAAAGTTCACCCACACAGTAGCAAATATGCTAAGCAAACTAATAACATATTCAATATAGCGGTGAATTACATGAACAGACAGGTTATGGCTAAAGAATGAAAATATGATTCAAACTAGAAAATAGCTCAATTATAATTATCCACAGTAACAAATTAGGGAAAATCATTGGAGCATGTCAATGGATGTGGAGAAAGCCTCTGAAACCAATTCAACATGAATTTGACTTTTAACTAATTGAGATTAGAAAGGATCTTCCATCTCCTAATATCTACAGCAAACATACTTCAATGTGAAATGTTCGATGCATTCCCATTAAAAACAGGAACGTGTCAAAGATGCATGCTCTCCCTTATACGATGCAAAAATTCACTGGAACACAGAGTTAGAACTGTGCATATCAAAGGAACTAAGAAGTATAAATATTGAAAAGATAATATTTTGTGACATTATGGTCATCTACAAAGGGAATTCAAAGAAATCAATACATGGAATACTCAAATTAATAAAAGACCAAAAAAGACTTTGCATGGAAGATTACTACAGCAAAACCAAGAGCCTTGCCACACACACAAAGCACTATTTAGAAGATGTAATTTAAAAATGCCCCATTCACAACACAACCCCCAAATTACCTAAAAAGCCTAATGAAATATGTAAAATCTTAATAGAGGCTACAACACAAATTTGTAGATAGATATGGGTAAAAAAAAAAAAATCTCAAACAGTCTCAAACAAAAAAGTCTCTAGCAGTATACCATATTCATTTATGGGGGAAAACTGTTATAAAGATGTCAAGTCTGCTTAAAATATTTATAGATTTAGTGCTTTACCTGTAGTTCTCTTACTTACACTATATGTGTAAGTCCCTCAGTATGTGGGTCCCCGTGAGTTTGCCTTTCTGTGTGTCTCTGTGTGTCTCTCAGTTTGTGTGCGTGTCTCAGGGTGTTTGTCACTGACTCTCAGTGTGTGTCTCTCTCAGGCGTTCTCTCTAATTGTGAGCGTGCCAGTTGTTACTGTGTGTGTGTGTTCCTCCCTCTGTACGTGTATCTTCCCAGTGTGTGTGTCTGTCTCAGTTAACATGTTTCTTGTGTCTCTGTGTGTGTCTCTGAGTGTGTTTTGAGTCTCTGAATGTGTGTGTGTCTCTCAGTGTGTGTGTCTCTCTCAGTGTGAGTGTGTCTGATTCTCAGTGTTTGTGTTTGTTTGCTCTCAGGAATGTGTGTTTGTCCAGCTGTATGTGTATGTCTCTCAGTGTGTGTGTCCCAGTGAGTTTGCCTGTCTGTGTGTCTCTGTGTGTTTCTCTCAGTGTGTTTTTAACATTCTCTCAGGGTGTGTCTCTCCCAGGACGTGTGTCTCTCAGGGTGTTTTTGTCTCTTCCAGTGTGTGTCTCTGTCAGTGTGTCTCTCTCATAGTGAGTGTGCCTGGTTCTTAGTGTGTGTCTGTATTTCTCCCACTGTATGTGTGTGCCCCTGTGTGTGTGTCCCTCTCAGGTTGCATGTCTCTGTGTGTTTCTCTGAGTGTGTTTTGACTCTCTGAATGTGTGTGTCTGTCTAAATGTGTTGTCTCTCTCAGTGTGAGTGTGTGTGATTCTCAGGGTTTGTGTGTGTCTTGCTCTCAGGAGTGTGTGACTCTTCTTGGATGAGGGTGTCTCTCAGTATGTGTGTCATTGTCACTTTGCTGTGTCTGTGTGTCTCTGGGCTTGTCTCTCTGTATGTGTGTCTCTCACCATGTGTGTCTCTCTGTGTGTTTTTCTTCTCTCCGTGTGCCTCTCTCTGAGTGTGTCTTTCTAATTGTGTTTCTCGCTCTCTCTCTCTCTGTGTCTCTGTCAGTGTGTTTCTCTTATTGTGAGTGGTACTGGTTCTTTGTGTGTGTCTGTGTGTTTGTGTTTCTCCCACTTTATGTGCATGTGTCTCAGTGTGTATGTACTTGTCAGATTGCATGTCTCTGTGTCTCTGTGTGATTTTCTCAGTGTGTTTTTAACACTCTCTCAGTGTGTGTCTCTCTCAGGATATGTGTCTCTCAGTGTGTTTTTCTCTCTCTTAGTATGTGTCTCTGTCAGTGTGTCTCTCTCATTGTGAGTGTGCCTGGTTCTTAGTGTGTGTCTGTATTTCTCCCACTGTATGTGTGTGTCTGGCAGTGTGTGATTCTCTCTCAGTTTGCGTGTCTCTGTGTGTTTCTCTCAGGGTGTTTTGACTCTCTGAATGTGTGTGTCTATCTCAGTGTGTTGTCTCTCTCAGTGTGAGTGTGTCTGATTCTCAGGGACTGGGTGTGCCTTGCGCTCAGGAGTGTGTGACTCTTCCTGGATGAGGGTGTCTCTCCGTGTGTGTGTCCTTGTCAGTTTGCTGTGTCTGTGTGTCTCTGGGCTCGTCTATCTGTATGTGTGTCTTTCAGTGTGTTTTTCTTCTCTCAGTGTGCCCCTCTCTGAGTGTGTCTTTCTAATTGTGTTTCTTTCTCTCTCTCTCTCTGTGTCTCTGTCAGTGTGTTTCTCTCATTGTGATTGGTACTGGTACTTTGTGTGTGTGTGTGTTTGTGTTTCTCCCACTTTATGTGCACGTGCCCAGTGTGTGTGTACCTGTCAGATTGCATGTCTCTGTGTCTCTGTGTGTTTCTCTCAGTGTGTTTTGACTCTCTGAATGTGTATGTCTGTCTCAGTGTGTTGTCTCTCTCAGTGTGAGTGTGTGTGATTCTCAGGGTTTGTGTGTGTCTTGTGCTCAGGCGTGTGTGACTCTTCCTGGATGAGGGTGTCTCTCAGTGTGTGTCCTTGTCAGTTTGCTGTGTCTGTGTGTCTCTTGGCTTGTCTCCTGTATGTGTGTCTCTCAGCATGTGTGTCTCGCAGTTTGTTTTTCTTTCTCTCTCAGTGTTTCTCTCTCTCAGTGAGTGTCTCTGACAGTGTGTCTCTCTCATTTTGTTTTTCTTTGTCTCTCAGTGTGTGCCTCTGTCAGTGTGTCTCTCCCATTGTGAGTGTGCCTGGTTCTTAGTGTGTGTGTGTGTTTCTCTGAGTGTATGTGTATGTCTCTCTGTGTGTATGTCTCTCGGTGTTGGCATGCGTCTGTTTGTCTCTGTATGAGTCTGTCAGTGTGTTTTGAGTCTCTGAATATGTGTGTCTCTGTGTGTATGTGGCTCTTTCAGTGTGAGTGTGTCTGATTCTCAGTGTTTGTGTTTGTTTGCTCTCAGGATTGTGTGTTTCTCCCACTGTATGTGTATGTCTCTGAGTTTGTGTGTCACTGTGAGTTTGTCCCTCTGTGTCTCTCTGTGTGTGTCTCTGTGTATGTGTGTGTCTCTCAGTGTGTTTTGACTCTCTGTGTGTGTGTCTCTCTCAATACGTGCGTCTCTCTCAGTGTGTGTGTCTCTCTCAGTGTGAGTGTGTCTGATTCTCAGTGTTTGTGTTTGTTTGCTCTCAGGAGTGTGTGTTTCTCCGACTGTAGTGTATGTCTCTCAGTGTTTGTGTTCCTCTTGTTTGCATGTCTCTGTGTGTCTCTCCGTGTGTTTTGACTCTCTCTCAGTGTGTGTGTCCCTCTCAGTGTGAGTGTGTCTGATTCTCAGTGTATGCGGGTGTCATGCTCTCAGGAGTGTTTCTCTTTTGGATGAGGGTGTCTCTAACTGTGTGTGTCCCTGTCAGTTTGCCTGTCTCTGTGTGTCTCTGTGTGTGTCTCTCATTATGTGTGTCTCTCAGTGTGTTTTTCTCTCTCTCTCTCAGTGTGTCTCTCTCTCAGTGAGTGTCTCTGTCAGTGTGTTTCTCTCATTTTGTATTCGTCTGTCTCTCAGTGTGTGTCTCTGTCAGTGTCTCTCTCATTGTGAGTGTGCCTGGTTCTTAATGTGTGTGTGTTTCTCCCAGTGTATGTGTTTCTCTCTCTGTGTGTATGTCTCTCTGAGATGGCATGCGTCTGTTTGTCTCTGTATGAGTCTCTCAGTATGTTTTGAGTCTCTGAATATGTGTGTCTCTGTGTGTGTGTGTGACTCTTTCAGTGTGAGTGTGTCTGATTCTCAGTGTTTTCAGGTGTCTTGCTCTCAGGAGTGTTTCTCTTCCTGGATGAGGGCGTCTCTCAGTGTGTGTGTCCCTGTCTGTTTTCCTGTCTCTGTGTGTCTCTGTGTTGTCTCTCATTATGTGTGTCTCTCCGTGTGATTTTCTGTCTCTCGCAGTGTGTCTCTTTCTCAGTGTGTCTCTCTCATGGTGTTTTTTATCTCTCTCAGTGTGTGTCTCTCTCAGTGTGTCTCTCTCATTTGAGTGTGCCTGGTTTTAGTGTGTGTCTGTATTTCTCCCACTGAATGTGTGTGTCTCTCAGTGTGTTTTGATTCTCTCTGCCTATGTCTCGCTCAATTAGTGTGTCTCTCTCAGTGTATGTGTCTCTCTCAGTGTGAGTGTGTCTGATTCTCAGTGTTTGTGTTTGTTTGCTCTCAGGAGTGTGTGCTTCTCCCACTGTATGTGTATGTCTCTGAGTGTGTGGGTCCCAGTGAGTTAGCCTCTCTGTTTGTCTCTGTTTCTCTCTGTATGTGTGTGTCTCTCAGTGTGTTTTGACTCTCTCTGTGTGTTTCTCTCTCAATAGTTTTGTCTCTCTCAGTGTGTGTGTCTCTCTCAGTGTGAGTGTGTCTGATTCTCAGTGTTTGTGTTTGTTTGCTCTCAGAAGTGTGTGTTTATCTCACTGTATGTGTATGTCTCTCAGTGTGTGTGTCCCTCTCAGTTTGCATGTCTCACTGTGTATCTCAGTGTGTTTTGACTCTCTCTCAGTGTGTGTGTGTCCCTCTAAGTGTGAATGTGTCTGATTCTCAGTGTTTACGTGTGTCCTGCTCTCAGGAGTGTTTCTCTTCCTGGATGAGGGTGTCTCTCAGTGTGTGTGTCCCTGTCAGTTTGCCTGTCTCTGTGTCTCTCTGTGTGTGTCTCTCATTATGTGTACCTCTCAGTGTGATTTTCTGTCTCTCTCAGTGTGTCTTTCTCAGTGTGTCTCTGTCATTATGTTTTTCTATCTCTCAGTGTGTGTCTCTGCCTGTGTGTTTCTCTCATTGTGAGTATGCCTGGTTCTGTGTGTGTGTGTGTGTGTGTGTGTGTTTCTCCCTCTGTATGTGTATGTCTCTCACTGTGTGTCTCTCTCAGTTTGCATGTCCCTGTGTGTCTCTGCATGTTTCTATCAGTGGGTTTTGAGTCTCTGAATGTGTGTGTCTCTCTCAGTGTGCATGTCTCTCTCAGTGTGAATGTGTCTGATTCTCAGTGTTTGTGTTTGTTTCCTCCAAGGTATGTGTGTTTCTCCCTTTGTATATGTAAGTCCTTCATATGTGTGTCCCTGTGAGTTTGCCTTTCTGTGTGTCTTTGCGTGTCTCTCAGTTTGTGTGAGTCTCAGTGTGTTTTTCACTGTCTCTCAGTGTGTGTCTCTGTCAGTGTGTCTCTCTCATTGTGAGTGGGCCTGGTTCTTAGTGTATGTCTCTATTTCTCCCACTGTATGTGTGTGTCCCTCATTGTGTGTTTCCCTCTCAGTTTGCATGTCTCTGTGTGTTTCTCTCAGGGTGTTTTGACTCTCTGAATGTGTGTGTCTATCTCAGTGTGTTGTCTCTCTCAGTGTGAGTGTGTCTGATTCTCAGTATTTGTGGGTGTCTTGCTCTCAGGAGTGTTTCTCTTCCTGTATGAGGGTGTCTCTCGGTGTGTATGTCCCTGTCAGGTTTCCTCTCTCTGTGTGTCTCTGCGTGTGTCTCTCAGTATGTGTCTCTCTCAGTGTGTTTTTCTGTCTCACTCAGTGTGTGTCTTTCTCAGTGTGTCTCTCTCATTGTGTGTCTTTCTCAGTGTGTCTCCCTCATTGTGTTTTGGTATCTCTCTCAGTGTGTGTCTCTGCCCGTGTGTTTCTCTCATTGTGAGTGTGCCTGGTTCTTGGTGTGAGTGTTTGTTTCTCCCTCTGTATGTGTATGTCTTTCAGTGTGTGTCTCTCTCAGTTTGCATGTCTCTGCGTGTATCTGCATGTGTCTCACAGTGGGTTTTGAGTCTCTGAATGTGTGTGTCTGTCTCAGTATGTGTGGCTCTCTCTGTGTGAGTTTGTCTGCTTCTCAGTGTTTGTGTTTGTTTGCTCCCAGGAATGTGTGTTTCTCCCACTGCATGTATAGGTCCCTCAGTATGTTTGCCCCTGTGAGTTTGCCTGTCTGTGTGTCTCTGTGTGAGTCTCTCAGTTTGTGTGCGTGTCTCAGTGTGTTCTTCACTGTCTCTCAGTGTGTGTCTGTCTCAGGGATTCTCTCTAATTGTGAGCGTGCCAGTTGTTAGTGTGTGTGTGTGTTTCTCCCTCTGTACGTGTATGTCTCCCAGTGTGTGTGTCTGTCTCAGTTTACATGTTTCTTTGTGTCTATGCGTGTTTCTGAGTGCGTTTTGAGTCTCTGAATGTGTGTGTCTCTCTCAGTGTGTGTGTCTCTCTCAGTGTGAGTGTGTCTGATTCTCAGTGTTTGTGTTTGTTTGCTCTCAGGAATGTGTGTTTCTCCCGCTGTATGTGTATGTCTCTCAGTGTGTGTGTCCCAGTGAGTTTGCCTTTCTGTGTGTCTCTGTGTGTCTCTCCGTTTGTGTGCGAGTCCCACTGTGTTTTTCACTGTCTCTCAGTGTGTGTCTCTGTCAGTGTTTCTCTCTCATTATGAGTGAGCCTGGTTGTTAGTCTATGTCTGTATTTCTCCCACTGTATGTGTGTGTCTTTCAGTGTGTGTTTCCCTCTCAGTTTGGATGTTTCTGTGTGTTTCTCTCAGTGTGTTTTGACTCTCTGAATGTGTGTGTCTGTCTCAGTGTGTTGTCTCTCTCAGTTTGAGTGTGTCTGATTCTCAGGGATTGTGTGTGTCTTGCGCTCGGGAGTGTATGACACTTCCTGGATGAGGGTGTCTCTCAGTGTGTGTGTCCTTGTCAGTTTGCTGTTTCTGTGTGTCTCTGGGCCTCCCTCTCTGCATATGTGTCTCTCAGCATGTGTGTCTCTCAGTGTGTTTTTCTCTCTCTCTCAGTGTGTCTCTCATGTGTGTCTCTGTCCATGTGTCTCTCTCATTTTGTTTTTCTCTGTCTCTCAGTGTGTGTGTCTGTCAGTGTATCTCTGTCATTTTGTTTTTCTCTGCCTCTCAGTGTGTGTCTCTGTCAGTGTGTCTCTCTCATTGTGAGTGTGCCTGGTTCTTAGTGTGTGTGTGTGTGTGTTTCTCCCAGTGTATGTGCATGTCTCTCTGAGTTGGCATGCAGCTGTTTGTCTCTCTATGAGTCTCTCAGTGTGTTTTGAGTCTCTAAATGTGTGTGTCTCTGTGTGAGTGTGTCTCTGTCACTGTCAATGTGTCTGATTCTCAGTGTTTGTGTTTGTTTGCTCTCAGGAGTGTGTGTTTCTTCCACTGTATGTGTATGTCTCTAAGTGTGTGTGTCCCAGTGAGTGTGTCTCTGTGTGTGTCCCTCTGTATGTGTGTGTCTCTCAGTGTGTTTTGACTCTCTGTGTGTGTGTCTCTCTCAATAAGTGAGTCTCTCCAGTGTGTGTGTCTCAGTGTGAGTGTGTCTGATTCTCAGTGTTTGTGTTTGTTTGCTCTCAGGAGTGTGTGTTTCTCCCACTGTATGTGTATGTCTCTAAGTGTTTGTGTCCCTCTCAGTTTGCATGTCGCTGTGTGTCTAAGTGTGTTTTGACTGTCTCTCAGTGTGTGTGTCCCTCTCAGTGTGAGTGTGTCTGATTCTCAGTGTTTGCGGGTATCTTGCTCTCAGGAGTGTTTCTCTTCCTGGATGAGGGTGTCTCTCAGTGTGTGTGTCCCTGTCAGTTTGCCTCATTCTGTGTGTCTCTGCGTGTATCTCTTTGTATGTGTCTCTCTCAGTGTGATTTATGTCTCTCTCAGTTTGTGTCTTTCTCAGTGTGTCTCTCTCATTGTGTGTCTTTCTCAGTGTGTCTCCCTCATTGTGTTTTTGTATCTCTCGCAGTGTCTGTCTCTGCCAGAGTGTTTCTATCATTGTGTGTGTGCCTGGTTCTAGGTGTGTGTGTGTGTTTCTCCCTCTGTATGTTTATGTCTCTCAGTGTGTGTCTCTCTCAATTTGCATGTCTCTGCGTGTCTCTGCATGTGTCTCACAGTGGGTTTTGAGTCTCTGAATGTGTGTGTCTCTCTCAGTGTGTGTTTCTCTCTCAGTGTGAGTGTTTCTGATTCTCAGTGTTTGTGTTTGTTTGCTCCCAGGAATGTGTGTTTCTCCAGCTGTTTGTGTATGTCTCTCAGTGTGCGTGTGTCCCTCTCAGGTTGCATGTCTCTGTGTGTCTCTGTGTGTTTCTCTCAGTGTGTTTTTAACACTTTCTCAGTGTGTGTCTCTCTCAGGATGTGTGTCTCTCAGTGTGTTTTTGTCTCTTTCAGTGTGTGTCTCTGTCAGTGTGTGTCTCTCATCGTGAGTGTGCCTGGTTCTTAGTGTGTGTCTGTATTTCTCCCACTGTATGTGTGTGTCTCTCAGTGTGTGTGGCCCTCTCAGGTTGCATGTCTCTGTGTGTCTCTGTGTGTTTCTCTGAGTGTGTTTTGACTCTCTGAATGTGTGTGTCTGTCTCAGTATGTTGTCTTTCTCAGTGTGAGTGTGTCTGATTCTCAGGGTTTGCTGGTGTCTTGTTCTCAGGAGTGTTTCTCTTCCTGGATGAGGGTGTCTCTCAGTTTGTGTGTCCCTCTCAGTGTGAGTGTGTCTCATTCTCATTGTTTGAGGGTGTCTTGCGCTCAGGAGTGTTTCTCTTCCTGGATGAGGGTGTCTCTCTGTGTGTGTCCCTGTCAGTTTGCCTGTCTCTGTGTATCTCTGTGTGTGACTCTCAGTTTATGTGTTTCTGTGTGTTTTTCTGTCTCTCTCAGGGTGTGTCTTTCTCAGTGTGTCTCTCTCATTGTGTTTTTGTATCTCTCTCAGTGGGTTTTTCTGCCACTGTGTTTCTGTCATTGTGAGTGTGCTGGGTTCTTGGTGTGTTTGTGTGTTTCTTCCTCTGAATGTGTATGGCTCTCAGAGTGTGTGTCCCTCTCAGGTTGCATGTCTCTGTGTGTCTCTGTGTGTTTCTCTCAGTCTGTTTTGACTCTCTGAATGTGTGTGTCTGTTTCATTGTGTTGTCTCTTTCAGTGTGAGTGTGTCTGATTCTCAGGGTATGTGTGTGTCTTGCACTCAGGAGTGTTTGACTCTTCCTGGATGAGAGTGTCTCTCAGTGTGTGTATCCTTGTCAGTTTGCTGTGTCTGTGTGTCCTGGGCTTGTCTCTCTGTATGTGTGTCTCTCAGCATGTGTGTCTCTCAGTGTGTTTTTCTTTTCTCAGTGTGCCTCTCTCTGAGTGTGTCTTTCTACTTGTGTTTCTCTCTCTCTCTCTCTGTGTCTCAGTCAGTGTGTTTCTCTCATTGTGAGTGGTACTGGTTCTTTGTGTGTGTGTGTGTGTGTTTCTCCAACTTTATGTGTGTGTGTCTCAGTGTGTGTCTACCTGTCAGATTGCATGTCTCTGTGTCTCTGTGTGTTTCTCTCAGTGTGTTTTTCACACTGTTTCAGTGTGTGTCTCTCTCAGGATGTGTGTGTCTCATTGTGTTTTTCTCTCTCTCAGGTTGTGTCTCTGTCAGTGTGTCTCTCTCATTGTGAGTGTGCCTGGTTCTTAGTGTGTGTCTGTGTTTTTACCACTGAATGTGTGTGTCTTGCAGTGTGTGTTTCCCTCTCAGTTTGCGTGTCTCTGTGTTTCTCTCAGTGTGTTTTGACTCTCTGAATATGTGTGTCTGTCTCAGTGTGTTGTCTCTCTTAGTGTGAGCATGTCTGATTCTTAGGTTTGTGTGTGTCTTGCGCTCAGGAGTGTGTGACTCTTCCTGGATGAGGGTGTTTCTCAGTGTGTGTGTCCTTGTCAGTTTGCTGTGTCTGTGTGTCTCTGGGCTTGTCTCTCTGTATGTGTGTCTCACAGCATGTGTCTCTCTCAGTGTGTTTTCCTCTCTCTTTCAGTGTGTGTCTCTCTGAGTGAGTGTCTCTATCAGTGTGTCTCTCTAGTTTGTTTTTCTCTGTCTCTCAGTGTGTGTCTCTGTCAGTGTGTCTCTCTCACTATGAGTGTGCCTGGTTCTTAGTGTGTGTCTGTTTCTCCCAGTGTATGTGTAAGTCTCTCTGAGTCTGTCTCTGTATGAGTCTCTCAGTATGTTTTGAGTCTCTGAATGTGTGTGTCTCTGTGTGTGTGTCTCTCTAAGTATGAGTGTGTCTGATTCTCAGTGTTTGTGTTTGTTTGCTCTAAGGAGAGTGTGTTTCTCCTACTGTATGTGTATGTCTCTGAGTGTGTGTGTCCCAGTGAGTTTGTCTCTCTGTGTATCTCTGTGTGTCTCTATGTATGTGTGTGTCTCTCAGTGATTTGACTCTCTGTGTTTGTGTCTCTCTCAATAAGTGAGTCTCTCTGTGTGTTTGTCTCTCTCAGTGTGAGTGTGTCTGATTCTCAGTGTTTGCCTTTGTTTGCTCTCACTAGTGTGTGTTTCTCTGATTCTATGTGTATGTCTCTCAGTGTGTGTGTCCCTCTATGTTTGCATGTCGCTCTGTGACTTTCAGTGTGTTTTGACTCACTCTCAGAGTGTGTGTCCCTCTCAGTGTGAATGGGTCTGATTCTAAATGTTTGTAGGTATCTTGCTCTCAGGATTGTTTCTCTTCTGGATGAGGGTTTCCCTCAGTGTGTTTATCCCAGTGAGTTTGCCTGTCTCTGTGGGTTTCTGTGTGTGTCTCTCAGTATGTGTGTCTCTCAGTATGTGTGTCTCTCAGTGTGATTCTGTCTCTCTCAGTGTGTGTCTTTCTCAGTGTGTCCCTCTCATTGTGTTTTTGTATCTCTCTCTGTGTGTCTCTGCCAGTGTGTTTCACTCATTTTGCCTGTGCCTGGCTCTTGGTGTGTTCGTGTGTTTCTCCCTCTCTATGTGTATGTCTCTCAGTGGGTGTCTCTCTCTCTTTGCATATTTCTGCGTGTCTATGCATGTGTGTCTGAGTGTGTTTTGAGTCTCTGAATGTGTGTGTCTCTCTCAATATGTGTGTCTCTCTCAGTGTGAGTGTGTGTGATTCTCAGGGGTTGTGTATGTCTTGGGCTCTGGAGTGTGTGACTCTTCCTGGATAACGGTGTAATCTCAGTGTGTGTGTCCCTGTCAGTTTGCTAGTCTCTGGGTGTCTCTGTGTGTGTCTCTCAGTATGTGTGTCTCTCAGTATGTGTGTCTCTCAGTGTGTTTTTCTGTCTCTCTCAGTGTGTGTCTTTCTCAGTGTGTCTCTCATTGTGTTTTTGTATCTATTTCAGTGTGTGTTTCTGTCAGTGTGTTTCTCTCATTGTCAGTGTGCCTGGTTCTCAGTGTGTGTGTCTGTGTTTCTCCCTCTGAATGTGTATGTCTCTCAATGTGTGTCTGTCTGGGTTTGCATGTCTCTGCGTGTCTCTGTGTGTGTCTCTCAGTGTGTTTTGAGTCTATGAATGTGTGTGTCTCTCTCAGTGTGTGTGTGTCTCTCTCAGTGTGAGTGTGTCTGATTCTCAGTGTTTGTGTTTGCTCTCAGGAGTGTGTGTTTCTCTCACTGTATGTGTATGTCTCTAGAGTGTGTGTATGTCTCTAAGTGTGTGTGTCCCTCTGAGTTTGCATGTGTGTCTCTGCATGTGTCTCTCAGTGGGTTTTGAGTCTCTGAATGTGTGTGTCTGTCTCAGTGTGTGTGTCTCTCTCAGTGTCAGTGTGTCTATTCTCAGTGTTTGTGTTTGATTGCACCTAGAAATGTGTGTTTCTCCCACTCTATGTGTATGTCTCTGAGTGTGTATGTCCCAGTGAGTTTGCCTCTGTGTGTCTCTGTGTGTCTCTCTGCATGTGTGTCTCTCAGTGTGTTTTAAATCTCTGTGTGTGTGTCTCTCTCAATAAGTGTGTCTCTCTCAGTGTGTGTGTTTCTCACAGTGGGAGTGTGTCTGATGCTCAGTGTTTGAGTTTGTTTGCTCTCAGGAGTGTGTGTTTCTCCGACTATGTGTATGTCTCTCAGTGTGTGTGTCCCTCTCAGGTTTCATGTGTCTGTGTGTCTCTGTGGGTGTCTCTAAGTGTGTTTTGACTCTCTCTCAGTGTGTGTGTCCCTCTCAGGTTGAGTGTGTCTGATTCTCAGTGTTTGTGGGTGTCTTGCTCTCAGGAGTGTTTCTCTTCCTGGATGAGGGTGTCTCTCAGTGTGTGTGTCCCTGTCAGTTTGCCTGTTTCTGTGTGTGCCTGCATGTGTCTCTCAGTATGTGTGTCCCTCAGTGTGTTTTTCTGTCTCTCTCAATGTGTGTCTTTCTTATTGTGTCTCTCATTGTGTTTTTGTATGTCTCTCACTGTGTGTTTCTGCCAGTGTGTTTCTCTAGTTTTGAGTGTGCCTGGTTCTTAGTGTGTATGTGTGTATTTCTCCCTCTGTATGTAGATGTTTCTCAGTGTGTGTCTCTCTCAGTTTGCATGTCTCAGCGTGTCTCTGCATGTGTCTCTCAGTGGATTTTGAGTCTCTGAATGTGTGTGTCTCTCTCAGTGTGAGTGTGTCTGATTCTCAGTGTTTGTGTTTGTTTGGTCCCAGGAATGTGTGTTTCTCCCACTGTATGTAAGTCCCTCAGTATGTATGTCCCTTGAGTTTTCCTGTCTGTGTGTCTCTGTGTGAGTCTCTCAGTTTGTGTGCATGTTTCAGAGTGTTTTTCACTGTCTCTCAGTGTTTGTCTCTCTCAGGATTTTCTCTAATTGTGAGCGTGCTGCTTGTTAGTGTGTGTGAGTGTGTGTTTCTCCCTGTGTACGAGCATGTCTCCCAGTGTGTATGTCTGTCTCAGTTTACATGTTTCTTTGTGTCTCTGTGTGTGTCTCTCAGTGTGTTTTGAGTCTCTGAATGTGTGTGTCTCTGTGTCTCTGTGTCTCTTTCAGTGTGAGTGTGTCTGATGCTCAGTGTTTGAGTTTGTTTGCTCTCAGGAGTGTGTGTTTCTACCACTCTATCTGTATGTCTCTCAGTGTGTGTGTCTCTCTCAGATTGCATGTCTCTGTGTGTCTCTGTGTGTGTCTCTAAGTGTGTTTTGACTCTCTCTCAGTGCTTGTGTCCCTCTCAGGGTGAGCGTGTCTGATTCTCAGTGTTTGTGGGTGTCTTGCTCTCAGGAGTGTTTCTCTTCCTGGATGAGGGTGTCTCATAGTGTGTGTGTCCCTGTCAGTTTGCCTGTCTCTGTGTCTCTATGTGTGTCTCTCAGTATGTGTCTCTCTCAGTGTGTTTTTCTGTCTCTCTCAGTGTGTGTCTATCCCAGTGTGTCTCTCATTATATTTTTGTATCTCTCTCAGTGCGTGTCTCTGTCAGTGTGTTTCTCTCATGGTGGGTGTGCCTTGTTCTCAATGTGTGTGTGTGTGTTTCTCCCTCTGTATGTGTATGTCTCTCAGTGTGTGTCTGTCTGGGTTTGCATGTCTCTGTGTGTCTCTGCATGTGTCTCTCAGAGGGTTTTAAGTCTCTGAGTCTGTGTGTCTGTCTCAGTGTGACTGTGTCTGATTCTCAGTGTTTGTGTTCTTTTGCTCTCAGGAGTGTGTGTTTCTCACACTGTATGCGTATATCTCTTAGTGTGTGTGTCCCTGTGTCTTTGCCTGTCTGTGTGTCTCTGTATATGTCTTTCAGTTTGTGTGTGTCACTCAGTGAGTTTTTCACTGTCTCTTCGTGTGTATCTCTCTCAGGGATTCTCTCTAATTGTGAGCGTGCTGGTTGTTCGTGTGTGTGTGTGTTTCTTCCTGTGTACGTGTTGGTCTCCCAGTGTGTGTGTATGTCTCAGTTTACATGTTTCTTTGTGTCTCTGTGTGTGTCTCTGAGTGTGTTTTGAGTCTCTGAATGTGTGTGTCTCTCTCAGTGTGAGTGTGTCTGATTCTCAGTGTTTGTGTTTGTTTGCTCTCAGGAATGTGTCTTCGTCCAGCTGTATGTGTATGTCTCTCAGTGTGTGTGTCCCAGTGCGTTTGCCTGTCTGTGTGTCTCTGTGTGTTTCTCTCAGTGTGTTTTTAACACTCTCTCAGTGTGTGTCTCTCTCAGGATGTGTGTCTCCCAGTGTGTTTTTCTCTCTCTCAGTGTATGTCTCTGTGAGTGTGTCTCTCTCATTGTGAGTGTGCCTAGTTCTTATTGTGTGTCTGTATTTCTCCCACTGTATGTGTGTGTCTCTCAGTGTGTGTGTCCCTCTCAGGTTGCATGACTGTGTGTCTCTGTGTGTTTCTCTCAGTGTGTTTTGACTATCTGAATGTGTGTGTCTGTCTCGGTGTGTTATCTCTCTCAGTGTGAGTGTGTCTGATTGTCAGGGTTTTTGTGTGTCTTGCTCTCAGGAGTGTGTGACTCTTTCTGGATGAGGGTGTCTCTCAGTGTGTGTGTCCTTGTCACTTAGCTGTGTCTCTGTGTCTCTGGGCTTGTCTCTCTGTATATGTGTCTCTTAGCATGTGTGTCTCTCAGTGTGTTTTTCTTTTGCCAGTGTGACTCTCTCTGAGTGTGTCTTTCTAATTGTGTTTCTCTCTCTCTCTGGGTCTCTGTCAGTGTGTTTTTCTCATTGTGAGTGGTACTGGTTCTGTGTGTGTGTGTGTGTGTGTTTCACCCAATTTATGTGCATGTGTCTCAGTGTGTGTCTACCTGTCAGATTGCATGTCTCTGTGTCTCTGTGTGTTCCTCTCAGTGTGTTTTTAACACTCTCTCAGTGTGTGTCTCTCTCAGGATGTGTGTCTCTCAGTATGCTTTTCTTTCTCACAGTGTGTGTCTGTGTCAGGGTGCCTCTCTCATTGTGAGTGTGCCTGGTTCTTAGTGTGTGTCTGTATTTCTCCCACTGTATGTGTGTGTCTGGCAGTGTGTGTGTCCCTCTCAGTTTGCGTGTCTCTGTGTGTTTCTCTCAGTGTGTTTTGACTCTCTGAATGTGTGTGTCTGTCTCAGTGTGTTGTCTCTCTCAGTGTGAGTGTGTGTGATTCTCAGGGTTTGTGTGTGTCTTGCGCTCAGCAGTGTGTGACTCTTCCTGGATGAGGGTGTCTCTCAGTGTGTGTCCTTGTCAGTTTGCTGTGTCTGTGTGTCTCTGGGCTTGTCTCCCTGTATGTGTGTCTCACAGCATGTGTGTCTCTCAGTGTTTCTCTCTCTCTCTCAGTGTGTGTCTCTCTCAGTGAGTGTCTCTGTCAATATGTCTCTCTCATTTTGTTTTTCTCTCTCTCTCAGAGTGTGTCTGTGTCAGTGTGTCTCTCCCATTGTGAGTGTGCCTGGTTCTTAGTGTGTGTGTGTGTTTCTACCAGTGTATGTGTATGTCTCTCTGTGTGTATGTCTCTCTGAGTTGGCATGCGTCTGTTTGTCTCTGTATGAGTCTCTCAGTGTGTTTTGAGTCTCTGAATGTGTGTGTCTCTGTGTGTGTGTGTCTCTCTCAGTGTGAGCGTGTCTGATTCTTAGTGTTTGTATTTGTTTGATCTCAAGAGTATCTGTTTCTCCCACTGTATGTGTATGTCTCTGAGTGTGTGTGTCCCAGTGAGTTTGCCTCTCTGTGTGTCTCTGTGTGTGTCTCTCCGTATGTGTGTCTCTCTCAGTGTGTTTTGAATCTCTGTGTGTGTGTCTCTCTAAATAAGCATGTATCTCTCAGTGTGTGTGTCTCTCTCAGTGTAAGTGTGTCTGAATCTCAGTGTTTGTGTTTGTTTGCTCTCAGGAGTGTGTGTTTCTCCCACTGTATGTGGATGTCTCTCAGTGTGTGTGTCCCTCTATGTTTGCATGTCTCTCTGTGTCTCTCAGTGTGTTTTGACTCTCTCTCAGTGTGTGTGTCCCTCTCAGTGTGAGTGTGTCTGATTCTCAGTGTTTGCCGGTGTCTTACTCTCAGGAGTGTTTCTCTTCCTGGATGAGGGTGTCTCTCAATGTGTGGGTCCCTGTCAGTTTGCCTGTCTCTGAGTGTCTCTGTGTGTGTCTCTCATTATGTGTGTCTCTCAGTGTCATTTTCTGTCTCTCTTAGTGTGTGTCTTTCTCCGTGTGTCTCTCATTATATTTTTGTATCTCTCTCAGTGTGTGTCTCCACCAGTGTGTTTCTCTCATTGTGAGTGTGCCTGGTTCTTGGTGTGTGTGTGTGTGTTTGTCCCTCTGTATGTGTATGTCTCTCATTGTGTGTCTCTCTCAGTTTGCATGTCTCGGCGTGTCTCTGCATGTGTCTCTCAGTGGGTTTTGAGTCTCTGAATGTGTGTGCCTGTCTCACTTTGTGTGTCTCTCTGTGTGAATGTGTCTGATTCTCTGTGTTTGTTAGCTCCCAGGAATATGTGTTTCTCCCTCTATATGTGCAAGTCCCTCAGTATGTGTGTCGCTGTGAGTTTGCCTTTCTGTTTGACTCTGTGTGTCTCTCAGTTTGTGTGCGAGTCTCAGTGTGTTTTCCACTGCCTCGCAGTGTGTGTATCTCTCAGGTATTCTCTCCTATTGTTAGCGTGCTGGTTGTTAGTGTGTGTGTGTGTTTCCGTCTGTAAGTGTATGTCTCCCAGTGTGTGTGTCTGTCTCAGTTAACATATTTCTTTGTGTCTCTGTGTGTGTCACTCACTGTGTTTTGAGTCTCTGAATGTGTGTGTTTCTCTCAGGGTGTCTGTCTCTCTCAGTGTGAGTGTGTCTGATTCTCAGTGATTTTGTTTGTTTGCTCTCAGGAATGTGTGTTTCTCCAGCTGTATGTGTATGTTTCTCAGTGTGTGTGTCCCAGTGAGTTTGCCTGTCTGTGTGTCTCTGTGTGTATCTCTCAGTGTGTTTTAACAGTCTCTCAGTGTGTGTCTCTCTCAGGATGTGTGTCTCTCAGTGTGTTTTTGTGTCTCTTAGTGTGTGTCTCTGTCAGTGTGTCTCTCTCATTGTCAGTGTGCCTGGTTCTTAGTGTGTGTCTGTATTTCTCCCACTGTATGTGTGTGCACCTCAGTGTGTGTGTGTCCCAGTGAGTTTGCCTTTCTGTGTGTCTCTGTGTGTCTCTCAGTTTGTTTCTGAGTCTCAGTGTGTTTTTCACTTTCTCTCAGTGTGTGTCTCTGTCAGTGTGTCTCTCTCATAACGAGTGGGCCTGGTTCTTAGTGTATGTCTGTATTTCTCCCACTGCATGTGTGTGTCTCTCAGTGTGTGTTTCCCTCTCAGTTTGCGTGTCTCTGTGTGTTTCTGTCTGTCTGTTTTGACTCTCTGAATGTGTGTATCTGTTTCAGTGTGTTGGCTCTCTCAGTGTGAGTGTGTCTGATTTTCAGGGTCTGTGTGGGTCTTTCACTCAGGAGTGTATGACTCTTCCTGGATCAGGGTGTCTCTCAGTGTGTGTGTCCTTGCCAGTTTGCTGTGTCTGTGTATCTCTGGGCTTGTCTCTCTGTATGTGGGTCTCTCAGCATGTGTGTCTTTCAGTGTGTTTTTCTCTTCTTCTCACTGTGTGTCTCTCTCAGTCAGTGTCTCTCTCAGTGTATCTCTCTCATTTTGTTTTCCTCTGTCTATCTGTGTGTGTCTCTGTCAGTGTGTCTCTCATTGTGAGTGTGCCTTATTCTTAGTGTGTGTGTGTGTTTCTCCCTCTGTATGTGTATGTCTCTTAGTGTGTGTGTGTGTTTCTCCCTCTGTATGTGTATGTCTCTCAGTGTGTGTCTCTCGTAGTTGGCCTCTCACTTTGTGTCTCTGCATGTGTCTCTCAGTGGGTTTTGAGTCTCTGAATATGTGTGTCTGTCTGAGTGTGTGTCTCTCTCTCAGTGTGAGTGTGTCTGATTCTCAGGGTTTGTGTTTGTTTGCTCCCAGGAATGTGTGTTTCTCCCACTGTATGTGTATGTCTCTGCGTGTGTGTGTCCCAGTGAGTTTGCCTCTCTGTGTGTCTCTGTGTGTGTCTCTCTGCATGTGTGTGTGTCTCAGTGTGTTTCGACTCTCTCTGTGTATGTCTCTCTCAATAAGTTGTCTGTCTCAGTGTGTGTGTTTCTCTCAGTGTGAGTGTGTCTGATTCTCAGTGTTTGTGTTTGTTTGCTCTCAGGAGTGTGTGTTTCTCCCACTGTATGTGTATGTCTCTCAGTGTGTGTGTCCCTCAGTGTTTGCATGTCTCTGTGTGTCTCTGTGTGTGTCTCTCAGTGTGTTTTGCCTCTCTCTCAGTGTGTGTCCCTCTCAGTGTGAGTGTGTCTGATTCTCAGTATTTGTGGCTGTCTTGCTCTCAGAAGTGTTTCTCTTCCTGGATGAGGGTGTCTCTGTGTGTGTGTGTCCCTGTCATTCTGCCTGTCTCTGTGTCTCTCTGTGTGTGTCTCTCAGTAAGTGTGTCTCTCAGTGTGTTTTTCTGTCTCTCTCAGTGTGTGTCTTTCTCAGTGTGTCTCTCTCATTATGCTTTTGTACCTCGCTCAGTGTGTGTCTCTGCCAGTGTGTTTCCCTCACTGTGAGTGTGCCTGATCTTGGTGTGTGTGTGTGTTTCTCCTTCTGTATGTGTATGTCTCTCAGTGTGTGTCTCTCGTAGTTGGCCTCTCACTTTGTGTCTCTGCATGTGTCTCTCAGTGGGTTTTGAGTCTCTGAATATGTGTGTCTCTCTGAGTGTGTGTCTCTCTCAGTGTGAGTGTGTCTGATTCTCAGGGTTTGTGTTTGTTTGCTCCCAGGAATGTGTGTTTCTCCCACTGTATGTGCATGTCTCTGCGTGTGTGTGTCCCAGTGAGTTTGCCTCTCTGTGTGTCTCTGTGTGTGTCTCTCCGCATGTGTGTGTTTCTCAGTGTGTTTTGACTCTCTCTGTGTGTGTCTCTCTCAATAAGTGTGTCTCTCTCAGTGTGTGTGTCTCTCTCAGTGTGAGTGTGTGATTCTCAGTGTTTGTGTTTGTTTGCTCTGAGGAGTGTGTGTTTGTACTAATGTATGTGTATGTCTGTGTGTGTGTGTGTCTGTCTCAGGTTGCATGTCTCTGTGTGTCTCCCTTTGTGTCGCTCAGTGTGTTTTGACACTCTCTCAGTGCTTGTAACCCTCTCAGTGTGAGTGTGTCTGATTCTCAGTGTTTGTGGGTGCCTTGCTCTTAGGAGTGTGTCTCTCCCTGGATGAGGGTGTCTCTCAGAGTGTGTGTCCCTGTCATTTTGCATGTCTCTGTGGGTCTCTGTGTGTGTCTCTCAGTATGTGTGTCTCTCAGTATGTGTGTCTCTCAGTGTGTTTTACTGTCTCTCTCAGTATGTGTCTTTCTTAGTGTGTCTCTCATTGTGTTTTTGTATCTCTCTCAGTTTATGTCTCTGTCAGGTTTTCTCTCATTGTGAGTGTGCCTGGTTCTCAGTGTGTTTGTGTTTGTTTCTCCCTCTGTGTGTGTATATCTCCCAGTGTGTGTCTGTCTGGGTTTGCATGACTGCGTGTCTCTGCATGTGACTCTCAGTGGGTTTTGAGTCTCTGAATGTGTGTGTCTGTCTCACTGTGTGTGTCTGTCTCAGTGTGAATGTGTTTGATTCTCAGAGTTTGTGTTTGTTTGCTCTCTGGAGTGTGTGTTTCTCCCACTGTATGCGTATATCTCTTAGTGTGTGTGTCCCTGTGAGTTTGCCTGTCTGTGTGTCTCTGACTGTGTCTCTCAGGTTGTGTGCATCACTCAGTGTGTTTTTCACTGTCGATCAGTGTGTATCTCTCTCAGGGATTCTCTCTAATTGTGAGCGTGCCGGTTGTTAGTGTGTGTGTGTGTTTCTCCCTGTGTACGTGTACGTCTCCTAATCTGTGTGTATGTCTCAGTTTACATGTTCCTTTGTGTCTCTGTATGAGTCTCTCCGTGTGTTTTGAGTCTCTGAATGTGTGTGTCTCTCTCAGCGTGTGTGTCTCTCTCAGTGTGAGTGTGTCTGATTCTCATTGTTTGTGCTTGTTTGCTCTCAGGAATGTGTGTTTCTCCAGCTGAATGTTTATGTCTCTCAGTGTGTGTGTCCCAGTGTGTTTGCCTGTCTGTGTGTCTCTGTGTGTTTCTCTCAGTGTGTTTTTCACACTCTCTGAGTGTGTCTCTCTCAGGGTGTGTGTCTCTCGGTGTGTTTTTGTATCTTTCAGTGTGTGTCTCTGTCAGTGTGTCTCTCTAATTGTGAGTGTGCCTGGTTCTTAGTGTGTGTCAGTATTTCTCCCACTGTATGTGTGTGTCTCTCAGTGTGTGTGTCCCTCTCAAGTTGCATGTCTCTGTGTGTCTCTGTGAGTTTCTCTCAGTGTGTTTTAACTCTCTGAATGTGTGCGTCTGTCACAGTGTGTTGTCTCTCTCAGTGTGAGTGTGTCATATTCTCAGGGTTTTTGTGTGTCTTGTGCTCAGGAGTCTGTGACTCTTCCTGGATGAGGGTGTCTCTCAGTGTATGTGTCCTTGTCAGTTTACTGTGTCTGTGTGTCTCTGGGCTTGTCTCTCTGTATGTGTGTCTCTCAGCCAGTGTGTCTCTCAGTGTGTTTTTCTCTCTCCGTCAGTGTCTCTCATTGAGTGTCTCTGTCAGTGTGTCTCTCTCATTTTGTTTTTCTCTGTCTCTAGTGTGTGTCTGTTTCAGTGTGTCTCTCTCATTGTGAGTGTGCCTGGTTCTTAGTGTGTGTGTGTGTTTCTCCCTCTGTATGTGTATGTCTCTCAGTGTGTCCGTCTGGTTTTGCATGTCTCTGCATGAGTCTCTCAGTGGGATTTGTGTCTCTGGATGTGTGTGTCTCTCTCAGGGTGAGTATGTCTGATTCTCAGTGTTTGTGTTTGTTTGCTCTCAGGAGTGTGTGTTTCTCCCACTGTATGCGTATATCTCTTAGTCTGTATGTCCCAGTGAGTTTGCCTCTCTGTGTGTCTCTGTGTGTTTCTCTCAGTGTGTTGTTAACACTCTCTCAGTGTGTGTCTCTCTCAGGATGTGTGTCTCTCAGTGTTTTTTGTCTCTTTCAGTGTTTGTCTCTGTCAGTGTGTCTCTCTCATTGTCAGGTTGCCTGGTTCTTAGTGTGTGTCTGTATTTCTCCCAGTGTATGCGTGTGTCTCTCAGTGTGTGTGTCCGTCTCAGGTTGCATGTCTCTGTGTGTCTCTGTGTGTTTCTCTCAGTGTGTATTGACTCTCTGAATGGGTGTGTCTGTCTCAGTGTGTTATCTCTCTCAGTGTGAGTGTGTCTGATTCTCAGGCGTTGTGTGTGTCTTGCTCTCAGGAGTGTGTGACTCTTCCTGGATGAGGGTGTCTCTCAATGTGTGTGTCCTTGTCAGCTTGCTGTGTCTGGGTGTTTTGGGCTTGTCTCTGTATGTGTGCCTCTCAGCATGTGTTTCTCTCAGTGTGTTGTGTGTTTCTCTCTCTCTCTCTCAGTGTGTGTCTTTCTCAGTGAGTGTCTCTGTCATGTGTCTCTCTCTTTTTGTTTTTCTCTGTCTCTCAGTGTGTGACTCTGTCAGTGTGTCTCTCTCATTGTGAGTGTGCCTGATTCTTAGTATGTGTGTGTGTTTCGTCCAGTGTATGTGTATGTCTCTCTGTGTGTATGTCTCTCTGATTTTGCGTGTGTCTGTCTGTCTCTGTATGAGTCTCTCAGTGTGTTTTGAGTCTCTGAATGTGTGTGTCTCTGTGTGTGTGTGTCTGTCTCAATGTGAGTGTGTCTGATTCTCAGTGTTTGTGTTTGTTTGCTCTCAGGAGTGTGTGTTTCTCCCACTGTATGTGTATGTCTCTGAATGTGTGTGTCCCGGGGAGTTTGCCTCTCTGTGTGTCTCTGTGTGTGTCTCTCTGTATGTGTCTCTCTGTATGTGTGTGTCTCTCAGTGTGTCTAGACACACTGTGTGTGTGTCTCTCAAGAAGTGTGTCTCTCAGTGTGTGTGTTTCAGTGTGAGTGTGTCTGATTCTCTGTGTTTGTGTTTGTTTGCTCTCATGAGTGTGTGTTTCTCCCACTGTATGTGTATGTCTCTCAGTGTGTGTGTCTCTCAGATTGCATGTCTCTGTGTGTGTCTCTCAGTGTGTTTTGACTCTCTCTCATTGCTTGTGTCTCTCTCAGTGTGAGTGTGTCTGATTCTCAGGGTTTGCGAGTGTCTTGCTCTGAGGAGTGTTTCTCTCCTGGATGAGGGCGTCTCTCAATGTGTGTGTCCCAGTCAGTTTGCCTGTCTCTGTGTGTCTCTGTGTGTGTCTCTCAGTATGTGTGTCTCTCAGTGTGTTTTTCTGACTCTCTCAGTGTGTGTCTTTCTTAGTGTGTCTCTCATTGTGTATTTGTATCTCTCTCAGTGTTTTTCTCTGTCAGTGTGTTTCTCTCATTGTGAATGTGCCTGGTTCTCAGTATGTGTGTGTGTGTTTCTCCCTCTGTAAATTTATGGCTCTCAGTATGTGTCTCTCTCAGTTTGCCTGTCAGTGCATGTCTCTTCATGTGTCTCTCAGTGGGTTTTGGGTCTCTGAATATTTGTGTCTCTCTCAGTGTGTGTGTCTCTCTCAGTGTGAGTGAGTCTGATTCTCAGTGTTTGTGTTTGTTTGCTCCCAGGAATGTGTGTTTCTCCCACTGTATGTGTAAGTCCCTCAGTATATGTGTCCCTGTGAGTTTGCCTGTCTGTGTGTCTCTGTGTGTGTCTCTCAGTTTGTGTGCGTCTCTCAGTGTGTTTTTCACTGTCTCTCAGTGTGTGTATATCTCAGGGATTCTCTCTAACTGTGAGCGTGCCGGTTGTTAGTGTGTGAGTGTGTTTCTCCCTGTGTACGTGTATGTCTCCCAGTGTGTGTGTTTGTCTCAGTTTACATGTTTCTTTGTGTCTCTGTGTGTGTCTCTGAGTGTGTTTTGAGTCTGAATATGTGTGTCTCTCTCAGTGTAAGTGTGTCTGATTCTCAGTGTTTGTGTTTGTTTGCTCCCAGGAATGTGTGTTTCTCCAGCTGTATGTGTATGTCTCTCAGTGTGTGTGTCCCAGTGTGTTTGCCTGTCTGTGTGTCTCTGTGTGTTTCTCTCAGTGTGTTTTTAACACTCTCTCAGTGTGTGTCTCTCTCAGGATGTCTGTCTCACAGTGTGTTTTTGTGTCTTTCAGTGTCTATCTCTGTCAGTGTGTCTCTCTCATTGTGAGTGTGCCTGCTTCTTAGTGTGTGTCTGTATTTCTCCCACTGTATTTGTGTGTTTCGCAGTGTGTGTGTCCCTCTCAGGTTGCATGTCTCTGTGTGTCTCTGTGTGTTTCTCTCAGTGTGTTTTGACTCTCTGAATGTGTGTGTCTGTCTCAGTGTGTTGTCTCTCTCAGTGTGAGTGTGTCAGATTCTCAGGGTTTGTGTGTGTCTTGCGCTCAGGAGTGTGTGACTCTTCCTGGATGATTGTGTCTCTCAGTGTGTGTGTCTCAGTCATTTTGCCTGTCTCTGTGTGTCTCTGTGTGTGTCTCTCTGTATGTTTGTCTCTCAGTGTGTTTTTCTGTATCTCTCAGTGTGTGTCTTTCTCAGTGTCTCTCTCATTGTGTTTTTGTATCTCTCTCAGTGTTTCTCTGTCAGTGTGTTTCTCTCATTGTTAGTGTGCCTGGTTCTCAGGGTGTGTGTGTGTGTTTCTCCTTCGGTATGTGTATGTCTCTCAGTGTGTGTCTCTCTCAGTTTGCCTGTCCGTGTGTCTCTGCATGTGTCTCTCAGTGGGTTTTGAGTCTCTGACTGTGTGTCTGTCTCAGTGTGTGTGTCTGTCTCAGTGTGAGTGTGTCTGATTCTCAGTGTTTGTGTTTGTTTGCTCCCAGGAATGTGTGTTTCTCCCACTGTATGTGTAAGTCCCTCAGTATGTGTGTCCCTGTGTGTTTGCCTGTCTGTGTGTCTCTGTGTGTGTCTCTCAATGTGTGTGTCTCTATGTCTCTCTGTGTGTGTCTCTCAAGGTGTGTGACTCTGAGTGTATGTCCCTCTCAGTTTCTGTGTGTGTCTCTCACTGTGTGTTTCTCTTTCTGTTTTCGGATGTCTCTCTTTCACATTGTGTGTGTGTGTCTTTCTCAATGAGGGTGTGTTTCTCTATGTTTTGTGTTCAGTCATGCACATTGTGTGTGTTTACTCTCATATAGTGTGTGTCTCTCTCAGTGTGAGTGTGTCTGTCAGTGTGTTTGTGTGTCTCTCTCAGTGTGAGTCTGTCTTTTCCTCAGGGTGTGTGTGCCTGTATTAGTTTTTCTCTCTCTGTAAGGGTATGTTTCTCAGTGTGTGTATCTGTCAATTGTGTTTCTGTATGTGTCTCTGTGTGTGTTTATCAGGGTTTGTGACGCTCTCTCAGTGTGTATATCTCTCTCAGTGCATTTGTCTGTCTCTCAGTGTGTGTGCCTCTCTCTTGGTGTGTATGTGTCTTTTGTGTCTCTCAGTGTTAATATGTCTGGTTCTCAGTGTGTGTTTGTGTGTCAGTGTGCATGAGTCTCTCTCTCTGTATGTATATGACTAACAGTGTGTGTGTTGTGTCTGTTCATTGTGTGTCTCTATGGGTCTCTGTGTGTGTCTTTCAGTGTTTGTGACTCTTGAAGTGTTTAAGTCTGTCGGTGTGTGTGTCTCTCAGTGTGTGTTTCTCTCTCTCAGTGTGTGTCTGTTTCTCTCTCTGTATTTGTATGTTCTAAGTGTGTGTGTGTGTGTGTCTGTGTGTGTGTCTCTATGTGTCACTGAGTGTGGCTCACAGTGTATGTTTCTCTCAGTTTCTGTGTCTCTCACAGTGTGTTTCTCCTTCTCAGTGTGGATGTCTCTCTCTCTCTTAGTGTGTGTGTCTCTCAGTGTTTGTGTGTCTCTGTATGTTGTGTGTTCATTATTTCACAGTTGGTGTCTCTCTCTTGAATGTGTCTTTCCCAGTGTGTGTGTGTGTGTGTGTGTGTCTCAGTGTGCATGGATAACTCTCAGCATGTGTGTTTCCCTTTCAGTGTGTGTGTCTTTGTGTGTGTGTCTCTGTGTGTGTGTCTCTGTGTGACTGTCACAATGTCTCTGTTTGTGTGTCTCCCAGTGTATCTCTTTCCACGTGTGTGTTTCTGTCAAATTTTGCATCTGCCTCAGTGTTGTGGGTCTCTTTTGTAGTGTCTGTGTGTTGCTCAATATGTGTGTCTCCCCCTATAAGCTGTGCGTGTCTCTCAGTGTGTGTGTGTCTCTCTCAATGTGTGAATGTGTGTCTCGCTCTCTGTCTTTAAGTTTCTCTCCCTCAGTGTGATTATTTGTGTGTCTTGTGCTCAGGAGTGTGTGTCTCTTCCTGGATGAGGGTCTCTCAGTGTGTGTGTCCCTGTTAGTTTGCCTGTCTCTGTGTGTTTCTGTGTGTGTCTCTCAGTATGTGTGGCTCTCAGTGTGTTTTTCTCTCTCTCTCAGTGTGTGTGCCTCTCTCTCTGAGTGTGTGTCTCTGTGTGTGTCTCTCTCAGTGTGAGTGTGTCTGGTTATCAGGGTGTGTGTGTGTGTCAGTGTGCATGTGTCTCTCTCTGTATGTGTATGACTCTCAGTGTGTGTGTCTGTCCATTTTTTGTCTGTAAGTTTCTCTGTGTGTCTCTCTGTGTTTGTGACTCTCTCGAATTATTTAAGTCTCTGTGTGTGTCTTTCAGTGTGTGTTTCTCTCTCTCAAGGTGGATGTGTCTCCCTCAGTGTGTGTGTGTCTCTCTCTGTATGTGTATGTCTCTAAGTGTGTGTGTGTGTCTGTCTCTCTGTGTGTGAGTCTGTGTGTCACTATGTGTGGCTCACAATGTTTATGTCTCTCTCTCAGTGTGTATGTTTCCCTCAGTATGTGTGTTTCTCACAGTATGTTTCTCTTCTCAGTGTGAATGTCTCTCTCTCTCTCTCAGTGTATGTGTCTCTCAGTGTGTGTGTCTCTGTATGTTGTGTGTTCACACTTTCACATTGAGTGTCTCTCCATTGTGTGTCTTTCTCAGTGTGTCTGTGTGTTTGTCTGTCTCTCTCAGAGTGCATGGCTAACTCTCAGTGTGTGTGTGTCCCTTTCAGTGTGTGTGTCTCTGTGTGTGTCTGTCTCTGTGTGACTCACAATGTCACTGTTTGTGTGTCTCCAAGTGTGTCTCTATCTCCATATGTGGGTTTCTGTCTCATTGTGTGTCTGCCTCAGTGTTGTGGGTCTCTTTCATAGTGTCTGTGTGTCTCTCTCTCTGTGTTTAACTTTCTCTCTCTCAGTGTGTGTGTGTGTGTGTGTGTGTGTGTGTCTTGCTCTCAGGAGTGTGTGTCTCTTCCTGGATGAAGGTGTCTCTCAGTGTGTGTGTCCATTTCAGTTTGCCTGTCTCTGTGTGTCTCTGGTCGTGTCTCTCAGTATGTGTGTCTCTTATGTGTTTTTCTTTCTCTCTCAGTGTGTGTCTCTCTCAGTGTGTCTCTCTCATTGTGAGTGTGTCTGGTTCTTAGCATGTAGTATGTGCCTCTCTCTGTATGTGTATGTCTCTCAGTGTGTGTGTCTCTCAGTCTGTGTGTCCCTCTCAGTGTGCATGTCTCTGTGTGTCTCTGTGTGTGTCTCTCAGTGTGTTTTTGTCTCTCTCTCAGTGTGTGTGTCTCTCTCAGTGTGAGTGTGTCTGGTTAATAGTGTGTGTTTGTGTGTTTTTTTTTTCACTCTCTGTAAGGTTATGTCTCTCAGTGTGTGTATCTCTCAGTTGTGTGTCTGTATGTGACTGTGTGTGTTGCTCAGTGTTTGTCACTCTCTCTCAGTGTGTATGTCTCTTTCAGTGTGTGTGTGTCTCTCAGTGTGTGTCTCTCTATGTATGTGTATATCTCTCATTGTGTGTGTCTCTCACTGTGTGTGTCTCTAGGTCACTCTGTGTGGGTCTCTCATGGTATGTGACTCTGTCTGTGTATGTCTCTCTTAGTGTCTGTGTGTGTCTCTCACTGTGTGTTTCTCTCTCTCATTGTGGATGTCTCTCTTTCGCAATGTGTGTGTGTGTCTTTCTCAATGAGTGTGTGTTTCTGTATGTTTTGTGTTCAATCTTACATAGTGTGTGTATCTAGTCTCATAGTGTGTGTGTCTCTCTCAGTGTGTGTGCCTCTCTCTCTGAGTGTGTGTGTCTCTGTGTGTCTCTGTGTATGTCTCTCACTGTGTTTTTTCCTTCTCTCAGTATGTGTCTCTCCCAAGCTGAGTGTGTCTGGTTCTCAGTGTGTGTATCCATATTTTTTGTTTTTCTCTCTCTGTAAGGGTATGTCTCACAGTGTATGTATCTCTCAGTTGTGTCTGTATGTGTTTGTGTGTGTTTTCAGTGTTTGTGACTCTCTCTCAGTGTGTATGTCTCTTTCAGTGTGTGTGTGTCTCTCTCTCTGTATGTGTATGTCTCTCAGTGTGTGTGTCTCCCACTGTGTGTGTCTCTATGTCTCTCTGTGTAGATCTCTCTTGGTGTGTGCATTCTGAGTGTGTATGTCTCTCTCAGTGTCTGTGTGTGTCTCTCACTGTGTCTTCCTCTCTCTCATTGTGGATGTCTCTCATTGCACTGTGTGTCTTTCTCAATGAGTGTGTGTTTCTGTATGTTTTGTCTTCAAACTTACGCAGTGTTTGTGTCTCTCTCAATGTGAGTATGTCTTTCAGTGTGATGGGGTTCTCTATCATTGTGTGTGTCTCTCTCTCAGTGTGTGTGCCTCTCTCTCTGAGTGTGTGTGTCTCTGTGTGTTTCTCTCTCAGTGTGAATGTGTCTGATTCTCAGTGTGTGTCATTGTGTCAGTGTGTGTGTCTCTCTCTCTGTAGGTGTATGATTCTCAGTGTGTGTGTCTGTCCATAGTCTGTCTCTATGTGTCTCTTTGTGTGTCTCTTTGTATGTCTCTAAGTGTGTGTGTGTGTCTCTGTGTGTGAATCTATGTGTCATTATGTGTGGCTCACAATGTTTGTGTCTCTCTCTCAGTGTGTATGTTTCTCTCAGTGTTTGTGTCTCTCACAATGTGTTTCTCCTTCTCAATGTGGATGTCTTCTCTCTCTCAGTGTGTGTGTCTCTCAGTGTGTGTCTGGCTCTGTATGTGGTGTGTTCACTAGTTCACAGTTGGTCTTTCTATCTTGTGTGTATCTTTCCCAGTGTGTGTGTGTGTTTGTCAGTCTCTCTCAGTGTGCATGGCTAACTCTCAGTGTGTGTGTGTCCCTTTCAGTGTATGTGTCTCTGTGTGACTCTCACAATGTCTCTGTTTGTGTGTCTCCCAGTGTGTCTTTCTCTTCATGTGTGTGTTTCTCTCTGATAGTGTGTCTTCGTCAGTGTTGTGGGTCTCTTTCATAGTGTCTGTGTTTTGCTAAATGTGTGTGTCTCTCCCTCTAAGTTGTGCCAGTGTCTCCAAAGATGGAGAAGCTCTATACAGTCAACAAACACAAGACCAGGAGTAGACTGTGGCTCAGATCATGAACTCCTTATTACCTAATTCAGACTCAAATTGAAGAAAGTAGGGAAAACTGCTAGACCATTGAGGTATGACCTAAATCAAATCCCTTACAATTATACAGTGGAAGTGAGAAATAGATTTAAGGGCCTAGAGCTGATAGAGTGCCTGATGAAGGATGGGATGAGGTTCGTGACATTGTACAGAAGACAGGGATCAAGACAATCCCCATGGAAAAGAAATGCCAAAAAGCCAAATGGCTGTCTGGGGAGGCCTTACAAATAGCTGTGAAAAGAAGAGAGGCAAAAAGCAAAGGAGGAAAGGAAAGATATAAGCATCTGAATGCAGAGTTCCAAAGAATAGCAAGAAGAGATAAGAAAGCCGTCTTCAGCAATCAATGCAAAGAAATAGAGGAAAACAACGGAATGGGAAAGACAAGAGATCTCTTCAAGAAAATTAGAGATACCAAGGGAATATTTCATGCAAAGATGGGCTCGATAATGGACAGAAATGGTATTGACCTAACAGAAGCAGAAGATATTAAGAAGAGGTGGCAAGAATACACAGAAGAACTGTACAAAAAAGATCTTCACGACCCAGATAATCATGATGATGTGATCACTAATCTCGAGCCAGACATCTTGGAATGTGAAGTCAAGTGGGCCTTAGAAAGCATCACTATGAATAAAGCTAGTGGAGGTGATGGAATTCCAGTTGAGCTGTTTCAAATCCTGAAAGATGATGCTGTGAAAGTGCTGCACTCAATATGCCAGCAAATTTGGAAAACTCAGCAGTGGCCACAGGACTGGAAAAGGTCCGTTTTCATTCCAATTCCAAAGAAAGGCAATGCCAAAGAATGTTCAAACTACCGCCGAAATGCACTCATCTCACATGCTAGTAAAATAAAGCTCAAAATTCTCCAAGCCAGGCTTCAGCAATACATGAACCGTGAACTCCCTGATGTTCAAGCTGGTTTTAGAAAAGGCAGAGGAACCAGAGATCAAATTGCCAACATCCACTGGATCATGGAAAAAGCAAGAGAGTTCCAGAAAAAACATCTATTTCTGCTTTATTGACTATGCCAAAGCCTTTGACTGTGTGGATCACAATATACTGTGGAAAATTCTGAAAGAGACGGGAATACCAGACCACCTGACCTGCCTCTTGAGAAATCTGTATGCAGGTCAGGAAGCAACAGTTAGAACTGGACATGGAACAACAGACTGGTTCCAAATAGGAAAAGGAGTACGTTGAGGCTGTATATTGTCACCCTGCTTATTTAACTTCTATGCAGAGTATATCATGAGAAATGCTGGACTGGAAGAAACACAAGCTGGAATCAAGATTGCTGGGAGGAATAACAATAAGCTCAGATATGCAGATGACACCACCCTTATGGCAGAAAGTGAAGAGGAGCTAAAAAGCCTCTTGATAAAAGTGAAAGAGGAGAGTGGAAAAGTTGGCTTAAAGCTCAACATTCAGAAAATGAAGATCATGGCATCTGGTCCCATCACTTCATAGCAAATAGATTGGGAAACAGTGGCAACAGTGTCAGAGTTTATGTTTTGGGGCTCCAAAATCACTGCAGATGGTGACTGCAGCCATGAAATTAAAAGACACTTACTCCTTGGAAGAAAAGTTATGACCAACCTAGATAGTATATTCAAAAGCAGAGACATTACTTTGCCGACTAAGGTCCGTCTAGTCAAGGCTATGGTTTTTCCTGTGGTCATGTATGGATGTGAGAGTTGGACTGTGAAGAAGGCTGAGCACTGAAGAATTGATGCTTTTGAACTGTGGTGTTGGAGAAGACTCTTGAGGGTCCCCTGGACTGCAAAGAGATCCAACCAGTCCATTCTGAAGGAGATCAACCCTGGGGTTTCTTTGGAAGGAATGATGCTAAAGCTGAAACTCCAGTACTTTGGCCACCTCATGCGAAGAGTTGACTCATTGGAAAAGACGCTGATGCTGGGAGGGATTGGGGGCAGGAGGAGAAGGCGACAACCCAGGATGAGATGGCTGGATGGCATCACACACTCGATGGACGTGAGTCTGAGTGAACTCCGGGAGATGGTGATGGACAGGGAGGCCTGGCGTGCTGCGATTCATGGGGTCGCCAAGAGTTGGACACGACTGAGCGACTGAACTGAACTGAACTGTGTCTCTCTCAGTGTGTGTGTGTCTCTCTCAGTGTGTGAATGTGTGTCTCGCTCTCTGTGACTCAGTTTCTCTTCCTCATTGTGTTTGTGTGTGTGTCTTGCGCTCAGGAGTATGTGTCTCTTCCTGGATGAGGGTATCTCTCAGTGTGTGTGTCCCTCTTAGTTTGCCTGTCTCTGTGTGACTCTGTGTGTGTCTCTCAGTATGTGTGTCTCTCAGTGAGTTTTTGTCTCTCTCTCAGTGTGTGTCTCTCTCAGTGTGTCTCTCTCGTGAGTATGTCTGGTTCTTAGTGTGTGTTTGTGTTCCTCCCTCTGTATGTGTATGTCTCTCAGTCTGTGTGTCCCTCTCCGTTTGCATGTCTCTGTGTGTCTCTGTGTGTGTGTCTCAGTGTGTTTTTGTCTCTCTCTCATTATGCGTGTCTGTCTCAGTGTGAGTGTGTCTGGTTCTCAGTGTGTGTGTGTGTCCATGTTTTTGTTTTTCTCTCTCTGTAAGGGTATGTCTCTCAGTGTGTGTATCTCTCAGTTTGTTCTGTATGTGTCTGTGTGTGTCTTTCTCAGTGTTTGTGCCTCTCTCTCTCAGTGTGTATGTCTCTCTCAGTGTTTGTGTCTCTCTCTCAGTGTGTTCCTCTCTCTTGGAGTGTGTGTGCCTCTGTGTGCCTCTTTGTGTGTCTCTCTCAGTGTGAATGAGTTTGGTTCTCCTTGTGTGTGTGTCAGTGTGAGTGTGTGTCTCTCTCTATGTGTATGACTCACAGTGTGTGTGTCTGTTCGTTGTGTGTCTCTATGTGTCTCTCTGTGTGTGTCTGAGTGTTTGTGACTCTCTTGAAGTGTTTAAGTCTGTCAGTGTGTGTGTCTCTCAGTGTGTGTTTCTCTCTCTCAGTGTGTGTATGTTTCTCTCTCTGTATTGGTATGTTCTAAGCGTGTGTGTGTGTGTCTGTGTGTGTGTCTCTATGTGTCACTGAGTGTGGCTCACAGTGTATGTTTCTCTCAGTTTCTGTGTCTCTCACAGTGTGTTTTTTCTTCTCAGTATGGATGTCTTCTCTCTCTCCGTGTATGTGTCTCTTAGTGTGTGTGTATATCTGTATGTTGTGTGTTCATTATTTCACAGTTGGTGTCTCTCTCTTATGTGTGTGTTTCCCAATGTGTGTTTGTGTTTGTCTGTCTCTCTCAGTGTGCATGGCTAACTCTCACTGGGTGTGTTTCCCTTTCAGTGTGCGTGTCTCTGTGTGACTCTCACAATGTCTCTGTTTGTGTGTCTCCCAGTGTGTATCTCTCTCCATGTGTGTTTCTGTCTCACTGTGTGTCTGCCTCAGTGTTGTGGGTCTCTTCCGTAGTGTCTGTGTGTTGTTCAATGTGTGTGTCTCTCCCTGTAAGTTGTGCGTCTCTCTCTCTCTCAGTGGGTGTGTGTCTCTCTCAGTGTGTGAATGTGTGTCTCGCTCTCTGTGGTTAAGTTTCTCTCCCTCAGCGTGTGTGTGTGTGTGTGTGTGTTGAGCTCAGGAGTGTGTTTCTCTTCCTGGATGAGGGTGTCTCTCAGTGTGTGTGTCCCTGTTAGTTGACTGTCTCTGTGTGCCTCTGTGTGTATCTCTCATTATGTGTTTTTCTCAGTGTGTTTTTCTCCCTCCCTCTGGGTGTGGCTCTCTCAGTGTGTCTCTCTCATTGTGAGTGTGTCTAGTTCTTAGCGTGTGTGTGTGTGCCTCTCTCTGTATGTTTATGTCTCTCAGTGTGTGTGTCTCTCTGTTTGCATGTCTCTCTCAGTTTGCATGTCTCTGTGTGTCTCTGCGTGCTTCTCTCAGTGTGTTTTTGTCTTTCTCTCAGTGTGTGTGTCTCTCTCAGTGTGAATGTGTCTGGTTCTCAGTGTGTGTGTGTGTGTCTCCGTGATTTTTTTTTTCTCTCTCTCTGTAAGGGTATGTCTGTTCGTGTGTGTCTCTCAGTTGTGTATCTGTATGTGTCTGTGTGTGTGTTTTTCAGTGTTTGTGACTCTCTCAGTGTGTATGTCTCTTTCAGTGTGTGTATGTCTCTCCCTGTATGTGTATGTCTCTCAGTGTCTGTGTCTCTCAATGTGTGTATCTCTATATCTCTCTGTTTGGGTCTCTCATGCTTTGTGACTTTGAGTGTTTATGTCTCTCTCAGTGTCTGTGTGTGTTTCTCAGTGTGTGTTTCTCCTTCTCAGTGTGGTTGTCTCTCTCTGTCACTGTATGTGTCTCTCAGTGTGTGTGTCTCTGTAAGTTGTATGCTCACACTTTCACAGTGAGTGTCTCTCTCTTGTGTGTGTCTTTTTCAGTGTGTGTGTTTGTGTGTCTGTCTCTCTCAGTGTGCATGGCCAACTCTCAGCATGTGTGTCCCTTTCATTGTGTGTGTCTCTCAGTGTGTGTCTGTGTGACTCTCACAATGTCTCTGTTTGTGTGTCTCACAGTGTGTCTCCCTCTCCATGTGTGTTTCTGTCTCATTGTGTGTCTGCCTGATTGTTGTTAGTCTCTTTGTTAGTGTCTGTGTGTGTTTCTCAATATGTGTCTTTCCCTCTAAGTTGTGTGTGTCTCTCTCTCAGTGTGTGTGTGTCTCTCTCTCAGTGTGTGAATGTGCATCTCACTCTCTGTGGTTCAGTTTCTCTCCCTAAGTGTGTGTGTGTGAGACTTGCTCTCAGGAGTGTGTGTCTCTTCCTGGATCAGGGTGTCTCTCAGTGTGTGTGTCTCTCTCTCAGTGTGTGTGCCTCTCTCTCTGAGTGTGTGTGTCTCTGTGTGTCTCTGTGTTTGTCTCTCAGTGTGAGTGTGTCTGATTCTCAGTGTGTGTGTATGTCAGTGTGTGTCTATCTCTGTATGTGTATGACTCTCAGTATGTGTGTCTGTTCGTCGTCAGTATCTATGGGTCTCTGTTTGTGTCTCTCAGTGCTTGTGACTCTCTCGAATTATTTAAGTCTCTCTCAGTGTGTGTGTCTCTCAGTGTGGATGTCTCTCTCAGTGTGTGTGTGTCTCTCCCTGTATGTGTACATCTCTAAGTGTGTGTGTTTGTGTGTGTGTTTTTGTGTTTGTGTCTCTATGTGTCACTATGTGTGGCTCACAAAGTTTGTGTGTCTCTCTCAGCGTGTATGTTCCTCTCAGTGTGTGTGTTTCTCACAGTGTGTTTCTACTTCTCAGTGTGGATATCTCTCTGTCTCTCAATGTGTGTGTCTGTGTCTCTGTATGTTGTGTGTTCATTATTTCACAGTTGGTGTCTCTCTCTTGTGTGTGTCTTTCCCAGTGTGTGTGTGTGTGCTTGTCTGTCTCTCTCAGTGTGCATGGCTCTCAGTGTGTGTGTGCCCCTTTCAGTGTGTGTGTCTCTGTGTATGTGTCTCCAAGTGTGTGTCTCTCTCTCCATGTATGTGTTTCTGTTTCATTGTGTATCTGCCTCAGTGTTGTGGGTCGCTTTGGTGCTGTCTCTGTGTGTTTCTCAATGTGTGTTTCTCTCCCTCTAAGTTGTTCATGTCTCTCTCTAAGTGTGTGTGTGTCTCTCTCTGAGTGTGAATGTGTGTCTCGCTCTCTGTGTTTACATTTCTCTCCCTCAGTGTGTGTGTGTGTGTGTCTTACTCTCAGGAGTGTGTGTCTCTTCGTGGATGAGGGTGTCTCTCAGTGTGTGTGTCCCTGTTAGTTTGCCTGTCTCTGTGTGTGTCTCTCAGTATGTGGGTCTCTCAGTGTGTTTTTCTCTCTCTCTCAGTGTGTGTTTCTCTCAGTGTGTCTCTCTCATTGTGAGTGTTCAGGTTGTTAGCTTGTGTGTGTGTGCCTCTCTGTATGTGTATGTCTCTCAGTGTGTGTGTCCCTCTAAGATTGCATGTCTCTTTGTGTCTCTGTGTGTGTCTCTCAGTTTTTCTCTCTCTCTCAGTGTGTGTGTTTTGCTCAGTGTGTGTGTGTGTGTCCGTGTTTTTGTTTTCTCTCTCTCTCTAAGGTTATGTCTCTCAGTCTGTGTATCTCTCAGTGTGTGTCTCTATGTGCCTCTGGGTGTGTCTCAGTGTGTGTTACTCTCTCTCACTGTGTATGTCTCTTTCAGTGTGTGTGTGTGTCTCTCTCTGTATGGGTATGACTCTCAGTGTGTGTGTCTCTATGTCTCTCTGTGTGGGTCTCTCATGGAGTGTGACTGAGTTTGTATGTCTCTCTCAGTGTTTGTGTGTGTCTCTCACTGTGTGTTTCTCTCTTTCATTGTGGATGTCTGTCTTTCATGGTGTGTGTGTGTGTGTGTGTGTCTTTCTCAATGAGTGTGTGTTTCTGTATATTTTGTGTTCAATCTTACACAGTGTGTGTGTCTACTCTCATATAGTGTGTGTCTCTATCAGTGTTTGTGCATCTCTCTCTCTGTGTGTGTCTCTGTGTGTGTCTCTCTCAGTGTGAGTGTGTCTGATTCTCAGTGTGTGTGTCAGTGTGCATGTGTCTCTCTCTGTATCTGTATGACTCTCAGTGTGTTTGTCTGTCTATTTTCTGTCTCTATGTGTCTCAGTGTGTGTCTCTCAGTGTTTGTGACTCATTATTTTGGTCTCTGTGTGTGTGTGTCTCTCTCAGTATGTGCGTCTCTCAGTGTGTGTTTCTCTTTCTCATTGTGGATGTCTCTCTCTCAGTGTGTATGTGTGTCTTTCTCTGCATGTGTATGTCTCTGTGTGTGTGTTTGTGTGTGTGTCTCTGTGTGTGTTACTCTATGTGTCACTATGTGTGGCTCACAATGTTTGTCTCTCTGTCTCAGTGTGTATGATTCTCTCAGTGTGTGTGTTTCACACAGTGTGTTTCTCCTTCTCAGTGTGGATGTCTCTCTCTCTGTGTGTGTCTCTGTATGTTGTGTGTTCACACTTTCAAAGTGAGTGTCTCTCCCTTGTGTGTGTTTTAGTGTTTGTGTGTTTGTCTTTCAGTGTGCATGGCTCTCAGTGTGTGTGTGTCCATTTCAGTGTGTGTCTGTGTGTGTGTGTCTCTGTGTGACTCTCACAATGTCTCTGTTTGTGTGTCTCCCAATGTGTCTCTCTCTCCATGTGTGTGTTTCTGTCTCATTGTGTGTCTGCCTCAGTGCTGTGGGTCTCTTTGGTAGTGTCTGTGTGTGTTTCTCAATGTGTGTGTCTCTCCCTGTAAGTTGTGTGTGTCTCCCTCTCAGTGTGTGTGTGTGTCTCTCTCAGTGTGTGAATGTGTGTCTCGATCTCTGTGTTTAAGTTTCTCTCCCTCAGTGTGTGTGTGTGTGTTGCTCTCATGAGTGTGTGTCTCTTCCTGGATGAGGGTGTCTCTCAGGGTGTGTGCCCCTGTCATTTTGCTTGTCTCTGTATATCTGTGTGTGTGTCTCTCAGTATGTGTGTCTCTCAGTGTGTTTTTCTCTCTTTCTCAGTATGTGTCTCTCTCAGTGTGTCTCTCTAATTGTGAGTGTGTCTGGTTCTTAGCATGTGTGTGTGTCTCTCTCTCTGTATGTGTATTTCTCTCAGTGTGTGTGTCTCTCAGTGTGTTTGTCCCTCTCAGTTTGCATGTCCCTGTGTGTCTCTGTGTGTGTTTCTCAGTGTGTTTTTGTCTCTCTCTCTCTCTCTCTCTCTCTGTGTCTCTCTCAGTGTGTGTGTGTCTCTCTCAGTGTAAGTCTGTCTTGTTCTCAGTGTGTGTGTGTCTGTGTTTTTGTTTTTCTCTCTCTCTAAGGGTATGTCTCTCAATGTGTGTATCTCTCAATTGTGTGTCTGTATGTGTCTGTGTGTGTGTTTCTCAGTGTTTGTGACTCTCTCAGTGTGTATGTCTCTCTCAGTGTTTGTGTCGTTCTCTCAGTGTGTGTTTGCTTGTTTCTCTGAGTGTGTGTGTCTCTGTGTCTCTTTGTGTGTGCCTCTCAGTGTGAGAGTATCTGGTTCTCAGTTTGTGGGTGTCAGTGTGCATGTGTGTCTCTCTCTGTATGTGTATGACTCTCTGTGTGTGTCTCTGCATTATGTGTCTCTATGTGTCTCTGTTTGTGTCTCTCAATGTTTGTGACTCTCTCAAAGTGTTTAAGTCTCTCTCAGCATGTGTGTCTCTCAGTGTGTATTTCTCCATCTCACTGTGGATGTCTCTCTCTCTCTCTCAGTGTGTGTTTCTCAGTGTGTTTGTGTCTCTGTATGTGTGTTGACTCTTTCACAGTGTGTCTCTCTCTCATATGTGTGTCTTTCTCAGTATGTTTGTGTGTGTGTGTTGGTCTCTCAGTTTACATGGCTAAATCTCAGTGTGTGTGTGTCCCTTTCAGTGTGTCTGTGTGTGTGTGTCTCTGTGTGTGTGTGTCCCTGTGTGACTCTCACAGTGTCTCTTTTTGTGTGTCTCCCATTGTTTCTCTCTCTCAATGTGTCCGACTGTTTGCAATCCCATGGACTATATACATTCCATGGAATTCTGCAGGCCAGAATATTGGAGTCAGTAGTCGTTCCCTGCTCCAGGGCATCTTCTCATCTCAGGCAAGATCCCAATCTCCCTCATTGCAGATGGATCCTTTACTGACTGAGCAACCAGGGATATCTCAGCTTATTCCACTTTAGGCAGTTGGATGTGCTTCATGAACATGTGTGTGTTAAGTCGCTTCACTCGTGTCCCGCTCTTTGTCACTCCATAGACGGTAAACCGCCAGGCTCCTTTGTCCATGGGACACTCCAGGCAAGAGTACTGGAGTGCGTTGCCATACTCTCCTCCAGGAAATCTTCTCGACTCTGGGACCAAACCCATGTCTCTTACACCTCCTGTATTGGCAGGTGGGCTCTTTCCACTTGCACAACCTGGGAACATGCATGTACATATATTTGTTTGGGTACCAGTTTAAGCTGGATTCAAGATTGCCGGGAGAGATATCAATAACCTCAGATATGTAGATGACACCACCCTAATAGTAGAAAGCAAAGAGGAATAAAAGAGCTTCTTGATGAAGGTGAAAGATGGGAGTGAAAAAGCTGGCTTAAAATACAATATTCAAAAAAATGATGATTATGGCATCCAGTCCCATTCAGTTCAGTTCAGTTCAGTCGCTCAGTCGTGTCCGACTCTTTGTGACCCCATGAATCGCAGCACGCCAGGCCTCCCTGTCCAACACCAACTCCCGGAGTTTACCCAAACTCATGTCCATCGAGTTGGTGATGACATCCAGCCATCTCATCCTCTGTCGTCCCCTTCTCCTCCTACCACAAATCCCTCCCAGCATCAGAGTCTTTTCCAAAGAGTCAACTCCGCATGAGGTGGCTAAATTATTGGAGTTTCAGCCTCAGCATCAGTCCTTCCAATGAACACCCAGGACTGATCTCTTTAGGATGCACTGGTTGGATCTCCTTGCAGTCCAAGGGACTCTCAAGAGTCTTCTCCAACACCACACTCAAAAGCATCAATTCTTTGGTGCTCCGCTTTCTTCCCAGTCCAACTCTCACATGCATACATGACCACTGAAAAAACCATAGCCTTGACTAGACGGACCTTTGTTGACAAAGTAATGTCTCTGCTTTTTAATATGCTATCTAGGTTGGTCATAACATTCCTTCCAAGGAGTAAGCATCTTTTAATTTATTGGCTGCAATCACCATCTGCAGTGATTTTGGAGCCCTAAAAAATAAAGTCTGACACTGTTTCCACGATTTCCCCATCTTTTTCCCATGAAGTGATGAGACAGATGCCATGATCTTCATTTTCTGAATGTTGAACTTTAAGCCAACTTTTTCACTCTCCTCTTTCACTTTCATCAAGAGGCTTTTTAGTTCCTCTTCACTTTCTGCCATAAGGGTGGTGTCATTGCTCAAGCACAAACAAAATCCCTGAGCTGCCAGATCCCTAGGGGCACTCAAAAGCCCTCTCTTGTAATCAAAAGTCGATTTCTGGTCTAATAAAGTAAAGCAGAACTCCACAGGAGTAAAGAATCAAATGAGAACTGCGAGTCTGTGTTCTTTCTATCTGTCCATGCTATTCACATGGCACAGGGTGAGCCCAATGAGGCTGGAAGCCCATGCTGCAGACAGTCTTCGGTCTGGACCCCATGGTTCCTTTTTTCTGAAGCAGCAACATTTCACGCACTCGGCCAAGAGCGTGGTTGCTGATTTGAATGACGAGGCAAGCAAAGGATGGACTGGTTCTTCGGCCTTGGCTCCTGTCCATGGGGGTGTCACCTTCCATGAGTTATGCAGCCTGAAGCAGAAGGTGCTCCTCAAGGATCCCCCAAGGATACCACAAGTTTCTGATCAGCAGCTGAGCATCTCCAACTACCGATCCATGGGCCTCCCCAAGATGCTCAGCAGAAAGTGGGGTCACTCACCCCACCCGCCAAGAGCCTTGCAAACACATGACCCCAAACCCAAAGACAAGTACAGGTTCCCACAAGGTGAACAGCAGCCCTTTTTGCTCTGCCCTCACAGCTGTATTGACGAGCCTGTGTTTGGACATGATGCGGACAGGCAGTGTGTCCAACATGCAGGCCTTGTGAGCAAAGCAACAGTTTACAGCAGGGCAAGGGTCACCTGAAAGGACACACCAAGGCCTGTTTCTGGGCCTGGGGGACTCTCTACCAGCTGGAGGCCTCAATGGCTGCTTACGCTCAGCCCTGCCCCCAGCCTTCTCTCATCACCCCGTGGACACTGTTCCAACATCAGTGAGTTTGGACCAGAACAAAGAGAGGAAAACACTAACCGGTTTCCCAACAACACTTTTTTCTCAAGCACCCAGACACAGCAGAGCCAATGCGAGTGGCAACACCATCATTTTGTAAAGGTCAAAGGCGTGGAGACCCTTGCTGAGTCCAGAACAGCACCTTATGAGGGGAGTCCCTGCACCCGGCCCTGCACCAAGTAGGCACCGCAGGGTGGGGCAGATTCAGACAGAATCGCATGTCCAGGGCATGGTGTCACCATGTGCTGATCTCTCAGTCACCTTCCTTTTGAGAGCCCAGTCTGGACAGGCCTCCTGCCCAAAGGGGATCAGATGCTCGGGGATGTCCACCTGGAAGATGTCCTTCCCACCCCTTGCTGGGAAGGGCTGCAACAGCCAGCTAGGGTTGACGAGCACTGTCAGGTACTTCTATTGCAGGTCGGGTAGCAGGGCTTGAATCTCCAGCTTCTCCACCTCATCGGGACCTAGGTTTTCTGGGTGCAAGAACGTGTCCCCGCTGTCCGCAAGACCTGAGTGCAAAGACAGGACACAGAAAGCGAACAAGGTGATTCAAAGTCCCACCTCCTAGAGATGAAGACCATATCATGAAGGGGATGTGAGGTGAATTGGGTCCTCTGGCTGAGCAATTCAGGATGGCTCACCTTCAGTTCCGTTCGGTTCAGTTCACTTCAGTTGCTCAGTCGTGTCCGACTCTGTGACCCCATGAATCGCAGCACGCCAGGCCTCGCTGTCCATCACCATCTCCCGGAGTTCACTCAGACACGCGTCCATCGAGTCAGTGATGCCATCCAGCCATCTCATCCTCTGTCGTCCCTTCTCCTCCTGCCACCAGTCCCTCCCAGCATTAGAGTCTTTTCCAATGAGTCAACTCTTCGCATGAGGTGGCCAAAGTACTGGAGTTTCAGCTTTAGCATCATTCCTTCCATGGAAATCCCAGGGCTGATCTTCAGAATGGACTGGTTGGATCTCCTTGCAGTCCAAGGGACTCTCAAGAGTCTTAAGGGAATTCAGGGCAAGCCCAAGTGAGGGAGGGAGCAAAATGAAAGGGAGAGGCCTGGTGCTCCAGGAATACACCAGGCCACAGGCAGGTCTCAGTCTGCCCACTGCAGGCCACAGGGGCAGAGCAGAAGGGCCCAAGTGGGGAGCCTGTGCACATCAGGTCCCCAAACATTTTGCCAGAAGACAGGTGTTGCTGTGGGGCCTACCCCTGGGGAGTCAGGGGACTTGCTCAAGCCCAGTTGCAGGCAGTGGGGGTGTGGAACCCTGGCTGGGTCCTTTCCTGCCTCTCATGGTCTCTGCCAGGCACACACACACAGAGGATGCAGGCCTGGCATGCTGCGATTCATGGGGTCGCAGAGAGTCGGACACGAAAGAGCGACTGAACTGAACTGAACTGATATTGCTTGAATTATTTTTATAAGTTGACTAAATCACTCTGGTACTTATGCTATTAGAAATTTTCAATATATGCCCCCAAAACAGCAAGTGTAAAATTTAGTTTTGAGAAGGCTGTGAAGATGATGATGAAAGATGCATTATTTGTGGAATGTTTCAGAGCCCAGGGGTATTTTTTTATTATTATTTTTATTAATTACAGAAGAGACAAATGTATTTAACTGCTGGTGACAGAGCTGGGTTTATGCCAGGAATGCAAAGGAGTTTACTAGAAGATCAGTCACTATAATTGGCTGCATGTAACAGTCAAGGATTGTCCAGGAAAATAGAAATAACTGTAAATACTTAACATGGAGAGAACGTAATGCAAGGGGTTGGTTACAAAAGCGGTAGGAAGCCAAGCAGGAAAGAATTGGGAAACCCAATTATTAGCAGCACGAGGAAATCACTCACCTCTAGGATGGAAGGACAAAGAAAGGAGACAGTATTACTGCAACCTGGGTGTTGGATTCAACAGGATCCAGAGCCATGATGGGCCAATCTCATGGCTGAATGGCTGGAGCCATGAATATAGAAGCACTGAAGGACAAGAACCACCTGATGCAGAGGAAGGAGAAAAATCTTTGACTGCTCTGTCTTCCAGGATTCTAATTTCTTGCTGGTGTTTCTGGTGAGCTGAACCAAAATGGCAGCCAACTGTTGGCTAGTTTGTTTGCAGCCTGCCAGACTCGGCCCCTGTATAATCTAGAACAGAGCAAGGAAGAATGAGGGATGGATCTGGGAATGCATAAGCCCAGGATTGCCTCATTAAAATAACAGATTGAGTGAGAAAAATCAGACCTACATTGATGCAGGGAAGTATTAATAAAAATCAACATCCAGTCATCATAAAAAGAAGGGTTAGTCCAAAGTATTCAACTGAGGTAATGAGTTTTGGGGAGGAAGACCAGAGAGACAAAGTGCTATTCTTATCACATCATATCAAGGGTACATACTAAAAACATGATTTATCACCATTGATATTTACCTCGATCACCTAGCTGAAGTAGTATTTGTCATGTTTTCTCCTCTCTTGAGCTCAGATGTAGAAATAAGGAAGAGAGGAAGATAGCACTTGGATCATGTCCTAAATAACCAGCCAGAAATCACTGCTAACTGTGGCTAACTTGTCACACAGAGTCAGTTCAGTTCAGTCGCTCAAGTCATGTCCGACTCTTTGCGACCCCATGAATTGCAGTGCGTCAGGCCTCCCTGTCCATCACCAGCTCCCGGAGTTCACCCAAACTCATGTGCATCGAGTCGGTGATGCCATCCCGCTATCTCATCCTCTGTCGTCCCCTTCTCCTCCTGCCCCCAATCCCTCCCAGCATCAGGGTCTTTTCCAATGAGTCAAGTCTTCACATGAGGTGGCCAAAGTATTGGAGTTTCAGCCTCAGCATCAGTCCTTCCCATGAACACCCAGGACTGGTCTCCTTTAGCATGGACTGGTTGGATCTCCTTGC
The DNA here is from genome assembly GCF_023091745.1 of Budorcas taxicolor. Lineage (NCBI taxonomy): Eukaryota > Metazoa > Chordata > Mammalia > Artiodactyla > Bovidae > Budorcas > Budorcas taxicolor. The sequence continues at coordinate 63,776,269 of NC_068935.1, read as the reverse complement.
AGTTCAAAGGAATCACAAGAGTCTTCTCCAGCACCACAGTTCAAAAGCATCAAATCTTTGGTGCTCAGCTTTCTTCACAGTCCAAATCTCACATCCATACATAACCACTGGAAAAACCATGGCCTAGACTAGACGGACCTTTGCTGGCAAAGTAATATCTCTACTTTTTAATATACTGTCTAGGTTGGTCATAACTTTCCTTCCAAGGAGTAAGTGTCTTTTAATTTCATGGCTGTAATCACCATCTGCAGTGATGTGGGAGCCCCAAAAGATAAAGTCTGACACTGTTGCCACTGTTTCCCCATCGATTTACTATGGAGTGATGGGACCAGATGCCATGATCTTCGTTTTCTGACTGTTGAGCTTTAAGCCAACTTTTTCACTCTCCTCTTTCACTTTCATCAAGAGGCCTTTTAGGTCCTCTTCAGTTCAGTTCAGTTCAGTCGCTCAGTCGTGTCCGACTCTTTGCGACCCCATGAATTGCAGCACGTCAGGCCTCCCTGTCCATCACCAGCTCCCAGAGTTCACTCAAACTCATGTCTATCGAGTCGGTGATGCCATCCAGCCATCTCATCCTCTGTCGTCCCCTTCTCCTCCTGCCCCCAATCCCTCCCAGCAACAGGGTCTTTTCCAGTGAGTCAACTCTTCGCATGAGGTGGCCAAAGTCTTGGAGTTTCAGCTTCAGCATCAGTCCTTCCAATGAACACCCAGGACCGACCTCCTTTATGATGGACTAGTTGGACCTCCTTGCAGTCCAAGGGACTCTCAAGAGTCTTCTCCAACACCAAAGTTCAAAAGCATCAATTCTTCGGTGCTCACCTTTCTTCACAGTGCAACACTCACATCCATACATGACCACTGGGAAAACCATAGCCTTGACTAGACGGACCTTTGTTGACAAAGTAATGTCTCTGGTTTTGAATATGTTATCTAGGTTGGTCATAACTTTCCGTCCAAGGAGAAGTGTCTTTTCATTTCATGGCTGCAATCTCCATCTGCAGTGATGTGGGAGCCCCCCAAAATAAAGTCTGACACTGTTGCCACTGTTTCCCCATCTATTTGCCATGAAGTGATGGGACCAGATGCCATGAACTTAGTTTTCTGAATGTCGAGCTTTAAGCCAACTTTTCTCACTCTCCTCTTTCACTTTCATCAAGAGGCCTTTTAGGTCCTCTTCACTTTCTGCCATAAGGGTGGTGTCACCTGCCTATCTGAGGTTATTGATATTTCTCCCGGCAATCTTGATTCCAGCTTGTGCTTCTTCCAGCCCAGCGTTTCTCATGATGTACTCTGCATATAAGTTAAATAAGCAGGGTGACAATATGCTGCCTCGACGTACTCCTTTTCCTATTTGGAAACAGTCTGTTGTTCCATGTCCAGTTCTGACTGTTGCTCCTGACTTGCATATAGGTTTCTCAAGAGGCCAGTCAGGTGGTCTGGTATTCCCATCTCTTTAAGAATTTTCCACAGTTTATTGTGTTCCACACAGTCAAAAGCTTTGGCATAGTCAATAAAGCAGCAACAGATGTTTTTCTGGAACTCTCTTGCTTTTTCCATGATCCAGCAGATGTTGGAAATTTCATCTCTGGTTCCTCTGCCTTTCCTAAAACCAGCTTGAACATCTGGAAGTTCACGGTTCACGTATTGCTGAAGCCTGGCTTGGAGAACTTTGAGCATTACTTTCCTAGCATGTGAGATGAGTGCAATTGTGCACATCTTTGGCATGGCCTTTCTTTGGGATTGGAATGAAACCTGACCTTTTCCAGTCCTGTGGCCACTGCTGAGTTTTCCAAATTTGCTGGCATATTGAGTGCAGCACTTTCACAGCATCATCTTTCAGGATGTGAAGTAGCTCAACTGGAATGCCATCACCTCCACTAGCTTTGTTCGTAGTGATGCTTTCTAAGGCCCACTTGACTTCACATTCCAGGATGTCTGGCTCTAGGTGAGTGATCACACCAGCGTGATTATCTGGGTCATGAAGCTCTTTTTTGTACAGTTCTTCTGTGTATTCTTGCCACCTCTTCTTAAGCTCTTAAGCTTCTGTTAGGTCCATACCATTTCTGTCCTTTATTGAGCAGATTACAACCCAACAAAAAATATTCAGCCCTGTTTCCTGCAGTGAAACAGAAGTCTTCCAACATGGAAAACAATAAATGGGATCATGGTGTAAATAGAGAATATATGGCAGTTTGTGTCCAACTTACGGGGACCCTGAATATCAGAGGAAGGGGTGTGGACCTTATGTTTCACACTAAGTTGCTTCAGTCGTGTCAAGACTCTTTGCGACCCTATGGACTGTACTTTTCCAGGCTCCTCTGTCCATGGGATCCTCCAGGCAAGAATACTGGAGTGGGTTGCCATTTCCTTCTCCAGGAGATCTTCCCTACCCAGGGATCGAACCTGCATCTCTTATGTCTCCAGCATTGGCAGGCAGGTCCGTTTCCCCTGGTGCCACCTGGGAAGCTTTTCTTTTATGGGTGGTAGATAATTAAGCAGCAGAGTGACATGATCACACCTGGGCTCCTCTCATCCCCCCCAGTTCCTTTTGGGAGTGGGATTTGGATCTGTTTTCTTCTATACTATCCTCACCGGGTATGAGGAAGGCTTAAATGTTCTCACTTTGTGATGTACTTATGAATATCTCAAAAGAAGGGCCCATTTAAGCTCCCGTCTAAGAACAATCCTTTGCTCATTTTGAGATTAAGGTGTTTCAATAAGTCACACATTCAGTTCACCTGTGTTCTCTTTATTCTTTCAGGTCAAATTCCATCCAGTGACTGCTCAACATCATGGCCCAAAACCCTGGAAAGCATGAAGTCTTGATGAGGAGCTGAAAACACCAGTTGAGCATCTTCATTCTTCATTGTGTATTATGGACTCCCTATCCTATGGTCATGTGCACCATTGTATTTCCATCTGAATTCTGATTGTAGGCCTATTTTTGTGCTCAGGTATCTATCACCTCACTGTCTTGACCTCTCTGTTGCTAGAAGGGTGGATTTGCTAAACTAACACTGTCTCAGGTCCTTTTGACTTAAGCAAAAGTGAAACAGAATTACTAAATACTTGTTTCACACACTCACTCTTCTGTAATAGTGACAGGAAGGCCAGGCCTGGAATTTGGACTGTGAGGGTACTTGTTTCTTGTGTACTGACATTTAACACATACACTGTCATGGAAGGGCCAGAATGTTTATCTTCTTAGAAGAGTCACAGTTGTCTGTATCTTGGATGTGCCAGAGGAAAGGCGCATCCATCCTTTCCTTTTAGGGAAGGACTGGGTTTTATACTTCTGGAAGTCATCAGAATATTCTACTCCTCCAAACCTAAATTGCCTTCCTATTGTGCCTAGTTGGTCATTGCCTCCTAAATGCCACTTTGGTTATCCCAGAACTTGGAGGACACGGGCTCAGCTTGTCATTCTATGAGGAGCTCTTTCTTGCCATCATTTTGTTCTTTCATGGCAGTGATCAGATTTGGGGATTTTTTAAAGCTACCTATGGCCTAAAATGGTTCTGTCTCTGTTGGTGACGTAAGTGTCAGGCGCCTCTCCTACAGATGTTTGCAGAGGTGTGTTTGCGTCACTGCTCCTGTTTGTGTTTATGGTTGTGTTCACCTGTTACATGTGCTACTGCTAAGTCACTTCAGTCGTGTTCAACTCTGTGCGACCCCACAGATGGCAGCCCACCAGGCTCCCCCACCCCTGGGATTCTCCAGGCAAGAACACTGGAGTGGGTTGCCATTTCCTTCTCCAGTGCATGAAAGTGAAAAGTGAAAGTGAAGTCGCTCAGCCGTGTCGGATTCTTAGCGACCCCATGGACTGCAGCCTACCAGGCTCCTCCGGCCCTGGGATTTTCCAGGGAAGAGTACTGGAGTGGGCTGTCATTGCCTTCTCCGGTTGCATGTATTGGGGGCCAAATAAAGTTGATCTAACCAGATTGCAGGAGCCATGAGTAAGACATTATCTAGCAAACACTTTCTGATCTCCCACTGAGTGCCAAGGACCATGGTGGACACAAAGACCACAGAGCATGACCAGTAACCCTTACCCAGAGGAGCTCACAATCTTGATAGCTTAGTTGCTCCAAAGTTTTGACTATTCTTCAGAGTTCTGATAAAGTTGGTTCTTACAATTTCTGCTTGAGTTTTTGAAGTTTCTGAGGTTCTACACATTTTCTTTTTAGAAAAATTTAAAATGAGATATCCATTCTCGAATAGTTGTAGTACACATCAGGAGTGAGTTGGGTAGTTTCTGGATTTTGAGGAATTGTACAATTCCATTTAAGTTCTTGAATTTATCTACCATACGTAGATTTGTTCTTAGTGTTTCTTTTTTATCTTCCCAACGTCTTCAGTGTAGGGCTTGTAGAATTGTAGTTATAGTCAGTATTTCATTTCTGATATTAGTCATTTGTCCTCTCTTTTTCGATCTTGTTTATCTGGCTAGTGTTTTATCAATTTTGTTGATCATTCCAATGAACCGGTTTTCTCCCCATGATTTTTTTTTCTTTATTTTTGATTTGTTTTTCCCTCCTATGTTTCTAGTTTGTTTTCAGATTGCTTTGGGTAAAGTTTTCTCTTCTTTTTCTAAGTTAAGGTGGGAGCACAGTTTATTGCTTGAGGTCCTTCTTCTTTCTTAACCTAAACATTAAATGCTATAATTTTCCCTCTTAACACTGATTTAGCTGCATGCCATGAATTGTAATACATTGCACTTTCCTTTTAATTCATTCTATTGCAGTTTCTGCTTCCTTGAGACTCTCTTTGACCTATGGATGGTTGTTTAATTTCCAAGTGTTTTGAGGTTTTCTTCTCCTTCCATATTGATGATCTCTATTTCATTCCTTCCTTGTCAGAGAACATACTCTGCATCATTTACATTTTTTCAATGTCTTTTGAGGATATAGGATTCTATCTTGGTGGATGTTTCCCATGTACTCGAAATAAATGTGCATTTTGCTGTGGTTGATGCAGTGATGCTTAGATCCATAGTGTTTGTGAATCATGCAGGGCCCAGCCTGCCCCTTGGGCAATGGTTCAGTTCTCCATGCTTTGGGTATTCTGCCTATGGTGAAATTCCTACATGCACAGCTCAGGTCAAACTCAGGAGTTCCTACAACATGCTGGAATCCCTTGCTCATATTTGCTCTTCTCCACTCTCTGCCCTCACTCTTTGGCTACCAGGAGGCTCTCCTTCTGGTCCTCTCACTCTGAGTGGGGGTTTATTTAGTTTCCTCCCTCTGTCGTGTACTTCCCTTGAATGGATTCACCTAGATCACCAAGCGGTGAGGTAATACAAAAATAGCACAACAGTACTTCTCACAAATTTGTTTTCTTTACAGAGAGAAAAAACGCCCTCCCTCAAAATGTTAGGTGTCTACCATGCTGTTATTGAGTCTTCCACCACAGGGTTACAAATCTAGACCTGGGGTTTTTGCTTCTATCCATGTTATAAATCCCTCAGTATGTTCATGCTACTTTGCTTTACACCAGGGATCAGCAACTTTTCCCAGTAAATGGCTAAATTGTAAATATTTTTGTCCTTGTAGGCCATACTTTCTCTGAGATAGACAGATATTTAATTTTATTTTTGTACTATATTCATAATAATTTTGTCTTTAATGTATTCATATTTAATGTTTATGATTAATTTAGTTACTTAATTGATCAATTTACTTAATAGTAAGGTTTAATTTATTTAATATCTGAGTGTTCATTGGAAGGACTGATATTGAAGCTGAAACTCCAATATTTTGGCCACCTGATGCGAAGAGCTGACACATTTGAAAAGACCCTGATGTTGGGAGAGGTTGAGGCAAGAGGAGAAGGGGACGACAGAGGATGAGATGGTCAGATGTCATCACCGACTCAATGGAAATGAGTTTGGGTAAACTCCAGGAGTTGGTGATGGACACGGAGGCCTGGCGTACTGCAGTCCATGGGGTCGCAAAGAGTTGGACACGACTGGGCGAATGAACTGAACTGAATAGTATAACAGTAATTAGCTTATATTATATTTTTATCATTAGTCTTTAACTCATGTTCTTTTCTCTTAGAGGGTCATTTTACATCCAGCATACCACAGTCTATGTATCTGTCATATTTCCTTAAATTTCTCATTGCAGGGACAGTTTCTCAGACTTTCCTCTTTTTTTTTTTTTTTTTTTTTTTTTTTTTCTCTCATGACTGACAATTTTGAGGCATCCTGGTTAAGAATGTTGTAGGGACTTCCCTCATGGTCCAGTGGTTAGGACGCTCTGCTTCCACTGCAGGGGGCGTGGGTTTGATCCCTGGTTGGGGAACTAGGATCCTGCATGCTGAGTGGCCAACATAATTTAAAACATCAAACTAGGTTGTGGCAACCACGAGTCCCTCTTTATCCCTCTGGACTTTACTCTTGAGCTCCACACACTGCAGGACACTCTGGCTGTCCACTGAGTTAAGTTCACAGCTATTTGAATATCATGGTACTTTGCTCACCTTAAAGGACAATTTCATGGACTCCTACAAGAAAGCAATGGAGTTCTAGGAAATAAATTACAGCCACTCTCAGTTCAGCACAGCTTCTGCAGACACTGGCGTTTACTCACCACAGGAGCAACTGCTAAAAGTCATTGGGCGACATGGAGTTACCACGTTAGAGATCATTTCTCCAGTTCCCAGAGGGGGAAAAGGGTGTCCTCAAGATCTTACCCTGGAGAGCCAGCTCTCCGTGCAGCCCCTCCGAGCTGGCAGGGGTTGGCAAAAAGGGTTTTGTGGAGGGAGACTGGGTAAGACCCAGATACAGATGGAGTAGGGGTAGAGTGGCCCTTGTCCTGACCTCTGTAAACCTGGACTTTGGGTTCAACCCTAGAGCTGGCGAAATGGCCTGGGAAACCCACGGTCAGAGCAAAGTGCCCTAGAATTGAGGATCCTCTACCTTAAGAATGAAGATCTCTGTTTATTCTCTCTACAGATATTGCAACATATATGCTCATCTCTTTGGAAAAGCTTCTGGCTCCTGACCCCTGGGCAGGGAGGCCTTGGCTCTAATGCAGGGCAGGTGGGTCTCTCTCTGAAGCTCTTCATTCAGATAACTGGATCCAAGAGTAATTTATCACTTTGTGAAGGATTAATCAAATGTGTTTCAAGTTCACTTCAAAGACAGTTCAAGTGATGAAAATATACAAGACACTTGAGGGCCATAGACCAGGTGCAAAATTTAGAATAGGACTTTAGGAGAGCAGAACACTATGGAGATACTGTTAGACAGTCTTAACCTATGTCTTCTGCTCTGTTACATATTCCTCTGTCATGTGGTGTTTACTACTCTTGACTGTGTGGCGGTAATTGTCAAAGCTGGGAAATGGACTCACATTGTTCTCTGTTTGCATGTGGGGAGAGAGGTGACACTTCCTGAGTAACAAATCTTTGAACCAGGAAAGCAACTCTTAACCTGCATGTGTCCTCCAGTCCCATTAGGTATTACTGATGTTCAGTCAGAGGAGGTAAGGGAATTTGAAATTTATAAAGTCTGACAATGTACAGATGCCAACTTGAAAACACTAAAACAAGCAGAAACTGGGATGACCCAAGAGGGATGGTACGGGGAAGGAGGTGGGAGGGGCGTTCAGGATGGGGAACACGTGTATACCTGTGGCGGATTCATGTTGATGTATAGCAAAACCAGTACAATATTGTAAAGTAATTCGTCTCCAATTAAATAAATTTATATATTTAAAAAAACAAACAGAAAAGGATTCTGATCAGCAGACTGGTTTCCAGAGTGTTATATGGGATGCTGCACTGGAGCCAGAATTGACAGCATCTCCTAAGGGATGTTTAAAATTTTGCTCACACTGAGAACTGTTTCTTGCTCAAATCTGGAAGCGTCACATGGGTGAATGACTCCACCACTGCAGTTAGGTTTACTCCACTAGAAGAGAAGCCTTGCTAGCAAGGAGGGATGGAGTTCAAGCAAAAATCTTGACATGTTGATATGATACATTTATAAATGGTGAAATGATTACTTGCATAGTATTAGTTACCACCTCCATCCTGTCACATTTCTTTTTTTTTTTTTTTTTTGTGGTGAGAACGTAGAAGTTCTACTCTCCTAGCAACAGTCAAGTATTTGATACAGAATTGTGAGCTATAAGCATCCTGCTGTACACTGGATTTCAAAACTTGTTAGTACTCTAAGTGGGGGCTAGTACCCTGTGAACAATCTCTGCCTATTTCCCCATCCCCTAATTCTTGGTAAACACCACTCTTGTCTCCATTTCTCTGTTTGTCCTTTTTACTTCTTAAATTTATTTTTATTTATTTATTTTTTAATATTTGGCCTTGCTGCTCAGCATGTGGGATCTTAGTTCCCCAACCAGGGATCAAATCCATGCTCCTTGCATTGGAAGCACAGAGTCTTAGCCACTGGACTGCCAGGGAAATCCTGGTTTGTCCTTTTAGGATTCCACATGTAAGTGACAACAACCGCTATTTATCTTTTTCTGTCTCACTTATTTTACTTAGCATAACGCCCTCAAGCGCCTTCCAAGTTGTTGCAAACGGCATGATTTCCTTCTCTCACATGGCTGTATATGGAATGTGTCACATCTTTATCCATTCATCCACTGACGGACACTTATCCACATTTTGGATATTGTGAACAATGATGCAATAAATGTAGGAGTGAAAATATCTTTCTGATATCCTATTTTCATTTTCTTTTGAAAATACACTCAGAAGTGGAGTTGCTGTATCATATGGTAGCTTCTTTGATTGTGTTCTTGGATGCACAGACATTTTCTGTTTTTAATTTGATGAGGTCCAATTTATCTGTTTTCTTTTTCTTTTTGCCTCTGTTTTTGGTATCATATCCATGAAATCATTACCATCTAAAATATTTCTAGATATATAAATAAACACAGGATAGGAAGTACACATATAATTCTTTGCTCTGTCAAAAAAGAGGTCCCCAGAACCAATGACTCTTCAGTACCAATCAGCACAATTAGTGTACAGATCTAGGTCTGTCAACACCATTCAATAATAAAAGGAATAAAGGCTCCATGGAAAAATGGTTGATTCTAGAATTGGATTAGGAAATATGAAAAATGAGCCTGGAGCATCTTTGTAGGGTGTGAAAAAAAAAAGTGCTCAAAAAATGTTTAAAAAACGAAGCAACATTTCCAGGGGTATGACAAAGTTATTCACAAAGTGAACTGACAGGAAGAGCTCCCAATGGCCAATCTGAGAACAATTTGAAAATAAAAATATATAAATTTGTATTGGAGTTTAACCCAAAGTGTAGTATAAATACCATGAGTCCATACTGAGAAAAATTAATGATTTCTTAATTACACAAACAAAGATAGGCAAATCTCCCACAGAGAAAAATTCCAGTTTATGCAGACACTCCCACTTCTAGAAAGTGGAGCATAACTCCCTACCCCTGAAGCATGGACCATCCATCGCGGCTTTCCTCCAAGGAGGACAGGATGGAAATGGGGCATAAAACAATCACTTTATCGCCCAGACACCTGACAAGCACTACCTCAGCCAGATGATCAATGAGAGCATCATCAGTGATCAATTGTGCTAACAGAATATACACTTGATATGATGTGATGAGAATGGGATTTTTATCAGTAATATTCCTCCGGCAAACTCGTAATCCAAGACGAGGCATGAGTACAGTATCAGACAAATCCCAATCAAGGGACAGGGACATTGTACAAAACATCTACTGAGTACTCCTCAAAACTGTCAATATCATCCAAAACAAAGACATGTTAAAGCGAAGGGGAACCCAAGGAGACTTTACAACTAAATGTTAGGCTGGTTTCCTGGCCAAGATCCTGGAGTGGGTAAAACCTATAGAAATCTGAGTAAAGTATGGGCTTTAGTTGATAATAAATAATGCATCAATACTTCCTCATCAATACTTCCTCGATAATTCCTCAGTAATAAATGTATCATATTAATGTAAGATATTAGTAATAGGGGAAACTGGGTGAGGGCATATGAGAAGTCCACGATTTTCACAAATATTACTCAAATCTTAAAGGGTTACAATGGAAAAGCTCCAATTAAAGACTATTGACAGTTTCAAAATAATTTTTAAAAAAAGACAAGGAATCTTTGGGGAAAAGATGCTGAGTATGTTTAAAAAGGGAATAGAAAGGAAACCAAACGCAAGCACACAGAACCTGTAAGTGTGAAACAACCCTTCCTAAATTATCTTCAGCTGTTCTTCTCCCTTAACCTCCAACCTCATATAATATACTAACTGGGCCTCTTCCACCACAGAAACATCTCTGGATCCACTTTTTTCTCAAGTCCCACAAACACTGCCCTGATCCAATCTCATAGATGATTTGCCTGGATATGGCAAGAGCCACCACCTGAGGCCAGGGGTAGACCTGGAACCCTGTATTGCCCCAAATCCACTTTCAGACGTCTGCCAGTGTTATTTGCCACAGAAGAAGTCTGGCAAGTTCCAGCAGGGGTCAGTGTCTTGCCAAAGATAAAAGAGTCCAGAGCAAACCTTCAGCTGTGCATACATGTGAGCGTGCTCAGTCGCTCCGTCATATCCGACTCTTTGCGACCCCATAGACTGTAGTCCCCCGGGCTCCTCTGTCCGTGGGATTTCCCAGGCAAGAATACTTGAGTGCACTGCCATTTCCTCCTCCAGAGTACCTTCCCACCCAGGGATCAAACTCACGTCTCCCACATTGCAGGCGGATTCTTTAACACTGAGCCTCCAGGGAAGCCATGAGGAAACACAGGGCCTTCTCAGAAGAGCAGAACATTCACTGAGACTCCTTAAGCCAGGGGAGGCGCCTGTCCAATCGTTGATGCCCTGGGCAAGATCAGCTTGGGAACAGGGTGGTGTGTTTCCGCACAGAGGCTGCCGCAGAAGATGCTGGATCCTGGAAGTGACCTTCAAAGTCGGTGGGGGCAGGGGGCAGTTTGGGCCTCCTAGCACCCAAAGGCCTGAGGTTCTTATGTACCCAGAGCAAGAACCCAACCACACCTAACAGTCATATCCAATAAGGGGCATGAGGAGTACCTGTTATGAGAGCTGTCACGTATCCATCCTGGAGTGAAACCCGGGGCTGTGGTCCTGGCCTTGGCCCCAGAGCACGGATGTCCTCATGGAGGCCGGGGTGGCAGCTCACCTGCAGCAGCATCTGCTCCCCCCTCCCTCTCCTGGCCAGTCCCGGAAAAGTCAGATGGGATCTCCAGGGGCCTGCTGCTTCCACCTCTCTGGGGCAGCCGACCCTCTGTGCAGCCTGCACCCCTGGGACGCCAGATTGCTCTCCTCCCTGGTTCCTTTCCGAATCCCCACCGGAGTCTGTGGCCTCTGGCACCTAGGAGAGCGTCCTGAGTATGATCCCTGCCATCTGCTAGAGCCTGTCCTCTGCTCAAACAGCCCGACTGGCTCCTAGCTGGCTCTGCGGGTGGCTGACCAGACACCCCTCTGCCTCTCTTATTCAGGCTCAAAAGCCATGACCTAACAGTCACATTCAAAGACCCTGCATTTACTCCAACACGTGGGATTCCACAGGGAATGGTCTGATACACCTCAGGATTATATAGATGTGCCCCGCACATCCACGGCAATGATTACCACTGACCCACCATGAGGAGACACGCCCAGGGGCTGCGTCAAGTCCTGCGGGCTCGAGCTGAAGCACCATGGAAGGGGATGCTGCTTGGGACTTCCAGATAAAGATACACACGTGAGGTCATCAGGACCAGGGCCTAAGCTGTTCTCAGTGGGGGGCCAGAGAGGGGGGCCAGGCAGGACTAAACCCAAGGCCAGGTTCTGAGGGAGAGGGGGCACTGTGGGCAGCAGGGGTGGGAGGCCTCATGACTGGGGCCCATGAGGAGTATGCTCCCAACCGCAACAGGGACCTTTGGCAGCTGGCTGCAGGCCTCCTGATGGAGACTGAGCAGAGCCCCGAAGGGGCTGACAGTGCCTCTGACTGGGGGTGGTGGCAGGCTGCGGGTGGGGGTGGGTGGAATTCCTGCAGCCAGCTCCCTGTGGGCCAGCCTCTCTCAAGGGTCAGAAGTGCAGGACTTTAGTCCCTAGGAGAGAAGCCTCACTCAGAGGTGTCTATGTCTGTCTGTTGTCCTGACTTGATGATTAACTCCCAGGCACCTGTGTCCCTTCAAAACAAATGGTCGTGACAAAAAATGCTTCTTTTCCAAATTCACTGGTCACGGGTCATCACATGACCCTTCCAAAGTGAAGAGGCCTGGCAGGGCCGTGTCCCCATGTGTGCAGGGAGAGAGGAAGACAAGAAGTAACTGAACACCTGCTGCTGCTGCTGCTGCTAAGTCGCTTCAGTCCTGTCCGACTCTGTGCGACCCCACAGACGGCAGCCCACCAGGCTCCTCCATCCTTGGGATCCTCCAGGCAAGAACACTGGAGTGGGTTGCCATTTCCTTCTCCAATGCATGGAAGTGAAAAGTGAAAGTGAAGTCGCTCAGTCATGTCCGACTCCTAGAGACCCCACGGACTGCAGCCTACCAGGCTCCTCCGTCCATGGGATTTTCCAGGCAAGAGTACTGGAGTGGGGTGCCATTGCCTTCTCTGACTGAACACCTGACATCTCTCCAATCCCACACTGCCTACCAGATGCTCAACAAAGAGCAGCAGTTAGAACTTATAATGACAAAATCTCCTGTTTTGGGGAAGACAGTCTGAGCAGGTCACATGGGTCTTGAAATTCTCAACCATTTCCAAGTGTCCACTGACTATGTGGCAGGTGCCATGTATGTAGCCAGAATCACATCTTCTGTTCCTGTTGTTCTCTGGCACTCAGCAGGGAGAGCTGCCCCTTCAGCCCCCTGCACCCGCCCGCACACCGGACAGCAGTGACCTCACCACCTCCTGAGGCCCGGAACTCGCTCCTGTCATTTGATGCCAGGCACAGCCTTAACCTGTTGAGTCTCTGCTGCCTCCACACTTCTGAACCTGCCTGAAGCCAGGGACGCTGGTGGATGTTGCATCTTTTTTTTTTTTTAATATAACAGCAAAAGAGACACAGATGTATGGATGTTGCATCTCTTCTGGCTAGTACTTCTTTCTTTTTTCATTTGGATCTCAGACTCTGAGTCTCAGATAAATAAAAAAAAAGCAGTCAAAATCGCTGCTCTGTGCGTTTTCTTCTTAGAGGTTATGTTATTCAACCGGGCTGTATGTGTGTGTTTGAGGGGTGTGGAGCAGTGTCTTTCCCAGCTGGGAATCAAAGTTCCCAGGATCCAGTCACCCAGCAGGATTTCTCCACTTAGCAGCTTCTCTTCACTCATTCCATCCCTCTGATATCTAGAGCATGGGCACAAGTGGCCAAAATAAAGTCCAGATGACCAAATAAATGGTCATTTCAATATACTTGGTAATCTGCTTTCCCAGGACAGAGAGCAGAGGGCCAGCCCAGGGAATACTGGGCCATACTTCAAAGCAACATTTGCTCTTCTCCAGGATTCTGAGCAGATGGTGGGGCAGTGGTAGAAAACACCTCCTTTGCCCCTGTGGTCAACAGCAATGCAACAACAGTCAGGACCCCTTCCTTCCTGCCCGAGAAAGAGATCTCTCTGTGTTTTATCCAAGATGCAAAAGGATACCTCACAGCAATGATCTGTTTCAGACTTTCCCGTCACCCCCAAGACACACTGTCTGCAAGTCTGAAGGATGCCACCACACAGCCTCATCACAATCACCTCCCACAGAAGGAACCCAGCTTCCCAAAGCCCCAGAACGCCCTGGCTCAGACATTGACATTGCAGCGTTCCTCTAGGAGCCCGAGCGCCCCGCCCTGTGTTGCCTGGTTTAGTGTGACTAGGGGACTTATCTCCACCTTCTTCGTGTGACTACGGCTCCTAGATCATCGCTCAAGGTGTGTGGGGGGTGGTGTCCGGCTCCTCCCAGTGTCCCCACTGCTAACCCAGCCTTTCATGGAGCAGCGGCTCCATAAAGGTCTTTGGAATACACGAGCCAGTGAGCAGGGGGCTCAATTCATTATCCGCTGATTCCTTAAATAACCCAGGCAAATCCAAATGAACAAGACATTATTTAGTTTTTGAAAATGACACACAAGAAGGACAGAACCATGAATTCACTACAATTACTTTTATCATCTCTTCCATCATCAATATTACTGCCAAGTAAGCTCACTTTTCCAAAACAGTTCTAATTCCAATTCCACTGCATCCTGTTCAGGACCACAAAACACAATGGAAGAGTCTCCAATCTCTTTTACAAAACAGCAAAACTCTTGCTCACAATCTGGGTAAGCGCAAATGCACTGTGATCAGCATCATTCACAAAGCTGAGACACTGAAGTTTATTTAGCATTCTATGAAAACAATCAAAGTCTGAAAATTATCTAAGGAGAACTGGTGAATCTCCATGTCATCACACAGAAAACAAATGCAATGAAGCTATACACTGGTTCCCCAAACTGCCCCAGGCCCTCACTTCTGAGAAGGCTGACCGCTCCCTCTTCAATCTCAGAGCGAAGGCTCACCTGGATGCTGCTCTGGCTCAGTCCGCCTCATCGTCCTCCCTTGCAGCCTCTGAAGACTGCAGTGGGAAGGCCCTCAAAGCCCTTTGTTTGACCCTGAGCAGAAATGCCATGATTTCCCACTTGCTGGTCTCCGCATAAGCCCGGGGACCCCACAGGAACTCATAGCGAGCAGGGTGGCTGTAAGGCACCTGCCGGTACTCCAGGTACCCCTCCTGCACCCACACGTGGGTCAGAAGCGTCCTGGGCTCCCCAAAGATGCAGTGCACACTCCCAGCATACACACCCAATCTGCTGAGTGCTCCCCAGACCTTCTGCTCAGGGGCACGGTCTCCATTCCGCATGGTCAGGTTGAGGACCAGCACCAGGAGGCCGGCCTTGGGGATGCTCTGCCCACTGCTCAGCACTGCGTTGCAGCTGAGGCCCAGGATGGAGACCATGATGTAGATGTGCTCCCTGGGGTCCACCTCCTTCACCTCCACGCCAAAGACCAGCTGCAGGCACTGCGAGGCTTGGCTGAAGACCACCGGGAAGTACTCCTGGTTATCCCTGAGGACCTTATTCAGCATTTCCGCCTGGGAGGTCGGCTCCTTGGCTCGATACTTGAGGAGCAGGAACTTCATTAGGCTAGCTATCATCTCATTCAGCACTTCCTGGGGCAAGGACTCCCCAGTGCCTAAGGAGGACACTGTGGGGGAGGAGGCCGAGGCAGATGCAGCCACCCCTGCCTCAGCCCCCAAGAGCTGCGCATTCACCGGGCCCTGGGCCTCGCCAGGGTCCTGAAAATCTTCCTCGGGCTTGCTCAGCTCACTCATCTCGACCACGAGCGTGATGCCTGGGATCAAACCACAGACAGGAGTCAGCCAGGGTGACAGATGGGGACCACGGGCCAGGCTGGGGGAGAGAGGGGCTGTGAATGGCCTCAGCTGAGCACCACACCCTGGGCGGACTGACACAGGCAACTTACAGGTCTCCGCTTGAGGGGTGCTCTCAGACCTCACAGGGGAAAGCCTCCGGGGCAGCCAGTCCCCTGGCTACCGGAAGGAGGAAGTGAGGTGGCTCCGCAGGGTACAGTCAGCACAGTCCAAGACTTCCGAGGCTGACAAGGTGGGGGATTAGGCCCTTGGGTGGTCCCTTCTGTTCTGGGGTGGGGAGCCCCCGGTGCACACTCAGGGTACCCTCCTCACCTTGACTCCTGGTACTGCCTGCACCTTCTCTGCCCTCTGACCTCAGGGCACGTGCCTCAGTCCTCTGCCTTCCCCTCCTGGTTCCTGCAGCTCCTGTGAGAAAAAGGGAAGGGGGCAGCTCGGGGGTATCCTGTGGCACAGCCCTGAGCCTTCTGTGACAGTATGCGGGGTGGACTCTGTGAGGTCCCCCCAGTTGTGTGGTGGGAGGTCCCCTCAGGGCTCCCTTGTAGTGCTCACCTTGCCCCTGGCACCACCTGGTCCCTCCCCTCTGGGGGCCTGCATGGAAATTCAGAACAAGATCCCAGCCTCAACAGAAAGCGCTGAGGGGCTCCACATGCTGCCGAACCTGCCCAGGGCTTCCTGTGGGTCCTAGGCTGGGGACATGCTCGGTCCTCAGCTCCTCCTCACGTCCTGCCTGGCCTCCCAGCACTGACCACAGGGGCGGGGGTCTGCTTAGTCCTCCCTCGGGTTTGGGGAGTTCAGCCTCTGCCGACCTGAAGCCTCTGCCCTCCGCCCAAATAAACCTCACCTCCCGGGGTCCCTAAGCCAGAAGTCAAGAAACTGCTCACCCCACTCTAGGGCCTCCCAGAGTCCCCACAAGGGCTAGGATCCCTGCCTCCCTGTTGGGTCTTTCCGCTTCAGTCCATCCTCGCATGCAGCCTGGCCCTCAGGCAGGACCGGAGATTGTCCCGTCCGCCATTTTGAGACCCCGCCGCTTTCACAAGATCCCCGGTCTCTCTCAGACCAGCATGTAAGAAAGGCAGACAGACAGAATGTGCTCCCAGGGCCGACTACAGGGGCGGGGATCTGTGGGGTTCCCTCACTCCTCATGCAGGGTCCCCTCAGTCCTCCTTCAGGCACCTCACCTGCCTCCGGCCGGGACCTGGGATTCTTGCCTCTCCCCAGCTGAAGCCCCGCCCCTTATACCACCCCCAGTCTCTCCAAGACCCGGATGTCAGGAAGTCAGACCATGCCTGCTGCGCTCCTCCGACCCCCACAGTTGCCCTGGACTGACGGCAGAGATGAGCTTCTCTGAGGTACCCTCTGATTGGGGTTCAGGGTCCTCTAGTTCCTCCTCAGGGTCCTCAACCTGACACCCCACCGGACCTGGGAATCGGACCACCTAAGGCCCCGCCCCATATGCAAGGTCCCCAGTCTGAGATCCCGACCGACCGAGGTCAGGAAGTCAGCCCCCCTACCAGGTCTCCAGTCTGAGATCCGGATATGAGGAAGTGAAACCACGCACGTTGGGCTCATCCTACCCCAGGGCCGCCAAGGACCAGCAGCAGCTACAGGCTTCTCCGAGGTCTCCTCTGATTGGGGTCCAGAGTCCGCTCGGTCCTCCCTCAGGGTCCTCAACTTGAAACTCTGGAGGAGCTGGGCTTCTTCCCTCTGCTCACCCGAGGCCACGCCCCCTTTCCCAGGTCCCCAGTTTCTCTGAGACCTGGATGTCAGGAAATGCAGCATGTGCTCAGCCACCCTCTGTGTTCCCTGAGCCTTGATGTGAGGGTCCCGCCTCGGGTCAACACTAGGGGCATCCCTGGATCTGCCAGGGCTCAAGATGAGGTCCCTGAGGGATGATAAAAGGTAACCCCACTGATCCCTGCCCCTGCTGTCAGCCCTGGGCCACCCTGGTGGTGGGATGAGGCACTTGGCAGCCTGTTCTGACTTCCGCATCTGCATCTCAGAGACATTAGGCAACTGTTAGAAGGGGCAGGGCCTCAGATGGGAAGAGGGGGAGATCTTAGTTCTTTTGAGGGTCAAGGTGAAGACACTAAGGGAAGACTGAGAGGACGCTGGACCCCAGAGCAGAGTGGGGTCTGGGAGGACATAGGACAGATGAACCATGCTGCATTTCCTGACATCCGGGTGTCAGAGAGACTGGGGACCTGACATAACGGATGGGGCACGAGTGGGGAGAGGAGAGAATCGAAAGCCCTTGCACAGAGACAAGTTGAGGTCCCTGAGGGATGACTGAAGGGACCCCAAGCGAAGACTCTAGGGACCCCAAGGTAAGACTGATGGAACCCCACAGATCTCAGCCCCTGTTATCGGCCCTGGGAGCCCTTGGGGTGAGAAGAGCACACTAGGTCTGTCCTCTCTTCCTGAGTTCCGGGTCTGTGAGCGTGGGGACCAGGTGTGAGGAGCAGGGACCTCTTCCCACCTTTCCTAGTGGGGAGACGACAGAGCCTAGGTCCTACCGGAAGTCAAGGTGAACACCCTGAGCGAGGACTGAGGGTAGTCAGATCTCAGACCAGAGGGAACCTAGGTAGTCCCCAGGCAGGACACCTTCATGCCGCATTGCCTGACCTCCCCGTCAGAGAGACGGGTGAAAGCAGCAGAGCCTCCCGATTGCAGACAGGACACTTGCAGATCTTGCCTGGAGTACAGGCTCCATGCGAGGAGGGACCGAGACAGTTAGACCCCAACAGGGAGGGACTTGGCCCTTGCAGGAGGGTCTTGGAGGGCCCAGAGCAGGGTGGTGAGCAGGGTGAGCAGCTTCTTGACATCTGGCCTAGGGACCTCGTGAGGTGAGGTTTTTCGGGTGGAGTGCGGATGTCTTCAGGTTAGCAGAGGCTGGACACACCAATCCCGATGGAGGACTAAGCAGACCCCTGCCTCTGTGGTCAGTGCTGGGAGGCCAGGCAGGACGTGAGGAGGAGTTGAGGACCGAGCATCTCCCCAGCCTAGGACCCGTGGGATTCCCTGGGCAGGTGTGGCCTCTTGTGGGGCCCCTCAGCACTTTTTGTTCAGGCTAGGGTCTTGTTCTGAGTTTCCTTGCAGGTCCCCAGAGGGTAGGGACCAGGTTGTACCAGGGGAAGGGTGAGCACTGCAAGGGAGCCCTGAGGGGACCTCCCGCCACACAAAACTGAGGGGACCTCACAGAGTCCACCCCTCGTACTGTCACGGAAGGCTGAGGGCTGTGCCACAGGATACCCCCGAGCTGCGTCCTCCCTTTCTCTCACAGGAGCTGCAGGAACCAGGAGGCGAAAGCAGAGGTCTGAGGCCCATGTCCTGAGGTCAGAGAGCAGAGGTGGTCCAGGCAGTACCCAGAGTCAAGGTGAGGAGGGTGCCCTGAGTGTACACCAGGGGCTCCCCATCCCAGAACAGAGGGGACCCCACATGGGCCTCGTCCCACCACCTTGTCAGCCTCGAAAGTCTTGGACTGTGCTGACTGCACGCTGGGGAGACACCTCACTTCCATTTTCAGGTAGCCAGGGGACTGGATGCCCCGGAGGCTTGTGCCTGTGAAGTCTGAGAACACCTTTCAAGAGGAGATGCATTAAGTGGCCTGTGGCCGCCCAGGGTGTGGTTTTCAGCTGAGGCTGTTCACAGCCCCTCTCTCCACCATCCAGGCCTGTGGTCCCCATATGTCCCCATCTGCCCTCCGCCCCCCTCCGCCGCCTCCCTCCTGCCTCAGGCTGTGGTTTGATCCCAGGCATCCCACTCATGGTCGAGATGAGTGAGCTGAGCAAGCTCGAGGAAGAACTTAGGACCCAGGCCCAGGGCCCATTGGAGGCACAGCTCTTGGGTCCTGAGGCAGGGGAGACTGCAATCCGCACCCCCTCAGTGTGTGTCTGTATTTCTCCCAATGTATCTGTGTGTCTCTCAGTGTGTGTGTCCCTCTCAGGTTGCATCTCTCTGTGTGTCTCTCAGTGTGTTTTGACTCTCTGAATCTTTTTGTCTGTCTCAGTGTGTTGTCTCTCTCAGTGTGAGTGTGTCTGATTCTCTGTGTTTGTTTGCTCTCAGGACTGTGTGTTTCTCCCACTGTATGTGTATGTCTCTGAGTGTGTGTGTCCCAGAGAGTTTGCCTCTCTGTGTGTCTCTGTGTGTCTCTGTGTGTGTCTGTCGGTATGTGTGTTTCTCTCAGTGTGTTTTGACTCTCTGTTTGTGTGTCTCTCTCAATAAGTGTGTCTCTCTCAGTGTGTGTGTCTCTTTCAGTGTGAGTGTGTCTGATTCTCAGTGTTTGTGTTTGTTTGCTCCAGGAGTGTGTGTTTCTCCCACTGTATGTGTATGTCTCTCAGTGTGTGTCTCTCTCAGTTTGCATGTCTCTGCGTGTCTCTGCATGTGTCTCTCAGTGGATTTTGAGTCTCTGAATGTGTGTGTCTGTCTCAGTGTGTGTGTGTCTCTCAGTGTGAGTGTGTCTGATTCTCAGTGTTTGTGTTTGTTTGCTCCCAGGAATGTGTGTTTCTCCCACTGTATGTGTAAGTACCTCAGTATGTGTGTCCCTGTGAGCTTGCCTGTCTGTGTGTCTCTGTGTGTGTCAGTTTGTGTGCGTCTCTCAGTGTGTTTTTCACTGTCTCTCAGTGAGTGTCTCTCTCAGGGATTCTCTCTAATTGTGAGTATGCCGGTTGTTAGTGTGTATGTGTGTTTCTCGCTCTGTACGTGTATGTCTCCCAGTGTGTGTGTCTGCCTCAGTTTACATGTTTCTTTGTGTCTCTCTGTGTGTCTCTCGGTGTGTTTTGACTCTCTGAATGTGTGTGTCTCTCTCGGTGTGAGTGTGTCTGATTCTCAGTGTTTGTGTTTGTTTGCTCTCAGGAATGTGTGTTTCTCCAGCTGTATGTGTATGTCTCTCAGTGTGTGTGTCCCAGTGAGTTTGCCTGTCTGTGTGTCTCCGTGTGTTTCTCTTTGTGTGTTTTTACCACACTCTCAGTGTGTATCTCTCCCAGAATGTGTTTCTCTTAGTGTGTTTTTCTCTCTCTCAGTGTGTGTCTCTGTCAGTGTCTCTCTCTCATTGTGAGTCTGCCTGGTTTTTAGGGTGTGTCTGTATTTCTCCCACAGTATGTGTGTGTCTCTCAGTGTGTGTTTCCCTCTCAGTTTGCGTGTCTCTGTGTGTTTCTCTCAGTGTGTTTTGACTCTCTCAATGTGTGTGTCTGTTTCAGTGTGTTGTCTCTCTCAGTGTGAGTGTGTCTGATTCTAGGGTTTGTGTGTGTCTTGCACTCAGAAGTGTGTGACTCTTCCTGGATGAGGGTGTCTCTCAGTGTATGTGTCCTTGTCAGTTTGCTTTTTCTGTGTGTCTCTGGGCTTGTCTCTCTGTATGTGTGTCTCTCAGCATGTGTGTCTTTCAGTGTCCTTTTCCCTCTATCTCAGTGTGCCTCTCTCTGAGTGTGTCTTTCTAATTGTGTTTCTCTCTCTCTCTGTGTGTGTCTCTGTCAGTGTGTTTCTCTCATTGTGAGTGGTCCTGATTCTTTGTGTGTCTCTGTGTGTGTTTCTCCCACTTTATGTGCATGTGTCTCAGTGTGTGTGTACCTGTCAGTTTGCATGTCTCTGTGTCTCTGTTAGTTTCTGTCAGTGTGTTTTTAACACTCTCTCAGTGTGTGTCTCTCAGCATGTGTGTCTCTCAGTGTGTTTTTCTCTCTCTCTCAGTGTGTCTCTCTCTCAGTGAGTTCTCTGTCAATGTATCTCTCTCATTTTGTTTTTCTCTGTCTCTCAGTCTGTGTCTCTGTCAGTATATATCTCTCATTGTGAGTGTGCCTGGTTCTTAGTGTGTGTGTGTGTTTCTCCTAGTGTATGTGTATGTCTCTTGTGTGTATGTCTCTCTGAGTTGGCATGCGTCTGTTTGTCTCTGTATGAGTCTCTCAGTGTGTTTTGAGTCTCTGAATGTGTGTGTCTCTGTGTGTGTGTGTCTCTCTCAGTGTGAGTGTGTCTGATTCTCTGTGTTTGTGTTTGTGTGCTCTCAGGGGTGTGTGTTTCTCCCACTATATGTGTATGTCTCTCAATGTGAGTCTCCCTCTCAGTTTGCATGTCTCTGTGTTTCTCTCTCTATTTCTCTCAGTGTGTTTTGACTCTCTCTCAGTGTGTGTGTCCCTCTCAGTGTGAGCGTGTCTGATCTCAGTGTTTGCAGGTGTCTTGCTCTCAGGAGTCTTTCTCTTCCTGAATGAGGGCGTCTCTCAGTGTGTGTGTCCCTGTCTGTTTGCCTGTCTCTGTGTGTGTCTTTCAGTATGGTGTCTCTCAGTGTGTTTTTCTGTCTCTCTCAGTGTGTGTCTCTGTCAGTGTGTTTCTCTCATTGTGAGTGTGCCTGGTTCTCAGGGTGTGTGTTTGTGTTTCTCCCTCCGTATGTGTATGTCTCTCAGTGTGTGTGTCTCTCAGTCTGTGTGTCCCTCTCAGTTTGCATGTCTCTGTGTGTCTCTGTGTGTGTGTCTCAGTGTGTTTTTGTCTCTCTCTCAGTGTGTGTGTGTCTCTCTCAGTGTGAGTGTGTCTGGTTATTAGTGTGTGTTTGTGTGTTTTTGTTTTTCACTCTCTGTAAGGGTATGTCTCTCAGAGTGTATATCTCTCAGTTTTGTGTCTGTATGTGACTGTGTGTGTGTTGCTCAGTGTTTGTCACTCTCAGTGTGTATGTCTCTTTCAGTGTGTGTGTGTGTCTCTCAGTGTGTGTCTCTCTATGTATGTGTATGTCTCTCATTGTGTGTGTCTCTCACTGTGTGTGTCTCAATGTCACTCTGTGTGGGTCTCTCATGGTGTGTGACTCTGACTATGTATGTCTCTCTCAGTGTCTGTGTGTGTCTCTCACTGTGTGTTTCTCTCTCTCATTGTCGATGTCTCTCTTTCGCAATGTGTGTGTGTCTTTCTCAATGAGTGTGTGTTTCTGTATGTTTTGTGTCCAATCTTACATAGTGTGTGTGTCTAGTCTCATAGTTTTTGTGTCTGTCTCAATGTGAGTGTATCTTTCAGTGTGATGGTGTTCTCTCTCAGTGTGTGTGTCTCTCTCTCAGTGTGTGTGCCTCTCTCTCTGAGTGTGTGTGTCTCTGTGTGTCCCTGTGTGTGTCTCTCACAGTGTTTTTTCCCTCTCTCAGTATGTGTCTCTCCCAAGGTGAGTGTGTCTGGTTCTCAGTGTGTGTGTCCATTTTTTTTTGTTTTTCTCTCTCTGTAAGGGTATGTCTCACAGTGTGTGTATCTCTCAGTTGTGTGTCTGTATGTGTTCGTGTGTGTGTTTTCAGTGTTTGTGACTCTCTCTCAGTGTGTATGTCTCTTTCAGTGTGTGTGTGTCTCTCTCTCTGTATGTGTATGTCTCTCAGTGTGTTTGTCTCCCACTGTGTGTGTCTCTATGTCTCTCTGTATAGATCTCTCATGGTGTGTGCATTCGGAGTGTGTATATCTCTCTCAGTGTCTGTGTGTGTCTCTCACCATGTGTTTCTCTCTCTCTCTCATTGTGGATATCTCTCTGTTGCACTGTGTGAGTCTTTCTCAATGAGTGTGTGTTTCTGTATGTTTTGTGTTCAAACTTACGCAGTGTATGTGTCTACTCTCATATATTGTGTGTGTCTCTCTCAATGTGAGTGTGTCTTTCAGTGTGATAGGGTTCTCTATCATTGTGTGTGCCTCTCTCTCAGTGTGTGTTTGTCTGTGTGTGTTTCTCTCTCAGTGTGAATGTCTCTGATTCTCAGTGTGTGTCATTGTGTCAGTGTGTGTGTGTCTCTCTCTGTATGTGTATGATTCTCAGTGTGTTTGTCTGTCCGTAGTCTGTCTCTATGTGTCTCTTTGTGTGTCTCTCAGTGTTTCTGACTCTCTCGAATTATTTAAGTAAATCTAGTGTGTGTGTCTCTTAGTGTGTGTTTCTCTCAGTGTGGATATCTCTCTCTCAGTGTGTGTGTGTGTCTCTCCCTGTATATGTATGTCTCTAAGTGTGTGTGTGTGTGTGTGTCTGTGTGTGACTCTATGTGTCATTATGTGTGGCTCACAATGTTTGTGTCTCTCTCTCAGTGTGTATGTTTCTCTCAGTGTTTGTGTCTCTCACAATGTGTTTCTCCTTCTCAATGTGGATGTCTTCTCTCTCTCAGTGTGTGTGTCTCTCAGTGTGTGTCTGTCTCTGTATGTGTGTTCATTAGTTCACAGTTGGTCTTTCTATCATGTGTGTATCTTTCCCAGTGTGTGTGTGTGTTTGTCTGTCTCTCTCAGTGTGCATGGCTAACTCTCAGTGTGTGTGTGTCCCTTTCAGTGTGTGTGTCTCTGTGTGACTCTCACAATGTCTCTGTTTGTGTGTCTCCCAGTGTGTCTTTCTCTCCATGTGTCTGTTTTTCTCTCATAGTGTGTCTGCCGCAGTGTTGTGGGTCTCTTTCGTAGTGTCTGTGTTTTGCTAAATGTGTGTGTCTCTCCCTCTAAGTTGTGCCAGTGTCTCCAAAGATGGAGAAGCTCTATACAGTCAACAAAAACAAGACCAGGAGCTGACTGTGGCTCAGATCATGAACTCCTTATTACCAAATTCAGACTCAAATTGAAGAAAGTAGGGAAAACTGCTAGACCATTCAGGTATGACCTAAATCAAATTCCTTACGATTATACAGCGGAAGAGAGAAATAGATTTAAGGGCCTAGATCTGATAGATAGAGTGCCTGATGAATGATGGGATGAGGTTCGTGACATTGTACAGAAGACAGGGATCAAACCATCCCCAAGGAAAAGAAATGCCAAAAAGCCAAATGGCTGTCTGGGGAGGCCTTACAAATAGCTGTGAAAAGAAGAGAGGCGAAAAGCAAAGGAGAAAAGGAAAGATATAAGCATCTGAATGCAGAGTTCCAAAGAATAGCAAGAAGAGATAAGAAAGCCTTCTTCAGTGATCAATGCGAAGAAATAGAGGAAAACAACAGAATGGGAAAGACTAGAGATCTCTTCAAGAAAATTAGAGATACCAAGGGACCATTTCATGCAAAGATGGGCTCGATAATGGACAGAAATGGTATTGACCTAACAGAAGCAGAAGATATTAAGAAGAGGTGGCAAGAATACACAGAAGAACTGTACAAAAAAGATCTGCACGACCCAGATAATCATGATGATGTGATCACTAATCTCGAGCCAGACATCTTGGAATGTGAAGTCAAGTGGGCCTTAGAAAGCATCACTATGAATAAAGCTAGTGGAGGTGATGAAATTCCAGTTGAGCTGTTTCAAATCCTGACAGATGATGCTGTGAAAGTGCTGCACTCAATATGCCAGCAAATTTGGAAAACTCAGCAGTGGCCACAGGACTGGAAAAGGTCAGTTTTCATTCCAATTCCAAAGAAAGGCAATGCCAAAGAATGTTCAAACTACCGCACAATTGCACTCATCTCACATGCTAGTAAAGGAATGCTCAAAATTCTCCAAGCCAGGCTTCAGCAATACATGAACCGTGAACTCCCTGATGTTCAAGCTGGTTTTAGAAAAGGCAGAGGAACCAGAAATCAAATTGCCAACATCCACTGGATCATGGAAAAAGCAATAGAGTTCTGGAAAAACATCTATTTCTGCTTTATTGACTATGCCAAAGCCTTTGACTGTGTGGATCACAATAAACTGTGGAAAATTCTGAAAGAGACGGGAATACCAGACCACCTGACCTGCCTCTTGAGAAATCTGTATGCAGATCAGGAAGCAACAGTTAGAACTGGACATGGAACAACAGACTGGTTCCAAATAGGAAAAGGAGTATGTTGAGGCTGTATATTGTCACCCTGCTTATTTAACTTCTATGCAGAGTATATCATGAGAAATGCTGGACTGGAAGAAACACAAGCTGGAATCAAGATTGCCGGGAAAAATATCAGTGACCTCAGATATGCAGATGACACCATCCTTATGGCAGAAAGTGAAGAGGAACTAAAAAGCCTCTTGATGAAAGTGAAAGAGGAGAGTGAAAAAGTTGGCTTAAAGCTCAACATTCAGAAAACAAAGATCATGGCATCCGGTCCCATCACTTCATAGCAAATAGATGGGGAAACAGTGGAAACAGTGTCAGAGTTTATTTTGGGGGGCTCCAAAATCACTGCAGATGGTGACTGCAGCCATGAAATTAAAAGACACTTACTCATTGGAAGAAAAGTTATGACCAACCTAGATAGTATATTCAAAAGCAGAGACATTACTTTGCCGACTAAGGTCCGTCTAGTCAAGGCTATGGTTTTTCCTGTGGTCATGTATGGATGTGAGAGTTGGACTGTGAAGAAGGCTGAGCGCCAAAGAATTGATGCTTTTGAACTGTGGTGTTGGAGAAGACTCTTGAGGGTCCCTGGGACTGCAAGGAGATCCAACCAGTCCATTCTGAAGGAAATCAACCCCGGGGTTTCTTTGGAAGGAATGATGCTAAAGCTGAAGCTCCAGAACTTTGGCCACCTCATGCGAAGAGTTGACTCATTGGAAAGTCTCTGATGCTGGGAGGGATCGGGGGCAGGAGGAGAAGTGGACGACCGAGGATGAGATGGCTGGATGGCATCACACACTCGATGGACGTGAGTCTGAGTGAACTCTGGGAGATGGTGATGGACAGGGAGGCCTGGCGTGCTGCGATTCATGGGGTCGCAGAGAGTCGGACATGACTGAGCGACTGAACTGAAGTGAACTGTGCCTCTCTCAGTGTGTGTGTGTCTCTCTCAGTGTGTGAATGTGTGTCTCGCTCTCTGTGACTAAATTTCTCTTCCTCATTGTGTTTGTGTGTGTGTCTTGCGCTCAGGAGTATGTGTCTCTTCCTGGATGAGCTGTCTCTCAGTGTGTGTGTCCCTGTTGGTTTGCCTGTCTCTGTGTGACTCTGTGTGTGTCTCTCAGTATGTGTGTCTCTCAGTGTGTTTTTGTCTCTTTCTCAGTGTGTGTCTCTCTCGTGAGTGTGTCTGGTTCTTAGTGTTTGTGTTCCTCCCTCTGTATGTGTATGTCTCTCAGTCTGTGTGTCCCTCTCCGTTTGCATGTCTCTGTGTGTCTCTGTGTGTGTGTCTCAGTGTGTTTTTATCTCTCTCTCATTATGTGTGTCTGTCTCAGTGTGAGTGTGTCTGGTTCTCAGTGTGTGTGTGTGTCCATGTTTTTGTTTTTCTCTCTCTGTAAGGGTATGTCTCTCAGTGTGTTTATCTCTCAGTTTGTTCTGTATGTGTCTGTGTGTGTCTTTCTGAGTGTTTGTGCCTCTCTCTCTCAGTGTGTATGTCTCTCTCAGTGTTTGTGTCTCTCTCTCAGAGTGTGTTCCTCTCTCTTGGAGTGTGTGTGCCTCTGTGTGCCTCTTTGTGTGTCTCTCTCAGTGTGAATGAGTTTGGTTCTCCTTGTGTGTGTGTCAGTGTGAGTGTGTCTCTCTATGTGTACAACTCACAGTGTGTGTGTCTGTTCGTTGTGTGTCTCTGTGTGTCTCTCTGTGTGTCTCTCTGTGTGTGTCTGAGTGTTTGTGACTCTCTTGAAGTGTTTAAGTCTGTCAGTGTGTGTGTCTCTCAGTGTGTGTTTCTCTCTCTCAGTGTGTGTATGTTTCTCTCTCTGTATTTGTATGCTCTAAGTGTGTGTGTGTGTCTGTGTGTGTGTCTCTATGTGTCACTGAGTGTGGCTCACAGTGTATGTTTCTCTCAGTTTCTGTGTCTCTCACAGTGTGTTTCTTCTTCTCAGTATGGATGTCTTCTCTCTCTCCGTGTATGTGTCTCTCAGTGTGTGTGTATATCTGTATGTTGTGTGTTCATTATTTCACAGTTGGTGTCTCTCTCTTGTGTGTGTGTTTCCCAATGTGTGTTTGTGTTTGTCTGTCTCTCTCAGTGTGCATGGCTAACTCTCAGTGGGTGTGTTTCCCTTTCAGTGTGTGTGTCTCTGTGTGACTCTCACAATGTCTCTGTTTGTGTGTCTCCTAGTGTGTGTCTCTCTCCATGTGTGTTTCTGTCTCACTGTGTGTCTGCCTCAGTATTGTGGGTCTCTTCCGTAGTGTCTGTGTGTTGTTCAATGTGTGTGTCTCTCCCTGTAAGTTGTGTGTCTCTCTCTCTCAGTGGGTGTGTGTCTCTCTCAGTGTGTGAATGTGTGTTTCGCTCTCTGTGGTTAAGTTTCTCTCCCTCAGCGTGTGTGTGTGTGTGTATGTGTGTGTTGAGCTCAGGAGTGTGTTTCTCTTCCTGAATGAAGGTGTCTCTCAGTATGTGTGTCCCTGTTAGTTTGCCTGTCTCTGTGTGTCTCTGTGTGTTCTCAGTATGTGTGTCTCTCAGTGTGTTTTCCTCTCTCTCTCTCAGTGTGTGTCTCTCTCAGTGTGTCACTCTCATTGTGAGTGTGTCAGGTTCTAAGGGTGTGTGTGTGTGCCTCACTCTCTTTGTGTCTGTCTCTCAGTGTGTGTGTCCCTCTCAGTTTGCATGTCTCTGTGTGTGTCTCTCAGTGTGTTTTTGTCTCTCTCTCAGAATGTGTGTCTCTCTCAATGTGAGTTTCTCTGGTTCTCAGTGTGTGTGTGTGTCCATGTTTTTGTTTTCCTCTCTCTATAAGGGTATGTCTCTTAGTGTGTGTATCTCTCAGTTGTGTGTCTATATGTGTCTCTGTGTGTGTTTCTCAGTGTTTGTGACTCTCTCTCAGTGTGTATGTCTCTCTCAGTGTGTGTGTGTCTCTCAGTGTTTGTGTGTCTGTATGTATATGTCTCTCAGTGTGTGTCTCTCAATGTGTGTGTCTCTATGTCTCTCTGTGTGGGTCTCTCATGGTGTGTGACTGAGTGTGTATGTCTCTCTCAGTGTCTGTGTGTGTCTCTCACTATGTGTTTCTCTCATTGTGGATGTCTCTCTTTCACAGTGTGTGTGTTTCTCAATTGGTGTGTGTTTTTGTATGTTTTGTGTTCAATCTTCCACAGTGTGTGTGTGTCTACCCTCATATAGTTTTGTGTGCCACTCTTAGTTTGAGTGTGCCTCTCAGTGTGTTTCTCTCTCAGTGTTTGTGCTTCTCTCTCTGAGAGTGTGTTTCTCTGTGTGTGTCTCTCTCAGTGTGAATGTGTCTGATTCTAAGTGTGTGTTTGTGTTTCAGTGTGTGTGTGTCTCTCTCTGTATGTGTATGACTGTCAGTGTGTGTGTCTGTCTGTTGTCTGTCTCTATGTGTCTCTGTGTTTTTCTCTCAGAGTTTGTGGCTCTCTCGAATTATTGAAGTCTCTCTCAGTGTGTGTTTCGCTCTCTCAGTGTGGATGTCTCTCTCTCTCAGTGTGTGTGTGTGTCACTCTCTGTATGTGTCTGTCTGTAAGTGTGTGTGTGTGTGTATCTGTGTGTGTGTCTCTATGTGTCACTCTGTGTGGCTCACGATGTTTGTGTCTCCTTCTCAGTGTGTACGTTTCTCTCAGCGTGTATGTCTCTCACAGTGTGTTTCTCCTTCTCAGTGTCAATGTCTCTCTCTCTCTCAGTGTGTTTGTCTCTCAGTGTGTGTGTGTCTTTGTATGTTGTGTGTTCACACTTTAACAGTGAATGTCTCTCTCTTGTGTGTGTCTTTTTCAGTGTGTGTGTGTGTTTGTCTATCTCTCTCACTGTGCATGGCTAACACTCGGTGTGTGTGTCCCTTTCAGTGTGTGTCTCTGTGTGTGTGTCTCTGTTTGTCTCTCCAGTGTATCCTCTCTCCATATGTGTGATTCTGTCTCATTGTGTGTATGCCTCAGTGTTGTGGGTCTCTTTGGTGCTGTCTGTGTGTGTCCTCAATGTATGTGTCTCTCCCTTTAAGTTGTGCATGTTTCTCTCTCAGTGTGTGTGTGTCTCTCAGAGTGTGAATGTGTGTCTCGCTCTCTGTCTTTAAGTTTCTCTCCCTCAGTGTATGTGTGTATGTGTGTGTGTCTTGCTCTCAGGAGCGTGTGTCTCTTCCTGGATGAGGGTGTCTCTCAGTGTGTGTGTCCCTGTTAGTTGACTGTCTCTGTGTGTATCTCTCATTATGTGTTTCTCTCAATGTGTTTTTCTCCCTCCCTCTGGGTGTGGCTCTCTCAGTGTGTCTCTCTCATTGTGAGTGTGTCTAGTTCTTAGCGTGTGTGTGTGTGCCTCTCTCTGTATGTTTATGCCTCTCAGTGTGTGTGTCTCTCTCAGTTTGCATGTCTCTGTGTGTCTCTGTGTGTTTCTCTCAGTGTGTTTTTGTCTTTCTCTCAGTGTGTGTGTCTCTCAGTGTTTGTTTCTCTCTCTCAGTGTGGATGTCTCTCTCTCTCAGTGTGTGTGTGTGTGTCTCTCTGTATCTGTTTGTCTTTATGTGTGTGTGTGTGTGTGTGTGTGTGTCTCAGTGTGTGTGCCTCTATGTGTTACTGACTCTGGCTCAGAGTGTGTGTCTCTCTCAGTGTGTATGTTTCTCTCAGTGTGTTTGTCTCTCACAGCGTGTTTCTCCTTCTCAGTGTGGATGTCTCTCTCTCTCAGTGTGTTTGTCTCTCAGTGTGTGTGTTTCTCTGTATGTTGTGTGTTCACACTTTCACAGTGAGCGTCTCTCTCTTGTGTGTGGTTTTTTCAGTGTGTGTGTGTTTGTGTCTCTCATTGTGCATGTCTAACTCTCAGCGTGTGTGTCCTTTTCAGTGTGTGTGTGTGTCTCCGTGAGTGTGTCTCTGTGTGACTCTCCCAATGTCTCTGTGTGTCTCCCAGTGTGTCTCTCTCTCTATGTGTGTGTTTCTGTCTCATTGTGTGTCTGCCTCAGTGTTGTGGGTCTCCTTGGTAGTGTCTTTGTGTGTTTCTCAATGTGTGTGTCTCTTCCTCTAAGTTGTGTGTGTCTCTCTCAGTGCGTGAATGTGTGTCTCACTCTCTGTGTTTAAGTTTCTCTCCCTCTGTGTGTGTCTGTGTGTCTTGCATTCAGGATGAGGGTGTCTCTCAGTGTGTGTGTCCCTGTTAGATTGCCTGTCTGTGTGTGTGTCTCTCATTATGTGTGTCTCTCTGTGTGTTTTTCTCTCTCTCTCAGTGTGTGTCTCTCTCAGTGTGTCTCTCTCATTGTGAGTGTGTCAGGTTGTTAGCGTGTGTGTGTGTGCCTCTCTGTATGTGTATGTCTCTCAGTGTGTGTGTCCTTCTAAGATTACGTGTCTCTTTGTGTCTCTGTGTGTGTCTCTCAGTGTGTTTTTCTCTCTCTCTCAGTGTGTGTGTTTCTCTCAGTGTGTGTGTGTGTGTGTCCTTGTTTTTGTTTTCTCTCTCTCTCTAAGGGTGTCTCTCAGTTTGTGTATCTCTCAGTGTGTGTCTCTATGTGCCTCTGGGTGTGTCTCAGTGTGTGTTACTCTCTCTCACTGTGTATGTCTCTTTCAGTGTGTGTGTGTCTCTCTCTGTATGGGTATGACTCTCAGTGTGTGTGTCTTTATGTCTCTCTGTGTGGGTCTCTCATGGAGTGTGACTGAGTTTGTATGTCTCTCTCAGTGTCTGTGTGTGTCTCTCACTGTGTGTTTCTCTCTTTCATTGTGGATGTTTGTCTTTCATGGTGTGTGTGTGTGTCTTTCTCAATGAGTGTGTGTTTCTGTATATTTTGTGTTCAATCTTACACAGTGTGTGTGTCTACTCTTATATAGTGTGTGTGTCTCTCAGTGTTTGTGCATCTCTCTCTGTGGGTGTGTGTCTCTGTGTGTGTCTCAGTGTGAGTGTGTCTGATTCTCAGTGTGTGTGTGTGTCAGTGTGCGTGTGTCTCTCTCTGTATCTGTATGACTCTCAGTGTGTTTGTCTGTCTATTTTCTGTCTCTATGTGTCTCTGTGTGTGTCTCTCAGTGTTTGTGACTCTAATTATTTAGGTCTGTGTGTGTGTGTCTCTCAGTATGTGTGTCTCTCAGTGTGTGTTTCTCTTTCTCATTGTGCATGTCTCTCTCTCAGTGTGTATGTGTGTCTTTCTCTGCATGTGTATGTCTCTGTGTGTGTGTTTGTGTGTGTGTCTCTGTGTGTGTTACTCTATGTGTCACTATGTGTGGCTCACAATGTTTGTGTCTCTGTCTCAGTGTGTATGTTTCTCTCAGTGTGTGTGTTTCGCACAGTGTGTTTCTCCTTCTCAGTGTGGATGTCTCTCTCTCTCAGTGTGTGTGTCTCTGTATGTTGTGTGTTCACACTTTCAAAGTGAGTGTCTCTCCCTTGTGTGTGTCTTTTTCAGTGTGTGTTTGTGTGTTTGTCTTTCTCTCAGTGTGCATGGCTAACTCTCAGTGTGTGTATGCCCCTTTCAGTGTGTGTGTCTCTGTGTGTGTCTCTGTGTGACTCTCACAATGTCTCTGTTTGTGTGTCTCCCAATGTGTCTCTCTCTCCATGTGTGTGTTTCTGTCTCATTGTGTGTCTGCCTCAGTGCTGTGGGTCTCTTTGGCAGTGTCTGTGTGTGTTTCTCAATGTGTGTGTCTCTCCCTGTAAGTTGTGTGTGTCTCCCTCTCAGTGTGTGTGTGTGTCTCTCTCAGTGTGTGAATGTGTGTCTCACTCTCTGTGTTTAAGTTTCTCTCCCTCAGTGTGTGTGTGTGTCTTGCTCTCATGAGTGTGTGTCTCTTCCTGGATGAGGGTGTCTCTCAGTGTGTGTGCCCCTGTCATTTTGCTTGTCTCTGTATATTTGTGTGTGTGTCTCTCAGTATGTGTGTCTCTCAGTGTGTTTTTCTCTCTTTCTCAGTATGTGTCTCTCTCAGTGTGTCTCTCTAATTGTGAGTGTGTCTGGTTCTTAGCATGTGTGTGTGTCTCTCTCTCTGTATGTGTATTTCTCTCAGTGTGTGTGTCTCTCAGTGTGTATTTCTCCATCTCACTGTGGATGTCTCTCTCTCTCTCAGTGTGTGTGTTTCTCAGTGTGTTTGTGTCTCTGTATGTTGTGTGTTGACTCTTTCACAGTGTGTGTCTCTCTCATGTGTGTGTCTTTCTCAGTATGTTTGTGTGTGTGTGTTGGTCTGTCTCTCAGTTTACATGGCTAACTCTCAGTGTGTGTGTGTCCCTTTCAGTGTGTGTCTGTGTGTGTGTGTGTCTCTGTGTGTGTGTGTCCCTGTGTGACTCTCACAGTGTCTCTTTTTGTGTGTCTCCCATTGTTTCTCTCTCTCAATGTGTCCGACTGTTTGCAATCCCATGGACTATATACATTCCATGGAATTCTGCAGGCCAGAATATTGGAGTCAGTAGTCGTTCCCTGCTCCAGGGCATCTTCTCATCTCAGGCAAGATCCCAATCTCCCTCATTGCAGATGGATCCTTTACTGACTGAGCAACCAGGGATATCTCAGCTTATTCCACTTTAGGCAGTTGGATGTGCTGCATGAACATGTGTGTGTTAAGTCGCTTCACTCGTGTCCCACTGTTTGTCACTCCA
This sequence comes from Budorcas taxicolor, assembly GCF_023091745.1. Classification (NCBI taxonomy): domain Eukaryota; kingdom Metazoa; phylum Chordata; class Mammalia; order Artiodactyla; family Bovidae; genus Budorcas; species Budorcas taxicolor. The sequence goes on along the minus strand of NC_068935.1, from coordinate 63,743,656 downwards.
TAGACGGTAACCCGCCAGGCTCCTTTCTCCATGGGACACTCCAGGCAAGAGTACTGGAGTGGGTTGCCATACTTTCCTCCAGGAAATCTTCTCAACTCCGGGACCAAACCCATGTCTCTTACACCTCCTGTATTGACAGGTGGGCTCTTTCCACTTGCACAACCTGGGAACATGCATGTACATATATTTGTTTGGGTACCAGTTTAAGCTGGATTCAAGATTGCCGGGAGAGATATCAATAACCTCAAATATGTAGATGACACCACCCTAATAGTAGAAAGCAAAGAGGAATAAAAGAGCTTCTTGATGAAGGTGAAAGATGGGAGTGAAAAAGCTGGCTTAAAACACAACATTCAAAAAAATGATGATTATGGCATCCAGTCCCATTCAGTTCAGTTCAGTTCAGTTCAGTCGCTCAGTAGTGTCCGACTCTTTGTGACCCCATGAATCACAGCACGCCAGGCCTCCCTGTCCAACACCAACCCCCGGAGTTTACCCAAACTCATGTCCATCGAGTTGGTGATGACATCCAGCCATCTCATCCTCTGTCGTCCCCTTCTCCTCCTACCACAAATCCCTCCCAGCATCAGAGTCTTTTCCAAAGAGTCAACTCCACATGAGGTGGCCAAAGTATTGGAGTTTCAGCCTCAGCATCAGTCCTTCCAATGAACACCCAGGACTGATCTCCTAGAGGATGGACTGGTTGGATCTCCTTGCCGTCCAAGGGACTCTCAAGAGTCTTCTCCAACACCACACTCAAAAGCATCAATTCTTTGGTGCTCAGCTTTCTTCCCAGTCCAACTCTCACATGCATACATGACCACTGGAAAAACCATAGCCTTGACTAGACGGACCTTTGTTGACAAAGTAATCTCTCTGCTCTTTAATATGCTATCTAGGACTGATCTCCTTTAGGATGGACTGGTTGGATCTCCTTGCAGTCCAAGGGACTCTCAAGAGTCTTCTCCAACACCACACTTCAAAAGCATCAATTCTTTGGTGCTCAGCTTTCTTCCCAGTCCAACTCTCACATGCATACATGACCACTGGAAAAACCATAGCCTTGACTAGACGGACCTTTGTTGACAAAGTAATGTCTCTGCTTTTTAATATGCTATCTAGGTTGGTCATAACATTCCTTCCAAGGAGTAAGCATCTTTTAATTTATTGGCTGCAATCACCATCTGCAGTGATTTTGGAGCCCTAAAAAATAAAGTCTGACACTGTTTCCACGATTTCCCCATCTATTTCCCATGAAGTGATGAGACCAGATGCCATGATCTTCGTTTTCTGAATGTTGAACTTTAAGCCAACTTTTCCACTCTCCTCTTTCACTTTCATCAAGAGGCTCTTTAGTTCCTCTTCACTTTCTGCCATAAGGGTGGTGTCATTGCTCAAGCACAAACAAAATCCCTGAGCTGCCAGATCCCTAGGGGCACTCAAAAGCCCTCTCTTGTAATCAAAAGTCGATTTCTGGTCTAATAAAGTAAAGCAGAACTCCACAGGAGTAAAGAATCAAATGAGAACTGCGAGTCTGTGTTCTTTCTATCTGTCCATGCTATTCACATGGCACAGGGTGAGCCCAATGAGGCTGGAAGCCCATGCCTCAGACAGTCTTCGGTCTGGACCCCATGGTTCCTTTTTTCTGAAGCAGCAACATTTCACGCACTCGGCCAAGAGTGTGGTTGCTGATTTGAATGACGAGGCAAGCACAGGATGGACTGGTTCTTGGGCCTTGGCTCCTGTCCATGGGGGTGTCACCTTCCATGAGTTATGCACCCTGAAGCAGAAGGTGCTCCTCAAGGATCCCCCAAGGATACCACAAGTTTCTGATCAGCAGCTGAGCATCTCCAACTACCGATCCATGGGCCTCCCCAAGATGCTCAGCAGAAAGTGGGGTCACTCACCCCACCCGCCAAGAGCCTTGCAAACACATGACCCCAAACCCAAAGACAAGTACAGGTTCCCACAAGGTGAACAGCGGCCCTTTTTGCTCTGCCCTCACAGCTGTATTGACGAGCCTGTGTTTGGACATGATGCGGACAGGCAGTGTGTCCAACATGCAGGCCTTGTGAGCAAGGCAACAGTTTACAGCAGGGCAAGGGTCACCTGCAAGGACACGCCAAGGCCTGTTTCTCGGCCTGGGGGACTCTCTATCAGCTGGAGGCCTCACTGGCTGCTTACGCTCAGCCCTGCCCCCAGCCTTCTCTCATCACCCCATGGACACTGTTCCAACATCAGTGAGTTTGGACCAGAAAAAAGAGGGCAAAACACTAACCGGTTTCCTAACAACACATTTTTCTCAAGCACCCAGACACAGCAGAGCCAATGCGAGTGGCAACACCATCATTTTGTAAAGGTCAAAGTCGTGGAGACCCTTGCTGAGTCCAGAACAGCACCTTATGAGGGGAGTCCCTGCACCCGGCCCTGCACCAAGTAGGCACTGCAGGGTGGGGCAGATTCAGACAGAATCGCATGTCCAGGGCATGGTGTCACCATGTGCTGATCTCTCAGTCACCTTCCTTTTGAGATCCCAGTCTGGACAGGCCTCCTGCCCAAAGGGGATCAGATGCTCGGGGATGTCCACCTGGAAGATGTCCTTCCCACCCCTTGCTGGGAAGGGCTGCAACAGCCAGCTAGGGTTGACGAGCACTGTCAGGTACTTCTATTGCAGGTCGAGTAGCAGGGCTTGAATCTCCAGCTCCTCCACCTCATTGGGATCTAGGTTTTCTGGGTGCAAGAAAGTGTCCCGCTGTCCACAAGACCTGTATGCAAAGACAGGACACAGAAAGCGAAAAGGTGATTCAAAGTCGCACCTCCTAGAGATGAAGACCGTATCATGAAAGGGATGTGAGATGAATTGGGTCCTCTGGCTGAGCAATTCAGGATGGCTCACCTTCAGTTCCGTTCGGTTCAGTTCAGTTGCTCAGTCGTGTCCGACTCTGTGACCCCATGAATCGCAGCACGCCAGGCCTCGCTGTCCATCACCATCTCCCGGAGTTCACTCAGACTCGCGTCCATCGAGTCAGTGATGCCATCCAGCCATCTCATTCTCTGTCGTCCCTTCTCCTCCTGCCACCAGTCCCTCCCAGCATTAGAATCTTTTCCAGTGAGTCAGCTCTTCGCATGAGGTGGCCAAAGTACTGGAGTTTCAGCTTTAGCATCATTCCTTCCAAGGAAATCCCAGGGCTGATCTTCAGAATGGACTGGTTGGATCTCCTTGCAGTCCAAGGGACTCTCAAGAGTCTTAAGGGAATTCAGGGCAAGGCCAAGTGAGGGAGGGAGCAAAATGAAAGGGAGAGGCCTGGTGATCCAGGAATGCACCAGGCCACAGCAGCTCTCAGTCTGCCCACTGCAGGCACAGGGGCAGAGCAGAAGGGCCCAAGCGGGGAGCCTGTGGACATCAGGTCCCCAAACATTTTGCCACAAGACAGATGTTGCTGTGGGAACTACCCCTGGGGAGTCAGGGGACTTGCTCAAGCCCAGTTGCAGGCAGTGGGGGTGTGGAACCCTGGCTGGGTGCTTTCCTGCCTCTCATGGTCTCTGCCAGGCACACACACACACACACACACAGACACGTGGACACACACACAGAGAGACAAGTGCCATGTGCAGACTTGGATGCACCTCTGCCTCAGAGCACAAATGGGGACTGAGGCACAGAGTGGTGGTCAGGCACCTTGGCCACCATCTCCCAGCCCAGGGACCCTTGCTGTCCCTCTCAAGAACCCTCATTCCCCCACCCCCCACCAACCAGTTCAACAGAAAACAAACGAGCACAACCCAGCTGAGATCCAAGGCAGCACCCGGGGCTGTGTAGGCAGCGCAGGGCAGGGTGTCACTTGCCTGCAATCACTCTGCAGCTGAACTTGTCCCCATCCCACAGCAGGCCTGGATCTAGGTGGGGCTCATCCTTAGCCTCTGCTCTAGCAGCTCCTGCCAGGCCACGTCCTCCCAGTCCCGGTGTGCCATGTGGATGGCCAGGGTACAGTGCCGGGTCCACATAGCATGGGCCACCACCACATCTTCAGGGTCTTGACACTCTTTAAGATGAAACCTGAAAAAGGCTGTTGGAAGGACAGACAGTTAAACTTCATCTCACAGGGCTCTCCGGGCCTCCTGTGGCTGTGGAAACACAGAACCACAAAGGTCAGGAGCCTGACACAGCAGCCTCCAAGCTCACAGCCCTGGGATGGACCTCAGCACTGGGCCGGACCTCAGCCCCACATGCCTGAGCATCTTTCAAGCCTGCTGACACAGAATGGGGGCAGGTGCTGTCAGAGAGGTCTGACTCCTTCCATCCATCTCCACATGGTCTGCTGACAGGTGGACGGCAATCTAGAGGACACATTCATCACATGGATGCTGTGGGGAGGTCAGGAAGGAGGGCAGGACAGTGGAAGAGAGTCACGTGGTGACTTCCAAGACAGAGGGCCCAGAAACATGGGGAGCACTGAGGAGGGAGGGCAAGCCCCTGACTTCACAGCCCAGAGGCTAGGTTCTGGTCCTCTCCCAGCAGAGAGAGGCACTGTCTTGGGCTTGGCTTCTCCCACCCCAGGCCACCACCCTACCCCTCAGCTCCCAACCCCACCCCTGCCAATGCTCTACAGATCCCCCATCTCAGCCCAGGGCTGCTGAGGGCAGTTCCGTGCTAACCAATCTGGCCTTGGCCCTGGGGCTGCCCTGAAGCTCAGATGGCCCTGCCAGGTGTCTTCTGCATGCCTTTGGGAGCCACCTCCCTCCCAGCCCTTCCCACACCCCAGACGCCACTGTCAGCTGATACCCTGGCCCTTGCCCAGAGCCTTGAGAAAGAACAAAGGGGAGCAGGAACTACTGGGATGGATGCACTCCATGTCATCATCAGGGCCTGGGATGGCACCACACAGGGGTCACAGAACTCAAACCTCAAAGAATCTGCTAGGTTACTGTCACCTCTTTCCATGACTGAGGAGATGCTGAGAGATAGAGAGATAGCCCATGACTTCAGGGGACCTGACCACACACACCTCCAATCTCATTTCTTTTCTTTTACCTGGAGGGGGGTCCCTGTTTACTGGAGGGAATTGGAGGCCGAGGAGCAGAGCCTCAGGCCTGAACCTCAGCAGGGTCTCAGCACCTCCAAGGGAGCCTCTGTTTCCACATGGCTGTGAGGATGGGGATAAGGTCCCAGAGGAACCCATCCCAGGGCCTTCCAGGCCTTCCCTTCCCTGAGAACAGCAGAGCCACAGTTACCACGGGCCCGTGAGGCCCCATGAGATCTGGCTCCTACCCTGGTGGCCTGCTCTCCTCCCCTCTAGATTCACCCCTGGTAGCCATGAAGATCATCCTTCCATACTTGGAACATTCCAGTGTCTTCATACCTCAGGGCCTTTGTAGGGTGTGAGGAGACACATCATGCCCCTCAGAGTCAGGTGCTAGAGTCTGAATCCCAAGTACCTTGGCGTGACATTAAAGACAAAGAAAAGGTCTTCACAGAGCTGACGGAGGTCAAGTGAGCTCATTAGGATGGACACTCCTCTAACAGGACCGCAGGCTCCATATGAAGGACACGTTTAGAGACAGAAAGGCACACAGGAGAACTCTGGGTGAAGAAGAAGGTGGAGCTCTCCAAGCCCAGACACGCCCACCATGGTCAGCAATGCCCTGGAAGTGAGGGGGTAGAAATGGGACAGACTCTTCCCACAGCCCTCATGATAGCCAACATCAGCTGACACCTCGACCTCGGCTCCTGGTCTACTGAGCCAACACGGATCATACTTTGAGCTACCCAGCCTGTGTGACCCTTACACAAAAGCCATACTCCAGAGAAGACCCTTTCTCCAAAGATGACACAGATGGCTAACAGGCACTTGAAAAGATGCTCAACATTCTTAATTATTAGACAAATTCAAACCAAAACTCCAGTGAACTATCACCTTACCCTGGTCAGAAAGGCCATCATCAATAAAACCTACAAAGAATAAATGCTGGAGAGTGTGCAGAGAAAAAGGAACCCTTGTACACTATTGGTGGAAACATAAACTGAAACAGTCAATATGAAGAACAGTGTGGAAGATCCTTAAACAACAACAAACGGAACTACCATATGATCCAGCAATCCCACTCCTGAATATATGCTTGGAAAAGACAAAAACTCTAATATTAAAAGATACATACACCCCAATGCAGACAAGATATGGAAGCATCCTAAATATCCGTCGACAGATGAGTGGATAAAGAAGATGTGGTGCTCACACGCACACACACCCACCCCCCGACACACACAGGAATACTACTCAGTCATGAAAAATAATGAAGTAATACCATCTGTTTGAGCATTCTTTGGCATTATCTTTCTTTGGGATTGGAATGAAAACTGACCTTTTCCAGTCCTGTGGCCACTGCTGAGTTTTCCAAATTTGCTGACATATTGAGTGCAGCTCTTTCACAGCATCGTGTTTCAGGATTTGAAAAGCTCAACTTGAATTCCATCACCTCCACTAGCTTTGTTCGTACTGATGCTTCCTAAAGCCCACTTGACTTCACATTCAAAGATGTCTGGCTCTAGGTGAGTGATCACACCATTGTGATTATCTGGGCCGTGAGGATCTTTTTTGTACGGTACTTTTGTGTATTCTTGCTACCTCTTCTTATTATCTTCTGCTTCTGTTAGGTCCCTACCATTACTGTCCTTTATTGACCCCATCTTTGCATGAAATGTTCCCTTGGTATCTCTAATTTCCTTGAAGAGATCTCTAGTCTTTCCCATTCTATTGTTTTCCTCTATTTCTTTACATTGATCACTGAGGAAGGCTTTCTTATCTCTCCTTGCTATTCTCTGGAACTCTGCATTCAAATTGATACATCTTTCCTTTTCTCCTTGGCTTTTTGCTTCCCTTCTTTTCATAGCTATTTGTAAGGCCTCCTCAGACAGCCATTTTGCTTTTTTGCATTTCTTTTTCTTGGGGATGGTCTTGATTTCTGTTTCCTGTACAGTGTCATGAACCTCCAACCATAGTTTATCAGGCATTCTGTCTATCAGATTTAGTCCCTTAAATCCATTTCTCACTTCCACTGTATAGTCATAAGGGATTTGATTTAGGTCATACCTGAATGGTCTAGTGGTTTTCTCCACTTTCTTCAATATCAGTCTGACTTTGGCAATAAAGAGTTCATGATCTGCGCCACAGTCAGCTCCCAGTCTTGTTTTTGCTGACTGTATAGAGCTTATCCATCTTTGGCTGCAAAGAATGTAATCAATCTGATTTTGGTGTTGACCATCTGGTGGTGTCCATGTGTAGAGTCTTCTCCTGTGTTGTTGGAAGAGGGTGTTTGCTATGACCAGTGCGTTCTCTTGGCAGAACTCTATTAGCCTTCGCCCTGCTTCATTCTGTAATCCAAGGCCAAAATTGCCTGTTACTCCAGGTATTTCTTGACTTCCTACTTTTGCATTCCAGTCCCCTGTAATGAAAGGGACATCTTTTGGGGGTGTTAGTTCTAGAAGGTCTTGTAGGTCTTCATAGAACTGTTCATCTTCAGCTTCTTCAGCGTTACTGGTTGGGGCATAGACTTGGATTACCATGATATTGAATGGTTTGCCTTGGAAACAAACAGAGATCATTCTGTCGTCTTTGAGACTGCATCCAAGTACTGCATTTCAGACTCTTTTGTTGACTATGACAGCTACTCCAATTCTTCAAAGGGATTCCTGCCCACAGTAGTAGATATAATAGTCATCTGAATTAAATTCACCCATTCCAGTACATTTTAGTTCACTGATTCCTAGAATGTCGATGTTCACTCTTGTCATCTCCTGTTTGACCGCTTGCAATTTGCCTTGACTCATGGACCTCTTGAAAGTTCCTTGGACAGCAAGGAGACCAAGCCTGTCGATCCTAAACGAAATCAACTCTGAATATCCATTGGAAGGACTAATGCTAAAATTGAAGCTCCAATACTTTGGTCAGCTGATGGGAAGAGCCGACTCCACTGGCCCCTGTCCTCTCCCCACCTGAGTCCTTGCTCCTCACACCAGGTCCCCAGTCTCCCACAGGCCCAGATGTCAGGAAGTCAGAACAGACCTAGTGTGCTCTTCTCATCCCAGGGGCTCCCACGACTGATGACAGTGGTAAGGATCTGTGGCGTTCCATCAGTCCTCCTCAGGGACCTCAAGTTGTCTCTGGGTAGGACTTCAGATTGTCTCCTGTCCCCTTCTAAGGCCCCAGCACTTACACCAAGACACCAGTCTCTCAGAGACCAGGAAGTCTGCTCCGTATACCAGGACCCCAATCTGAAGCCCGGATGTCAGGAAGTCAGGCGCCTCTTTCAGATCCTCAGTCTGAGACCTGGATGTCAGGAAGTCTGCTCCCTATACCAGGACCCCAGTCTGAAGCCCGAATGTTAGGAAGTCAGGCGCCTGTTTCAGGTCCCCAGTCTGAGACAGAGTCAGACATGACTGAGGCGACTTAGCAGCAGCAGCAGCAGCAGCAGCAGGGCTCAGAGAGACTGGGGACCTGGTATAGGGGGCTGACTTCCTGACATCCAGTCTCAAACTGGGGACCTGATATAGGCGTCTGACTTCCTAACATACAGGGTTCAGACTGGGGTCCTGGTATAGGGAGCAGACTTCTTGACATCTGGGTCTCAGAGAGACTAGAGTCCTGGTATAAGGGGTGGGGGCTTAGTAAGGGAGGAGAGAGAATCAGAACTTCTACCCAGACACAAAGTGAGGTCCCTGAGGAGGACTCAAGGGACCCCAGGTTCCCGCCCCTGTCATTGGCCCTGGGAGCCCCTGGGGTGAGAAGAGCACACTAGGCCTGTCCTGGCTTCCTGACATCCTGGTATCTGAGAGACTGAGGACCTGGTGTGAGGAGAAGAGACTCAGGTACGGAGAGGACAGAGCCCAGGTGAGTCAGCTCTTCCCATCAGCTTTAGCATCAATCCTTCCAATGCATATTCAGGGTTGATTTCCTTTAGGATGGACTGGCTTGATCTCCTTGCTGTCCAAGGGACTCTCAAGAGTCTTCCCCAGCACCACAGTAGTCCTATTTTATACATAGTCATGTGTATCTGTTAATCTCAAACTCCTTATTTATCCCTTCCCCTGCTTTTCCTCTTTGGTAACCATAAATTTGTTCTCTGAGTCTGTTTCTGCTTTGTAAATAATTTCATTTGTATCATCTTTTAGATTCCACATATAAGTGATACCATAGAATATTTATCTTTCTCTTTCTGACTTCCTTCTCTTAATATGATACTCTAGGACCATCTGTGTTGCCACAGATGGTATTACTTCATTATTTTTCATGGCTGAGCAGTATTCCTGTGTGTGTGTGTGTGCATGCACGTGCACGTGCAAACCACATCTTCTTTATCCAATCATCCGTTGATGGACATTTGGGTTTCTTCCATATCTTGTCTGCTGTAAATAGTGCTGCAATGAACATTGGGGTCCAAGTATCTTTTCATATTAGAGTTTCTGTCTTTTCCAGGTATATGTTTAGGAGTGGGATTGCTGGATCATCTGGTAGTTCTGTTTGTAGTTGTTTAAGGATCCTCCATACTGTTCTCCCTATTGACTGTTTCCATTTACATTTCACCAACAATGTTCAAGGGTTCCCTTTTCTCTGCACCCTCTCCAGCATTTATTCTTCACAGGTTTTATTGATGATGGCCATTCTGACCAGTGTAAGGCGATACTTCATTGGAGTGTTGATTTGTATTAGTCTAATAATTAGGACCATATGTTGAGCTTCTTTTCATGTGCCTGTCGGACATCTGTGTCATCTTTGAAGAAAGAGTCTTCTTTGGAGAAGGGGTTTTGTGTCAGGCTCACACAGGCTGGGTGGCTCAAACTACAAACCGCATTGGTGCAGGAGGCCAGCAACTGAGGTCAAGGTGTCGACTGACGTTTGGTTCTCATGACGGATGTGGAGAGTCTGTCCCATATCTCCCCCCTCACTTCTGGGGCTTTGCTGACCATGGTGGGCGTGTCTGGGTTTGGAGAGCTCCACCTTCCTCTTCACCCGGAGTTCTCCTCTGTGTTTATCTGTCTCTAAATGTGTCCTTTGTATGGAGACAGCCATCCTGTTAGAGGAGGTTCCATCCTAATGAGCTCACTTGACCACCATCAGCTCTGAGAAGACCTTTCCTTTGTCTGTAAGGTCCGGTGAGGTACAGGGGATTGAGACTCCAGCACCTGACTCTGAAGGGACGTGATGTGACTCCTCACACCTTGCAAAGGCTCTGAGGTAGGAACACACTGGAATGTTCTACGGATGGAAGGATGGCCTTCTTAGCTGCCGGGGGTGAATCCAGCACTGAAGAGAGCAGGCCACTAGGGTAGGAGCCAGATCAGGTGGGGTCTTGTGGGCCTGTGAGAACTGTGGCTTTGCTGTGTTTGGGGAAGGAAAGGCCCGGAAGGCCCTGAGCTGGGTGCCTCTGGGACTTTGTCCCCATCCTCACAGACACATGGAAACGGAGGCTCCCTGCAAGGTGCTGAGATGCCACTGAGGTTCAGGACCGCAGCTCTGCTCCTCTGCCTCCACCCTCTTCCAGTAAACAAGGAACCCCAACCAGGTACAAGGAAAGAAATGAGAATGGAGGTGCATGTGGTCATGTCCCCTACAGTCATGGGCTATCTCTCTATCCCCCAGCTCCTCCTCAGCAGTTGAACGAGGTGACAGTAACCTAGCGGGTTTTTTGAGGTTTGAATTCTGTGATCCTTGCGTGGTGCCATCCCAGGCCTGGCAAGGACATGTCCGTCCCAGTTGTTTCTGCTCTCTGTCCTTCCTCTAGGCTCTGGGCAGGGGCCGGTGCGTCTGCTGACAGTGGAGGGCATGGTGTGGGAAGGGCTGGGAGGAAGGTGACTCCCAAAGGTGAAGACACCTGGGGAAGACACCTGGCAGGGTGTCTGAGGTCCAGGGCAGCCCCGGGGTCAAGGCCAGATTGGTTAGCACAGATCTGTGCTCAGCATCCCTGGGCTAAGATGGAGGATCTGCAGAGCATGGGCAGTGATGGGGCCAGGGAGCTGAGGGTTGGGGTGGGGCCCAGGGCTGGGGGAAACCAAGCCCAGGACTGTGCCTGTCTGTGCTGGGAGAGGACCAGAGCCCAGCCCCTGGGCTGTGAAGCCAGAGGAGCCACCCTCCCTCCCGACTGCTCCCAGGGTTTTGACTCCCTCTGTCTTCAGACTCACCTCATGCCTCTCTCCTGCTGTCCCGCCTTCCTTCCTGACCTCCCCACAGACTACATGTGATGGGCGGGTCCTCTGGCTCGCCAACCCCTGTCTACAGACAGTGTGGAGATGGATGGAAGGCGCCAGCCCTCTGCGACCCTCCCCTCTGTGTCAGGAGGCTTGGAGGATGCTCAGACACATGGGGTGATGTCCGGCCCAGGGCTGTGAGCTTGGAGGCCGCTGTGTCAGGCTCCTGGCCTTTGTGGATCTGTGTTTCCACAGCCACATGGGACCCTGGGAGCCCTTGGAGATGAAATTCGGCTGTCTGTCCTTCTGATAGCCTTATCCAGGTTTCTTCTTAAACGATGTCAAGAACCTGGAAACGCGGTGGCAGCCCATGCTATGAGGACCTGGCACTGTACCCTGGCCATCCACATCGGGCACTGGACTGGGAGGATGCGGCCTGATGGGACGTGCCGGAGCAGAGAGCTCCAGTGGATGAGCCCCACTCAGATCCAGGTCTGCATGTGGCACTTGTCTCTGTGCATGTACTTACGTGCATGTGTGTGCCCGGCAGAGAACAAGAGAGGCACCACAGCACCCAGCCTGGGTTCCCCATCCCCACTGCCTGCAGCAGAGCCAGAGCAAATCCCCTGACTCCCCACGGATGAGGCCCCACAGCAACACCTGTCTGCTGGTGAATCACTTGGGGACCTGATGTCTGCAGGCTCCCCACCAGGGCCCTCCTGCTCTGACCCTGTGGCCTGCAGTGGTCAGACTGAGAGCTGCTCCTGTCCTGGTGAGTTCCTGGAGCACCAGGCCTCTCCCTTTCACTTTGCTCCCTCCCTCACTTGGCCTCGCCCTGAATTACCTTTGCCAAGGTGAGCGTGCTGAAATGCTCAGACAGAGGATCCAGTTCACCCAGGTTCCCTTCCATAATGCGGTCTTAGTCTCTAGCAGGTGTGACTTTGAGTCACCTTGTTCTCCTTCTGTGTCCTGTCTTTGCACGCAGGTCTCGTGGACATTGGGGTCACTTTGCTGTGCCCAGAAAACCTAGGTCCAGACGAGGTGGAGGAGCTAGAGAATCAAGCCCTGCTGCCTGACCTGCAACACACGTACTGACTGCACTCGCCAACCCCCACTGGCTGCTGCAGCCTGCCCCGGGGAGGGCCGGGAAGGCCATCTTCCAGGTGGACATCTTTGAGCACCTGATCCCCTTTGGGCAGAAGGCCTGTCCAGACTAGGCTCTCAAGTGGAAGGTGACTGAGAGACCAGTCTCTCATGGTGACACTGTCCCGTTGCCGCCGTGCCCTGGACATGCTCTCCTAGTTCAGTCTGAATTGACCCCGCCCAGCGGTGGGCTGCCCACTTGCTGCAGGGCCGGGCCCAAGACTCCCACTGTGTGTTGCTGCTCTGGACTCAGTGAGAGTCTCTGGGACTTTGACCTTTATGAAAAAGTGGCATCGCCACTCATTTCGGCCCTGCTCGGTCTAGGTGGTTGTGAATGTGTTGTTAAGAAACGGGTTAGTGCTTTTCCCTCTATGTTCTGGTCCAAACTCCCCAATGTTGGAACAGTGTCCAGCAGGTGATGGGGGAGGGCCAGGGGCTGGGCTGAGCATCAGTAGCCGGCAAGGCCTCCAGCACCTGGACAGGCCCGCAGGCCCAGAAACAGGCCGTGATTTGTCCTTGCAGGTGACCCTTGCCCTGCTGGAAAGTGTCCCTTGGCTCACAAAGTGTGTGTGTTGGATGCGGTGCCTGGCTATTCCACGTCCAAGACAGGCTCTTAAATACAGCTGTGAGCTCAGAACAACAAGGGCTAGTGCTCACCTTGTGGAAACCTCGTACTTGTCTTTGGGTTTGGGGTCATGTGTTTGCAAGGCCTTTAGCCGGTGGGGTCACCCCCACCTCTTGAGGAGGCCCCTGGATTGGGAGCTGGAGACTCTCAGCTACTGATCAGAAACCTATGGCATCATCGGGGGACCCAGGAGCAGCCCCTTCTGCTTCAGGGTGCATGACTCATGGAAGGTGACACCCCCAAGGTCAGGAGCCTGGCTGGGCTGTCTGCTGAGTGGCAGGCAAGGCACGGGGACCAGTCCGTCCTGGGTTCGCCTCAGCGCTCAGCTTGTGGGTCAGACCCTTGGCCGAGCGTGTGAAATGCTGCTGCTTCAGATGAAAATGGACCATGAGGACTGGACTGAAGCTTTCCTGGGGTGTGGGCTTCCAGCCTCATGTGGCTCATCCAGTGCCATGTCTGAATAGCATGGACAGATAAAGAACACAGACTCAAAGTTCTTGTTCAATTCTTTATTTACTCCAGTGAAGTTTTGCTTTACTTTATTAGAGCCAGAATTAGATTTTTGATTACAAGAGAGTGCTTTTGAGTGTCCCTGGGGACCTGGCAGCTCAGGGACTGGGGTTGTTCTCGAACTGCTCACAGAGGGCACACTTGTAATCTGAGGTCTCCTGCTCCTCTTCCACCTCAGGGGCCTCGTTTGGGGCCACAAGTGAAACGGCCGCCTTCACGATGGAATAATAGATGCTGTACATAATCATCACTGAACCATAACCTGGGTACTCTGGGAGGCTCTCGGACAGTTGCCCTGTGGTGTCCCTTCCAGCAGTAGCCGGGGGTACAGACGTGGCATTGCTGGACATACCCTCTCCACTGGGGCTGCCCTGTTCTCTGGGAAGATGGTTTGCCCCGGCCTGCACGGCTACACTGCCCATAAACCAGAGGCCACAGAACACAAAAGAGTGCCAGCCGTGGGTTCCGTGAGCAGTTGGGGCTCCCTTCTGGGCCTTCTTGTCAGCCTCTTGGGTGGACTCGTTGTGATGGAATCAAGGAGAGTGTCTGGTCGTCAACGCTCACTTCTTTCTCTTTGGAGTCATTGTTGTGCCAGTGGCGGGCTGAGCAGTTGTTATGGGGTTGCCTTTTGTCTGGATGTTCTGCAGGAAGAGAGGCTTGTCTCTCTGAAAGTTGGAGCTGTGATAGATCTGAAAGGACATGGATTACTTTAGCCGTTGTGGAGGAGAATAGCCATTCCTCGCTGCCCTCCTCCCCACCACAGTCCTGGCCTTCCCTAAGGAGGGAGACAAGGTCTTTTCATTCCTGGCAGGTAGAGGCCCTAGCGAGTGTGCTCCCTAGAGCTCCCCTGGGGTCGGCCTCGCTTGAGGTGTTGCTGGAGGTCCCTGACATCAAGTGGCCTCTCAGGATCTGGAGTCACCCATGTGGATCCTGTCTAAGGGGATTTGTGGAACACTAAAGGCCCTGCTTTCTTCTCTTTCCTTAACCACACTCTCATGAGAAAACAGTTCTCCTGGGAAACGAAAGCCGTCCCGCACTCGGGTCATCTAGTCTAGTCTCCCTGGAAGGGCTTTCTTCTTTACCATCATCCCCTTTTTCCCCACAGAGCTACCCGAAGGATGGATTTTACTGAACTCATACAGGTTCAGTTCACAGATAAAACTCTGGATGCTGTCTGTCTCAAAGATCCTGTCCACGCCTCTGCCCTGGAGGACCTCTGTCTGGAAGAGATCTGCCTTGATGACCACTGTGTCTCCCTTGTTGTTCCAGTGCACACAGGTGAAGGCCGCATCCTCCATGATCATCCAGAGCTTCCTGGGGAAGGACAGCCTGAGGATGGTGTTGTTCTCTTCCTTGTTGGCTGTTTCTGGGTTTGGGCCCTGTGGGGGGGCGGGTTGTCTTGGGAGCCCAGATCTAGGCTCTCGGGTTGGTCACCCTGCTTTGCCAAAACCTCCCCTGAATACACATTTGCATTGGGAAAGATTGGGGGGGGGGGTTCTCTCCTGCTGTGGGCTCCCCATCAGTTGATGGGGCCAGAGGGGCTGTGTGCCTCGTTGGAACTCTGACTAGCCATGGAGCCACTCTAGCTCAGGAGCATTCTCTATCCAAGCAGTGAACGCTCAGGGCAGAAGGGCCTCACACCAGGGTTGGGGGGCGGGGGGGGGAGGCAAAAATACTCTGTAGAGGTTCTAGAATCTGGCAGCCAATTAAGTGGTCAGCTCCCTTAATTGTTTCATGATGTCACAGAGCTGATGTGGTGAGGCAGCCCTGCACCCAGTGTGGGGGAGGGGGGATGTAGACAGGGATGGGATCCCCAGCTTGTTTCTTGTCTGAAAGTACAGAAAAACATGTTTCAGGTTGCCTGCAAAAGCTCTCATCTGCTGCCAGGCACCTTGTTTCAGGGGGCCAGGCCCTGGATGGGTTGACAAACGTGCCCCTGGCTCCACCTCCCTCCTTAGCAATGGGCAGGCCTGTGGCTGGCTTCTGCTAAAGGGCCAGGCCCTGGTGAGTCCTGGCTCAGCTTCCACCGAGAGAGACCTCAGGGGTCAGATGGGCTCCTGGCGACTGTCCCTCCCAGAAGACCGGGTCCGTAGTGGGCTGGATGGCCTAGCTGAGGTGTTGGTCCCACCCCACCCCCCAACCCCCATCCCGGTCTCCTTGCCCCTCTTCTGGCTTTGGTCTCTTCCAACTGGTGCTGCCGGTAGGTAGGTCCCGCTCAGATGGCCCCAAAGTCAGAGTCCTGTTGTCCTGTCCCCAGCACCCCCCAGGTCAAGCCCTCCCCAGAATAGGGCTGTGCTTGAGCACAGTGGGAGCGACCTCATGTTCCACTTGACGGTGGAGAATAAGGAGACATGGACACGGACGCCACACGAGACATGGACTCCACACGATGCCGTGTAAGAGGGCACAGCCAGGTGCTCTGCTGAACTCGCAGCCTCCTGAGTTCTGCCCACCCCCAGACGTCATCCCACTGAACATTACGGGTTGTTGCCTTCAGTTTCCATTTCTTCCTGTAAAGACTGCTCTCATGGCTCACCTTGGGAACACCTGGGTGTGTGCTTCCCCTGCCCCCTTCCCAGAGTCTCAGACTTGGATTTAGACTCCCTGGAGGCTGACTCGAAGTCCTGTTTCCTTTCGTAACTGGGGTGGTTTGACTTCTGCTATCCCCAGTCCTGGCCTCCCATGTCCAACTTGCATGTCCCATGGGTACTTGCCCTTTGAAGGACTTGACTAGGGGCTCAAGGCACAGCTTGTTCTGTTGAAAACAAGCATTTCACTGGTCCTCTCCGAGGTCAGCTCTGATCTTCTCCACCCCTGCCCCTGCCCCTGCCCCCACCACCACTGTGGACCTGTTCTCCCTTACCTAGATGGCTGGTACATTGAATGATTTTGTTGGCTCACAGGTTAGGTACTTTTCAAGGAGTCTCCTTTATACACACTCACCCCCAGGGAGAGTTCTCAGTTGTTGAGCTAGATGTGACCAAAGGATGCCCCCGTCTACCTGTATTTGAAAATGGACGAGAGTCTGGGTGTGGGACTGGATGAAACCCAAGTGAGAGTCACCTGTCTTCACAGCACATGGACGATAGGGCAGTGGGTTTGGAGATGTGTGTTCTCTGACCTTTGTGGGCCACTGTTCTTCAAAATCCCATGTAGGGGACAGACCAGCACCTTGGAAAGGCCCACGTGTGAGGACACTAGGGCACTGTCCCCCTAGGGACGGTGTCCCCCTAGTTCTGCCACTCAGCAGGGTCATTTGCCCTGTGTGAGGGGCACAGCCTGGTGTGTGAAAGGGGAGAGCTAAGAGGCTGTGGAAGAGGCTCTCCCAGGGAATTTTGGCCTGAGGACTGGTGGCCAGAATGGAGCTTGCAGGCCTCGACTTGGGCTTGCTCCCTTGCCTTTGCACTCCTAAACAGGCTGACAAGGCATTCCTTCAGGTCGGTTCATCTGACTGGATGGAGACCACTGGTGGCTCCTCTGAAGGGGACCGGAGACTGATATCTGTGGGCAGCTTGGCTAGGTGGCCTTTCCTGCCTCCACCCAACCCCACTTGGGGCCCGGCCTCACCCTCTGGGGCCTGAGGGAGCTGCGTTTTCTGGTCCCCATCCTCCAGGCACCACCTGGGGCCTGGCAGTGGGTTCACGTGGCACTGAGGAGACTTCGTCAGCTGGTGCTTGGGACACATGTGTTGTGCACACACCAAGCTCTCATGATGTCAAAGGCCTGCCCTTCTCAGCCTAGCTCTCCTGCCCCTGCGCTTGGCATCCCCACCCTGGTGTCCCCAGAGCAGAGGCCCTGCAGCTGCTCCCCTCCCTCACTGCAGCTGGAGAGGCCTGGAGCCTCGGGGGTCTGCCTGTGTTACCTTCCCTCCCATATCGGAGGAGGCTCCTATAGGAGCCTTATCCCAGTGGGTACTGGGACCATACAGTCAGGCCCTCCTCCCTCCTGCTCAGTGAGAAGCTGGTCAGCCTGGCACATTCACTTGGGCAGGAGGCCCCATGGCAGCAGCAAGGACAGGGCGCTGCCCTCACTCAGGAGGTGCTGGGACTGCACAGAGACACCGGCCCCAGACAGAGTCAGTTTTCAGCAAAGCACAGAGCAGCCCACAGTGCTTCTGATTCGCCTTGTCCCCTTCCTTCTGCCAGCCTGCTTTTTGTCACCTCAGAGACAACGTGTAGCACTAAGAGGAAGGCGTGAGGTGTCGGAAGGATGGGGCACAGCCTGGGCTGGGCGGGGAGGGCAGGGGCTCCAGAGGTATTGAGACCAGGGCTCTAAGCCCACCCTGGCCCTCACTAGCAGGTGGTCTTGGGAAGATGCCCAAGCCCCGTGGCCTGAGTTCTTCATCTGGGAGGTGAGCAGGTGTGAGGAGCCCCGTATGCTGGGTTGCAGGATGGGCCTGAGGGACAGTACAGAGCTCGCAGGGCCTGGCGGCTGTTGGCACTGTGATGACACGACAGGAATCTTGCACATTGTTGCCCCCAGACACTCCTCCACTCTCCACTGTGGGATGGGGTTGGCTGCTTTGTGGTCCAGGCATGTCAGAGAATATGACCCTCAATAGGATGTGGAATAGCTAATCAGCCAAACTGGATGTTTCATAAATAAAACTAAGAAACTTTTCTACTTAGACCATAGTGGACTATAGTGTTTGTCACTCAGTCAGTCTGACTCTTTGCAATTCTGTGGACTGTAGCCTGCCAGTCTCCTCTGTCCATGGAATTCTCCAGGCAGGAATACTGGAGTGGGTTGCCATGCTCTTCTCTAGGCAATCTTCCTGACCCAGGAATCGAACCCAGGTCTCCCACAGTGCAAGCAGATTCTTCATCATTTTAGCTACCTGTTAAGCCCCATTTCCAGTTAGAGGACCTGTTAAATTTGGGTGTGAAGGAGTGTTCCAGCAGGACCCAAGCTGCTATAGGAAATAGAAGCAAGAACCAGTCTTTGCCTCTGCCTCAGCCGGTCTTCCATCCAAACTGTTATTTTCCTTCATTGCAGCCCCAACAGAGGTCAATTCATTGATTATGATGGCCAAATACAATCAAGATAATTCAAAGCTAATTAACACTTTATGATCCGGATCCCCTGGTCCAGGAAAAAGAGAGTAGTTTCGTGGATTTCTTGGGCACCACTTCAAGGGAGTGTGACCAAGTTCTGCAGAATTCCTAGCAGATATGGGGTATGATGGAGAAGGCAATGGCACCCCACTCCAGTACTCTTGCCTGGGAAATCCCATGGATGGAGGAGCCTGGCAGGCTGCAGTCCATGGGGTCACTAAGAGTCGGATACGACTGAGCGACTTCACTTTCACTTTTCACTTTCACCCACTGGAGAAGGAAATGGCAACCCACTCCAGTGTTCTTGCCTGGAGAATCCCAGGGACGGGGGAGCCTGGTGGGCTGCTGTCTATGGGGTCGCACAGAGTCAGACACGACTGAAGCGGCTTAGCAGCAGTAGCAGCAGCATGCGGTGTGAAAACACCTCATTTGCCCCTGTGATCAAGAGCAATGTGATGAGAGCCAGGGCCCCTTCCTTCCTGCCCAAGAAAGAGATCTCTCTGGGCTTTATCCAAGATGCAAAAGGACACTCACAGCAACGATCCACTTCAGAATTTCCCGTCACCCCCAAGACACACTGTCTGCAACTCTGAGGGTTGCCACCACCCAGCCTCAACACAGTCACCTCCCACAGAAAGAACCCAGCTTTCCCAAGCCCCAAACCACCCTGGCTCAGGCACTGACACTCCAACACTCCTCCCGTAACCCCACCACCCCGCCCTGTGTTGCACTGTTCATTGCAACTATGGCATGTCTTTCCACCTTCCTCATGTGACTGCAGCTCCTAGACTGTCGCTCTAGGTGTGGGGGTGTCCTGCTTCTCCTAGTGTCCCCACTGCTAACACAGCATTTCACAGAGCAGAGGCTCCAAAAACATCTTCGGAATACACGAGCCAGTGAGCAGGGGGCTCAATTCATTATCTGCTACTTCCTAAAATGACCCAGGCAAATCCAAATAAACAGAGATAATTTAGTTTTTGAAAATGACACACAAGAAGGACAGAACCATGCATTCACTACAATTACTTTTATCATCTAATTCTTCCCCCATCAATAGTACTGCTACGTAAGCTCACTTTTCCAAAACAGTTCTAATTCCAATTCCATTGCATCCTGTTCGGGACCACAAAACACAATGGAAGAGTCTCCAATCTCTTTTACAAAACAGCGAAGCTCTTGTTCTCAAACTGGGTAAGTTCAAACACACTGTGATCAACATCATTCACTAAGTTAAGACACTGAAGTTTATTTAGCCTTCTATGAAAACAATCATGAAAAAAAAAAAAACAATCAAAGTTTGAAAGTTCTCTAAGGAAAACAGATGAATCTCCATGTCATCATAGAGAAGAGGAACCCAAAGATGCTATACACCAGTTTCCCCAACTGGCCTGGGCCAGCACGTCTGAGAAGGCTGACCTCTCCCTCTTCAATCACAGAGGGAAGGATCACCTGGATGCTGCTCTGGCTCAGCCCGCCTCATCCTCCTCCCTTGCAGGCTACGTAGACAGGGGTGGGAAGGCCCTCAAAGCCCTTTGTTGGACCCTGAGCAGAAATGCCACGACGTCCCACTTGCTGGTCTCTGCATAGGCCTGGGGACCCCACAGGAACTCGGAGCGGGCAGGGTGGCTTTCAGGCACTTGCCGGTATGCCAGGTACCCCTCCTGTACCCACATGTGGGTAAGCAGCTCCCTGGGCTCCCCAAAGTTGCAGTGCTCACTCTCAACACCGCTCCCCATCCTGCTGAGTGCTCCCCTGACCTTCTCCTCAGGGGCACGGTCTCCATTCCACATGATTAGGCTGAGGACCAGTACCGGGAGGCCGGCCTTGGGCAGGCCCTGCCCACTGTTCAGCATCATATCATAGGTGAGGCCCACGGTGGGGACCATGATGTAGATGTGCTCCCTGGGTTCCACCTCCTTCACCTCCACACCACAGACCAGCTGCAGGCACTGTGAGGCTTGGCTGAAGACCACCAGAAAGTGCTCCTGGTTATCCCTAAGGACCTTCTTTAGCATTTCCACCTGGGAGGTCAGCTCCTTGGCCGGATGCAGAGCAGCAGGAACTTAATCAGGTTAGCCAGCATCTCATTCAGAGCTACCGGGGGCAAGGCCAGAGACTGGGGTGGGGGGCAATTGCAGTCTCCCCTGCCTCAGGCCCCAAGAGCTGCGCCTCCAATGGGCCCTGGGCCTGGGTCCTAAGTTCTTCCTCGAGCTTGCTCAGCTTACTCATGTCGACCATGAGCGCGATGCCTGGGATCAAACCACAGCCTGAGGCAGGAGGGAGGCGGCGGAGGGGGGCGGGGGGCAGATGGGGACATACGGGGACCACAGGCCTGGATGGTGGAGAGAGGGGCTGTGAACAGCCTCAGCTGAAAACCACACCCTGGGCGGCCACAGGCCACTTATGCATCTCCTCTTGAAAGGTGTTCTCAGACTTCACAGGCGCAAGCCTCCGGGGCATCCAGTCCCCTGGCTACCTGAAGAAGGAAGTGAGGTGTCTCCCCAGGGTGCAGTCAGCACAGTCCAAGACTTCCGAGGCTGACAAGGTGGTGGGATTGGGCCCATGTGGGGTCCCCTCTGTTCTGGGATGGGGAGCCCCTGGTGTACACTCAGGGCACCCTCCTCACCTTGACTCCGGGTACTGCCTGGACCACCTCTGCTCTCTGACCTCAGGACAGGGGCCTCAGACCTCTGCTTTCGCCTCCTGGTTCCTGCAGCTCCTGTGAGAGAAAGGGAGGACGCAGCTCGGGGGTATCCTGTGGCACAGCCCTCAGCCTTCTGTGACAGTACGAGGGGTGGACTCTGTGAGGTCCCCTCAGTTTTGTGTGGCGGGAGGTCCCCTCAGGGCTCCCTTGCAGTGCTCACCTTTCCCCTGGTACAGCCTGGTCCCTACCCTCTGGGGACCTGCAAGGAAACTCAGAACAAGACCCTAGCCTGAACAAAAAGTGCTGAGGGGCCCCACAAGAGGCCGCACCTGCCCAGGGAATCCCACGGGTCCTAGGCTGGGGAGATGCTCGGTCCTCAACTCCTCCTCACGTCCTGCCTGGCCTCCCAGCACTGACCACAGAGGCAGGGGTCTGCTTAGTCCTCCATCGGGATTGGTGTGTCCAGCCTCTGCTAACCTGAAGACATCCGCACTCCACCCGAAAAACCTCACCTCACGAGGTCCCTAGGCCAGATGTCAAGAAGCTGCTCACCCTGCTCACCACCCTGCTCTGGGCCCTCCAAGACCCTCCTGCAAGGGCCAAGTCCCTCCCTGTTGGGGTCTAACTGTCTTGGTCCCTCCTCGCATGGAGCCTGTACTCCAGGCAAGATCTGCAAGTGTCCTGTCTGCAATCGGGAGGCTCTGCTGCTTTCACCCGTCTCTCTGACGGGGAGGTCAGGCAATGCGGCGTGAAGTTGTCCTGCCTGGGGACTACCTAGGTTCCCTCTGGTCTGAGATCTGACTACCCTCAGTCCTCGCTCAGGGTGTTCACCTTGACTTCCGGTAGGACCTAGGCTCTGTCGTCTCCCCACTAGGAAAGGTGGGAAGAGGTCCCTGCTCCTCACACCTGGTCCCCACACTCACAGACCCGGAACTCAGGAAGAGAGGACAGACCTAGTGTGCTCTTCTCACCCCAAGGGCTCCCAGGGCCGATAACAGGGGCTGAGATCTGTGGGGTTCCATCAGTCTTACCTTGGGGTCCCTAGAGTCTTCGCTTGGGGTCCCTTCAGTCATCCCTCAGGGACCTCAACTTGTCTCTGTGCAAGGGCTTTCGATTCTCTCCTCTCCCCACTCGTGCCCCATCCGTTATGTCAGGTCCCCAGTCTCTCTGACACCTGGATGTCAGGAAATGCAGCATGGTTCATCTGTCCTATGTCCTCCCAGACCCCACTCTGCTCTGGGGTCCAGCGTCCTCTCAGTCTTCCCTTAGTGTCTTCACCTTGACCCTCAAAAGAACTAAGATCTCCCCCTCTTCCCATCTGAGGCCCTGCCCCTTCTAACAGTTGCCTAATGTCTCTGAGATGCAGATGCGGAAGTCAGAACAGGCTGCCAAGTGCCTCATCCCACCACCAGGGTGGCCCAGGGCTGACAGCAGGGGCAGGGATCAGTGGGGTTACCTTTTATCATCCCTCAGGGACCTCATCTTGAGCCCTGGCAGATCCAGGGATGCCCCTAGTGTTGACCCGAGGCGGGACCCTCACATCAAGGCTCAGGGAACACAGAGGGTGGCTGAGCACATGCTGCATTTCCTGACATCCAGGTCTCAGAGAAACTGGGGACCTGGGAAAGGGGGCGTGGCCTCGGGTGAGCAGAGGGAAGAAGCCCAGCTCCTCCAGAGTTTCAAGTTGAGGACCCTGAGGGAGGACCGAGCGGACTCTGGACCCCAATCAGAGGAGACCTCGGAGAAGCCTGTAGCTGCTGCTGGTCCTTGGCGGCCCTGGGGTAGGATGAGCCCAACGTGCGTGGTTTCACTTCCTCATATCCGGATCTCAGACTGGAGACCTGGTAGGGGGGCTGACTTCCTGACCTCGGTCGGTCGGGATCTCAGACTGGGGACCTTGCATGTGGGGCGGGGCCTTAGGTGGTCCGATTCCCAGGTCCGGTGGGGTGTCAGGTTGAGGACCCTGAGGAGGAACTAGAGGACCCTGAACCCCAATCAGAGGGTACCTCAGAGAAGCTCATCTCTGCCGTCAGTCCAGGGCAACTGTGGGGGTCGGAGGAGCGCAGCAGGCATGGTCTGACTTCCTGACATCCGGGTCTTGGAGAGACTGGGGGTGGTATAAGGGGCGGGGCTTCAGCTGGGGAGAGGCGAGAATCCCAGGTCCCGGCCGGAGGCAGGTGAGGTGCCTGAAGGAGGACTGAGGGGACCCTGCATGAGGAGCGAGGGAACCCCACAGATCCCCGCCCCTGTAGTCGGCCCTGGGAGCACATTCTGTCTGTCTGCCTTTCTTACATGCTGGTCTGAGAGAGACCGGGGATCTTGTGAAAGCGGCGGGGTCTCAAAATGGCGGACGGGACAATCTCCGGTCCTGCCTGAGGGCCAGGCTGCATGCGAGGATGGACTGAAGCGGAAAGACCCAACAGGGAGGCAGGGATCCTAGCCCTTGTGGGGACTCTGGGAGGCCCTAGAGTGGGGTGAGCAGTTTCTTGACTTCTGGCTTAGGGACCCCGGGAGGTGAGGTTTATTTGGGCGGAGGGCAGAGGCTTCAGGTCGGCAGAGGCTGAACTCCCCAAACCCGAGGGAGGACTAAGCAGACCCCCGCCCTTGTGGTCAGTGCTGGGAGGCCAGGCAGGACGTGAGGAGGAGCTGAGGACCGAGCATGTCCCCAGCCTAGAACCCACAGGAAGCCCTGGGCAGGTTCGGCAGCATGTGGAGCCCCTCAGCGCTTTCTGTTGAGGCTGGGATCTTGTTCTGAATTTCCATGCAGGCCCCCAGAGGGGAGGGACCAGGTGGTGCCAGGGGCAAGGTGAGCACTACAAGGAAGCCCTGAGGGGACCTCCCACCCACACAACTGGGGGGACCTCACAGAGTCCACCCCGCGTACTGTCACAGAAGGCTCAGGGCTGTGCCACAGGATACCCCCGAGCTGCCCCCTTCCCTTTTTCTCACAGGAGCTGCAGGAACCAGGAGGGGAAGGCAGAGGACTGAGGCGCGTGCCCTGAGGTCAGAGGGCAGAGAAGGTGCAGGCAGTACCAGGAGTCAAGGTGAGGAGGGTACCCTGAGTGTGCACCGGGGGCTCCCCACCCCAGAACAGAAGGGACCACCCAAGGGCCTAATCCCCCACCTTGTCAGCCTCGGAAGTCTTGGACTGTGCTGACTGTACCCTGCGGAGCCACCTCACTTCCTCCTTTCAGTAGCCAGGGGACTGGCTGCCCCGGAGGCTTGCCCCTGTGAGGTCTGAGAGCACCCCTCAAGCGGAGACCTGTAAGTTGCCTGTGTCAGTCCGCCCAGGGTGTGGTGCTCAGCTGAGGCCATTCACAGCCCCTCTCTCCCCCAGCCTGGCCCGTGGTCCCCATCTGTCACCCTGGCTGACTCCTGTCTGTGGTTTGATCCCAGGCATCACGCTCGTGGTCGAGATGAGTGAGCTGAGCAAGCCCGAGGAAGATTTTCAGGACCCTGGCGAGGCCCAGGGCCCGGTGAATGCGCAGCTCTTGGGGGCTGAGGCAGGGGTGGCTGCATCTGCCTCGGCCTCCTCCCCCACAGTGTCCTCCTTAGGCACTGGGGAGTCCTTGCCCCAGGAAGCGCTGAATGAGATGATAGCTAGCCTAATGAAGTTCCTGCTCCTCAAGTATCGAGCCAAGGAGCCGACCTCCCAGGCGGAAATGCTGAATAAGGTCCTCAGGGATAACCAGGAGTACTTCCCGGTGGTCTTCAGCCAAGCCTCGCAGTGCCTGCAGCTGGTCTTTGGCGTGGAGGTGAAGGAGGTGGACCCCAGGGAGCACATCTACATCATGGTCTCCATCCTGGGCCTCAGCTGCAACGCAATGCTGAGCAGTGGGCAGAGCATCCCCAAGGCCGGCCTCCTGGTGCTGGTCCTCAACCTGATCATGCGGAATGGAGACCGTGCCCCTGAGCAGAAGGTCTGGGGAGCACTCAGCAGATTGGGTGTGTATGCTGGGAGTGTGCACTGCATCTTTGGGGAGCCCAGGACGCTTCTGACCCACGTGTGGGTGCAGGAGGGGTACCTGGAGTACCGGCAGGTGCCTTACAGCCACCCTGCTCGCTATGAGTTCCTGTGGGGTCCCCGGGCTTATGCGGAGACCAGCAAGTGGGAAATCATGGCATTTCTGCTCAGGGTCAAACAAAGGGCTTTGAGGGCCTTCCCACTGCAGTCTGCAGAGGCTGCAAGGGAGGACGATGAGGCGGACTGAGCCAGAGCAGCATCCAGGTGAGCCTTCGCTCTGAGATTGAAGAGGGAGCGGTCAGCCTTCTCAGAAGTGAGGGCCTGGGGCAGTTTGGGGAACCAGTGTATAGCTTCATTGCATTTGTTTTCTGTGTGATGACATGGAGATTCACCAGTTCTCCTTAGATAATTTTCAGACTTTGATTGTTTTCATAGAATGGTAAATAAACTTCAGTGTCTCAGCTTCGTGAATGATGCTGATCACAGTGCATTTGCGCTTACCCAGATTGTGAGCAAGAGTTTTGCTGTTTTGTAAAAGAGATTGGAGACTCTTCCATTGTGTTTTGTGGTCCTGAACAGGATGCAATGGAATTGGAATTAGAACTGTTTTGGAAAAGTGAGCTTACTTGGCAGTAATATTGATGATGGAAGAGATGATAAAAGTAATTGTAGTGAATTCATGGTTCTGTCCTTCTTGTGTGTCATTTTCAAAAACTAAATAATGTCTTGTTCATTTGGATTTGCCTGGGTTATTTAAGGAATCAGTGGATAATGAATTGAGCCCCCTGCTCACTGGCTCATGTATTCCAAAGACCTTTATGGAGCCGCTGCTCCATGAAAGGCTGGGTTAGCAGTGGGGACACTGGGAGGAGCCGGACACCCCCCACACCTTGAGCGATGATCTAGGAGCCGTAGTCACACGAAGAAGGTGGAGATAAGTCCCCTAGTCACACTAAACCAGGCAACACAGGGCGGGGCGCTCGGGCTCCTAGAGGAACGCTGCAATGTCAATGTCTGAGCCAGGGTGTTCTGGGGCTTTGGGAAGCTGGGTTCCTTCTGTGGGAGGTGATTGTGATGAGGCTGCGTGGTGGCATCCTTCAGACTTGCAGACAGTGTGTCTTGGGGGTGACGGGAAAGTCTGAAACAGATCATTGCTGTGAGGTATCCTTTTGCATCTTGGATAAAACACAGAGAGATCTCTTTCTCGGGCAGGAAGGAAGGGGTCCTGCCTGTTGTTGCATTGCTGTTGACCACAGGGGCAAAGGAGGTGTTTTCTACCACTGCCCCACCATCTGCTCAGAATCCTGGAGAAGAGCAAATGTTGCTTTGAAGTATGGCCCAGTATTCCCTGGGCTGGCCCTCTACTCTCTGTCCTGGGAAAGCAGATTACCAAGTATATTGAAATGACCATTTATTTGGTCATCTGGACTTTATTTTGGCCACTTGAGCCCATGCTCTAGATATCAGAGGGATGGAATGAGTGAAGAGAAGCTGCTAAGTGGAGAAATCCTGCTAGGTGACTGGATCCTGGGAACTTTGATTCCCAGCTGGGAAAGACACTGCTCCACACCCCTCAAACACACACATACACCCCGGTTGAATAACATAACCTCTAAGAGGAAAACGCACAGAGCAGCGATTTTGACTGCTTTTTTTTTATTTATCTGAGACCCAGAGTCTGAGATCCAAATGACAAAAGAAAGAAGTACTAGCCAGAAGAGATGCAACATCCATACATCTGTGTCTCTTTTGCTGTTATATTAAAAAAAAAAAAAAAGATGCAACATCCACCAGCGTCCCTGGCTTCAGGCAGGTTCAGAAGTGTGGAGGCAGCAGAGACTCAACAGGTTAAGGCTGTGCCTGGCATCAAATGACAGGAGCGAGTTCCGGGCCTCAGGAGGTGGTGAGGTCACTGCTGTCCGGTGTGCGGGCGGGTGCAGGGGGCTGAAGGGGCAGCTCTCCCTGCTGAGTGCCAGAGAACAACAGGAACAGAAGATGTGATTCTGGCTACATACATGGCACCTGCCACATAGTCAGTGGACACTTGGAAATGGTTGAGAATTTCAAGACCCATGTGACCTGCTCAGACTGTCTTCCCCAAAACAGGAGATTTTGTCATTATAAGTTCTAACTGCTGCTCTTTGTTGAGCATCTGGTAGGCAGTGTGGGATTGGAGAGATGTCAGGTGTTCAGTCAGAGAAGGCAATGGCACCCCACTCCAGTACTCTTGCCTGGAAGTCCGTGGGGTCTCTAGGAGTCGGACATGACTGAGCGACTTCACTTTCACTTTTCACTTTTCACTTTCATGCGCTGGAGAAGGAAATGGCAACCCACTCCAGTGTTCTTGCCTGGAGGATCCCAAGGATGGAGGAGCCTGGTGGGCTGCCGTCTGTGGGGTCGCACAGAGTCGGACAGGACTGAAGCGACTTAGCAGCAGCAGCAGCAGCAGGTGTTCAGTTACTTCTTGTCTTCCTCTCTCCCTGCACACATGGGGACACGGCCCTGCCAGGCCTCTTCACTTTGGAAGGGTCATGTGATGACCCGTGACCAGTGAATTTGGAAAAGAAGCATTTTTTGTCACGACCATTTGTTTTGAAGGGACACAGGTGCCTGGGAGTTAATCATCAAGTCAGGACAACACACAGACATAGACACCTCTGAGTGAGGCTTCTCTCCTAGGGACTAAAGTCCTGCACTTCTGACCCTTGAGAGAGGCTGGCCCACAGGGAGCTGGCTGCAGGAAGTCCACCCACCCCCACCCACAGCCTGCCACCACCCCCGGTGAGAGGCACTGTCAGCCCCTTCGGGGCTCTGCTCAGTCTCCATCAGGAGGACAGCAGCCAGCTGCCAAAGGTCCCTGTTGGGGTTGGGAGCGTACTCCCCATGGGCCCCAGTCATGAGGCCTCCCACCCCTGCTGCCCACAGTGCCCCCTCTCCCTCAGAACCTGGCCTTGGGTTTTGTCCTGCCTGGCCCCCCTCTCCGGCCCCCCACTGAGAACAGCTTAGGCCCTGGTCCTGATGACCTCACGTGTGTATCTTTATCTGGAAGTCCCAGAGCAGCATCCCCTTCCATGGTGCTTCAGCTCGAGCCCGCAGGACTTGACGCAGCCCCTGGGCGAGTCTCCTTGTGGTGGGTCAGTGGTAATCATTGCCGTGGATGTGCGGGGCACATCTATATAATCCTGAGGTGTATCAGACCATTCCCTGTGGAATCCCACGTGTTGGAGTAAACGCAGGGTCTTTGAATGTGACTGTTAGGTCATGGCTTTTGAGCCTGAATAAGAGAGGCAGAGGGGTGTCTGGTCAGCCACCCGCAGAGCCAGCTAGGAGCCAGTCGGGCTGTTTGAGCAGAGGACAGGCTCTAGCAGATGGCAGGGATCATACTGAGGACGCTCTCCTAGGTGCCAGAGGCCACAGACTCCGGTGGGGATTCGGAAAGGAACCAGGGAGGAGAGGAATCTGGCACCCAGGGGTGCAGGCTGCACAGAGGGTCGGCTGCCCCAGAGAGGTGGAAGCAGCAAGCCCCTGGAGATCCCATCTGACTTTTCCGGGACTGGCCAGGAGAGGGAGGGGGGAGCAGATGCTGCTGCAGGTGAGCTGCCACCCCGGCCTCCATGTGAGGACATCCGTGCTCTGGGGCCAAGGCCAGGACCACAGCCCCGGGTTTCACTCCAGGATGGATACGTGACAGCTCTCATAACAGGTACTCCTCATGCCCCTTATTGGATATGACTGTTAGGTGTGGTTGGGTTCTTGCTCTGGGTACATAAGAACCTCAGGCCTTTGGCTGCTAGGAGGCCCAGACTGCCCCCTGCCCCCACCGACTTATCTGGAGGTCATTTCCAGGATCCAGCATCTTCTGCAGCAGCCTCTGTGCGGAAACACACCACCCTGTTCCCAAGCTGATCTTGCCCAGGGCATCAACGATTGGACAGGCGCCTCCCCTGGCTTAAGGAGTCTCAGTGAATGTTCTGCTCTTCTGAGAAGGCCCTGTGTTTCCTCATGGCTTCCCTGGAGGCTCAGTGTTAAAGAATCCGCCTGCAATGTGGGAGACGCGAGTTTGGTCCCTGGGTGGGAAGGTACTCTGGAGGAGGAAATGGCAGTGCACTCAAGTATTCTTGCCTGGGAAATCCCACGGACAGAGGAGCCCGGGGGACTACAGTCTATGGGGTCGCAAAGAGTCGGATATGACGGAGCGACTGAGCACGCTCACATGTATGCACAGCTGAAGGTTTGCTCTGGACTCTTTTATCTTTGGCAAGACACTGACCCCTGCTGGAACTTGCCAGACTTCTGTGGCAAATAACACTGGCAGACGTCTGAAAGTGGATTTGGGGCAATACAGGGTTCCAGGTCTACCCCTGGCCTCAGGTGGTGGCTCTTGCCATATCCAGGCAAAACATCTATGAGACTGGATCAGGGCAGTGTTTGTGGGACTTGAGAAAAAAGTGGATCCAGAGATGTTTCTGTGGTGGAAGAGGCCCAGTTAGTATATTATATGGGGATGGAGGTTAAGGGAGAAGAACAGCTGAAGATAATTTAGGAAGGGTTGTTTCACACTTACAGGTTCTGTGTGCTTGCGTTTGGTTTCCTTTCTATTCCCTTTTTAAACATACTCAGCATCTTTTCCCCAAAGATTCCTTGTCTTTTTTTTATTATTATTCTGAAACTGTCAATAGTCTTTAATTGGAGCTTTTCCGTTGTAACCCTTTAAGATTTGAGTAATATTTGTGAAAATTGTGGACTTCTCATATGCCCTCACCCAGTTTCCCCTATTACGAATATCTTACATTAATATGATACATTTATTACTGAGGAATTATTGAGGAAGTATTGATGAGGAAGTATTGATGCATTGTTTATTATCAACTAAAGCCCATACTTTACTCAGATTTCTATAGGTTTTACCCACTCCAGGATCTTGGCCAGGAAACCAGCCTAACATTTAGTTGTAATGTCTCCTTGGGTTCCCCTTCGCTTTAACATGTCTTTGTTTTGGATGATATTGACAGTTCTGAGGAGTACTCAGTAGATGTTTTGTACAGTGTCCCTGTCCCTTGATTGGGATTTGTCTGATACTGTACTCATGCCTCGTCTTGGATTACGAGTTTGCCGGAGGAATATTACTGATAAAAATCCCATTCTCATCATATCAAGTGTATATTCTATTAGCACAATTGATCACTGATGATGCTCTCATTGATCATCTGGCTGAGGTAGTGCTTGTCAGGTGTCTGTGTGATAAAGTGATTGTTTTATGCCCCATTTCCATCCTGTCCTCCTTGGAGGAAAGCCGTGATGGACGGTCCATGCTTCAGGGGTAGGGAGTTATGCTCCACTTTCTAGAAGTGGGAGTGTCTGCATAAACTGGAATTTTTCTCTCTGGGAGATTTGCCTATCTTTGTTTGTGTAATTAAGAAATCATTAATTTTTCTCAGTATGGACTCATGGTATTTATACTACACTTTGGGTTAAACTCCAATACAGATTTATATATTTTCATTTTCAAATTGTTCTCAGATTGGCCATTGGGAGCTCTTCCTGTCAGTTCCCTTTGTGAATAACTTTGTCATACCCCTGGAAATGTTGCTTCGTTTTTTAAACATTTTTTGAGCACTTTTTTTTTTTCACACCCTACAAAGATGCTCCAGGCTCATTTTTCATATTTCCTAATCCAATTCTAGAATCATCCATTTTTCCATGGAGCCTTTATTCCTTTTATTATCGAATGGTGTTGACAAACCTAGATCTGTACACTAATTGTGCTCATTGGTACTGAAGAGTCATTGGTTCTGGGGACCTCTTTTTTGACAGAGCAAAGAATTATATGTGTACTTCCTATCCTGTGTTTATTTATATATCTAGAAATATTTTAGATGGTAATGATTTCATGGATATGATACCAAAAACAGAGGCAAAAAAAAAAGAAAACACAGATAAATTGGACATCATCAAATTAAAAAGAGAAAATGTCTGTGCATCAAAGAACACAATCAAAGAAGCTACCATATGATACAGCAACTCCACTTCTGAGTGTATTTTCAAAAGAAAATGAAAATAGGATATCAGAAAGATATTTTCACTCCTACATTTATTGCATCATTGTTCACAATATCCAAAATGTGGATACAACCTAAGTGTCCGTCAGTGGATGAATGGATAAAGATGTGACACATTCCATATACAGCCATGTGAGAGAAGGAAATCATGCCGTTTGCAACAACTTGGAAGGCGCTTGAGGGCGTTATGCTAAGTAAAATAAGTGAGACAGAAAAAGATAAATAGCGGTTGTTGTCACTTACATGTGGAATCCTATAAGGACAAACCAGGATTTCCCTGGCAGTCCAGTGGCTAAGACTCTGTGCTTCCAATGCAAGGAGCATGGATTTGATCCCTGGTTGGGGAACTAAGATCCCACATGCTGAGCAGCAAGGCCAAACATTAAAAAATAAATAAATAAAAATAAATTTAAGAAGTAAAAAGGACAAACAGAGAAATGGAGACAAGAGTGGTGTTTACCAAGAATTAGGGGATGGGGAAATAGGCAGAGATTGTTCACAGGGTACTAGCCCCCACTTAGAGTACTAACAAGTTTTGAAATCCAGTGTACAGCAGGATGCTTATAGCTCACAATTCTGTATCAAATACTTGACTGTTGCTAGGAGAGTAGAACTTCTACGTTCTCACCACAAGAAAAAAAAAAATGTGACAGGATGGAGGTGGTAACTAATACTATGCAAGTAATCATTTCACCATTTATAAATGTATCATATCAACATGTCAAGATTTTTGCTTGAACTCCATCCCTTCTTGCTAGCAAGGCTTCTCTTCTAGTGGAGTAAACCTAACTGCAGTGGTGGTGTCATTCACCCATGTGACGCTTCCAGATTTGAGCAAGAAACAGTTCTCAGTGTGAGCAAAATTTTAAACATCCCTTAGGAGATGCTGTCAATTCTGGCTCCAGTGCAGCATCCCATATAACACTCTGGAAACCAGTCTGCAGATCAGAATCCTTTTCTGCTTGTTTTTTTTTTTTTTAATATATAAATTTATTTATTTTAATTGGAGACGAATTACTTTACAATATTGTATTGGTTTTGCTATACATCAACATGAATCCGCCACAGGTATACACGTGTTCCCCATCCTGAACGCCCCTCCCACCTCCCTCCCCATACCATCCCTCTTGGGTCATCCCAGTTTCTGCTTGTTTTAGTGTTTTAAAGTTGGCATCTGTACATTGTCAGACTTTTTAAATTTCAAATTCTCTTACCTCCCCTGACTGAACATCAGTAATACCTAATGGGACTGGAGGACACATGCAGGTTAAGAGTTGCTTTCCTGGTTCAAAGATTTGTTACTCAGGAAGTGTCACCTCTCTCCCCACATGCAAACAGAGAACAATGTGAGTCCATTTCCCAGCTTTGACAATTACCGCCACACAGTCAAGAGTAGTAAACACCACGTGACAGAGGAATATGTAACAGAGCAGAAGACATAGGTTAAGACTGTCTAACAGTATCTCCATAGTGTTCTGCTCTCCTAAAGTCCTATTCTAAATTTTGCACCTGGTCTATGGCCCTCAAGTGTCTTGTATATTTTCATCACTTGAACTGTCTTTGAAGTGAACTTGAAACACATTTGATTAATCCTTCACAAAGTGATAAATTACTCTTGGATCCAGTTATCTGAATGAAGAGCTTCAGAGAGAGACCCACCTGCCCTGCATTAGAGCCAAGGCCTCCCTGCCCAGGGGTCAGGAGCCAGAAGCTTTCCCAAAGAGATGAGCATATATGTTGCAATATCTGTAGAGAGAATAAACAGAGATCTTCATTCTTAAGGTAGAGGATCCTCAATTCTAGGGCACTTTGCTCTGACCATGGGCTTCCCAGGCCATTTTGCCAGCTCTAGGGTTGAACCCAAAGTCCAGGTTTACAGAGGTCAGGACAAGGGCCACTCTACCCCTACTCCATCTGTATCTGGGTCTTACCCAGTCTCCCTCCACAAAACCCTTTTTGCCAACCCCTGCCAGCTCGGAGGGGCTGCACGGAGAGCTGGCTCTCCAGGGTAAGATCTTGAGGACACCCTTTTCCCCCTCTGGGAACTGGAGAAATGATCTCTAACGTGGTAACTCCATGTCTCCCAATGACTTTTAGCAGTTGCTCCTGTGGTGAGTAAACGCCAGTGTCTGCAGAAGCTGTGCTGAACTGAGAGTGGCTGTAATTTATTTCCTAGAACTCCACTGCTTTCTTGTAGGAGTCCATGGAATTGTCCTTTAAGGTGAGCAAAGTACCATGATATTCAAATAGCTGTGAACTTAACTCAGTGGACAGCCAGAGTGTCCTGCAGTGTGTGGAGCTCAAGAGTAAAGTCCAGAGGGATAAAGAGGGACTCGTGGTTGCCACAACCTAGTTTGATGTTTTAAATTATGTTGGCCACTCAGCATGCAGGATCCTAGTTCCCCAACCAGGGATCAAACCCACGCCCCCTGCAGTGGAAGCAGAGCGTCCTAACCACTGGACCATGAGGGAAGTCCCTACAATATTCTTAACCAGGATGCCTCAAAATTGTCAATGTCATGAGAGAAAAAACAACAAAAAAAAGAGGAAAGTCTGAGAAACTGTCCCTGCAACGAGAAATTTAAGGAAATATGACAGCTACATAGACTGTGGTATGCCGGATGTAAAATGACCCTCTAAGAAAAAAGAACATGAGTTAAAGACTAACGATAAAAATATAATATAAGCTAATTACTGTTATACTATTCAGTTCAGTTCATTCGCCCAGTCATGTCCAACTCTTTGCGACCCCATGGACTGCAGTATGCCAAGCCTCCGTGTCCATCACCAACTCTTGGAGTTTACCCAAACTCATTTCCATTGAGTCGGTGATGACATCTAACCATCTCATCCTCTGTCGTCCCCTTCTCCTCTTGCCTCAACCTTTCCCAACATCAGGGTCTTTTCAAATGTGTCGGCTCTTCGCGTCAGGTGGCCAAAATATTGGAGTTTCGGCTTCAATATCAGTCCTTCCAATGAACACTCAGATATTAAATAAATTAAACCTTAATATTAAGTAAATTGATCAATTAAGTAACTAATCATAAACATTAAATATGAATACATTAAAGACAAAATAATTATGAATATAGTACAAAAATAAAAATCTGTCTATCTCAGAGAAAGTATGGCCTACAAGGACAAAAATATTTACAATTTAGCCATTTACCGGGAAAATTTGCTGATCCCTGGTGTAAAGCAAAGTAGCATGAACATACTGAGGGATTTATAACATGGATAGAAGCAAAAACCCTGGGTCTAGATTTGTAACCCTGTGGTGGAAGACTCAATAACAGCATGGTAGACACCTAACATTTTGAGGGAGGGCGTTTTTTCTCTCTGTAAAGACAAAAAAATTGTGAGAAGTACTGTTGTGCTATTTTTGTATTACCTCACCGCTTGGTGATCTAGGTGAATCCATTCAAGGGAAGTACACGACAGAGGGAGGAAACTAAATAAACCCCCACTCAGAGTGAGAGGACCAGAAGGAGAGCCTCCTGGTAGCCAAAGAGTGAGGGCAGAGAGTGGAGAAGAGCAAATATAAGCAAGGGATTCCAGCATGTTGTAGGAACTCCTGAGTTTGACCTGAGCTGTGCATGTAGGAATTTCACCATAGGCAGAATACCCAAAGCATGGAGAACTGAACCATTGCCCAAGGGGCAGGCTGGGCCCTGCATGATTCACAAACACTATGGATCTAAGCATCACTGCATCAACCACAGCAAAATGCACATTTATTTCGAGTACATGGGAAACATCCACCAAGATAGAATCCTATATCCTCAAAAGACATTGAAAAAATGTAAATGATGCAGAGTATGTTCTCTGACAAGAAAGGAATGAAATAGAGATCAAGCAATATGGAAGGAGAAGAAAACCTCAAAACACTTGGAAATTAAACAACCATCCATAGGTCAAAGAGAGTCTCACGGAAGCAGAAACTGCAATAGAATGAATTAAAAGGAAAGTGCAATGTATTACAATTCATGGCATGCAGCTAAATCAGTGTTAAGAGGGAAAATTATAGCATTTAATGTTTAGGTTAAGAAAGAAGACGGACCTCAAGCAATAATCTGTGCTCCCACCTTAACTTAGAAAAAGAAGAGAAAACTTTACCCAAAGCAATCTGAAAACAAACTAGAAACATAGGAGGGAAAAACAAATCAAAAATAAAGAAAAAAAAATCCTGGGAAAAAAACCGGTTCATTGGAAAGTTCAACAAAATTGATAAAACTCTAGCCAGATAAACAAGATCGAAAAAGAGAGGACAAATGACTAATATCAGAAATGAAATGCTGACTATAACTACAATTCTACAAGCCCTACACTGAAGACGTTGGGAAGATAAAAAGGAAACACTAAGAACAAATCTATGTATGGTAGATAAATTCAAGAACTTGAATGGAATTGTACAATTCCTCAAAAACCAGAAACTACCCAACTCACTCCTGATGTGTACTACAACTATTCGAGAATGGATATCTCATTTTAAATTTTTCTAAAAAGAAAATGTGTAGAACCTCAGAAACTTCAAAAACTCAAGCAGAAATTGTAAGAACCAACTTTATCAGAACTCTGAAGAATAGTCAAAACTTTGGAGCAACTAAGCTATCAAGATTGTGAGCTCCTCTGGGTAAGGGTTACTGGTCATGCTCTGTGGTCTTGGTGTCCACCATGGTCCTTGGCACTCAGTGGGAGATCAGAAAGTGTTTGCTAGATAATGTCTTACTCATGGCTCCTGCAATCTGGTTAGATCAACTTTATTTGGCCCCCAATACATGCAACCGGAGAAGGCAATGACAGCCCACTCCAGTACTCTTCCCTGGAAAATCCCAGGGCCGGAGGAGCCTGGTAGGCTGCAGTCCATGGGGTCGCTAAGAATCCGACACGGCTGAGCGACTTCACTTTCACTTTTCATTTTCATGCACTGGAGAAGGAAATGGCAACCCACTCCAGTGTTCTTGCCTGGAGAATCCCAGGGGTGGGGGAGCCTGGTGGGCTGCCATCTATGGGGTCGCACAGAGTTGAACACGACTGAAGTGACTTAGCAGTAGCACATGCAACAGGTCAACACAACCATAAACACAAACAGGAGCAGTGATGCAAACACACCTCTGCAAACATCTGTAGGAGAGGCGCCTGACACTTACGTCACCAACAGAGACAGAACCATTTTAGGCCATAGGTAGCTTTAAAAAATCCCCAAATCTGATCACTGCCATGAAAGAACAAAATGATGGCAAGAAAGAGCTCCTCATAGAATGACAAGCTGAGCCCGTGTCCTCCAAGATCTGGGATAACCAAAGTGGCATTTAGGAGGCAATGACCAACTAGGCACAATAGGAAGGCAATTTAGGTTTGGAGGAGTAGAATATTCTGATGACTTCCAGAAGTATAAAACCCAGTCCTTCCCTAAAAGGAAAGGATGGATGCGCCTTTCCTCTGGCACATCCAAGATACAGACAACTTTGACTCTTCTAAGAAGATAAACATTCTGGCCCTTCCATGACAGTGTATGTGTTAAATGTCAGTACACAAGAAACAAGTACCCTCACAGTCCGAATTCCAGGCCTGGCCTTCCTGTCACTATTTCAGAAAAGTGAGTGTGTGAAACAAGTGTTTAGTAATTCTGTTTCACTTTTGCTTAAGTCAAAAGGACCTGAGACAGTGTTAGTTTAGCAAATCCACCCTTCTAGCAACAGAGAGGTCAAGACAGTGAGGTGATAGATACCTGAGCACAAAAATAGGCCTACAACCAGAATTCAGATGGAAATACAATGGTGCACATGACCATAGGATAGGGAGTCCATAATACACAATGAAGAATGAAGATGCTCAACTGGTGTTTTCAGCTCCTCATCAAGACTTCATGCTTTCCAGGGTTTTGGGCCATGATGTTGAGCAGTCACTGGATGGAATTTGACCTGAAAGAATAAAGAGAACACAGGTGAACTGAATGTGTGACTTATTGAAACACCTTAATCTCAAAATGAGCAAAGGATTGTTCTTAGACGGGAGCTTAAATGGGCCCTTCTTTTGAGATATTCATAAGTACATTGCAAAGTGAGAACATTTAAGCCTTCCTCATACCCGGTGAGGATAGTATAGAAGAAAACAGATCCAAATCCCACTCCCAAAAGGAACTGGGGCGGGGGGATGAGAGGAGCCCAGGTGTGATCATGTCACTCTGCTGCTTAATTATCTACCACCCATAAAAGAAAAGCTTCCCAGGTGGCACCAGGGGAAACGGACCTGCCTGCCAATGCTGGAGACATAAGAGATGCAGGTTCGATCCCTGGGTAGGGAAGATCTCCTGGAGAAGGAAATGGCAACCCACTCCAGTATTCTTGCCTGGAGGATCCCATGGACAGAGGAGCCTGGAAAAGTACAGTCCATAGGGTCGCAAAGAGTCTGACACGACTGAAGCAACTTAGTGTGTAACATAAGGTCCACACCCCTTCCTCTGATATTCAGGGTCCCCGTAAGTTGGACACAAACTGCCATATATTCTCTATTTACACCATGATCCCATTTATTGTTTTCCATGTTGGAAGACTTCTGTTTCACTGCAGGAAACAGGGCTGAATATTTTTTGTTGGGTTGTAATCTGCTCAATGAAGGACAGAAATGGTATGGACCTAACAGAAGCAGAAGATTAAGAAGAGGAGGCAAGAATACACAGAAGAACTGTACAAAAAAGAGCTTCATGACCCAGATAATCACGCTGGTGTGATCACTCACCTAGAGCCAGACATCCTGGAATGTGAAGTCAAGTGGGCCTTAGAAAGCATCACTACGAACAAAGCTAGTGGAGGTGATGGCATTCCAGTTGAGCTACTTCACATCCTGAAAGATGATGCTGTGAAAGTGCTGCACTCAATATGCCAGCAAATTTGGAAAACTCAGCAGTGGCCACAGGACTGGAAAAGGTCAGGTTTCATTCCAATCCCAAAGAAAGGCAATGCCAAAGATGTGCACAATTGCACTCATCTCACATGCTAGGAAAGTAATGCTCAAAGTTCTCCAAGCCAGGCTTCAGCAATACGTGAACCGTGAACTTCCAGATGTTCAAGCTGGTTTTAGGAAAGGCAGAGGAACCAGAGATGAAATTTCCAACATCTGCTGGATCATGGAAAAAGCAAGAGAGTTCCAGAAAAACATCTGTTGCTGCTTTATTGACTATGCCAAAGCTTTTGACTGTGTGGATCACAATAAACTGTGGAAAATTCTTAAAGAGATGGGAATACCAGACCACCTGACTGGCCTCTTGAGAAACCTATATGCAAGTCAGGAAGCAACAGTCAGAACTGGACATGGAACAACAGACTGTTTCCAAATAGGAAAAGGAGTACGTCGAGGCAGCATATTGTCACCCTGCTTATTTAACTTATATGCAGAGTACATCATGAGAAACGCTGGGCTGGAAGAAGCACAAGCTGGAATCAAGATTGCCGGGAGAAATATCAATAACCTCAGATAGGCAGGTGACACCACCCTTATGGCAGAAAGCGAAGAGGACCTAAAAGGCCTCTTGATGAAAGTGAAAGAGGAGAGTGAGAAAAGTTGGCTTAAAGCTCGACATTCAGAAAACTAAGTTCATGGCATCTGGTCCCATCACTTCATGGCAAATAGATGGGGAAACAGTGGCAACAGTGTCAGACTTTATCTTGGGGGGCTCCCACATCACTGCAGATGGAGATTGCAGCCATGAAATGAAAAGACGCTTCTCCTTGGAAGGAAAGTTATGACCAACCTAGATAACATATTCAAAACCAGAGACATTACTTTGTCAACAAAGGTCCGTCTAGTCAAGGCTATGGTTTTCCCAGTGGTCATGTATGGATGTGAGTGTTGCACTGTGAAGAAAGGTGAGCACCGAAGAATTGATGCTTTTGAAGTGTGGTGTTGGAGAAGACTCTTGAGAGTCCCTTGGACTGCAAGGAGGTCCAACTAGTCCATCTTAAGGAAGATCGGTCCTGGGTGTTCATTGGAAGGACTGATGCTGAAGCTGAAACTCCAAGACTTTGGCCACCTCATGTGAAGACTTGACTCATTGGAAAAGACCCTGATGCTGGGAGGGATTGGAGGCAGGATGAGAAGGGGACGACAGAGGATGAGATGGCTGGATGGCATCACCGACTCGATAGACATGAGTTTGAGTGAACTCTGGGAGCTGGTGATGGACAGGGAGGCCTGACGTGCTGCAATTCATGGGGTCGCAAAGAGTCGGACACGACTGAGCGACTGAACTGAACTGAACTGAAGAGGACCTAAAAGGCCTCTTGATGAAAGTGAAAGAGGAGAGTGAAAAAGTTGGCTTAAAGCTCAGCAGTCAGAAAACGAAGATCATGGCATCTGGTCCCATCACTCCATGGGAAATCGATGGGGAAACAGTGGCAACAGTGTCAGACTTTATCTTTTGGGGCTCCCAAATCACTGCAGATGGTGATTGCAGCCATGAAATTAAAAGACACTTACTCCTTGGAAGGAAAGTTATGACCAACCTAGACAGCATATTAAAAAGTAGAGATATTACTTTGCCAGCAAAGGTCCGTCTAGTCTAGGCCATGGTTTTTCCAGTGGTTATGTATGGATGTGAGATTTGGACTGTGAAGAAAGATGAGCACCAAAGATTTGATGCTTTTGAACTGTGGTGCTGGAGAAGACTCTTGTGATTCCTTTGAACTGCAAGGAGATCCAACCAGTCCATGCTAAAAGAGACCAGTCCTGGGTGTTCATGGGAAGGACTGATGCTGAGGCTGAAACTCCAATACTTTGGCCACCTCATGTGAAGACTTGACTCATTGGAAAAGACCCTGATGCTGGGAGGGATTGGGGGCAGGAGGAGAAGGGGACGACAGAGGATGAGATATCTGGATGGCATCACTGACTCGATGCACATGAGTTTGGGTGAACCCCGGGAGCTGGTGATGGACAGGGAGGCCTGACACACTGCAATTCATGGGGTCGCAAGGAGTCGGACATGACTTGAGCGACTGAACTGAACTGAACTGAATCTGTGTGACAAGTTAGCCACAGTTAGCAGTGATTTCTGGCTGGTTATTTAGGACATGATCCAAGTGCTATCTTCCTCTCTTCCTTATTTCTGCATCTGAGCTCAAGAGAGGAGAAAACATGACAAATACTACTTCAGCTAGGTGATCGAGGTAAATATCAATGGTGATAAATCATGTTATTAGTATGTACCCTTGATATGATGTGATAAGAATAGCACTTTGTCTCTCTGGTCTTCCTCCCCAAAACTCATTACCTCAGTTGAATACTTTGGACTAACCCTTCTTTTTATGATGACTGGATGTTGATTTTTATTAATACTTCCCTGCATCAATGTAGGTCTGATTTTTCTCACTCAATCTGTTATTTTAATGAGGCAATCCTGGGCTTATGCATTCCCAGATCCATCCCTCATTCTTCCTTGCTCTGTTCTAGATTATACAGGGGCCGAGTCTGGCAGGCTGCAAACAAACTAGCCAACAGTTGGCTGCCATTTTGGTTCAGCTCACCAGAAACACCAGCAAGAAATTAGAATCCTGGAAGACAGAGCAGTCAAAGATTTTTCTCCTTCCTCTGCATCAGGTGGTTCTTGTCCTTCAGTGCTTCTATATTCATGGCTCCAGCCATTCAGCCATGAGATTGGCCCATCATGGCTCTGGATCCTGTTGAATCCAACACCCAGGTTCCAGTAATACTGTCTCCTTTCTTTGTCCTTCCATCCTAGAGGTGAGTGATTTCCTCGTGTTGCTAATAATTGGGTTTCCCAATTCTTTCCTGCTTGGCTTCCTACCGCTTTTGTAACCAACCCCTTGCATTACGTTCTTTCCATGTTAAGTATTTACAGTTATTTCTATTTTCCTGGACAATCCTTGACTGTTACATGCAGCCAATTATAGTGACTGATCTTCTAGTAAACTCCTTTGCATTCCTGGCATAAACCCAGCTCTGTCACCAGCAGTTAAATATGTTTGTCTCTTCTGTAATTAATAAAAATAGTAATAAAACAAAATACACCTGGGCTCTGAAACTTTCCACAAATAATGCATCTTTCATCATCATCTTCACAGCCTTTTCAAAACTAAATTTTACACTTGCTGTCTTGGGGGCATATACTGAAAATTTCTAATAGCATAGGTAACAGAGTGATTTAGTCAACTTATAAAAATAATTCAAGCAATATCAGTTCAGTTCAGTTCAGTCGCTCAGTCGTGTCCGACTCTCTGCGACCCCATGAATCGCAGCACGCCAGGCCTCCCTGTCCATCACCAACGCCCGGAGTCCACCCAGACTCACATCCATCGAGTCAGTGATGCCATCCAGCCATCTCATCCTCTGTCGTCCCCTTCTCCTCCTGCCCCCAATCCCTCCCAGCATCAGAGTCTTTTCCAATGAGTCAACTCTTCGCATGAGGTGGCCAAAGTACTGGAGTTTCAGCTTCAGCATCATTCCCTCCTAAGAAATCCCAGGGTTGATCTCCTTCAGAATGGACTGGTTGGATCTCCTTGCAGTCCAAGGGACTCTCAAGAGTCTTCTCCAACACCACAGTTCAAAAGCATCAATTCTTCAGCGCTCAGCCTTCTTCACAGTCCCACTCTCACATCCATACATGACCACAGGAAAAACCATAGCCTTGACTAGACGGACC
This sequence comes from Budorcas taxicolor, assembly GCF_023091745.1. Lineage (NCBI taxonomy): Eukaryota > Metazoa > Chordata > Mammalia > Artiodactyla > Bovidae > Budorcas > Budorcas taxicolor. Next base: position 63,701,818 of record NC_068935.1, on the reverse strand, counting down.
TCAGTCGGCAAAGTAATGTCTCTGCTTTTGAATATACTATCTAGGTTGGTCATAACTTTCCTTCCAAGGAGTAAGCGTCTTTTAATTTCATGGCTGCAATCACCATCTGCAAGTGATTTTGGAGCCCCCAAAAATAAAGTCTGACACTGTTTCCACTGTTTCCCCATCTATTTCCCATGAATTGATGGGACCGGATGCCATGATCTTCGTTTTCTGAATGTTGAGCTTTAAGCCAACTTTTTCACTCTCCTCTTTCACTTTCATCAGGAGGCTTTTTGGCTCCTCTTCACTTTCTGCCATAAGGGTGGTATCATCTGCATATCTGAGGTTATTGATATTTCTCCCAGCAATCTTGATCCCAGCTTGTCTTTCTTCCAGTCCAGCGTTTCTCATGATGTACTCTGCATATAAGTTAAATAAGCAGGGTGACAATATGCAGCCTTGACGTACTCCTTTTCCTATTTGGAACCAGTCTGTTGTTCCATGTCCAGTTCTAACTGTTGCTTCCTGACCCGCATACAGATTTCTCAAGCAATATCCATAGAGTTAAATAGCATGGCTTCTGCAAAAGAGCCAAAATGGTACTCAAAGGGAAATATATATCCTGAGATAGATGTGTTAGAAAACAAGAGCTATCTAAATTCCCCAAGAAATTCAAGAAGCTAGGTAATGAACATCATAGGAAACCTTAGGTAATAGAAGGTAGGAAATCACGAAGATAAGTGTAGAAATAATGAGCTGGAAAGCAGTAAGGCCAAAAAACAAATGCCAGTTACTTGAAAATATTTATGAAAGAGGCTTTTTTCGAAAATATGACCAGATACTAAAGAAAAAATATAACACATAAACAATATAAATTAAAACTGTATAAACTATAGATGCCACACATACTTAAATGATGTAAAGACACAGCAAATATGTTATATGATTCCCTCAAGATAAGCAAATGGTGGACAAGGAAACGTTTCTCCATATGAAAGTACTTTAGGTAATAAACTAAAACTGAATGAGAGAATTTGAAAATTACCCCTCTGCAACCCTCAATGGGTAAATGAAGGTGAGGATCATCAATGACTGCCAACTCAGCACAAAGGAAAAGAAAACATTATGTTCTTAATGGAAGTACATGGCGTCACCTAGGTAACAGTCTCGTAAATAAACAAGTTAATCAAGCTTCTACCTGTAATTAGCAATTTAAAGAACTGTTGAAGGGCCAGTCGTGTTAAATGACATCAAACTGTTTTCATTCAAGGTAATCTATATTATGGAAAGCTTGAAAAATACAAAACTTGCTTTTTCTTTTCACAACAAACACTTTTCTTTTTTTTCAAAACAAAGGGAAAAAGATGATGCAGGGGAAACCTATTGATTAAAAAAGACTTAAGGAACATTTAAAAAATCACAATATATAGACCATATTTGTATCCAAACAAACTAAAAAAAATTACTGTATAAGGTAAATGTGAAAAATTACTAGATATTTGCTCTTGTTGAAACATTTAAATTTTTAGGAATGATCATTATTTTGGGTTTATGTTTTACAAAATATCCCTTGTCTTTTAGAAATGCATACTGACCTACTTAGAGATGAAACATCCTGATGTCTTGGACTACCTTCACATTAGTCCACTGGCAGAGATGTGGGGAAGGTTAGGGGACATTGGAACCAGACCAGCCATGTGCTGCAGATGATTGATGCTGGCTGCCAAGCATATTGGGTCCCTTATACCATTCTCTACTGCTATATGTGTTTTACAGCATCTGCTATAATAATAAGGTTGTATTATAAATATCATGCAATAAACATGAAATTCTGGATGAAATGGACAATTGCTTTTTAAAAAAGACCAAATCAGTCCATAAAGTGATAGAAAACTTTAAACAAAACAAACTTTAACTGTAGTCAACACCCACGCTACCTTCAAATGTTCCAAAACAGGCATTTTGGGTGGTCATTTCTACCAATGGTCAGGGAGAACTAATCTCCATCTTATGTAAACTTTTCTAAAGCACACACACACAAAACGGGGAAATTATTTAACTTATTTTCCAACTAGCTCTCCTTGACTATAAAACCAGATGACTACCCCCACTCCCACCATGAAAAGAACACTTGAGCAAAGTTCACCCACACAGTAGCAAATATGCTAAGCAAACTAATAACTTATTCAATATAGCAGTGAATTACATGAACAGACAGGTTATGGCTAAAGAATGAAAATATGATTCAAACTAGAAAATAGCTCAATTATAATTATCCACAGTAACAAATTAGGGAAAATCATTGGAGCATGTCAATGGATGTGGAAAAAGCCTCTGAAACCAATTCAACATGAATATGACTTTTAACAAATTGAGATTTGAAAGGATCTTCCATCTCCTAATATCTACAGCAACATACTTCAATGTGAAATGTTCGATGCATTCCCATTAAAGACAGGAACGTGTCAAAGATGCATGCTCTCCCTTATAAGATGCAAAAATTCACTGGAACACAGAGTTAGAACTGTGCATATCAAAGGAACTAAGAAGTATAAATATTGAAAAGATAATATTTTGTGACATTATGGTCATCTACATAGGGAATTCAAAGAAATCAATACATGGAATACTCAAATTAATAAGAGACCAAAAAAAACTTTGCATGGAAGACTACTACAGCAAAACCAAGAGCCTTCCCACACACACAAAGCACTATTTAGAAGATGTAATTTAAAAATGCCCCATTCACAACACAACCCCCAAAATTACCTAAGAAGCCTAATGAAATATGTAAAATCTTAATAGAGGCTACAACACAAATTTGTAGATAGATATGGGTAAAAAAAAAAAAACCTCAAACAGTCTCAAACAAAAAGTCTCTAGCAGTATACCATATTCATTTATGGGGGAAAATTGTTATAAAGATGTCAAGTCTGCTTAAATTATTTATAGATTTAGTGCTTTACCTGTAGTTCTCTTACTTACACTATATGTGTAAGTCCCTCAGTATGTGGGTCCCTGTGAGTTTGCCTTTCTGTGTGTCTCTGTGTGTCTCTCAGTTTGTGTGCGTGTCTCAGGGTGTTTTTCACTGACTCTCGGTGTGTGTCTCTCTCAGGCGTTCTCTCTAATTGTGAGCGTGCCAGTTGTTACTGTGTGTGTGTGTTCCTCCCTCTGTACGTGTATCTTCCCAGTGTGTGTGTCTGTCTCAGTTAACATGTTTCTTTGTGTCTCTGTGTGTGTCTCTGAGTGTGTTTTGAGTCTCTGAATGTGTGTGTGTCTCTCAGTGTGTGTGTCTCTCTCAGTGTGAGTGTGTCTGATTCTCAGTGTTTGTGTTTGTTTGCTCTCAGGAATGTGTGTTTGTCCAGCTGTATGTGTATGTCTCTCAGTGTGTGTGTCCCAGTAAGTTTGCCTGTCTGTGTGTCTCTGTGTGTTTCTCTCAGTGTGTTTTTAACATTCTCTCAGGGTGTGTCTCTCCCATGACGTGTGTCTCTCAGTGTGTTTTTGTCTCTGTCAGTGTGTCTCTCTCATTGTGAGTGTGCCTGGTTCTTAGTGTGTGTCTGTATTTCTCCCACTGTATGTATGTGTCCCTGTGTGTGTGTCCCTCTCAGGTTGCATGTCTCTGTGTGTTTCTCTGAGTGTGTTTTGACTCTCTGAATGTGTGTGTCTAAGTGTGTTGTCTCTCTCAGTGTGAGTGTGTGTGATTCTCAGGGTTTGTGTGTGTCTTGCGCTCAGGAGTGTGTGACTCTTCTTGGATGAGGGTGTCTCTCAGTATGTGTGTCATTGTCACTTTGCTGTGTCTGTGTGTCTCTGGGCTTGTCTCTCTGTATGTGTGTCTCTCAGCATGTGTGTCTCTCTGTGTGTTTTTCTTCTCTCCGTGTGCCTCTCTCTGAGTGTGTCTTTCTAATTGTGTTTCTTTCTCTCTCTCTGTGTGTGTCTCTGTCAGTGTGTTTCTCTTATTGTGAGTGGTACTGGTTCTTTGTGTGTGTCTGTGTGTTTGTGTTTCTCCCACTTTATGTGCATGTGTCTCAGTGTGTGTGTACTTGTCAGATTGCATGTCTCTGTGTCTCTGTGTGATTCTCTCAGTGTGTTTTTAACACTCTCTCAGTGTGTGTCTCTCTCAGGATATGTGTCTCTCAGTGTGTTTTTCTCTCTCTCAGTATGTGTCTCTGTCAGTGTGTCTCTCTCATTGTGAGTGTGCCTGGTTCTTAGTGTGTGTCTGTATTTCTCCCACTGTATGTGTGTGTCTGGCAGTGTGTGATTCCCTCTCAGTTTACGTGTCTCTGTGTGTTTCTCTCAGGGTGTTTTGACTCTCTGAATGTGTGTGTCTATCTCAGTGTGTTGTCTCTCTCAGTGTGAGTGTGTCTGATTCTCAGGGATTGGGTGTGCCTTGTGCTCAGGAGTGTGTGACTCTTCCTGGATGAGGGTGTCTCTCAGTGTGTGTGTCCTTGTCAGTTTGCTGTGTCTGTGTGTCTCTGGGCTTGTCTGTGTGTATGTGTGTCTCAGAGCATGTGTGTCTCTCAGTATGTTTTTCTCTCTCTCTCAGTGTGTCTCTCTCTCAAGTGTCTCTGTCAGTGTGTCTCTCTCATTTTGTCTTTCTCTGTCTCTCAGTGTGTGTCTGTGTCAGTGTGTCTCTATCATTGTGAGTGTGCCTGGTTCTTAATGTGTGTGTGTTTCTCCTAGTGTATGTGTTTGTCTCTCTGTGTATATGTCTCTCTGAGTTGGCATGCGTCTGTTTGTCTCTGTATGAATCTCTCAGTGTGTTTTGAGTCTCTGAATATGTGTCTCTCTGTGTGTGTGTGACTCTTTCAGTGTGAGTGTGTCTGAATCTCAGTGTTTCTTTGCTCCGAGGAGTGTGTGTTTCTCCCACTGTATGTGTAAGTCTCTGAGTGTGTGTGTCCCAGTGAGTTTGTCTCTCTGTGTCTCTCTCTGTGTGTCTCTCTGTATGTATGTGTCTCTCAGTGTGTTTTGACTCTCTATGTGTGTGTCTCTCTCAATAAGTGTGTCTCTCTCAGTGTGTGTGTCTCTCTTAGTGTGAGTGTGTCTGATTCTCAGTGTTTGTGTTTGTTTGCTCTCAGGAGTGTGTGTTTCTCCGACTGTAGTGTATGTCTCTCAGTGTTTGTGTTCCTCTATGTTTGCATGTCTCTGTGTGTCTCTCAGTGTGTTTTGACTCTCTCTCAGTGTGTGTGTCCCTCTCAGTGTGAGTGTGTCTGATTCTCAGTGTTTGCGGGTGTCATTCTCTCAGGAGTGTTTCTCTTCTTGGATGAGGGTGTCTCTAACTGTGTGTGTCCCTGTCAGCTTGCCTGTCTCTGTGTGTCTCTGTGTGTGTCTCTCATTATGTGTGTCTCTCAGTGTGTTTTTCTCTCTCTCTCTCAGTCTGTGTCTCTCTCAGTGAGTGTCTCTGTCAGTGTGTTTCTCTCATTTTGTATTCATCTGTCTCTCAGTGTGTGTCTCTGTCAGTGTCTCTCTCATTGTGAGTGTGCCTGGTTCTTAATGTGTGTGTGTTTCTCCCACTGTATGTGTTTCTCTCTCTGTGTGTATGTCTCTCTAAGATGGCATGCGTCTGTTTGTCTCTGTATGAGTCTCTCAGTATGTTTTGAGTCTCTGAATATGTGTGTCTCTGTGTGTGTGTGTGACTCTTTCAGTGTGAGTGTGTCTGATTCTCAGTGTTTTCAGGTGTCTTGCTCTCAGGAGTGTTTCTCTTCCTGGATGAGGGTGTCTCTCAGTGTGTGTGTCCCTGTCTGTTTTCCTGTCTCTGTGTGTCTCTTATTATGTGTGTCTCTCCGTGTGATTTTCTGTCTCTCTCAGTGTGTCTCTTTCTCAGTGTGTCTCTCTCATGGTGTTTTTTAATCTCTCTCAGTGTGTGTCTCTGTCAGTGTGTCTCTCTCATTTGAGTGTGCCTGGTTTTAGTGTGTGTCTGTATTTCTCCCACTGAATGTGTGTGTCTCTCAGTGTGTTTTGACTCTCTCTGCCTATGTCTCACTCAATTAGTGTGTCTCTCTCAGTGTGTCTCTCTCAGTGTGAGTGTGTCTGATTCTCAGTTTTTGTTTGCTCTCAGGAGTGTGTGCTTCTCCCACTGTACGTGTATGTCTCTGAGTGTGTGTGTCCCAGTGAGTTTGCCTCTCTGTTTGTCTCTGTGTCTCTCTATACATGTGTGTCTCTCAGTGTGTTTTGACTCTCTCTGTGTGTTTCTCTCTCAATAATTTTGTCTCTCTCAGTGTGAGTGTGCCTGATTCTCAGTGTTTGTGTTTGTTTGCTCTCAGGAGTGTGTGTTTCACTCACTGTATGAGTATGTCTCTCAGTGTGTGTGTCCCTCTCAGTGTAATGTCTCTGTGTGTCTCTGTGTGTGTCTCTCAGTGTTTTTTCATTCTCTCTCAGTGTGTGTGTCCCTCTCAGTGTGAATGTGTCTGATTCTCAGTGTTTGTCTTTGTTTGCTCTCACTAGTGTGTGTTTCTCTGATTCTATGTGTATGTCTGTTAGTGTGTGTGTCCCTCTATTTTTGCATGTCGCTGTGTGTCTCTCAGTGTGTTTTGACTCGCTCTCAGAGTGTGTGTCCCTCTCAGTGTGAATGGGTCTGATTCTAAATGTTTGCAGGTATCTTGCTCTCAGGATTGTTTCTCTTCTGGATGAGGGTTTCTCTCAGTGTGTTTATCCCAGTGAGTTTGCCTGTCTCTGTGGGTCTCTGTGTGTGTCTCTCAGTATGTGTGTCTCTCAGTGTGTTTTTCTGTCTCTCTCAGTGTGTGTCTCTCCCAGTGTGTCTCTCATTGTGTTTTTGTATCTCTCTCAGTGCGTGTCTCTGTCAGTGTGTTTCTCTCATTGTGAGTGTGCCTTGTTCTCAGTGTGTGTGTGTGTGTTTCTCCCTCTGTATGTGTATGTCTCTCAGTGTGTGTCTGTCTGGGTTTGCATGTCTCTGCGTGTCTCTGTGTCTCTCTGCATGTGTCTCTCAGTGGGTTTTGAGTCTCTGAATCTGTGTGTCTGTCTAAGTGTGTGTGTATATCTCAGTGTCAGTGTGTCTGATTCTCAGTGTTTGTGTTCTTTTGCTCTCAGGAGTATGTGTTTCTCCCACTGTATGCATATATCTCTTAGTGTGTGTGTCCCTGTGAGTTTGCCTGTCTGTGTGTCTCTGAGTGTGTCTCTCAGTTTGTGTGCGTCACTCAGTGTGTTTTTCACTGTCTCTCCGTGTGTATCTCTCTCAGGGTTTCTCTCTAATTGTGAGCGTGCCGGTTGTGAGTGTGTGTGTGTTTCTCCCTGTGTACGTGTATGTCTCCCAGTGTGTGTGTATGTCTCAGTTTACTTGTTTCTTTGTGTCTCTGTGTGAGTCTCTGAGTGTGTTTTGAGTCTCTGAACGTGTGTGTCTCTCTCAGTGTGTGTGTCTCTCTCAGTTTGAGTATGTCTGATTCTCAGTGTTTGTGTTTGTTTACTCTCAGGAATGTGTGTTTCTCCAGCTGTATGTGTATATCTCTCAGTGTGTGTGTCCCAGTGAGTTTGCCTTTCTCTGTGTCTCTGTATGTTTCTCTCAGTGTGTTTTTAACACTCTCTCAGTGTGTGTCTCTCTCAGGATGTGTGTCTCTCAGGGTGTTATTGTCTCTTTTAGTGTGTCTCTGTCAGTGTGTCTCTCTCATTGTGAGTGTGCCTGGTTCTTAGTGTGTGTCTGAATTTCTCCCACTGTATGTGTGTGTCTCTCAGTGTGTGTCTCCCTCTCAGCTTGCATGTCTCTGTGTCTCTGTGTGTTTCTCTCAGTGTGTTTTGACTCTCTGAATGTTTGTGTCTGTCTCAGTGTGTTGTCTCTATCGTGTGAGTGTGTCTGATTCTCAGGGTTTGTGTATGTCTTGCGCTCAGGAGTGTGTGATTCTTCCTGGATGAGGGTGTCTCTCAGTGTGTGTGTCCTTGTCTGTTTGCTGTTTCTGTGTGTCTCTGCGCTTGTCTCTCTGCATGTGTGTCTCTCAGTGTGTTTTTCTCTCTATCTCAGTGTGCCTCTCTTATGAGTGTGTCTTTTTAATTGTGTTTCGCTCTCTCTCTCTGTGTCTCTGTCAGTGTGTTTCTCTCATTGTGAGTGGTACTGGTTCTTTGTGTGTGTGTGTGTGTTTCTCCCACTTTATGTGCATGTGTCTCAGTGTGTGTGTACCTGTCAGTTTGCATGTCTCTGTCTCTGTGTGATTCTCTCAGTGTGTTTTTAACACTCTCTCAGTGTGTGTTTCTCTCAGGATGTTTGTCTCCCAGTGTGTTTTTCTCTCTCTCCGTGTGTGTCTCTGCCAGTGTGTCTCTCTAATTGTGAATGTGCCTGGTTCTTAATTGTGTGTCTGTATTTCTCCCACTGTATATGTGTGTCTCTCAGTGTGTGAGTCCCTCTAAGTTTGCCTGTTTCTGTGTGTTTCTCTCAGTGTTTTTTAACTCTCTGAATGTGTGTGTCTGTCTCAGCGTGTTGTCTCTCTCAGTGTGAGTGTGTCTGATTCTCAGAGGTTGTGTGTGTCTTGCGCACAGGAGTGTGTGACTCTTCCTGGATGAGGGTGTCTCTCAGTGTGTGTTTCCCTGTCAGTTTGCCTAACTCTGTGTGTCTCTGTGTGTGTCTCTCAGTATGTGTGTCCCTGTCAGTTTGCCTGTCTCTGTGTGTCTTTGTCTGTGTCGCTCAGTATGTGTGTCTCTCATTGTGTTTTTGTATCTATTTCAGTGTGTCTTTCTGTCAGTGTGTTTCTCTCATTGTCAGTGTGCCTGGTTCTCAGTGTGTGTGCCTGTGTTTCTCCCTCTGAATGTGTATGTCTCTCAGTGTGTCTGGGTTTGCATGTCTCTGCGTGTCTCTGTGTGTGTCTCTCAGTGTGTTTTGAGTCTATGAATGTGTGTTTCTCTGTGTGTGTGTGTGTCTCAGTGTGAGTGTGTCTGATTCTCAGTGTTTGTGTTTGTTTGCTCTCAGGAGTGTGTGTTTCTCTCACTGTATGTGTATGTCTCTAAGTGTGTGTATGTCTCTAAGTGTGTGTGTCCCTCTCAGTTTGCATGTGTGTCTCTGCATGGGTCTCTCAGTGGATTTTGATTCTCTGAATGTGTGTGTCTGTCTCAGTGTGTGTGTCTCTCTCAGTGTCAGTGTGTCTATTCTCAGTGTTTGTGTTTGATTGCACCTAGGAATGTGTGTTTCTCCCACTCTATGTGTATGTCTCTGAGTGTGTGTGTCCCAGTGAATTTGCCTCTGTGTGTCTCTGTGTGTGTCTCTCTGCATGTGTGTCTCTCAGTGTGTTTTAAATCTCTGTGTGTGTGTCTCTCTCAATAAGTGTGTCTCTCTCAGTGTGTGTGTTTCTCACAGTGGGAGTGTGTCTGATGCTCAGTGTTTGAGTTTGTTTGCTCTCAGGAGTGTGTGTTTCTCCGACTATGTGTATGTCTCTCAGTGTGCGTGTCCCTCTCAGGTTTCATGTGTCTGTGTGTCTCTGTGTGTGTCTCTAAGTGTGTTTTGACTCTCTCTCAGTGTGTGTCCCTCTCAGGGTGAGTGTGTCTGATTCTCAGTGTTTGTGGGTGTCTTGCTCTCAGGAGTGTTTCTCTTCCTGGATTAGGGTGTCTCTAAGTGTGTGTATCCCTGTCAGTTTGCCTGTTTCTGTGTGTGCCTGTATGTGTCTCTCAGTATGTGTGTCCCTCAGTGTGTTTTTCTGTCTCTCTCAGTGTGTGTCTTTCTTATTGTGTCTCTCATTGTGTTTTTGTATGTCTCTCTCTGTGTGTTTCTGCCAGTGTGTTTCTCTAATTGTGAGTGTGCCTGGTTCTTAGTGTGTATGTGTGTGTTTCTCCCTCTGTATGTAGATGTCTCTCAGTGTGTGTCTCTCTAAGTTTGCATGTTTCAGCGTGTCTCTGCATGTGTCTCTCAGTGGATTTTGAGTCTCTGAATGTGTGTCTCTCTCAGTGTGAGTGTGTCTGATTCTCAGTGTTTGTGTTTGTTTGCTCCCAGGAATGTGTGTTTCTCCCACTGTATGTAAGTCCCTCAGTATGTATGTCCCTTGAGTTTTCCTGTCTGTGTGTCTCTGTGTGAGTCTCTCAGTTTGTGTGCATGTTTCAGAGTGTTTTTTCACTGTCTCTCAGTGTTTGTCTGTCTCAGGATTTTCTCTAATTGTGAGCGTGCTGGTTGTTACTGTGTGTGAGTGTGTGTTTCTCCCTGTGTACGAGCATGTCTCCCAGTGTGTATGTCTGTCTCAGTTTACATGTTTCTTTGTGTCTCTGTGTGTGTCTCTCAGTGTGTTTTGAGTCTCTGAATGTGTGTGTCTCTGTGTCTCTGTGTCTCTTTCAGTGTGAGTGTGTCTGATGCTCAGTGTTTGAGTTTGTTTGCTCTCAGGAGTGTGTGTTTCTACCACTCTATCTGTATGTCTCTCAGTGTGTGTGTCTCTCTCAGATTACATGTCTCTGTGTGTCTCTGTGTGTGTCTCTAAGTGTGTTTTGACTCTCTCTCAGTGTGTCTGTCCCTCTCAGGGTGAGTGTGTCTGATTCTCAGTGTTTGTGGGTGTCTTGCTCTCAGGAGTGTTTCTCTTCCTGGATGAGGGTGTCTCATAGTGTGTGTGTCCCTGTCAGTTTGCCTGTCTCTGTGTGTCTCTATGTGTGTCTCTCAGTACGTGTCTCTCTCTGTGTTTTTCTGTATCTCTCAGTGTGTGTCTATCCCAGTGTGTCTTTCATTATATTTTTGTATCTCTCTCACTGCGTGTCTCTGTCAGTGTGTTTTTCTCATGGTGGGTGTGCCTTGTTCTCAGTGTGTGTGTGTGTTTCTCCCTTTGTATCTGTATATCTCTCAGTGTGTGTCTGTCTGGGTTTGCATGTCTCTGTGTGTCTCTGCATGTGTCTCTCAGAGGGTTTTAAGTCTGAATCTGTGTGTCTGTCTCAGCGTGTGTGTCTGTCTCAGTGTGAGTGTGTCTGATTCTCAGTGTTTGTGTTCTTTTGCTCTCAGGAGTGTGTGTTTCTCCCACTGTATGTTTATGTCTCTCAGTGTGTGTGTCCCAGTGAGTTTGCCTGTCTGTGTGTTTCTGTATATGTCTTTCAGTTTGTGTGTGTCACTCAGTCAGTTTTTCACTGTCTCTTAGTGTGTATCTCTCTCAGGGATTCTCTCTAATTGTGAGCATGCCGGTTGTTAGTGTGTGTGTGTGTTTCTTCCTGTGTACGTGTAGGTCTCCCAGTGTGTGTGTATCTCTCAGTTTACATGTTTCTTTGTATCTCTTTGTGTGTCTCTGAGTGTGTTTTGAGTCTCTGAATGTGTGTGTCTCTCTCAGTGTGAGTGTGTCTGATTCTCAGTTTTTGTGTTTGTTTGTGCCCAGGAATGTGTGTTTTTCCCACTGTATGTGCATGTTTCTGAGTGTGTGTGTCCCAGTAAGTTTGCCTGTCCATGTGTCTCCGAGTGTGTCTCTCAGTTTGTGTGCGTCACTCAGTGTGTATCTCTCTCAGGGATTCTCTCTAATTGTGAGCGTGCCGGTAGTTAGTATGTGTGTGTGTTTCTCCCTGTATACCTGTATGTCTCCTAGTGTGTGTGTTTGTCTCATTTTACAAGTTTCTTTGTGTCTCTGCATGAGTTTCTCAGTGTGTTTTGTGTCTCTGAATGTGTGTGTCTCTCTCAGTGTGTGTGTCCCTCTCATTGTGAGTGTGTCTGATTCTCAGTGTTTGTGCTTGTTTGCTCTCAGGAATGCGTGTTTCTCCCGCTGTATGTTTATGTCTCTCAGTGTGTGTGTCCCAGTGCGTTTGCCTGTCTGTGTGTCTCTGTGTGTTTCTCTCAGTGTGTTTTTAAGACTCTCTCAGTGTGTGTCTCTCTCAGGATGTGTGTCTCTCAGTGTGTTTTTGTGTCTTGCAGTGTGTGTCTCTGTCAGTGTGTCTCTCTCATTGAGAGTGTGCCTGGTTCTTAGTGTGTATGTGTGTGTTTCCCCCAGTGTATGTGTATGTCTCTCTGTGTGTATATCTCTCTGAGTTGGCATGCATCTCTTTGTCTCTGTATGAATCTCTCAGTGTGTTTTGAGTCTCTGAATGTGTGCGTCTATGTGTGTGTGTCTCTCTCAGTGTGTGTGTCTGATTCTCAGTGTTTGTGTTTGTTTGCTCTCAGGAGTGTGTGTTTCACCCACTGTATGTGTCTGTCTCTCTGTGTGACTCTCCCTCTCAGTTTGCGTGTCTCTGTGTATCTCTCTGTTTTTCTCTCAGTGCGTTTGACTCTCTCTCAGTGTGTGTGTCCCTCTCAGTGTGAGCGTGTCTTGTTCTCAGGGTTTGCGGGGGGTCTTGCTCTCAGGAGTGTTTCTCTTCCTGGATGAGGGCGTTCTCAGTGTGTGTCCCCCTGTAAGATTGCCTGTCTCTGTGTGTCTCTGTGTTTGTCTCTCAGAATGTGCGTCTCTCAGTGTGCTTTTCAGTCTCTCTCAATGGGTGACTTTCTCAGTGTGTCTGTCTCATTATGTTTTGCATCTCTCTCAGGGTGTGTCTCATTCAGTGTGTTTCTCTCATTGTGAGTGTGCCTGATTCTCAGGGTGTGTGTGTTTCTCCCTCTGTATGTCTATGTCTCTCAGTGGGTGTCTATCTCAGTTTGCATGTCTCTGCGTGTCTCTGCATTTGTCTCTCAGTGGGCTTTTAGTCTCTGAATATGTGTGTCTGTCTGAGTGTGTGTGTCTCTCTCAGTGTGAGTGTGTCTGATTCTCAGTGTTTGTGTTTGTTTGCTCCCAGGAATGTGTGTTTCTCCCACGGTATGTGTATGTCTCTGAGTGTGTGTGTCCCAGTGAGTTTGCCTCTCTGTGTGTCTCTGTGTGTGTGTCTCTGCATGTGTGTGTTTCCCAGTATGTTTTGACTCTCTCGGTATATTTCTCTCTCAATAAATGTGTCTCTCTCAGTGTGTGTCTTTCTTAGTGTGCCTCTCATTGTGTTTTTGTATCTCTCTCAGTGTGTGTCCTTGTTAGCTTTTCTCCCATTGTGAGTGTGCGTGGTTCTCAGTGTGTGTGTGTGTGTGTGTTTCTCCCTCTGTATGTGTATGTCTCTCAGTGTGTGTCTGTCTGGGTTTGCATGTCTCTGCGTGTCTCTTCATGTGACTCTCAGTGGGTTTTGAGTCTCTGAATGTGTGTGTCTCACTCAGTGTGAGTGTGTCTGATTCTCAGTTTTTTTTGTGTGTGTTTGCTCTCAGGAGTGTGTGTTTCTACAACTGTATGCGTATATCTCTTAGTGTGTGTGTCCCTGTGAGTTTGCCTGTCTGTGTGTCTCTGTGTGTGTCTTTCAGATTGTGTGCGTCACTCAGTGTGTTTTTCACTGTCTCTCAGTGTGTATCTCTCTCAGGGATTCTTTCTAATTGTGAGCATGCCAGTTGTTAGTGTGTGTGTGTGTTTCTCCCTGTGTACGTGCATGTCTCCTAGTGTGTGTGTATGTCTCAGTTTACTTGTTTCTTTGTGTCTCTGTATGAGTCTCTCAGTTGTTTTGAGTCTCTGAATGTGTGTGTCTCTCTCAGTGCGTGTGTCTCTCTCAGTGTGAGTGTGTCTGATTCTCAGTGTTTGTGTTTGTTTGGTCTCAGGAGTGTGTGTTTCTCCCACTGTGTGTGTAGGTCTCTGAGTGTGTGTCCGAGTGAGTTTGCCTGTCTGTGTGTCTCTATGTGTGTCTCTCTGTATGTGTGTGTCTCTCAGTGTGTTTTGACTCTCTGTGTGTATGTCTCTCTCAGTGTGTGTGTCTCTCTCAGTGTGAGTATGTCTGATTCTCAGTGTTTGTGTATGTTTGCTCTCAGGAGTGCGTTTTTCTCCCACTGTATGTGTATGTCTGTCACTGTGTGTGTCCCTCTCAGCTTGCATGTCTCTGTGTGTCTCTGTGTGTGTCTCTCAGTGTGTTTTGACTCTCTCTCAGTGCTTGTGACCCTCTCCGTGTGAGTGTGTCTGATTCTTAGTGTTTGCGGGTCTTGCTCTCAGGAGTGTTTCTCTTCCTGGACGAGGGTGTCTCTCAGTGTGTGTGTCCCTGTCAGTTTGCATGTCTCTGTGTCTCTCTGTGTGTGTCTCTCAGTATGTGTATCTCTCCTGGGTTTTCTGTCTCTCTCAGTGTGTGTCTTTCTCAGTGTGTCTCTCAATGTGTTTTTGTATCTCTCTCAGTGGGTGTCTCTTTCAGTGTGTTTCTCTCAATGTGAGTGTGCCTGGTTCTCAGTGTGTGTGTGTGTGTTTCTCTCTCTGTATGTGTATGTCTCTCAGTGTGTGTCCGTCTGGTTTTGCATGTCTCTGCGTGTCTCTGCATGAGTCTCTCAGTGGGATTTGTGTCTCTGGATGTGTGTGTCTGTCTCAGTGTGAGTTTGTCTGATTCTCAGTGTTTGTGTTTTTTTGCTCTCAGGAGTATGTGTTTCTCCCACTGTATGCGTAAGTCCCTCAGTATGTGTGTCCCTGTGAATTTGCCTGTCTGTGTGTCTCTGTGTGTGTCTCTCAGTTTGTGTGCGCCAGTCAGAGTGTTTTTCACTGTCTCTCAGAGTGTATCTCTCTCAGGGATTCTCTCTAATTGTGAGCGTGCCGGTTGTTAGTGTGTGTGTGTGTTTCTCCCTGTGTACTTGTATGTCTCCCAGTGTGTGTGTCTCTGTGTGTTTCTCTCAGTGTGTTTGACTCTCTGAATGTGTGTGTCTGTCTCAGTGTGTGTGTCTCTCTCAGTGTCAGTGTGTCGAATTCTCAGGAGTTGTGTTTCTCTTGCACTCAGGAGTGTGTGACTTTTCCTGGATGAGGGTGTCTCTCAGTGTGTGTGTCCTTGTCAGTTTGCTGCGTCTGTGTGTCTCTGGCCTTGTCTCTGGCCTTGTCTCTCTGTATGTGTGTCTTTCAGCATGTGTGTCTCTCACTGTTTTTCTCTCTCTCTCAGTGAGTGTCTCTGTCAGTGTGTCTCTCTCTTTTTGTCTTTCTATGTCTCTCAGTGTGTGTCTCTGTCAGTGTGTCTCTCTCATTGTGAGTGTGCCTGGTCTTAGTGTGTGTGTGTGTGTTTCTCCCTGTGTATGTGTATGTCTCTCTGTGTGTATGTCTCTCTGAGTTGGCATGAGTCTCTTTGTCTCTGTATGAGTCTCTCAGTGTGTTTTGAGTCTCTGACTGTGTTTCTTGTGTGTGTGTGTCTCTCTCAGTGTGAGTATGTTTGATTCTCATTGTTTGTGTTGTTTGCTCCCAGGAATGTGTAATTATCCAGCTGTATGTATATATCTCTCAGTGTGTGTGTCCCAGTGAGTTTTCCTCTCTGTGTCTCTGTGTGTGTCTCTCTGTATGTGTGTGTCTCTCAGTGTGTTTTGACTCTCTCTGTGTGTGTCTGTCTCAATAAGTGTGTCTCTCTCAGTATGAGTATGTCTGATTCTCAGTGTTTGTGTTTGTTTGCTCTCAGGAGTGTGTGTTTCTCCCACTGTATGCGTATATCTCTTAGTCTGTATGTCCCAGTGAGTTTGCCTCTCTGTGTGTTTCTCTCAGTGTGTTGTTAACACTCTCTCAGTGTGTGTCTCTCTCAGGATGTGTGTCTCTCAGTGTTTTTTTTTTGTCTCTTTCAGTGTTTGTCTCTGTCAGTGTGTCTCTCTCATTGTCAGGTTGCCTGGTTCTTAGTGTGTGTCTGTATTTCTCCCACTGTATGCGTGTGTCTCTCAGTGTGTGTGTCCGTCTCAGGTTGCATGTCTCTGTGTGTCTCTGTGTGTTTCTCTCAGTGTGTATTGACTCTCTGAATGGGTGTGTCTGTCTCAGTGTGTTATCTCTCTCAGTGTGAGTGTGTCTGATTCTCAGGCGTTGTGTGTGTCTTGCGTCAGGAGTGTGTGACTCCTCCTGGATGAGGGTGTCTCTCAATGTGTGTGTCCTTGTCAGCTTGCTGTGTCTGGGTGTTTCGGGCTTGTCTCTGTATGTGTGCCTCTCAGCATGTGTTTCTCTCAGTGTGTTGTGTGTTTCTCTCTCTCTCAGTGTGTGTCTTTCTCAGTGAGTGTCTCTGTCAGTGTGTCTCTCTCTTTTTGTTTTTCTCTGTCTCTCAGTGTGTGACTCTGTCAGTGTTTCTCTCTCATTGTGAGTGTGCCTGATTCTTAGTGTGTGTGTGTGTTTCTTCCAGTGTATGTGTATGTCTCTCTGTGTGTATGTCTCTCTGATTTTGCGTGTGTCTGTCTGTCTCTGTATGAGTCTCTCAGTGTGTTTTGAGTCTCTGAATGTGTGTGTCTCTGTGTGTGTGTGTCTGTCTCAATGTGAGTGTGTCTGATTCTCAGTGTCTGTGTTTGTTTGCTCTCAGGAGTGTGTTTTTCTCCCACTGTATGTGTATGTCTCTGAATGTGTGTGTCCCAGGGAGTTTGCCTCTCTGTGTGTCTCTGTGTGTGTCTCTCTGTATGTGTCTCTCTGTATGTGTATGTCTCTCAGTGTGTGTGTCTCTCAGATTGCATGTCTCTGTGTGTGTGTCTCAGTGTGTTTTGACTCTCTCTCATTGCTTTTGTCTCTCTCAGTGTGAGTGTGTCTGATTCTCAGGGTTTGCGAGTGTCTTGCTCTGAGGAGTGTTTCTCTCCTGGATGAGGGCGTCTCTCAATGTGTGTGTCCCAGTCAGTTTGCCTGTCTCTGTGTCTCTCTGTGTGTGTCTCTCAGTATGTGTGTCTCTCAGTGTGTTTTTCTGTCTCTGTCAGTGTGTGTCTTTCTCAGTGTGTCTCTCTCATTGTGTTTTTGTATCTCTCTCAGTGGGTGTCTCTGCTAGTGTTTTTCTCTCATTGTGAGTGTGCCTGGTTCTTAGTGTGTGTGTGTGTGTTTCTCCCTCTGTATATTTATGGCTCTCAATATGTGTCTCTCTCAGTTTGCCTGTCACTGCATGTCTCTTCATGTGTCTCTCAGTTGGTTTTGGGTCTCTGAATATTTGTGTCTCTCTCAGTGTGTGTGTCTCTCTCAGTGTGAGTGAGTCTGATTCTCAGTGTTTGTGTTTGTTTGTTCCCAGGAATGTGTGTTTCTCCCACTGTATGCGTAAGTCCCTCAGTATATGTGTCCCTGTGAGTTTGCCTGTCTGTGTGTCTCAGTGTGTGTCTCTCAGTTTGTGTGCATCTCTCAGTGTGTTTTTCACTGTCTCTCAGTGTGTGTATATCTCATGGATTCTCTAACTGTGAGCGTGCCGGTTGTTAGTGTGTGAGTGTGTTTCTCCCTGTGTACGTGTATGTCTCCCAGTGTGTGTGTTTGTCTCAGTTTACATGTTTCTTTGTGTCTCTGTGTGTGTCTCTGAGTGTGTTTTGAGTCTGAATATGTGTGTCTCTCTCAGTGTGTGTGTCTCTCTCAGTGTAAGTGTGTCTGATTCTCAGTGTTTGTGTTTGTTTGGTCTCAGGAGTGTGTGTTTCTCCCACTGTGTGTGTAGGTCTCTGAGTGTGTGTCCGAGTGAGTTTGCCTGTCTGTGTGTCTCTATGTGTGTCTCTCTGTATGTGTGTTTCTCTCAGTGTGTTTTGACTCAGTGAATGTGTGTGTCTGTCTCAGTGTGTTGTCTCTCTCAGTGTGAGTGTGTCAGATTCTCAGGGTTTGTGTGTGTCTTGCGCTCAGGAGTGTGTGACTCTTCCTGTATGATTGTGTCTCTCAGTGTGTGTGTCTCAGACATTTTGCCTGTCTCTGTGTGTGTCTCTCTGTATGTTTGTCTCTCAGTGTGTTTTTCTGTATCTCTCAGTGTGTCTTTCTCAGTGTCTCTCTCATTGTGTTTTTGTATCTCTCTCAGTGTTTCTCTGTCAGTGTGTTTCTCTCACTGTTAGTGTGCCTGGTTCTCAGGGTGTGTGTGTGTGTTTCTCCCTCCTTATGTGTATGTCTCTCAGTGTGTGTCTCTCTCAGTTTGCCTGTCCGCGTGTCTCTGCATGTGTCTCTCAGTGGGTTTTGAGTCTCTGACTGTGTGTGTCTGTCTCAGTGTGTGTGTCTGTCTCAGTGTGAGTGTGTCTGATTCTCAGTGTTTGTGTTTGTTTGCTCCCAGGAATGTGTGTTTCTCCCACTGTATGTGTAAGTCCCTCAGTATGTGTGTCCCTGTGTGTTTGCCTGTCTGTGTGTCTCTGTGTGTGTCTCTCAATGTGTGTGTCTCTATGTCTCTCTGTGTGTGTCTCTCAAGGTGTGTGACTGAGTGTATGTCCCTCTCAGTTTCTGTGTGTGACTCTCACTGTGTGTTTCTCTTTCTGTTTTCGGATGTCTCTCTTTCCCATTGTGTGTGTGTGTCTTTCTCAATGAGGGTGTGTTTCTCTATGTTTTGTGTTCAATCATGCACATTGTGTGTGTTTACTCTCATATAGTGTGTGTCTCTCTCAGTGTGAGTGTGTCTGTCAGTGTGTTTGTGTGTCTCAGTGTGAGTCTGTCTTTTCCTCAGGGTGTGTGTGCCTGTATTAGTTTTTCTCTCTCTGTAAGGGTATGTTTCTCAGTGTGTGTATCTGTCAATTGTGTTTCTGTATGTGTCTCTGTGTGTGTTTGTCAGGGTTTGTGATGCTCTCTCAATGTGTATATCTCTCTCAGTGCATTTGTCTGTCTCTCAGTGTGTGTGCCTCTCTCTTGGTGTGTATGTGTCTTTTGTGTCTCTCAGTGTTAATATGTCTGGTTCTCAGTGTGTGTTTGTGTGTCATTGTGCGTGAGTCTCTCTCTCTGTATGTATATGACTAACAGTGTGTGTGTTGTGTCTGTTCATTGTGTGTCTCTATGGGTCTCTGTGTGTGTCTCTCAGTGTTTGTGACTCTCTTGAAGTGTTTAAGTCTGTCAGTGTGTGTGTCTCTCAGTGTGTGTTTCTCTCTCTCAGTGTGTGTCTGTTTCTCTCTCTGTATTTGTATGTTCTAAGTGTGTGTGTGTGTGTGTGTCTGTGTGTGTGTCTCTGTGTGTCACTGAGTGTGGCTCACAGTGTATGTTTCTCTCAGTTTCTGTGTCTCTCACAGTGTGTTTCTCCTTCTCAGTGTGGATGTCTCTCTCTGTCTTAGTGTATGTGTCTCTCAGTGTTTGTGTGTCTCTGTATGTTGTGTGTTCATTATTTCACAGTTGGTGTCTCTCTCTTGTATGTGTCTTTCCCAGTGTGTGTGTGTGTGTGTGTGTGTGTGTATGTCTCTCAGTGTGCATGGATAACTCTCAGCATGTGTGTTTCCCTTTCAGTGTGTGTATCTTTTTGTGTGTGTCTCTGTGTGACTCTCACAATGTCTCTGTTTGTGTGTCTCCCAGTGTATCTCTTTCCATGTGTGTGTTTCTGTCAAATTTTGCATCTGCCTCAGTGTTGTGGGTCTCTTTTGTAGTGTCTGTGTGTTGCTCAATATGTGTCTCGCCCTCTAAGTTGTGCGTGTCTCTCAGTGTGTGTGTGTCTCTCTCAATGTGTGAATGTGTGTCTCGCTCTCTGTCTTTAAGTTTCTCTCCCTCAGTGTGTTTATTTGTGTGTCTTGTGCTCAGGAGTGTGTGTCTCTTCCTGGATGAGGGTCTCTCAGTGTGTGTGTCCCTGTTAGTTTGCCTGTCTCTGTGTGTTTCTGTGTGTATCTCTCAGTATGTGTGGCTCTCAGTGTGTTTTCCTCTCTCTCTCTCAGTGTGTGTGTCTCTCAGTGTGTGTGCCTCTCTCTCTGAGTGTGTGTCTCTGTGTGTCTCTGTGTGTGTCTCTCTCAGTGTGAGTGTGTCTGATTATCAGGGTGTGTGTGTGTGTCAGTGTGCATGTGTCTCTCTCTGTATGTGTATGACTCTCAGTGTGTGTGTCTGTCCATTTTTTGTCTGTAAGTTTCTCTGTGTGTCTCTCTGTGTTTGTGACTCTCTCGAATTATTTAAGTCTCTGTGTGTGTCTTTCAGTGTGTGTTTCTCTCTCTCAAGGTGGATGTGTCTCTCTCAGTGTGTGTGTGTGTCTCTCTCTGTATGTGTATGTCTCTAAGTGTGTGTGTGTGTTTGTCTCTCTGTGTGTGAGTCTGTGTGTCACTATGTGTGGCTCACAATGTTTGTGTCTCTCTCTCAGTGTGTATGTTTCCCTCAGTATGTGTGTTTCTCACAGTATGTTTCTCTTCTCAGTGTGAATGTCTCTCTCTCTCTCAGTGTATGTGTCTCTCAGTGTGTGTGTGTGTGTCTCTGTATGTTGTGTGTTCACACTTTCACATTGAGTGTCTCTCCATTGTGTGTCTTTCTCAGTGTGTCTGTGTGTTTGTCTGTCTCTCTCAGAGTGCATGGCTAACTCTCAGTGTGTGTGTGTCCCTTTCAGTGTGTGTGTCTCTGTGTGTGTCTGTCTCTGTGTGACTCTCACAATGTCACTGTTTGTGTGTCTCCATGTGTGTCTCTCTCTCCATGTGTGTGTTTCTGTCTCATTGTGTGTCTGCCTCAGTGTTGTGGGTCTCTTTCATAGTGTCTGTGTGTCTCTCTCTCAGTGTGTGAATGTGTGTTTCTCTCTCTGTGTTTAACTTTCTCTCTCTCAGTGTGTGTGTGTGTGTGTGTGTGGGTGTGTGTGTGTGTTGCTCTCAGGAGTGTGTGTCTCTTCCTGGATGAGGGTGTCTCTCAGTGTGTGTGTCCATTTCAGTTTGCCTGTCTCTGTGTGTCTCTGGTCGTGTCTCTCAGTATGTGTGTCTCTTATGTGTTTTTCTTTCTCTCTCAGTGTGTGTCTCTCTCAGTGTGTCTCTCTCATTGTGAGTGTGTCTGGTTCTTAGCATGTAGTGTGTGCCTCTCTCTGTATGTGTATGTCTCTCAGTGTGTGTGTCTCTCAGTCTGTGTGTCCCTCTCAGTGTGCATGTCTCTGTGTGTCTCTGTGTGTGTCTCTCAGTGTGTTTTTGTCTCTCTCTCAGTGTGTGTGTCTCTCTCAGTGTGAGTGTGTCTGGTTAATAGTGTGTGTTTGTGTGTTTTTGTTTTTCACTCTCTGTAAGGGTATGTCTCTCAGTGTGTGTATCTCTCAGTTGTGTGTCTGTATGTGACTGTGTGTGTTGCTCAGTGTTTGTCACTCTCTCTCAGTGTGTATGTCTCTTTCAGTGTGTGTGTGTGTCTCTCAGTGTGTGTGTGTCTCTCTATGTATGTGTATGTCTCTCAGAGTGTGTGTCTCTCAATGTGGGTGTCTCTCTCATTGTGAATGTCTCTCTGTTGCACTGTGTGTCTTTCTCAATGAGTGTGTGTTTCTGTATGTTTTGTGTTCAATCTTACATAGTGTGTGTGTCTAGTCTCATAGTGTGTGTGTCTCTCTCAGTGTGAGTGTATCTTTCAGTGTGATGGTGTTCTCTCTCAGTGTGTTTGTGTCTCTCTCAGTGTGTGTGGCTCTCTCTCTGAGTGTGTGTGTCTCTGTGTGTCTCTGTGTCTGTCTCTCACTGTGTTTTTTCCCTCTCACAATATGTGTCTCTCCCAAGGTGAGTGTGTCTGGTTCTCAGTGTGTGTATCCATTTTTTTTGTTTTTCTCTCTCTGTAAGGGTATGTCTCACAGTGTATGTATCTCTCAGTTGTGTCTGTATGTGTCTGTGTGTGTGTTTTCAGTGTTTGTGACTCACTCTCAGTGTGTATGTCTCTTTCAGTGTGTGTGTGTCTCTCTCTCTGTATGTGTATGTCTCTCAGTGTGTTTGTCTCCCACTGTGTGTGTCTCTATGTCTCTCTGTGTAGATCTCTCTTGGTGTGTGCATTCTGAGTGTGTATGTCTCTCTCAGTGTCTGTGTGTGTCTCTCACTGTGTCTTTCTCTCTCTCATTGTGGATGTCTCTCATTGCACTGTGTTTCTCTCTCAATGAGTGTGTGTTTCTGTATGTTTTGTGTTCAAACTTATGCAGTGTGTGTGTCTCTCTCAATGTGAGTGTGTCTTTCAGTGTGATGGGGTTCTCTATCATTGTGTGTGTCTCTCAGTGTGTGTGCCTCTCTCTCTGAGTGTGTGTGTCTCTGTGTGTGTCTCTCTCAGTGTGAGTGTATCTTTCAGTGTGATGGTGTTCTCTCTCAGTGTGTTTGTGTCTCTCTCAGTGTGTGTGGCTCTCTCTCTGAGTGTGTGTGTCTCTGTGTGTCTCTGTGTCTGTCTCTCACTGTGTTTTTTCCCTCTCACAATATGTGTCTCTCCCAAGGTGAGTGTGTCTGGTTCTCAGTGTGTGTATCCATTTTTTTTGTTTTTCTCTCTCTGTAAGGGTATGTCTCACAGTGTATGTATCTCTCAGTTGTGTCTGTATGTGTCTGTGTGTGTGTTTTCAGTGTTTGTGACTCACTCTCAGTGTGTATGTCTCTTTCAGTGTGTGTGTGTCTCTCTCTCTGTATGTGTATGTCTCTCAGTGTGTTTGTCTCCCACTGTGTGTGTCTCTATGTCTCTCTGTGTAGATCTCTCTTGGTGTGTGCATTCTGAGTGTGTATGTCTCTCTCAGTGTCTGTGTGTGTCTCTCACTGTGTCTTTCTCTCTCTCATTGTGGATGTCTCTCATTGCACTGTGTTTCTCTCTCAATGAGTGTGTGTTTCTGTATGTTTTGTGTTCAAACTTATGCAGTGTGTGTGTCTCTCTCAATGTGAGTGTGTCTTTCAGTGTGATGGGGTTCTCTATCATTGTGTGTGTCTCTCAGTGTGTGTGCCTCTCTCTCTGAGTGTGTGTGTCTCTGTGTGTTTCTCTCTCAGTGTGAATGTGTCTGATTCTCAGTGTGTGTCACTGTGTCAGTGTGTGTGTGTCTCTCTCTGTAGGTGTATGATTCTCAGTGTGTGTGTCTGTCCGTAGTCTGTCTCTATGTGTCTCTTTGTGTGTCTCTTTGTATGTCTCTAAGTGTGTGTGTGTGTCTCTGTGTATGACTCTATGTGTCATTATGTGCAGCTCACAATGTTTGTGTCTCTCTCTCAGTGTGTATGTTTCTCTCAGTGTTTGTGTCTCTCACAATGTGTTTCTCCTTCTCAATGTGGATGTCTTCTCTCTCTCAGTGTGTGTGTCTCTCAGTGTGTGTCTGGCTCTGTATGTGGTGTGTTCATTAGTTCACAGTTGGTCTTTCTATCATGTGTGTATCTTTCCCAGTGTGTGTGTGTGTTTGTCAGTCTCTCTCAGTGTGCATGGCTAACTCTCAGTGTGTGTGTGTCCCTTTCAGTGTGTGTGTCTCTGTGTGACTCTCACAATGTCTCTGTTTGTGTGTCTCCCAGTGTGTCTTTCTCTCCATGTGTGTGTTTCTCTCTCATAGTGTGTCTTCGTCAGTGTTGTGGGTCTCTTTCGTAGTGTCTGTGTTTTGCTAAATGTGTGTGTCTCTCCCTCTAAGTTGTGCCAGTGTCTCCAAAGATGGAGAAGCTCTATACAGTCAACAAACACAAGACCAGGAGCTGACTGTGGCTCAGATCATGAACTCCTTATTACCAAATTCAGACTCAAATTGAAGAAAGTAGGGAAAACTGCTAGACCATCCAGGTATGACCTAAATCAAATCCCTTACAATTATACAGTGGAAGTAAGAAATAGATTTAAGGGCCTAGAGCTGATAGAGTGCCTGATGAAGGATGGGATGAGGTTCATGACATTGTACAGAAGACAGGGATCAAGACCATCCCCATGGAAAAGAAATGCCAAAAAGCAAAATGGCTGTCTGGGGAGGCCTTACAAATAGCTGTGAAAAGAAGAGAGGCAAAAAGCAAAGGAGAAAAGGAAAGATATAAGCATCTGAATGCAGAGTTCCAAAGAATAGCAAGAAGAGATAAGAAAGCCGTCTTCAGCAATCAATGCAAAGAAATAGAGGAAAACTACAGAATGGGAAAGACTAGAGATCTCTTCAAGAAAATTAGAGATACCAAGGGAACATTTCATGCAAAGATGGGCTCGATAATGGACAGAAATGGTATTGACCTAACAGAAGCAGAAGATATTAAGAAGAGGTGGCAAGAATACACAGAAGAACTGTACAAAAAAGATCTTCACGACCCAGATAATCATGATGATGTGATCACTAATCTCGAGCCAGACATCTTGGAATGTGAAGTCAAGTGGGCCTTAGAAAGCATCACTATGAACAAAGCTAGTGGAGGTGATGGAATTCCAGTTGAGCTGTTTCAAATCCTGAAAGATGATACTGTGAAAGTGCTGCACTCAATATGCCAGCAAATTTGGAAAACTCAGCAGTGGCCACAGGACTGGAAAAGGTCAGTTTTCATTCCAATTCCAAAGAAAGGCAATGCCAAAGAATGTTCAAACTACCGCCGAAATGCACTCATCTCACATGCTAGTAAAATAACGCTCAAAATTCTCCAAGCCAGGCTTCAGCAATACATGAACCGTGAACTCCCTGATGTTCAAGCTGGTTATAGAAAAGGCAGAGGAACCAGAGATCAAATTGCCAACATCCACTGGATCATGGGAAAAGCAAGAGAGTTCCAGAAAAAAACATCTATTTCTGCTTTATTGACTATGCCAAAGCCTTTGACTGTGTGGATCACAATATACTGTGGAAAATTCTGAAAGAGACGGGAATACCAGACCACCTGACCTGCCTCTTGAGAAATCTGTATGCAGGTCAGGAAGCAACAGTTAGAACTGGACATGGAACAACAGACTGGTTCCAAATAGGAAAAGGAGTACGTTGAGGCTGTATATTGTCACCCTGCTTATTTAACTTCTATGCAGAGTATATCATGAGAAATGCTGGACTGGAAGAAACACAAGCTGGAATCAAGATTGCTGGGAGGAATAACAATAAGCTCAGATATGCAGATGACACCACCCTTATGGCAGAAAGTGAAGAGGAGCTAAAAAGCCTCTTGATAACAGTGAAAGAGGAGAGTGAAAAAGTTGGCTTAAAGCTCAACATTCAGAGAATGAAGATCATGGCATCCGGTCCCATCACTTCATAGCAAATAGATTGGGAAACAGTGGCAACAGTGTCAGAGTTTATTTTTTGGGGCTCCAAAATCACTGCAGATGGTGACTACAGCCATGAAATTAAAAGACGCTTACTCCTTGGAAGAAAAGTTATGACCAACCTAGATAGTATATTCAAAAGCAGAGACATTACTTTGCCGACTAAGGTCCGTCTAGTCAAGGCTATGGTTTTTCCTGTGGTCATGTATGGATGTGAGAGTTGGACTGTGAAGAAGGCTGAGTGCCAAAGAATTGATGCTTTTGAACTGTGGTGTTGGAGAAGACTCTTGAGGGTCCCTTGGACTGCAAGGAGATCCAACCAGTCCATTCTGAAGGAGATCAGCCCTGGGGTTTTTTGGAAGGAATGATGCTAAAGCTGAAACTCCAGTACTTTGGCCACCTCATGCGAAGAGTTGACTCATTGGAAAAGACTCTGATGCTGGGAGGGATCGGGGGCAGGAGGAGAAGGCGACAACCCAGGATGAGATGGCTGGATGGCATCACACACTCGATGGACGTGAGTCTGAGTGAACTCCGGGAGTTGGTGATGGACAGGGAGGCCTGGCATGCTGCGATTCATGGGGTCGCAGAGAGTCGGACACGACTGAGCAACTGAACTGAAGTGAACTGTGCCTCTCTCAGTGTGTGTGTGTCTCTCTCAGTGTGTGAATGTGTGTCTCGCTCTCTGTGACTAAGTTTCTCTCCCTCATTGTGTTTGTGTGTGTGTCTTGCGCTCAGGAATATGTGTCTCTTCCTCGATGAGGGTGTCTCTCAGTGTGTGTGTCCCTGTTAGTTTGCCTGTCTCTGTGTGACTCTGTGTGTGTCTCTCAGTATGTGTGTCTCTCAGTGAGTTTTTGTCTCTCTCTCAGTGTGTGTCTCTCTCAGTGTGTCTCTCTCGTGAGTGTGTCTAGTTCTTAGTGTGTGTTTGTGTTCCTCCCTCTGTATGTGTATGTCTCTCAGTCTGTGTGTCCCTCTCAGTTTGCATGTCTCTGTGTGTCTCTGTGTGTGTGTCTCAGTGTGTTTTTGTCTCTCTCTCATTATGTGTGTCTGTCTCAGTGTGAGTGTGTCTGGTTCTCAGTGTGTGTGTGTGTCCATGTTTTTGTTTTTCTCTCTCTGTAAGGGTATGTCTCTCAGTGTGTGTATCTCTCAGTTTGTTCTTTATGTGTCTGTGTGTGTCTTTCTCAGTGTTTGTGACTCTCTCTCTCTCAGTGTGTATGTCTCTCTCAGTGTTTGTGTCTCTCTCTCAGTGTGTTCCTCTCTCTTGGAGTGTGTGTGCCTCTGTGTGCCTCTTTGTGTGTCTCTCTCAGTGTGAATGAGTTTGGTTCTCCTTGTGTGTGTGTCAGTGTGAGTGTGTGTCTTTCTCTATGTGTATGACTCACAGTGTGTGTGTCTGTTCGTTGTGTGTCTCTATGTGTCTCTCTGTGTGTCTCTGAGTGTTTGTGACTCTCTTGAAGTGTTTAAGTCTGTCAGTGTGTGTGTCTCTCAGTGTGTGTTTCTCTCTCAGTGTGTGTATGTTTCTCTCTCTGTATTTGTATGTTCTAAGTGTGTGTGTGTGTGTCTGTGTGTGTGTCTCTATGTGTCACTGAGTGTGGCTCACAGTGTATGTTTCTCTCAGTTTCTGTGTCTCTCGCAGTGTGTTTCTTCTTCTCAGTATGGATCTCTTCTCTCTCCGTGTATGTGTCTCTCAGTGTGTGTGTATATCTGTATGTTGTGTGTTCATTATTTCACAGTTGGTGTCTCTCTCTTGTGTGTGTGTTTCCCAATGTGTGTTTGTGTTTGTCTGTCTCTCTCAGTGTGCATGGCTAACTCTCAGTGGGTGTGTTTCCCTTTCAGTGTGTGTGTCTCTGTGTGACTCTCAAAATGTCTGTTTGTGTGTCTCCCAGTGTGTATCTCTCTCCATGTGTGTTTCTGTCTCACTGTGTGTCTGCCTCAGTGTTGTGGGTCTCTTCCGTAGTGTCTGTGTGTTGTTCAATGTGTGTGTCTCTCCCTGTAAGTTGTGCGTCTCTCTCTCTCTCAGTGGGTGTGTGTCTCTCTCAGTGTGTGAATGTGTGTCTCGCTCTCTGTGGTTAAGTTTCTCTCCCTCAGCGTGTGTGTGTGTGTGTGTGTGTGTCGTGCTCTCAGGAGTGTGTGTCTCTTCCTGGATGAGGGTGTCTCTCAGTGTGTGTGTCCCTGTTAGTTGACTGTCTCTGTGTGTATCTCTCATTATGTGTTTCTCTCAATGTGTTTTTCTCCCTCCCTCTGGGTGTGGCTCTCTCAGTGTGTCTCTCTCATTGTGAGTGTGTCTAGTTCTTAGCATGTGTGTGTGTGCCTCTCTCTGTATGTTTATGCTTCTCAGTGTGTGTGTCTCTCTCAGTTTGCATGTCTCTGTGTGTCTCTGTGTGTTTCTCTCAGTGTGTTTTTGTCTTTCTCTCAGTGTGTGTGTCTCTCTCAGTGTGAATGTGTCTGGTTCTCAGTGTGTGTGTGTGTCTCTGTGTTTTTTTTTTCTCTCTCTCTCTGTAAGGGTATGTCTGTTCGTGTGTGTCTCTCAGTTGTATATCTGTATGTGTCTGTGTGTGTGTTTTTCAGTGTTTGTGACTCTCTCTCAGTGTGTATGTCCCTTTCAGTGTGTGTACGTCTCTCCCTGTATGTGTATGTCTCTCAGTGTGTGTGTCTCTCAATGTGTGTATCTCTTTATCTCTCTGTGTGGGTCTCTCATGGTTTGTGACTCTGAGTGTTTATGTCTCTCTCAGTGTCTGTGTGTGTCTCTCAGTGTGTGTTTCTCCTTCTCAGTGTGGTTGTCTCTCTCTCTCTGTCAGTGTATGTGTCTCTCAGTGTGTGTGTCTCTGTAAGTTGTATGTTCACACTTTCACAGTGAGTGTCTCTCTCTTGTGTGTGTCTTTTTCAGTGTGTGTGTTTATGTGTCTGTCTCTCTCAGTGTGCATGGCCAACTCTCAGCATGTGTGTCCCTTTCATTGTGTGTGTCTCTCAGTGTGTGTCTCTGTGTGACTCTCACAATGTCTCTGTTTGTGTGTCTCACAGTGTGTCTCCCTCTCCATGTGTGTTTCTGTCTCATTGTGTGTCTTCCTGAGTGTTGTGAGTCTCTTTGTTAGTGTCTGTGTGTGCTTCTCAATGTGTGTGTCTCTCTCTCAGTGTGTGTGTGGCTCTCTCTCAGTGTGTGAATGTGCATCTCGCTCTCTGTGGTTCAGTTTCTCTCCCTAAGTGTTTGTGTGTGTGAAACTTGCTCTCAGGAGTGTGTGTCTCTTCCTGGATCAGGGTGTCTCTCAGTGTGTGTGCCTCTCTCTCTCAGTGTGTGTCTCTGTGTGTCTCTGTGTTTGTCTCTCTCAGTGTGAGTGTGTCTGATTCTCAGTGTGTGTGTGTGTCAGTGTGTGTGTCTATCTCTGTATGTGTATGACTCTCAGTATGTGTGTCTGTTCGTCGTCAGTATCTATGGGTCTCTGTTTGTGTCTCTCAGTGTTTGTGACTCTCTTGAATAATTTAAGTCTCTCTCAGTGTGTGTGTCTCTCAGTGTGGATGTCTCTCTCAGTGTGTGTGTGTCTCTCCCTGTATGTGTATGTCTCTAAGTGTGTGTGTTTGTGTGTGTGTTGTTTTTGTGTCTCTATGTGTCACTATGTGTGGCTCACAAAGTTTGTGTGTCTCTCTCAGTGTGTATGTTCCTCTCAGTGTGTGTGTTTCTCACAGTGTGTTTCTACTTCTCAGTGTGGATGTCTCTCTGTCTCTCAATGTGTGTGTCTCTCAGTGTGTCTGTGTCTCTGTATGTTGTGTGTTCATTATTTCACAGTTGGTGTCTCTCTCTTGTGTGTGTCTTTCCCAGTGTGTGTGTGTGTGCTTGTCTGTCTCTCTCAGTGTGCATGGCTAACTCTCAGTGTGTGTATTCCCCTTTCAGTGTGTGTGTCTCTGTGTGTGTGTCTCCAAGTGTGTGTGTCTCTCTCCATGTGTGTGTTTCTGTCTCATTGTGTATCTGCCTCAGTGTTGTGGGTCGCTTTGGTGCTGTCTCTGTGTGTTTCTCAATGTGTGTTTCTCTCCCTCTAAGTTGTTCATGTCTCTCTCTAAGTGTGTGTGTGTCTCTCTCTGAGTGTGAATGTGTGTCTCGCTCTCTGTGTTTACATTTCTCTCCCTCAGTGTGTGTGTGTGTGTGTGTGTGTGTGTCTTACTCTCAGGAGTGTGTGTCTCTTCCTGGAAGAGGGTGTCTCTCAGTGTGTGTGTCGCTTTCGGTTTGCCTGTCTCTGTGTGTCTCTGTGTGTGTCTCAGCATGTGTGTCTCTCAGTATGTGGGTCTCTCAGTGTGTTTTTCTCTCTCTCTCAGTGTGTGTCTCTCAGTGTGTCTCTCTCATTGTGAGTGTGTCTGGTTCTTAGCATGTTTGTGAATGTCTCTCTCTGTATGTGTATGTCTCTCAGTGTGTGTGTCTCTGTCAGTATTTGTGTGTCTTTCAGTATGAGTCTGTCTTGTTCTCCGTGTGTGTATGTTTCTGTGTTTTTGTTTTTCTATCTCTCTAAGGGTATATCTCACAGTGTGTGTATCTCTCAATTGTGTCTGTATGTGTATTTCTCAGTGTTTGTGACTGTCTCTCAGTGTGTATGTCTCTCTCCATGTGTGTATCTCTCTCAGTGTGTGAGTCTCTCAGTGTGAGTCTGTCATGTTCTCAGTGTGTGTGTGTGTCCTTTTTTGTTTTTCTCTCTCTGTAAGGGTATGTCTCTCAGTGTGTGTATCTCTCAGTTGTGTGTCTGTGTGTGTTTCTCAGTGTTTGTGACTCTCAGTATGTATGTCTCTCTCCATGTGTGTGTCTCTCTCAGTGTGTGTGTCACTCTCAATGTGAGTCAGTCTTGTTCTAAGCGTGTGTGTGTCCATTTTTGTTTTTCTCTCTCTCTAAGGGTATGCCTGTCAGTGTGTGCATCTCTCAATTGTGTGTCTATATGTGTCTGTGTGTGTGTTTCTCAGTGTTTGTGACTTTCTCTCAGTGTGTATGTCTCTGTCCCTGGGTGTCTCTCTCTCAGCGTGTGTGTCTCTCTCAGTGTGAGTCTGTGTTGTTCTCAGTGTGTATGTGTCCGTGTTTTTGTGTTTCTCTATATATGAGGGTATATCTCGCAGTATGTGTATCTCTCAGTTGTGTGTCTGCATGTGTCTCTGTGTGTGTTTCTAGTGTTTGTGATGCTCTCTCACTGTGTATGTATCTTTCAGTGTGGTGTGTCTCTCAGTGTGTGTGTGTCTCCCTGTATGTGCATTTCTCTCAGTGTATGTGTCTCTGTGTCTCTCTCTGTGGGTCTCTCATGATTTGTGACTCTGAGTGTGTATGGCTCTCTCAATGTCTGTCTGTGTCTCTCACTGTGTGTTTCTCCTTCTCAGTGTGGTTGTCTCTCTCTCTCTCAGTGTGTGTGTCTCTGTATGTTTTGTGTTCACACTTTCACAGTGAGTGTCTGTCTCTTGTGTGTGTCTTTTTCAGTGTGTGTGTTTGTGTATCTGTCTCTCTCAGTGTGCCTGGCTAACTCTCAGTGTGTGTGTGTCCCTTTCAGTGTGTGTGTCTCTCTGTGTGAGTCTCTGTGTGACTCTCACAATGTCTCTGTTTGTGTGTCTCACAGTGTGTCTCCCTCTCCATGTGTGTTTCTGTCTCATTGTGTGTCTGCCTCAGTGTTGTGGGTCTCTTTCATAGTGTCTGTGTGTGTTTATCAATGTGTGTATCTCCCCCAGTAAGTTGTGTGTGTCTCTTTCTCTCAATGTGTGAATGTGTGTCTCACTCTCTGTGTTTAAGTTTCTCTCCCTCAGTGTGTGTGTGTGTGTGTGTGTGTGTGTGTGTCTTTCTCTCAGGAGTGTGTGTCTCTTCCTGGATGAGGGTGTCTCTCAGTGTGTGTGTCCCTGTTTGCCTGTCTGTGTGTTTCTGTGTGTTTCTCTCAGTATGTGTGTCTCTCAGTGTGTTTTTCTCTCTCCCACAGTGTGTGTCTCTCTCAGTGTGTCTCTCTCATTGTGAGTGTGTCTGGTTCTTAGCATGTGTGTGTCTGCCTCTCTCTGTATGTGTATGTCTCTCAGTGTGTGTGTCCTTCTCAGTTTGCATGTCTCTGTGTGTCTCTGTGTGTGTCTCTCAGTATGTGTGTCTCTCTCAGTGTGGGTGTGTCTGGTTCTCAGTGTGTGTGTGTGTCCGTGTTTCTGTTTTTCTTTCTCTGTAAGGGAATGTCTCTCAGTGTGTGTATCTCTCAGTTGTGTGTCGGTATGTGTCTGTGTGTGTTTCTCAGTGTTTGTGACTCTCTCTCAGTGTGTGTGTCTCTTTCAGTGTGTGTGTGTCTCTCAGCGTGTGTGTGATCTCTCTATGTATGTGTATGTCTCTCAGTGTGTGTCTCTCTCAATGTGTGTGTCTCTCTCATTGTGGATGTCTCTCTGTTGCACTGTGTGTCTTTCTCAATGAGTGTGTGTTTCTGCATGTTTTGTGTTCAGTCTTACACAATGTGTGTGTCTAGTCTCATCTAGCGTGTGTGTCTCTCAGTGTGTGTGTCCTTCTCAGTTTGCATGTCTCTGTGTGTCTCTGTGTGTGTCTCTCAGTATGTGTGTCTCTCTCAGTGTGGGTGTGTCTGGTTCTCAGTGTGTGTGTGTATCCGTGTTTCTGTTTTTCTTTCTCTGTAAGGGAATGTCTCTCAGTGTGTGTATCTCTCAGTTGTGTGTCGGTATGTGTCTGTGTGTGTTTCTCAGTGTTTGTGACTCTCAGTGTGTACGTCTCTTTCAGTGTGTGTGTGTCTCTCAGCGTGTGTGTGATCTCTCTATGTATGTGTATGTCTCTCAGTGTGTGTGTCTCTCAATGTGTGTGTCTCTCTCATTGTGGATGTCTCTCTGTTGCACTGTGTGTCTTTCTCAATGAGTGTGTGTTTCTGCATGTTTTGTGTTCAATCTTACACAATGTGTGTGTCTAGTCTCATCTAGTGTGTGTGTGTCTCTCAGTGTGTTTGTTTCTCTCTGTGTGTGTCTCTCTCTCAGTGTGTGTGCCTCTCTCTCTGAGTGTGTGTCTCTGTGTGTCTCTCTCAGTGTGAGTGTGTCTGATTCTCAGTGTGTGTCTGTGTGTCAGTGTGCGTGTGTCTCTCTCTGTATGTGTATGACTCTCAGTGTGTGTGTCTGTCCGTTGTCTGTCTCTATGTTATTCTGTGTGTGTCTCTCAGTGTTTGTGATTCTCTCGAATTATTTAAGTCTCTCTCAATGTGTGTGTCTCTCCGTGTTTGTTTCTCGCTCTCAGTGTGGATGTCTCTGTCTCTCAGTGTGTGTATGTGTCTCTCTCTGTATCTGTTTGTCTCTATGTCTGTGTGTGTGTCTCAGTGTGTGTGCCTCTATGTGTTACTGAGTCTGGCTCAGACTGTGTGTCTCTCTCAGTGTGTATGTTTCTCTCAGTGTGTTTGTCTCTCACAGTGTGTTTCTCCTTCTCAGTGTGGATGTCTCTCTCTCTCAGTGTGTTTGTCTCTCAGTGTGTGTGTTTCTCTGTATGTTGTGTGTTCACACTTTCACAGTGAGCGTCTCTCTCTTGTGTGTGGTTTTTTCAGTGTGTGTGTGTTTGTCTGTCTCTCATTGTGCATGTCTAACTCTCAGTGTGTGTGTCCCTTTCAGTGTGTGTGTGCGTCGCTGTGGATGTGTCTCTGTGTGACTCTCCCAATGTCTCTGTGTGTCTCCCAGTGTGTCTGTGTGTGTGTGTTTCTGTCTCATTGTGTGTCTGCCTCAGTGTTGTGGGTCTCCTTGGTAGTGTCTTTGTGTGTTTCTCAATGTGTGTGTCTCTTCCTCTAAGTTGTGTGTGTCTCTCTCTCAGTGTGTGAATGTGTGTCTCACTCTCTGTGGTTAAGTTTCTCTCCCTCTGTGTGTGTCTTGTGTCTTGCGCTCATGAGTGTGTGTCTCTTCCTGGATGAGGGTGTCTCTCAGTGTGTGTGTCCCTGTTAGTTTGCCTGTCTCTGTGTGTGTCTCTCAGTATGTGTGTCTCTCAGTGTGTTTTTCTCTCTCTCTCAGTGTGTCTCTCTCAGTGTGTCTCTCTCATTGTGAGTGTTTCAGGTTGTTAGCTTGTGTGTGTGTGCCTCTCTGTATGTGTATGTCTCTCAGTGTGTGTGTCCCTCTAAGATTGCATGTCTCTTTGTGTCTCTGTGTGTGTCTCAGTGTGTTTTTGTCTCTCTCTCCGTGTGTGTGTTTCGCTCAGTGTGTGTGTGTGTGTCCGTGTTTTTCTTGTCTCTCTCTCTCTAAGGGTATGTCTCTCAGTTTGTGTATCTCTCAGTGTTTGTCTCTATGTGCCTCTGGGTGTGTCTCAGTGTGTGTTACTCTCTCTCACTGTGTATGTCTCTTTCAGTGTGTGTGTGTGTCTCTCTCTGTATGGGCATGACTCTCAGGGTGTTTGTCTGTCTATTGTCTGTCTCTATGTGTCTCTGTGTGTGTCTCTCAGTGTTTGTGACTCTAATTATTTAGGTCTGTGTGTGTGTGTGTGTCTCTCAGTATGTGCGTCTCTCAGTGTGTGTTTCTCTTTCTCATTGTGGATGTCTCTCTCTCAGTGTGTGTGTTTTTCTCTGTATGTGTATGTCTCTGTGTGTGTTTGTGTGTGTGTCTCTGTGTGTGTTACTCTATGTGTCACTATGTGTGGCTCACAATGTTTGTGTCTCTGTCTCAGTGTGTATGTTTCTCTCAGTGTGTGTGTTTCGCACAGTGTGTTTCTCCTTCTCAGTGTGGATGTCTCTCTCTCTCAGTGTGTGTGTCTCTGTATGTTGTGTGTTCACACTTTCAAAGTGAGTGTCTCTCCCTTGTGTGTCTTTTTCAGTGTGTGTTTGTGTGTTTGTCTTTCTCTCAGTGTGCATGGCTAACTCTCAGTGTGTGTATGCCCCTTTCAGTGTGTGTGTCTCTGTGTGACTCTCACAATGTCTCTGTTTGTGTGTCTCCCAATGTGTCTCTCTCTCCATGTGTGTGTTTCTGTCTCATTGTGTGTCTGCCTCAGTGCTGTGGGTCTCTTTGGTAGTGTCTGTGTGTGTTTCTCAATGTGTGTCTCTCCCTGTAAGTTGTGTGTGTCTCCTCTCAGTGTGTGTGTGTGTCTCTCTCAGTGTGTGAATGTGTGTCTCGCTCTCTGTGTTTAAGTTTCTCTCCCTCAGTGTGTGTGTGTGTCTTGCTCTCATGAGTGTGTGTCTCTTCCTGGATGAGGGTGTCTCTCAGGGTGTGTGCCCCTGTCATTTTGCTTGTCTCTGTATATTTGTGTGTGTGTCTCTCAGTATGTGTGTCTCTCAGTGTGTTTTTCTCTCTTTCTCAGTATGTGTCTCTCTCAGTGTGTCTCTCTAATTGTGAGTGTGTCTGGTTCTTAGCATGTGTGTGTGTCTCTCTGTATGTGTATTTCTCTCAGTGTGTGTGTCTCTCAGTGTGTTTGTCCCTCTCAGTTTGCATGTCCCTGTGTGTCTCTGTGTGTATTTCTCAGTGTGTTTTTGTCTCTCTCTCTCTGTGTGTGTCTCTCTCAGTGTGTGTGTCTCTCTCAGTGTAAGTCTGTCTTGTTCTCAGTGTGTGTGTGTGTCTGTGTTTTTGTTTTTCTCTCTCTCTAAGGGTATGTCTCTCAATGTGTGTATCTCTCAATTGTGTGTCTGTATGTGTCTGTGTGTGTCTCTCAGTGTTTGTGACTCTCTCAGTGTGTATGTCTCTCTCAGTGTTTGTGTCGTTCTCTCAGTGTGTGTTTGCTTGTTTCTCTGAGTGTGTGTGTCTGTGTCTCTTTGTGTGTGCCTCTCAGTGTGAGAGTATCTGGTTCTCAGTTTGTGTGTGTCAGTGTGCATGTGTGTCTCTCTCTGTATGTGTATGACTCTCTGTGTGTGTCTCTGCATTATGTGTCTCTATGTGTCTCTGCTTGTGTCTCTCAATGTTTGTGACTCTCTCAAAGTGTTTAAGTCTCTCTCAGCATGTGTGTCTCTCAGTGTGTATTTCTCCATCTCACTGTGGATGTCTCTCTCTCTCTCAGTGTGTGTGTTTCTCAGTGTGTTTCTGTCTCTGTATGTTGTGTGTTGACTCTTTCACAGTGTGTCTCTCTCTCATGTGTGTGTCTTTCTCAGTATGTTTGTGTGTGTGTGTTGGTCTGTCTCTCTCAGTTTGCATGGCTAACTCTCAGTGTGTGTGTGTCCCTTTCAGTGTGTGTCTGTGTGTGTGTGTCTCTGTGTGTGTGTGTCCCTGTGTGACTCTCACAGTGTCTCTTTTTGTGTGTCTCCCATTGTTTCTCTCTCTCAATGTGTCCGACTGTTTGCAATCCCATGGACTATATACATTCCATGGAATTCTGCAGGCCAGAATATTGGAGTCAGTAGTCGTTCCCTGCTCCAGGGCATCTTCTCATCTCAGGCAAGATCCCAGATCTCCCTCATTGCAGATGGATCCTTTACTGACTGAGCAACCAGGGATATCTCAGCTTATTCCACTTTAGGCAGTTGGATGTGCTGCATGAACATGTGTGTGTTAAGTCACTTCACTCGTGTCCCACTCTTTGTCACTCCATAGACGGCTACCAGCCAGGCTCCTTTGTCCATGGGACAATCCAGGCAAGAGTACTGGAGTGGGTTGCCATACTCTCCTCCAGGAAATCTTCTCAACTCCGGGACCAAACCCATGTCTCTTACTCCTCCTGTATTGGCAGGTGGGCTCTTTCCACTTGCACAACCTGGGAACATGCATGTACATATATTTGTTTGGGTACCAGTTTAAGCTGGATTCAAGATTGCCGGGAGAGATATCAATAACCTCAGATATGTAGATGACACCACCCTAATAGTAGAAAGCAAAGAGGAATAAAAGAGCTTCTTGATGAAGGTGAAAGATGGGAGTGAAAAAGCTGGCTTAAAACACAACATTCAAAAAAATGATGATTATGGCATCCAGTCCCATTCAGTTCAGTTCAGTTCAGTCGCTCAGTCGTGTCCGACTCTTTGTGACCCCATGAATCGCAGCACGCCAGGCCTCCCTGTCCAACACCAACTCCCGGAGTTTACCCAAACTCATGTCCATCGAGTTGGTGATGACATCCAGCCATCTCATCCTCTGTCGTCCCCTTCTCCTCCTACCCCAAATCCCTCCCAGCATCAGAGTCTTTTCCAATGAGTCAACTCTGCATGAGGTGGCCAAAGTATTGGAGTTTCAGCCTCAGCATCAGTCCTTCCAATGAACACCCAGGACTGATCTCCTTTAGGATGCACTGGTTGGATCTCCTTGCAGTCCAAGGGACTCTCAAGAGTCTTCTCCAACACCACACTCAAAAGCATCAATTCTTTGGTGCTCAGCTTTCTTCCAAGTTCAACTCTCATATGCATACATGACCACTGGAAAAACCATAGCCTTGACTAGACGGACCTTTGTTGACAAAGTAATGTCTCTGCTTTTTAATATGCTGTCTAGGTTGGTCATAACTTTCCTTCCAAGGAGTAAGTGTCTTTTCATTTCATGGCTGCAATCACCATCTGCAGTGATGTGGGAGCCCCAAAAGATAAAGTCTGACACTGTTGCCACTGTTTCCCCATCGATTTCCTATGGAGTGATGGGACCAGATGCCATGATCTTCGTTTTCTGACTGTTGAGCTTTAAGCCAACTTTTTCACTCTCCTCTTTCACTTTCATCAAGAGGCCTTTTAGGTCCTCTTCGCTTTCTGCCATAAGGGTGGTGTCACCTGCCTATCTGAGGTTATTGATATTTCTCCCGGCAATCTTGATTCCAGCTTGTGCTTCTTCCAGCCCAGCGTTTCTCATGATGTACTCTGCATATAAGTTAAATAAGCAGGGTGACAATATGCTGCCTCGACGTACTCCTTTTCCTATTTGGAAACAGTCTGTTGTTCCATGTCCAGTTCTGACTGTTGCTTCCTGACTTGCATATAGGTTTCTCAAGAGGCCAGTCAGGTGGTCTGGTATTCCCATCTCTTTAAGAATTTTCCACAGTTTATTGTGATCCACACAGTCAAAAGCTTTGGCATAGTCAATAAAGCAGCAACAGATGTTTTTCTGGAACTCTCTTGCTTTTTCCATGATCCAGCAGATGTTGGAAATTTCATCTCTGGTTCCTCTGCCTTTCCTAAAACCAGCTTGAACATCTGGAAGTTCACGGTTCACGTATTGCTGAAGCCTGGCTTGGAGAACTTTGAGCATTACTTTCCTAGCATGTGAGATGAGTGCAATTGTGCACATCTTTGGCATTGCCTTTCTTTGGGATTGGAATGAAACCTGACCTTTTCCAGTCCTGTGGCCACTGCTGAGTTTTCCAAATTTGCTGGCATATTGAGTGCAGCACTTTCACAGCATCATCTTTCAGGATGTGAAGTAGCTCAACTGGAATGCCATCACCTCCACTAGCTTTGTTCGTAGTGATGCTTTCTAAGGCCCACTTGACTTCACATTCCAGGATGTCTGGCTCTAGGTGAGTGATCACACCAGCGTGATTATCTGGGTCATGAAGCTCTTTTTTGTACAGTTCTTCTGTGTATTCTTGCCTCCTCTTCTTAATCTTCTGCTTCTGTTAGGTCCATACCATTTCTGTCCTTCATTGAGCAGATTACAACCCAACAAAAAATATTCAGCCCTGTTTCCTGCAGTGAAACAGAAGTCTTCCAACATGGAAAACAATAAATGGGATCATGGTGTAAATAGAGAATATATGGCAGTTTGTGTCCAACTTACGGGGACCCTGAATATCAGAGGAAGGGGTGTGGACCTTATGTTACACACTAAGTTGCTTCAGTCGTGTCAGACTCTTTGCGACCCTATGGACTGTACTTTTCCAGGCTCCTCTGTCCATGGGATCCTCCAGGCAAGAATACTGGAGTGGGTTGCCATTTCCTTCTCCAGGAGATCTTCCCTACCCAGGGATCGAACCTGCATCTCTTATGTCTCCAGCATTGGCAGGCAGGTCCGTTTCCCCTGGTGCCACCTGGGAAGCTTTTCTTTTATGGGTGGTAGATAATTAAGCAGCAGAGTGACATGATCACACCTGGGCTCCTCTCATCCCCCCGCCCCAGTTCCTTTTGGGAGTGGGATTTGGATCTGTTTTCTTCTATACTATCCTCACCGGGTATGAGGAAGGCTTAAATGTTCTCACTTTGCGATGTACTTATGAATATCTCAAAAGAAGGGCCCATTTAAGCTCCCGTCTAAGAACAATCCTTTGCTCATTTTGAGATTAAGGTGTTTCAATAAGTCACACATTCAGTTCACCTGTGTTCTCTTTATTCTTTCAGGTCAAATTCCATCCAGTGACTGCTCAACATCATGGCCCAAAACCCTGGAAAGCATGAAGTCTTGATGAGGAGCTGAAAACACCAGTTGAGCATCTTCATTCTTCATTGTGTATTATGGACTCCCTATCCTATGGTCATGTGCACCATTGTATTTCCATCTGAATTCTGGTTGTAGGCCTATTTTTGTGCTCAGGTATCTATCACCTCACTGTCTTGACCTCTCTGTTGCTAGAAGGGTGGATTTGCTAAACTAACACTGTCTCAGGTCCTTTTGACTTAAGCAAAAGTGAAACAGAATTACTAAACACTTGTTTCACACACTCACTTTTCTGAAATAGTGACAGGAAGGCCAGGCCTGGAATTCGGACTGTGAGGGTACTTGTTTCTTGTGTACTGACATTTAACACATACACTGTCATGGAAGGGCCAGAATGTTTATCTTCTTAGAAGAGTCAAAGTTGTCTGTATCTTGGATGTGCCAGAGGAAAGGCGCATCCATCCTTTCCTTTTAGGGAAGGACTGGGTTTTATACTTCTGGAAGTCATCAGAATATTCTACTCCTCCAAACCTAAATTGCCTTCCTATTGTGCCTAGTTGGTCATTGCCTCCTAAATGCCACTTTGGTTATCCCAGATCTTGGAGGACACGGGCTCAGCTTGTCATTCTATGAGGAGCTCTTTCTTGCCATCATTTTGTTCTTTCATGGCAGTGATCAGATTTGGGGATTTTTTAAAGCTACCTATGGCCTAAAATGGTTCTGTCTCTGTTGGTGACGTAAGTGTCAGGCGCCTCTCCTACAGATGTTTGCAGAGGTGTGTTTGCATCACTGCTCCTGTTTGTGTTTATGGTTGTGTTGACCTGTTGCATGTGCTACTGCTAAGTCACTTCAGTCGTGTTCAACTCTGTGCGACCCCATAGATGGCAGCCCACCAGGCTCCCCCACCCCTGGGATTCTCCAGGCAAGAACACTGGAGTGGGTTGCCATTTCCTTCTCCAGTGCATGAAAATGAAAAGTGAAAGTGAAGTCGCTCAGCCGTGTCGGATTCTTAGCGACCCCATGGACTGCAGCCTACCAGGCTCCTCCGGCCCTGGGATTTTCCAGGGAAGAGTACTGGAGTGGGCTGTCATTGCCTTCTCCGGTTGCATGTATTGGGGGCCAAATAAAGTTGATCTAACCAGATTGCAGGAGCCATGAGTAAGACATTATCTAGCAAACACTTTCTGATCTCCCACTGAGTGCCAAGGACCATGGTGGACACCAAGACCACAGAGCATGACCAGTAACCCTTACCCAGAGGAGCTCACAATCTTGATAGCTTAGTTGCTCCAAAGTTTTGACTATTCTTCAGAGTTCTGATAAAGTTGGTTCTTACAATTTCTGCTTGAGTTTTTGAAGTTTCTGAGGTTCTACACATTTTCTTTTTAGAAAAATTTAAAATGAGATATCCATTCTCGAATAGTTGTAGTACACATCAGGAGTGAGTTGGGTAGTTTCTGGTTTTTGAGGAATTGTACAATTCCATTCAAGTTCTTGAATTTATCTACCATACATAGATTTGTTCTTAGTGTTTCCTTTTTATCTTCCCAACGTCTTCAGTGTAGGGCTTGTAGAATTGTAGTTATAGTCAGCATTTCATTTCTGATATTAGTCATTTGTCCTCTCTTTTTCGATCTTGTTTATCTGGCTAGAGTTTTATCAATTTTGTTGAACTTTCCAATGAACCGGTTTTTTTCCCAGGATTTTTTTTTCTTTATTTTTGATTTGTTTTTCCCTCCTATGTTTCTAGTTTGTTTTCAGATTGCTTTGGGTAAAGTTTTCTCTTCTTTTTCTAAGTTAAGGTGGGAGCACAGATTATTGCTTGAGGTCCGTCTTCTTTCTTAACCTAAACATTAAATGCTATAATTTTCCCTCTTAACACTGATTTAGCTGCATGCCATGAATTGTAATACATTGCACTTTCCTTTTAATTCATTCTATTGCAGTTTCTGCTTCCGTGAGACTCTCTTTGACCTATGGATGGTTGTTTAATTTCCAAGTGTTTTGAGGTTTTCTTCTCCTTCCATATTGCTTGATCTCTATTTCATTCCTTTCTTGTCAGAGAACATACTCTGCATCATTTACATTTTTTCAATGTCTTTTGAGGATATAGGATTCTATCTTGGTGGATGTTTCCCATGTACTCGAAATAAATGTGCATTTTGCTGTGGTTGATGCAGTGATGCTTAGATCCATAGTGTTTGTGAATCATGCAGGGCCCAGCCTGCCCCTTGGGCAATGGTTCAGTTCTCCATGCTTTGGGTATTCTGCCTATGGTGAAATTCCTACATGCACAGCTCAGGTCAAACTCAGGAGTTCCTACAACATGCTGGAATCCCTTGCTTATATTTGCTCTTCTCCACTCTCTGCCCTCACTCTTTGGCTACCAGGAGGCTCTCCTTCTGGTCCTCTCACTCTGAGTGGGGGTTTATTTAGTTTCCTCCCTCTGTCGTGTACTTCCCTTGAATGGATTCACCTAGATCACCAAGCGGTGAGGTAATACAAAAATAGCACAACAGTACTTCTCACAATTTTTTTGTCTTTACAGAGAGAAAAAACGCCCTCCCTCAAAATGTTAGGTGTCTACCATGCTGTTATTGAGTCTTCCACCACAGGGTTACAAATCTAGACCCAGGGTTTTTGCTTCTATCCATGTTATAAATCCCTCAGTATGTTCATGCTACTTTGCTTTACACCAGGGATCAGCAAATTTTCCCGGTAAATGGCTAAATTGTAAATATTTTTGTCCTTGTAGGCCATACTTTCTCTGAGATAGACAGATTTTTATTTTTGTACTATATTCATAATTATTTTGTCTTTAATGTATTCATATTTAATGTTTATGATTAGTTACTTAATTGATCAATTTACTTAATATTAAGGTTTAATTTATTTAATATCTGAGTGTTCATTGGAAGGACTGATATTGAAGCCGAAACTCCAATATTTTGGCCACCTGACGCGAAGAGCCGACACATTTGAAAAGACCCTGATGTTGGGAAAGGTTGAGGCAAGAGGAGAAGGGGACGACAGAGGATGAGATGGTTAGATGTCATCACCGACTCAATGGAAATGAGTTTGGGTAAACTCCAAGAGTTGGTGATGGACACGGAGGCTTGGCATACTGCAGTCCATGGGGTCGCAAAGAGTTGGACATGACTGGGCGAATGAACTGAACTGAATAGTATAACAGTAATTAGCTTATATTATATTTTTATCGTTAGTCTTTAACTCATGTTCTTTTTTCTTAGAGGGTCATTTTACATCCGGCATACCACAGTCTATGTAGCTGTCATATTTCCTTAAATTTCTCGTTGCAGGGACAGTTTCTCAGACTTTCCTCTTTTTTTTGTTGTTTTTTCTCTCATGACATTGACAATTTTGAGGCATCCTGGTTAAGAATATTGTAGGGACTTCCCTCATGGTCCAGTGGTTAGGACGCTCTGCTTCCACTGCAGGGGGCGTGGGTTTGATCCCTGGTTGGGGAACTAGGATCCTGCATGCTGAGTGGCCAACATAATTTAAAACATCAAACTAGGTTGTGGCAACCACGAGTCCCTCTTTATCCCTCTGGACTTTACTCTTGAGCTCCACACACTGCAGGACACTCTGGCTGTCCACTGAGTTAAGTTCACAGCTATTTGAATATCATGGTACTTTGCTCACCTTAAAGGACAATTCCATGGACTCCTACAAGAAAGCAGTGGAGTTCTAGGAAATAAATTACAGCCACTCTCAGTTCAGCACAGCTTCTGCAGACACTGGCGTTTACTCACCACAGGAGCAACTGCTAAAAGTCATTGGGAGACATGGAGTTACCACGTTAGAGATCATTTCTCCAGTTCCCAGAGGGGGAAAAGGGTGTCCTCAAGATCTTACCCTGGAGAGCCAGCTCTCCGTGCAGCCCCTCCGAGCTGGCAGGGGTTGGCAAAAAGGGTTTTGTGGAGGGAGACTGGGTAAGACCCAGATACAGATGGAGTAGGGGTAGAGTGGCCCTTGTCCTGACCTCTGTAAACCTGGACTTTGGGTTCAACCCTAGAGCTGGCGAAATGGCCTGGGAAGCCCATGGTCAGAGCAAAGTGCCCTAGAATTGAGGATCCTCTACCTTAAGAATGAAGATCTCTGTTTATTCTCTCTACAGATATTGCAACATATATGCTCATCTCTTTGGGAAAGCTTCTGGCTCCTGACCCCTGGGCAGGGAGGCCTTGGCTCTAATGCAGGGCAGGTGGGTCTCTCTCTGAAGCTCTTCATTCAGATAACTGGATCCAAGAGTAATTTATCACTTTGTGAAGGATTAATCAAATGTGTTTCAAGTTCACTTCAAAGACAGTTCAAGTGATGAAAATATACAAGACACTTGAGGGCCATAGACCAGGTGCAAAATTTAGAATAGGACTTTAGGAGAGCAGAACACTATGGAGATACTGTTAGACAGTCTTAACCTATGTCTTCTGCTCTGTTACATATTCCTCTGTCACGTGGTGTTTACTACTCTTGACTGTGTGGCGGTAATTGTCAAAGCTGGGAAATGGACTCACATTGTTCTCTGTTTGCATGTGGGGAGAGAGGTGACACTTCCTGAGTAACAAATCTTTGAACCAGGAAAGCAACTCTTAACCTGCATGTGTCCTCCAGTCCCATTAGGTATTACTGATGTTCAGTCAGGGGAGGTAAGAGAATTTGAAATTTAAAAAGTCTGACAATGTACAGATGCCAACTTTAAAACACTAAAACAAGCAGAAACTGGGATGACCCAAGAGGGATGGTATGGGGAGGGAGGTGGGAGGGGCGTTCAGGATGGGGAACACGTGTATACCTGTGGCGGATTCATGTTGATGTATAGCAAAACCAATACAATATTGTAAAGTAATTCGTCTCCAATTAAAATAAATAAATTTATATATTAAAAAAAAAAAAAACAAGCAGAAAAGGATTCTGATCTGCAGACTGGTTTCCAGAGTGTTATATGGGATGCTGCACTGGAGCCAGAATTGACAGCATCTCCTAAGGGATGTTTAAAATTTTGCTCACACTGAGAACTGTTTCTTGCTCAAATCTGGAAGCGTCACATGGGTGAATGACACCACCACTGCAGTTAGGTTTACTCCACTAGAAGAGAAGCCTTGCTAGCAAGAAGGGATGGAGTTCAAGCAAAAATCTTGACATGTTGATATGATACATTTATAAATGGTGAAATGATTACTTGCATAGTATTAGTTACCACCTCCATCCTGTCACATTTTTTTTTTTCTTGTGGTGAGAACGTAGAAGTTCTACTCTCCTAGCAACAGTCAAGTATTTGATACAGAATTGTGAGCTATAAGCATCCTGCTGTACACTGGATTTCAAAACTTGTTAGTACTCTAAGTGGGGGCTAGTACCCTGTGAACAATCTCTGCCTATTTCCCCATCCCCTAATTCTTGGTAAACACCACTCTTGTCTCCATTTCTCTGTTTGTCCTTTTTACTTCTTAAATTTATTTTTATTTATTTATTTTTTAATGTTTGGCCTTGCTGCTCAGCATGTGGGATCTTAGTTCCCCAACCAGGGATCAAATCCATGCTCCTTGCATTGGAAGCACAGAGTCTTAGCCACTGGACTGCCAGGGAAATCCTGGTTTGTCCTTATAGGATTCCACATGTAAGTGACAACAACCGCTATTTATCTTTTTCTGTCTCACTTATTTTACTTAGCATAACGCCCTCAAGCGCCTTCCAAGTTGTTGCAAACGGCATGATTTCCTTCTCTCACATGGCTGTATATGGAATGTGTCACATCTTTATCCATTCATCCACTGACGGACACTTATCCACATTTTGGATATTGTGAACAATGATGCAATAAATGTAGGAGTGAAAATATCTTTCTGATATCCTATTTTCATTTTCTTTTGAAAATACACTCAGAAGTGGAGTTGCTGTATCATATGGTAGCTTCTTTGATTGTGTTCTTTGATGCACAGACATTTTCTCTTTTTAATTTGATGATGTCCAATTTATCTGTGTTTTCTTTTTTTTTTGCCTCTGTTTTTGGTATCATATCCATGAAATCATTACCATCTAAAATATTTCTAGATATATAAATAAACACAGGATAGGAAGTACACATATAATTCTTTGCTCTGTCAAAAAAGAGGTCCCCAGAACCAATGACTCTTCAGTACCAATGAGCACAATTA
This sequence comes from Budorcas taxicolor, assembly GCF_023091745.1. NCBI lineage: Eukaryota > Metazoa > Chordata > Mammalia > Artiodactyla > Bovidae > Budorcas > Budorcas taxicolor. Next base: position 63,657,822 of record NC_068935.1, on the reverse strand, counting down.
GTGTACAGATCTAGGTTTGTCAACACCATTCGATAATAAAAGGAATAAAGGCTCCATGGAAAAATGGATGATTCTAGAATTGGATTAGGAAATATGAAAAATGAGCCTGGAGCATCTTTGTAGGGTGTGAAAAAAAAAAAGTGCTCAAAAAATGTTTAAAAAACGAAGCAACATTTCCAGGGGTATGACAAAGTTATTCACAAAGGGAACTGACAGGAAGAGCTCCCAATGGCCAATCTGAGAACAATTTGAAAATGAAAATATATAAATCTGTATTGGAGTTTAACCCAAAGTGTAGTATAAATACCATGAGTCCATACTGAGAAAAATTAATGATTTCTTAATTACACAAACAAAGATAGGCAAATCTCCCAGAGAGAAAAATTCCAGTTTATGCAGACACTCCCACTTCTAGAAAGTGGAGCATAACTCCCTACCCCTGAAGCATGGACCGTCCATCACGGCTTTCCTCCAAGGAGGACAGGATGGAAATGGGGCATAAAACAATCACTTTATCACACAGACACCTGACAAGCACTACCTCAGCCAGATGATCAATGAGAGCATCATCAGTGATCAATTGTGCTAATAGAATATACACTTGATATGATGAGAATGGGATTTTTATCAGTAATATTCCTCCGGCAAACTCGTAATCCAAGACGAGGCATGAGTACAGTATCAGACAAATCCCAATCAAGGGACAGGGACACTGTACAAAACATCTACTGAGTACTCCTCAGAACTGTCAATATCATCCAAAACAAAGACATGTTAAAGCGAAGGGGAACCCAAGGAGACATTACAACTAAATGTTAGGCTGGTTTCCTGGCCAAGATCCTGGAGTGGGTAAAACCTATAGAAATCTGAGTAAAGTATGGGCTTTAGTTGATAATAAACAATGCATCAATACTTCCTCATCAATACTTCCTCAATAATTCCTCAGTAATAAATGTATCATATTAATGTAAGATATTCGTAATAGGGGAAACTGGGTGAGGGCATATGAGAAGTCCACAATTTTCACAAATATTACTCAAATCTTAAAGGGTTACAACGGAAAAGCTCCAATTAAAGACTATTGACAGTTTCAGAATAATAATAAAAAAAAGACAAGGAATCTTTGGGGAAAAGATGCTGAGTATGTTTAAAAAGGGAATAGAAAGGAAACCAAACGCAAGCACACAGAACCTGTAAGTGTGAAACAACCCTTCCTAAATTATCTTCAGCTGTTCTTCTCCCTTAACCTCCATCCCCATATAATATACTAACTGGGCCTCTTCCACCACAGAAACATCTCTGGATCCACTTTTTTCTCAAGTCCCACAAACACTGCCCTGATCCAGTCTCATAGATGTTTTGCCTGGATATGGCAAGAGCCACCACCTGAGGCCAGGGGTAGACCTGGAACCCTGTATTGCCCCAAATCCACTTTCAGACGTCTGCCAGTGTTATTTGCCACAGAAGTCTGGCAAGTTCCAGCAGGGGTCAGTGTCTTGCCAAAGATAAAAGAGTCCAGAGCAAACCTTCAGCTGTGCATACATGTGAGCGTGCTCAGTCGCTCCGTCATATCCGACTCTTTGCGACCCCATAGACTGTAGTCCCCCGGGCTCCTCTGTCCGTGGGATTTCCCAGGCAAGAATACTTGAGTGCACTGCCATTTCCTCCTCCAGAGTACCTTCCCACCCAGGGACCAAACTCGCGTCTCCCACATTGCAGGCGGATTCTTTAACACTGAGCCTCCAGGGAAGCCATGAGGAAACACAGGGCCTTCTCAGAAGAGCAGAACATTCACTGAGACTCCTTAAGCCAGGGGAGGCGCCTGTCCAATCGTTGATGCCCTGGGCAAGATCAGCTTGGGAACAGGGTGGTGTGTTTCCGCACAGAGGCTGCTGCAGAAGATGCTGGATCCTGGAAATGACCTCCAGATAAGTCGGTGGGGGCAGGGGGCAGTCTGGGCCTCCTAGCAGCCAAAGGCCTGAGGTTCTTATGTACCCAGAGCAAGAACCCAACCACACCTAACAGTCATATCCAATAAGGGGCATGAGGAGTACCTGTTATGAGAGCTGTCACGTATCCATCCTGGAGTGAAACCCGGGGCTGTGGTCCTGGCCTTGGCCCCAGAGCACGGATGTCCTCACATGGAGGCCGGGGTGGCAGCTCACCTGCAGCAGCATCTGCTCCCCCCTCCCTCTCCTGGCCAGTCCCGGAAAAGTCAGATGGGATCTCCAGGGGCTTGCTGCTTCCACCTCTCTGGGGCAGCCGACCCTCTGTGCAGCCTGCACCCCTGGGTGCCAGATTCCTCTCCTCCCTGGTTCCTTTCCGAATCCCCACCGGAGTCTGTGGCCTCTGGCACCTAGGAGAGCGTCCTCAGTATGATCCCTGCCATCTGCTAGAGCCTGTCCTCTGCTCAAACAGCCCGACTGGCTCCTAGCTGGCTCTGCGGGTGGCTGACCAGACACCCCTCTGCCTCTCTTATTCAGGCTCAAAAGCCATGACCTAACAGTCACATTCAAAGACCCTGCGTTTACTCCAACACGTGGGATTCCACAGGGAATGGTCTGATACACCTCAGGATTATATAGATGTGCCCCGCACATCCACGGCAATGATTACCACTGACCCACCACAAGGAGACTCGCCCAGGGGCTGCGTCAAGTCCTGCGGGCTCGAGCTGAAGCACCATGGAAGGGGATGCTGCTCTGGGACTTCCAGATAAAGATACACACGTGAGGTCATCAGGACCAGGGCCTAAGCTGTTCTCAGTGGGGGGCCGGAGAGGGGGGCCAGGCAGGACAAAACCCAAGGCCAGGTTCTGAGGGAGAGGGGGCACTGTGGGCAGCAGGGGTGGGAGGCCTCATGACTGGGGCCCATGGGGAGTACGCTCCCAACCCCAACAGGGACCTTTGGCAGCTGGCTGCTGTCCTCCTGATGGAGACTGAGCAGAGCCCCGAAGGGGCTGACAGTGCCTCTCACCGGGGGTGGTGGCAGGCTGTGGGTGGGGGTGGGTGGACTTCCTGCAGCCAGCTCCCTGTGGGCCAGCCTCTCTCAAGGGTCAGAAGTGCAGGACTTTAGTCCCTAGGAGAGAAGCCTCACTCAGAGGTGTCTATGTCTGTGTGTTGTCCTGACTTGATGATTAACTCCCAGGCACCTGTGTCCCTTCAAAACAAATGGTCGTGACAAAAAATGCTTCTTTTCCAAATTCACTGGTCACGGGTCATCACATGACCCTTCCAAAGTGAAGAGGCCTGGCAGGGCCGTGTCCCCATGTGTGCAGGGAGAGAGGAAGACAAGAAGTAACTGAACACCTGCTGCTGCTGCTGCTGCTAAGTCGCTTCAGTCCTGTCCGACTCTGTGCGACCCCACAGACGGCAGCCCACCAGGCTCCTCCATCCTTGGGATCCTCCAGGCAAGAACACTGGAGTGGGTTGCCATTTCCTTCTCCAGCGCATGAAAGTGAAAAGTGAAAAGTGAAAGTGAAGTCGCTCAGTCATGTCCGACTCCTAGAGACCCCACGGACTTCCAGGCAAGAGTACTGGAGTGGGGTGCCATTGCCTTCTCTGACTGAACACCTGACATCTCTCCAATCCCACACTGCCTACCAGATGCTCAACAAAGAGCAGCAGTTAGAACTTATAATGACAAAATCTCCTGTTTTGGGGAAGACAGTCTGAGCAGGTCACATGGGTCTTGAAATTCTCAACCATTTCCAAGTGTCCACTGACTATGTGGCAGGTGCCATGTATGTAGCCAGAATCACATCTTCTGTTCCTGTTGTTCTCTGGCACTCAGCAGGGAGAGCTGCCCCTTCAGCCCCCTGCACCCGCCCGCACACCGGACAGCAGTGACCTCACCACCTCCTGAGGCCCGGAACTCGCTCCTGTCATTTGATGCCAGGCACAGCCTTAACCTGTTGAGTCTCTGCTGCCTCCACACTTCTGAACCTGCCTGAAGCCAGGGACGCTGGTGGATGTTGCATCTTTTTTTTTTTTTTTAATATAACAGCAAAAGAGACACAGATGTATGGATGTTGCATCTCTTCTGGCTAGTACTTCTTTCTTTTGTCATTTGGATCTCAGACTCTGGGTCTCAGATAAATAAAAAAAAAGCAGTCAAAATCGCTGCTCTGTGCGTTTTCCTCTTAGAGGTTATGTTATTCAACCGGGGTGTATGTGTGTGTTTGAGGGGTGTGGAGCAGTGTCTTTCCCAGCTGGGAATCAAAGTTCCCAGGATCCAGTCACCTAGCAGGATTTCTCCACTTAGCAGCTTCTCTTCACTCATTCCATCCCTCTGATATCTAGAGCATGGGCTCAAGTGGCCAAAATAAAGTCCAGATGACCAAATAAATGGTCATTTCAATATACTTGGTAATCTGCTTTCCCAGGACAGAGAGTAGAGGGCCAGCCCAGGGAATACTGGGCCATACTTCAAAGCAACATTTGCTCTTCTCCAGGATTCTGAGCAGATGGTGGGGCAGTGGTAGAAAACACCTCCTTTGCCCCTGTGGTCAACAGCAATGCAACAACAGGCAGGACCCCTTCCTTCCTGCCCGAGAAAGAGATCTCTCTGTGTTTTATCCAAGATGCAAAAGGATACCTCACAGCAATGATCTGTTTCAGACTTTCCCGTCACCCCCAAGACACACTGTCTGCAAGTCTGAAGGATGCCACCACGCAGCCTCATCACAATCACCTCCCACAGAAGGAACCCAGCTTCCCAAAGCCCCAGAACACCCTGGCTCAGACATTGACATTGCAGCGTTCCTCTAGGAGCCCGAGCGCCCCGCCCTGTGTTGCCTGGTTTAGTGTGACTAGGGGACTTATCTCCACCTTCTTCGTGTGACTACGGCTCCTAGATCATCGCTCAAGGTGTGGGGGGTGTCCGGCTCCTCCCAGTGTCCCCACTGCTAACCCAGCCTTTCATGGAGCAGCGGCTCCATAAAGGTCTTTGGAATACACGAGCCAGTGAGCAGGGGGCTCAATTCATTATCCACTGATTCCTTAAATAACCCAGGCAAATCCAAATGAACAAGACATTATTTAGTTTTTGAAAATGACACACAAGAAGGACAGAACCATGAATTCACTACAATTACTTTTATCATCTCTTCCATCATCAATATTACTGCCAAGTAAGCTCACTTTTCCAAAACAGTTCTAATTCCAATTCCATTGCATCCTGTTCAGGACCACAAAACACAATGGAAGAGTCTCCAATCTCTTTTACAAAACAGCAAAACTCTTGCTCACAATCTGGGTAAGCGCAAATGCACTGTGATCAGCATCATTCACGAAGCTGAGACACTGAAGTTTATTTACCATTCTATGAAAACAATCAAAGTCTGAAAATTATCTAAGGAGAACTGGTGAATCTCCATGTCATCACACAGAAAACAAATGCAATGAAGCTATACACTGGTTCCCCAAACTGCCCCAGGCCCTCACTTCTGAGAAGGCTGACCGCTCCCTCTTCAATCTCAGAGCGAAGGCTCACCTGGATGCTGCTCTGGCTCAGTCCGCCTCATCGTCCTCCCTTGCAGCCTCTGCAGACTGCAGTGGGAAGGCCCTCAAAGCCCTTTGTTTGACCCTGAGCAGAAATGCCATGATTTCCCACTTGCTGGTCTCCGCATAAGCCCGGGGACCCCACAGGAACTCATAGCGAGCAGGGTGGCTGTAAGGCACCTGCCGGTACTCCAGGTACCCCTCCTGCACCCACACGTGGGTCAGAAGCGTCCTGGGCTCCCCAAAGATGCAGTGCACACTCCCAGCATACACACCCAATCTGCTGAGTGCTCCCCAGACCTTCTGCTCAGGGGCACGGTCTCCATTCCGCATGATCAGGTTGAGGACCAGCACCAGGAGGCCGGCCTTGGGGATGCTCTGCCCACTGCTCAGCATTGCGTTGCAGCTGAGGCCCAGGATGGAGACCATGATGTAGATGTGCTCCCTGGGGTCCACCTCCTTCACCTCCACGCCAAAGACCAGCTGCAGGCACTGCGAGGCTTGGCTGAAGACCACCGGGAAGTACTCCTGGTTATCCCTGAGGACCTTATTCAGCATTTCCGCCTGGGAGGTCGGCTCCTTGGCTCGATACTTGAGGAGCAGGAACTTCATTAGGCTAGCTATCATCTCATTCAGCGCTTCCTGGGGCAAGGACTCCCCAGTGCCTAAGGAGGACACTGTGGGGGAGGAGGCCGAGGCAGATGCAGCCACCCCTGCCTCAGCCCCCAAGAGCTGCGCATTCACCGGGCCCTGGGCCTCGCCAGGGTCCTGAAAATCTTCCTCGGGCTTGCTCAGCTCACTCATCTCGACCACGAGCGTGATGCCTGGGATCAAACCACAGACAGGAGTCAGCCAGGGTGACAGATGGGGACCACGGGCCAGGCTGGGGGAGAGAGGGGCTGTGAATGGCCTCAGCTGAGCACCACACCCTGGGCGGACTGACACAGGCAACTTACAGGTCTCCGCTTGAGGGGTGCTCTCAGACCTCACAGGGGCAAGCCTCCGGGGCAGCCAGTCCCCTGGCTACTGAAAGGAGGAAGTGAGGTGGCTCCGCAGGGTACAGTCAGCACAGTCCAAGACTTCCGAGGCTGACAAGGTGGGGGATTAGGCCCTTGGGTGGTCCCTTCTGTTCTGGGGTGGGGAGCCCCCGGTGCACACTCAGGGTACCCTCCTCACCTTGACTCCTGGTACTGCCTGCACCTTCTCTGCCCTCTGACCTCAGGGCACGCGCCTCAGTCCTCTGCCTTCCCCTCCTGGTTCCTGCAGCTCCTGTGAGAAAAAGGGAAGGGGGCAGCTCGGGGGTATCCTGTGGCACAGCCCTGAGCCTTCTGTGACAGTACGCGGGGTGGACTCTGTGAGGTCCCCCCAGTTGTGTGGGTGGGAGGTCCCCTCAGGGCTTCCTTGTAGTGCTCACCTTGCCCCTGGCACCACCTGGTCCCTCCCCTCTGGGGGCCTGCATGGAAATTCAGAACAAGATCCCAGCCTCAACAGAAAGCGCTGAGGGGCTCCACATGCTGCCGAACCTGCCCAGGGCTTCCTGTGGGTTCTAGGCTGGGGACATGCTCGGTCCTCAGCTCCTCCTCACGTCCTGCCTGGCCTCCCAGCACTGACCACAAGGGCGGGGGTCTGCTTAGTCCTCCCTCGGGTTTGGGGAGTTCAGCCTCTGCCGACCTGAAGCCTCTGCCCTCCGCCCAAATAAACCTCACCTCCCGGGGTCCCTAAGCCAGAAGTCAAGAAACTGCTCACCCCACTCTAGGGCCTCCCAGAGTCCCCACAAGGGCTAGGATCCCTGCCTCCCTGTTGGGTCTTTCCGCTTCAGTCCATCCTCGCATGCAGCCTGGCCCTCAGGCAGGACCGGAGATTGTCCCGTCCGCCATTTTGAGACCCCGCCGCTTTCACAAGATCCCCGGTCTCTCTCAGACCAGCATGTAAGAAAGGCAGACAGACAGAATGTGCTCCCAGGGCCGACTACAGGGGCGGGGATCTGTGGGGTTCCCTCGCTCCTCATGCAGGGTCCCCTCAGTCCTCCTTCAGGCACCTCACCTGCCTCCGGCCGGGACCTGGGATTCTCGCCTCTCCCCAGCTGAAGCCCCGCCCCTTATACCACCCCCAGTCTCTCCAAGACCCGGATGTCAGGAAGTCAGACCATGCCTGCTGCGCTCCTCCGACCCCCACAGTTGCCCTGGACTGACGGCAGAGATGAGCTTCTCTGAGGTACCCTCTGATTGGGGTTCAGGGTCCTCTAGTTCCTCCTCAGGGTCCTCAACCTGACACCCCACCGGACCTGGGAATCGGACCACCTAAGGCCCCGCCCCATATGCAAGGTCCCCAGTCTGAGATCCCGACCGACCGAGGTCAGGAAGTCAGCCCCCCTACCAGGTCTCCAGTCTGAGATCCGGATATGAGGAAGTGAAACCACGCACGTTGGGCTCATCCTACCCCAGGGCCGCCAAGGACCAGCAGCAGCTACAGGCTTCTCCGAGGTCTCCTCTGATTGGGGTCCAGAGTCCGCTCGGTCCTCCCTCAGGGTCCTCAACTTGAAACTCTGGAGGAGCTGGGCTTCTTCCCTCTGCTCACCCGAGGCCACGCCCCCTTTCCCAGGTCCCCAGTTTCTCTGAGACCTGGATGTCAGGAAATGCAGCATGTGCTCAGCCACCCTCTGTGTTCCCTGAGCCTTGATGTGAGGGTCCCGCCTCGGGTCAACACTAGGGGCATCCCTGGATCTGCCAGGGCTCAAGATGAGGTCCCTGAGGGATGATAAAAGGTAACCCCACTGATCCCTGCCCCTGCTGTCAGCCCTGGGCCACCCTGGTGGTGGGATGAGGCACTTGGCAGCCTGTTCTGACTTCCGCATCTGCATCTCAGAGACATTAGGCAACTGTTAGAAGGGGCAGGGCCTCAGATGGGAAGAGGGGGAGATCTTAGTTCTTTTGAGGGTCAAGGTGAAGACACTAAGGGAAGACTGAGAGGACGCTGGACCCCAGAGCAGAGTGGGGTCTGGGAGGACATAGGACAGATGAACCATGCTGCATTTCCTGACATCCAGGTGTCAGAGAGACTGGGGACCTGACATAACGGATGGGGCACGAGTGGGGAGAGGAGAGAATCGAAAGCCCTTGCACAGAGACAAGTTGAGGTCCCTGAGGGATGACTGAAGGGACCCCAAGCGAAGACTCTAGGGACCCCAAGGTAAGACTGATGGAACCCCACAGATCTCAGCCCCTGTTATCGGCCCTGGGAGCCCTTGGGGTGAGAAGAGCACACTAGGTCTGTCCTCTCTTCCTGAGTTCCGGGTCTGTGAGTGTGGGGACCAGGTGTGAGGAGCAGGGACCTCTTCCCACCTTTCCTAGTGGGGAGACGACAGAGCCTAGGTCCTACCGGAAGTCAAGGTGAACACCCTGAGCGAGGACTGAGGGTAGTCAGATCTCAGACCAGAGGGAACCTAGGTAGTCCCCAGGCAGGACAACTTCACGCCGCATTGCCTGACCTCCCCGTCAGAGAGACGGGTGAAAGCAGCAGAGCCTCCCGATTGCAGACAGGACACTTGCAGATCTTGCCTGGAGTACAGGCTCCATGCGAGGAGGGACCAAGACAGTTAGACCCCAACAGGGAGGGACTTGGCCCTTGCAGGAGGGTCTTGGAGGGCCCAGAGCAGGGTGGTGAGCAGGGTGAGCAGCTTCTTGACATCTGGCCTAGGGACCTCGTGAGGTGAGGTTTTTCGGGTGGAGTGCGGATGTCTTCAGGTTAGCAGAGGCTGGACACACCAATCCCGATGGAGGACTAAGCAGACCCCTGCCTCTGTGGTCAGTGCTGGGAGGCCAGGCAGGACGTGAGGAGGAGTTGAGGACCGAGCATCTCCCCAGCCTAGGACCCGTGGGATTCCCTGGGCAGGTGCGGCCTCTTGTGGGGCCCCTCAGCACTTTTTGTTCAGGCTAGGGTCTTGTTCTGAGTTTCCTTGCAGGTCCCCAGAGGGTAGGGACCAGGCTGTACCAGGGGAAAGGTGAGCACTGCAAGGGAGCCCTGAGGGGACCTCCCGCCACACAAAACTGAGGGGACCTCACAGAGTCCACCCCTCGTACTGTCACAGAAGGCTGAGGGCTGTGCCACAGGATACCCCCGAGCTGCGTCCTCCCTTTCTCTCACAGGAGCTGCAGGAACCAGGAGGCGAAAGCAGAGGTCTGAGGCCCCTGTCCTGAGGTCAGAGAGCAGAGGTGGTCCAGGCAGTACCCGGAGTCAAGGTGAGGAGGGTGCCCTGAGTGTACACCAGGGGCTCCCCATCCCAGAACAGAGGGGACCCCACATGGGCCCAATCCCACCACCTTGTCAGCCTCGGAAGTCTTGGACTGTGCTGACTGCACCCTGGGGAGACACCTCACTTCCTTCTTCAGGTAGCCAGGGGACTGGATGCCCCGGAGGCTTGCGCCTGTGAAGTCTGAGAACACCTTTCAAGAGGAGATGCATAAGTGGCCTGTGGCCGCCCAGGGTGTGGTTTTCAGCTGAGGCTGTTCACAGCCCCTCTCTCCACCATCCAGGCCTGTGGTCCCCGTATGTCCCCATCTGCCCCCCGCCCCCCTCCGCCGCCTCCCTCCTGCCTCAGGCTGTGGTTTGATCCCAGGCATCGCGCTCATGGTCGACATGAGTAAGCTGAGCAAGCTCGAGGAAGAACTTAGGACCCAGGCCCAGGGCCCATTGGAGGCGCAGCTCTTGGGGCCTGAGGCAGGGGAGACTGCAATTGCCCCCCACCCCAGTCTCTGGCCTTGCCCCCGGTAGCTCTGAATGAGATGCTGGCTAACCTGATTAAGTTCCTGCTGCTCTGCATCCGGCCAAGGAGCTGACCTCCCAGGTGGAAATGCTAAAGAAGGTCCTTAGGGATAACCAGGAGCACTTTCTGGTGGTCTTCAGCCAAGCCTCACAGTGCCTGCAGCTGGTCTGTGGTGTGGAGGTGAAGGAGGTGGAACCCAGGGAGCACATCTACATCATGGTCCCCACCGTGGGCCTCACCTATGATATGATGCTGAACAGTGGGCAGGGCCTGCCCAAGGCCGGCCTCCCGGTACTGGTCCTCAGCCTAATCATGTGGAATGGAGACCGTGCCCCTGAGGAGAAGGTCAGGGGAGCACTCAGCAGGATGGGGAGCGGTGTTGAGAGTGAGCACTGCAACTTTGGGGAGCCCAGGGAGCTGCTTACCCACATGTGGGTACAGGAGGGGTACCTGGCATACCGGCAAGTGCCTGAAAGCCACCCTGCCCGCTCCGAGTTCCTGTGGGGTCCCCAGGCCTATGCAGAGACCAGCAAGTGGGACGTCGTGGCATTTCTGCTCAGGGTCCAACAAAGGGCTTTGAGGGCCTTCCCACCCCTGTCTACGTAGCCTGCAAGGGAGGAGGATGAGGCGGGCTGAGCCAGAGCAGCATCCAGGTGATCCTTCCCTCTGTGATTGAAGAGGGAGAGGTCAGCCTTCTCAGACGTGCTGGCCCAGGCCAGTTGGGGAAACTGGTGTATAGCATCTTTGGGTTCCTCTTCTCTATGATGACATGGAGATTCATCTGTTTTCCTTAGAGAACTTTCAAACTTTGATTGTTTTTTTTTTTTTCATGATTGTTTTCATAGAAGGCTAAATAAACTTCAGTGTCTTAACTTAGTGAATGATGTTGATCACAGTGTGTTTGAACTTACCCAGTTTGAGAACAAGAGCTTCGCTGTTTTGTAAAAGAGATTGGAGACTCTTCCATTGTGTTTTGTGGTCCCGAACAGGATGCAATGGAATTGGAATTAGAACTGTTTTGGAAAAGTGAGCTTACGTAGCAGTACTATTGATGGGGGAAGAATTAGATGATAAAAGTAATTGTAGTGAATGCATGGTTCTGTCCTTCTTGTGTGTCATTTTCAAAAACTAAATTATCTCTGTTTATTTGGATTTGCCTGGGTCATTTTAGGAAGTAGCAGATAATGAATTGAGCCCCCTGCTCACTGGCTCGTGTATTCCGAAGATGTTTTTGGAGCCTCTGCTCTGTGAAATGCTGTGTTAGCAGTGGGGACACTAGGAGAAGCAGGACACCCCCACACCTAGAGCGACAGTCTAGGAGCTGCAGTCACATGAGGAAGGTGGAAAGACATGCCATAGTTGCAATGAACAGTGCAACACAGGGCGGGGTGGTGGGGTTACGGGAGGAGTGTTGGAGTGTCAGTGCCTGAGCCAGGGTGGTTTGGGGCTTGGGAAAGCTGGGTTCTTTCTGTGGGAGGTGACTGTGTTGAGGCTGGGTGGTGGCAACCCTCAGAGTTGCAGACAGTGTGTCTTGGGGGTGACGGGAAATTCTGAAGTGGATCGTTGCTGTGAGTGTCCTTTTGCATCTTGGATAAAGCCCAGAGAGATCTCTTTCTTGGGCAGGAAGGAAGGGGCCCTGGCTCTCATCACATTGCTCTTGATCACAGGGGCAAATGAGGTGTTTTCACACCGCATGCTGCTGCTACTGCTGCTAAGCCGCTTCAGTCGTGTCTGACTCTGTGCGACCCCATAGACAGCAGCCCACCAGGCTCCCCCGTCCCTGGGATTCTCCAGGCAAGAACACTGGAGTGGGTTGCCATTTCCTTCTCCAGTGGGTGAAAGTGAAAAGTGAAAGTGAAGTCGCTCAGTCGTATCCGACTCTTAGTGACCCCATGGACTGCAGCCTGCCAGGCTCCTCCATCCATGGGATTTCCCAGGCAAGAGTACTGGAGTGGGGTGCCATTGCCTTCTCCATCATACCCCATATCTGCTAGGAATTCTGCAGAACTTGGTCACACTCCCTTGAAGTGGTGCCCAAGAAATCCACGAAACTACTCTCTTTTTCCTGGACCAGGGGATCCGGATCATAAAGTGTTAATTAGCTTTGAATTATCTTGATTGTATTTGGCCATCATAATCAATGAATTGACCTCTGTTGGGGCTGCAATGAAGGAAAATAACAGTTTGGATGGAAGACCGGCTGAGGCAGAGGCAAAGACTGGTTCTTGCTTCTATTTCCTATAGCAGCTTGGGTCCTGCTGGAACACTCCTTCACACCCAAATTTAACAGGTCCTCTAACTGGAAATGGGGCTTAACAGGTAGCTAAAATGATGAAGAATCTGCTTGCACTGTGGGAGACCTGGGTTCGATTCCTGGGTCAGGAAGATTGCCTAGAGAAGAGCATGGCAACCCACTCCAGTATTCCTGCCTGGAGAATTCCATGGACAGAGGAGACTGGCAGGCTACAGTCCACAGAATTGCAAAGAGTCAGACTGACTGAGTGACAAACACTATAGTCCACTATGGTCTAAGTAGAAAAGTTTCTTAGTTTTATTTATGAAACATCCAGTTTGGCTGATTAGCTATTCCACATCCTATTGAGGGTCATATTCTCTGACATGCCTGGACCACAAAGCAGCCAACCCCATCCCACAGTGGAGAGTGGAGGAGTGTCTGGGGGCAACAATGTGCAAGATTCCTGTCGTGTCATCACAGTGCCAACAGCCGCCAGGCCCTGCGAGCTCTGTACTGTCCCTCAGGCCCATCCTGCAACCCAGCATACGGGGCTCCTCACACATGCTCACCTCCCAGATGAAGAACTCAGGCCACGGGGCTTGGGCATCTTCCCAAGACCACCTGCTAGTGAGGGCCAGGGTGGGCTTAGAGGCCTGGTCTCAATACCTCTGGAGCCCCTGCCCTCCCGCCCAGCCCGGGCTGTGCCCCATCCTTCCGACACCTCACACCTTCCTCTTAGTGCTACAGGATGTCTCTGAGGCGACAAAAAGCAGGCTGGCAGAAGGAAGGGGACAAGGTGAATCAGAAGCACTGTGGGCTGCTCTGCGCTTTGCTGAGAACTGACTCTGTCTGGGGCCAGTGTCTCTGTGCAGTCTGAGGGCAGCGCCCTGTCCTTGCTGCTGCCATGGGGCCTCCTGCCCAAGTGAATGTGCCAGGCTGACCAGCTTCTCACTGAGCAGGAGGGAGGAGGGCCTGACTGTATGGTCCCAGTACCCACTGGGATAAAGCTCCTATAGGAGCCTCCTCCGATATGGGAGGGAAGGTAACACAGGCAGACCCCCGAGGCTCCAGGTCTCTCCAGCTGCAGTGAGGGAGGGGAGCAGCTGCAGGGCCTCTGCACTGGGGACACCAGGGTGGGGATGCCAAGCGCAGGGGCAGGAGAGCTAGGCTGAGAAGGGCAGGCCTTTGACATCATGAGAGCTTGGTGTGTAGTGCCACGTGAACCCACTGCCAGGCCCCAGGTGGTGCCTGGAGGATGGGGACCAGAAAACGCAGCTCCCTCAGGCCCCAGAGGGTGAGGCCGGGCCCCAAGTGGGGTTGGGTGGAGGCAGGAAAGGCCACCTAGCCAAGCTGCCCACAGATATCAGTCTCCGGTCCCCTTCAGAGGAGCCACCAGGGTCATGTTCCAGTCAGATGAACCGACCTGAAGGAATGCCTTGTCAGCCTGTTTAGGAGTGCAAAGGCAAGGGAGCAAGCCCAAGTCGAGGCCTGCAAGCTCCATTCTGGCCACCAGTCCTCAGGCCAAAATTCCCTGGGAGAGCCTCTTCCACAGCCTCTTAGCTCTCCCCTTTCACACACCAGGCTGTGCCCCTCACACAGGGCAAATGACCCTGCTGAGTGGCAGAACTAGGGGGACACCGTCCCTAGGGGGACAGTGCCCTAGGGTCCTCCCACGTGGGCCTTTCCAAGGTGCTGGTCTGTCCCCTACATGGGATTTTGAAGAACAGTGGCCCACAAAGGTCAGAGAACACACATCTCCAAACCCACTGCCCTAACGTCCATGTGCTGTGAAGACAGGTGACTCTCACTTGGGTTTCATCCAGTCCCACACCCAGACTCTCATCCATTTTCAAATACAGGTAGACGGGGGCATCCTTTGGTCACATCTAGCTCAACAACTGAGAATTCTCCCTGGGGGTGAGTGTGTATAAAGGAGACTCCTTGAAAAGTACCTAACCTGTGAGCCAACAAAATCATTCAATGTACCAGCCATCTGGGTAAGGGAGAACAGGTCCACAGTGGTGGTGGGGGCAGGGGCAGGGGCAGGGGTGGAGAAGATCAGAGCTGGCCTCGGAGAGGACCAGTGAAATGCTTGTTTTCAACAGAACAAGCTGTGCCTTGAGCCCCTAGTCAAGTCCTTCAAAGGGCAAGTACCCATGGGACATGCAAGTTGGACATGGGAGGCCAGGACTGGGGATAGCAGAAGTCAAACCACCCCAGTTACGAAAGGAAACAGGACTTCGAGTCAGCCTCCAGGGAGTCTAAATCCAAGTCTGAGACTCTGGGAAGGGGGCAGGGAAAGCACACACCCAGGTGTTCCCAAGGTGAGCCATGAGAGCAGTCTTTATAGGAAGAAATGGAAACTGAAGGCAACAACCCGTAATGTTCAGTGGGATGACGTCTGGGGGTGGGCAGAACTCAGGAGGCTGCGAGTTCAGCAGAGCACCTGGCTGTGCCCTCTTACACGGCATCGTGTGGAGTCCATGTCACGTGTGGAGTCTGTGTCCATGTCTCCTTATTCTCCACCGTCAAGTGGAACATGAGGTCGCTCCCACTGTACTCAAGCACAGCCCTATTCTGGGGAGGGCTTGACCTGGGGGGTGCTGGGGACAGGACAACAGGACTCTGACTTTGGGGCCATCTGAGCGGGACCTACCTACCGGCAGCACCAGTTGGAAGAGACCAAAGCCAGAAGAGGGGCAAGGAGACCGGGATGGCGGTTGGGGGATGGGGTGGGACCAACACCTCAGCTAGGCCATCCAGCCCACTACGGACCCGGTCTTCTGGGAGGGACAGTCGCCAGGAGCCCATCTGACCCCTGAGGTCTCTCTCGGTGGAAACTGAGCCAGGACTCACCAGGGCCTGTCCCTTTAGCAGAAGCCAGCCACAGGCCTGCCCATTGCTAAGGAGGGAGGTGGAGCCAGGGGCACGTTTGTCAACCCATCCAGGGCCTGGCCCCCTGAAACAAGGTGCCTGGCAGCAGATGAGAGCTTTTGCAGGCAACCTGAAACATGTTTTTCTGTACTTTCAGACAAGAAACAAGCTGGGGATCCCATCCCTGTCTACATCCCCCCTCCCCCACACTGGGTGCAGGGCTGCCTCACCACATCAGCTCTGTGACATCATGAAACAATTAAGGGAGCTGACCACTTAATTGGCTGCCAGATTCTAGAACCTCTACAGAGTATTTTTGCCCCCCCCCCCCCCGCCCCCCAACCCTGGCCTGAGGCCCTTCTGCCCTGAGCGTTCACTGCTTGGATAGAGAATGCTCCTGAGCTAGAGTGGCTCCATGGCTAGTCAGAGTTCCAACGAGGCACACAGCCCCGCTGGCCCCATCAACTGATGGGGAGCCCACAGCAGGAGAGAACCCCCCCCCCAATCTTTCCCAATGCAAATGTGTATTCAGGGGAGGTTTTGGCAAAGCAGGGTGACCAACCTGAGAGCCTAGATCTGGGCTCCCAAGACAACCCGCCCCCCCACAGGGCCCAAACCCAGAAACAGCCAACAAGGAAGAGAACAACACCATCCTCAGGCTGTCCTTCCCCAGGAAGCTCTGGATGATCATGGAGGATGCGGCCTTCACCTGTGTGCACTGGAACAACAAGGGAGACACAGTGGTCATCAAGGCAGATCTCTTCCAGACAGAGGTCCTCCAGGGCAGAGGCGTGGACAGGATCTTTGAGACAGACAGCATCCAGAGTTTTATCTGTGAACTGAACCTGTATGAGTTCAGTAAAATCCATCCTTCGGGTAGCTCTGTGGGGAAAAAGAGGATGATGGTAAAGAAGAAAGCCCTTCCAGGGAGACTAGACTAGATGACCCGAGTGCGGGACAGCTTTCGTTTCCCAGGAGAACTGTTTTCTCATGAGAGGGTGGTTAAGGAAAGAGAAGAAAGCAGGGCCTTTAGTGTTCCACAAATCCCCTTAGACAGGATCCACATGGGTGACTCCAGATCCTGAGAGGCCACTTGATGTCAGGGACCTCCAGCAACACCTCAAGTGAGGCCGACCCCAGGGGAGCTCTAGGGAGCACACTCGCTAGGGCCTCTACCTGCCAGGAATGAAAAGACCTTGTCTCCCTCCTTAGGGAAGGCCAGGACTGTGGTGGGGAGGAGGGCAGCGAGGAATGGCTATTCTCCTCCACAATGGCTAAAGTAATCCATGTCCTTTCAGATCTATCACAGCTCCAACTTTCAGAGAGACAAGCCTCTCTTCCTGCAGAACATCCAGACAAAAGGCAACCCCATAACAACTGCTCAGCCCGCCACTGGCACAACAATGACTCCAAAGAGAAAGAAGTGAGCGTTGACGACCAGACACTCTCCTTGATTCCATCACAATGAGTCCACCCAAGAGGCTGACAAGAAGGCCCAGAAGGGAGCCCCAACTGCTCACGGAACCCACGGCCGGCACTCTTTTGTGTTCTGTGGCCTCTGGTTTATGGGCAGTGTAGCCGTGCAGGCCGGGGCAAACCATCTTCCCAGAGAACAGGGCAGCCCCAGTGGAGAGGGTACGTCCAGCAATGCCACGTCTGTACCCCCGGCTACTGCTGGAAGGGACACCACAGGGCAACTGTCCGAGAGCCTCCCAGAGTACCCAGGTTATGGTTCAGTGATGATTGTGTACAGCATCTATTATTCCATCGTGAAGGCGGCCGTTTCACTTGTGGCCCCAAACGAGGCCCCTGAGGTGGAAGAGGAGCAGGAGACCTCAGGTTACAAGTGTGCCCTCTGTGAGCAGTTCGAGAACAACCCCAGTCCCTGAGCTGCCAGGTCCCCAGGGACACTCAAAAGCACTCTCTTGTAATCAAAAATCTAATTCTGGCTCTAATAAAGTAAAGCAAAACTTCACTGGAGTAAATAAAGAATTGAACAAGAACTTTGAGTCTGTGTTCTTTATCTGTCCATGCTATTCAGACATGGCACTGGATGAGCCACATGAGGCTGGAAGCCCACACCCCAGGAAAGCTTCAGTCCAGTCCTCATGGTCCATTTTCATCTGAAGCAGCAGCATTTCACACGCTCGGCCAAGGGTCTGACCCACAAGCTGAGCGCTGAGGCGAACCCAGGACGGACTGGTCCCCGTGCCTTGCCTGCCACTCAGCAGACAGCCCAGCCAGGCTCCTGACCTTGGGGGTGTCACCTTCCATGAGTCATGCACCCTGAAGCAGAAGGGGCTGCTCCTGGGTCCCCCGATGATGCCATAGGTTTCTGATCAGTAGCTGAGAGTCTCCAGCTCCCAATCCAGGGGCCTCCTCAAGAGGTGGGGGTGACCCCACCGGCTAAAGGCCTTGCAAACACATGACCCCAAACCCAAAGACAAGTACGAGGTTTCCACAAGGTGAGCACTAGCCCTTGTTGTTCTGAGCTCACAGCTGTATTTAAGAGCCTGTCTTTGGACGTGGAATAGCCAGGCACCGCATCCAACACACACACTTTGTGAGCCAAGGGACACTTTCCAGCAGGGCAAGGGTCACCTGCAAGGACAAACCACGGCCTGTTTCTGGGCCTGCGGGCCTGTCCAGGTGCTGGAGGCCTTGCCGGCTACTGATGCTCAGCCCAGCCCTTGGCCCTCCCCCATCACCTGCTGGACACTGTTCCAACATTGGGGAGTTTCGACCAGAACATAGAGGGAAAAGCACTAATCGGTTTCTTAACAACACATTCACAACCACCTAGACCGAGCAGGGCCGAAATGAGTGGCGATGCCACTTTTTCATAAAGGTCAAAGTCCCAGAGACTCTCACTGAGTCCAGAGCAGCAACACACAGTGGGAGTCTTGGGCCCGGCCCTGCAGCAAGTGGGCAGCCCACCACTGGGCGGGGTCAATTCAGACTGAACTAGGAGAGCATGTCCAGGGCATGGCGGCGACGGGACAGTGTCACCATGAGAGACTGGTCTCTCAGTCACCTTCCACTTGAGAGCCTAGTCTGGACAGGCCTTCTGCCCAAAGGGGATCAGGTGCTCGAAGATGTCCACCTGGAAGATGGCCTTCCCGGCCCTCCCCGGGGCAGGCTGCAGCAGCCAGTGGGGGTTGGTGAGTGCAGTCAGTACGTCTGTTGCAGGTCAGGCAGCAGGGCTTGATTCTCCAGCTCCTCCACCTCGTCTGGACCTAGGTTTTCTGGGCACAGCAAAGTGACCCCAATGTCCACGAGACCTGCGTGCAAAGACAGGACACAGAAGGAGAACAATGTGATTCAAAGTCACACCTGCTAGAGACTAAGACCGCATTACGGAAGGGAACCTGGGTGAACTGGATCCTCTGTCTGAGCATTTCAGCACGCTCACCTCGGCAAAGGTAATTCAGGGCGAGGCCAAGTGAGGGAGGGAGCAAAGTGAAAGGGAGAGGCCTGGTGCTCCAGGAACTCACCAGGACAGGAGCAGCTCTCAGTCTGACCACTGCAGGCCACAGGGTCAGAGCAGGAGGGCCCTGGTGGGGAGCCTGCAGACATCAGGTCCCCAAGTGATTCACCAGCAGACAGGTGTTGCTGTGGGGCCTCACCCGTGGGGAGTCAGGGGATTTGCTCTGGCTCTGCTGCAGGCAGTGGGGATGGGGAACCCAGGCTGGGTGCTGTGGTGCCTCTCATGTTCTCTGCCGGGCACACACATGCACGTAGGAACATGCACAGAGACAAGTGCCACATGCAGACCTGGATCTGGGTGGGGCTCATCCACTGGAGCTCTCTGCTCCGGCACCTCCCATCAGGCTGCATCCTCCCAGTCCAGTGCCCAATGTGGGTGGCCAGGGTCCTCATAGCACGGGCTGCTACCGCGTTTCCAGGTTCTTGACATTGTTTAAGAAGAAACCTGGATAAGGCTTTCAGAAGGACAGACAGCCAAACTTCATCTCCAAGGGCTCCCAGGGTCTCATGTGGCTGTGGAAACACAGATCCACAAAGGCCAGGAGCCTGACACAGCGGCCTCCAAGCTCACAGCCCTGGGCCGGACATCACCCCATGTGTCTGAGCATCCTCCAAGCCTCCTGACACAGAGGGGAGGGTCGCAGAGGGCTGGTGCCTTCCATCCATCTCCACACTGTCTGTAGACAGGGGTTGGCGAGCCAGAGGACCTGCCCATCACATGTAGTCTGTGGGGAGGTCAGGAAGGAAGGCGGGACAGCAGGAGAGAGGCATGAGGTGAGTCTGAAGACAGAGGGAGTCAAAACCCTGGGAGCAGTCAGGAGGGAGGGCGGCTCCTCTGGCTTCACAGCCCAGGGGCTGGGCTCTGGTCCTCTCCCAGCACAGACAGGCACAGTCCTGGGCTTGGTTTCCCCCAGCCCTGGGCCCCACCCCAACCCTCAGCTCCCTGGCCCCATCACTGCCCATGCTCTGCAGATCCTCCATCTTAGCCCAGGGGTGCTGAGCACAGATCTGTGCTAACCAATCTGGCCTTGACCCCGGGGCTGCCCTGGACCTCAGACACCCTGCCAGGTGTCTTCCCCAGGTGTCTTCACCTTTGGGAGTCACCTTCCTCCCAGCCCTTCCCACACCATGCCCTCTTCTGTCTGCAGACGCACCGGCCCCTGCCCAGAGCCTAGAGGAAGGACAGAGAGCAAAAACAACTGGGACGGACATGTCCTTGCCAGGCCTGGGATGGCACCACGCAAGGATCACAGAATTCAAACCTCAAAAAACCCGCTAGGTTACTGTCACCTCATTCAACTGCTGAGGAGGAGCCGGGGGATAGAGAGATAGCCCATGACTGTAGGGGACATGACCACATGCACCTCCATTCTCACTTCTTTCCTTGTACCTGGTTGGGGTTCCTTGTTTACTGGAAGAGGGTGGAGGCAGAGGAGCAGAGCTGCAGTCCTGAACCTCAGCGGCATCTCAGCACCTTGCAGGGAGCCTCCATTTCCATGTGTCTGTGAGGATGGGGACAAAGTCCCAGAGGCACCCAGCTCAGGGCCTTCCGGGCCTTTCCTTCCCCAAACACAGCAAAGCCACAGTTCTCACAGGCCCACAAGGCCCCACCTGATCTGGCTCCTACCCTAGTGGCCTGCTCTCTTCAGTGCTGGATTCACCCCCGGTAGCTAAGAAGGCCATCCTTCCATCCGTAGAACATTCCAGTGTGTTTCTACCTCAGAGCCTTTGTAAGGTGTGAGGAGTCACATCACGTCCCTTCAGAGTCAGGTGCTGGAGTCTCAATCCCCTGTACCTCGCCGGACCTTACAGACAAAGGAAAGGTCTTCTCAGAGCTGACGGTGGTCAAGTGAGCTCATTAGGATGGAACCTCCTCTAACAGGATGGCTGTCTCCATACAAAGGACACATTTAGAGACAGATAAACACAGAGGAGAACTCTGGGTGAAGAGGAAGGTGGAGCTCTCCAAACCCAGACACGCCCACCATGGCCAGCAAAGCCCCAGAAGTGAGGGGGGAGATATGGGACAGACTCTCCACATCCGTCATGAGAACCAAACGTCAGTCGACACCTTGACCTCAGTTGCTGACCTCCTGCACCAATGCGGTTTGTAGTTTGAGCCACCCAGCCTGTGTGAGCCTGACACAAAACCCCTTCTCCAAAGAAGACTCTTTCTTCAAAGATGACACAGATGTCTGACAGGCACATGAAAAGAAGCTCAACATATGGTCCTAATTATTAGACTAATACAAATCAACACTCCAATGAAGTATCGCCTTACACTGGTCAGAATGGCCATCATCAATAAAACCTGTGAAGAATAAATGCTGGAGAGGGTGCAGAGAAAAGGGAACCCTTGTACATTGTTGGTGAAATGTAAATGGGTACAGTCAATAGGGAGAGCAGTATGGAGGATCCTTAAACAACTACAAACAGAACTACCAGATGATCCAGCAATCCCAGTCCTAAACATATACCTGGAAAAGACAGAAACTCTAATATGAAAAGATACTCGGACCCCAATGTTCATTGCAGCACTATTTACAGCAGACAAGATATGGAAGAAACCCAAATGTCCATCAACGGATGATTGGATAAAGAAGATGTGGTTTGCACGTGCACGTGCATGCACACACACACACACACAGGAATACTGCTCAGCCATGAAAAATAATGAAGTAATACCATCTGTGGCAACACAGATGGTCCTAGAGTATCATATTAAGAGAAGGAAGTCAGAAAGAGAAAGATAAATATTCTATGGTATCACTTATATGTGGAATCTAAAAGACGATACAAATGAAATTATTTACAAAGCAGAAACAGACTCAGAGAACAAATTTATGGTTACCAAAGAGGAAAAGCAGGGGAAGGGATAAATAAGGAGTTTGAGATTAACAGATACACATGACTATGTATAAAATAGGACTACTGTGGTGCTGGGGAAGACTCTTGAGAGTCCCTTGGACAGCAAGGAGATCAAGCCAGTCCATCCTAAAGGAAATCAACCCTGAATATGCATTGGAAGGATTGATGCTAAAGCTGATGGGAAGAGCTGACTCACCTGGGCTCTGTCCTCTCTGTACCTGAGTCTCTTCTCCTCACACCAGGTCCTCAGTCTCTCAGATACCAGGATGTCAGGAAGCCAGGACAGGCCTAGTGTGCTCTTCTCACCCCAGGGGCTCCCAGGGCCAATGACAGGGGCGGGAACCTGGGGTCCCTTGAGTCCTCCTCAGGGACCTCACTTTGTGTCTGGGTAGAAGTTCTGATTCTCTCTCCTCCCTTACTAAGCCCCCACCCCTTATACCAGGACTCTAGTCTCTCTGAGACCCAGATGTCAAGAAGTCTGCTCCCTATACCAGGACCCCAGTCTGAACCCTGTATGTTAGGAAGTCAGACGCCTATATCAGGTCCCCAGTTTGAGACTGGATGTCAGGAAGTCAGCCCCCTATACCAGGTCCCCAGTCTCTCTGAGCCCTGCTGCTGCTGCTGCTGCTGCTAAGTCGCCTCAGTCATGTCTGACTCTGTCTCAGACTGGGGACCTGAAACAGGCGCCTGACTTCCTAACATTCAGGCTTCAGACTGGGGTCCTGGTATAGGGAGCAGACTTCCTGACATCCAGGTCTCAGACTGAGGATCTGAAACAGGCGCCTGTCTTCCTGACATCCGGGCTTCAGATTGGGGTACTGGTACACAGAGCAGACTTCCTGGTCTCTGAGAGACTGGTGTCTTGGTGTAAGTGCTGGGACCTTAGTAGGGGACAGGAGACAATCTGAAGTCCTACCCAGAGACAACTTGAGGTCCCTGAGGAGGACTGATGGAACGCCACAGATCCTTACCACTGTCATCAGTCGTGGGAGCCCCTGGGATGAGAAGAGCACACTAGGTCTGTTCTGACTTCCTGACATCTGGGCCTGTGGGAGACTGGGGACCTGGTGTGAGAAGCAAGGACTCAGGTGGGGAGAGGACAGGGGCCAGTGGAGTCGGCTCTTCCCATCAGCTGACCAATGTACTGGAGCTTCAATTTTAGCATTAGTCCTTCCAATGGATATTCAGAGTTGATTTCGTTTAGGATCGACAGGCTTGGTCTCCTTGCTGTCCAAGGAACTTTCAAGAGGTCCATGAATCAAGGCAAATTGGAAGCGGTCAAACAGGAGATGACAAGAGTAAACATCGACATTCTAGGAATCAGTGAACTAAAATGGACTGGAATGGGTGAATTTAATTCAGATGACCATTATATCTACTACTGTGGGCAGGAATCCCTTTGAAGAAATGGAGTAGCTGTCATAGTCAACAAAAGAGTCTGAAATGCAGTACTTGGATGCAGTCTCAAAGACGACAGAATGATCTCTGTTTGTTTCCAAGGCAAACCATTCAATATCATGGTAATCCAAGTCTATGCCCCAACCAGTAACGCTGAAGAAGCTGAAGATGAACAGTTCTATGAAGACCTACAAGACCTTCTAGAACTAACACCTTCAAAAGATGTCCCTTTCATTACAGGGGAATGGAATGCAAAAGTAGGAAGTCAAGAAATACCTGGAGTAACAGGCAATTTTGGCCTTGGATTACAGAATGAAGCAGGGCGAAGGCTAATAGAGTTCTGCCAAGAGAACGCACTGGTCATAGCAAACACCCTCTTCCAACAACACAGGAGAAGACTCTACACATGGACACCACCAGATGGTCAACACCAAAATCAGATTGATTACATTCTTTGCAGCCAAAGATGGATAAGCTCTATACAGTCAGCAAAAACAAGACTGGGAGCTGACTGTGGCGCAGATCATGAACTCTTTATTGCCAAAGTCAGACTGATATTGAAGAAAGTGGAGAAAACCACTAGACCATTCAGGTATGACCTAAATCAAATCCCTTATGACTATACAGTGGAAGTGAGAAATGGATTTAAGGGACTAAATCTGATAGACAGAATGCCTGATAAACTATGGTTGGAAGTTCATGACACTACAGAAATCAAGACCATCCCCAAGAAAAACAAATGCAAAAAAGCAAAATGGCTGTCTGAGAAGGCCTTACAAATAGCTATGAAAAGAAGGGAAGCAAAAAGCCAAGGAGAAAAGGAAAGATGTATCAATTTGAATGCAGAGTTCCAAAGAATAGCAAGGAGAGATAAGAAAGCCTTCCTCAGTGATCAATGTAAAGAAATAGAGGAAAACAATAGAATGGGAAAGACTAGAGATCTCTTCAAGGAAATTAGAGATACCAAGGGAACATTTCATGCAAAGATGGGCTCAATAAAGTACAGAAATGGTAGGGACCTAACAGAAGCAGAAGATAATAAGAAGAGGTAGCAAGAATACACAAAAGTACCATACAAAAAAGATCCTCATGGCCCAGATAATCACGATGGTGTGATCACTCACCTAGAGCCAGACATCTTTGAATGTGAAGTCAAGTGGGCTTTAGGAAGCATCAGTATGAACAAAGCTAGTGGAGGTGATGGAATTCAAGTTGAGCTTTTCAAATCCTGAAACACAATGCTGTGAAAGAGCTGCACTCAATATGTCAGCAAATTTGGAAAACTCAGCAGTGGCCACAGGACTGGAAAAGGTCAGTTTTCATTCCAATCCCAAAGAAAGACAATGCCAAAGAATGCTCAAACAGATGGTATTACTTCATTATTTTTCATGACTGAGTAGTATTCCTGTGTGTGTCGGGGGGTGGGTGTGTGTGCGTGTGAGCACCACATCTTCTTTATCCACTCATCTGTTGACAGATATTTAGGATGCTTCCATATCTTGTCTGCATTGGGGTGTATGTATCTTTTAATATTAGAGTTTTTGTCTTTTCCAAGCATATATTCAGGAGTGGGATTGCTGGATCATATGGTAGTTCCATTTGTTGTTGTTTAAGGATCTTCCACACTGTTCTTCATATTGACTGTTTCAGTTTATGTTTCCACCAATAGTGTACAAGGGTTCCTTTTTCTCTGCACACTCTCCAGCATTTATTCTTTGTAGGTTTTATTGATGATGGCCTTTCTGACCAGGGTAAGGTGATAGTTCACTGGAGTTTTGGTTTGAATTTGTCTAATAATTAAGAATGTTGAGCATCTTTTCAAGTGCCTGTTAGCCATCTGTGTCATCTTTGGAGAAAGGGTCTTCTTTGGAGTATGGCTTTTGTGTAAGGGTCACACAGGCTGGGTAGCTCAAAGTATGATCCGTGTTGGCTCAGTAGACCAGGAGCCGAGGTCGAGGTGTCAGCTGATGTTGGCTATCATGTGGGCTGTGGGAAGAGTCTGTCCCATTTCTACCCCCTCACTTCCAGGGCATTGCTGACCATGGTGGGTGTGTCTGGGCTTGGAGAGCTCCACCTTCTTCTTCACCCAGAGTTCTCCTGTGTGCCTTTCTGTCTCTAAATGTGTCCTTCATGTGGAGCCTGCGGTCCTGTTAGAGCAGGGTCCATCCTAATGAGCTCACTTGACCTCCATCAGCTCTGTGAAGACCTTTTCTTTGTCTTTAATGTCACGCCAAGGTACTTGGGATTCAGACCCTAGCACCTGACTCTGAGGGGCATGATGTGTCTCCTCACACCCTACAAAGGCCCTGAGGTAGGAAGACACTGGAATGTTCCAAGTATGGAAGGATGATCTTCATGGCTACCAGGGGTGAATCTAGAGGGGAGGAGAGCAGGTCACCAGGGTAGGAGCCAGATCTCATGGGGCCTCACGGGCCTGTGGTAACTGTGGCTCTGCTGTTCTCAGGGGAGGGAAGGCCTGGAAGGCCCTGGGATGGGTTCCTCTGGGACCTTGTCCCCGTCCTCACAGCCATGTGGAAACAGAGGCTCCCTTGGAGGTGCTGAGACACTGCTGAGGTTCAGGCCTGAGGCTCTGCTCCTCAGCCTCCAATTCCCTCCAGTAAACAGGGACCCCCCTCCAGGTAAAAGAAAAGAAATGAGATTGGAGGTGTGTGTGGTCAGGTCCCCTGAAGTCATGGGCTATCTCTCTATCTCTCAGCATCTCCTCAGTCGTGGAACGAGGTGACAGTAACCTAGCGGATTCTTTGAGGTTTGAGTTCTGTGACCCCTGTGTGGTGCCGTCCCAGGCCCTGATGATGACACGGAGTGCATCCATCCCAGTAGTTCCTGCTCTCCTTTGTTCTTTCTCAAGGCTCTGGGCAAGGGCCAGGGTATCAGCTGACAGTGGCGTCTGGGGTGTGGGAAGGGCTGGGAGGGAGGTGGCTCCCAAAGGCATGCAGAAGACACCTGGCAGGGCCATCTGAGCTTCAGGGCAGCCCCAGGGCCAAGGCCAGATTGGTTAGCACGGAACTGCCCTCAGCAGCCCTGGGCTGAGATGGGGGATCTGTAGAGCATTGGCAGGGGTGGGGTTGGGAGCTGAGGGGTAGGGTGGTGGCCTGGGGTGGGGGAAGCCAAGCCCAAGACAGTGCCTCTCTCTGCTGGGAGAGGACCAGAACCTAGCCTCTGGGCTGTGAAGTCAGGGGCTTGCCCTCCCTCCTCAGTGCTCCCCATGTTTCTGGGCCCTCTGTCTTGGAAGTCACCACGTGACTCTCTTCTGCTGTCCTGCCCTCCTTCCTGACCTCCCCACAGCATCCATGTGAATGTGTCCTCTAGATTGCCGTCCACCTGTCAGCAGACCATGTGGAGATGGATGGAAGGAGTCAGACCTCTCTGACAGCACCTGCCCCCATTCTGTGTCAGCAGGCTTGAAAGATGCTCAGGCATGTGGGGCTGAGGTCCGGCCCAGTGCTGAGGTCCAGCCCAGGGCTGTGAGCTTGGAGGCTGCTGTGTCAGGCTTCTGACCTTTGTGGTTCTGTGTTTCCACAGCCACAGGAGGCCCGGAGAGCCCTGTGAGATGAAGTTTAACTGTCTGTCCTTCCAACAGCCTTTTTCAGGTTTCATCTTAAAGAGTGTCAAGACCCTGAAGATGTGGTGGTGGCCCATGCTATGTGGACCCGGCACTGTACCCTGGCCATCCACATGGCACACCGGGACTGGGAGGACGTGGCCTGGCAGGAGCTGCTAGAGCAGAGGCTAAGGATGAGCCCCACCTAGATCCAGGCCTGCTGTGGGATGGGGACAAGTTCAGCTGCAGAGTGATTGCAGGCAAGTGACACCCTGCCCTGCGCTGCCTACACAGCCCCGGGTGCTGCCTTGGATCTCAGCTGGGTTGTGCTCGTTTGTTTTCTGTTGAACTGGTTGGTGGGGGGTGGGGGAATGAGGGTTCTTCAGAGGGACAGCAAGGGTCCCTGGGCTGGGAGATGGTGGCCAAGGTGCCTGACCACCACTCTGTGCCTCAGTCCCCATTTGTGCTCTGAGGCAGAGGTGCATCCAGGTCTGCACATGGCACTAGTCTTTCTGTGTATGTGTCCACACGTGTGTGTGTGTGTGTGTGTGTGTGTGTGTGTGTGTGTGGTGTGTGCCTGGCAGAGACCATGAGAGGCAGGAAAGCACCCAGCCAGGGTTCCACACCCCAACTGCCTGCAACTGGGCTTGAGCAAGTCCCCTGACTCCCCAGGGGTAGGCCCCACAGCAACACCTGTCTTCTGGCAAAATGTTTGGGGACCTGATGTCCACAGGCTCCCCGCTTGGGCCCTTCTGCTCTGCTCCTGTGGCCTGCAGTGGGCAGACTGAGACCTGCCTGTGGCCTGGTGCATTCCTGGAACACCAGGCCTCTCCCTTTCATTTTGCTCCCTCCCTCACTTGGCCTTGCCCTGAATTCCCTTAAGACTCTTGAGAGTCCCTGGGACTGCAAGGAGATCCAACCAGTCCATTCTGAAGATCAGCCCTGGGATTTCCTTGGAAGGAATGATGCTAAAGCTCAAACTCCAGTACTTTGGCCACATCATGCGAAGAGTTGACTCATTGGAAAAGATTCTAATGCTGGGAGGGACTGGTGGCAGGAGAAGGGACGACAGAGGATGAGATGGCTGGATGGCATCACTGACTCGATGGACGCGAGTCTGAGTGAACTCCGGGAGATGGTGATGGACAGGGAGGCCTGGCGTGCTGCGATTCATGGGGTCACAGAGTCGGACACGACTGAGCAAATGAACTGAACTGAACTGAACTTAAGGTGAGCCATCCTGAATTGCTCAGCCAGAGGACCCAATTCACCTCACATCCCCTTCATGATACGGTCTTCATCTCTAGGAGGTGCGACTTTGAATCACCTTTTTGCTTTCTGTGTCCTGTCTTTGCACACAGGTCTTGTGGACAGCGGGGACACTTTCTTGCACCCAGAAAACCTAGGTCCCGATGAGGTGGAGGAGCTGGAGATTCAAGCCCTGCTACCCGACCTGCAATAGAAGTACCTGACAGTGCTCGTCAACCCTAGTTGGCTGTTGCAGCCCTTCCCAGCAAGGAGTGGGAAGGACATCTTCCAGGTGGACATCCCCGAGCATCTGATCCCCTTTGGGCAGGAGGCCTGTCCAGACTGGGCTCTCAAAAGGAAGGTGACTGAGAGATCAGCACATGGTGACACCATGCCCTGGACATGCGATTCTGTCTGAATCTGCCCCACCCTGCGGTGCCTACTTGGTGCAGGGCCGGGTGCAGGGACTCCCCTCATAAGGTGCTGTTCTGGACTCAGCAAGGGTCTCCACGACTTTGACCTTTACAAAATGATGGTGTTGCCACTCGCATTGGCTCTGCTGTGTCTGGGTGCTTGAGAAAAATGTGTTGTTGGGAAACCGGTTAGTGTTTTCCCCTCTTTGTTCTGGTCCAAACTCCCTGATGTTGGAACAGTGTCCACGGGGTGATGAGAGAAGGCTGGGGGCAGGGCTGAGCGTAAGCAGCCAGTGAGGCCTCCAGCTGATAGAGAGTCCCCCAGGCCCAGAAACAAGCCTTGGTGTGTCCTTGCAGGTGACCCTTGCCCTGCTGTAAACTGTTGCTTTGCTCACAAGGCCTGCATGTTGGACACACTGCCTGTCCGCATCATGTCCAAACACAGGCTCGTCAATACAGCTGTGAGGGCAGGGCCAAAAGGGCCGCTGTTCACCTTGTGGGAACCTGTACTTGTCTTTGGGTTTGGGGTCATGTGTTTGCAAGGCTCTTGGCGGGTGGGGTGAGTGACCCCACTTTCTGCTGAGCATCTTGGGGAGGCCCATGGATTGGTAGTTGGAGATGCTCAGCTGCTGATCAGAAACTTGTGGTATCCTTGGGGGATCCTTGAGGAGCACCTTCTGCTTCAGGCTGCATAACTCATGGAAGGTGACACCCCCATGGACAGGAGCCAAGGCCCAAGAACCAGTCCATCCTGTGCTTGCCTCGTCATTCAAATCAGCAACCACACTCTTGGCCGAGTGCGTGAAATGTTGCTGCTTCAGAAAAAAGGAACCATGGGGTCCAGATCGAAGACTGTCTGCAGCATGGGCTTCCAGCCTCACTGGGCTCACCCTGTGCCATGTGAATAGCATGGACAGATAGAAAGAACACAGACTCGCAGTTCTCATTTGATTCTTTACTCCTGTGGAGTTCTGCTTTACTTTATTAGACCAGAAATCAACTTTTGATTACAAGAGAGGGCTTTTGAGTGCCCCTAGGGATCTGGCAGCTCAGGGGTTTTGTTTGTGCTTGAGCAATGACACCACCCTTATGGCAGAAAGTGAAGAGGAACTAAAAAGCCTCTTGATGAAAGTGAAAGAGGAGAGTGAAAAAGTTGGCTTAAAGTTCAACATTCAGAAAACGAAGATCATGGCATCTGGTCTCATCACTTCATGGGAAATAGATGGGGAAATCGTGGAAACAGTGTCAGACTTTATTTTTTAGGGCTCCAAAATCACTGCAGATGGTGATTGCAGCCAATAAATTAAAAGATGCTTACTCCTTGGAAGGAATGTTATGACCAACCTAGATATCATATTAAAAAGCAGAGACATTACTTTGTCAACAAAGGTCCGTCTAGTCAAGGCTATGGTTTTTCCTGTGGTCATGTATGCGTGTGAGAGTTGGACTGGGAAGAAAGCTGAGCACCAAAGAATTGATGCTTTTGAACTGTGGTGTTGGAGAAGACTCTTGAGAGTCCCTTGGACTGCAAGGAGATCCAACCAGTGCATCCTAAAGGAGATCAGTCCTGGGTGTTCATTGGAAGGACTGATGCTGAGGCTGAAACTCCAATACTTTGGCCACCTCATGCAGAGTTGACTCATTGGAAAAGACTCTGATGCTGGGAGGGATTTGGGGTAGGAGGAGAAGGGGACGACAGAGGATGAGATGGCTGGATGTCATCACCAACTCGATGGACATGAGTTTGGGTAAACTCCGGGAGTTGGTGTTGGACAGGGAGGCCTGGCATGCTGCAATTCATGGGGTCACAAAGAGTCGGACACGACTGAGCGACTGAACTGAACTGAACTGAACTGAATGGGACTGGATGCCATAATCATCATTTTTTTGAATGTTGTGTTTTAAGCCAGCTTTTTCACTCCCATCTTTCACCTTCACCAAGAAGCTCTTTTATTCCTCTTTGCTTTCTACTATTAGGGTGGTGTCATCTACATATCTGAGGTTATTGATATCTCTCCCGACAATCTTGAATCCAGCTTAAACTGGTACCCAAACAAATATATGTACATGCATGTTCCCAGGTTGTGCAAGTGGAAAGAGCCCACCTGCCAATATAGGAGGAGTAAGAGACATGGGTTTGGTCCCGGAGTTGAGAAGATTTCCTGGAGGAGAGTATGGCAACCCACTCCAGTACTCTTGCCTGGAGTGTCCCATGGACAAAGGAGCCTGGCGGGTTACCATCTATGGAGTGACAAAGAGTGGGACACGAGTGAAGCGACTTAACACACACATGTTCATGCAGCACATCCAACTGCCTAAAGTGGAATAAGCTGAGATATCCCTGGTTGCTCAGTCAGTAAAGGATCCATCTGCAATGAGGGAGATCTGGGATCTTGCCTGAGATGAGAAGATGCCCTGGAGCAGGGAACGACTACTGACTCCAATATTCTGGCCTGCAGAATTCCATGGAATGTATATAGTCCATAGGATTGCAAACAGTTGGACACATTGAGAGAGAGAAACAATGGGAGACACACAAAAAGAGACACTGTGAGAGTCACACAGGGACACACACACAGAGAGACACACACACACAGACACACACTGAAAGGGACACACACACTGAGATTTAGCCATGCAAACTGAGAGAGACAGACCAACACACACACACAAACATACTGAGAAAGACACACACATGAGAGAGAGACACACTGTGAAAGAGTCAACACACAACATACAGAGACAGAAACACACTGAGAAACACACACACTGAGAGAGAGAGAGACATCCACATTGAGATGGAGAAATACACACTGAGAGACACATATGCTGAGAGAGACTTAAACACTTTAGAGAGTCACAAACACTGAGAGACACAAGCAGAGACACATAGAGACACATAATGCAGAGACACACACAGAGAGTCATACACATACAGAGAGAGACACACATGCACACTGACACACACAAACTGAGAACCAGATACTCTCACACTGAGAGGCACACACAAAGAGACACAGAGACACACACACTAAGAGAAACAAGCAAACACATTCTGAGAGAATGGCACAAACACTGAGAGAGACATACACACTGAGAGAGTCACAAACACTGAGAAACACACACACAGACACATACAGACACACAATTGAGAGATACACACATTGAGAGACATACCCTTAGAGAGAGAGGAAAACAAAACACGGACACACACACACAATGAGAACAAGACAGACTTACACTGAGAGAGACACACAGAGAGACACAGAGAGAGAGAGAGAAAGACAAAAACACACTGAGAAACACACACAGAGACACACAGGGACATGCAAACTGAGAGGGACAAACACACTGAGAGACACACACACTGAGAGAAATACACATACAGAGAGAGAGACACACACATGCTAAGAACCAGACACACTCACAATTAGAGA
Source organism: Budorcas taxicolor (assembly GCF_023091745.1). Taxonomy (NCBI): domain Eukaryota; kingdom Metazoa; phylum Chordata; class Mammalia; order Artiodactyla; family Bovidae; genus Budorcas; species Budorcas taxicolor. The sequence continues at coordinate 63,626,037 of NC_068935.1, read as the reverse complement.
GACACACTGAGAGAGACACATACTGAGAAAGAGAGAAAAACACACTGAGAGACACACATACTGAGAGACACACACAGATATACAGAGACAAGCAAAATGACAGGGGCACACACACTGAGAGACACCCTCATCCAGGAAGAGACACACACTCATGAGAGAAACACACACACACACACTGAGGGAGAGAAACTTAAACACAGAGAGTGAGACACACATTCACACACTGAGAGAGATACACACACACACTGAGAGGGAGACACACACAACTTACAGGGAGAGACACACACATTGAGAAACACACACAGACACTACCAAAGAGACCCACAGCACTGAGGCAGACACACAATGAGACAGAAACACACACACGGAGAGAGAGACACATTGGGAGACACACAAACAGAGACATTGTGAGAGTCACACAGAGACACACACACTGAAAGGGGCATACACACACTGAGAGTTAGCCATGCACACTGAGAGAAAGACAAACACACAAACACACACTGAAAAAGACACACACAAGGGAGAGACACTCACTTTGAAAGTGTGAACACACAACATACAGAGACACACACAGAGAGAGAGACATCCACACTGAGGAGAAACACACTGTGAGAAACACACACACTGAGAGAAACATACACACTAAGAGAGAGACACAAACATTGTGAGCCACACATAGTGACACACAGAGTAACACACACAGAGACACACACACAAACACACACACACTTGGAGACATACACATACAGAGAAAGACACACATACACACTGAGAGAGAGACATCCACAATGAGAAAGAGAAACACACACTGAGAGATGCACATACTGAGAGACACACACACAGAGAGACCTAAATAATTAGAGTCACAAACACTGAGAGACACACACAGAGACACATAGAGACAGAAAACAGACAGACAAACACACTGAGAGTCAAACAGATACAGAGAGAGACACATGCACACTGACACACACACACTGAGAATCACACTCACACTGAGAGAGACACACACAGAGACACACACCCACCGAGAGAGATGCACAAACACTGAGAGACACACACACTATATGAGAGTAGACACACACACTGTGTAAGATTGAACACAAAATATACAGAAACACACACTCATTAAGAAAGACACACACACACACACCATGAAAGAGAGACTTCCACAATGAAAGAGAGAAACACACAGTGAGAGACACACACAGACACTGAGAGAGACATACAAACTCAGTCACACTCCATGAGAGACCCACACAGAAAGACATAGAGACACACACACTGAGAGTCATACCCATACAGAGAGAGACACACACACACACTGAAAGAGACATACACAGTGAGAGAGAGTAACACACACTGAGATACACCCAGAGACACATAGAGACACACACTGAGACATACACAATCTGAGAGACATACCCTTAGAGAGAGAGAGAAAACAAAAACACGGACACACACACACACACTGAGAGAAACACACACACTGAGAGAAACACACACACTGAGAGAGAGACAAAAACACACTGAGACACACACACAGAGACACAAAGAGACATGCAATCTTAGAGGGACACACACACTGAGAGACATACACATACAGAGAGGCACACACACACACGCTAACAACCTGACACACTCACAATGAGAGAGACACACTGAGAGAGAGAGAAAAACACACTGAGAGACACACATACTGAAAGACACACACAGAGACAGGGAAACTAACAGGGACACACACACACTGAGAGAAACACACACACTGAGAGAGAGACAAAAACACACTGAGACACACACAGAGACACAAAGAGACATGCAATCTTAGAGGGACACACACACTGAGAAACATACACATACAGAGAGGCACACACACACACGCTAACAACCTGACACACTCACAATGAGAGAGACACACTGAGAGAGAGAGAAAAACACACTGAGAGACACACATACTGAGAGACACACACAGAGACAGGCAAACTAACAGGGACACACACACACTGAGAGAAACACACACACTGAGAGAGAGACAAAAACACACTGAGACACACACAGAGACACAAAGAGACATGCAATCTTAGAGGGACACACACACTGAGAGACATACACATACAGAGAGGCACACACACATGCTAAAAACCTGACACACTCACAATGAGAGAGACACACTGAGAGAGACACACACTGAGAGAGAGAGAAAAACACACTGAGAGACACACATACTGAGAGACACACACAGAGACAGGCAAACTAACAGGGACACACACACTGAGAGACACCCTCATCCAGGAAGAGACACACACTCATGAGCACAAGACACAAGACACACACAGAGGGAGAGAAACTTAACCACAGAGAGTGAGACACACATTCACACACTGAGAGAGAGACACACACAACTTAGAGGAAGAGACACACACATTGAGAAACACACAAAGACACTACCAAGGAGACCCACAACACTGAGGCAGACACACAATGAGACAGAAACACACACACACAGACACACTGGGAGACACACAGAGACATCGGGAGAGTCACACAGAGACACATCCACAGCGACGCACACACACACTGAAAGGGACACACACACTGAGAGTTAGACATGCACAATGAGAGACACAGACAAACACACATACACTGAAAAACCCACACACAAGAGAGAGACGCTCACTGTGAAAGTGTGAACACACAACATACAGAGAAACACACACACTGAGAGACAAACACACTGAGAGAGAGAGACATCCTCACTGAGAAGAAACACACTGTGAGAGACAAACACACTGAGAGAAACATACACACTGAGAGAGACACGCACTCTGAGCCAGACTCAGTAACACATAGAGGCACACACACTGAGACACACACACACACACATAGAGACAAACAAATACAGAGAGACACACACACACACACTGAGAGAGACATCCACACTGAGAGAGAGAAACAAACACTGAGAGACACACACATTGAGAGAGACTTAAATAATTCGAGAGAGTCACAAACACTGAGAGACACACACAGAGTAACAGACAACGGACAGAAACACACTCTGAGAGTCATACACATACAGAGAGAGACACACGCACACTGACACACAGACACACACTGAGAATCAGACACATTCACACTGAGAGAGACACACACACTAGATGAGACTAGACACACACATTGTGTAAGATTGAACACAAAACATGCAGAAACACACACTCATTGAGAAAGACACACAGTGCAACAGAGAGACATTCACAATGAGAGAGACACCCACATTGAGAGACACACACTCTGAGAGACATACACATACATAGAGAGACACACACAGACTGAGAGACACACACACACACTGAAAGAGACATACACACTGAAAGAGAGTCACAAACACTGAGAAACACACACAGACACATACCGACACACAACTGAGAGATACACACACTGAGAGACATTCCCTTACAGAGAAAGGAAAACAAAAACACAGACACACACACACACTGAGAACCAGACACACCCACACTGAGAGAGACACACATACTGAGAGACACACACAGAGACACACAGAGACATGCAAACTGAGAAGGACACACACACTGAGAGACATACACATACAGAGAGAGGCAGACACACACACGCTAAGAACCAGACACACTCACAATGAGAGAGACACACTGAGAGAGACACTCACTGTGGGAGAGAGAAATCACACTGAGAGACACACATACTGAGAGAAACACACAGAAACACACAGAGACAGGCAAACTAACAGGGACATACACACTGAGAGACACCCTCAACCAGGAAGAGACACACACTCCTGAGAGAAAGACACACACACACACACACACACACACACACTGAGGGAGAGAAACTTAAACACAGAGAGTGAGACACACATTCACACATTGAGAGAAAGAGACACACACAACTTACTGGGGGAGATACACACATTGATAAACACACACAGACACTATGAAAGAGACCCACAACACTGAGGCAGACACACAATGAGACAGAAACACACATGGAGAGAGAGACACAGTGGGAGACACACAAACAGAGGCATTGTGAGAGTCACACAGAGACACACACACTGAAAGGGACACACACACACTGAGAGTTAGCCAGGCACACTGAGAGAGATAGATACACAAACACACACACTGAAAAAGACACACACAAGAGACAGACACTCACTGTGAAAGTGTGAACACAGAACATACAGAGACACACACACTGAGAGAGAGACAACCACACTGAGAAGGAGAAACACACAGTGAGAGACACAGACAGACATTGAGAGAGACATACACACTCAGAGTCACAAATCATGAGAGACCCACAGAGAGAGACACAGAGACACACACACTGAGAGACATACACATACAGGGAGACACATACACACACTGAGAGACACACCACACTGAAAGATACATACACGGTGAGAGAGCATCACAAACACTGAGAAACACACACAGAGACACATGCAGACACACAACTGAGAGATACACATACTGTGAGATATATCCTCATATATAGAGAAACACAAAAACACGGACACATACACACTGAGAACAACACAGACTCACACTGAGAGAGACACACACGCTGAGAGAGAGACACACAGGGACAGAGACATACACACTGAGAGAAAGTCACAAACACTGAGAAACACACATATAGACACACAATTGAGAGATGCACACACTGAGAGACATACCCTTAGAGAGAAAAACAAAAACATGGACACACACACACACCCTTAGAACAAGACAGACTCACATTGAGAAGGCACACACACTGAGAGAGACACACACATGGAGAGAGACATACATACTGAGAGTCACAAACACTGAGAAACACACACACAGACACACAACTGAGAGATACACACACTGAGAGACATACCCTTACAGAGAGAGAAAAACAAAAAAGAGGACACACACACACACTGAGAACATGACAGACTCACACTGAGAGAGACTCACACACTGAGAGAGATACACATATGGAGAGAGACATACACACTGAGAGACAGTCACAAACACTGAGAAATACACATACAGACACAATTGAGAGATACACACACTGTGAGATATACCCTTAGAGAGAGAGAAAAACAAAAACACAGAAACATACACACACGGAGAACAAGACAGACTCATACTGAAAGACACACAAACACTGACAGAGACACACACACTGAGAGACATCCACATACAGAGAGAGACATCCACAAACATGCTAAGACACACTCACAATGAGAGAGACACACTGAGACACACACTGAGAGAGAGAGAAAAACACACTGAGAGACCCACATACTGAGAGACACACATGCTGAGACACACACACAGAGACACACAGAGACAGGCAAACTGAAAGCGACACACACACTGAGAGACACCCTCTTCCAGGAAGAGACACACACTCCTGAGAGTAAGACACACACACACACACACACTGAGGGAGAGAAATGTAAACACAGAGAGCGAGACACACATTCACACTCTGAGAGAGACACACACACTTAGAGAGAGACATGAACAACTTAGAGGAAGAGAAACACACATTGAGAAACACACAGAGACAGCACCAAAGTGACCCACAACACTGAGGCAGATACACAATGAGACAGAAACACACACATGGAGAGAGAGACACACACTGAAAGGGGCACACACACACTGAGAGTTAGCCATGCACACTGAGAGAGACAGACAAGCACACACACACACACACACACACACACACTGGGAAAGACACACACGAGAGAGACACTCACTTTGAAAGTGTGAACACACAACATACAGAGACACACACAAACTGAGAGACACACACACTGAGAGACAGAGAGACATCCACACTGAGAAGTAGAAACACACTGTGAGAAACACACATACTGAGAGGAACATACACACTGAGAGAGACACACAAACATTGTGAGCCACACATAGTGACACATAGAGACACAAATACAAAAACACACACACAAACACACACACTTAGAGACATACACATACAGGGAGAGACACACACACACTGAGAGAGACATCCACACTGAGAGACACACACACTGAGAGAGACTTAAATAATTCAAGAGAGTCACAAACACTGAGAAACACAAACAGAGACCCATAGAGACAGACGACGAACAGACACACATACTGAGAGTCATACACATACAGAGATAGACACACACACACTGACACACACACACAGAATCAGACACACTCACACTGAGAGAGACACACACACACAGAGACACACATACTCAGAGAGAGGCACACACACTGAGAGAGAGACACACACACTGAGAGACACCCTGATCCAGGAAGAGACACACACTCCTGAGAGCAAGTCTCACACACACACACTTAGGGAGAGAAACTGAACCAGAGAGAGCGAGATGCACATTCACACACTGAGAGAGAGACACACACACATTGAGAGAGAGACACACACAACTTAGAGGGAAAGACACACACATTGAGAAACACACACAGACACTAACAAAGAGACTCACAACACTGAGGCAGACACACAATGAGACAGAAACACACATGGAGAGGGAGACACACTGTGAGACACACAAACAGAGACATTGTGAGAGTCACACAGAGACACACACTGAGAGACACACACAATGAAAGGGACACACATGCTGAGAGTTGGCCATGCACACTGAGAGAGATAGACACACAAACACACACACTGAAAAAGACACACACAAGAGAGAGACACTCACTGTGAAAGTGTGAACACACAACTTACAGAGACACACACACTGAGAGACACATACACTGAGAGAGAGAGACAACCACACTGAGAAGGAGAAACACACATTGAGAGACACACACACTGAGAGACATACACATACAGGGAGAGACATACACACACTGAAAGAGACATACACACTGAGAGAGAGTCACAAACACTGAAAAACACACACACAGACACATACAGATACAAAACTGAGAGACACACACTAAGAGACATACCCTTACAGAGAGAGAGAAAAAAAAAAACACGGAGACACACACACACACTGAGAACCAGACACATTCACACTGAGAGAGACACACACACTGAGAGAAAGACAAAAACACACTGAGAGAAACACACAGAGACACACAGAGACATGCAAACTGAGAGAGACACACACTGAGAGACATAAACATACAGAGAGAGGCACACACACACACACTAAGAACTAGACACTCTCACAATGAGAGAGACACACTGAGAGAGACACACCGAGAGGGAGGGAGAAAAACACACTGAGAGAAACACATAATGAGAGATACACACAGAGGCACACAGAGACAGTCAACTAACAGGGACACACACATTGAGAGACACCCTCATCCAGGAAGAGACACACGCTCCTGAGAGCAAGACACACACACATACACACACACACTGAGGGAGAGAAACTTAAAGACAGAGAGTGAGACACACATTCACACTCTGAGAGAGACACACACACACTGAGAGAGAGACATGCACAACTTAGAGGGAGAGACACACACGTTGAGGACACACACAGACAGCACCAAAGAGACCCACAACACTGAGGCAGACACACAATGAGACAAAATCACACATATGGATAGAGGATACACTGGAGAGACAAACAGACACACACACACAGACACACACTGAAAGGGACACACACACCGAGTGTTAGCCATGCACACTGAGAGAGATAGACAAACACACACACACTGATAGACACACACAAGAGAGAGACATTCATCGTTAAAGTGTGAACACACAACATACAAAGACACACACACACTGAGAGACAAACACACTGAGAGAGAGAGAGACATTGACACTGAGAAGGAGAAACACACTGTGAGAGACATACACACTGAGAGAAACGTACACACTGAGAAGGAGACACAAACATCGTGAGCCACACAGACTGACACATAGAGACACACACACACTTACAGACAGACACATACAGAGAGTGACACACACACACACACTGAGAGAGAGAGACATCCACACGGAGAGAGTGAAACACACACTGAGAGAGACTTAAATAATTCGAGAGAGCCACAAACTCTGAGAGACAAACACAGAGACACATAGAGACAGACAACAGACAGACACACACACTGACAGTCATACACATACAGAGAGAGACACACACACACTGAAACACAAACACTTAGGATCAGACACATTCACACTGAGAGAGACACACACAGAGAAGCACAGAGACACACACTCTCAGAGAGAGAAGCACAAACACTGAGAGAGAAACACACTGAGAGGCACACTCAAACTAAGAGTGACACACAACACTATATGAGAGTAGACACACACACTGTGGAAGATTGAACACAAAACAACAAAAACACATACTAATTGAGAAACACACACACACACTGTGAAAGAGAGACATCCACAATGAGAGAAACACATAGTGAGAGACACACACAGACACTGAGAGAGACATACACACTCAGTCACACACCATGAGAGACCCACACAGAGAGACATAGAGACACACACATTGAGAGACACACACAAGACACACAGACAGGCAAACACACAGGGACACACATACTGAGGGACTTACACATACAGCGGGAGAAACACACATTCCTGGGAGCAAACAAACACAAAAACTGAGAGTCAGACTCACACTGAGAGAGACACACACACAGACAGATACACACATTCAGAGACTCAAAACCCATAGAGAGACACATGCAGAGACACGCAGAGACAGGCAAACTGAGAGAGACACATACTGAGAGACATACACATACAGAGGGAGAAATATACACACACACCCTGAGAACAAGGCACACTCACAATGAGGGAAACACACTGACAGAGACACACTGAGAGAGATACAAAAACATAATGAGAGGGACACACCGAGAAAGACACAAACTGAGAGAGACAGAAAAACACACTGAGAGACAAATATACAGAGAGACACACACAGAGACAGGCAAAATGACTGGGAAACACACACTGAGAGAAACTCTCATCCAGGAAGAGTCACACACTCCTGAGCGCAAGACACACACAAACCCTGAGAATCAGACACACTCACACTGAGAGAGACAACACACTGAGACAGACACACATACAGAGAGTCAAAACACACTGAGAGAAACACACAGAGACACACAGAGACATGCAACCTGAGAGGGACACACACCCTGAGAGACACACACATACAGTGGGAGAAACACACACTCCTGAGAGCAAACAAACACAAACACTGAGAATCAGACACACTCACACTGAGAGAGACACACACACACAGAGACACACTCATTCAGAGACTCAAAGCACACTGAGAGACTCATACAGAGAAAAACAGACACATGCAAATTCAGAGAGACATACACACAGAGAGACATACACATACACTGGGAGAAACACACACACACACTAAGAACCTGGCACACTCACAATGAGAGAGACACACTGACAGAGACACACACTGAGAGACAGGGAAAAACAAAATGAGAGAGAAACACTGAGAGAGACACACTGAGAGAGAGAGTAAAACACAAAGAGACACACATGCTGAGAGACACACATACAGAGAGACAAGCCCAGAGAAACACAGACACAGCAAACTGACTAGGACACACACACTGAGAGACACCCTCATCCAGGTAGAGTCACACACTTCTGAGTGCAAGACACACACAAACCCTGAGAATCAGACACACTCACTCTGAGAGAGACAACACAACGAGACACACACACACACATTCAGAGAGTCAAAATACACTGAGATAAAAACACAGAGAGACTCAAACTCAGAGGGACACACACACTGAAAGACACACACATACAGTGGGAGAAATACAGACACACACTAAGAACCAGGCACACTCACAATGAGAGAGACACACTGACAGAGACACACACTGAAAGACAGAAAAACACACTGAGAGACACACATTCTGAGAGAGACACACAATGATAGAGTGTTAAAAACACACTGAGAGAAACACACAGACACACACAGGCAAAATCACTGGGACACACACACTGAGAGACATACACATACAGCTGGAGAAACACACATTCCTGAGAGCAAACAAACACAAACTCTGATAATCAGACACACTCACACTGAGAGAGACACACACAGAGAGAGACACATGCATTCAGAAACTCAAAACACAATGAGAGACTCATACAGAGGCAAACAGACACATGCAAATTCAGAGAAACACACACAGTGAGACATACATACATTGGGAGAAACAGACACACACACTAAGAACCAGACACACTCACAATGAGAGAGACACACACGCACAGAGATACACACTGAGAGACAGGGAAAAACAAAATGAGAGAGACACACTGAGAGAGACACTCACTGAGAGAGAGACACACTGAGAGAGAGAGAAATACAAACTGAGAGATACATATGATGAGATACACACATACACAGAGACAAGCCCAGAGACACACAGACACAGCAAGCTGACAAGGATACGCACACTGAGAGAACCCTCATCCAGGAAGAGTCACAGACTCCTGAGCGCAAGACACACACAAACCCTGAGAATCAGACACACTCACACTGAGAGAGACAACACACTGAGACAGACACACACATTCAGAGAGTCAAAACACACTGAGAGAAACACACAGAGACACGTAAACTGAGAGGGACATACACACTGAGAGACACACACAGTGGCACGTAAAATGAGAGGGACACATACACTGAGAGACACACACTTACAGTGGGAGAAATGCAGACACACAGTAAGAACCAGGAACACTCACAATGAGAAGACACACTGACAGAAACACACACTGAAGGAGACAGAAACACACAGAGACACACATCCTGCGAGAGAAACACACTGAGAGAGTGTTAAAAACACACTGAGAGAAACACACAGAGACACACAGAGACATGCAAACTGAGAGGGACACACACACTGAGAGACATACACATACAGTGAGAGAAACACACAGAGACACACAGAGACATGCAAACTGACAGGGACACACACAGTGAGAGACACCCTCATCCAGGAAGAGAAACACTCCTGAGAGCAAGACACCCGCAAACACTGAGAATCAGACACACTCACACTGAGAGGGACACACACACTGAGAGAGAATGAAAAAACACTGAGAGACACACACAGAGACACACAGAGACATCAAACTGAGAGGGACACACACACTGAGAGATATACTCATACAGTGAGTGAAACACACACTCCTGAGAGCAAACAAACACAAACACTGAGAATCAGACACACTCACACTGAGACAGAAACACACACTAGAGAGACACACTTATTGGGACAGACACACATACAGAGAGTCAAAAGACACTGAGAGACACACACCTACAGAGAGACACACACAGAGACACACAGAGAGGCAAACTCACTGGGACACACACACTCAGAGACATACACACACAGTGGGAGAACCACACGCTCCTGAGAGCAAACAAACACAAACACTGAGAATCAGACACACTCACACTGAGAGAGACACACACACACAGAGACACACACATTCAGAGACTCAAAGCACACTGAGAGACTCATACAGAGAAAAACAGACACATGCAAATTCAGAGAGACATACACACAGAGAGACATACACATACACTGGGAGAAACACACACACACACTAAGAACCAGACACACTCACAATCAGAGAGACACACTGACAGAGACACACACTGAGAGGCAGAGAAAAACAAAATGAGAGAGACACAATGACAGAGACACTCACTGAGAGAGAGACACACTGAGAGAAAGAGAAAAAGACACTGAGAGCACACATGCTCACAGACACACATACAGAGTGACAAGGCCAGAGACACACAGACACAGCAAACTGACAAGGGCACACACACTGAGAGAGACCCTCATCCAAGACGAGTCACACACTCCTGAGCGCAAGACACACACAAACCCTGAGAATCAGACACACTCACACCGAGAGAGACACACACACTGAGACAGACACACTTATTGAGAGAGACACACACAGAGAGTCAAAAGACACTGAGAGACACACACATACAGAGAGACACACACAGAGACACACGGAGAGGCAAACCTACTGGGAGACACACCCTGAGAGACATACACACACCGTGGGAGAAACACACACTCCTGAGAGCAAACAAACACAAACACTGAGAATCAGACACACTCACACTGAGACACACACACACACACACATTCAGAGACTCAAAGCACACTGAGAGACTCATACAGAGACAAACAGACACATGCAAATTCAGAGAGACATACACACAGAGAGACATACACATACATTGGGAGAAACATACACACACACTAAGAACCAGACACACTCACAATCAGAGAGACACACTGACAGAGACACACACTGAGAGGCAGAGAAAAACAAAATGAGAGAGACACAATGACAGAGACACTCACTGAGAGAGAGACACACTGAGAGAGAGAGAAATACAAACTGAGAGATACATATGATGAGATACACACATACACCGAGACAAGCCCAGAGACACACAGACACAGCAAACTGACAAGGGCACACACACTGAGAGAGACCCTCATCCAGGACGAGTCACACACTCCTGAGCACAAGACACACACAAACCCTGAGAATCAGACACACTCACACTGAGAGAGACACACACACTGAGACAGACACACTTATTGAGAGAGACACACCCACACAGAGTCAAAAGACACTGAGAGACACACACATACAGAGAGACACACACAGAGACACACGGAGAGGCAAACCTACTGGGAGACACACCCTGAGAGACATACACACACCGTGGGAGAAACACACACTCCTGAGAGCAAACAAACACAAACACTGAGAATCAGACACACTCACACTGAGAGAGACACACACACACAGAGACACACACATTCAGAGACTCAAAGCACACTGAGAGACTCATACAGAGAAAAACAGACACATGCAAATTCAGAGAGACATACACACAGAGAGACATACACATACACTGGGAGAAACACACACACACACTAAGAACCTGGCACACTCACAATGAGAGAGACACACTGACAGAGACACACACTGAGAGACAGGGAAAAACAAAATGAGAAACACTGAGAGAGACACACTGAGAGAGAGAGAAAAACACAAAGAGACACACATGCTGAGAGACACACATACAGAGAGACAAGCCCAGAGAAACACAGACACAGCAAACTGACTAGGACACACACACTGAGAGACACCCTCATCCAGGTAGAGTCACACACTTCTGAGTGCAAGACACACACAAACCCTGAGAATCAGACACACTCACACTGAGAGAGACAACACACTGAGACAGACACAAACATTCAGAGAGTCAAAACACACTGAGATAAATACACAGAGGCAGGCTAACTTTGAGGGACTCACACACTGAGAGACACACACATTTGGTGGGAGAAATACAGACACACACTCAGAACCAGGCACACTCACAGAGAGACACACACTGAGAGAGAGAAAAACACACTGGGAGACACACATCCTGAGAGAGACACACACTGAGAGAGTGTTAAAAACACTCTGAGAGAAACACACAGAGACATAGAGACATGCAAACTGACAGGTACACACACACTTAGACACATGCACATAAAGTGGGAGAGACACACACACGCACAAAAAGCTACGCACACTCACAATGAGAGAAACACACTGACAGAGACACACAGAGAGAGAGAAACACAATTAGAAAGACACACTCAGAGAGAAGCACACTGAGATAGAGAGAGAAACACACTGAGTGACACACATGCTCTGAGACACACATACAGAGAGACAAGCCCAGAGAAACACAGACACAGCAAACTGACAAGGATACGCACACTGAGAGAAACCCTCATCCAGGAAGAGTCACAGACTCCTGAGTGCAAGACACACACAAACCCTGAGAATCAGACACACTCACACTGAGAGAGACAACACACTGAGACAGACACACACATTCAGAGAGTCAAAACACACTGAGAGAAACACACAGAGACACGTAAACTGAGAGGGACATACACACTGAGAGACACACACAGTGGCACGTAAAATGAGAGGGACACATACACTGAGAGACACACACTTACAGTGGGAGAAATGCAGACACACAGTAAGAACCAGGAACACTCACAATGAGAAGACACACTGAAAGAAACACACACTGAAAGAGACAGAAACACGCAGAGACACACGTCCTGCGAGAGACACACACTGAGAGAGTGTTAAAAACACACTGAGAGAAACACACAGAGACACACAGAGACATGCAAACTGAGAGGGACACACACACTGAGAGACACCCTCATCCAGGAAGACAAACACTCCTGAGAGCAAGACACCCGCAAACACTGAGAATCAGACACACTCACACTGAGAGGGACACACACACTGAGAGAGAATGAAAAAACACTGAGAGACACACACAGAGACACACAGAGACATGCAAACTGAGAGGGACACACACACTGAGAGACATACTCATACAGTGAGTGAAACACACACTCCTGAGAGCAAACAAACACAAACACTGAGAATCAGACACACTCACACTGAGAGAGACACACACACACAGACACACACATTCAGAGACTCAAAGCACACTGAGAGACTCATACAGAGACAAACAGATACATGCAAATTCAGAGAGACATCCACACAGAGAGACATACACATACACTGGGAGAAACACACACACTAAGAACCAGGCTCACTCACATTGAGAGAGACACACTGACAGAGACACACACTGAGAGACAGAGAAAAACAAAATGAGAGAGACACAGTGACAGAGACACTCACTGAGAGAGAGACACACTGAGACAGAGAGGAAAACACACAGAGAGACACACATGCTCTGAGACACACATACACACAGACAAGCCCAGAGACACACAGACACAGCAAACTGACAAGGACGGACATACTGAGAGACACCCTCATCCAGGAAGAGTCACACACTCCTGAGAGAAAGACACACACTAACCTGATAATCAGACACACTCACACTGAGAGAGACCACACAATGTGACAGACACACACATTCAGAGACTCAAAACACACTGAGAGAAACACACAGAGACAGGTAAACTGAGAGAGACACATACAATGAGAGACACACACATACAGTGGGAGAAGTACAGACACACACTAAGAACCAGGCACACTCGCAATGAGACAGACACACTGACAGAGACACACACTGAAAGAGACAGAAACACACAGAAAGGCACACATCCTGTGAGAGACACACACTGAGAGAGTGTTAAAAACACACTGAGAGAAACACACAGAGACATGCAACCTGAGAGGGACACACATACTGAGAAACACACACATACAGTGGGAGAAATACAGACACACACTAAGAACCAGGCACACTCACAATGAGAGAGACATACTGACTGAGAAACACTGACAGAAACACACACTGAGAGAGAGAAAAACACACCGAGAGGCACGCATCCTGTGAGAGCCACACAATGGTAGAGTGTTAAAAACACACTGAGAGAAACACACAGAGACACACAGACAGGCAAACGCACTGGGACACACACACTGAGAGACATACACATACAGCTGGAGAAACACACATTCCTGAGAGCAAACAAACACAAACACTGAGAATCAGACACACTCACACTGAGAGAGACACACACACTGAGACAGACACACACATTCAGAGACTCAAAACACACTGAGAGACACACACACAGACACAAAGAAACATGTAAACTGAGACAGACACACACTCTGGGAGACATACACATACAGAGTGAGAAACACACACACACTAACAACCGGCATGATCACAATTAGAGAGAATCCCTGAGAGAGAGACACACACTGAGAGACAGTGAAAAATACACTGAGAGATGCACACAAACTGAGAGGCACACACAGAGACACACAGACAGGCAAACTCACAGGGACACACATACTGAGGGACTTACACATACAGTGGGAGAAACACACATTCCTAGGAGCAAACAAACACAAACACTGAGAATCAGACACACTCACACAGAGAGAGACACATACACTGAAACAAACACACTTATATAGAGAGCCAAAACCCACTGAGAGACACGTGCAGAAACAGGCAGAGACATGCAAACTGAGAGAGACACCCATGAGACACTTACTCATACAGAGTGAGAAACACTCACACACACACAAAGAACCAGGCACACTCACAATGAGAGAAACACACTGACAGAGACACACACTGAGAGGGAAACAAAGACACAATGAGAGAGACACACTGAGAAAGACACACTGAGAGAGACACAAAAGCACACTGAGAGACACACACAGAAACACACAGAGACAGGAAAAATGACAGGAACACACACAGTGAGGGAAAACCTCATCCAGGAAGAGAAACACTCCTGGGAGCAAGACACCCACAAACACTGAGAATGAGACACACTCACACTAAGAGGGACACACACACTGAGAGACATACACATACAATGGGAGAAACACACACTCCTGAGAGCAAACAAACACAAACACTGAGAATCAGACACACTGAAACTGAGAAAGACACACACGCTTAGAGAGACACACTTATTGAGAGAGACACACACACAGAGTCAAAAAAAAACTGAGAGACACATACATACAGAGAGATAAATACAAGGACACACAGAGAGGCAAACTCACTGGGAAACACACACAGAGACATACACATACATTGGGAGAAATACACACTCCTGAGAGCAAACAGACACAAACACTGAGAATCAGACACACTCACACTGAGAGAGACACACTTTATGAGACAGACACAGAGAGAGAGAGTCAAAACACACTGAAAACACACAGATACAGAGAGACACACACCGAGACACACAGAGAGGCAAACTCACTGGGACACACACACTCAGAGACATACACATAGACTGGGAGATACACACACTCCTGACAGCAAACAAACACTAACACTGAGAATCAGACACACTCACACTGAAGAGAGAGACACACACACAGAGACACACATTCAGAGACTCAAAACACACTCAGAGACTCATACAGAGACAAATAGAGGCATGCCAACTCTGAGCGACATACACACAGAGAGACATACACATACACTGGGAGAAACACACGCACACACTAAGAACCAGGCACACTGACATTGAGAGAGACACACTGACAGAGACACACACTGAGACAAGGTGAAAAACAAAATGAGAGAGACACAGGGACAGAGACACTCACTGAGAGAGAGACACACTGAGACAGAGAGGAAAACACACGGAGAGACACACAAGCTCTAAGATACACATACACACAGACAAGCCCAGAGATACACAGAC
The DNA here is from genome assembly GCF_023091745.1 of Budorcas taxicolor. Classification (NCBI taxonomy): domain Eukaryota; kingdom Metazoa; phylum Chordata; class Mammalia; order Artiodactyla; family Bovidae; genus Budorcas; species Budorcas taxicolor. The sequence goes on along the minus strand of NC_068935.1, from coordinate 63,608,686 downwards.
ACAGCAAACTGACAAGGACACACACACTGAGAGACACCCTCATCCAGGAAGAGTCACACACTCCTGAGTGCAAGACACACACAAAGCTGAGGATCAGAGACACTCACACTGAGAGAGACAACACACTGTGACAGACACATACATTCAGAGAGTCAAAACACACTGAGAGAAACAACACACTGTGACAGACACATACATTCAGAGAGTCAAAACACACTGAGAGAAACACACAGAGACATGTAAACTGAGAGGGACACATACACTGAGAGACACACACATACAGTGGGAGAAATACAGACAGACATTAAGAACCAGGCACACTAACAATGAGAGAGACACACTGACAGAGACACACTGAAAGAGACAGAAACACACTGAAAGGCACACATCCTGCGAGAGACACACACTGAGAGAGTGTTAAAAACACACTGAGAGAAACACACAGAGACATGCAACCTGAGAGGGACACACACACTGAGAGACATACACATACAGTGAGAGAAACACACAGAGACACACAGAGACATGCAAACTGACAGGGACACACACAGTGAGAGACACCCTCATCCAGGAAGAGAAACACTCCTGAGAGCAAGACACCCGCAAACACTGAGAATCAGACACACTCACACTGAGAGGGACACACACACTGAGAGAGAATGAAAAAACACTGAGAGACACACACAGAGACACACAGAGACATCAAACTGAGAGGGACACACACACTGAGAGATATACTCATACAGTGAGTGAAACACACACTCCTGAGAGCAAACAAACACAAACACTGAGAATCAGACACACTCACACTGAGACAGAAACACACACTAGAGAGACACACTTATTGGGACAGACACACATACAGAGAGTCAAAAGACACTGAGAGACACACACCTACAGAGAGACACACACAGAGACACACAGAGAGGCAAACTCACTGGGACACACACACTCAGAGACATACACACACAGTGGGAGAACCACACGCTCCTGAGAGCAAACAAACACAAACACTGAGAATCAGACACACTCACACTGAGAGAGACACACACACACAGAGACACACACATTCAGAGACTCAAAGCACACTGAGAGACTCATACAGAGAAAAACAGACACATGCAAATTCAGAGAGACATACACACAGAGAGACATACACATACACTGGGAGAAACACACACACACACTAAGAACCAGACACACTCACAATCAGAGAGACACACTGACAGAGACACACACTGAGAGGCAGAGAAAAACAAAATGAGAGAGACACAATGACAGAGACACTCACTGAGAGAGAGACACACTGAGAGAAAGAGAAAAAGACACTGAGAGCACACATGCTCACAGACACACATACAGAGTGACAAGGCCAGAGACACACAGACACAGCAAACTGACAAGGGCACACACACTGAGAGAGACCCTCATCCAAGACGAGTCACACACTCCTGAGCGCAAGACACACACAAACCCTGAGAATCAGACACACTCACACCGAGAGAGACACACACACTGAGACAGACACACTTATTGAGAGAGACACACACAGAGAGTCAAAAGACACTGAGAGACACACACATACAGAGAGACACACACAGAGACACACGGAGAGGCAAACCTACTGGGAGACACACCCTGAGAGACATACACACACCGTGGGAGAAACACACACTCCTGAGAGCAAACAAACACAAACACTGAGAATCAGACACACTCACACTGAGACACACACACACACACACATTCAGAGACTCAAAGCACACTGAGAGACTCATACAGAGACAAACAGACACATGCAAATTCAGAGAGACATACACACAGAGAGACATACACATACATTGGGAGAAACATACACACACACTAAGAACCAGACACACTCACAATCAGAGAGACACACTGACAGAGACACACACTGAGAGGCAGAGAAAAACAAAATGAGAGAGACACAATGACAGAGACACTCACTGAGAGAGAGACACACTGAGAGAGAGAGAAATACAAACTGAGAGATACATATGATGAGATACACACATACACCGAGACAAGCCCAGAGACACACAGACACAGCAAACTGACAAGGGCACACACACTGAGAGAGACCCTCATCCAGGACGAGTCACACACTCCTGAGCACAAGACACACACAAACCCTGAGAATCAGACACACTCACACTGAGAGAGACACACACACTGAGACAGACACACTTATTGAGAGAGACACACCCACACAGAGTCAAAAGACACTGAGAGACACACACATACAGAGAGACACACACAGAGACACACGGAGAGGCAAACCTACTGGGAGACACACCCTGAGAGACATACACACACCGTGGGAGAAACACACACTCCTGAGAGCAAACAAACACAAACACTGAGAATCAGACACACTCACACTGAGAGAGACACACACACACAGAGACACACACATTCAGAGACTCAAAGCACACTGAGAGACTCATACAGAGAAAAACAGACACATGCAAATTCAGAGAGACATACACACAGAGAGACATACACATACACTGGGAGAAACACACACACACACTAAGAACCTGGCACACTCACAATGAGAGAGACACACTGACAGAGACACACACTGAGAGACAGGGAAAAACAAAATGAGAAACACTGAGAGAGACACACTGAGAGAGAGAGAAAAACACAAAGAGACACACATGCTGAGAGACACACATACAGAGAGACAAGCCCAGAGAAACACAGACACAGCAAACTGACTAGGACACACACACTGAGAGACACCCTCATCCAGGTAGAGTCACACACTTCTGAGTGCAAGACACACACAAACCCTGAGAATCAGACACACTCACACTGAGAGAGACAACACACTGAGACAGACACAAACATTCAGAGAGTCAAAACACACTGAGATAAATACACAGAGGCAGGCTAACTTTGAGGGACTCACACACTGAGAGACACACACATTTGGTGGGAGAAATACAGACACACACTCAGAACCAGGCACACTCACAGAGAGACACACACTGAGAGAGAGAAAAACACACTGGGAGACACACATCCTGAGAGAGACACACACTGAGAGAGTGTTAAAAACACTCTGAGAGAAACACACAGAGACATAGAGACATGCAAACTGACAGGTACACACACACTTAGACACATGCACATAAAGTGGGAGAGACACACACACGCACAAAAAGCTACGCACACTCACAATGAGAGAAACACACTGACAGAGACACACAGAGAGAGAGAAACACAATTAGAAAGACACACTCAGAGAGAAGCACACTGAGATAGAGAGAGAAACACACTGAGTGACACACATGCTCTGAGACACACATACAGAGAGACAAGCCCAGAGAAACACAGACACAGCAAACTGACAAGGATACGCACACTGAGAGAAACCCTCATCCAGGAAGAGTCACAGACTCCTGAGTGCAAGACACACACAAACCCTGAGAATCAGACACACTCACACTGAGAGAGACAACACACTGAGACAGACACACACATTCAGAGAGTCAAAACACACTGAGAGAAACACACAGAGACACGTAAACTGAGAGGGACATACACACTGAGAGACACACACAGTGGCACGTAAAATGAGAGGGACACATACACTGAGAGACACACACTTACAGTGGGAGAAATGCAGACACACAGTAAGAACCAGGAACACTCACAATGAGAAGACACACTGAAAGAAACACACACTGAAAGAGACAGAAACACGCAGAGACACACGTCCTGCGAGAGACACACACTGAGAGAGTGTTAAAAACACACTGAGAGAAACACACAGAGACACACAGAGACATGCAAACTGAGAGGGACACACACACTGAGAGACACCCTCATCCAGGAAGACAAACACTCCTGAGAGCAAGACACCCGCAAACACTGAGAATCAGACACACTCACACTGAGAGGGACACACACACTGAGAGAGAATGAAAAAACACTGAGAGACACACACAGAGACACACAGAGACATGCAAACTGAGAGGGACACACACACTGAGAGACATACTCATACAGTGAGTGAAACACACACTCCTGAGAGCAAACAAACACAAACACTGAGAATCAGACACACTCACACTGAGAGAGACACACACACACAGACACACACATTCAGAGACTCAAAGCACACTGAGAGACTCATACAGAGACAAACAGATACATGCAAATTCAGAGAGACATCCACACAGAGAGACATACACATACACTGGGAGAAACACACACACTAAGAACCAGGCTCACTCACATTGAGAGAGACACACTGACAGAGACACACACTGAGAGACAGAGAAAAACAAAATGAGAGAGACACAGTGACAGAGACACTCACTGAGAGAGAGACACACTGAGACAGAGAGGAAAACACACAGAGAGACACACATGCTCTGAGACACACATACACACAGACAAGCCCAGAGACACACAGACACAGCAAACTGACAAGGACGGACATACTGAGAGACACCCTCATCCAGGAAGAGTCACACACTCCTGAGAGAAAGACACACACTAACCTGATAATCAGACACACTCACACTGAGAGAGACCACACAATGTGACAGACACACACATTCAGAGACTCAAAACACACTGAGAGAAACACACAGAGACAGGTAAACTGAGAGAGACACATACAATGAGAGACACACACATACAGTGGGAGAAGTACAGACACACACTAAGAACCAGGCACACTCGCAATGAGACAGACACACTGACAGAGACACACACTGAAAGAGACAGAAACACACAGAAAGGCACACATCCTGTGAGAGACACACACTGAGAGAGTGTTAAAAACACACTGAGAGAAACACACAGAGACATGCAACCTGAGAGGGACACACATACTGAGAAACACACACATACAGTGGGAGAAATACAGACACACACTAAGAACCAGGCACACTCACAATGAGAGAGACATACTGACTGAGAAACACTGACAGAAACACACACTGAGAGAGAGAAAAACACACCGAGAGGCACGCATCCTGTGAGAGCCACACAATGGTAGAGTGTTAAAAACACACTGAGAGAAACACACAGAGACACACAGACAGGCAAACGCACTGGGACACACACACTGAGAGACATACACATACAGCTGGAGAAACACACATTCCTGAGAGCAAACAAACACAAACACTGAGAATCAGACACACTCACACTGAGAGAGACACACACACTGAGACAGACACACACATTCAGAGACTCAAAACACACTGAGAGACACACACACAGACACAAAGAAACATGTAAACTGAGACAGACACACACTCTGGGAGACATACACATACAGAGTGAGAAACACACACACACTAACAACCGGCATGATCACAATTAGAGAGAATCCCTGAGAGAGAGACACACACTGAGAGACAGTGAAAAATACACTGAGAGATGCACACAAACTGAGAGGCACACACAGAGACACACAGACAGGCAAACTCACAGGGACACACATACTGAGGGACTTACACATACAGTGGGAGAAACACACATTCCTAGGAGCAAACAAACACAAACACTGAGAATCAGACACACTCACACAGAGAGAGACACATACACTGAAACAAACACACTTATATAGAGAGCCAAAACCCACTGAGAGACACGTGCAGAAACAGGCAGAGACATGCAAACTGAGAGAGACACCCATGAGACACTTACTCATACAGAGTGAGAAACACTCACACACACACAAAGAACCAGGCACACTCACAATGAGAGAAACACACTGACAGAGACACACACTGAGAGGGAAACAAAGACACAATGAGAGAGACACACTGAGAAAGACACACTGAGAGAGACACAAAAGCACACTGAGAGACACACACAGAAACACACAGAGACAGGAAAAATGACAGGAACACACACAGTGAGGGAAAACCTCATCCAGGAAGAGAAACACTCCTGGGAGCAAGACACCCACAAACACTGAGAATGAGACACACTCACACTAAGAGGGACACACACACTGAGAGACATACACATACAATGGGAGAAACACACACTCCTGAGAGCAAACAAACACAAACACTGAGAATCAGACACACTGAAACTGAGAAAGACACACACGCTTAGAGAGACACACTTATTGAGAGAGACACACACACAGAGTCAAAAAAAAACTGAGAGACACATACATACAGAGAGATAAATACAAGGACACACAGAGAGGCAAACTCACTGGGAAACACACACAGAGACATACACATACATTGGGAGAAATACACACTCCTGAGAGCAAACAGACACAAACACTGAGAATCAGACACACTCACACTGAGAGAGACACACTTTATGAGACAGACACAGAGAGAGAGAGTCAAAACACACTGAAAACACACAGATACAGAGAGACACACACCGAGACACACAGAGAGGCAAACTCACTGGGACACACACACTCAGAGACATACACATAGACTGGGAGATACACACACTCCTGACAGCAAACAAACACTAACACTGAGAATCAGACACACTCACACTGAAGAGAGAGACACACACACAGAGACACACATTCAGAGACTCAAAACACACTCAGAGACTCATACAGAGACAAATAGAGGCATGCCAACTCTGAGCGACATACACACAGAGAGACATACACATACACTGGGAGAAACACACGCACACACTAAGAACCAGGCACACTGACATTGAGAGAGACACACTGACAGAGACACACACTGAGACAAGGTGAAAAACAAAATGAGAGAGACACAGGGACAGAGACACTCACTGAGAGAGAGACACACTGAGACAGAGAGGAAAACACACGGAGAGACACACAAGCTCTAAGATACACATACACACAGACAAGCCCAGAGATACACAGACACAGCAAACTGACAAGGACACACACACTGAGAGACACCCTCATCCAGGAAGAGTCACACACTCCTGAGTGCAAGACACACACAAAGCTGAGGATCAGAGACACTCACACTGAGAGAGACAACACACTGTGACAGACACATACATTCAGAGAGTCAAAACACACTGAGAGAAACAACACACTGTGACAGACACATACATTCAGAGAGTCAAAACACACTGAGAGAAACACACAGAGACATGTAAACTGAGAGGGACACATACACTGAGAGACACACACATACAGTGGGAGAAATACAGACAGACATTAAGAACCAGGCACACTAACAATGAGAGAGACACACTGACAGAGACACACTGAAAGAGACAGAAACACACTGAAAGGCACACATCCTGCGAGAGACACACACTGAGAGAGTGTTAAAAACACACTGAGAGAAACACACAGAGACATGCAACCTGAGAGGGACACACACACTGAGAGACATACACATACAGTGAGAGAAACACACAGAGACACACAGAGACATGCAAACTGACAGGGACACACACAGTGAGAGACACCCTCATCCAGGAAGAGAAACACTCCTGAGAGCAAGACACCCGCAAACACTGAGAATCAGACACACTCACACTGAGAGGGACACACACACTGAGAGAGAATGAAAAAACACTGAGAGACACACACAGAGACACACAGAGACATCAAACTGAGAGGGACACACACACTGAGAGATATACTCATACAGTGAGTGAAACACACACTCCTGAGAGCAAACAAACACAAACACTGAGAATCAGACACACTCACACTGAGACAGAAACACACACTAGAGAGACACACTTATTGGGACAGACACACATACAGAGAGTCAAAAGACACTGAGAGACACACACCTACAGAGAGACACACACAGAGACACACAGAGAGGCAAACTCACTGGGACACACACACTCAGAGACATACACACACAGTGGGAGAACCACACGCTCCTGAGAGCAAACAAACACAAACACTGAGAATCAGACACACTCACACTGAGAGAGACACACACACACAGAGACACACACATTCAGAGACTCAAAGCACACTGAGAGACTCATACAGAGAAAAACAGACACATGCAAATTCAGAGAGACATACACACAGAGAGACATACACATACACTGGGAGAAACACACACACACACTAAGAACCAGACACACTCACAATCAGAGAGACACACTGACAGAGACACACACTGAGAGGCAGAGAAAAACAAAATGAGAGAGACACAATGACAGAGACACTCACTGAGAGAGAGACACACTGAGAGAAAGAGAAAAAGACACTGAGAGCACACATGCTCACAGACACACATACAGAGTGACAAGGCCAGAGACACACAGACACAGCAAACTGACAAGGGCACACACACTGAGAGAGACCCTCATCCAAGACGAGTCACACACTCCTGAGCGCAAGACACACACAAACCCTGAGAATCAGACACACTCACACCGAGAGAGACACACACACTGAGACAGACACACTTATTGAGAGAGACACACACAGAGAGTCAAAAGACACTGAGAGACACACACATACAGAGAGACACACACAGAGACACACGGAGAGGCAAACCTACTGGGAGACACACCCTGAGAGACATACACACACCGTGGGAGAAACACACACTCCTGAGAGCAAACAAACACAAACACTGAGAATCAGACACACTCACACTGAGACACACACACACACACACATTCAGAGACTCAAAGCACACTGAGAGACTCATACAGAGACAAACAGACACATGCAAATTCAGAGAGACATACACACAGAGAGACATACACATACATTGGGAGAAACATACACACACACTAAGAACCAGACACACTCACAATCAGAGAGACACACTGACAGAGACACACACTGAGAGGCAGAGAAAAACAAAATGAGAGAGACACAATGACAGAGACACTCACTGAGAGAGAGACACACTGAGAGAGAGAGAAATACAAACTGAGAGATACATATGATGAGATACACACATACACCGAGACAAGCCCAGAGACACACAGACACAGCAAACTGACAAGGGCACACACACTGAGAGAGACCCTCATCCAGGACGAGTCACACACTCCTGAGCACAAGACACACACAAACCCTGAGAATCAGACACACTCACACTGAGAGAGACACACACACTGAGACAGACACACTTATTGAGAGAGACACACCCACACAGAGTCAAAAGACACTGAGAGACACACACATACAGAGAGACACACACAGAGACACACGGAGAGGCAAACCTACTGGGAGACACACCCTGAGAGACATACACACACCGTGGGAGAAACACACACTCCTGAGAGCAAACAAACACAAACACTGAGAATCAGACACACTCACACTGAGAGAGACACACACACACAGAGACACACACATTCAGAGACTCAAAGCACACTGAGAGACTCATACAGAGAAAAACAGACACATGCAAATTCAGAGAGACATACACACAGAGAGACATACACATACACTGGGAGAAACACACACACACACTAAGAACCTGGCACACTCACAATGAGAGAGACACACTGACAGAGACACACACTGAGAGACAGGGAAAAACAAAATGAGAAACACTGAGAGAGACACACTGAGAGAGAGAGAAAAACACAAAGAGACACACATGCTGAGAGACACACATACAGAGAGACAAGCCCAGAGAAACACAGACACAGCAAACTGACTAGGACACACACACTGAGAGACACCCTCATCCAGGTAGAGTCACACACTTCTGAGTGCAAGACACACACAAACCCTGAGAATCAGACACACTCACACTGAGAGAGACAACACACTGAGACAGACACAAACATTCAGAGAGTCAAAACACACTGAGATAAATACACAGAGGCAGGCTAACTTTGAGGGACTCACACACTGAGAGACACACACATTTGGTGGGAGAAATACAGACACACACTCAGAACCAGGCACACTCACAGAGAGACACACACTGAGAGAGAGAAAAACACACTGGGAGACACACATCCTGAGAGAGACACACACTGAGAGAGTGTTAAAAACACTCTGAGAGAAACACACAGAGACATAGAGACATGCAAACTGACAGGTACACACACACTTAGACACATGCACATAAAGTGGGAGAGACACACACACGCACAAAAAGCTACGCACACTCACAATGAGAGAAACACACTGACAGAGACACACAGAGAGAGAGAAACACAATTAGAAAGACACACTCAGAGAGAAGCACACTGAGATAGAGAGAGAAACACACTGAGTGACACACATGCTCTGAGACACACATACAGAGAGACAAGCCCAGAGAAACACAGACACAGCAAACTGACAAGGATACGCACACTGAGAGAAACCCTCATCCAGGAAGAGTCACAGACTCCTGAGTGCAAGACACACACAAACCCTGAGAATCAGACACACTCACACTGAGAGAGACAACACACTGAGACAGACACACACATTCAGAGAGTCAAAACACACTGAGAGAAACACACAGAGACACGTAAACTGAGAGGGACATACACACTGAGAGACACACACAGTGGCACGTAAAATGAGAGGGACACATACACTGAGAGACACACACTTACAGTGGGAGAAATGCAGACACACAGTAAGAACCAGGAACACTCACAATGAGAAGACACACTGAAAGAAACACACACTGAAAGAGACAGAAACACGCAGAGACACACGTCCTGCGAGAGACACACACTGAGAGAGTGTTAAAAACACACTGAGAGAAACACACAGAGACACACAGAGACATGCAAACTGAGAGGGACACACACACTGAGAGACACCCTCATCCAGGAAGACAAACACTCCTGAGAGCAAGACACCCGCAAACACTGAGAATCAGACACACTCACACTGAGAGGGACACACACACTGAGAGAGAATGAAAAAACACTGAGAGACACACACAGAGACACACAGAGACATGCAAACTGAGAGGGACACACACACTGAGAGACATACTCATACAGTGAGTGAAACACACACTCCTGAGAGCAAACAAACACAAACACTGAGAATCAGACACACTCACACTGAGAGAGACACACACACACAGACACACACATTCAGAGACTCAAAGCACACTGAGAGACTCATACAGAGACAAACAGATACATGCAAATTCAGAGAGACATCCACACAGAGAGACATACACATACACTGGGAGAAACACACACACTAAGAACCAGGCTCACTCACATTGAGAGAGACACACTGACAGAGACACACACTGAGAGACAGAGAAAAACAAAATGAGAGAGACACAGTGACAGAGACACTCACTGAGAGAGAGACACACTGAGACAGAGAGGAAAACACACAGAGAGACACACATGCTCTGAGACACACATACACACAGACAAGCCCAGAGACACACAGACACAGCAAACTGACAAGGACGGACATACTGAGAGACACCCTCATCCAGGAAGAGTCACACACTCCTGAGAGAAAGACACACACTAACCTGATAATCAGACACACTCACACTGAGAGAGACCACACAATGTGACAGACACACACATTCAGAGACTCAAAACACACTGAGAGAAACACACAGAGACAGGTAAACTGAGAGAGACACATACAATGAGAGACACACACATACAGTGGGAGAAGTACAGACACACACTAAGAACCAGGCACACTCGCAATGAGACAGACACACTGACAGAGACACACACTGAAAGAGACAGAAACACACAGAAAGGCACACATCCTGTGAGAGACACACACTGAGAGAGTGTTAAAAACACACTGAGAGAAACACACAGAGACATGCAACCTGAGAGGGACACACATACTGAGAAACACACACATACAGTGGGAGAAATACAGACACACACTAAGAACCAGGCACACTCACAATGAGAGAGACATACTGACTGAGAAACACTGACAGAAACACACACTGAGAGAGAGAAAAACACACCGAGAGGCACGCATCCTGTGAGAGCCACACAATGGTAGAGTGTTAAAAACACACTGAGAGAAACACACAGAGACACACAGACAGGCAAACGCACTGGGACACACACACTGAGAGACATACACATACAGCTGGAGAAACACACATTCCTGAGAGCAAACAAACACAAACACTGAGAATCAGACACACTCACACTGAGAGAGACACACACACTGAGACAGACACACACATTCAGAGACTCAAAACACACTGAGAGACACACACACAGACACAAAGAAACATGTAAACTGAGACAGACACACACTCTGGGAGACATACACATACAGAGTGAGAAACACACACACACTAACAACCGGCATGATCACAATTAGAGAGAATCCCTGAGAGAGAGACACACACTGAGAGACAGTGAAAAATACACTGAGAGATGCACACAAACTGAGAGGCACACACAGAGACACACAGACAGGCAAACTCACAGGGACACACATACTGAGGGACTTACACATACAGTGGGAGAAACACACATTCCTAGGAGCAAACAAACACAAACACTGAGAATCAGACACACTCACACAGAGAGAGACACATACACTGAAACAAACACACTTATATAGAGAGCCAAAACCCACTGAGAGACACGTGCAGAAACAGGCAGAGACATGCAAACTGAGAGAGACACCCATGAGACACTTACTCATACAGAGTGAGAAACACTCACACACACACAAAGAACCAGGCACACTCACAATGAGAGAAACACACTGACAGAGACACACACTGAGAGGGAAACAAAGACACAATGAGAGAGACACACTGAGAAAGACACACTGAGAGAGACACAAAAGCACACTGAGAGACACACACAGAAACACACAGAGACAGGAAAAATGACAGGAACACACACAGTGAGGGAAAACCTCATCCAGGAAGAGAAACACTCCTGGGAGCAAGACACCCACAAACACTGAGAATGAGACACACTCACACTAAGAGGGACACACACACTGAGAGACATACACATACAATGGGAGAAACACACACTCCTGAGAGCAAACAAACACAAACACTGAGAATCAGACACACTGAAACTGAGAAAGACACACACGCTTAGAGAGACACACTTATTGAGAGAGACACACACACAGAGTCAAAAAAAAACTGAGAGACACATACATACAGAGAGATAAATACAAGGACACACAGAGAGGCAAACTCACTGGGAAACACACACAGAGACATACACATACATTGGGAGAAATACACACTCCTGAGAGCAAACAGACACAAACACTGAGAATCAGACACACTCACACTGAGAGAGACACACTTTATGAGACAGACACAGAGAGAGAGAGTCAAAACACACTGAAAACACACAGATACAGAGAGACACACACCGAGACACACAGAGAGGCAAACTCACTGGGACACACACACTCAGAGACATACACATAGACTGGGAGATACACACACTCCTGACAGCAAACAAACACTAACACTGAGAATCAGACACACTCACACTGAAGAGAGAGACACACACACAGAGACACACATTCAGAGACTCAAAACACACTCAGAGACTCATACAGAGACAAATAGAGGCATGCCAACTCTGAGCGACATACACACAGAGAGACATACACATACACTGGGAGAAACACACGCACACACTAAGAACCAGGCACACTGACATTGAGAGAGACACACTGACAGAGACACACACTGAGACAAGGTGAAAAACAAAATGAGAGAGACACAGGGACAGAGACACTCACTGAGAGAGAGACACACTGAGACAGAGAGGAAAACACACGGAGAGACACACAAGCTCTAAGATACACATACACACAGACAAGCCCAGAGATACACAGACACAGCAAACTGACAAGGACACACACACTGAGAGACACCCTCATCCAGGAAGAGTCACACACTCCTGAGTGCAAGACACACACAAAGCTGAGGATCAGAGACACTCACACTGAGAGAGACAACACACTGTGACAGACACATACATTCAGAGAGTCAAAACACACTGAGAGAAACAACACACTGTGACAGACACATACATTCAGAGAGTCAAAACACACTGAGAGAAACACACAGAGACATGTAAACTGAGAGGGACACATACACTGAGAGACACACACATACAGTGGGAGAAATACAGACAGACATTAAGAACCAGGCACACTAACAATGAGAGAGACACACTGACAGAGACACACTGAAAGAGACAGAAACACACTGAAAGGCACACATCCTGCGAGAGACACACACTGAGAGAGTGTTAAAAACACACTGAGAGAAACACACAGAGACATGCAACCTGAGAGGGACACACACACTGAGAAACACACACATACAGTGGGAAAATACAGACACACACTAAGAACCAGGCACACTCACAATGAGAGAGACACACTGACAGAGACACACTGACAGAAACACACACTGAGAGAGAGAAAAACACACTGAGAGACACACATCCGGAAAGAGACACACACTGAGAGAGTGTTAAAAACACACTGAGAGAAACACACAGAGAAACATAGACACAGCAAACTCACTGGGACACACATACTGAGAGACATACACATACAGCTGGAGAAACACACATTCCTGAAAGCAAACAAACACAAACACTGAGAATCAGACACACTCACACTGAGAGAGACACACACACTGAGACAGACACACACATTCAGAGACTCAAAACACACTGAGAGACACACACACAGACAAAAAGAAACATGTAAACTGAGACAGACACACACTCTGGGACACATACACGTACAGAGGGAGAAACACACACACACTAACAACCGGCACGATCACTATTAGAGAGAATCCCTGAGAGAGACACACACTGAGAGACAGTGAAAAACACACTGAGAGAGGCACACAAACTAAGAGCCACACACAGAGACACAGACAGGCAAACTCACAGCGACACACATACTGAGGGACTGACACATACAGTGGGAGAAACACACATTCCTGGGAGCAAACAAACAAAAAACTGAGAATCAGACACACTCACATGGAGAGACACACACACTGAAACAGACACACTTATTCAGAGACTCAAAACCCACTGAGAGACACGTGCAGAGACACACAGAGACCTGCAAATTGAGAGAGACAAACACTGAGACACTTACACATACAGAGTGAGAAACACTCACACACACACTAAGAACCAGGCACACTCACGATGAGAGAAAAACACTGACAGAGGCACACACTGAGAGGGAAACAAAGACACAATGAGAGAGACACACTGAGAAAGACACACTGAGAGAGACACAAAAGCACACTGAGAGACACACACAGAAACACACAGCAACAGGAAAACTGACAGGAACACACACACTGAGGGACACCCTCATCCAGGAAGAGAAACACTCCTGTGAGCAAGACACCCACACACACTGAGAATGAGACACACTCACACTGAGAGGGACACACACAATGAGACAGAGTGAAATCACACTGAGTGACACACAGAGAGACAAACGAAGTCATGCAAACTGAGGGGGAGACACAGACTGAGAGACATACACATACAATGGGAGAAACACACACTCCTGAGAGCAAACAAACAAACACTGAGAATCAGACACACTCACATGGAGAGAGACACACACACTGAAACAGAAACACATATTCAGAGACTCAAAACCCACTGAGAGACACGTGCAGAGACACACAGAGACATGCAAACTGAGAGAGACACTCACTGAAACACTTACTCATACAGAGTGAGAAACACTCACACACACACTAAGAACCAGGCACATTCACAATGACAGAAACACACTGACAGAGACACACACTTAAAGGGAAACAAAGACACAATGAGAGAGACACACTGAGAAAGACACACACTGAGAGAGACAAAAAAACACACTGAGAGACACACACAGAAACACAGAGACAGGAAAACTGACAGGAACACACACACTGAGGGACACCCTCATCCAGGAAGAGAAACACTCCTGTGAGCAAGACAACCACAATCACTGAGAATCAGACATACTCACAGTGAGAGGGACACACACACTGAGATAGCGTCATAACACACTGAGCGACACACAGAGAGACACACGAAGTCATGCAAACTGAGAGGGACACACACACTGAGAGACATACATATACAATGGGAGAAACACACACTCCTGAGAGCAAACAAACACAAACACTGAGAATCAGACATACTCACACTGAGAGAGACACACTTACTGAGAGAGACACAAACAGAGATAGTCAAAACACACTGAGAGACACACACATACAGAGAGACACACACAGAGACACACAGAGAGGTAAACTCATTGGGACACACACACTCAGACACATATACATACACTGGGACAAACACACACTCCTGAGAGCAAACACACACAAACACTGAGAATCAGACACACTCACACTGAGAAAGACACACACATACAGAGAGACACACACATTGAGAGACTCAAAACACACAGAGACTCATACGGAGACAAATAGACGCATGCCAACTCAGGGAGACATACACACAGAGAGACATACACATACACAGGGAGAAACAAAAACACACACACTAGGAAACAGGAACACTCAAAATGAGAGGAACACACTGGCAGACACACACTAAGAGAGATACAAATACACAATGAGAGAGACACACTGAGAATGACACACTGAGAGAGACACAACAACACACTGAGAGACACACATACTGAGAGACACACAGAGACACACAGAGACAGGAAAACCGACAGGGACACACACTGAGAGATGCCCTCATCCAGGAAGAGAAACACTCCTTAGAGCACGACACCTGCAAACACTGAGAATCAGACACACTCACACTGAGAGGGACACACACACTGAGAGAGAGTTAAAACACACTGAGAGACACACAGAGAGACACACAGAGATATGCAAACTGAGAGGGACACACACATTTAGACACACTTATTGAGAGAGACACACACACAGAGTCAAAACACACTGAGAGACACATATATACAGAGAGACACATACAGAGACACACAGAGAGGCAAACTCACTGGGACACACACACTGAGAGACATACACATACATTGGGAGAAACACACACTCCTGAGAGCAAACAGACACAAACACTGTCAATCAGACACACCAAAACTGAGAGAGACACACGTTTTGAGACAGACACACAGAGAGAGAGTCAAAACACACTGAAGACACACACATTCAGAGAGACACACACAGAGACACACAGAGAGGCAAACTCACTAGGACACACACACTCAGAGACATACACATACACTGGGAGATACACACACTCCTGACAGCAAACAAACACAAACACTGAGAATCAGACACACTCACACTGACAGAGAGACACACACACAGAGACACACACATTCAGAGACTCAAAACACACTCAGAGACTCATACAGAGACAAATAGAGGCATGCCAACTCAGAGAGACATACACACAGAGAGACATACACATACACTGGGAGAAACACACACATACACTAAGAACCAGGCACACTCACATTGAGAGAGACACACTGACAGAGACACACACTGAGAGACAGAGAAAAACAAAATGAGAGAGACACAGTGACAGAGACACTCACTGAGAGAGAGACACACTGAGAGCGGAAAACACACTGAGAGACACACATGCTCTGAGACACACATACACACAGACAAGCCCAGAGACACACAGACACAGCAAACTGACAAGGACACACACTGAGAGACACCCTCATCCAGAAAGAGTCACACACTCCTGAGCTCAAGACACACACAAAGCTGAGGATCAGAGACACTCACACTGAGAGAGACAACACACTGAGACAGACACACACATTCAGAGAGTCAAAACACACTGAGAGAAACACACAGAGTCACGTAAACTGAGAGGGACACACACACTGAGAGACATACACATACAGTGGGAGAAACAAACACTCCTGAGAGCAAACATACACAAACACTGAGAATCAGACACACTCACACTGAGAGGGACACACACACTGAGAGAGACACACTTATTGAGAGAGACACACACACAGTGAAAACACACTGAGAGACACATACATACAGAGAGATACATACAGAGACACACAGAGAGGCAAACTCACTGGGACACAGACAATGAGAGACATACACATACATTGGGAGAAACACACACTCCTGAGAGCAAACAAACACAAACACTTGGAATCAGACACACTCACACGGAGAGAGACTCACTTATTGAGAGAGACACACACAGAGAAAGTCACAACACACTGAGAGACACACACATACAGAGAGACACACACAGAGACACACAGAGAGGCAAACTCACTGGGACACACACCCTGAGGGACATACACATACACTGGGAGATACACACACTCCTGACAGCAAACAAACACAAACACTGAGAATCAGACACACTCACACTGAGAAACACACACACACTGAGACACACACATTCAGAGACTCAAAACACACTGAGAGACTCATACGGAGACAAACAGATGCGTGCCAAATCAGGGAGACATACACACAGAGAGACATACACATACACTGGGAGAAACACAAACACACACACTAGGAAACAGGAACACTCAAAATGAGAGGAACACACTGGCAGACACACACTAAGAGAGATACAAATACACAATGAAAGAAACACAATGAGAGGACACACTGAGAGAGACACAAAAGCACACTGAGAGACACACTAGTGACACACAGAGACAGGCAAACTGACAGGGACACACACTGAGAGACGCCCTCATCCAGGAAGAGAAAAACTCCTGATAGCATGACACCCGCAAACACTGCGAATCAGACACAGTCACACTGAGAGGGACACACACACTGAGATAGAGTCAAAACACACTGAGAGACACACAGAGAGACACACAGAGATATGCAAACTGAGAGGGACACACACACTGAGAGAGACACACTAATTGAGAGAGACACACACACAGCGTCAAAACACACTGAGAGACACACACATACAGAGAGACACATACAGAGACACACAGAGAGGCAAACTCACTGGGACACACACACTGAGAGACATACACATACATTGGGAGAAACACACACGCCTGAGAGCAAACAGACACAAACACTGAGAATCAGACACACTCACACTGAGAGAGACACACGTTTTGAGACAGACACACAGAGAGAGAGTCAAAACACACTGAAAACACACACATACAGAGAGACACACACAGAGACACACAGAGAGGCAAACTCACTGGGACACACACACTCAGAGACATACATATACACTGGGAGATACACACACTCCTGACAGCAAACAAACACTAACACTGAGAATCAGACACACTCACACTGACAGAGACACACACACACAGAGACACACACATTCAGAGACTCAAAACACACTCAGAGACTCATACAGAGACAAACAGAGGCATGCCAAATCAGAGAGACATACACACAGAGAGACATACACATACACTGAGAGAAACACACACACACACTAAGAACCGGGCACACTCACATTGAGAAAGACACACTGACAGAGACACACACTGAGAGACAGAGAAAAACAAAATGAGAGAGACACAGTGACAGAGACACTCACTGAGAGACAGAGAAAAACAAAATGAGAGAGACACAGTGACAGAGACACTCACTGAGAGAGAGACACACTGAGAGAGAGAGGAAAACACACTGAGAGACACACATGCTCTGAGACACACGTACACACAGACAAGCCCAGAGACAAAAAGACACAGCAACTGACAAGGACACACACTGAGTGACACCCTCATCCAGGAAGAGTCACACACTCCTGAGCGCAAGACACACACAAAGCTGAGGATCAGACACACTCACACTGAGAGAGACAACACACTGAGACAGACACACATTCAGAGAGTCAAAACACACTGAGAGAAACACACAGAGACACATAAACTGAGAGGGACACATACACTGAGAGACATACACATACAGTGGGAGAAATACAGAAAGACACTAAGAACCAGGCACACTAACAATGGGAGATACACACTGACAGAGACACACACTGAAAGAGACAGAAACACACTGAGAGACACACATACTGTGAGAGACACACTGAGAGAGTGTTAAAAACACACTGAGAGAAACACACAGAGACATGCAACCTGAGAGGGACACACACACAGAAACACACACATACAGTGGGAGAAATACGGACACACACTGAGAAACAGGCACACTCACAAAGAGAGAGACACACAGACTGAGACACACTGACAGAAACACACACTGAGAGAGAGAAAAACACACTGAGATACACACATCCTGAGAGATACACACACTGAGAGAGTGTTAAAAACACACTGAGAGGCACACACAGAGACACACAGACAGGCAAACTCACTGGGACACACACACTGAGAGACATATACATACAGCTGGAGAAACACACATTCCTGAAAGCAAACAAACACAAACACTAAGAATCAGACACACTCACACTGAGAGAGACACACACTGAGACAGACACACATATTCAGAGACTCAAAACACACTGAGAGACACACACACAGACACAAATAATGATGTAAACTGAGACAGACACACAAACTGGGAGACATACATGTACAAAGGGAGGAACACACACACACACACTAACAACTGGCACAATCATAATTAGAGAGAGTCCCTGAGAGAGACACACACTGAGAAACAGAGAAAAACACACTGAGAGATGCACACAAACTGAGAGACACACACAGAGACACACAGACAGGAAAACTCACAGGACACACTTACTGAAGGACATACCCATACAGTGGGAGAAACACACATTCCTGGGAGCAAACAAACACAAACACTGAGAATCAGACACACTCACATGGAGAGAGACACACACGCTGAAACGGACACACATATTCAGAGACTCAAAACCCACTGAGAGACACGTGCAGAGACACGCAGAGACATGCAAACTGAGAGAGACAATCACTGAGACACTTACTCATACAGAGTGAGAAACACACTCACACAAAGAACCAGGCACACTCACAATGAGAGAAACACACTGATAGAGACACATACTGAGAGAGTGTTAAAAACACACTGAGAGAAACACACAGAGACACACAGACAGGCAAACTCACTGGGACACACACTCTGAGAGACATACACATACATTGGGAGAAACACACACTCCTGAGAGCAAACAGACACAAACACTGAGAATCAGACACACTCACACTGAGATTGACACACTTTTTGAGACAGACACACAGAGAGAGAGTCAAAACACACTGAAGACACACATACAGAGAGACACACACAGAGACACACAGAGAGGCAAACTCACTGGGACACACACACTCAGACACATACACATACACTGGGAGATACACACACTCCTGACAGCAAACAAACACAAACACTGAGAATCAGACACACTCACACTGACAGAGACACACACACACAGAGACACACACATTCAGAGACTCAAAACACACTGAGAGACTTATACAGAGACAAATAGAGGCATGCCATCTCTGAGAGACATACACACAGAGAGACATACACATACACTGGGAGAAACACAGACACACTCTAAGAAACAGGCACACTCAAAATGAGAGGAACACACTGGCAGAGACACACACTGAGAGAGATACAAATATACAATGAGAGAGACACACTGAGAAAGACACACTGAGAGAGACACAAAAGCACACTGAGAGACACACGTACTGACAGAGACACACAGAGACAGGCAAACTGACAGGGACACCCACTGAGAGACGCCCTCATCCAGGAAGAGAAACAGTCCTGAGAGCATGACACCTGCAAACACTGAGAATCAGACACAGTCACGCTGAGAGGGACTCACACACTGAGAGAGAGTCAAAAACACACTGAGAGACACACAGAGAGACACACAGAGACATGCAAACTGAGAGGGACACACATACTGAGAGACATACACATACTGTTGGAGAAACAAACATTCCTGAAAGCAAACATACACAAACACTGAGAATCAGACACACTCACACTGAGAGGGACACAAACTGTGAGAGAGACACACTTATTGAGAGAGACACACACACACAGTGAAAACACACTGAGAGACACATACATACAGAGAGATACATACAGAGACACACAGAGAGGCAAACTCACTGGGACACACACACTCAGAGACATACACATACATTGGGAGAAACACACACTCCTGAGAGCAAACACACAAACACTGAGAATCAGACACACTCACACTGACAGACACAGACACACACAGAGACACACACATTCAGAGACTCAAAACACACTCAGAGACTCATACAGAGACAAATAGAGGCATGCCATCTCTGAGAGACATACACATAGAGAGACATACACATGCACTGGGAGAAATACTCACACACACTAAAAATCAGGCACACTCACATTGAGTGAGACACACTGACAGAGACACACACTGAGAGACAGAGAAAAACAAAATGAGAGAGACACAGTGACAGAGACACTCACTGAGAGAGAGACACACTGAGAAAGAGAGAAAAACACACTGAGAGACACACATGCTCTAAGACACACATACACACAGACAAGCCCAGAGACACACAGACACAGCAAACTGACAAGGACACACACACTGAGAGACACCTTCATCCAGGAAGAGTCACACACTCCTGAGCGCAAGACACAACAAAGCTGGGGATCAGACACACTCACACTGAGAGAGACAACACTCTGAGACAGACACACACATTCAGAGACTCAAAACACACTGAGAGACACACACACAGACACAAAGAAACATGTAAACTGAGACAGACACACACTCTGGGAGACATGCACGTACAGAGGGAGAAATACACACACACACTAACAACTGGCACAATCAAAATTAGAGAGAGTCCCTGAGAGAGACACACACTGAGAGACAGTGACAAACACACTGAGAGATGCACACAAACTGAGAGGCACACACAGAGACACACAGACAGGAAAACTCACAGGGACACACTTACTGAGGGACTTACACATACAGTGGGAGAAACGCACATTCCTGGGAGCAAACAAACACAAACACTGAGAATCAGACACACTCACACGAAGAGAGACACTCACACGGAGAGAGACACACACACTGAAACAGACACACATATTCAGAGACTCAAAACCCACTGAGAGACACATGCAGAAACATGCAGAGACATGCAAACTGAGAGAGACACACACTGAGAGACTTACACATACAGAGTGAGAAACACTTACACACAAACTAAGAATCAGGCACAATCTCAATGACAGAAACACACCTACAGAGACACACACTGAGAGGGAAACAAAGACACAATGAGAGAGACACACTGAGAAAGACACACTGAGAGAGACAGAAAAACACACTGAAAGATGCACACAGAAACACAGAGACAGGAAAACTGACAGGAACACACACACTGAGGGACACCATCATCCAGGAAGAGAAACACTCCTGGGAGCAAGACACCCACAAACAATGAGAATGAGACACACTCACACAGAGAGGGACACACACACTGAGGGAGAGTGAAATCACACTGAGCGACACACAGAGACACACGAAGTCATGCAAACTGAGAGGGACACACACACTGAGAGACATACATATACAATGGGAGAAACACACTCTCCTGAGAGCAAACAAACACAAACACTGAGAATCAGAC
This sequence comes from Budorcas taxicolor, assembly GCF_023091745.1. Taxonomy (NCBI): domain Eukaryota; kingdom Metazoa; phylum Chordata; class Mammalia; order Artiodactyla; family Bovidae; genus Budorcas; species Budorcas taxicolor. Next base: position 63,585,108 of record NC_068935.1, on the reverse strand, counting down.
ACACTCACACTGAGAAACACACACACACACACAGAGACACACACATTCAGAGACTCAAAACACACTGAGAGACTCATACGGAGACAAACAGACGCATGCCAACTCAGAGAGACATACACACAAAGAGACATACACATACACTGGGAGAAACACACACACACACACGGAAACAGGCACACTCAAGATGAGAGAAACACACTGGCAGAGACACACACTGAGAGAGGAACAAATACACAATGAGAGAGACACACTGAGAAAGACACACTGAGAGAGACACAAAAGCACACTGAGAGAGACACATACAGACAGACACACACAGAGACACACAGAGACAGGCAAACTGACAGGGACACACACTGAGAGACGCCCTAATCCAGGAAGAGAAACACTCCTGAAAGCATGACACCCACAAACACTGAGAATCAGACACACTCACACTGAGAGGGACACACACACTGAGAGAGAGTCAAAACACACTGAGAGACACACAGAAACATGAAAACTGAGAGGGACACACACACTGAGAGATATACACATACAGTGGGAGAAACAAACACTCCTGAGAGCAAACAAACACAAACACTGAGAATCAGACACACTCACACTGAGAGGGACACACACACTGAGAGAGACACACTTATTGAGAGAAACACACACACAGTGAAAACACACTGACAGACACATACATACAGAGAGATACATACAGAGACACACAGAGAGGCAAACTCACTGGGACACACACACTGAGAGACATATACATTGGGAGAAACACACACTCCTGAGAGCAAACAGACACAAACACTGAGAATCAGACACACTCACACTGAGATTGACACACTTTTTGAGACAGACACACAGAGAGAGAGTCAAAACACACTGAAGACACACACATACAGAGAGACACACACAGAGACACACAGAGAGGCAAACTCACTGGGACTCACACACTCAGACACATACACATACACTGGGAGATACACACACTCCTGACAGCAAACAAACACAAACACTGAGAATCAGACACACTCACACTGACAGAGACACACACACACAGAGACACACACATTCAGAGACTCAAAACACACTGAGAGACTTATACAGAGACAAATAGAGGCATGCCAACTCAGAGAGACATACACAGAGAGAGACATATACATACAGTGTGAGAAACACACACACACACTAAGAACCAGGGACTCTCACATTGAGAGACACACACTGACAGAGACACACACTGAGAGACAGAGAAAAAAAATGAGAGAGACACAGCGACAGAGACACTCACTGAGAGAGAGACACACTGAGAGAGAGGAAAACACACTGAGAGACACACATGCTCTGAGACACACATACACACAGGCAGGCCCAGAGACACACAGACACAGCAAACTGACAAGGACACACACACTGAGAGACACCCTCATCCAGGAAGAGTCACACACTCCTGTGCACAAGACACACACAATCCCTGTGAATCAGACACACTCACACGAGAGAGACAACACACTGAGACAGACACACACATTCAGAGACTCAAAACACACTGAGAGACACATGCAGAGACACAAAGAAACATGTAAACGGAGACAGACGCACACACTGGGAGACATACACGTACAGAGGGAGAAATACACACACACACTAACAACCAGCACGATCACAATTAGAGAGAATCCCTGAGAGAGACACACACTGAGAGACAGTGAAAAACACATTGAGAGATCCACACAAACTGAGAGACACACACAGAGACACACAGACAGGCAAACTCACAGGGACACACACACTCAGAGACATACACATACAGTGGGAGAAACACACACTCTGAGAGCAAACAAACACAAACACTGAGAATCAGACACACTCATACTGAGACAGACACACACACACAGAGACACACATATTCAGAGACTCAAAACAAACAGAGAGACACATACAGAGACAAACAGAGACATGCCAACTCAGAGAGACATACACACAGAGAGACATACACATACAGTAGGAGAAACACACACACAAACTAACAGCCAGGCACACTCACAATGAGAGAGACACACTGACAGTGACACACTCTGAGAGACAGAGGAAAACACACTGAGAGATACAGACATGATGAGAGACACACACAGAGACACACAGAGAGAGGCAAACTGATTGGGACACACACACTGCTAGACATACACATACAGTGGGAGAAACACACACATACACAAAGAACCAGGCACACTCACAATGACAGAAAAACACTGACAGAAACAAACTCTGAGAGAGAACGGAAAACACAATGAGAAAGACACACTGAGAGAGTCACACACAGAGATAGAGAGAAAAACACACTGAGAGACACACATACTGAGAGACAAACACAGAGACCTACAGAAACAGACACACTGACAAGGACACATACACTGAGAGACATCCTCAATGAGGAAGAGACACAGACACCTGAGAGCAAGATAAACACAAACACTGAGAATCAGACACACTCACACTGAGAGAGACACACCCACAAAGAGAGACCCACACACTGAGTGAGAATCAAACACACTGAAAGACACACAGAGAGACACACAGGGACATGCAAACTGAGAGGGACACACACACTGAGAGACATACACATACAGTGGGAGAAACACACATACACACTAAGAACCAGGCACACTCAAAATCAGAGAGTCACACTGACAGAGACATACACTTAGAGACAGGGAAAAACAAAATGAGAGAGACATACACTGAGAAAGAGAGAAAAACACACTGAGAGACACACATGCTCTGAGACACACATACACACAGACAAGCCCAGAGACACAGAGACACAGCAAACTGACAAGGACACACACACTGAGAGACACCCTCATCCAGGAAGAGTCACAGACTCCTGAGCGCAAGACACACACAAACCCTGAGAATCAGACACACTCACACTGAGAGAGACAACACACTGAGACAGACACACACATTCAGAGAGTCAAAACACACTGAGAGAAACACACAGAGACACACAGAGACATGCAACCTGAGAGGGACACACACATACAGTGGGAGAAATACAGATACACACTAAGAAACAGGCACACTCACAATGAGACAGACACACTTACAGAGACACACACTGAGAGAGACAAAAACGCATGAGAGCCACACATCCTGAGAGAGACACACACTGAGAGAGTGTTAAAAACACTGAGAGAAACACACAGAGATGCACAGACAGGCAAACTCACTGGGACACACACACTGACAGACATACACATACAGCTGGAGAAACACACATTCCTGAGAGCAAACAAACACAAACACTGAGAATCAGACACACTCACACTGAGAGAGACACACACACTGAGAGACACACACATTCAGAGACTCAAAACACACTGAGAGAAACACACAGAGACACAAAGAAACATGTAAACTGAGACGGACACCCACACTGAGTTTCATACACATACAGAGGGAAAAACAAACACACATACTAACAACAGGCATGCTCACAATTAGAGGGAATTCCTGAGAGAGACACTCACTGAGAGACAGTTAAAAACACAAAGAGAGGCACACAAACTGAGAGACACACACAGAGACACACAGACAGGCAAACTCACAGGGACACACATACTGTGGGACTTACACATACAGTGGGAGAAACACACATTCCTGAGAGCAAACAAACACAAACACTGAAAATTAGACACACTCACAATGAGAGAGACACACACATTGAGACAGACACACACATTCAGAGACTCAAAACCCACTGAGAGACACATGCAGAGACACACAGTGACATGCAATCTGAGAGAGACACACACTGAGAGACATACACATACAGAGGGAGAAACACACACACACACAAAGAACCAGGCATACTCACAATGAGAGAGACAACCTGACAGAGACACACACTGAGAGACAGAGAAAAACACAATGAGAGACACACACTGAGAGAGACACACACTGAGAGAGACAGAAACACACACTGAGAGACATACATATTGAGAGACAAGCCCAGAGACACAGATTAACAGCAAACTGACAGGGGCACACACAGTGAGAGACACCCTCATCCAGGGAGAGACACACTCCTGAGAGCAAGACACACACATACAAACCCTGAGAATCAGATGCACTTACACTGAGACACACAAAACCCTGAGAGAGACACAAACATTAAGAGAGTCAAAACACACTGAGACGCACACAGAGACACAAAGAGTCACGCAAACTGAGAGGTACACACACACTGAGAGACATACACATACAGAGGGAGAAAAACACACACACACACTATGAACCAGGCACGGTCAGAATGAGAGAGACACACTGAGAGACACACACACTGAGAGAGAGAGAGAAAAACACCCTGAGAGACAAACATACTCAGAGACACACACAGAGTCACACAGAGACAGACAAACTGACAGGGACACACACATCACACACAGACATCCTCATCCAGGAAGAGACACACTCCAGAGAGCAAGACACACAGATACAGAATCATACACACTCACACTTAGAGAGACACACTTATTAAGAGTGACACACACACTGAAAGAAAATCAAAAAACAATGAGAGACATACACCGAGACATGCAGAGACATGCAAACTGAAAGGGACACACACACTGAGAGACATACACATACAGAGGGAGAAACACACACTCTAAGAACCAGGCATGTTCACAAGAAGCGAGACACACTGAGAGACACACAATTAGAGAGAGTGAAAAACACACTGAGAGACACACATACTGAGAGACACACACAGAGACACACAGAGATAGGCAAACTGTCAGGGACACACACACTGAGAGACATACACATACAGTGGGAGAAACACACACACACACACCAAGAACCAGGCACACTCACAATGAGAGAAACACACTGACAGAGACACACATTGAGAGAGAGACAAAAACACACTGAGAGAGACACACTGAGAGAGACACACATTGAGAAAGAGAGAAAAACACACTGAGAGACACACATACTGAGAGACACACATACTGAGAGACACACACAGAGACACACAGAGACAGGCAAACTGCCAGGGACACACACACTGAGAAACACCCTCATCCAGGAAGAGAGACACTCCTGAGAGCAAGACATCCACAAACACTGAGAATCAGACACATGCACACTGATAGAGACACACACAATGAGAGAGAGTCAAACACACTGAGAGACACACAGAGAAACACACAGAGATAGGCAAACTGTCAGGGACACACACACTGAGAGACATATACATACAGTGGGAGAAACACACACACACACTCTGAAAACCAGGCACACTCAAAATGAGAGAAACACACTGACAGAGACACACACTGAGAGAGAGAAAAGCACACTGAGAGAGAAACACTGACAGAGACACACACTGATTGAGAGAGGAAAACACAATAAGAAACACACATACTGAGAAACACACACAGACACACACAGAGACAGGCAAACTGACTGGGACACAAACACTGAGAGACATATACATACAGTGGGAGAAACACACACTCCTGAGATCAAACAAACACAAACACTGAGAATCAGACACATACACTGAGGGACACACATTCAGAGACTCAAAACACACTGATACACACATACAGAGACACACAGAGACATGCAAACTCAGAGAGACACACATCGTGAGAGACATACACATACAGTGGGAGAAACACACACACAAACTAAGAACCAGGCACACTCACTATGAGAGAGGCACACTGTGTCACACACTGAGAGAGAGAGAAAAACACAGTGAGAGACACAGACATGATGAGAGACACACACAGAGACACACAGAGACAAGCAAACTGACTGGGACACACACACTGAGAGACATACACATACAGTGGGAGAAACACACACACACACTAAGAAACAGGCACATTAACAAAGAGAAAAACACACTGACAGAGCCACACACTGAGAGAGAGAGAAAAGCACAATGAGAGAGACACACTGAGGGAGACACACGTGCTAGAGAGACAAACGTATTGAGAGAGACACACACACACACAGAGTCAAATCACACTGAGAGACACACAGAGACACACATATACATGCGAACTGAGAGGGACACACATACTGAGAGACATACACATAAAGAAGGAGAAACACACACACACACTAAGAAGCAGGCACGTTCACGTTGAGAGAGACACACACTGAGAGAGAGTTAAAAACACACTGAGAGACACACATACTGAGAGTCACACACAGAGACACACAGAGACAGGCAAACTGACACGGACACACACACTGAGAGACATACACATACAGTGAGAGGAACACACACAAACACTAAGAACCATGCACACTCACAATGTGAGAAACATGCTGACAGGATCACACACTGAGAGAGAGGGAAAAACACAATGAGAGGGATACACTGAGACAGACACACACTGAGATAGAGAGAAAAACATACTGAGAGACACACAGACTAAGAGACAAACACAGAGACATACAGAGACAGGTAAACTGAGAGGGACACAAAATGAGAGACATACACATACAGTGGGAGAAACACATACACACACTAAGAACCAGGCACGTTCACAATGAGACAGACACACTGAGAGAGACACACTGAGAGAGAGTGAAAAACACACTGAGAGACACACATACTGAGAGACACACACAGAGACAGGCAAACTGACAGGGACACACACCCTGAGAGACATACACATACAGTGGGAGAAACACACACACACACTAAGAACCAGGCACACTCACATTAGAGAAACACACTGAGAGAGACACACAAGAGAGAGAGAGAAAAACACAATGAGAGAGACACCCTGAGAGAGATGCACACTGAGAGAGAGAAAAAAAACACAATGAGAGACACACACAGAGACACACAGAGAAGGGAAAATGAGAGGGACACACACACTGAGAGACACCCTCATCCAGGAAGAGACACACCCCTGAGAGCAAGACACACACAAACCCTGAGAATCAGACACACTCACACTCAGAGAGACACACTCACACTGAGAGAGACACACACACTGAGAGTGACATGCACACTGAGAGAGTCAAAACACACTGAGAGACACACAGAGAGACACACAGAGACATGCAAACTGAGAGGGACACACACACTGAGAGACATACACATACAGAGGGAGACACAAACACACACACTAACAACCGGCACGCTCACAATTAGAATCACTGAGAGAGACACACACTGAGAGAGAGTGATAAAGACACTGAGAGACACACACATACTGAGAGACACACACAGAGACACACGGACAGGCAAACTCCCGGGGACACACACACTGAGAGATATACGCATACAGTGGGAGAAACACACACTCCTGAGAGCAAACACACACAAACACTGAGAATCAGACACTCACACTGAGAGAGACACACACACTGACAGACACACACATTCAGAGACTCAAAACCCACTGAAAGACACATACAGAGACAAACAGAGACGTGAAAACTCAGAGAGACACACACACTGACAGACATACACATACAGTGGGAGAAACACACACACACACTAAGAACCATGCACACTCACAATGAGAGAGACACACTGAGAGAAACACACACTGAGAGAGACCAAAAAACACACTCAGAGACACACATACTGAGAGACACACATACTGAGAGACACACAGAGACACACAGAGACAGGCATACTGACAGGGACACACAAACTGAGAGACACCCTCATACAGGAAGAGACACACACTCCTGTGAGCAAGACACACACACAAACACTGAGAATCAGACACACTCACACTGAGAGGGACAACACACTGTGAGAGACACACACATGGAGAGAGTCAAAACACTCTGAGAGACACACACAGAGAAACACAGAGACATGCAAACTGAGAGGGACAGACACACTTAGAGACATACAGATACAGTGGGAGAAATACAGACACACTAAGAACCAGGCACACTCACAATGAGAGAGACACACTGACCAAGACACACACTTATTGAGATAGAAAAACACACTGAGAGATATACATACTGAGAGACACACACAGAGACACACAGACAGGCAAACTCACAGGGCAAACACACTGAGAGACATACACATACAGTGAGAGAAACACACACTCCTGAGAGCAAACGAACACAAACACTGAGAATCAGACACACTCACACTGAGAGAGACACACACACTGAGAGAGACACACACATTCAGAGACTCAAAACACACTGAGAGACACATACAGAGACAAACAGAGAAATGCAATCTCAGAAAAACACACACTGAGAGACTTACACATACACTGGGAGAAACACACCCACACACTAAGAACCAGGCACACTCACAATGAGAGAGACACACTGATAGAGACATACACTGAGACAGTGAAAAGCACACTGAGAGACACACATGATGAGAGACACACTCGGAGACACCCAGAGACAGGGAAACTGAGGGACATACACACTGAGAGACATACACATAAAGTGGGAGAATCACACACACACTAAGAACTAGGCACACTCACAATTTGAGAAACACTGACTGACACACACTGAGAGAGAGAAGAAAAACACAATGACAAAGACACAATGAGAGAGACACACAGTTAGATATAGAGAAAAACACACTGAGAGACACACATACTAAGATACACTCACAGAGACACACAGAGACAAGCAAACTTGCAGGAACACACACACTGAGAGACATACTCATCGAGGAAGAGACCCACACTCCTGAGAGCAAGGCACACACAAACCCTGAGAATCAGACACACTCACACTGAGAGAGACTCACACACTGAGAGAGACACACACACTGAGAGAGTCAAAACATACTGAGCGACACACATAATGAGGGACATACACAGAGACACAATAGACTTGCAAACTGACAGGAACACACACACTGAGACAGAAACCCTCATCCAAGAAGAGACACACACTCCTGAGAACAAGACACACAGACACACTGAGAATCAGACATACTCACACTGAGTGAGACACACAAACACTGAGAGATATACCCATACAGAGAGACACGCACACACTCTAAGAAATAAGCACGCTCAAAATAAGACTCACTGAGGGAGACAAACACTGAGAGAGAGAGGTAATCACACTGACAGTCACACACCCTGAGAAACCCACACAGAGACACATAGAGACACACAGATAGAGATACACACACTGAGAGACATAAACATACTGAGAGACACACACACACACTGAGAGAGACATACACACTGAGAGAGAGTCACAAACACTGAGTGACACACACACAGACACATTCAGACACACAACTGTGAGATACTCACACTGAGAAACATACCCTTACAGAGAGAGAAAAGGAAAAACTCTTACACAAACACACAATGAGAATCAGACACACTCACACTGAAAGAGATACACACACTGAGAGAGAGACACACACTGAGAGAGAAAAACACACTGAGAGACACACACAGAGACAGATAGAGACAGGCATACTGAGAGGGACACACATACTGAGGGACACCCTCATCCAGGAAGAAGTACACACTCCTGAGTGCAAGACACACACACACACTGAGAATCAGACACACTCACACCGAGAGAGACACACACACTGAGAGAGACACACATACTGAGAGAGAGTCAAACCACACTGAGAGACACACAGAGACACACAGAGACATGCAAACTGAGAGGGACACACACACTGACATACACATACAGAGGGAGAAACACACACACACACTAAGAACCAGACACACTTACAATGAGAGAGACACACTGAGAGAGACATACACTGAGAGATAGAGAAAAACACACTGAGAGACACACATACTGAGAGACACACAGAGACATGCAAACTGACAGGGACACACATACTGAGAGAGACACCCTCACCCAGTGAGAGACATGCACTCCTCAGAGCAAGACACACACACACACTGAGGGAGAGAAACTTAAACACAGAGAGCGAGATACACATTCACAAACTGAGAGAGGCACACAAACACTGAGAGAGACACACACAAAACTTAGAGGGAGAGACACACACACTGAGCAACACACCCAGACACTACAAAAGACACCCACAACACTGAGGCAGACACACAATGAGACAGAAACACACACATGCAGGGAGACACACAAACAGAGACATTGTGAGAGACACACACACTGAAAGGGACACACACATACTAAGAGTTAGCCATGCACAGTGAGAAAGACAAACACACACACACACACTGAGAAAGACACACACAAGAGAGACATCCACTGTGAAAGAGTGAACACACAACATACAGAGACATACATGCACTGAGAGACACACACACTGAGAGAGGCTCATCCACACTGAGAAAGAGAAACACACTGTGAGAGACACAGACACTGAGAGAAACATACACACTGAGAGACACAAACAGTGTGAGCCACACACAGTGACACATAGAGACACACACAAACACACACACACGCTTAGAGACATACACATACAGAGAGAGACTCATACACACACTGAGAGAGAGAGACATCCACATTGAGAGAGAGAAACACACTGAGAGACACACATTCTGAGAGAGACTTAACCACTTCAAGAGAGTCACAAACACTGAGACACACACAGAGACACATAGAGAAACACAACGGACAAACACACATACTGAGAGTCATATACATACAGAGAGAGAAAAACACCCACACTGATACACACACACACACACACACACACACACACACTGAGAACCAGACACACTCACACTGAGAGAGAAACACATAGAGACACACACTCAGGGAGAGAGGCACACACACTGAGAGAGAAACACAAACACACTGAGAGACACACTCACACTGAGAGAGATACACACAGTATGAGAGTACACACGCACTGTGGAAGATTGAACACAAAACATACAGAAACACACACTCATTGAGAATGACACAAACACACTGAGAAAGAGAGACATCCACAATGAGAGCGAAAAACACACTGTGAGAGACACACACACACTGAGAGAGACATACACACTGAGAGAGAGACACACACACTGAGACACACCCAGAGATACATACAGACACACACACTGAGGGAAACATACACTAGAGACATACACCTACAGAGAGACACATGCACACTGTGAGACACAAAGACACTGAAGGAGACATATACACTAAAAGTCACAAACCCTGAGAGACCCACACAGAGACACAAACATTGAAAGACACACACACTGAGAGACATACACATACAGAGAGAGACACACACACACTAATAGATATTCACAAACTGATAGAGACATACACACTAAGAGAGAGTCACAAATACTGAGAAACACAGACACAGACACATACAGACACACAACTGAGAGATACACACACTGAGAGACACTTTCCACAGAGAGAAAAACAAAAACATGGAAATACACACACTGAGAACCACACACACTCACACTGAGAGAGACACACACACTTACAGAGACACACACACAGAGACAAAATCACACTGAGAGACAAACACACTGAGAGACATACCCTCACAGAGAAAAACAAAACACAGACACACACACACTGAGAACCAGACACACTCACACTGAGAGAGACACACACACTGGGAGATATACACATACAGACAGAGACACAAAAAAAAACTCGAAGAACCAGACACCCTCACAATGAGACACACTGAGAGAGACACACACTGAGAGAGAGAAAAAAACACTGAGAGACACACTCAGAGACAGAGACATGCAAACTGCGAGGAACACGCACACTGAGAGACATACACATACAGAGGGAGAAACACACACACACGAAGAACGAGACACACTCACAATGTGAGAGACACTGAGAGAGACACACACTGAGAGAGAGAAAAACATACTGAGAGACACACATAGTGAGAGATACACACAGAGACAGGTAAATTGACAGGGACACACACACTGAGAGAGACACCCTCATGCAGGAAGAGACACACTCCTGAGAGCAAGACACACATACACACACACACACGGAGAATCAGACACATTTACACTGAAAGAGACACACACACTGAGAGAGAGTCAAAACACACTGAGAGACACACACCGAGACACGCAGAGACATGCAAACTTAGAGGGACACACACACTGAGAGACATACACATACAGAGGGAGAAACACACACACACTAAGAACCAGGCACGCTCACGAGAGAGAAACACTCAGAGAAGGACACACACTGAGAGAGACTTAAACACTTCGAGAGAGTCACAAACACTGAGAGACACACACAAAGACACATACAGACAAACAACGGGCAGACACACACACTGAGAGTCATACACATAGAGAGAGAGACACACATGCACACTGACACACACACACACTGAGAACCAAACACACTCACACTGAGAGAGATACACACAGAGACACACACACTCAGAGAGAGAGGCACACACACTGAGAGAGAAACACAAACACACTGAGAAAACACACTCACACTGAGAGAGATACACACAGTATATGAGAGTAGACACACACACTGTATAAGATTGAACACAAAACATACAGAAACACACACTCATTGAGAAAGGCACACACACACTGAGAAAGAGAGACATCCACAATGAGAGACAGAAAAACAGAGTGAGAGACACACACACACACAGAGACATACATGCTGAGAGAGACACAAACACTCTGAGACACACCCAGAGACACACAGAGACACACACACTGAGAGAAACATACACTGAGAGACATACAGATACCGAGACACACACACACTGCGAGACACACAGAAACTGAGAGAGACATACACACTGAGAGTCACACACCCTAAGAGACCCACACAGAGACACATAGAGACACACACATTGAGAGACACACACACTGAGAGATATACACAACCAGAGCGAGACACACACACACTCAAAGAACCAGACACCCTCACAATGAGACACACTGAGAGAGACACACACTGAGAGAGAGAGAAAAACACACTGAGAAACACACATACTGAGAGACACACATACTGAGAGACATGCACAGAGACACACAGAGACAGGCAAACTGACAGGGACACACACACTGAGAGACACCCTCATCCAAGAAGAGATACACACTCCTTAGAGCAAGACACACACACACACTGAGGGAGAAAAACTTAAACACACAGAGCGAACCATACATTCACACATTGTGAGAGACACACAATCCCTGAGAGAGAGACACGCACACCTTAGAGGGAGAGACACACACATTGAGCAACACACCCAGACACTACGAAAGAGACCTGCAACACCTAGGTAGACACACAATGAGACAGAAACACACACATGGAGAGTGAGAAACACTTGGAGACACACAGAGACATTGAAAAAGTCACACAGAGACACACACACTGAAAAGGACACACACACACACACACACTGAGAGACACACTCACACTGAGAAAGACACATACTATATGAGAGTAGACACACACACTGTGTAAGATTGAACACAAAACATACAGAAACACACACTCATTGAGACACACAAACGTACTCACGGGAGAATCACAGAGACATGGTGAGGGTCACACAGAGACACACACAGTGAAAGCGACCTTCACACTGAAAGGGACACACAAACACTGAGAGTTAGGCATGCACACTGAGAGAGACAAACACACACAAACACACTGAGAGACACACTCACACTGGACATATTGAGAGTCACACCAAGACACACAGAGACACACACTGTGCAAGAGAGACAAACACACACACAGAAACACACAAACACACTGAGAAACACACTCACACTGAGACATTGCGAGAGTCACACAGAGAAACACACACTGAAAGGGACACTCACACTGCATGGGACACACACACACTAAGAGTTAGCCATGCACACCGAGATAGACAAACACACACACACAAACACACACAAACACACTGAGAGACACACTCACACTGAGAAAGACACACACTATATGAGAGTAGACACACGCACTGTGTAAGACTGAACACAAAACATACAGAAACACACACTCACTGAGACACACAAACGTACTCATGGGAGAATCACAAACAGAGACATGGTGAGGGTCACACAGAGACACACACACTGAAAGGGACCTTCACACTGAAAGGGACACACACAATGAGAGTTAGCTATGCACACTGAGAGAGACAGACAAACACACACACACACAAACACACTGAGAGACACACTCACACTGAGAAAGACACACACTATATGAGAGTAGACACACACACTTTGTAAGATTGAACACAAAACATACAGAAACACACTCATTGAGAAAGACACACACACACTGAGAAAGAGAGACATCTGCAATGAGAGAGAGAAACACACAGTGAGAGACACATACACACTGAGAGAGACATACACGCTGAGAGACACACACACTGAGACACACCCAGAGACACATAAATACACACACACTGAGAGACACATACACTGAGAGACATACACCTACAGAGAGACCCACGCACACTGTGAGACACACAGACACTGAGAGAGACATGCACACTGATTCACACACCCTGAGAGACTCACACAGAGACACATAGAGACACACACACTGAAAGACATACACATACAGAGAGAGACACACACACTGAGAGAGACACACACACTGAGAGTCACAAACACTGAGAAACACACACAGACACATACAGACACACAACTGAGAGATACACACACTGAGAGACATACCCTTACAGAGAGAGAAAAACAAAAATACACACACAAACACACACTAATAAGCAGACACACTCACACTGAGAGAGACACACACACTGAGAGAGACACAAAAACACACTCAGAGACACACACAGAGACACACAGAGACATGCAAACTGAGAGGCACACACACACTGAGAGACACACACACTGAGAGACATATACATACAGAGAGAGGCACACACACACTAAGAACCAGACACACAATGAAAAAGACACACTGAAAGGCACACATACTGAGAGAGAGAGAAAAACACACTGAGAAACACACATACTGAGAGGCACACATAAAGACACACAGAGTCAGGCAAACTGACAGGGACACACACACACAAAGAAACACCCTCATCCAGGAAGAGACACACACTCCTGAGAGCAAGACACACACACACACACACACACACTGAGAATCAGACACACTCACACTGAGAGAGACACACAAACTGAGAGACACACACACACTGGTAGAGAGACACAAACACTGTGAGCCACACACAGTGACACATGGAGACACACACAGAGACACACACACACACACTTAGAGACATATGCATACAGAGAGACACACACACACACGGAAAGGGAGAGACATCCACACTGAAAGAGAGAAACACACACTGAGAGACACACACACTGAGAGAGACTTAAACACTTAGAGAGAGTCACAAACACTGAGAGACACACACACAGACACAGAGAGACACACAACGGACAGACATACACACTGAGAGTCATACACTTACAGAGAGAGACACACATGCACACTGACACACACACACTGAGAACCAAACACACTCACCCTGAGAAAGACACACACAGAGACACACACACTCAGAGAGAGAGGCACACACTCTGAGAGCGAGACAGACATACTGAGAGAGAAACACAAACACACTGAGAGACACACACATTGAGAGACACACAGAGACACACACACAAGAGTAGGACACACAACTACAGACAAGCATAAGCTGAGAGAATTCAGCACCACCAAACCAGCTCTCCAACAAATGCTAAAGAATCTTCTCTAGACAGGAAACACAAAAAGTATGTATAAACTCGAATCCAAACAATAAAGTAAATGGCACTGGGATAATACTTATCAATAATTACCTTAAACTAAATGGGCTGAATGCCCCAACCAAAAGACAAAGACTGGCCGAATGGATACAAAAACAAGACCCTTATTCATGTTGTCTACAGGAGACCCACCACAAAACAAGGGACACATACAGACTGAAAGTGAAGGGCTGGAAAAAGACCTTCCACGCAAATAGAGATCAAAAGAAAGCAGGAGTAGCCATACTCATATCAGATAAAATAGACTTTGAAATAAAGGCCATGGAAACGGACAAAGAAGGCCACTACATAATGATCAAAGGATCAATCCAAGAAGAAGATATAACAATCATAACTATATATGCACCCAACAAAGGAGCACGCAATATGTAAGACAAATGCTAACAAGTATGAAAGGGGAAATTAATAATAACACATTAATAGTGGTAGACTTTAATACCCCACCCACACCTATGGATAGATCACCTAAACAGAAAATTAACAAGGAAACACAAGCTTTAAATGATACAATAGACCAGTTAGACCTAATTGATATCTACAAGACATTTCACCCCAAAATAATGAATTTCACCTTTTTCTCAAGTGCACACGGAACCTTCTCCAGGATAGATCATATCCTGGGCCATAAATCTAGCCTTGGTAAATTCAAAAAAATTGAAATCTTTCCAAGCATCTTTTCTGACCACCATGCAGCAAGATTAGATCTCAATTACAGAAGAAAAACTATTAAAAATTCCAACATATGGAGGCTGAACAACACGCTGCTGAATAACCAACAAATCACAAAAGAAATCAAAAAAAGAAATCAAAATATGCATAGAAACAAATGAAAATGAAAACACAACCCAAAACCTCTGGGACACTGTAAAAACAGTGCTAAGGGGAAAGTTCATAGCAACACAGGCATACCTCAAGAAACAAGAAAAAAGTCAAATAAATAACTTAACTCTACACCTAAAGCAACTAGAAAAGGAAGAAATGGAGAACCCCAGGGTTAGCAGAAGAAAAGAAATCTTTAAAATGAGAGCAGAAATAAATGCAAAATAAACATGAGACCATAGGAAAAATCAACAAAGAGAATAGCTGGTTCTTTGAGAGGACAAATAAAATTGACAAACTATTACCCAGACTCATCAAGAGACAAAGGGAGATAAATAAAATCAATAAAATTAGAAATGAAAATGGAGAGATCACAACAGACAACACAGAAATACAAAGGATCATAACAGATTACTATCAGCAACTATATGCCAATAAAATGGAAAACTTGGAAGAAATGGACAAATTCTTAGAAAAGTACAACTTTCCAAAACTGAGCCAGAAAGAAATAGATAATCTTAACAAACCCATCACAAGCACAGAAATTGAAACTGTAATCAGAAATCTTCCAGCAAACAAAAGCCCAGGTCCAGATGGCTTCACAGCTGAAAATAAACAAATGGGACTTAATTAAAATTAAAAGCTTCTGTACAACAAATGAAACTCTAAGCAAGGTGAAAAGACAGCCTTCAGAATTGGAGAAAATAATAGCAAATGAAGCAACTGACAAAGAATTAATCTCACAAAGATGAATGCAACACCTGCAGCTCAATTCCAGAAAAATAATCGACCCAATCAAAAAATGGGCCAAAGACCTAAACAGACATTTCTCCAAAGAAGACATACAGATGGCTAACAAACACATGAAAAGATGCTCAACATCACTTATTATCAGAGAAATGCAAATCAAAACCACAATGATGTACCATTCCACACCAGTCAGAATGGCTGCTATCCAAAAGTCTACAAGCAATAAATGCTGGAGAGGGTGTGAAGAAAAGGGAACCCTCTTAGACTGTTGGTGGTAATGCAAACTAGTACAGCCACTATGGAGAACAGTGTGGAGATTCCTTAAAAACCTGGAAACAGAACTGCCATACAACCCAGCAATCCCACTGCTGGGCACACACACCAAGGAAACCAGAATTGAAAGAGACACGTGTACTGTTCATCGCAGCACTGTTTATAATAGCCAGCACTGTTCATCGCAGCACTGTTTATAATAGCCAGGACATGGAAGCAACCTAGATGTCCATCAGCAGATGAATGGATAAGAAAGCTGTGGTACATATATACAATGGAGTACTACTCAGCCATTAAAAAGAATACATTTGAATCAGTTTTAATGAGGTGGATGAAACTGGAGCCGATTGAAGTAAGCCAGAAAGAAAAACACCAATACAGTATACTAACACATTTATATGGAATGCGGATGGGAGACACATGTACACCTGTGGTGGATTCATGTTGATGTATGGCAAAACCAATACAATATTGTAAAGTAATTATCCTCCAATTAAAATAAATACATTTATATTAAAAGAGAAAACTATAGGACATCGATAAAGAAATTGAAAACAGATAAGAAAAATATCCTATACTCAGGCATCAGGAAAAATATTTTTAAAATACTTTCTACTGGGCCCAAGAGCCTAGAATCCCATTCTCCACAGCGAAGAGAGGCCACTTCCAAGAAAAAAAACATATACTGTAACTAGGAGTAGCCCCACCACTACAACTAGACAAAGCCTGTACACAACAAAGACACAGTGTAGCCTAAATTGAAAATAAAACAAAAAATAACTTTTAATAAAAAAGTCTATCAACAAAAGAAAAAAAACTGTGGACTTTATAAAATTAAAAATGTCTACTCTATGGGAGACCTTATTCATAAAACCAAAAGACAAAGTACATACTGCATGCTCAGTTGTTTCAGTCATGTCCTACTCTTTGTGACCCTATGGAATGTAGCCTGCCAGGCTCTGTCCATGGAATTCCCCAGACAAGAATACTGGAATGGATTGCCACACCCTCCTCCAGGGGATCCTCCCAGCCCAGGGGTTAAATCCACATCTTCTATGTCTCCTGCATTTGCAAGTGGGTTCTTTACCACTAGTGCCATTTGCAAAACACATATCTGAAAAAGGCTCTGAATCAAGTTATACCAAACGACCTCTTTAAAATTTGTTAAAGACTGAAATATACAGCTGGCCAAAGAAGATAAAGAGAGAGTAAATAATCATACAAGAGGTCACTTAAGATGCTGGTGGAATGCATGGACAGTCAACTTTGGAGGACAGCTTGGCACTTTTCTCCAAATATAAACAGTCTCATCTTAGGATCCAAGAAGTGTACCTCTTTTATTTAGACAACTGCTTTGCAAAACTGTGAAGTAAAATCTAGCCTCAAGTAATGTACAAGAGCTCTATACATAATAGTTAAAAACTTAAAGATATCAGGATATCCTTCCACAGATGCATTCATAAGTAAATTAGGACACAGACATGTCAAGGGGAGCACGAAACAGGATACCTAAAATATGCCCATTTGACAAAATGATTATTTTGGACTGATTAATTTTAAAAAACACCAGCACCAGGAGAATCTTGGAAAACCAAGTAGAAATGCCATTTTATGAAGCAGATTTACATTTATTAATGATATCTCCATCTGTAAGGGTGTGTCACTCTCTGGGCTAGGAATTGGATGATAACTAAATATCAAGAAAAGCTTGTCTAAGGAATGGACCTCCATGTTATTCTGCAAAACCACCATACCCTTATTTACTGTGCTTCACCTAATAACCTCCCTTAAATGGATTCTTCCATTCCCTAACCTTCTCCTTTCATTCTTAGTTGATGACAGCATTTAAAGCAAAGTCTTGGGCCATTTCTTGGACCAGTCTTGCAATGTAAAAGTCAAGAGATACCTGGAGTAACAGGCAAACGTGGCCTTGGAGCACTAAATGAATCAGGACAAAGGGTAACAGTTTTTCCAAGAGAACACACTTATCATAGCAAACACCCTCTTCCAACAACAGAAGAGAAGACTTTACACATGGACACAACCAGATGGTCAATACCAAAAACAGACTGATTTTATTCTTTGCAGCCAAAGATGGAGAAGCTCTATACAGTCAGGGAAAATAAGAATGAGAGCTGACTGGAGCCCAGATCATGAACTCCTTACTGCAAGATTCAGACTTAAATTGAAGAAAGCACGGAAAATCACTAGACCATTCAGGTATGACCTACATCAAATCCCTTATGATTATCCAGTGGAAGTGAGAAATAGATTCAAGGGATTATATCTGATAGACAGAGTGTCTGAAGAACTATGAATGGAGATTCATGACATTGTACAGGAGGCAGTGATCAAGACCACCCATAAGAAGAAGAAATGCAAAAAGGTAAAATGGTTGTCTCAGGAGGTCTTACAAATAGCTGAGGAAAGCAGAGAAGCTAAAAACAAAGGAGAAAGGAGAAAACACCCATTGGAATGCAGTTTCAAAGAATAGCAAGGAGAGATAAGAAAGCCTTCCTCAGGGATCAGTGCAAAGAAATAGAGGAAAACAATAGAATGGTAAAGACTAGAGATCTCTTCAAGAAAATAAGAGAAACCAAGGGAGCATTTCATGCAAGTTCAGTTCAGCTCAGTCGCTCAATCATGTCCGACTCTTTGCGACCCCATGAATCACAGCACGCCAGGCCTCCCTGTCCATCACCAACTCCCGGAGTTCACTCAGACTCATGTCCATCGAGTCCGTGATGCCATCCAGCTACCTCACCCTCTATCGTCCCCTTCTCCTTCTGCCCCTAATCCCTCCCAGCATCAAAGTCTTTTCCAATGAGTCAACTCTTCGCATGAGGTGGCCAAAGTACTGGAGTTTCAGATTCAGCATCATTCCTTCCAAAGAAATCCCAGGGCTGATCTCCTTCAGAATGGACTGGTTGGATCTCCTTGCAGTCCAAGGGACTCTCAAGAGTCTTTTCCAACACCACAGTTCAAAAGCATCAATTCTTCAGTGCTCAGCCTTCTTCACAGTCCAACTCTCACATCCATACATGACCACAGGGAAAACCATAGCCTTGACTAGACAGACCTTAGTCAGCAAAGTAATGTCTCTGCTTTTGAATACGCTATGTAGGTTGCTCATAACTTTCCTTCCAAGGAGAAAGCGTCTTTTAATTTCATGGCTGCAATCACCATCTGCAGTGATTTTGGAGCCCCCCAAAATAAAGTCTGACACTGTTTCCACTGTTTCCCCATCTATTTCCCATGAAGTGATGGGACCAGATGCCATGATCTTCGTTTTCTGAATGTTGAGCTTTCAGCCAACTTTTTCACTCTCCTCTTTCACTTTCATCAAGAGGCTTTTTAGTTCCTCTTCACTTTCTGCCATAAAGGTGGTGTCATCTGCATATCTGAGGTGATTGATATTTCTCCCGGCAATCTTGATTCCAGCTTGTGTTTCTTCCAGTCCAGGGTTTCTCATTATGTACTCTGCATAGAAGTTAAATAAGCAGGGTGACAATATACAGCCTTGACCAATTCCTTTTCCTATTTGGAAGCAGTCTGTTGTTCCATGTTTAGTTCTAAGTGTTGCTTCCTGACCTGCATACAGATTTCTCAAGAGGCAGATCAGGTGGTCTGGTATTCCCATCTCTTTCAAAATTTTCCACAGTTTATTGTGATCCACACAGTCAAAGGCTTTGGCATAGTCAATAAAGCAGAAATAGATGTTTTTCTGGAACTCTCTTGCTTTTTCCATGATCCAGCGGATATTGGCAATTTGATCTCTGGTTCCTCTGCCTTTTCTAAAACCAGCTTGAACATCTGGAAGTTCATGGTTCATGTATTGCTGAAGCCTGGCTTGGAGAATTTTGAGCATTACTTTACTAGCATGTGAGATGAGTGCAATTGTGCGGTAGTTTGAGCATTCTTTGGCATTGCCTTTCTTTGGGATTGGAATGAAAATGGACCTTTTCCAGTCCTGTGGCCACTGCTGAGTTTTCCAAATTTGCTGGCATATTGAGTGCAGCACTTTCACAGCATCATCTTTCAGGATTTGAAACAGCGCAACTGGAATGCCATCTCCTCCACTAGCTTTGTTTGTAGTGATGCTTTCTAAGGCCCACATGACTTCACATTCCAGGATGTCTGGCTCTAGATGACTGATCCCACCATCGTGATTATCTGGGTCTTGAAGATCTTTTTTGTGCAGCTATTCTGTGTATTCTTGCCATCTTAATATCTTCTGCTTCTGTTAGATCCATACCATTTCTGTCCTTTATCGAGCCCATCTTTGCATGAAATGTTCCCTTGGTATCTCTAATTTTCTTGAAGAGATCGCTAGTCTTTCCCATTGTTGTTTTCCTCTATTTCTTTACATTGAAGAAGGCTTTCTTATCTCTTCTTGCTATTCTTTGGAACTCTGCATTCACATGCTTATATCTTTCCTTTTCTCCTTTGTTTTTCACCTCTCTTCTTTTCACAATTATTTGTAAGGCCTCCCCAGACAGCCATTTCACTTTTTTGCATTTCTTTTCCATGGGGATGGTCTTGATCCCTGTCTCCTGTACAATGTCACAAACCTCTGTCCATAGTTCATCAGACACTCTATCTATCAGATCTAGGCCCTTAAATCTATTTCTCACTTCCACTGTATAATCATAAGGGATTTGATTTAGGTCATGAACTGAACTGAACTGAATGGTCTAGCGGTTTTCCCTACTTTCTTCAATTTAAGTCTGAATTTGGTAATAAGGAGTTCATGATCTGAGCCACAGTCAGCTCCTGGTCTTGTTTTTGCTGACTGTATAGACCTTCTCCATCTTTGGCTGCAAAGAATATAATCAAACTGATTTCGGTGTTGACCATCTGGTGATGTCCATGTGTAGAGTCTTCTCTTGTGTTGTTGGAAGAGGGTGTTTGCTATGACCAGTGCATTTTCTTGGCAAAATTCTATTAGTCTTTGCCCTGTTTCATTCCGCATTCCAAGGCCAAATTTGCCTGTTACTCCAGGTGTTTCTTGACTTCCTACTTTTGCATTTCAGTCCCCTATAATGAAAAGGACATCTTTTTTGGGTGTTAGTTCTAAAAGGTCTTGTAGGTCTTCATAGAACCATTCAACTCCAGCTGCTTCAGCGTTACTGGTTGGGGCATAGACTTGGATTACTGTGATGTTGAATGGTTTGCCTTGGAGACAAACAGAGATCATTCTGTTGTTTTTGAGATTGCATACAAGTACTGCATTTCAGACTCTTTTGTTGACCATGATGGCTATTCCATTTCTTATGAGGGATTCCTGCTCACAGTAGTAGATATAATGGTCATCTGAGTGAAATTCACCCATTCCAGTCCATTTTAGTTCGCTGATCCCTAGAATGTTGACGTTCACTCTTGCTATCTCGTTTGACCACTTCCAATTTGCCTTGATTCATGGACCTGACGTTCCAGGTTCCTATGCAATATTGCTCTTTACAGCATCGGACCTTGCTTCTATCACCAGTCACATCCACAGCTGGGTATTGTTTTTGCTTTGGCTCCATCTCTTAATTCTTTCTGGAGTTATTTCTCCACTGATCTCCTGTAGCATATTGGGCACCTACTGACCTGGGGAGTTCCTCTTCCAGTATCCTATCATTTTGCCTTTTCATACTGTTCATGGGGTTCTCAAGGCAAGAATACTGAAGTGGTTTGCCATTCCCTTCTCCAGTGGACCGCATTCTATCAAACCTCTCCACCATGACCCGCCTGTCTTGGGTTGCCCCACGGGCATGGCTTAATTTCATTGAGTTAGACAAGGCTGTGGTCCTAGTGTGATTAGATTGACTAGTTTTCTGTGAGTATGGTTTCAGTGTGTCTGCCCTCTGATGGCCCCTTGCAACACCTACCATCCTACTTTGGTTTCTCTTACCTTGGGCATGGGTTATCTCTTCACGGCTGCTCCAGCAAAGCACAGCCACTGCTCCTTACCTTGGACGAGGGTTATCTCCTCACCGCCACTCTTCCTGACCTTCAACATGGGATAGCTCCTCTAGGCCCTCCTGCGCCTGTGCATTTCATGCAAAGATGGGCACAATAAAGGACAGAAATGGTGGAGACCTAACAGAAGCAGAAGAGATTAAGAAGAGGTGGCAACAATACACAGCAGAATTGTACCAAAAAAGATCTTCATGAGCCGGATAATCACGATGGTGTGATCACTCACCTAGAGCCAGACATCCTGGAATGTGAAGCCAAGGGGGCCTGCGGATGCATCACTACAAACAAAGCTAGTGGAGGTGATGCAATTCCAGTTGAGCTATTTCAAATCCTAAAAGATGATACCGTTAAGGTGCTGCACTCTATATGCCAGCAAATTTGGAAAACTCAGCTGTGGCACAGGACTAGAAAAGGTTGTCAGTTTTCATTCCAATCCCAAAGAAGGGCAATGCCAAAGAATGTTTAAATTACCACACAATTGCACTTATCTCACATGCTAGCAAAGTAATGCTGAAAATTCTCTAAGCCGGGCTTCAACAGTAGATGAGCCATGGACGTCCAGATGTTCAAGCTGGATTTAGAAAAGGCAGAGGAATGAGAGGCAAAATTGCCAGCATCTGTTGGATCATCAAAAAGACTAAGGTGTATACTTGGAAGCAAAATAACTAGTTGTAGGACATGTATATCAAAACCATTACTGGCATAAACAAATTATTCTCCATAGTTATTGTGCTGACATACTTATTGCCCAATCTCCTTATCATATGTTCTCAGACTTTAACATTTTTGCCAGTCTCATAAGTATGAAGTGGCATTTTATTTCACATTTTTCCATTTCTTTCTGAAGTTGGCCATCTATGTTTATATTACTGGCTTATAATATTTGCATTTCTCCTTTAGTGAATTGTCCTTATATATATTTAAATAAATCTTTTTCAAATTCCATTGACTGTTTGACTACATTTTTAAAATTGATTTTAGGAAAGATCTTTATACAGTCTTGACATTACTGATTTACTTTTATGTTGTGCAAATATGTTTTCCCAATAAACTGCTTATTTTCTCAAAAATAAAAAAGACAAGCAAGTTTCAGAAAAACATCTACTTCTGCTTTATTTACTATGCCAAAGCCTTAGGCCAATTGATGCTTTTGAACTGTGTTTTTGGAGAAGACATTTGACAGTCCTTTGGACTGCAAGGAGATCCCACCAATCCATCCTAAAGGAAATAAGTCCTGAAGATTCTTTGGAAGGACTGACACTGAAGCTGAAACTCCAATACTCTGGCCACCTGATGCAACGAACTGACTCAAAAAAACTCTGATGCTGGGAAAGATTGAAAGAGGGAGGAGAAGGGGACGACAGAGGATGAAATGCTTGGATGGCATCACTGACCGGATGGACATGAGTTTGCACAAGCTCTGGGAGTTGGTGATGGACAGGGTGACATGGCGTGCTGCAGTCCGTGGGGTCGCAGAGAGTTGGATACGACTGAGCGACCAAACTGAAATAGAAAATCTACATGGCCTTGGGTTTGTCCTGTGTATCACGAGCTTTTGAGTTTTAACACACAACCTGTCAGTCCATAAAATAAAAATATTGTGGACTTTGTAAAATTAAGGAGATCTATTCTGAAAGACTTTATTCAGAAAATCAAGAAAATAATCCTACTTAAAATTGCATCTCCCAGCAAAACTAGGAAGTCAACCAAGGACTTCAAAGACCTACAAGCTAAAAACTGCAAGACACTGATCAATGCAACTGAACAACACAAAGATATATCCCAAGCTAATGGGTGAAAATTTCATTAAGGTGTCCATTCTAACCAAAGCAATGTACACATTCATGTGATCACTATCAACATTTCAGTGACATTTTTCAGGTAAATAAAAGCAATCTTAATGTGTGTGGAGTCACAAAAGACTCGGAAAAGCCCAAGTGATCCTGAGAAAAGAGAACAGGCTGGTGTTATCTCCCTCCTTGACTTCAATCAACATTATGCACCTAAAGGCACCACCGGATGTGTGGAACTGGCTCAGAGACAGGCACAGAGATCAAAGAGCTCAGAAATAAATCTACAGGCAAGGCATGTGGTCAGTTACTTCACAAGAAAGAAGTCAAGAACATACACCCAAGAAAGGGCAGTCCCCTCAATAAACTGTGCTGGGGAAAATGGATGCCATACACCAAGGAACAACACTAGACATCATTATATACCACAGACAAAAACTGACTAAAAACCCACAACTTTCCACATCAAGCCCTAATAGTCCTGAGTCCTCTGAAGACAGACACTCAGCAACAGCCACACACAGAAAGCTTCTTCCCAATTTTCCTCACCTTTTCCTTCAGTGGCACCACCTCCCTGCAGGTCCTGAGGAAATCAGACTCCTCTCAGACTCGACAGAACCCCACAATGTACCAAAGATGAAGCCCCAGCAGGTTCTGAGGAACCCAGGCTCCTGACAGCCTGAACTGAAACCCACAATGTCCCAAAGCTATAATGGGTCCTGAGGGGCCAGACTCCCATCACCCTGGATTGAACTCCAAAATGTATCAAAGCTGAAACCCCACTGGATCCTGAGAAGACCAGACTTTCATCAGCTTGAACTGAACCCCACAATGTATCAACATTAAAGCTCCAATGGGTCCTCCATGGCCAGAGTCCCATTTCACTGAACTGAACCCCACAAAGTCCCAAAGCTGAAACCCCAGTGGCTCCTGAAAAGACAAGACTTCTGTCAGCCTGAACTGAACCCCAGAAAGTCCTAAATCTGAAGCACCAGCAGGTCCTGAGGAGACCAGATTCCCTTCACCCTGGATTGAACCCCAAAATGTATCAAAGCTGAAACCCCAGTGGGTCCTGAGAAGACCAGACTCCTGTCAGCTTGAACTGAACACCACAATGTTTCTAAGTCAAAGCCCCAGTGGGTCCTCAGTGGCCAGACTCCCATCTTGAACTGAACCCCGCAATGTCCCAAAGTTGAAATCCCAGTGGGTCCTGAAAAGACCAGACTTCTGTAAGCTTGA
This sequence comes from Budorcas taxicolor, assembly GCF_023091745.1. Taxonomy (NCBI): domain Eukaryota; kingdom Metazoa; phylum Chordata; class Mammalia; order Artiodactyla; family Bovidae; genus Budorcas; species Budorcas taxicolor. The sequence goes on along the minus strand of NC_068935.1, from coordinate 63,558,482 downwards.
ACTGAACCCCACAAAGTCCCAAAGCTGAAGATCTAGCAGGTCCTGAGGAGACCAGACTCCCATCAGCCTGAGCTAACCCTACAATGTCCCAAAGCCAAAGCCATAATGATTCCTGAGTGGCCAGACTCCCATCACCATAGATTGAACCCCAAAATGTATCCAAGCTGAAACACCAGTGGGTCCTGAGGAGACAAGGCTCCGGTCAGACTGAACTGAACCCCACAATGTCCCAAAGCCGAAGCCCCAATGGGTCCTCAGTGGCTAGAACCCTGTCCGCCTGAACTGAACCCCACAAAGTCCCAAAGCTGAAACACCAATGAGTCCTGAGGAGACCCATCTCCTATCAGCCTGAAGTGAACCCCACAATGTTTCAAAGCCAAAACCCAAGCAGGTCCTGAGGAGACCAGGCTGCCTGTCTCCCTGAACTGAATTCCATAAAGTCCCAAAGCTGAAGCACCAGCAGGTCTTGAGGAGACTAGACTCCCATCTTCCTGAACTGAACCCCACAATGTCTCAAAGCTGAAATCACATGGGTCCTGTGGTGATCTATCTCCTGTCAGCCTGAGCTGAACTTCACACTGTCCCTAAGCTGAAGTCCTAGTGGGTCCTGAGGAGACCAGAGTCCTGTCAGTGGCCACCCCCAGCCACTGGAAGTGCTCCAGCAGAGTGGGGAGTTCCCCTAGGGGTGAGGGGAGTGTTAGGGACACGGGCCGTGCATTATCATGGACAGGCATGATTAAGCAGGTATGCAGGGGGCAGGACAAGGGCGAGGGAAGAAAGCTCCAGCTCTGAGTATTGTAGGTCCCCACTTTCTCAGACTGTGTGACCTAGGTGATATAGTCTTTGCAAGGAACAAGCTGAGTTACAGAGGCAGTAGGAGCAGGAGGTGATGTAAAATTTTAACATTTCCTCTTCAGGTTCAGGAACACGGAGGCCTCCCAGGTTCCCAGTTCCTTGTGCCCCAGTGACTGTCAGCTCCTCCTCCAGGGCGCATGGCCAACTCCAACACTAAGTCCGCTTTATACCCAAGGCCCTGGCCCAAGCCTAACCCCTCCATCAGGCCCTGATGAAGCTCCCTGCTCCCACAGTATATCTCATATCACACTGCAAAGTGGTCTTTTTGAAGTCTGAACAAGACCATGCCCCTCTACTCCCTGTGATTCACCTCACCTGATGAAGCCAGGCCTTCATACATTCCAGGGGACTGCAAGGAACTCATTCTCTCCAGACTCCACCTGTGTGGCCGCTGTCTATGCCCATCTATGTGGGCCTGCGGTGATCTCCTAAAATGAGGGTTATTTTATACAAAGAGAATGGAGTGAATGGTGGCCAACAAAGATGTGTCCTCCCAGAACAAGGCCATATATGGGCAAAGGTTCTTTGTAGATGTAGTTAAGGATCTCAATGTAAGCTCATGTAGGGTGAGGATGACTTTCAATCCAACTGACAGAGTCCTTTGAAGAAACGAAAGAGGACACAGAGGGGAAGCCTCTTAAAGGCAGAGGCAGAGATGGGAGGGAGGGGGCCAGAAGCCCAGGGTTGCAGTGAAAAAGAAAAAAGAGAAATGATTTTCTTTCCTTTCCTGAGAGCAAAGAAGATAAAGAGAAGAGTGAGCAGGACTGATCCCTCCTAGATTTTCCTTACTGCTCCTAATCTGTACTCTTTAACTAAGTTTGCTTTTCTGCCCCCTAACTCTACTTGACCTACACCTTGCACCTATTCTCCTTTAACCTCATGCTACTTACACCCTGGTGCTTGCCTTTCCCACCCCTGTAGTTTTCCAACCCTTGTAGACCGCCCCTTGTAGGTTTCTTTCTTTTTGCATTTCAGAAAGAAAGCAGCAGTGCAATGAATCAGAGACAAACAGACTTAGTTACTGGGCTACCTGATACCAGCTCTGCTTTTTGTGGAGTTTTATTGCTGTTGTTATTTCATAATTCTGTTTATTTATTTACTGTCTAATTTTGGCTGTACTGGGTCTTTGTTGCTGCACAGACTTTCCTCTAGTTGAGGAGACTGTGGGCTTCTCCTTTTTGCAGTGTGAGGGATTCTCATTCAACTATTGAGCTTGTGGTCAAAGCCTCAGAGCCACAACTGCTGAGCCCATGTGCTGCAACTACAGAAGCCCACACACCCTGGAGCCTGTGCTCCACAAAGAGAGAAGACACCACCACAAGAAGCCTTCACACCACAAGGAAGAGTAGACCCCCCTCTCTGAAAATAGAGAAAACCCGGGCACAGCAACAAAGACAGTGCAGCCAAAAATAGATAAATGAAATAAACAAGATAAATCAACACTTTAAAAAATGAAAGTAAAATAAATACTCAACAATGACCTACTGTATAGCACAGGCAACTACATGGAACACTTTGTAAAAACCTATAAGGGAAAAAATGTCAGGGTAGAAGGACGTGCACTCATCTTGTCCTGCGAGAACTCCAAAATTGCAACTTGCTGCTAAACAACCATCAACAGGATAATGTTAGATCCCACCAAAAAAGATACCCCACATGCAACGGCAAAGGAGAAGCCCCAACATGATGGTAGGAGGGGCAAAATTGCATTTATAATCAAACCCCATGCCCGCCAGAGACACCTGGAAGACTCAAGCAAAACCTTGTGTGCATCAGGACCAGAGGCACCACAGAGACTGACCAGACCTGCCTTTGAATGTTTGAGTGTCTTCTGCGGAAGCACGGGTCTGCAGTGGCCTGTTGCATGGAAAGGGGCTCTGGCTGCAGCAGACCTGGGGCACTTAGCATGTGGCATAAGCTCTCTTGGAGGATGTTGCCATTAGCTCCACCACAGAGCCGCCGAGCAGACAACCCACAAACTGCAGAACAATTATACCAAAGAAATTCTCGCACTGTTAAGAAAGTTCTAGGACCTACAACAGATTTCCCAACCTGGGGATCTAGCAAAGGGACTGAGAACCTCCAGGGAATTAGACTTTGGAAGCCAGAGGGATTAGATTACAGAACTTGCACAGGACTGGGGAAACAGACTCTTGGAGGGCACAAACAAAACCTTGTGTGCAGCAGGAGCCAGGAGAAAGGAGGAGTGTCCCCACATGAGACTCAGAATTCCCTGTGAGAATCCAGGAGTCTCTGGTGGAAGCGTGGGTCAACACTTTGGCCTCAGGCCAAACAATAGGGAGGGAACACAGCCTCCCCCATCTATAGAAAATTGGATTAAAGATTACTGAGGATGGCCCCACCAATCAGATCAAGGCTCAGTTTCCCCCACAGTCATTGTCTCCCATCAGGAAGCTTCCATAACTCTCCTATCCTTATTCATAAGAGGGGAGAGAAAATGAAAATCACAATCATAGAAAACTAACCAAACTGATCCCATGGACTACAACGTTATCTAACTCAATGAAACTATGAGCCATGCCGTGTACGGCCATCCAAGATGAATGGGTCATGGTGGAGTGTTCTGACAAAACGTGGTCCACTGGAGAAGGGAATGGAAACCACTTCAGTATTCTTGCCTTGAGAACCCCATTAATGGTATGAAAAGGCAAAAAGATGTGACACTGAGAGATGAACTCCCCAGGTCGGTAGGTGCCCAATATGCTACTGGAGAAGAGTAGAGAAATAACTCTGGAAAGAATGAAGAGACAGAGCAACAGTGAAAACAGTGCCCAGTTATGGATGTGACTGGTGATGAAAGTAAAGTCTGATGTAAGAAAGAACAATATTCCATAGCAACCTATAATGTTAGTTCTATGATCATGGTAAATTGGATGTGGTCAAATAGGAAATGGCAAGAGTGAACATTGACATTTTATGAATCAGTGAACTAAAATGGACTGGAATGGGCAAATTTAACTCAGATGATCATTGCATCTACTACTGTGAGCAAGAATCCCTTAGAAGACATGCAGTAGCCCTCATAGTCAACAAGAGTAAAAAATGCAGTACTTGCATGCAATCTCAAGAAGGACAGAATGATTTCTGTTCGTCTCCAAGGCAAACCATTCAACATCACAGTAATCCAAGTCTATGCCCCAACCACTAATTCCAAAGAAGCTGAAGTTGAATGGTTCTATGAGGACCTACAAGACATTCTAAAACTAATACCAAAAAAATGTGCTTTTCAGTATAGGGGACTGCGAAGCAAAAGTACGAAGTCAATCAGACTATACTACAAAGCTACAGTCATCAAGATAGTGTGGCACTGGCAAAAGGACAGAAATATAGATCAACCGAACAAAATAGAGAGCCCAGAGAAGAATCCCTGCACCTATGGACAACTTATCTGTGACAAAGGAGGCAAAAATATACAATGGAGAAAAGACAATCTCTTTAACAAGTGGTGCTGAGAAAACTGGTCAACTGCCTGTAAAAGAATGAAACCAGAACACTTTCTAAGACCACACACAAAAGTAAACTCAAAATGGAAGTGGGAGGGGGGTTCAGGATTGAGAACTCATGTACACCCATGGCTGATTCATGTCAATGTATGGGAAAACCAATACAGTATTGTAAAGCAAAATAAAGTAAAAATAAAAATTAAAAAAAAAAAAGAATTAAAGACTTATAATATCTTCTAAAAATAAATAGATAAATAAAGATCTACATGTAATACCAGAAACTGTAAAACTCCCAGAAGAAAACATAGGCAGAATACTCTTTGACATAAATCACAGCCAAGATCCTCTATGGCCCACCTCCCAGAGTAATGGATATAAAAGCAAAAATTAACAAACAGGACCTAATTAAATGTAAAAGTTTTTGCACAACGAAGGAAACAATGAGCAAGGTGAAAAGACAGCCTTCATAATGGGAGAAAATAATAGCAACCGAAACAACTGACAAAGAATCAATCTCCAAAATATACAAGCAGCTCATGGAGCTCAATACCAGAAAAATAAATGACCCAATCAAAAAATGGGCCGAAGAACTAAACAGACATTTCTCCAAAGAAGACATACAGATGGCTAACAAACACATGAAAAGATGCTCAACATCACTCACTATCAGAGACATGCAAATCAAAACTACATTGAGGGACCATCTCACCCCAGTCAGAATGGCTCCCATCTGAAAGTCTACAAACAATAAATGCTAGAGATGGTATGGAGAAAAGGGAACCTTCTTACACTGTTGCTGGGAATGCAAACTAGTATAGCCATTATGGAGAATAGCATGGACGTTTCTTAAAAAAAACTGGAAATAGAACTGCCATAGAACCAAGCAATCCAGCTGCTGGGCAAACACACCAAGGAAACAAGAATTGAAAGAGATGCCCATACCACAGTGTTCGTTGCAGCAATCCTTACAATAGCTAGGGCATGAAAGCAACCTAGATGTCCATAGACAGATGAATGGTTATGAAAGTTGTAGTACATATACACAGTGGAATATCACTCAGCTATTTAAAAGAACACATTTGAGCCAGTTCTAATGAGGTGGAAGAAACTGGAGCCTGTTATTCAGAGTGAAGTAAGTCAGAAAGAAAACCACTAATACAATATATTAACACATATATATGGAATTTAGAAAGATGGTAACACCGACCCTAAACACAACAGCAAAAGAGACACAGATGTAAAGAACAGACTTTTGGACTCTGTGGGAGCAGGGGAGGGTGGGATGCTAGGACAGAATAGCATTGAAACATGTATATTATCATATGTGAAACAGACGACCAGAAAGGCAAAGGTGTTGTCTGAGGAGGCCTCACAAATAGCTGAGAAAAGAAGACAAGCTAAAGGCAAAAGAGAAAAGGAAAAAGATACACCCATCTGAATGCAGAGTGCCATACAACAGCAAGGAGATATAAGAAAGACCTCTTAGGTGAACAATGTAAAAAGATAGAGGAAAACAAAAGAACGGGAAAGAATAGAGATCTGTTTAAGAAAATTAGAGATACCAAGGGAACATTTCATGCAAAGATGGGCACAGTAAAGGAAATAAATGCTATGGGCCATTTCTGAAGCAGTAGATACTAAGAAGAAGTGGCAAGAAAACACAGAAGAACTATACAAAAGAGATCTTAATGACCCAGAGAACCACGATGGTGTTATTAGTCATCTAGAGCCAGACATTCAGGAAAGCGATGTCAAATGGTCCTTAGGAAGCGTCACTACGAACAAAGCTAGTGGAGGTGATGGAATTCCAACTGAGCTATTTCAAGTCCTAAAAATAAGTGCTGCCCTCAATATGCCAGCAAATTTGGAAACCTCGGCAGTGGCCACAGGACTGGAAAAGGTCAGTTTTCATTCCATTCCCAAAGAAAGGAAATGCCAAAGAATGTTCAAACTATTGCACAATTGTCCTCATCTAACATGTTACCAAACAAATGCTCAAAATTCTCCAAGTGAGGTTTCAACATACGTGAACCAAGAACTTCTAGATGTTCAAGCTGGATTTAGAAAAGGGAGAGAACCTTAGATCAAATTACCAACATCCACTAGATCATAGAAAAAGTAAGAGAGTCCAGAAAAACATCTACTTCTGATTTATTGACTAGGCCAAAGCCTTTGACTGTGTGGATCACAACAAACTGTTGGAAAATTCCCAAAAGATGGGAATACCAGACCACCTTACCTGCCTCCTGAAAAATCTGTATGAAGGTCAAGAAGCAACAGTTAGGACCAGACATGGAAAAACGCACTGGTTCTAAATTAGGGAAAGCATATGTCAAGGTTGTATATTGTCACCATGTTTAATTAGGTGTGGAGTACATCATGCAAAATGCCAGACTGGATGAAGCACAAGCTGGAATCAAGATTGCCAAGAGAAATATCAATAAACTCAGATATGCAGATGACACCACCCTTATGACAGAAAATGAAGCAGAACAAAAGAGCCTCTTGATTAAAGTGAAAGAGGAGAGTCAAAAGGCTGACTTAAAACTCAACATTCAGAAAACAAAGATTATGGCATTCGTTTCCATCACTTCATGGCAAACAGACTGGGAAACAATGGAAACAGTGAGAGACTTTATTTTCTTGGGCTCCAAAATCCCTGGAAATGTGACTGCAGCCATAACATTCAAAGATGCTTGCTCCTTGGAAGAAAAGCTCTAAGCAACCTAGACAGCATATTAAAAAGCAGAGACATTACCTTGCCAACAAAGTTCCATCTAGTCAAAGCTATGGTTTTTCCAATAGTCATGTATGGAAGTAAGAGTTGGACTACAAAGAAAGCTAAGTGCCCAAGAATTGACGCTTTGAACTGTGGTGTTGGAGAAGACTCTTGAGAGTCCCTTGGACTGCAAGGAGATCCAACTAGTCCATCCTAAAGGAACTCAGTCTTGAAGATTCATTGGAAGGACAGATATTGAAGCTGAAGCTCCAATACTTTGGCCACCTGATGCAAAGAACTGACTCACTGGCAAAGACCCCAATGCTGGGAGAGATTGAAGGTGGGAGGAGAAGGGGATGACATAAGATGAGATGGTTGGATTGTATCACCATCTCTATGGACATGAGTTGAGCAAGCTCTGGTAGTTAGTGATGGACAGGGAGCCTGGTGTACTGCAGTCCTTGGGATCACAAAAAGTCACACACGACTGAGTGACTGAACTGAACTGATAAGGGAAAAGAATATTAAGAATAGATATCTATATCTACACCAGACTAGCTGGAACATAAATGAAATGAAGTCACTCAGTCATGTCCAACTCTTTGCGACCCTGTGGATTGTAGCCCACCAGGCTCCTCTGTCCATGGGATTCTCCAGGCAAGAATACTGGAGTGGGTTGCCATTTCCTTCTCCAGGGGATCTTCCCGACCCAGGGATCTAACCCAGGTCTCCTGCATTGCAGGCAGACACTTTAAACCTCTGAGCCACCAGGGAAGCTAGAACATAAGGGATGCTGAATGGTGACTGGTTCTGACTCTCAAGACTTCAATCAACTGAAGCTTGGAATCTCACACAGCCCAAGACCCTTAATGAACATGCCTGTAAAGGTAAAGTGTTAGTCACTCACTTGTGTCTGACTCTTTGCAACACCATGGACCACCAGGCTCCTCTGTCCATGGGATTCTCCAGGCAAGAATACTGGAGTGCATTGCCATGCCCTCCTATGGGGATCTTCCCCACCTAGGGACTGAACCTGGGTCTTCTGCTGTGGGCAGATTGTTCACTGTCTGAGCCACCATGGAAGCCTCAACATGCCTGTTTCCATAGATTAAAGCTTCCCACCTTTGCACTTTAGAGAGACAGTGCTTCAGAAAGCTCCACGGCATTCTCCATAGTCCTGCAAGTAATACACTTTTCCTTCCCGTGAGCTTTGGCTGGGTTGTATCTTCTGGCTCAACACCACCATGAGATGAACTCACTTTTCTGGTAACATTTCTCCATCCAGACTCCCAACCACCACTTGATACTAATTCTACAGTCAGTACTCTTGCTTCCAATACACGGAAATCACTTTTTTTTTTTTTTCTGTGAGCAATCTAGCTAAGGGCCAGAAAACAGTGTCCCTATTTTATCTTGAGAAGCCAGTAGGTGTCAAGCAAACTCATCTCTGTGGATCCATTGTCCTCCACTTCAATGCCTCGTTTTACCGAAGACACCTGCAAGACTTTGAGTTTTTATTTATACCTGATTTTTTAAGGCTTTTGATACTTACATTAAATATACAGACTACTCATGCCACTTCTACTTTGAGATTAAAAATCCTCCAAGTTTTTTCTTTCTTATTCCATGTGTTGCATTTAAATGTTTGACCATATGTTGTTTATCTTGTGTCTCATCAGAATTTAGTTAATTACACAGTTTTCCCCTGAATAATGCAGTACTCACCACATAGAGTTCTTCCGCAAACTAGATTTGACCAGCTATGGCACAGGTGGGCCTAGGAGAAAATCCGGGAGAATCACTACAGTCTGGTGGAGTCGTGATTCCAGTTGAGGGCACTGGAAGAAAACATCCAGCCTGAGGACAATGCGCCCACTTGAGGATCCAGGCCTAAGAGGCCACGCCTGAAAACAAGTGCGCCTGCGCACTGGAGGCTTTTTGACAGACACGCCCCTGAGCCGCCATTCCCCCAGCTTTTGGGCGGGGCCTCCTTCACTCTTTGCACCCTCCCGGTGCCTATTGGCTGGACTGCCTCGCTTGCAGCCCCGATTGGTCACTTGTGCCTGGAACCGTACAAGACGGCTGCGCCCCCTTCACTTTGCTTCAGCGCGGGAGGAGTAGCCGCTGAGCTGTTATCCCGACAAGGGTTGGGGTCGGAAGTCCCGCAGAACAGCAAGGAGACTGAACGGAACGCACCCTGCACAACCCTCATAAGCTCTCAGAGTGACGGCTTCTAATTCCAGGGTGAGAGGCCCCAAATCCCATCAGCTTTGAGGAACCTGGGTCCTAACCTGAGGAGAGCTCGCAATTCGTCATCTTCAGGGACTCCAAGTCCCTTCACTTGCAGAAACACTGAATACCCTAGTGCTGCGACTCTCAAATACCTAGAGTAACCCCAGTTCCCGTCAGCCTGAGGCACCCTCAAAATAGCACCCGCAGAGAGACCAAATTTCCTTAACCTCAGAGACCCTGAATACCTCAGCCTGGGAGCTCTTAAAACTCTTTGTCCTCAAGACCCCACTGTCCTCCCTGTCAGGGACTTAAAGCCCGTTAATAAGAAACCTCCGATTTCCTCAGCTTCAAAGATCCCAAGTTCTCTCAGGCTGCGCATTTGACATCAGCTGAAAGATCCCCAGTCCCCTCTGAGGATCCCAGTTCCTTCAGCCCCTGTGTCCCAGATCTCCTCAAGCTGAACAACTTTTCCCTTAAACGTAGAACCCATGTTGGCCCAGATTTTTCACAGTCCCCAGGGGCAGATCCTCAAAACCCTTCTTAGAGAAATATTCCCTCTCCTGCACTGGAACAGAGCCCTGATTTCAGCCTGAACCCAGGTCAGCAGTTAGGGGCTTCCACGTCTCCTCAAGATTCCCTCTGTCACCCACAGACACATCCCTCCCAGTGCCTTTCCTCAGAGGCACTGAATTGTAGGGGAACCAAAGAAACCATATCTAGTTCACGTTAGGGTGGCCTGTCATAGCTGGTCAGAATCTGTCCACCCCACCAACACCCTCACTCTGACTTTCCCTACACCTTCCCGCCATAGATACTCCACCCAAGGAAGACAGACCAGGCTCTGGACAGTGGTCTGGGCTATCTCAGCATCTTCTCCTTCCATAGGCACCTTGGCATTGAGGCATTCCCATGGCCATGAGCTGAAACAGGTCTCCACAGGAGAGAACTGAGGGAGATGCTGGGAGAACAGAGTGGAAGCTCATGGTGAGAGGCAGAGGTGGCAAAGCTGGGCTCTAAGCCAGCTCTATAGGAAGGACACAGCCCCAGTCCCTAAAGGAAAACAGACTGCTTGACTGGGCAGTTGAGTGAACTTCTCTGTGAATGTACACAGGATGGGAATGCCTGATCCTGAGACGGTGGTGTGGAGCAGGACAAAACAGGACACTAGCATCATCAACTGCTCTGTGTCCAGCGAGAGTTAGGAAAATGCTCAGTGTTTTTTCAGTTAAGTAGGACACAGGCAGGAAGGAAAGTCTTTGTCCCTGTCTCACAGAGACCATCCAGTAGCTTCAGGCTAGTCCCTGCACAAAAGGTGGAGGAGAAGTCAGCTCTAAGGTCTGACTTATATTAGTAAGTCCCTGATGAAATCTATTATTTTCCTTAGGCCAAAGGTGCTTTCAAAGACATTTCCATATACTTCTCCAAGGAAGAATGGGCAGAGATGGGAGAATGGGAAAAAATCTGATATGGGAATGTGAAAAGGAACTGTGAAGCGCTAATTGCTATAGGTAACAGGAAGTGCTGGGTGCCTGTGAGCCTGGGAAACATGAAACAGATCTTCAGCCTCCGTGTTTCCTTGGCTCTCTATTAGGTGGCTTCATCTGCTCACAGTTCCCTTCTGTGTGGAGACTAACCTGCAGGAAATTTTTATTGTTTTACCAAAGTGGGATTGACCCTGGCAGTGCAGAGCTCACCTCTTGCCTTGTTCTACATGCTCCCAGCCCATCCTACTGATTTCCCTGACTTTGTGACACTTTCCATTGCTTCTGTGCTTTGTGCCTCCTTCTTACAACATATATTTTGCTTCTTTCCAGGTTTCAGAGCCACTCGACCAGCTTTCATGCATCACCGCAGGCAGGTCATCAAACCCCAGGGAAATGATACTGAGGATTCTGATGAAGAATGGACACCATGGCAGCAAGGTGAGGGGCCAGGAGGATGTAGAGGTGTCTTCCCAAAACCAGCCTGGGCTAAGGTCTCAACTGCGTCTCAGCCATTAGCAAAGAAAACATAATTTTCAGCATTCTGAAGTGGTTGTGGCTGAATATTGACATAAGCCTGAATGAAGATGAATGTATAGGTTTTCCAGTGTAATTCTCAAAAGCTTTTTGTTTAAAATTTATGATTCTTTTTTAAAAGAATTATTTTTGCTAAATATTCTTAATGAAAGGCAATTAAAGATACCTTAGGCTATAAATTCACCAAAGAGATTTCTAATATTAATCTCATAATAATTCAGTTATTGGAGTAAATCTCTTAGAAGAGCAAATGATTAACATATTATGTCAAGATACATTATTTAAGTGTGTATAAAAAAATAACACCACATGATCTTCTTACCCTAAGGTGAAACAAATTCTTTGTTTTGAATCTGGGAAAGGGTTTGAGAGAACTCTATATTCTCCCTGATCTTTCCCACATTTCACTGACCAGAAACAGCCTCAGGTAAATAAAAAATTAAGTACACTCATTATAAAATAAAAGTGAGCAGCTCATTTTCTCTTCTGTTGCTCAGAGAGTTTAGAAGAGGTAATCTGCCTAGACTGGAGAAAACAATTTTGATAGTTCTAGGATTCTCCATCAATGGATTTCTGTTCTCCCATATTTTTAAAAATTATTTATTTAATTTTGGATGCACTGGGTCTTCGCTGCTGTGCAGGGGCTTTCTCTGGTTGCAGTGACTGGCTTCTTGTGGCAGAGCACATGTAGGCTCAGTAGTTTGTGACACACAGGCTTAGTTGCCCTACAGAAAATGGACTCTTCCTGGACCAGCTACTGAACCTGTGTCCTCTACATGGGCAGGCAAATTCTCATCCACTCTGCCACCAGGGAAGACCATCTATTCCCTTAGGTTATGAAAACTAGTGTAAGAGAAATGAAAACCAAAGGTTTTGACATGAAGAGAGATTCTTCATAGGGAATACATACCCCATGGTTCACCACACCTCTGCTGCTGCTGCTGCTAAGTCGCTTCAGTCATGTCCGACTCTGTGCGACTCCATAGATGGCAGCCCACCAGGCTCCCCAGTCCCTGGGATTCTCCAGGCAAAAACACTGGAGTGGGTTGCCATTTCCTTCTCCAGTGCATGAAAGTGAAAAGTGAAAGTGAAGTTGCTCAGTCATGTCCAAATCTTAGCGACCATATGGACTGCAGCCTACCACACTCCTCCATCCTTGGGATTTTTCAGGCAAAAGTACTGGAGTGGGGTGCCATTGCCTTCTCCCACCATACCTCTACACATCTTTATTTACCTTCTTAATTTCTGAGTGTATGGTACACTATTGCTAACTATGTACACATTGCTCTACAGCAAATCTGTAGAACTTTTTCATCTTGCATAACTAAAGCCTTACACACACTGAGCAACAATTCTCCAATTCTTTCTCCTCATAGTCCTTGGCAACCACAATTGTATTTTCTGTTTCCATGGATTTGATTAATTTAGGTACCTCACAGAAGTGGAATCATGCAATATTTGTCTTTTTTTGATTGGTTCATTTCGCTTAGCATAATATCATCAAGGCTCATCCCTGAGGTCACATATGCTAAAATTCTTTTTTAAGGCTTCAAAACATTCCATTGTGTGCATGGGTATATAATATATATGATATATATAATCTTTATCTGTTTATCCACCAATGAACATTTAGATTGTTTCCGCATCTTGCCAACTGGGAATAATGCTGCAATGACCATAGATGTGCACAAGATTTATTCAAGATCTTGCTTTCAAATTTTTATGGAAATACAGCAGTTCTAATTTTCTGAGGAAACTCCATACTGTTTTCTGTAAAGGTTGAAACATTTTACATTTCCAACAATAGTGTATAAGTGTTCCAATTTCTCCATATCCTTACGAAACTTGCTATTGTCCTCTTATTCATATTGGCCATCACAGAAGATATGAGATAATTTCCATTGTGGTTTAATTTGTATTTCCCTATTAGTAATATTGAGCATCTTTTCATATGTTTATTGGCATTTGTGGATGTTCTTTGGAGAAATGTCTATTCAATGCCTTCTCCCACCATGTTCGTCAGCTCAGGCTGCCATAATGAAACAGACTGCATGGCTTAAACCACAGAAGGTTGTTTTCTTCCAATGCTGAAGCATGGAAGTGTGATATCAGGGTGCCATTGTGGTCAATCAGGTTCTCCTCCTGGCTTATAAGTAGCCTTCATATTGGTGTATACTTATGAACCCCTTATCAGATACATATTTTACAATATTTTCTACCATCCTGTAGTTTGTCTTTCACTCCGTTCCTTTGTTTCACTCTATTCATCCATTTCACTTTGTGTCCTTTGTTGCACAGAGGTTTTAAGATTAACATAATCTCATTTGTCTATTTTTACCTTGTTACTAATACTTGTGCACTTGGTATCATATCTAAGAAATCATTCCTGATTCATGTCATGAAGCTTCACCCTTGTTTTCTTCTAAGAGTCTTATCAAGTCTTACATTTAGGTCTTTAATCCATTCTGAGTTGATTTTTCTTTGTGATGTAAGATCTTCATTATTTTGCATATGGATATTTTTTTTCTCCAGGGCAACTTGTTACAGGGATTAAACTTTCCCTGTTGTCTTGACACCCTTGATAAAGATCATTAGACCATGTATCCAAGAGTTTATTTCTGGCTGTCTATGCTGTTCCATTTATTGGTACATCTGTCTTTATGCCAGTGGGCTTCCTCAGTGGCTCAGCAGGTGAAGAATCTGCCTTCAGTGCAGGAGACGCAGGAGATGTGGGTTCAATCCATGAGTTAAGAAGATCCCCTGGAGAAGGAAATGGCAATCCCCTCCAGTATTCTTGCCTGAGAAATCCCCTGGACAGAGGAGCCTTGTGGGCTACAGTCTAAAAGGTCCCAAAGAGTCAACATGACTGAATGACTAAGCATGCACTTTATGCCAAAACTACACTTTTTGGTTCCTGTACCTTTGTAATATGTTCTGAAATCAGAGGCCTCCAGCTTTTCTGTTCTTTCTAAGATTTTTTTGTCTATTTGGGGTCCTCTGAGATTCCATATTAACTGTAGGATGGACTTTCTATATCTGAAAAAAATTCCATTGGGATTTTAATAAGAATGACACTGAATCTTTAAATTGCTTTGGGTAGTATGAACAGCTTAATAATATTAAGTCTCCACATCCATAAATGTGAGACACCTTTCTATTTACTCTTGTCAGATTCCATTCAGCAATATTTTGTAATTTTCAATGTATAATTATTTCATCTCCTTAAGTTTACTCCCAATTATTTCATTCTTTTTGATACTATTATAAATAAGATTATTGGGACTTCTCTGGGGGTCCACTTGCTAAGAATCCACACTCCCAATGCAGAGAACTTGAGGTCAGTCCCACATCAGGGAACAAGATCCTACATGCCACAACAAAGACCTGGCACAAATAAATAAATATTTTTTTTTAATTCAAATTAGCTCTTGACTACAGCTTTAAAAATATAAATAAGATTGTTTTCTTATTTTCCTATCTGGAATGTTGATTGTTCATGCATATATTTGAATGTTGATTCTGTACTGTGCAACTTTCTGTGCAGGTTTTTTTTGTGTGTGGAATTTTAAAGATTTTCTAAAATCATGTCCTCTGTGAACAGACATAATTTTACTTCTTTATTTCCAAATGGAAGCCTTTGGTTTCCTTTTCTAATCTAATGCCTTAAGACTTCTAATATTATGTTGAACAGAAATGTTGAGAATGGGGATCCTAGCCTTTTTTCCTTGATCTTAGAAGTTTTCAGCTTTTCACTGATGACTGTGATGTTAGAGATGGACTTTTCATATTTACCTTTATTATATTGCAGTCACTTCCTTCTATTTCTACTTTGTTGAATATTTTTGTCATGAAAGGCTAGTAAATTTATTATATACTTTATGGACCTCAGATGAAGCACAAATGAAGTTTCTTTTTTTAATTTTAAGAAAATTATGTAATGCTCCCAGTGGAAGCATAGGAGTTGATGATACAGAAATCGGTTTCCATTCCTCCTTTGCTATTCCTTGTCCTTGTCACTCTCTGGCTCAGAATTCTGTGTCCTTAATTAGAATACTCAGAGACTGGAAATATTTACCCATCAAAACACTATTCCTCATCATTTTCTAGGTAAACCTTCTAGGAAGGCCTTCAGAGTGGAGCACAGAAAACACCAAAAGGTGAGTATTTCCCAAATCCTATTGACAAAAAAATCCTCTTCATGGATCCAGTAACAGGTGAGAATAGGAGAAAACACAGAAATCCTGGAGACTGCTGCCTTCCTGTCCTGAAGCTTTAGCACAATGTCTGATATCATCACCATCTTTATAGTTAGTAAGAACAGCAACAATAGTAGGCTGTTCTATTTGTTATATTATTTTCACAATATTATAGACTTTAAGCCTTTTATGTGAATAAATTTACTTAAACCTTAAAACAATCCTACAGTACCTATAAGTAGGTATATAGCTATCACCATTATAGATCAAGAAACTGAGGTAAAAAAAAAATGTTTGATTATGTATCAGTGGTAGTGCAATCTAATCCAAAGCACCTTCTCTAAACCCCTTACAAACTGGTTAAAACTTTCATAGGTCAATAAAGTTTATTCATACATCTTAATATCATTCATCTGAGAGATGTTTTAAAACTCAGTTCTTTTGTGCTGTGCTAGTCAGGGCGGACTCTGGGAGTTGGTGATGGACAGGGAGGCCTGGCATGCTGCAGTTCATGGGGTCACAAAGAGTCAGACACGACTGAGTGACTGAACTGAACTGAGTGAGGGCTATGCTAAGACATCTGACTAAGGGAAGCTTTAGGACATGTTGGGCAGTTTGTAGAGTGGATGGTCCAAGATGAAGAAGCTTAAGGATATGTTGGGCAGTTTGTAGAGTGGACGGTCCAAGATGAAGAAGGCGACATGATCCCTACCTCAGAGCCTCCCACTCTAATAAGAGGAAGCAACTCGCAGCCATGACAAACCTCAGGTTTATGACTCAAAAACAATAAATAAGAAAATAACTGTAGGATGCAGTCCTAAGATGGTGGAGGAATAGGATGGGGAGACCACTTTCTCCCCCACAAATACATCAAAAGAACATTTGAATGCTGAATAAATTCCACAAAACAACTTCTGAATGCAGGCACCCAGAAAGGCAGCCCATTGTCTTCGAAAGGGGACAGGAAAAAAATATAAAAGATAAAAAGAGAGACAAAAGAGGTAGGGACAGAGATCCATCCCGGGAAGGGAGTCTTAAAAAAGAGAGAAGTTTCCAAACACCAGGAAACACTCTCACTGGCTAGTCTGTGGTGAGCCTTGGAACCTCAGAGGGCAACATAACCGGGAGGAAAAATAAATAAATAATTTAAACCCACAGATTTACGTGCCTAACGGCAACTCTCAGCAGAGAAGCAGTGCAGACACTTGCATCCACCACTAGCAAGCAGGGGCTGGACAGGGAGGCATGGGCTGCATTGCTTAGGGTAAGGACCAGGCCTGAATGCCCCAAGGGCAATCTGAGGGAACTAACTTGTGAGATAGCAAACCAGACTGTGGGATAGCTATCCCGCGAAAAGCCCTAACCTAAGACACCACCAGGCCCGCTCCCAGAACAAAGGACTGAGCAAAGCTAGCCGGCTGCAGACCGGCCCATTCCCCATTGGAAACAGGCAGGCGGGGGCAGCCAGAGCCAGAAAGGGTCAATTGCGGCCCCAGAGAGGCATCCTCTACCAAACTGCAAGCAGGCTTCGTTGCTAACCAAGACTTCTTGGGATTCTGGACAGTCGCCATCTGCCGGGAGGGTCGCAGCCAGACATCAGCTCCCCAGAAGAGACACACAGCACACCTGAGAAGGCATGCCCATTGAACACCCAGAAAACCAAGCAGCTGGGACAGGGGAGGTGATAAGTCACAGCCCTCACCTGGGGGCAACCGTGCCTACCAAGCACCTGGTCACCTGAGCTGCCAAAACCTGGGAAGGGCACAAAACGCAGGCCCAACCAAGTCTGCGCCTCTGTGGAGTACCCAAGAACCTGAACCTGAGTGATTTAGGCCTGGGAAGTACATACATCTTAGAGCCTGCCTCATACAGTTCCCGGCAAAGCAACCCAGAGCCTAAGCAGTGTATACAGGGAAAGCACACATGCCATGAGCGTGGGCAAACCCAGTGTGGCCAAGCCACTGCAAGCACACACCAGTGATATTTGTTTGCAGTGTTCCTCCCTCCCCACAGCATGACTGAACAAGTGAGGCTTAAAAAGTGATCACCACCGCCCCCTTGTGTCAGGGCGGAAATTAGACACTGAAGAGACCAGCAAACAGAAGCAGCTAAAACAGAGGGAACCACCTTGGAAGTGACAGGTGCAATAGATTAAAACCCTGTAGTTAGCACCGACTACAAGAGATGGAAATACCAGACCACCTGACCTGCCTCTTAAGAAACCTATATACAGGTCAGGAAGCAACAGTTACAACTGGACGTAGAACAACAGACTGGTTCCAAATAGGAAAAGGAGTATGTCAAGGCTGTATATTGTCACCCTGCTTATTTAACTTCTATACAGAGTACATCATGAAAAATGCTGGGATGGAAGAAACACAAGCTGGAATCAAGATTGCCGGGAGAAATATCAATCACCTCAGATATGCAGATGACACCACCCTTATGGCAGAAAGTGAAGAGGAACTAAAAAGCCTCTTGATGAAAGTGAAAGAGGAGAGTGACAAAGTTGGCTGAAAGCTCAACATTCAGAAAACGAAGATCATGGCATCTGGTCCCATCCCTTCATGAGAAATAGATGGAGAAACAGTGGAAACAGTGTCAGACTTTATTTTGGGGGGGCTCCAAAATCACTGCAGATGGTGATTGCAGCCATGAAATTAAAAGACGCTTACTCCTTGGAAGGAAAGTTATGAGCAACCTAGATAGCATATTCAAAAGCAGAGACATTACTTTGCCAACAAAGGTCCGTGTAGTCAACACTATGGTTTTTCCAGTGGTCATGTTTGGATGTGAGAGCTGGACTGTGTAGAAAGCTGAGCGCCAAAGAATTGATGCTTTTGAACTGTGGTGTTGGAGAAGACTCCTGAGAGCCCCTTGGACTGCAAGGAGATCCAACCAGTCCATTCTAAAGGAGATCAGTCCTGGGTGTTCTTTGGAAGGAATGATGCTAAAGCTGAAACTCCAATACTTTGGCCACCTCATGCAAAGGGTTGACTCATTGGAAAAGACTCTGATGCTGGGAGGGATTGGGGGCAGGAGGAGAAGGGGACGACAGAGGTTGAGATGGCTGGATGGCATCACTGACTCAATGGACGTGAGTCTGAGTGAACTCTGGGAGTTGGTGTTGGACAGGAAGGCCTGGCGTGCTGCAATTCATGGGGATCGCAAAGTCAGACACGACTGAGTGACTGAACTGAACTGAACATAGGAAGGGTCCTATAGATCTTGAGAAGTATAAGCCAGATCAAGGAACTATCTGAAAATGAACTGACCCCACACTGTCCACAACACCAGAGAAAATCCTAGATATATTTTTACTACTGTTTTTAAATTATTTTTTTCATTTTTAAGACCGCTATTACTCCTTTAATTTTCATTTTTATAACCTACTATTACTTTGCAAAAAAAAACTATTTTAAAGCAAATTTCAGATATATATAATTTTTGTGACTTTGTTTTTTTTCTTTAATATTGTATTTTTGAGAATCCAACCTCTACACTAGATTTTTAATCTTTGCTTTTTGGTATTTGTTATTAATTTTGTAACTAAAGAACACAATCTTCAGTACCTATTTTTACTTGGGAGCAAGATTACTGGCTTGACTGCTCTCTCCCCCTCTGGACTCTCCTTTTTCTCCACCAGGTCGCCTCTAATTCCTCCCTCCCCCTTCTCTTCTCTACCCAACTCTGTGAATCTCTTTGTGTATTCTGGGCTGTGGAGAACACTTCAGAAACTGATTACTGGCTAGATCTGTCTCTCTCCTTTTGATTCCCCCTTTTATCCTGCTGGCTACCTCTGTCTCCTTCCTTCTTCTTCTCTTATCTGTGTAACACTGTGAACATCTCTGAGGGATCCAGACTGTGGAGAGCACATAAGGAAGAGATTACTGGCTAGCTTGCTCTCTCCCCTTTTGATTCTCCCTCTTCTCCTCCTGGTCACCTGCATCTCCCTCCTCCCTCTTCACTTCTCCATGTAACTCTGTGTACCTCTCTGGGTATCCCTCACTGTAGAGAAACTTTTCATCTTTAACCTAGATGTTTTATCATCAGTGTAGTATAGATGGAGAAGTACTGAGGCTACTGTAAGAATAAGACTGAAAACCAGAGACAGGAGGCTTAAGTCCAAAGCCTGAAAACACCAGAGAACTCCTGACTTCAGGGAACATTAATCGATAGGAGCTCATCAAACGCCTCCATACCTACACTGAAACCAAGCACCACCCAAGGGCCAAGAAGTTCCAGAGCAAGACATACCATGCAAATTCTCCAGCAACACAGGAAGATAGCCTCAAACGTCAATATACAGGCTGTCCAAAGTCACAACAAACCACTGACATCTCAAAACTCATTACTGGACACTTCATTGCACTCCAGAGAGACGAAATCCAGCTCCACCCACAAGAATACTGACACAAGCTTCCCTATCCAGGAAACATTGACAAGGCAACCATTCAACCCCACCAACAGCAAGGAACCACCACAATAAAGAGAAATCAAAAACTGCCAGAATAGGGAAAGGCCAGCCCAAACACAGCAATATAAACAAGATGAAAAGGCAGAGAAATGCCCAGCAGGTAAAGGAACAGGATACATGCCCACCAAACCAAACAAAAGAGAAAGAGATAGGGAATCTACCTGATAAAGAATTCCAAATAATGATAGTGAAAATGATCCAAAATCTTGAAAATAAAATGGAGTTACAGATAAATAGCCTGGAGGCAAGTTTTGAGAAGATGCAAGAAATGTTTAACAAAGACCTAGAAGAAATAAAAAAGAGTCAATATATAATGTATAATGCAATAAATGAGACCAAAAACACTCTGGAGGGAACCAACAGAATAACGGAGGAAGAAGATAGGATAAGTGAGGTAGAAGATAGAATGGTAGGAATAAGTGAATCAGAGAGGAAAAAAGAAAAATGAAATAAAAGAAATGAGGACAATCTCAGAGACCTCTGGGACAATGCTAAACGCCCCAACATTTGAATCATAGACGCTCCGGAAGAAGAAGATAAAAAGAAAGACCTTGAGAAAATATTTGAGGAGATAATAGTTGAAACTTCCCTAAAATGGGGAAGGAAATAGTCATCAAAGTCCAAGAAACCCAGAGAGTCCCAAACAGAATAAAGCCAAGGGGAAACACTGCAAGACACATATTAATCAAATTAACAAAGATCAAACACAAAGAACAAATATTAAAAGCAGCAACAGAAAAACAACAAATAACACACAAGGGGATTCCCATAAGGATAACAGCTGATCTTTTGATAGAAACTCTTCAGGCCAGGAGAGAATGGCAGGACATACTTAAAGTGATGAAAGATAATAACCTACAGCCCAGATTACTGTACCCAGCAAGGATCTCATTCAAATATGAAGGAGAAATCAAAAGCTTTACAGACAAGCAAAAGCTGAGAGAATTCAGCACCACCAAACCAGCTCTCCAACAAATGCTAAAGGATCTTCTCTAGACAGGAAACACAGAAAGGGTGTATAAACTCGAACCCAAAACAATAAAGTAAATGGCAACGGGATCATACTTATAAATTTAAACATAAATGGGTTGAATGCCCCAACCAAAAGACAAAGACTGGCTGAATGGATATAAAAACAAGACCCCTATATACGTTGTTAGCAAGAGACCCACCTCGAAACAAGGGACACATACAGACTGAAAGTGAAGGGCTGGAATAATATATTCCATGCAAATAGAGACCAAAAGAAAGCAGGAGTGGCAATACTCATATCAGATAAAATAAATTTTAAAACAAAGGCTGTGAAAAGAGACAAAGAAGGACACTACATAATGATCAAAGGATCAATCCAAGAAGATATAACAATTATAAATATATGTGCACCCAACATAAGAGCACCACAATATGTAAGACAAATGCTAAGAAGTATGAAAAGGGGAATTAACAATAACATAATAATAGTGGGAGACTTTAATACCCCACCCACACCTATGGATAGATCAACTAAACAGAAAATTAGCAAGGAAACACAAACTTTAAATGAGACAATGGACCAGTAGGACCTAATAGATATCTATAGTACATTCCACTCCCAAACAATGAATTTTACCTTTTTCTCAAGTGCACATGGATACTTCTCCAAGATGGATCACATCCGAGGCCATAAATCTAGCCTTGGTAAATTCAAAAAAACTGAAACCATTCCAACCATCTTGTCTTACCACAGTGCAGTAAGACTAGATCTCAATTACAGGAGAAAAACGATTAAAAATTCCAACATATGGATGTTAAACAACACGCTGCTGAATAACCAACAAATCATAGAATAAATCAAAGCATGCATAGAAATGAATCAAAGTGAAAACATAACAACCCAAAACCTCTGGGACACTGTAAAAGCAGTGCTAAGGGGAAGGTTCATAGCAATACAGGCATACCTCAAGAAACAAGAAAAAAGTCAAATAAACAACCTAACTCTACACCTAAAGCAACTAGAAAATGAAGAAATGAAGAACCCCTGGGTTAGTAGAAGGAAAGAAATCTTAAAACTTAGGGCAGAAATAAATGCAAAAGAAACAAATGAGACCATAGCAAAAATCAACAAAGCCAGAAGCTGGTTCTTCGAGAAGATAAGTAAAATTGACAAACCATTAGCCAGACTCATCAAGAAACAAAGGGAGAAAAATAAAATCAATAAAATTAGAAATGAAAATGGAGAGATCACAACAGGCAACACAGAAATACAAAGGATCATAGGAGACTAATATCAGCAACTAAATGCCAATAAAATGGACAACTTAGAAGAAATGGACAAATTCATAGAAAAGTACAACTTTCCAAAACTGGACCAGGAAGAAATAGAAAATCTTAACAGACTCATCACAAGCACGAAAATTGAAACTGTAATCAGAAATCTTCCAGCAAACAAAAGCCCAGGACCAGACGGCTTCACAGCTGAATTCTACCAAAAATTCAGAGAAGAGCTAACATCTATCCTACTCAAACTCTTCCAGGAAATTGCAGAGGACGGTAAACTTCCAAACTCATTCTATGAGCCCACCATCACCCTAATAACCAAACCAGGCAGAGATGCCATAAAAAAAGAAAGCTACAGGCCAATATCACTGATGAACATAGATGCAAAAATCCTTAACAAAATTCTACCAAACAGAACCCAACAATACATTAAAGATATCATACATTATGACCAAGTGGGCTTTATCCCAGGGATTCAATGATTCTTCAATACCTGCAAATTAATCAAGGTAATATATCACATTAACAAACTGACAAATAAAAACCATATGATTATCTCAATAGATGCAGAGAAAGCCTTTGACAAAATTCAACATCCATTTATGATAAAAACCTTCCAGAAATCAGGAATAGAATGAACATTCCTCAACATAATAAAAGCTATATATGACAAACCCACAGCAAACATTATCCTCAATGGTGAAAAATTGAAAGCATTTCCCCTAAAGTCAGGAACAAGACAAGGGTGCCCACTTTCACCACTACTATTCAACAGAGTTTTGGAAGTTTTGGCCACAACAATCAGAGCAGAAAAAGAAATGAATCCAGATTGGAAAAGAAGTCAAACTCACTGTTTGCAGATGACATGATCATCTACATAGAAAACCCTAAAAACTCCACCAGAAAATTAATAGAGCTAATCAATGAATATAGTAAAGTTGCAGAATATAAAATCAACACACATAGAAGTCTCTAACCTTCGTATATACTAACAATGAGAAAATAGAAACAGAAATTAAGGAAACAATTCCATTCACCATTGCAATGAAAAGAATAAAATACTTTGGAATATATTTACCTAAAGAAACTAAAGACCTATATATAGAAAACTATAAAACACTAGTGAAACAAGTCAAAGAGTACACAAATAGATGGAGAAATATACCTTGTTCATGGATTGGAAGGATCAATATAGTGAAAATGAGTATACTACCCAAAGCAATCTATAGATTCAATGCAATCCCTATCAAGCTACCAACGGTATTTTTCACAGAGCTAGAACAAATAATTTCACAATTTGTATGGAAGTACAAAGAACCTCGAACAGCCAAAGCAATCTTGAGAAAAGGGAACTGGAGGAATCAACCTGCCTGACTTCAGGCTCTACTACAAAGCCACAGTCATCAAGACAGTATGGTACTGGCACAAAGACAGAAATATAGATCAATGGAACAAAATAGAAAGCCCAGAGATAAATCCACGCACCTATGGACATCTGATCTTTGACAAAGGAGGCAAGAATATACAATGGAGTAAAGACAATCTCTTCAACAAGTGGTTCTGGGAAAACTGGTCAACCACTTGTAAAAGAATGAAACTAGATCACTTTCTAAAGCTGCACACAAAAATAAACTCAAAATGCATTAAAGATCTAAATGTAAGACCAGAAACTATAAAACTCCTAGAGGAGAATATAGGCAAAACACTCTCCGACATAAATCACAGCAGGATCCTCTATGATCCACCTCCCAGAATACTGGAAATAAAAGCAAAAATTAACAAATGGGATCTAATTAAAATTTAAAGCTTCTGCACAACAAAGGAAACTATAAGCAAGGTGAAAAGACAGCCTTCAGAATGGGAGAAAATAATAGCAAATGAAGCAACTGACAAACAACTAATCTCAAAAATATACAAGCAACTTATGCAGCTCAATTCCAGAAAAATAAACGACCCAATCAAAAAATGGGCCAAAGAACTAAATAGACATTTCTCCAAAGAAGACATACGGATGGCTAACAAACACATGAAAAGATGCTCAACATCACTCATTATTAGAGAAATGCAAATCAAAACCACAAAGAGGTACCACTTCACACCAGTCAGAATGTCTGCGATCCAAAAATCTGCAAGCAGTAAATGCTGGAGAGGGTGTGGAGAAAAGGGAACACTCCTACACTGTTGGTGGGAATGCAAACTAGTACAGCCACTATGGAGAACAGTGTGGAGATTCCTTAAAAAATTACAAATAGAACTCCCTTATGACCCAGCAATCCCGCTGCTGGGCATACACACCGAGGAAACCAGAATTGAAAGAGACACATGTACCCCAACGTTCATCGCAGCACTGTTTATAATAGCCAGGACATGGAAACAACCTAGATGTCCATCAGCAGATGAATGGATAAGAAAGCTGTGGTACATATACACAATGGAGTATTACTTAGCCGTTAAAAAGAATGCATTTGAATCAGTTCTGATGAGATGGATGAAACTGGAGCCGATTATACAGAGTGAAGTAAGCCAGAAAGAAAAACACAAATACAGTATACTAACACATATATATGGAATTTAGAAAGATGGCAATGACGACCCTGTATGCAAGACAGCAAAAAAGACACAGATGTGTATAACGGACTTTTGGACTCTGTGGGAGAGGGAGAGGGTGGGATGATTTGGGAGAATGGCATTGTAACATGTATACTATCATGTAAGAATCGAATCGCCAGTCTGTGTTTGATACAGGATACAGGATGCTTGGGGCTGGTGCACGGTGATGACCCAGCGAGATGTTATGGGGAGGGAGGTGGGTGGGGGGTTCATGTTTGGGAACGCATGTACACCCGTGGTGGATTCATGTCAATGTATGGCAAAACCAATACAGTATTGTAAAGTAAAATAAAGTAAAAATAATAAAAAAAAAAAAGACAGTATGGTACTGGCACAAAGACAGAAATATAGATCAATGGAACAAAATAGAAAGCCCAGAGATAAATCCAGGCACCTATGGACACCTGATCTTTGACAAAGGAGGCAAGAATATACAATGGAGAAAAGACAATCTCTTTAACAAGTAGTGCTGGGAAAACTGGTCAACCACTTGTAAAAAAATGAAACTAGATCACTTTCTAACACCATACACAAAGATAAACTCAAAATGCATTAAAGATCTAAACATAAGACCAGAAACTATAAAACTCCTAGAGGAGAACATAGGCAAAACACTCTCCAACATAAATCACAGCAGGATCCTCTATGATCCACCTCCAAGAATATGGGAAATAAAAGCAAAAATAAACAAATGGGATCTAATTAAAAGCTTCTGCACAACAAAGGAAACTATAAGCAAGGTGAAAAGACAGCCTTCAGAATGGGAGAAAATAATAGCAAATGAAGCAACTGACAAACAACTAATCTCAAAAATATACAAGCAACTTATGCAGCTCAATTCCAGAAAAATAAACGACCCAATCAAAAAATGGGCCAAAGAACTAAATAGACATTTCTCCAAAGAAGACATACGGATGGCTAACAAACACATGAAAAGATGCTCAACATCACTCATTATCTGAGAAATGCAAATCAAAACCACAGTGAGGTACCATTTCACACCAGTCAGAATGGCAGCGATCCAAAATTCTTCAAGCAATAAATGCTGGAGAGGGTGTGGAGAAAAGGGAACCCTCTTAGACTGTTGGTGGGAATGCAAACTAGTACAGCCACTATGGAGAACAGTGTGGAGATTCCTTATAAAACTGAAAATAGAACTGCCATATGACCCAGAAATCCCACTACTGGGCATACACACCGAGGAAACCAGAATTGAAAGAGACACGTGTACCCCAGTGTTCATCGCAGCACTGTTTATAATAGCCAGGACATGGAAACAACCTAGATGTCCATCAGCAGATGAATGGATAAGAAAGCTGTGGTACAAATACACAATGGATTATTACTCAGCCATTAAAAAGAATACATTTGAATCAGTTCTAATGAGGTGGATGAAACTGGAGCCGATTAGACAGAGTGAAGTAAGCCAGAAAGAAAAACACCAATACAGTATACTGACACATATATACGGAATTTAGAAAGATGGTAATGATAACCCTGTATGCAAGACAGCAAAAGAGACACAGATGTTTAGAACGGACTTTTGGACTCTGTGGGAGAGGGCGAGGGTGGGATGATTTGGGAGAATGGCATTGAAACGTGTATACTATCATGTAAGAAATGAATCGCCAGTCTATGTTTGATACAGGATACAGGATGCTTGGGGCTGGTGCACGGGGATGATCCAGAGAGATGATATGGGGTGGGAGGTGGGAGGGGGGTTCATGATTGGAAACTCATGTACACCCGTGGCTGATTCATGTCAATGTATGGCAAAAGCAATACAGTATTGTAAAGCAAAATAAAGTAAAAATAAAAATTTTTTAAAAACCTAAAGAAAAAAAAAGAATGAAACTAGAACACTTTCTAACACTATACACAAAAATAAACTCAAAATGGATTAAAGATCTAAACATAAGACCAGAAACTATAAAACTCCCAGAGGAGAACATAGGCAAAACACTCTCCGACATAAATCACAGCAGGATCCTCTATGACCCACCTCTCAGAATATTGGAAATAAAAGCAAAAATAAACAAATGGGACCTAGTTAAGATTGAAAACTTCTGCTCAACAAAGGAAACTATAAGCAAGGTGAAAAGACAACCTTCAGAATGGGAAAAAATAATAGCAAATGAAGCAACTGACAAAGAATTAATCTCACAAATATGCAAGCAACTCCTGCAGCTCAATTCCAGAACAATAATCGACCCAATCAAAAAATGGGCCAAAGAACTAAACAGACATTTCTCCAAAGAAGACATACAGATGGCTAACAAACACATGAAAAGATGCTCAACATCACTCATTGTCAGAGAAATGCAAATCAAGACCACCTTGAGGTACCATTACTGCCAGTCAAAATGGCTGCTATCCAAAAGTCTACAAGCAATAAATGCTAGAGAGGGTGTGGAGAAAAGGGAACCCTCTTAGACTGTTGGTGGTAATGCAAACTAGGACAGCCACTCTGGAGAACAGTGTGGAGATTCCTTAAAAAACTAGAAACAGAACTGCTATATGACCCAGCTATCCCACTGCTGGGCATACACACCAAGGAAACCAGAATTGAAAAAGACACGTGTACCCCAGTGTTCATCGCAGCACTGTTTATAATAGCCAGGACATGGAAGCAACCTAGATGTCCATCAGCAGACAAATGGACAAGAAAGCCATGGTACATATACAAAATGGAATATTCCTCAGCCATTAAAAAGAATACATTTGAATCTGTTCTAATGAGGTGGATGAAACTGGAGCATATTATACAGAGTGAAGTAAGCCAGAATGAAAAACACCAATACAGTATAATGACACATATATATGGAATTTAGAAAGATGGTAACCATAACCCTGTATGTGAGACAGCAAAAGAGACACAGATGTATAGAACAGTCTTTTGGACTCTGTGGGAGAGGGTGAGGGTGAAAGAGTGGCATTGAAACATGTATATTATCATATGTGAAATGAATTGTCAATCCAGGTTTGATGCATGATACAGGGTGCCCGGGCTGATGCACTGGTGTGACCCAGAGAGATGTGATGGGGAGGGAGTTGGGAGGGGGGTTCAGGTTTAGGACCATATCTACACCCATGGCTGATTCATGTCAATGTATGTCAAAACCAATACAATATTGTAAAGGAAAATAATAATAATGATAAACTGCTAAGTCGCTGGCAAAAAAAAAGAAAAGAACTGAAGGACTTCACATAGGTTACATGCTTTTGAGTAGAAACTCATCATCTGCACATGATTTCAAATGCTCATTCTTGTAGAAGGAAGTAACAAGCCCTTCCTCTGAGCTCTGATTAGGCAACTATCCTGTTTGGAATCATTTGTTTAGCCTGCCCCTGTGTTGTGAGCTTTGAGAGCCTAGCCCATACCCGTTAATTCTCAGAAGTCCAGGCTCTGCTCAAAGCCCCTGAGGGCCCCCTGAATGTTTTGTGAATGAGTGACTCCACATTTAAACATTCATCTAGGAATAAGAATTCAAGGAATGCTGAAGATAGTATTTGTGAGCTAGACTTTAATTATACAGGCAGTTGAGAGAATATATTGATGGCAAGGGTGTACGCTGACATGCATACTGTATTAAATAGCTCACACAACGATTTGTTGAATGTTATTAAATTTCATGTCCACTGTAACATTTAGAATTACAATGTATACCTATTTATGGATCAAGAAATTGAGGAGAATCAGCTAGTCGTACAGCCTTCTTCAAGCAGAATTGATGAGGCCAGCTACTTTAATTCGAACATTGTTTCTAGGACATAGCAACCTGCAACGTTCAGTTCATCTTCTTTATTGTCTAAATGTCCTTCTGCCGGTTGTCTTTTCTCTTCTCAATCTCACTGCTTTGTCACCATACTTTCCAGATGTGTTTTGTCCCCTCTGTAATTTTTCATACTTCCTCGACCATCAAACATCCACTAATTAATAGAAAAACCCTGGATTTCCTTATGAGCCCTTACCCTCTTCTTTCCCTGACCTCCAACTATTCTCCCTGCCTTGCTCTTAACTGTTACGCAGAATGTTGAAGGGGAAGAACCTTAAGATATGAATTCTAGTTTTGATTCAGTATCCACTTAGGTCCTTGTTTTACACTGCAGTGTTCAGACTTCCCCTCCATCAGGTATTTCCAATAATTTTAAAAGTATTAACTAAAGTCATGCATGTAAAAACAATTCATACAGTCCTAAAGAACTAAAGAAATACATATTCTCTTTTACTCACATGTAAGGGAAAGTCCAGGGGACCATTAAGTAAGGCGTCCAGTTTGAAGAAATTGCCAGGAGCAGCAAAATTGCTGAAGAAAAGTGGCTCCAAGTGGGCTCAGGAACCAGTGAACCCTCCCCGAGAAACAAGGACCCCTGGACAGCACTCCAGACAAAAAGTCGGTAAGAGAAAATTTGGGGAGTTGCTCTAATTGGTTCCTCTAATTCCTGTAGAAAAGGTAACAAGTATGGCGTAGGTGTGTGGTGTGGACTTCAGGTAGGTGTGGGTTTAAGGTGGACGTATCTGAGACATGAAGTTAGCACTGGGACCTGAGGAAAATCTTATACATTTTCTGAGGTCCTGATTGTTCATCTGTAAAGTGAACATAAGGATACCTAACTCATACAGTGTTTGAAAGCATTACATTAAATGCAATACTGCTGACACATACAAGTAGTTCAATAAATCCAGCTGTGATAATAGGGACCATGCTTTATTATTGTTTATGCCCAGATCTCTGCTCAATGCCTTATGTGTCATGTGCCCTTAAACATTCATTTTCTGAATAGATGTGTCAGTGAACCATTTCCTAAGTAAGAAGGTTGGGAAATAAAACCTACTAACAGGAAGTGCAGGACGCTAACACTAAACTGGGCATCTGTGGAATCTCAGTATCCTGAACCACTAGATAAAGGCAGAACAAACAAAGTATAGAGAAGGGACTTTCTAGTGGTTAAGTGGTTAAGACTCCATGCTTCCACTGCAGAAGGTGTGGGTCCCATTCCTAGTCAGGGAACTAAGATCCCACAGGCCATGCAGCATGGCCAATAAATAAATAATGTAACATGAAAACAATAAAATACAAAAGTAAAAGTTTGAAAATAAATGGAAAGAAAATGTTTTGACAAAGTGTATAGATGGACAAGTATGAGATCTCACAGTTTCTGATAAAACAGTGACTAGCTCTCCAGACCCCACCAGCCTTGCTTAGCTTCTGTTCTCCATCTTAGAACTCGGAAGAAAGGAGACTGACATGAAGAGGTACAGTCTGCGAGAAAGAAAGGGCCATGTGTACCAAGAGGTCAGCGAGCCCCAGGATGATGACTACCTCTGTGAGTGACCCCACTGGCCCACTCATGAAGGGGTTATGAGGCCTTGATACAATAACTTCACTTCACCATTTGGTTCCCCTATCATCCCCTTCCTCTATGTCTTGGGGTACAGGATCGAGGCCAAATGCCATGAGTTCCCCAGTTCTTTCTGAAGGTCTTTACAACCACCAACATCACTATACCTCCCCTCATCCCTGTTGCTCTCACCTCCAGATTGTCAGGAGTGTCAGAACTTCTTCATTAACAGCTGTGATGCCCATGGGCCCCCAACCTTTGTAAAGGACTCTGCAGTGGAAAAGGGACATGCCAACCGCTCAGCCCTCACTCTGCCCCCTGGGTTAAGTATCAGACTGTCGGGCATCCCTGAGGCTGGGCTTGGAGTGTGGAACGAGGCGTCTCATCTGCCTCTGGGCCTGCACTTTGGCCCCTACGAGGGCCAAATCACAGATGATAAAGATGCCGTCAACAGTGGATACTCCTGGCTGGTGAGAAATAACCCTCTTTCTCTGTCCTCTGGCCACTAATCACTTGTGTGTGTTGGGAGGGGTACTTCATATCTACATACAAGGTTGCAGATGGTGATGATATGGTCGGCAATGACACAGTCAGCCCTGTGTACTGTGTGCACTGTGCATGAACACAGATTCAGTTCAGTTCAATTGCTAGTTGTGTCCGACTCTTTGCGACCCCATGAACCGCAGCACACCAGCCCTCCCTGTCCATCACCAACTGCCGAAGTCTATCCAAACCCATGTCCATTGAGTCAGTGATGCAATCCAACAATCTCATCCTCTGTCGTCCCCTTCTCCTCCTGCCCTCAATCTTTCCCAGCATCAGGGTCTTTCCAAATGAGTCAGCTCTTCACATCAGGTGGCCAAAGTATTGGAGTTTCAGCTTCAACATCAGTCTTCCCAGTGAACACCCAGGACTGATCACCTTTAGGATGGACTGATTGGATTTCCTTGCAGTCCAAGGGATTCTCAAGAGTCTTCTCCAACACCACAGTTCAAAATCATGGATTCTTCAGTACTCAGCTTTCTGTATAGTCCAACTCTCACATCCATACATGACTACTGGACTACATGAACACATGACTTCTATCTAAAGATCAGAAGAGAGATGAGAGACAGTGATACAGGCATACAGAAGTGACTTCTTTCTTGTAGAGCCCTTGCCTTCAGTGTGCCAATAGACGCAGACTTAAAATTATGATTAAGGAGCTTACCATGTGGTCTGACCAGCAGCTGAATCCATGCAAGCTGAAGAGCAGAATGACAGCAGAGGGAAAAATTTCTTCTAGTACTTCCACAAAAAAAAGATCAAAGCTTGTATCTCTTTTCTGACACTCAGATCACCAAAGGGAGAAAGAGCTATGAGTATGTGGATGGAAAGGACACTTCTTTAGCCAACTGGATGAGGTGAGTGCAGTGAGCCTGGAGTTTGTAGACATTGCTCCTCCCTCAAGCCCACACCCCTTTCCTTCTCAACCCGTCTCCCTCAATAGCTTTCACATATTTCCTCTTTTCCCTCCATATCATGCTCTTTCATTTCAAAATACGTTAGAAAGAAAGGAAGAAAAATATAGCATGTGCCCTCAAAATATAAGTCTATATGCTCAACAAAACTGAGGTACTTGAAAACAACTTGAGGAGTCTAGATTCACCAGGGACACTTTAACTCACTTAATTAACATTTACCAAGCACCTTATGTCCCAGTTTAGACAGTGAACTTCATTACTGAAGCAGATCACACAACCCATGTCCTTTTGGAGAACATACTGAAGACAGGCGTGAACCAGTTTATTTTAGGAATAGTATCATTAATTTTTCTATTTTTGAATAACTGCACAGCACCAGGATAACCTAAAATGGGAGACCTTGAGTCCATGTGGGCAATAACCTCCCTAGGCTCGGTTCCAGTGAGAAGTGGGCCCTGAGGCCTGGGGAGGAATGTGGGGCAGAATGGCCATGAGTATGCCCCTTCTCTGAGGGCCTCTCCTTTCATCAGTGCAGACAGAAAGTGAATAAACTATTACTGTTGTCTGTCTCAAGCTATGTCAGAGCACTCTACAAGTTTCCATGGGAGGGGGTGGGCAAGTGAATAGGACCCTGGATACACATGGGGATATTGGAGAAAAGCCTCAGGAGAAAAGGCAGGTTGGGGTGAGTGCTGAGGGATGCATGCTAGCCTAAGAGCACCCAGTCCTATGAAATGAAAGAGAACTTAATTCAGAGTTTAGAGGAGCTGGAGGTCACCAGTCTTACAGACAGTCCAGGTGGAAACAAGTCTGGAACTGGGCTCTGTACAATGGCTAATTAGGTAAGGAGAGGAAAGCATTCCATCCAGGAAGAGGATGAGAAATAGGATTTGGAAATAGGAATTCACATGCCATGGTCAAAGGTGTGAACAGACGGTCCCCATGAGGGGCAGTGGGAGCCATGGCGGCCTCAGACCCTGAATGCAAGGAGCTGGGCATGGTCTGACAGTGGAGGGAACTCATCACCTGTGGTTTCTTTCCCTTTCCTGGCCTCAACCCCAGGTATGTGAACTGTGCCCGACACTATGAGGAGCAGAACCTGGTGGCCTTCCAGTATCATGGGCAGATCTTCTACAGAACCTGCCAGGTGATCAGGCCTGGCTGTGAGCTGCTGGTCTGGTACGGGGACGAGTATGGCGAGAAACTTGGCATCAGGTGTGAAAGCAGGGGGAAGAGCATGCTCGCGGCCGGGAGAGTAGAGTGTCACCCCTCTTCCAGCACCCCATCCCATCCTGGGGAGCTTCCCAGGTCCAATTCTGAAGCATAGTACAATCCAGTGTAAAGTCACTCAAGTCGCAATTAAAATGCCTCAGAATTTGATTCATTTCATATGACTGTTGTGAAAAATATTTATATTAAAATGTTAATTCTAATTTTCAATATTTCATGCAAAAAATCTGTAACATCACCTTCTGCTGAAAGTCTTAGAAGCTAAAAGCAAGTTTTCTAGCACCTACCAGCACTCTCACCTTTACCTGTTTCTCCCTCATTTACTCCACATTTCTAAGTGACATGCATACAGTGATTTGCATTCAGTTACTGTTTCAGCTTGTTGTCATGTGAGTTCATACTCTGTGCCAGACAGGGCCCCATGCACTGAAACAGACAGAACCACTGCCTTGGGGCAGCATTGGCTTCATACCAGACAGGGGCTGGTGCTCTGAGCAAACCGGTGCAGGAAAAGTGCCTCGGATTAGCATGAGCAGAGGGTGGGGTGTGTCGCAGGATGGTGAAGCAGGATCTCTGTAGAGATAACACCTCTGGGAAAGGATTTCACGCAGGGGAGCAGCCAGTGCTGCAGCCCCAGAGATGAGAAAGGCGATGCCAGTGGTCGTGGAGGATACACAGAGGGAGAGGAAGGAGGCTGGACAGAACACCAAATCCTCAGCACCTGTGTCCATGTGCAGGCCCCAGGGGTCTTCCTGGATGACACAGAACAACCATGCGGCATTCGACTGCAAGCAGTATATTCTTTGTGCCAAGATGATGATTCGGTTCATTTTTGGGAAGAGACAGCAGTGGGGAGTCCCCTCAGAGGTCAGTTCATTGCCAGACATGAGGGGAGAGTGGGCTGGCTGAAGATGCATGGGAGTGAGGGTGTGAGGAGTCTGGCTGAAGATGTATTTTTAACCAGGGATTCCTAGTGCATGTTAAATAGACTAAGACTGAATGAAATAAATGAGCCTGCATTCACCCAGCACATGGCCTCTGAGAGGTCTATGACACACCAAAGCTACCATTATTCTGCATTCACCCAATGGACAGCCTGTGAGAGATCTTTGACAGACCAGAGTAACCACAAGCCTGCATTCCCACAGCAGACGGCCTCTGAGAGGTCTATGACACACCAAAGCGACCATTATTCTGCACTCACCCAGTGGATGGCCTCTGAGAGGTCTGTGACAGGTAAGAGTGACCACAAGGCTGTAGTCACCCATCTTCTTAATGTCCCCGCCTTAAGAAGAGTGTTTGCCCAGCGGTTAGTGGTGTAAAGAGGCACGTAAAGCTTTTCAGAGCACATGATGCACCAGGGGATAATTAAAGTAAGCAGGACACACCTCAGTGATTGGTGTCCTCAAGACAATATCCATCAAAGAAAGACCTCTTGGAAAGAGCCACCCTTTGAAGCCAAATGGATCGAGGTCACTGAGTCTCCACCCTCAGGAGTGCGGGTCCAGGTGAGTAGGTGACAGACACTACCCAACTCAGCTGGATGGTAGCCAGTGGTGTCCCTACTGTCCAGAAGAAGTTTGGCCCGAGTCTAAGAACTTCTCAGGGGGCTACCCAGCCACTTCATGTGTGGGACCTCAGGTAATGTCCCTGATTTATGCCTGCAGAGGTTGAAGAGGGGATGCACTTAGAGTTCCTGGTCCCCTTGGGCATTTGTTACTCAGGCCCACCATCCCTACCTTCCTGGGGATCACCCTTTCTGCCATGTCTGTCGCCATCTATTCCATTCCCCCTTCTGAGAAAAGCTGAGATCTGGGTAACAGTGCTGGCAGGACCCATGCAGGCAGGATCTCTGTCCCCCTACTCTTTTTGAAAGGGCACATCTCACAAGGTGGTGGTAAACCTTTCAAGAGCAGAGCACGTTACATGCTGAGAGCCTGGTCTGACTCAGGAAGAAAGCTCAGAGGGACCCCTTGTCCCCAACACAGTCAAGACAAAGTGCTTGGAGCTGAGAGGAAAGGGGGAGCGAGGTCCGGGCTCCAGGAGAACTCTGGGGCTGGGCCCCAGCCCCCCTGCTTCTCTGGGGTTCAGCCCTCCCGACAATCAGATGTGGGTTATGGAAGTTCTCCCGAGAGGCACATGCACCCAGTTCATGGCCCTAATTTTGTGTCAGGACATATGGGGGTTCTCAGAGCACCAGGGAGGGCCTGATGGGCAGGGAAGCCCGGGAGATTTGGTCACCAGAGAGCGAGGGCCCATGACAGCACTGCCCTAACCTGGGGCTCCAAGACCCAGGGCTCTTGTCAGCCACACTTGTGTGGTGTCTGCTGTCTGCAGGCCACACTGCATCTATGTCCCCACAGGCCAAGCTCTAACAGAGCTATGGGCTTGGCCAGAGAGCTGGGGACGCTCGGTTCAGGACAGATGATACCAAAGTCAGAGCACGGCACAGGAAGTCTTTGTGAGTGGTTGAGAAAGGCCAGAGCCCCACCTGCCCCTGCTTGGAGGATGTGGATGTTCACCTGAGAGACCAGAGAGATCCCCACGCCTCCGACAATGGCCCCAGAGGACAGGCTAGCAGCATGCTGCCAGAACAAGGGTCACCCAGGACACCAGGCAGGATGTGCACTGAGCAGTGGCAGCAGAGACTCCAGGCCACACGCAGGCCCAGTGACCCTGGGTGGGCATAAACGGCCTCAGACTGTGTCAGCACCCTGACTTCAAGATCAGGGGGCTCCTGGGTGAGGGAGGGGTGGCGTCATCCAGCACCTTGCAGACCTGGGCCAGCTTGTACTACAGATCCTTTATGGTGCTGTTCTTCGATTCCAGAATGACTGAGGAGAGGAAGGTGTCAGGGAAGTGTAGCCTGACTCCACCGCGGGGACATCCACATAGAGACTGCCGTGGGAAGGCTTCGGAGCGAGGCCCTGGTGTGTGTCCACCCTCAGACCCTGAGGGGACCTAGCCTTGGGGCTGGCTGCCTCAGGTCACCCCACTGGCCAGGACCCCAGAGCCAGGCCTGACCACACAGAGTCCCCCGTCCACATCACCCACTCTTTCTGTGACATCTCCCAGGTCAGAGGGCAGAGAAACAAGGCCCGGCTCCAGGCAGGGTGTCTGCCAGGTGTTGTCTGGCCTTCCGGCTCCTGGGCACCAAGGCCTCGTCTGTCCCTTCCTGGCAGTGCCCAGTGACGGGGACAGCCCAGCCCAGGGGAATGCCACACACCACCATGGAAACACCAGGGAACAGACGCTCAGCCTGTGCCAAGAAGTGCCTCCCAGGGAAGCCTTCCCAGCATCCACCACACAGGCCACCGCGGACCTTCCTCTCCTGCTGTGGCCTCTTCCAGTTCATCTTAGTGTCCAGGCAGATGGCAGCTGTGGCCTTGGCTAAGAGGCCAAGCTGCAACAGGGAGTGGACTCGGGCTAGGATGACTGGAAGGCCAGGAAGGGGCTGGGGAGACCTTGAAGACACTGGAGCCAGGAGACCATGGAGCACGCTGGCCTGGGTGCTCTGGCCAGGAAACCACGATGGGCCCTCCCCAAGGCTGACTGAAGGTCTGCACTGCAGGGACGGAGCCCCACCTGCAGCCCTCAAAGCCTACCTCCAACTTGCGGGACATGAGTGTCAGGACTGAGGGGTCCAGGTTGGAGGCTGCCAGCACCTCACTGAACTGCACCTCCTCCTTCAAAAGGGTGGTGGCCTGCACCTACATCTTGAGCTCCAGGACGAGGTCCTGAGGCCTCCATTCTGTTGAACCTCCAGAATGCCCATGGTGAATTTCCAGGGACCCTTTCTTCCTTCCTTCTACATAAACACAGAAATCTGTATCTCTAACCCAGAAATGTGTAACTCTAGGTGAGCATCCACAGAAATAATCTTTCACTGTATACACAAAATCTGAATCTCACATACATAATCCAGAAGGACCTGATACTCAGCCATCTGTTTGACCTAGGGAAAAAAAATCTGGGAAAGGGTATAGATCTCCCATAGATTCATCATACCTGAATCAGGTGGCTGTATGCTGACAACAGTCACAGCATTGCAAATCGACCATACTGAAACATAGCACAGGCATGATATTAAAGAGAAGGAAAGAAAACCAGTGCCTACTTTATTCCCCCAGACCTCCTAGACTGGGGCTGTTACCCCATCCCTGGAGCATAACCAGGCTTGGGTTCCACTGCCCAACTAGGGTGGGTTCGAGAGAGCCTGGCAGGGTGCCCAACATTGAGCCCTTTTTAAATGTTTACTGTCTGCTTTGTTCTGGCTTGGACCAGCCTCCCCAGTGGGATCCAGGCATCCAGGGACTTGAGAACAAATACTACTAAGCCACCACGTGCCCTGGTGCTGGGCATTCCAGCTCAAGCCTCCTTCCCAGCAAATTGTCAGCCCTCATTTTTGTGAAAATGAAAAATACCTTCCATGAAGTTGTGATGCTGTGTGTTGGAAATATAACTGAAAGTCCTGTGATAAATGTGCTGATTATGGAACACATTTAATCCAGCTTTCTATGAAACACCAGTGACAACAATTCCTTACATTTGTTTCACACTTCAGTTTATATCAGGTTTCTGTTTGTAGTCTTTTCAGTGCTGCTTCCTAATAATCAATTTCAGAGGTTTTTCAAGAAATCCTCTGGGCTCCTTCAGCAGCTCTGGTCTGGCCTCTGGCCCTGGGAGCAATATAGGCCCTTCAGCTCCTTGGAGCCAGATTAACCCCTGCATTTCAGTCCCGCTTTTCAGAGTTGTAACCAGTCTTGGCAACCCACTCCAGTATTCTTGCCTGGAGAATCCCATGGATGGAGGAGCCCAGTGGGCTACAGTCCATGGGGTCGCAAGGAGTCGGACATGACTGAGCAACTTCACTTTCACTTTCAACCAGTCTTAAAGAGCACTCCACCCCTCCCACACACTGGCAAGCAGATAGCTGTGTCTAGAGTTCAGCAAGTACCACAGTCTAGACTCCAGCACTCTTGGCAAATGTGGGGCAGGGCAGACAGATGGCAGGGAGAAGGGGTGCTGGGAAGTGTCCATGGCCAGGCCTGGGAGCTGTGGTTCCTGCCCAGACCTCTTGTAAACCTGAAGCTTTCTGACCCTCATCCCATCCTGGTGGGCCTTTCCATCCCTCTGTCCTCAGAGGTCTCTGCCCATGTGCTCTTTCCCCAAACCTGGCTTCTTTTTGGAGGGGAGGCTTGGAAATCTCATGGATAGAGGAGCCTGGTGGGCCACAGTCCATAGGTTCACAATGAGGCTGACATGACCTAGCCACTACTCAACAACAACGAGTAGATGAGAAAGTGAAGGAAGGTTAAAGAGAGAGAGAGAGAGCAATGCAAAATCCTGTCACTGTCTTTAGAAGGTAATTGAGGACCTGTCATCAACTGTAGAAACTTTCAGATAAACACAC
This sequence comes from Budorcas taxicolor, assembly GCF_023091745.1. Classification (NCBI taxonomy): domain Eukaryota; kingdom Metazoa; phylum Chordata; class Mammalia; order Artiodactyla; family Bovidae; genus Budorcas; species Budorcas taxicolor. The sequence goes on along the minus strand of NC_068935.1, from coordinate 63,520,206 downwards.
AGTTGGAAAGTGTACTGTGTTCCTACATCCTACCATACACATTCCTGCTATAATCTGACAGCAAAGACTTGTGAAATAAGAACAATAATCGTCATGATAATCAATCCCTACTATTCATGACTATACTCTTCATTTTTAACATGTAGTTGTTGAATATTTAATCTGTGTTAGGCATTCTCTAGGGGCTTCCCTGGGGGCTCAGACAGTAAAGAATTTGCCTGCAATGCAAGGGACCTGACTTCAATCCCTTGGTGGCTGAAGGCTAATGACTCTAGGTCTTCCAATCACTAGAAAACTGCCGGCCCCACAGAACATTAATAGGCGAGCGCCCTCCCAAAGGCCTCCATCTCAACATTAAGACTAAGCCACACCCAAAAGCCAGCAAGCTGTAGTGCTAAACACCCTTCTCCTACCCTTCAGCCAAATAGAGGCACAACCTTGCACGTCAGCAGACAGGCTGCCCAAAGCCATACTGAACCCATAGACACCGCAAACCACACTGCTGGACCCAGGCACTGCCCTTCAGAAAGACAAGATCTAGCTCCACCCACCAGAACACAAATAAAAATCCTCCCAACCAGGAAACCTTCACAAGATATTGGTCCAACCCCACTCAGGTCACCACTAAGACCACACCAGCTCCATCCATGCCAGGTCAGCACACCAACACCTGATTTTCACAGCCTCAAGGCATCCTTTTAATCTATTCTCAGCAGCTAGCAGAAAAGTATAAAATGCTCTGCTTAAACTAGCAAACCAGGTACTCTTTCTACCCCCTTCTGATGTCTATGTCAGAAGCTTTTTCAATCAATATCACTTTAATAAAATTCCTACTACACAAATCTCTGAGTGACTGAAATTGTGTCTCTTGGTCTCAGAATTAAATATTTCCCTTTGGAGACTAGGAATCCGGCAGCACCATTCACCGGACACATTAAGTTATCATCTATCATCTCGGGGGCCTGACTACTGCTATCACTATCATCTGCATCTTAGTTTCTTTCCATCACATTCTGTCCTTTTAAATTCCTGTCCCAATCACACATTCACTCTGTCACACTCACTCAAAACCATTTACCTGTCACAGTGGTAAACTAAGAACCTCATTCTATCATACACTGTCTTTCCTTCATACTTCTGTCACTCTCTTGTCACACATATTATTTCTCATTGTCATTATTTTCTTTTGGAGATCTCACAATTCAGACGCAACTTAAGTCCCATCCCTGAGAGAGCACTGTTTTCATCATAGTTTTGTGAAATACAGAAACCAAAATGTTCAAGGCTTTTAGCCACTGGTGTTGGGGAGAGAGTTGTTGTGTGTGGTTTGTTTGGAGGAGATCTGCATTATGGGAGACAGGACACCGATATGGCAATACTGTCTGAACACTGATGTGATGGACGAATACATGGAAATCACCTAAAAGAGCGAATGACCATAGCAAGTTTTAGTTATCATTATGGATGAAGGGCACAGGTATAGATGTGGAGTGGGAGGAGGGAGGACCCTGGTAGGTCAAGTGGCTTGGCCATTAACCCTCTAGTCCATTGTATTCTCGTGAGCCCCCTTATGCAGCACAACTATTCTTTCAAATGTCCCCCCAACCTGACAGTGGGCCCCTGAGGGAGAGATGTGTCCAGGCTCCCTTCTGGGGTCCTCTAGGCCACAGAGAAGGGAACAGACACAGGCATTAGACTGGGTCTACCCATACTCTAAAACTGACTCAGAGACAGAATCAAGAGAAACTAGGTGGGTGAGAAGGTGGGACAGGGATGCCCCACCCACAGGGAAGGATCAGCCATTACTGGTGCCTCTCCCCCACTAGGGGGGTGGGCGAAGGCTGCTGGCCTTGGATTTGGAGGGCCGAGAGTACTTTCCAGCCAGGGGGTGGTGATCAGGGGCCAGACTGAAGTACAACCCCGATGCAGTCACCTCCTTTGGCAGCAGTGGTCCCTGGTAGATGCACCCCACTACCAGGCAGTGCTGCCCCAGCCCTGTCATCACTCCCAGCTGTACATTGCCTGTTGACTTGACCCCCTTCCAGACACAGAAGTAGACCCAGCACCCAGCAGGCCAGCAGACACAGGGTCACCCCCAGTTGAGGTTCCCCGGCAACATCAGCCATCCAGAGAACCTCAAGACTTTATTCCTGGGGAGGGAAAAGCCAAGAGAGTTGTTCCAGCAGAGGGCAAGAGACTGGGCAGCATCCAGGGGAACATTGCCCTTCTCCCAACCCTTGAGTTTAGCTGGTTCCTCTGGTGCTTCTGAGGGGCCCGGGGCATGCCCACAGCCTGGAGTCCCTGCAGTCTATGTGCCCAGACCCCCAGACACCCCTACCCCATGCCATCCCCAGTGGGCCCAACAGTAGTCCCCTCTTCCTTCCCCAGGTGAGCAGGAACAGCCCACTCTACATCCCTTGTCTCAGGACTCCAGGGCCAGCCCTGGCGCACCCCCATGTATATGCATGCACATGCCCACATGCCCATATTGCTTTTTGAGTTACAGCGGAATTTTGATGAAAACTTGAGCTGCACTAATTTTGTGTTGCAGGATGGAGGAGTCGAGGGGTACTGGGAAAATGAACACATTTTCAATAGGTTTCCCATATTTTTCTACAGTTGCTTCTTTTTGTCCCCCTTCTGTACAAGGATGGTGTTTTTTAAAAAGTAATGCACATTTAATTTTCTTAAAACACAGACTTGAGCTACGTGTGGGAAACGAATGGGACAGATCTGGCTTGGCCCTGGTGCTTGACTCCCTTCCAGAAGCTGAAGTCAGTAGGCTGGTCTCACGTGAACATGGCAGCAGAGGTGTAAGGGGAAGAGGCTCACTTGGTGTTTCCATGTTTGGCGGGAAACAGTCACATGCTCATAACCACCTAGGAGGGCCATCCAGGGCCTGACTGCATAGGCACTCTTGGCACCCTCCCAGGGGCATGGTTTCCTTTGGGTGCCTCAGCCCCTCAGACAGTCCGGCTGAACTTGGTGGGCTGAACTGCAGCGTGAGTGGTTCTGGAGGCCGCAGACCCAGGTGCCAGCGGAGGTGGTGTGGCAGGAGGTGCTGAAGGCCAGGGAGGCGTGGATGAACCTGGTAACCCAGATGGCCTTGAATGGCACCAGGGCCTCGGAGGCATGGGAGAGGCAGGTGCAGCCACAGCTAGAGCCCCAGAGCCGGCACGTGTACCTCACACTCCAGGACCTGGCAGAGACGCCTTGCCCAGCTTGGGCAGACAGGACTTGGCAGGGCCTGGTAGACATGCCATGCCTTGGCCAGGTGGACAATTCATGCCAGGGCTGGGTGGGACCACTGTCCCAGGACCAGGTGGACATGTGGCGCCAGGGCCTGGTGGTACACTGCCCCAGGGTCAGAAGGACATGTTGGACCATGACCTGGTGGACATGCTGCATAGGGACTTGGTGGCCATGTGCCGCCCGTGGCCGGAAGACCAAGAAGCCACCTTTTCAATTTGAATCCTATTTGAAGAGAGGCAAGGGGTTGGACCGGGGAGGAATGGGCCTACAGTAGACACTGGAATGGAGAGAAAGTGGTCAGCCTAGGGATAGGAAAGGCTGTGGGGAGCGAGACCAAGAAGACAGCTGCGGGTTCTGGCCTCGGGGCTATGGGTCAGTGGTGGCAAGGAGAGATGGAGGGGGGAGATGGCCTGAGGGACTGGAAGGGCTGGGAGCAGACTTGGAGTGAGAATGGAGACAAGTGAGAACAGCCAGAAGGAAACAGGCCTCCAAATGAACAGTAGGCCTGAGGCACAGGCAAGGTTGGTATGAGATGGTCCCTTAACCTCACAGCCACCACCTCCAACATAGTGCTCTTCCTGTCACCCATGGAGGCAGAGATGGCCCACCAGTCCCTGAGCCCTACCTCAGGGCAGTAAGAAAGGAGCTCACAATGAATGGCAATATCCTGGCAATGGTAGTTTGCAAAACGGCCTGGGTGGGTGGCAGGTGTCTGGGGTCATTCTAACAGTCAATTGGAGACCCCCACCCCCAAAGGTGAAGTCTAAGGATGTAGATATATGCAGTGAGCCTGTCACCAGCTGAGGGGGCAGAGAGAATTAGAGGAACAATTCCCACATTTAATTTGATTTTCTTTTTCCCTCCTTTTTAGCTAGCTGACGGCTAAAAATGGTGGCTACCTCCGAATTTCTATCATCTCCTGTCTCAAGCAGCTTTTCCTGTTGGTTGGGATCAGCAACCAATTACAGGGTACTTTGTGACCCTGGTTATCCCTAAGCCTAGGCCAAGAAAGAGTGCCTAAGATTACCCTAGGCAGTGCATCCTTCCCCAGGGCATTGATTCCTACACTGGTTGCTGATTTATTGTGGGGGCCTAACTGTTTGCTTATATTGGCCTTTGGGCACTCTTGGCCCTGTTGTTTTCCTCTGGCTGGAGGAGGAATGTGTTTCAATATTTCTTGTAGCATAAAATAAAGCTGAACTATCATTCTGTATCTGAATATATTTTCAAATACTGCACCTCCAGTTTCTTGCCTTTGTCCTTGGTTTCAAGGGAATGTTCTGGGTTTCAGATAGTCTAGTAATACAGTGTAATTGAAGACAATTTAAGAAATGGACAAAATTAATATGTATTATGTCTTGTTATTCAGCATTAACTGCTGCCTGTATTTTGGAATATTTTCTTAGTTTTATAGTGGCATTTATACGGCTCAGCTGGAAAAGAATCTGCTTGCAATGTGGGAGACCTGTGTTCGATCCCTGGGTTGGGAAGACCCCCTGATTAGGGAAAGGCTATGCACTCCAGTATTCTGGACTGGAGAATTCTATGGATTATATAGTTCATGGGGTCACAGTGTCAGACACAACTGAGAGACTGTCACTGCATATATAACAATAATGTAATTGTTGCATGTTCAGGATTAATTTTTCCTCGAATTATGTTTATTTAACATTAAGCATTTTTTTCTTGCTAAAATTTCTTCAAAAACATGTACTTGGATGCATAAAAGAAGTACTATAATATAAGTGTTAAGCATTTAATACGTTTCCATTTTTCCCTATTAATGATTCAGCAGAAATCTTCTGTATAAGTCTTTGCCTGACTGGTAATTTCCTCAAGATAGATTCCAAAGGGTAGAAGTACGGACTTAAAAATTCACATTTCTACTTATTTTTAAGGCTATTGGTCTACAGTAGGTGGCTGCTACTCAAAAGTGTGCCCTCCCACCAGAATTCTAGTTTGCCCAACACCTGTTATCAGTAGGTCTGATTCTTCCCAAAGTAAAAAGCTTAGCTTGCAGAAGATCAAACAACTTGCAAACTCTGGATCTGTAACTTTATGGCCTGCTGACCTTGTTTTACAGCAATGCAGAAAAAAGTCTTTGAGGAAGGAGTTCATTTCAGTTCAGTCACTCAGTCGTGTCTGACTTTTTGCGACCCCATGAATCGCAGCACGCCAGGCCTCCCTGTCCATCACCAACTCCCAGAGTTCACTCAGATTCATGTCCATTGAGTCAGTGATGCCATCCAGCCATCTTATCCTCTGTCGTCCCCTTCTCCTCCTGCCCCCAATCCCTCCCAGCATCAAAGACTTTTCCAATGAATCAACTCTTCGCATGAAGTGGCCAAAGTACTGGAGTACTTTGGAGTACTGTGCCAGGTGGCACAGTGTTAAAATTGAAAGAAAGTAAATGTGCATCTTCACTGAGTAAAGATTCAGTAAACCGGAGTAAGCCCATCTCTTGGTGGCTCAGTGGTAAAGAACCCACATGCCAATGCAAGAGACTCGGATTCCATCCATGATTCAGGAAGATCCCTGGGAGTAGGGGTGCCAGAGAATTGATGCTTTTGAACTGTGGTGTTGGAGAAGACTCTTGAGAGTCCCTTGGACTGCAAGGAGGTCCAAACAGTCCATCCTAAAAGGAGATCAGTCCTGGGTGTTCGTTGGAAGGACTGATGTTGAAGCTGAAACTCCAATACTTTGGCCACCTGATGCGAAGAGCTGACTCATTTGAAAAGACCCTGATGCTGGGAAAGATTGAGGGCAGGAGAAGGGGACAGCAGAGGAAGAGATGGTTAGATGGCATCACCGACTCAATGGACATGGGTTTGAGTACACTCCAAGAGTTGGTGATGGACAGGGAGGCCTGGCTTGCTGCAGTCCATGGGGTTGCAAAGAGTTGCACATGCCTGAGCAACTGAAATGAACTGAACTGAACTCCCTGCCCACAACACAACTGAACAAGTAAACCTAAATAAGTCACCACCTTCACCCCATTCTGTCAAGGTGAAAATTAGACACTGAAGACACTTGCAAACAGAGAAAGCCAAAACAAACAATGAATAGGGAACTGCTCTGGAAATGACACGTGCAACAGATTAAAACCCTGTAGTTAGCATGGACTAAGCATTGGAAGGGGCCTATAGACCTTGAGAAGTACTATATGCTGGAACAAGTAACTATCTAAAACTGTACTGACCCAACACTGCCCTCAAGAGCTCCAGAGAAATTCCTAGATATATTTTTACTATTATCAGTTTTTAAATTTTTTACAATTTTTTTATTATTAACTTCTTTATTACTCCTATAATTTTCATTTTTATAACCTACTATTAACTTGCAAAAAAGGCCCTATTTTAATGCAAATTTCATATATATAATTTTAATTTTGTGATTGATGTTGTTTCATATTTTTAATATTGTATTTTTGAGAGTCTAACCTCTACTCTAGGACTTTAATTTTTCTTTTTGATATTTGTTATCAAAATTGTACCTTTACAAATCTAATCTTCAGTACTCATTTTTACTTAGGGATGTGATTACTGGCTTGATTGCTCTCTCCCCTTTGTACTCTCCCTTTTATCTCCCAGGTCACCTCTATCTCCTCCCTCCCCCTTCTCTTCTCTATGTAACTCTGTGAACCTCTGTGGGTGTTCCAGACTGTGGAGAGCACATAGGAAATTGTTTACTGGCTAGATTGCTCTCTCTCCTTTTGACCCCCCCTCCTCTCCTCCTGGTCACCTCTATCTTCCTCCTCCCTCTTCTCTGCTTCATGTAACTCTGTGACACTCTTTGGGTGCCATTCACTGTGGAGAATCATTCCACCATTAACCCAGATGTTCTATCATCAGTGCTGTATGGATGGAGAAGTCTTGAGGCTCTTGTAAGAATAAGACTGAAAGCCAGAGGCAGGAGGCTTAAATTCAAAACTTGAGAACACCAGAAAACTCCTGACTCCAGGGAACATGAATCGACAAGAGCTCATCCAAAAGCTTCCATACCTACCTACACTGAAACCAAGCTCCACCCAACAGTCAAGAGCAAGATAAACCATGCTTATTCTCCAGCAACGCAGGAAAACGGCCTTGAGCATTAAAATACTGGCTGCGCAAAGCCACACCAGACCCACTGACACCACAAAACTCATTTCTGGACACTTTATTGCACTCCAGAGAGAGAGGATCCAGCTCCACCCACCAGAACACAGATGCAAGCTTCCCTAACCAGGAAACCTTGACAAGCCACTCTCCAACCCCACCCACAGGGAGCAAGCTCCACAATAAAGAAGAACCACAACTTCCAGCCTACAGAAACGCCTCCCCAAACACAGCAATCTAAAGAAAATGAAAAGGCAGAGAAATAGTCAGCAGGTAAAGGAACATGATAAATGCACACCAAACCAAACTGAAGACGAGGAGATAGGGAGTCGACCTGAAAAAGAATTCAGAATAATGATAGTAAAGATGACCCAAAATCTTTAAAACAAAGTGGAGTTACAGATAAATAGACTAGAGACATGGATGGCAAAGATGCAAGAAATGTTAAACAAGGACCTAGCAAAAATAAAAAAGGGTCAATCAATAATGAATAATGCAATAACTGAGATAAAAAACATCTGGAGGGAACCAACAGTAGAATAACTGAGGCAGAGGATAGGATAAGTGAGGTGGAAGAGAGAAGGGTGGAATAAATGAAGCGAAGAGGAAAAAATAATTAAAAGAAATGAGGACAACCTCAGAGACCTCTGGGACAATGTTAAACACCCAAACATTCGAATCATAGAAGTCCCAGAAGAAGAAGACGAAAAGGGCATGAGAAAATACTTGAGGAGAAAAAATGTTGAAAACTTCCCTAAAATGGGAAGGAAATAGCCACCCAAGTCCAAGAAACCCAGAGAGTCCCAAACAGGATAAACCCAAGGTGAAACACCCCAAGGCACATATTAATCAAATTAATGAAGATAAACACAAAGAGCAAGTATTAAAAGCAGCAAGGGAAAAACAACAAATAACACACGAGGGGATCCCCATAAGGATAACATCTGACCTTTCAATGGAAACTCTTCAGGCTACAAGGGAATGAGAAGATATACTTAAAGTGATGAAAGAGAAAAACCTACAACCCAGATTACTATACTCAGCAAGGATCTCATTAAAATATGAAGGAGACATCAAAGCTTTACAGACAAGCAAAAGCTGAGAGAATTCAGCACCACCAAACCAGCTCTCCAACAAATGCTAAAGGGTCTTCTCTAGACAGGAAACACAGAAAAGGTTTATAAATTCAAACCTAAAACATCAAAGTAAATGGCAAAGGGATCATACTTTTCAATAATTCCCTTAAATGTAAATGGGTTGAATGCCCAACCAAAAGACAAAGACTGGCTGAATGGATATGAAAACAAGACCCCTATATATGCTGTCTACAAGAGACCCACCTCAAACCATGGGACACATACAGACTGAGAGTGAAGGGCGAGAAAAAGTCATTTCAGGAAAATGGAGATCAAAAGAAAGCAGGAGTAGCAATACTCATATCAGAAAAAATAGACTTTGAAATAAAAGCTATGAAAAGAGACAAAGAAGGACACTACATAATGATCAAAGGATCAATCCAAGAAGAAGATATAACAATTAAAATTATATATGCACCCAACATAAGACCACCACAATATGTAAGGCAAATGCTAACAAGTATGAAAGGGGAAATTAACAGTAACACAATAATAGTGGATGATGTTAATACCCCACTCACACCTATGGATAGATGAACCAAACAGAAAATTAGCAAGGAAACACAAGCTTTAAATGATACAATTGACTAGTTACACCTAATTGATATCTATAGGACATTTCACCCCAAAACAATGAATTTCCCCTTTTTCTCAAGTGCACACGGAACCTTCTCCAGGATAGATCACATCCTGGGTCATAAATCTAGCCTTGGTAAATACAAAAAAATTGAAATCATTTCAAGCATCTTTTCTGATCACAATGCAGTAAGATTAGATGTCAACTACAGGAAAAAAAAAACTATTAAACATACAAACATATGGAGGCTAGACAACATGCTTCTGAATAACCAACAAATCACAGAAGACATCAAAATATGCATAGGAACAAATGAAAATGAAAACATGACAACCCAAAACCTATGGGAATCAGTAAAAGCAGTGCTGAGGGGACGGGTCATAGCAATAGAAGCTTACCTCAAGAAACAAGAGAAAAATCAAATAAATCACCTAACTTTACACTTAAAGCAACTAGAAAAAGAAGAAATTAAGAACTCCAGGGTTAGTAGAAGGAAAGAAATCATAAATATTAAGGCAGAAATAAATGAAAAAGAAACAAAGGAGACTATAGCAAAACTCAACAAAACTAAGCACTGGTTCTTTCAGAAAATAAGTAAAACAGACAAACCATTAGCCAGACTCATCAAGAAAAAAAGGAGAAGAATGAAATCAAAAAATTAGAAATGAAAATGGAGAAATCATGACAGACAGCACAGAAATATAAAGGATCATAATAGACCACTAATAGCAACTATATGGCAATAAAATGGATAACTTGGAAGAAATGGATAAATTCTTAGAAAACTATAATCTTCCAAAACTGAAAGAGAAATAGAAAATCTTAACAAACCTATCAGAAGCATGGAAATAAAAACTGGAATAAAAATTCTTCCAACAAACAAAAGCCACAGGTGAATTCTACCAAAAATTTAGAGAAGAGCTAATACCTATCCTACTCAAACTCTTCCAGAAATTTGCAGAGGAATGTAAATTGCCAAATTCATTCTATAATGCCACCATCACCCTAATACCAAAGCCACACAAAGATGCCACAGAAAAAGAAAACAACAGGCTAATATCACTGATGAACATAGATGCAAAAATCCTCAACAAAATTCTAACAAACAAAATCCAGCAACATATTAAAATGATGATACAGGCTGACCTAAGATGGCAGAGGAATAGGACGGGGAGACCACTTTCTTCCCCACAAACTCATCAAAAGAACATTTGAACACTGAGTAAATTCTACAAAACAACTTCTGAATGCCGGCAGACGACATCAGGCACCCAGGAAAGCAGCCCATTGTCTTCAAAAGGAGGTAGGAAAAAATATAGAAGATAAAAAGAGAGACAAAAGAGGTTGGAACGGAGATCCGTCCTGGGAAGGGGGTCTTAAAAAAGAGAGACGTTTCCAAACACCAGGAAACACTCTCATTGGCGAGTCTGTGGTGAGCCTTGGAACCTCAGAGGGCAACATAACCGGGAGGAAAAACAAATATTAATATAAAATATTAATATAAAATATTAATAATTAAAACCCACAGATTATGTGCCCAATGGTAACTCCTGGTGGAGAAGCAGCGCAGATCCCTGCATCCACCACTAGCAAACGGGGGCTGGGCAGGGAGGCACCGGCTGCTTTGCTTAGAGTAAGAACTGGGCCTGAATGCCCCAAGGGCAATCTGAGGGAACTAACTTGTGATAGCAAACCAGACTGTGGGATAGCTACCCCTGAAAAGCCCTAACCTAAGACACTGCCAGGCCCACTCACAGAACAAAGGACTGACTAGAGCTAGCCGGCTGTGGACCAGCCCATCCCCCGCCAGAGACAGGAGAGGGCAGCCAGAGTCGGAAAGGGGCAATTGCGGCCACAGGGAGGCATCATCTACCAAACTGCAAGCAGACTTGATTGCTAACCAAGACTTCTTGGGATTCTGGATGGTCGACATCCGCCTGAGAAGGTGAACCGGTTGTACACCCAGAAAACTGAGTGGCAGGGACGGGGGAGGTGATAACTCGCAGGGACCACACTCATCAAACACTTGGTCGGTCACCTGAGCTGCCTGGACCTGGGAAGGGCACAAAACGCAGGCCCAACCGAGTCTGCACCTTTGTGGAGTACCCGAGTACCTGAACCTGAGCAGCTTAGACCTGGGATCTGCGCACAACCCAAGGCCGGCCTCAGACAGTTCCCGGCAGAGCAACCTAGAATCTAAGCAGTGTAGACAGGGAAAGCACACACGCCGTGAGTGAGGGAAAACCCAGTGTGGCCGAGACACTGCAAGCACACACCAGTGATATTTGTTCACAGCATTCTTCTCGCCCCAGAGCACAGTTGAACAAGTGAGCCTACAAAAGTGTCCACCACCACCTCCTTGTGTCAGGGCGGAAATTAGACACTGAAGACACCAGCAAACAGAAGAAGCTAAAACAGAGGGAACTGCCTTGAAAGTGACAGATGGAGAAGTCTTGAGGCTACTGTAAGAACAAGACTGAAAACCAGAGGCAGGAGGAATAACTCCAAATCCTGAGAACACCAGAGAACTCCTGACTCCAGGGAACATTAATCAATAGGAGCTCATAAAACGCCTCCATCAGTTCAGTTCAGTCGCTCAATCATGTCCGACTCTTTGCGATCCCATGAATCGCAGCATGCCAGGCCTCCCTGTCCATCACCAACTCGCGGAGTTCACTCAGACTCATGTCCATTGAGTCAGTGATGCCATCCAGCCATCTCATCCTCTGTCATTCCCTTCTCCTCCCAGCATCAATCCCTGCCCCCAATCCCTCCCAGCATCAGAGTCTTTTCCAATGAGTCAACTCTTCGCATGAGGTGGCCAAAGTACTGGAGTTTCAGCTTCAGCATCATTCCTTCCAAAGAAATCCCAGGGCTATTCTCCTTCAGAATGGATTGGTTGGATCTCCTTGCAGTCCAAGGGACTCTCAAGAGTCTTCTCCAACACCACAGTTCAAAAGCATCAATTCTTCGGCATTCAGCTTTCTTCACAATCCAACACTCACATCCATACATTACCACTGGAAAAACCACAGTCAGCAAAGTAATGGACCTTAGTCGGCAAAGTAATGTCTAGATGGACCTTAGTCGGCAAAGTAATGTCTCTGCTTTCGAATATGCTGTCTAGGTTGCTCATAACTTTCCTTCCAAGGAGTAAGCGTCTTTTAATTTCATGGCTGCAGTCACCATCTGCAGTGATTTTGGAGCCCCAAAAAATAAAGTCTGACACTGTTTCCACTGTTTCCCCATCTATTTTCCATGAAGGGATGAGACCAGATGCCATGATCTTCGTTTTCTGAATGTTGAGCTTTAAGCCAACTTTTTCACTCTCTTCTTTTACTTTCATCAAGAGGCTTTTCAGTTCCTCTTTCTGCCCTAAGGGTGGTGTCATCTGCATATCTGAGGTTATTGATATTTCTCCCAGCAATCTTGATTCCAGCTTGTGCTTCTTCCAGCCCAGCGTTTCTCATGATGTACTCTGCATAGAAGTTAAATAAGCAGGGTGACAAAATACAGCCTTGACGTACTCCTTTTCCTATTTGGAACCAGTCTGTTGTTCCATGTCCAGTTCAAACTGTTGCTTCCTGACCTGCATACAGATTTTTCAAGAGGCAGATCAGGTGGTCTGGCATTCCCATCTCTTTCAGAGTTTTCCACAGTTTATTGTGATCCACACAGTCAAAGGCTTTGGCATAGTCAATAAAGCAGCAACAGATGTTCTTCTGGAACTCTCTTGCTTTTTCCATGATCCAGCAGAGGTTGGTAATTTGATCTCTGGTTCCTCTGCCTTTTCTACAAGCAGCTTGAACATCTGGAAGTTCACGGTTCACGTATTGCTGAAGCCTGGCTTGGAGAATTTTGAGCATTACTTTACTAGCATGTGAGATGAGTGCAATTGTGCGGTAGTTTGAGCATTCTTTGGCATTGCCTTTCTTTGGGACTGGAATGAAAATGACCTTTTCCAGTCCTGTGGCCACTGCTGAGTTTTCCAAATTTGCTGGCACATTGAGTGCAGCACTTTCACAGCATCATCTTTCAGGATTTAAAATAGCTCAACTGGAATTCCATCACCTCCACTAGCTTTGTTCATAGTGATGCTTTCTAAGGCCCACTCTACTTCACATTCCAGGATATCTAACTCTAGGTGAGTGATCACACCATCGTGATTATGTTGGTCTTGAAGATCTTTTTTGTACCTACACTGAAACCAAGCACCACCCAAGGGCCAACAAATTCCAGAGCAAGACATACCATGCAAATTCTCCAGCAACACAGGAACATAGCCCTGAACTTCAATATATAGGCTGCCCAAAGTCATTCGAAACCCATTGACATCTCATAACTCATTACTGGACACTTCATTGCACTCCAAAGAGAAGAAATCCAGCTCCACCCACCAGAACATGGACACAAGCTTCCCTAGCCAGGAAACCTTGACAAGCCATCCATCCAATCCCACTCACAACAAGGAAACTCCACAATAAAGAGAACTCCACAATCTGCCAGAATACGGAGAGGCCACCCCAAACACAGCAATACAAACAGGATGAAGAGGCAGAGAAATACCCAGCAAGTAAAGGAACAGGATAAATGCTCACCAAACCAAACAAAAGAGGAAGAGATAGGGAACCTACCTGATAAAGAACCCCAAATAGTGATAGTGAAAATGATGCAAAATCTTGAAAACAAAATGGAGTTACAAATAAATAGCCTGGAGACAAGGATTGAGAAGATGCAAGAAAGGCTTAACAAGGACCTATAAGAAATAAAAAAGGATCATTATATAATGAATAATGCAATAAATGAGATCAGAAACACTTTGGGAGGGAACAAATAGTAGAATAACGGAGACAGAAGACAGGATAAGTGAGGTAGAAGATAGAATGGTAAAAATACATGAAACAGAGAGGAAAAAAGAAAAACGAATTAAAATAAATGAGGACAATCTCAGAGACCTCTGGGACAATGTTAAATGCCCCAACATTCAAATCATAAGAGTCCCAGATGAAGACAAAAAGAAAGACCATAAGAAAATACTTGAAGAGATAATAGTTGAAACTTCCCTAAAATGGGGAAGGAAATAATCACCCAAGTCCAAGAAACCCAGAGAGTCCCAAACAGAATAAAGCCAGGGGGAAACACCCAAAAAAAACACATTAATCAAATAAACAAAGATCAAACACAAAGGGCAAATATTAAAAGCAGCAAGGGAAAAACAACAAATAACACACAAGGGAATTCCCATAAGGATAACAGCTGATCTTTCAATAGAAACTCTTCAGGCCAGGAGGGAATGGCAGGACATACTTAAAATGATGAAAGATAATAACCTACAGCCCAGATTACTGTACCCAGCAAGGATCTCATTCAAATATGAAGGAGAAATCAAAAGCTTTACAGACAAGCAAAAGCTGAGAGAATTCAGCACCACCAAACCAGCTCTCCAACAAATGCTAAAGGATCTTCTCTAGACAGGAAACACAGAAAGGGTGTATAAACTCAAACCCAAAACAATAAAGTAAATGGCAACGGGATCATACTTATCAATAATTCCCTTAAACATAAATGGGTTGAATGCCCCAACCAAAAGACAAAGACTGGCTGAATGGATACAAAAACAAGACCCCTGTATATGTTGTCTACAGGAGACCCACCTTGAAACAAGGGACACATACAGACTGAAAGTGAAGGGCTGGAAAAAGATATTCGCTGCAAATAGAGACCAAAAGAAAGCAGGAGTAGCAATACTCATATCAGATAAAATAAACTTTAAAACAAAGGCTGTAAAAGAGACAAAGGACACTACATAATGATCAAAGGATCAATCCAAAGAGAAGATATAACAATTATAAATATATATGCACCCAACATAGGAGCACCACAATATGTAAGACAAATGCTAACAAGTATGAAAGGGGAAGTTAATAATAACACAATAATAGTGGGAGACTTTAATACTCCACTCACACCTATGGATAGATCAACTAAACAGAAAATTAACAAGGAAACACAAACTAAATGATACAATAGACCACCTAGACCTAACTGACATCTATAGGACATTTCACCCCAAAACAATGAATTTCACCTTTTTCTCAAGCATACACAGAACCTTCTCCAGAATAGATCACATCCTGGGCCATAAATCTAGCCTTGGTAAATTCAAAAAAACTGTAATCTTTCCAAGCATCTTTTCTGACCACCATGCAGCAAGATTAGACAGGAGAAAAACGATTAAAAATTCCAACATATGGAGGTTAAACAACACGCTGCTGAATAACCAACAAATCATAGAATAAATCAAAGCATGCATAGAAATGAATCAAAGTGAAAACATAACAACCCAAAACCTCTGGGACACTGTAAAAGCAGTGCTAAGGGGAAGGTTCATAGCAATACAGGCATACCTCAAGAAACAAGAAAAAAATCAAATAAACAACCTAACTCTACACCTAAAGCAACTAGAAAATGAAGAAATGAAGAACCCCTGGGTTAGTAGAAGGAAAGAAATCTTAAAACTTAGGGCAGAAATAAATGCAAAAGAAACAAATGAGACCATAGCAAAAATCAACAAAGCCAGAAGCTGGTTCTTCGAGAAGATAAGTAAAATTGACAAACCATTAGCCAGACTCATCAAGAAACAAAGGGAGAAAAATAAAATCAATAAAATTAGAAATAAAAATGGAGAGATCACAACAAGCAACACAGAAATACAAAGGATCATAGGAGACTAATATCAGCAACTATATGCCAATAAAATGGACAACTTGGAAGAAATGGACAAATTCTTAGAAAAGTACAACTTTCCAAAACTGAACCAGGAAGAAATAGAAAATCTTAACAGACCCATTACAAGCACGGAAATTGAAACTGTAATCAGAAATCTTCCAGCAAACAAAAGCCCAGGTCCAGATGGCTTCACAGCTGAATTCTACCAAAAATTCAGAGAAGAGCCAACACCTATCCTACTCAGACTCTTCCAGGAAATTGCAGAGGATGGTAAACTTTCAAATTCATTCTATGAGGCCACCATCACCCTAATACCAAAACCTGATAAACATGCCACAAACAAAGAAAACTACAGGCCAATATCACTGATGAACATAGATGCAAAAATCCTTAACATAATTCTAGCAACCAGAATCCAACAACACATTAAAAAGATCAGACATCATGACCAAGTGGGCTTTATCCCAGGGATGCAAGGATTATTCAATATCCACAAATCAATCAATGTAATACACCACATTAACAAACTGGGAAATAAAAGCCATATGATTATCTCAATAGATGCAGAGAAAGCCTTTAACAAAATTCAACATCCATTTATGATTAAAACCCTCCAGAAAGCAGGAATAGAAGGAACATACCTCAACATAATAAAAGCTATATATGACAAAACCACAGCAAACATCATCCTCAATAGTGAAAAATTGAAAGCATTTCCCCTAATATCAAGAACAAGACAAGGGTCCCCACTCACACCACTACTATTCAACATAGTTTTGGAAGTTTTGGCCACAGCAATCAGAGCAGAAAAAGAAATATAAAAGAATCCAGACTGGAAAAGAAGAAGTCAAACTTTCACTGTTTGCAGATGACATGATCCTCTACATAGAAAACCCTGAAGACTCCACCAGAAAATTACTAGAGCTCATCAATGAATATAGTAAAGTTGCAGGATATAAAAACAACACATTGAAATCCCTTCCATTCCTATACACTAATAATGAGAAAACAGAAAGATAATTTAAGAAAACAATTCCATTCACCATTGCAACAAAAAGAATAAAATACTTTGGAATACATTACCTAAAGAAACTAAAGACCTATATATAGAAAACTATAAAACACTGGTGAAAGAATTCAAAGAGGACATAAATAGATGGAGAAATATACCATGTTCATAGATTGGAAGAATCAATATAGTGAAAATGAGGATACCACCCAAAGCAATCTATAGATTCAATGCAATCCCTATCAAGCTACCAATGGTATTTTTCACAGAGCTAGAACAAATAATTTCACAATTTGTATGGAAATACAAAGAATCTCAAACAGCCAAAGCAATCTTGAGAAAAGGGAACTGGAGGAATCAACCTGCCTGACTTCAGGCTCTACTACAAAACCACAGTCATCAAGACAGCATGGTACTGGCACAAAGACAGAAATATAGATCAATGGAACAAAATAGAAAGCCCAGAGATAAATCCACGCACCTATGGACACCTGATCTTTGACAAAGGAGGCAAGAATATACAATGGAGAAAAGACAATCTCTTTAACAAGTGGTGCTGGGAAAACTGGTCAACCACTTGTAAAAGAATGAAACTAGAACACTTTCTAACACTATACACAAAAATAAACTCAAAACGCATTGAAGATCTAAATGTAAGACCAAAAACTATAAAGCTCCTAGAGGAAAACATAGGCAGAACACTCTCTGAAATAAATCACAGCAGGATCCTCTATAACCCACTCCCCAGAGTAATGGAAATGAAAGCAAAAATAAATGAAATGGGACCTAATTACACTGAAAAGCTTATGCACAACCAAAGAAACTATAAGCAAGGTGAAAAGACAGCCTTCAGAATGGGAAAAATAATAGCAAAAAAAAAAGCAACTGACAAAGAATTAATCTCAAAAATATACAAACAGTTCATTCAGCTCAATCCCAGAAGAATAAATGACCCAATCAAAAAAATGGGCCAAAGAACTAAACAGACATTTTTCCAAAGAAGATATAGAGATGGCTAGAAACACATGTAAAGATGCTCAACATCACTCATTGTCAGAGAAATGCAAATCAAAACCATAATGAGGTACCATCTCATGCCAGTCAGAATGGCTGCTATCAAAAAAGCTTCAGACAGAGGGTGTGGAGAAAAGGGAACCCTCCTACACTGTTGGTGGGAATACAAACTAATACAGCCACTATGTAGAATGGTGTGGAGATTCCTTAAACAACTGGAAATAGAACTGCCATATGACCCAGCAATCCTACTGCTGGGCATACACATTTGAGGAAACCAGAATTGAATGAGACATGTGTACCCCAATGTTCATCGCAGCACTGTTTACAATGGCCAGGACATGCAAGCAACCTGGATATCGGTCGGCAGATGAATGGATAAAAAAGCTGTGGTACATATACACAATGGAATATGACTCAGCTATTAAAAAGAATGCATCTGAATCAGTTCTAATGAGGTGAATGAAACTGGAGCCTATTTTACAGAGTGAAGTAAGTCAAAAAGAAAAACAGTAATACAGTCTATTAATGCATATATATGGAATTTATAAAGATGGGAATGATGACCCTGTATGTGAGACAGCAAAAGAGACCCAGAGATAAAGAACAGACTTTTGGACTCTGTGGGAGAAGGTGAGGGTGGAATGATTTAAGAGAATAGCATTGAAACATGTATATTACCACATGTGAAATATATCACCAGTCCAGGTTCGATGCATGAGACAGGGCTCTCAGGGCCAGTGCACTGGGATGACACTGAAAGATGGGATGGGGAGGGAAGTAGGAAGGGTATTCAGGATGGGGGACACATGTACACCCATGGCTGATTCATGTCAATGTATGGCAGAAAGCACTACAATGTTGTAAAGTAATTAGCTTTCAATTAAAATAAATAATTTTTTTTTAAAAAGAAAAGCAAGAAAATAATTTGCCAATTTAGATGAAATTAAGAAATTCCTTGAATGACACAAATTCTCAAAACTAACTCAAGAAGAAAGTGAAAACCTTAAATATCCCTAAATCTATCAAAGATATGGAATAAATCTATCAAAGATATGGAACAGAAAACTCCAGTCCCATGTGACTTAACTAGTGAATGCTATGAAATAGGTAAAGGAGAAATATCACCAAACCCATACAAATTCTTTCAGAAAGCAGAGGACAGAAAACACTTCTCAAATCATTTTATGAGGTCAACCTTACAAAATACCAAAACCAATGAAGACACTGCAAGAAAAGAAAACCATAGACCAATATTCTTCATTAAGTTAAGCACAAACAATGAAATGTTAGCAAATTTAATCCAGCAATATATAAAGCATTATGACCAAATGAGATCTATTTCAAGAATGAAAGATTGGTTATGCATTAAAAGATCATCAACCAGTGTTATTCATCATATGAAGAAAACACAGGAGAAAAACCATATGATCATGTCCATAGGTGCCATAAAAGCATTCGACAATATTCAACAACCGCTATGATAAAAACTGTCAGAAAACTAGGACTACAAACAGACTTTCTTAATCTGATCAAGGTAAACTAAAAAACTCCTGCAGCTAACATGATAATGAAGGAAATCTAATCCCTCCACTGGGGGTGGGGGAAGGCTGCTGGCCTTGGATTCAGAGGGCCATGGAGAGGCCTATCCAGCCAGAGGGTGGGGATCAAGGGGCCTGATTGAAGTACCTATCCCCTCCTCGGGCAGTGGCCCTGATCCAGTCACCTCCCGTGGCACCAGTGGTTCCACCTCCCATGCAGTGTTGCCCCAGCCCCGTCATCAACCCTGGGTGTACTGTGTGGGTTTATTTGACCCCTTTCCAGACCAGAAGTAAACCAGCACCCAGCAGGCCAGCAGACACAGGGTCACCTCCCAGTTGAGGGCCCCGGCACCTCCAGCCCTCCGGAGAGCCACAAGACTTTGATCCTGGAGAGGGAAAGCCCATGAGTTTCATGCCAGAAGAGGCCAAGGGACTGGGAGTGTGATGGGG
Source organism: Budorcas taxicolor (assembly GCF_023091745.1). Lineage (NCBI taxonomy): Eukaryota > Metazoa > Chordata > Mammalia > Artiodactyla > Bovidae > Budorcas > Budorcas taxicolor. The sequence goes on along the minus strand of NC_068935.1, from coordinate 63,500,401 downwards.
GACATTGCCTTTCTGGCAACCCTTGAGTGCAGCTGGTCCAGCCAGTGCTTCTGGGGGGCCTGTCATAAGTTCCCAGCCTGGAGCCTCTGTAGTCTGTGTGCCTGGAGCCCCAGGTGGCCCTGCCCCATGCTGTCTCCAGTGAGTTCAACAGCAGTCCCAGCATCCCTCCCCAGGCAGGCAAGCACAACACACTCCACATTCCTATTCTCTAGACTCCAGGACCGGGTCCCCATGCACCACCATGCGAAGGCACCTGCACATGAACACAAGCACACACAGATGCCAATATCCATGTGCATGCACCTGACCACATGCTCTCTCACACACACATGCACATGCGAACGCCCATTTGCAAGCACCTCCACAAACACACATGCACATACCTATGTGCATGCACCTCTGCACACCCATTTTCTCACACACACATACACGCACATGGACTAGCACCTGTGCACAGGCACTCTCTCGGGCACACACAGACACAGACATGCACATCAGATGCCCATGTGCATGCACCTGCCCACATACACATGGACACACATGCACACACACGCACACACACATGAGCTACGTGCGGGACACCAGAAGGACAGACCAGGTCTGACCCAGGGATGCCCAACTCCCTTCCAGAAGTCGATGACAAGGACCTGCGCTCAGCAGGATGCTCACCTGTGAGTGTGGCCAGGTTGGCAGCAGTGCAGTCTTGGAGGTGCACAGCAGACGAGGCTCACTTGGGGTTTGCAGGCTTGGACTGGAAACAGGCACGTGCCCTGAGGAGAGGGGGGCAGGGTCTGTTTGAGCATGCGCACTGAGCAGCTGCAGACACACTAAAGGGTGGAGCGCCACCCAGAGGCCTCCTGGCTAAGCCATCTACCAGGTTTCCGGGCCTGAGGCAGGGCTGATTTAGAGGGACCAGACCACGTGAGTGTGTCTGTGCAGGCTCATTGGGGTGACATACCACGCAAATGCGTAAAGCTTCTGCAGGGAGCGCCTATTGCCCGAGAGCCTGCAGCCACCGTGGAAGCCAATGGTTGGCGGAAACCAATCATGAGGCAGGACCAGAGTGTGTCTGTGCAGGCGCTCTGCCGATGCTGAGCTGCAGGTCGCACTACAGGGCTGGGTTCTGTAGGGAGGGTTCAGTCTTTCCCGACGCACAGGGAGGGGGGAGGGGCACACGGTGGAGGAACCACGAGGGCAGCCGATGAAGATGCAGGTGCCATGGCCTTTGTAGCGGGCATGGCACATGTCAGCCAAGGTGTGCCCAGTGGTGATGGTGGCGGTGATGGCACTGGCAACCCAGCTGGCCCTGGTGACACCGTCAGTCCTACAGTCCCTGGTGACCCTGGCAACCTGGGTGATCCCAGAGGCCCCAGCACTGCAGGAAAGTTCAGATCCTGGGGTCACTCCACGCACCAGAGTGGGGAAGAGACACTGCACCTGGAGCCAGAGTTCTGAGTAACCGACCCCTTCAGTTGTGTCCTATTCCAGGAGCCTCAGTCGCAGGGTGAGCTAGGTGTGGCCTAGGTGTAGGCTAGGAGTGGTTTGAGGGATTGCAGGCAGCGGGGCCTAAAGTGTAGGAGGAGGGTTCTCTGAGGGGCTGGAGGGTATGGGTCAGGGTTGGTCTGGCTGCCGGGGGATGGTGGTGAAGAAAAGCAACCTGAAGGGATCCAGAGGGTCAGGATGGTGATATCCAAGGTGTCTCGCAGCGGCCGTTTGGGAGATGGTGGGTCACCATGAGCAGGGAGCCTGACGGACAGGCAAAATGAGAAATGTGGATGGTGCCTTAACCATATTTCCACCAGCAGGCTCACCATATCTTTCACATCGCTCACTCAGGCAAAACTCTCCCACAACTTACTGTCTCAAAGTACTCAACTGTGAGCATCAGTTCAGAAGGAGCTCAATGTTAATGGCCGCCTGTTGGTTCTGTCAGTTCTAAAGGGGGCTGGGGCCCGGGCTGGGAAGAGGGTGGTAGGCAGTGGCCAGGGCCAGTCTCGGCCCAGGAGGAGCCATAATGGAGGGTTAAGCCTAAAGGAGAAGTGTGGTGCTCTGGGCTTGTCAGTGTGTGGGGACAGAGGAAGGACATGCCTGACTGAATTTCATTTTCCCTCCCTTTTAACCGATTGAGTGCTGAAGACCATGTCATGCTCCAGATGTCCATTGCCCTCTGTCTGCTGATTTCCCTGGTGATCTGGACCTTGCAGCACTATATGCCCCCCCCCCTTTTTACTAAGCCTCTGCATGAAAGTCAGGGTTAAATCTACCATATGTGCCCTAGCCTCAAGTGTCCTTCCCGAGGGCATTGATTTCTGCAGTAGATGGATTGGGCTTCATCTTGTGCTTGTGCTTGTGCTTGGGAGGCTCAAGGTCCACATAGTTTGTTTGGTGATTGTTAACCTGCAGAAAATAAAACTGAGCTACTGTGCTGTCTCTGACTTTAGTTTTAGCTTCTGCACTTCCTAGTACTGTATTTGGCTTCTGGTTGGAGGGGAGGTTTTGAGATCCAGATATTCAAGGAGCACAACATTAGTGAAGACAATGTAAGAAGCGGGACAATAAGACAGTAGTGTACAGCCGTTCAGTATTAATTTTGGAGTATTTTCTCATTTTATGAAGTGAAGTAAAGTGAAAGTTGCTCAGTTGTGTCTGACTCTTTGTGACCCCATGGACTATACAGTCCATGGAATTCTCTAGGCCAGAATACTGGAGTGGGTAGCCTTTCCCTTCTTGAGCGGATCTTCCCAACCCAGGGATCAAAGCGAGGTCTCCCACATTGCAGGCAGATTCTTTACCAGCTGAGCCACAAAGGAGGCCTGGGCCACAGCAATACTATCTGAAAACTGACGTGATGGACGAACACATGAAAGCACCTGAAATAACGCAAAGACCATAGGAAGTGCTAGCTATCACTACAGTCAAAGAGCACACGTATGATGTGGAGTGGGCAGAGACAGGATGCTGGTGGGTCGTGTGGCTTGGCCGCTTGCCCTCGACTCCCACCTTACTCCAGTGAGACCCTTCTGTGGCATATGTTGGAGAAATCAAAGTTGCACTGTGGAACTAGCTTTAGGCCTTGAGACTGGAAAGTCGGCATTCGTGTCTCTTTGGACACTTGGCGGGGTCCATTCCACGCCGTCTGAGCAAGCACTAGACAGGCCCATGTGCACAGGTGCATCAGGGGGCACCTGAAAGGAGCGTGACATTGTGAGGGAGGTGAGTTCCGCCAGCCTCAAGGGGTCTCCATAGCAGCCCGTGGGTGGCTGGGGTGTATGCGCAGGCGCAATTTTCGCGTCCTTGCGCAGAAGGGAAGGACTCTGTGAGGGACCCAGTCTCTCCGCCCGGTATTTGCGGTTTGAGGGAGACGCGCGGCAGCCATGCAGGCGTCGGGTGGTGGCGCCGGTGGTGCAGAGGGCCGAGATGACCAGCAGAGCTCCAGAACACCCGCTTGCCAGAGTGGTTCAGGCAGCGCTGAAGGTGAGGATGTTCACCGGGCCCCAGAAGGCCGGGGTGTGTCTGGCGGAGGAAGAGCGGTGATGGAAGCTGCTGTAGCTCGTCCCCGGGGTGAGCGGGCGCCAGATGGCCTAGGATCTGCTGGAGATGTAGCACCCTTGGCTGTAAGGCCTAGACGTGGAGAGGTGGTGCTGTATCCTTTTCATGGAGCCTCCCTGGGCACGGCCAGTGGTATGGTGGTGGGAAACATGCCGGCAGCCTGAGGAAGGAAGGGATAGAAGGGAGCACGGAGGCGATCCGGGGCAGCAGGACTGTGCAGCCTGGCCGGAAAGGGGGTCGTCAAGGCCTGAGGAGCCTGGAGGGCGGGGAAGATGGACTGAAGGGTTACGGAGGCAGCTGAGGGTGGTCTCAGGTTGTGGTCGGGAGCATGGGCATCCTGGGGTAAAAACGGGCCTCTGAGGTGTGAGGAAGCCCGAGATACCAGCAAATTCTGTAATGGATGGTGCCTTAACCGTGTCTCTCCCAGCACACTCAGAGTGCCTTTCCAATCACCCCTGGAGGCAGACATGGCTCGCAGATCTCTGCTCCCAGATGCCCAACGCCACCAAGGATTGATTCGGAAGGAATTTGCAGTGAATGGCAGTGACCTGCTTGTGTCGGTTCCAGACGAGCTTGCCTTGGGGAGTGGGGGGTGGCAGGTGCTGTGGTCTGAGCTCCCTCTTAAGCATGCTATGATGGAGACACTGAGGGGCTTGGTATAAGGAGGAGGGCTGGTACCCTGGACCTACAGGAGCAATCTTCCCTTTAACCTGATTTTTTTTTCCCCTGCTTTTAGTAGATGGACTGCTGAAGACCTTGCTTTCATCCAACTTTCCCTGAACCCATTCCTCGATCAGCTTTCCCTGGTGATTCGGAACATTCGGAGCCTTGGGATCCCACCTCGCCAAAGCCTAAGCTGAGGAAAGGGGCTGAGGCCTAACCTTGTGTCCCCTACTCGGCAGGGCATAGGGAATTCAACCTAAGAGTCATTGCCACTTTGTTATTTGAGTCTAGGTTTTGGCCTATACTGGCCTTTGGTCTCTCTTGGTTCACTTGCTTTGTTTCCCTGGTGCTGGAGGAGTGGGATGCTTCCGTGTTTATTACAGCAGAAAATAAAACTAAGTCACTTTTTGTGCCCCAGTTTCCTTTCAGCTAATGCACTTCTGGATTTTAAAAACACTTTTTATCTTTGTTCTTGTGTTAGAGGGAAGGTTCTGAAATTCAGATATTTGAATTCAGTTACAAGGGAATTGAAAACAATTTCAGACAATGAAAACCGAGCCCTATGTTCAGCACTAACTACTGTCGACATTTAATATTTTCTGGTGGTACTTGCACATTAAATGTATAACAGCATGTGATGTAGAACTTACCAAGTTTAAGTTTTTTCCTGAATTTTTTTTCATTTAATATACTAGCTTTTCCACTTTCTAAAATCTCTTAAGAATTGTGTTATTGAATAGATACAAGATGCATCATAATGTAATTATTGGGAATTCCCAGACGGTCCAGTGGATGAGACTCTGCACTTCCAGTGTAAGGGCTGCAGGTTCAATTCCTGGCAGCAGAACTAAGATCCCACATGTCATATGGCGTGGCCAAAAAATTAAGATTGGGTCTTTAAATAAAAAATAATAATAATGTAATTATGGAACATTTAAGTTGTTTCCACTTTTTATAGTACTATGGTTAATGATTAGTGGAATGTATAAATCTTTCCATTAATGGTTATTTCCTTAAAGTATTAATATATTCCAAGAATTAGAAATACTGACCTAAATGTTTACTTCTTTTTAAAAATTAATTTATCTTTTTATTTTTTAATATAAATTTATTTATGTATGTTACTTTACAATATTGTATTGGTTTTGCCATACATTGACATGTCCAGGCTCCCTGCTGGGGTCCTCTTGGCCACAGAGCAGGGGACAGACACAAGCAGTAGACCAAGTCTTTGCACACCCTGAAACTGACTGGGGGCCAGAATCAACAGAAACTGGGAGGGTAGGAAGCTGGGACAGGGATGCCCCACACACAGGAAATGGTCAGCCACTGCTGGTGCCTCTTCACCTCCAGTGGGGGTGGGGGAAGGCTGCTGGCCTTGGATTTGGAGGGCTGAGAGGACTCTCCGGCCAGGGGGTGGGGCTCAGGGGCCGGATTGAAGTACAATCCCTGATGCAGTCACCTCCCGTGGCCCCAGTGGTCTGGCAGATGCACCCCACGCCCAGGCAGTGCTGCCCCAGCCCCGGGGTCTCCCCCGGCTGTACCTTGCCTGTTGACTTGACCCTTTTCCATACATAGAAGTAGACCAGCACCCAGCAGGCCAGCAGACACGGGGTCACCTCCCAGTTGAGGTCCCCAGGTACCTCCAGCCCTCTGGAGAGCCTCAAGTCTGTTTCTAGAGAGGGAAAGCCCATGAGCATTGTGCAAGCAGAAGGCAAGAGACTGGGCAGTGTCCAGAGGAACATGGCCCTTCCCTCAGCCCTTGAGTCTAGCCAGTTCCTCTGGTGCTTCTGATGGGCCCAGGGCATGCCCACACCCTGCAGTTCCTATAGTCTGTGTGCCCGGACACCCAGGTGGCCCTGCCCCATGCCTTCCCCAGTGGGCCCAACAATAGTCCCCACTTCCCTCTCCAGGCGGGCAGGAACAGCCCACTCTGCATTCCTGGTCTCAGGACTCCAGGGATGGGTCCCGGCGCACACCCATGTGCATGCACCTGCACATGCCCACATGCATGCACCTGCACATGCCCACATGCACAGACAAGGATGCAGACTTGAGCTATGTGTGGAAGATGAATGGGACAGACCTCGCCTGGCCCTGGTGCTTGACTCCCTTCCAGAAGCTGAAGTCAGTAGGCTGGTCTCATGTGAACATGGCAGCAGAGGTGTAAGGAGAAGAGGAGAAGAGGCTCACTTGGTGTTTCCACGTTTGGCGGGAAGCAGTCATGTGCTCATAACCACCTAGGAGGGCCATCCAGGGACTGCTGTCAGGGCCTGATTGCATAGGTGTTCTCGGCACCCATAGTAATGTCACCCACCCAGGGGCATGGTTTCCTTTGGGTGTCTCAGCCCCTCAGACTGCCCGGCTGGCCTTGGTGGGCTAAACTGCAGCGTGAGTGGTTCTGGAGGCCACAGACCCAGGTGCCAGCGGAGGTGGCGTGACGGGGGGTGCTGAAGGCCAGGGAGGCGTGGATGAACCTGGTGACCCAGATGGCCTTGAAGGGCACCCAGGCCTCAGAAGCATGGGAGAGGCAGGCGCAGCCACGGCTGGAGCCCCAGAGCTGGCACAGGCACCTCACCCTCAGGGACGTGGCAGAGACACCTTGCCATGATTGGGCGGACAGCCCTTGGTGGGGCCCGGTGGCCACGATGTGCTGGGGACCAGGTGGACATGCAGTGCTAGGGCGTGGTTGCCATGCCGGTCAGGGGACAGGAGGACACACTGGGCCGTGGCCTGGTGTAAATGTTGCATCAGGACTTGATAGGCATGTGCCACCCATGGCTGGAGGACCAAGAAGTCAACTTCACAATTTGTATCCTATTTGAAGAGAGGCAAGGGACTGGGCCTGGAGTGGGGAGGAACGGGCCTCCTGTAGACAGTGGAATGGAGAGAAGGTGGTCAGCCTGGGGATCGGAAGGGGTGTAGGGAGGGAGAACAAGAAGATGGCTGGAGGGCCTGGCCTTGCGGGTATGGGTCAGTGGTGGCATGGAGAGATGGAGTGGGGAGATGGCCTGAGGGACTGGAAGGGCATGAAGCAGACTTGGGGTGGGGATGAAGATAAGTGAGAACGGCCAGAAGGAAACAGGCCTCCAAGTGAAGAGTAGGTCTGAGGCACAGGCAAGGTTGATGTGAGATGGTCCCTTAACCTCACTGCTACCAGCTCCATCATACTGCAGATCCCATCACCCATGGAGGCAGAGATGGCTGGCCATTCCCTGACCCAACACATCTAGCCCTACCACAGGGCAGTAGGGAAGGCACTCACAGTGAACAGCAGCAACCTAGCAATGTTAGTTTGCAAAGGGACCTGGGAGGGTGGCAGGTGTCTGGGTTTATTCTAATAGTCAATTGGAGACCCCCCAAAGGTGAAGTCTAAGGATGTAGACATGTACACTGAGCCTGTCAGCAGCTGAGGGGGTAGAGAGGAGTAGGGGAACAGTTAACACATTTAATTATTCTTTTTCCCCTCCCTTTTAGACAACTGACTGTTGAAGATGGTGGCCAGCTCCGAATTTCCATTATCTCCTGTCTTAAGCAGCTTTTCTAGTTGCTTAGGATCAACCAACCAATGACAGGGTACTTTGTGACCCTGGTTATCCCTAAGCCTAGGCCAAAAAGAGCACCTAAAATTAACCTAGGCAGTGCATCCTTCCCCAGGACATTGATTCCTACACTGGTTGCTGATTTATTGTGGGGGCCTAATTTTTTCCTTATACTGGCCTTTGGGCACTCTTGGCCCTGTTGTTTTCTCTGGCTGGAGGAGGAGGGTGTTTCAATATTTCTTGTACCATAAAATGAAGCTGAACTATCATTCTGTGTCTGAATATATTTTCAAATACTGCACCTCTACAGTTTCTTGCCTTTGTCCTTGGTTTCAAGGGAAGGTTCTGGGCTTCAGATAGTCTAGTAGTACAGTGTAATTGAAGACAACTTAGGAAATGGAAAAAAATTAAAATGTATTATGTCTTGTCATTCAGCGTTAACTGCTGTCAGTATTTTAGAATATTTTCTTAGTTTTATAGTGGCAATATTTGGCTCAGCTGGTAAAGAATCCGCCTGTAATGTGGGAGACCTGGGTTCCATCCCTGGGTTGGGAAAATACCCTGAGAAGGGAAAGGCAACCCCACTCCAGTATTGTGTCCTGGAGAATTCCATGGATTGTATAGTCCATGGGGTTGCAGTGTTGGACAATGGAGGAGTGACTGTCACTTAATATATAACAATAATGTAATTGTTGAAAGTTCAGGATTGATTTTTCTTGAAATTAATTTAACATATAAGCTTTTTCTCCTTCTAAAATTTCTTCAAAAACATGTATTTGGATGCATAAAAGAAGTACTGTAATTTCAGTGTTAACATTTAATGTTTCAATTTGTCCCTAATAGTGATTCAGTGCAATTCTTCTGTATAAGTCTTTGCCTGACTGGTTATTTCCTCAAGATAGATTCCAAAGGGTACAAGTACTTAGTTAAAAATTCACTTTTCTATTGATTTTTTAAGGCTATTCATCTACAGTAGGTGGTTGCTACTCAAAAGTGTGCCCTTCCACCAGAATTCTAGTTTGCCTACCACCATTTATCAGTAGGTCTGATTCCTCCCAAAGTAACAAGCTTAGCTTGCAGAAGATCAAACAACTCAGAAACACTAGAACTGTAACTTTATGGCCTACTGACCTTGTTTCAGTTCAATGTAGAAGTTTGGGGACAATTAATTAAGTTTTGGGGGAGGAGTTAGCTCCCTCCAATGTCTAGTATTTCCTGCAACCTAACCAAATTTGCTGATAGTTTTAGTAGTTCTGTGAATTACAACATATTTTCTTCATGTATGATCAGGTTATCTGCAGATAAGGTGTGCTCAGTAACTCAGTTGTGTTCAACTCTTTGCAACCCCATGGATTATAGCCTGCCAAGCTCCTCTGTCCATGGAATTTTCCAGGCAAGAATACTCGAGTGGTTTGCCATTTCTACCTCCAGGGGATCTTCCTGACCTAGGGATCAAAATGACATCTCCTATATTGGCAGGCAGATTCTTTACCAGTGTGCCACCTGGAAGCGACACAGTGTTAAAACTGAAAAAAAGTAAATGTGCATCTTCACTGAATAAAGATTCAGTAAATCAGAGTAAGCCCATCCCTTGGTGGCTCAGTGGTAAAGAATCCACCTGCCAATGCAGGAGACTTGGGTTTCATCCATGATTCAGGAAGATCCCCTGGAGTAGGAAAGGACAACCCATCCAGTATTCTTGCCTGGGAAATCCCATAGAGAGAGGATCCTGGTGGGCTACAATCCATAGGGTTGAAGAGTAGAACACAACTAAGCAACTAAACAAAGAAAAAAGAAAGAAAGAAATCAGAAGAAGTTGGGAATCTGTAAGGATATGATATGTTCTTATTCTTAACAGTATGCTCCCACCATGTGACTGTAGGTATTACTTTTGATATTTTTTAAATTTGTGCGGGTCTCAGTTGGAGCATGCAGGATCTTCAATGCAGCATGCAAGCTCTTATTTAATAGTTGCAGTGCGTGGAATCTAGTTGGCTCACCAGGAATTGAACCTGGGCCCCCTGCATTGGGAGTGTGGAGGCTTAGCCACTGGACCATCAGGGAAGTCCCTGACATAAGTATTTTCTTTATTTGGGAAACTAATTGTCTGCTCTATTATATTAATGGGCTTCCCAAATGGCACAGTGGTAAAGAATCTGCCTGCTAATGCAGGAGATGCAAGAGATGCAGCTTCAAAGCCTGGATTGAGAAGATCCCTTGTAGAAGGAAATGGCAACCCACTCTAGTGTTCTTGCCTGGAAAATTCCAGGGACAGAGGAGCCTGGTGGTCTACAGTCTATGGGGTTGTAAAAAGTTGAACATGACTGAGCGACTGAGCATGCATGCTCTTTTAGATTAAGAAATAACCGTTCCCAGTCTTGTTCCTTTAAAACATTGGGACTTGATTTTGAATTTGATGAAAAGTCTATACCACTGTCAAAGATATGTATGGATTTTGTAACCCAGCATCCATTTTCCTTCTCTTGGTACTGGTATAATGTCACCCTGGAAAATTGCACCTTTCCTTTTCTCTAGGCCATTGTGATTGTGATAGAGTTGACTTCACCTTTGATTCCGGGGGTAGGTATGTGGCTCAGGCCTGGCCATTGGAGGACCACTTTCCTCCTGCTGTGGTGATATCATCCAACCAGTGACACTTCAGGTCTCTAGGGGAGGCAGGCTGGCAAAGGACAGAGCATGAACTGGAGCAAGAAGGTAAATCTCATGGAACAAAATGCTGGATCCAGCCATGCCTGAAGACAGGAGCTATCTCTGTACCTTGTAGTTGCACAGACCAAGAAATTATCCCTTTGGCTTAAAAACCAATGGGGTATTTTGGGTCATTTTTCTTTCACTTGTTTTTCACTTGCAGTAGTAAAGTCTTGACTATTAGTGAATTGAATGTTCATAAATTTATTTCTTACTTAACTAATGTGGCCTGAAGACTTGGCCCTTCTTTATTACTTCAAGGTAGAAATAGGCCTATTTTGTTGCTAGTGGATTAGCTCCTTGCTGATCAACTCATATCATGGTGGAAAAGGAGTCCAATGAGTCAAAGGAGGGGAGGGACACTGCAAGGGGCAACTAGAGGAAGGAGACAAGGAGGAGGACCATCCCTTTCCAGACAGGGCACCAAGAATTGACCCAAAAGTGGGCCATAGAGTGGATACAGCTAGGCCTGCACCATCCACAGTACTTTTAAGAGTTATATAATATTTTTCAAAATGTATAATCCATAGTTATTTGAACCAATCTCTTGTATATAGGCTTTTAGGCTGTTTGCAATTTTTCAGTATTACAAACAATGCTGAAATGAATATTCTGGTACATTTGTTTTTGTGTAACTCATTATGTGGAGAAGGATATGGCAACCCACTTCAGCATTCTGGCCTGGGAAATCCCATGGAGAGAGGAGCCTGGTGGGCTACAGTCCATGCGGTCCCACAAGTTGGACATGACTGAGTGACTAAACCACTACCACCAACGCATTATGTACAATAGTTCTAATTTAAGAAGGAGGATTGTTGGGTCAAAAAGTAATCTCTTTTTAAAATGTTTTATACATGTTACCAAATTGCCCTCCAAAAAGGTTGCATTGATTTAACTCCAGACATTTGGGTATGAAAGTATTCAGTTTCTTACTCCCAACCCTGAATTTGTCAGCTTGTTGTTTAGTCACTAAGTTGTGCCCAACTCTTTTGCAACACCATGAACTGTAGTCCACCAGGCTCCTCTGTATATATCCATAGGGTTTTCCAGGCAAGGATAATGGAGTGGGTTGCCACTTCCTTCTTTAGAGGTGCTTCACAACATAGGGATCAAACTCATGTCTCCTGCTTGGCAGGCAGATTCTTTATTTTAACACTGAGCGATCTGGGAAGCCCATTTGTCAGGTTCGCCTGGCATATAAAATAATAATAACATACCACAGACCAGGTGGTGTAAGGGCTTCCCTGGTAGCTCAGCTGGTAAAGAATCCTCCTGCAATGTAGGAGACCCCAGTTCGATTTCTTGCTTGGGAAGGTCCCCTTGAGAAGGGATAGCCTACCCACACCAGTATTCTTGGGCTTCCCTGGCAGCTAAGACAGCAAATAATTTGCCTGCAATGCAAGAAACCTGGGTTCAATCCCTGGGTTCGGAAGATCCCTGGGAGGAGGGCATGGGAACCCACCCGCTCTAGTATTCTTGCCTGGAGAGTCCCTGTGGACAGTGGAACCTGGCGGGCTACAGTCCATAGGGTCACAAAGAGTTGAACACGACTGAGCGACTAAGCACAGCACATCAGGAACAATGTTTGTGAATAAAATTGCCAATTTAGGGGCGCTCCTCAGATGGCAGAGGAATAGGACCGGGAGACCACTTTCTCCCCAACAAATTCATCAAAAGATCATTTGAATGCTGAGCAACTGACACAAAAGAGCTTCTGAACACCAGCGGAGGACACAGGCACCCAGAAAGGCAACCCATTCTCTTCCAAAGGAGGTAGGACAAAATATAAAAGACAAAAAGGGAGACAAAAGAGTTAGGGATGGAGACACGTCCTTGGAGGGAGTCATGAAGGAGGAGAAGTTTCCAAACATCAGGAAACACTCTCACCAGCAGGATTGTTGGGAGTTTTGGAATCTCAGAGGGCAACATAACTGAAAGGAAAAAAAAAAAGAAAAACAGCAGAGAATACGCACTTAACTGCAACTGCCAGTGGAGAAGTACCCCAGATGCTCACATCTGCCACCAGTGAGTAGGGGCTGGACAGGGAGTCACGGGCTTCATGCTTAGGGTAAGGATGAAAAAATGGCAATAACTTTCCCAGGAAGAGCTCTGACTTAACAAGCAGCCTGGCCTTCTCATAGAACAAAGGACTGAGTGAATACCACAGCTAGCAGCTGTGGACCAGCCCCTCCCACACTGAAGGTGGCCAACAGCCAGAGCTGGAAGGTGAGGGGCAATCTCTGTCCCAGAGACGGCATCCTCCACCAAAGTGTGAGTAGGCTCCCTGTTGGTAACCATGTCTTCCTGGGATCCTGGATGGCTGACATCTGCCAGGAAGGTCAGAGCCTGAGATCAGCTCCCCAGAGGAGACACATGGCACACCTGAGATGGTGTTCTGTGGTGCACCCAGAAAACTGAGTGGCCAGTACCAGGGAGGTGATTAAGACGCACAGCCCACCTGGGACACTGCACGCGCCAAGCTCCTGGTTGCCTGAGCTGTTCAGACCTGGGAAGGGCACAAAACGCATACACAAGTGAGTCTGTGCCCTTGCAGAATACCCAAGAACCTGAACCTGAGAAGTTCACACCTGGGACGTGAACGAAACACAGAGACTACTTTGGAGAGATCCCCTGCAGAGCAACTTGGAGCCTCAGCACTGTAGACTGGGAAAGCATAGGCCATCATGATCCAGGGCAAACCCTGTGTGCTACATACACTGTGAGCACTCTAGACATGCCAGTGATATTTGTTTGCAGTGTTCTTAAAGAGACAGGAATAACAGGCAACCTGATCTGCATCTTCAGATCTGTATGTAGGTCAGGAAGCAACAGTTAGAACTGGACATGGAATAACAGACTGGTTCCAAATAGGAAAAGGAGTACCTCAAGGCTTATATTATCACCCTACTTATTTAACTTATATGCAGAGTACATTATGAGAAACACTGGGTTGGATGAAGCACAAGCTGGAATCAATATTGCCAGGAGAAATATCAATAACCTAAGATATGCAGATGACAACACCTTTATGGCAGAATGTGAAGAAGAACTAAAGAGCTTTTTGATGAAAGTGAAAGAGGAGAGTGAAAATGTTGGCTTAAAACACAAAATTCAGAAAACTAAGATCGTAGCCTTGGGCCCCATCACTTCATGGAAATAGATGGGGAAACAGTGGAAAAAGTAAAAGGTTTATTCTGGGGGGCTCCAGTTCAGTTTGGTTTAGTCACTCAGTCATGTTCGACTCTGCAACCCCATGAACCGCAGCAGGCAAGGCCTCCCTGTCCATCACCAACTCCCAAAGTCCACCTGAACCCATGTCCATTGAGTCAGTGATGCCATCCAACCATCTCACCCTCTGTTGTCCTCTTCTCCTGCCCTCAATCTTTCCCAGCATCAGGGTCTTTTCAAATGAGTCGCTCTTCACATTAAGTGGCCAAAGTGTTGGAGCTTTCATTTTAACAGAAATCAGTTAAAATGCATCAATTGGAAAGAAAGAAAGAAATGTGCATTTATTTACAGACAAAATGATTGTCTATGTATGAAGTCCAATGGGATCTATAAAAGAGCTATTACAGTTAATTAGTGAGTTTAGCAAGGTTTCAGTATACAAGGATACTCTTGAGAGGACTCGGACTGCAAGAAGAACAGACCAGTCAATCCTAAAGGAAAACAACCCTGAATATTCATTGGACGGACTCATGCTGATCCTGAAGCTCCTATACTTTGGCTACCTGATGTGAAGGGCCAACTAACTGGAAGAGACCCTGATGCTGAGAAAGACTGAAGGCAACAGGAGAAGGGGGAGACAGAGGATGAGATGGGCAGATAGCATAACCCACTAAATGGACATGTATTTGAGCAAATTCCAGGAGATAGTGGAGGACAGACAAGTCTGTTGTGCTACAGTCCATGAGGGCACAAATAGTCAGACATGAATTATAGACTGAAAAACAACATTATTCAGGTGTTATATGAAAAGTGAAAAGTGCAATTGTTCTGTGGAGTCTGACTCCTTGAAACCCCATAAATTGTAGTCTACAAGCTGCACTGTCCAAGATTTCTCCAGGCAAAAATACTGAAGTGGATTGCCATTACCTTCTCCAGAAGATATTCCCAACCCAGAGATTGAACCCGGTCTACCACACTGCAGGCAGATTCTTTACCATCTGAGCCACCAGAGAAGGCCTCTGATAATTTATATTAATATTTAATATAACTATAAAATGAGAAAATATTCCAAGATTAACACTGAATGAGAGTATACAACTTTCTTATTCTCCCACTTCTAACATTGTTTTCAATTACATTGTACTCCTTGAATATCTGGATCTCAGAACCTCCCCTCCAATTGAAAGACAAATGCAGTATGAGAAAGTGCAGAAGCTAAAAGTAAAGTCAGAAACAGCACAGTAGCTCAGTTTTATTTTCTGCAGTTAACAATCACCAAACTATGAAGCCACTGAGCCCTCAAGCAGCAGCACAGACACAAGATGAAGCCCCGTCAAATTACTGCAGCAAGCAATGCCCTGGGGAAGGACACTTGAGGCTAGGGCACATAGCCTAGGTTTAACCCCCTCTTCCCTGCTGAGGCTTAGCAAAAATGAGGGGCACAAAGTGCTGCAAGGCCCGCATCACCTGGGAAAGCTGGTCCCGACAGAAGGTGACTGACGTCTGGAGAAGGGCATGGTGTTCAGCAGTCAATCGGCTAAAAGCGAGGGAAAATGAAATTCAAGTTCCCAACAAGAAGGAGGAAGAGGAGCATGTCCCCACTCCGTTCCTGCCCACTGACACGCCCAGAGCACCACACTCCTTTAGGCTTAACCCACCATTATGTTTCCTCCTTGGAGAAGGCAATGGTAACCCACTCCAGTATTCTTGCCTGGAAAATCCCATGAACGGAGGAGCCTGGTAGGCTGCAGTCCACGAGGTCGCTAAGAGTCAGACACGACTGAGCAACTTCACTTTCACTTTTTACTTTCATGCACTGGAGAAGGAAATGGCAACCCACTCCAGTATGCTTGCCTGGCGAATCCTAGGGACAGGGAAGCCTGGTGGGCTGCCGTCTATGGGGTCGCACAGAGTCGGACACAACTGAAGTGACTTAGCAGCAGTAGCAGCAGCATGGCTCTTCCTTGGCCGAGATTGGCCCTGGCCACCACCCACCACCCCCTCCCGGGCCCGGCCCCTGCCCTCTTTACAACTGACAGAACCAACATGTGGCCATTAACATTGAGCTCCTTCCGAATTGGCCCTTGCTGTTGAGTACGTCAAGTCAGGAAGTGACCGGCATTGTCTGCCTCCTCGTGTGATGAGAAAGGCACAGTGCGGCTGCTGGTGGAGATACGGTTAAGGCACCATCCACACTAGTCATTTTGCCTGTACGTTAGTCAGGTTCCCTGTTCACAGAGAACTGCTTTCTCCTACAAGGACACTGCCAGACACCCTGGATATCACCTCCCAACCCTCTGGATCCCTTCAGAATGCTTTTTCTCACTACCTTCCCCTGGCAGCCAGACCACCCCTGACACATACCCTCCAGCCCTCCAGAGTACCCTCCTCCTACACTTTAAACCCCACCACCTGCAACACCCCAAACCACCCTTAGCCCACACCCTGAACTCTACAGCCGCCCAGTCCACCAAGTCTCCTGGAATAGGATACAACTGGAGGGGACGGTTACTCAGAACTCTGGCCCTAGGTGCAGTATCTCGACCAGGCCCTGGAATGTGAGGTGCCCTGGGAACTGTGGAATGACACAGGCTGCACCGTCTGATTCTTCTGCAGCGCTGGGGCCTCTGGGATTATTCAGGTTGCTGACGCCACCAGGAACTCCATGAATGATGGCATCACCAGAGCCAGCTGGGTCACCAGGGCCATTGCGACCACCAGCACCACCTGGCACACTGTGGCTGCCATGTGCTGTGTCTGCCACAAAGGCCACAGCACCTGCATCTTCATTGGCTGTCATGGTTCCTCCATCATGTGCCTCGGGCTCCATCTTGAACCCCCTCCCCTTCCCTTCACAGCGGGAAAGACTGATCTGTTCCTACAGACACCAGTCCTATAGTGCAACCTGCAGTTCAACATAAGAAGACCACCTGGGCACACACACCCTGGTACTGCCTCATGATTGGTTCCCACCAACCATTGGTTCCCGCAATGACTGCAGGCTCTCAGGCAATGGGCACCCATGCTGAAACTTCATGCATTAGTGTGCCACATCACCCCCATGTGCCTGTGCAGATGCACGCCCACGTGGTCTGGGCGCTCTAAGTCAGCCCTGCCTCGGGCCCACAACCCTGGTAAACCACTTATCAGTGAGGCCTCTGGGTGTGGGGTGGCAGCTCCTCAGTGCGCATGCTCAAACAGACCCCACCCGACTCCTCAGTGCATGCTGAGGACAGTTTCCAGTCCAAGCCTGCAAACCTCAAGTAAGCCCCAGTCCCTGTGCACCTCCAAGTCTGTGCTGCTGCTAACCTGGCCACACTCACAGGTGACCATCCTGCTGAGCGCAGGTCTTTGTCATCGACTTCTGGTAGGGAGTCGGGCACCCCTGGGCCATGCCTGGTCTGTCCCTCTGGTGTCCCACATATAGCTCACGTATGCGTTTGTGTGTCTGTAGGCAGGTGCATGAACACGGGCATCTGCCTGTCCAAGTCTGTGTGTGCATGTGCCTCAAGAGAGAGAGAAAGTGCCAGTGCACTGGTGCTAGTACATGTGCGTGTATGTGTGTGTGAGAGAGCATGTGGTCACGTGGATGCACATGAGTGTACGTGTACTTGTGCACAGGGTCATGAACATGGGCATGTGTATGTTTATGAAAGAGAGCACAGGTCAGAGGCATGCAAATTGGCATCTGTGTGTGCTTGTGTTCATGCCTAGGTGCCTTTGTATGGCGATGGATGGGACCCAGTTCTAGAGTCCTGAGACTAGGGATGCAGAGGGGTCTGTGCTTGACTGTCTGGGGAGGGAAGCGAGGACTGCTGTTGGACTCACTGGAGATGGCATGAAGCTGGGCCTCTTGGGGCTGCAGGCGCACAGACTGCAGGGGCCTTCAGGCTGGGGGCTTAGCCCAGGCTGGCTAGAAGCACCAGTGGGACCAGCCGCACAGAAGGGCTCTCGGAAGGGCAGTACCCTCCAGGACACCATTAGTCACTTGGCCTCTGCTGGCACAACTGTCACGGGCTTTCCCTCTCCAGGAACAAGTCTTGCAGCTCTCCAGAGGGCTGGAGGTGACAGCTGTGAGAGGGTAACAGGCAGGAAGGCCAGGGGTCTCCAAATGGAGGAAATAGCCTGCAAGTGTCAAACATGTTTACCTCTCTTAAATGGCAGGAGGAAACAAACTATCGATATTTTTTCCTTCTCTATACAAATTTAAAAGGAGGTTTCTCTTAAAATATTGTGTTGCCATAATGACACCTGGTTTCACCTGAAGTTAACTATTCTCAAACCTTGAGATAACCTTGAGATAACCAATGCGTTTCTCTTATGGAAATGTTTGTCTTAAGCTATGCTAATGTACCCCAAACTCTGTCTTCAAGTCGGTTCTGCCTCATGGCTCAGAACCTACTTGACAAACCAGTATGTTATACTCAGGTATTGTTCCCCTAATCTATGTAAACAAAACTATTTGTATGGTGATCTGCCCTTCTACAAGATTCAAGTTAATCATTTTATGGCCCAGGATGAACCATTTGGTGCCAAGATTATCCCAAAATGCATCTTATGGGTGAGGGGCCTGGTGCTGAGTTTTAAGAAGTTCCTTTCTTTTATTAACAGACTGCTAGTGACTATATAACATCCAGCTGAAGACTAGCAGAGGGGTACTCTTCTGCCCCCTTCTGATGCTTATGTCAGAAGCTTTCTCTATCTCCTTTATACTTTAATAATACTTTATCACACAAAAGCTCTGAGTGATCAAGCCTCGTCTCTGGCCCCGGATTAAATTCTTCTCCAGGGGCCAAGAATCTTGGTGTCTTTGCGTGATTCAGCAACAACCTTTCAGTTGCCCTCAACTGTGAGGTTGACCTAGTGTCTCCTGGCCTGCTGGGTGCAAGTCTATTTCTGTGTCTGGAAGGGATCAACTCAACACAGGGGTGAGGGCTGGGGCACCACTGCCTGGGAGGTGGTGTGTGTCTCCTAGGGAACCACTGGTGCCATGGGAGGTGACTGGATAAGGGCCACTTCCTGAGAAGGGGCAGGTAATTCAATCAGTCCTCTTGATCCTCACCCCCTGACTGGATAGGCCTCTCAGCGGCCCTCCAAATCCAAGGCCAGCAGCCTTCCCCACCCCCAGTGGAGGGATTAGATTTTCCTCCACTATCACGATAGTTGTAGGAGTTTTGTAGGTGACCTTGATCAGATTAAGAAAGTCTGTTTGTAGTCCTAGTTTTTGGAGAGTTTTATCATAGTGGTTCTGGAATATTGTCAAATGCTTTTACGGCATCTATCAAAATGATCATATTGGTT
This sequence comes from Budorcas taxicolor, assembly GCF_023091745.1. NCBI lineage: Eukaryota > Metazoa > Chordata > Mammalia > Artiodactyla > Bovidae > Budorcas > Budorcas taxicolor. Next base: position 63,481,469 of record NC_068935.1, on the reverse strand, counting down.
TTTCTCCTGTGTTTTCTTCATATAATGAATAACACTGGTTGAAGATTTTTTAATGCATAACCAATCTTTCATTCTTGGGATAGCTCTCATTTGGTCATAATGCTTTATATATTGCTGGATTAAATTTGCTAACATTTCATTTTGGTATTTTGTAAGGGTGGTCTTATAAAATGATTTAAGAAGTGTTTCCTCTCCTCTACTTTATGAAACAAATTGTATGGGCTTGGTGATATTTCTCCTTCATGTATTTCATAGCATTCACTAGTTAAGTCACATGGGCCTGGAGTTTTCTGTTCCATAACTTTGAAAGATTTAGGGATATTTAGGGTTTTCACTTTCTTCTTGAGTTAGTTTTGGGAATTTGTGTCATTCAAGGAATTTCTTAATTTCATCTAATTTGGCAACTTTTTTGGCTTTTTAAAAAATTTATTTATTTATTGTAATTGGAGGTTAATTGCTTCACAATATTGTAGTGGTTTTTGCCATATATTGACATGAATCAGCAATCAGTGTACATGTGTCCCACATCCTGAATCCCACTCCCTCCTCCTTCCCCATCCCATCCCTCAGGGTCATCCCAGTGCACCAGCCCTGAGCGCTCTGTCTCATGCATCAACCTGGGCTGGTGATGTGTTTCACAGATGGTAATATACATGTTTCAATGCTATTCTTTCAATCATTCCACCCTTGCCTCCTCCCAAAGAGTCCAAATGTCTGTGCTTTATCTCTGTATCTCTTTTCTGTCTTACATATAGGGTTATCATCACCATCTTTCTAAATTCCACATATATGCATTAGTATACTGTATTGGTGTTTTTCTTTCTGACTTACTTCACTCTGTATGATAGGCTCCAGTTTCATCCACCTCACTGGGACTGATTCAAATGAATTATTTTTAATGGATGAGTAATATTTCATTGTGTATATGTATCACAGCTTTCTTATCCATTTGTCTGCTGATGGATGTCTAGGTTGCTTCCATGTTCTGGCCATTATCAACAGTGCTGCGATAAACATTGGGGTACATGTGTCTCTATCAATTTTGGTTTCCTTAGTGTGTATGTCCAGCACTGGGATTCCTGGGTTATATGGCAGTTCTATTTCCAGTTTTTTAAGGAATCTCCACACTGTTCTCGAAAGTGGCTGTACTAGTTTGCATTTCCATCAACAGTGTATGAGAGATCCCTTTTCTCCACACCCTGTCTAGCATTTCTTGCTTGTACACTTTTGGATAGCAGCCATTCTGACCAGCATGAGATGGTACCTCACTGTGCTTTTGATTTGCATTTCTGTGATAATGAGTGATGTTGGGCATCTTTTCACATGTTGGTTAGCCATCTGTATGTCTTCTTCGGAGAAATGTCTGATTATTTCTTTGGTCCACTTTTTGATTGAGTCGTTTATTTTTCTGGCATTGAGCTAATGAGATGCTTGTGTACTATTGAGATTACTTCTTTGTCAGTTGCTTCAATTGCTATTATTTTTTCCCATTCTGAAGGCTGTCTTTCACCTTGCTTATACTGTCCTTCATTGTGCAAAAGGACCAATTAAGTCACATTTGTTATTTTTGCTTTCATCTCCATTGCTCTGGGAGGTGGATCATTGAGGATCCTGCTGGGATTTATGTGAGAGAGTGTTTTGCCTATGCTTTCCTCTAGTAGATTTATAGTTTCTGGACTTACATTTATATCTTTAATCCATTTTGAGTTTATTTTTGAGAATAGTGTTAGAAAGTGTTCTAGTTTCATTCTTTTACAAGTGGTTGAGCAGTTTTCCCAGCACCATTTGGTAAAGAGATTGTCCTTTCTCCGTTGTATATTCTTGCCTCCTTTGTCAAAGATAAGGTGTCCATAGGTGCGTGGATCTATCTCTAGGCTATCAATTCTGTTCCATTGATCTGTATTTCTGTATACTGTCTTGATGCCTGAAGCTTTGTAGAATAGCCTGAAGTCAGGCAGGTAGATTCCTCCAGTTCCATTCTTCTTTCTCGAGATTGCTTTGGCTATCCGAGGTTTTTTGTATTTCCATACAAATTGTGAAATTATTTGTTATAGTTCTCTGAAAAATACCAGTGAAGCTTCCATTTTATTGGCCACAGTACCACAGCAGCCTCAGCACTGCAACCACAGAAAGGGATCATGCTTTTCCTGCTGGAGGCTTCAAGGAACATCTGTGTGAATAATGCAAACTTGGCACTGGGCAAGTGCAAGAAGAGTAGATGATGGCAATTGAGGCGAAGAAAGGTTGATGAGAAGCCCAGTCCTGACTTTCCAATGGCTACCATGTCCTGCAAAGTCTTTTTGTATCTTGAAACCTTTGTTTGATCCCCTTTGAGGGCGATATATCATAGTGTACCTACTCCCCAGCCACCCTACCCTCTCTTGTCTCTCTGTTTCAGGGACTCTACTAGCAAAGAAATAAAAAGTAGAACGCAGTCTTTTGCCACACCAGAAGTCATCTCCACACAGGCAGAATAAAAACAGGTGTCTTACTGAGCTGGCATTGTACCAGAGTCTGATGAGAGATTCCAGAGACAGAGAGAACTCTCTGCCTTCTGTATAGCCAGTAGATCTGACTCCTTACTTACTTGTCCTCATGTAAGAGGACTTCACACCACCAGGTCTCACTTTTGCTTCATCTTGAGTATGCCCAGCAAGTGCGGTGACTCTTGAGTATTAGTTAATTGATATTTGGGGTTTAGATTAGAGACCCAACCCATGTGCTGCCCCTTTCAAATTAATATTTGAAGACTTTAACCTCAATATGGCTCTACTTGGGCCTCCCACATGGAGCAGTGGTAAAGAATCCACCTAGCGATGCACAGGATGCAAGAGACAGGGGTACAATCCCTGGGTCGGGAAGATACCCTGGAGAAGGGAATGGTAACTCATTCCAGTATTGTTGCCTGGAGAATCCCACAGATAGATGAGCCTGGTGAGCTACAGTCTATGGGGTCGAAAAGAGTCAGACACGACACTGTGCACACACGCCAACACATGCACACACACACAGCTCTGTTTGCAGAGAGGGCTGTCAAGAACATGATTAATGTTACATGAAGTCCTATGAATGGAGCCCTGCCCTAGAGATGAACATACGAAGGAAAGTGAGAAAGAAAGACAATTATCATATGATATTACCAATATGTGGAATCTAAAACGTAATACAAAAGAATTTATTCACAAAGCAGACACAGAAGCTTGCAGGCGTAGAAAACAAACTCATGATTACCAAAGGGGAAAGGCTGGGTAGGGATACATTTGCAGTTTGGGATTAGTACTTACAGACTGCTGTATATGAAACAGAAAAACAATTAGTGTCTATTCTAGAGTGCATAAAGCTATATTCAGTACCTTATAATTTACTATAATGGAGAATAATATGAAAAAATATATAACTGGATTACTTTGCTGTTCACCAGAAAAGAGCACAACATTGTAAATCAAATATACTTCAAATTTCTACCAAAAGAATGAGGCCCTGGTCTCACAACCATTCATCTGACTGTGCACATTTGCACATGCACACATAAACAAACACTTCCATGTTCTTATAAGAGGACACCTGAGAGCACATGCATTCTCTCTCTCCCTCTCACCGCACCCCCACCTTTCTTATCTGTCTCCACATGTGCACTGAGGAAAGGCCACAAGGCAATATAGATGGTGGCCGTCTACAGCCCAGAAAAAGGGTCTTCACTGGAAGCCAAATTTACTGGCTCCCTGATTGTGAAGTTGTAGCCTCCAGAACTGTGAGAAAATCACTTTCTGTTCTTTAGTCCACCCAGTGTGGATCAGGAGAGTGATTCAGCATTTTGTTTCAGCATCTAAAGCATACTAATCTAATTGGTTTATACTAGTGAAAAATTAGCCTCTCATCTTTATGACAGGAGCCAGTTTTGCAACTGGGAGCCAGGTGCCCACTGAAGTTAGGTGTCTTCCCTCCAATGGAAACTGGGAGAAAGAGAGTGCTCTCTTGATTGATGTTTACATTCCAAAGAGATGTTTGCTAGGTCCTTGAAAAAGGCATTTCTGGGTTGTAAAGCTGAACAGGAGGCTTTTATAGCCTTTAAAAGTACAGTAGTACTTTCAGGGACTTTCCTGGCCGTCCAGTGGTTAGGCTTCTGTGCTTCAGCTGCAGGGCGTACCGGTCGATCCCTGGTCAGGGAAGCAAGATCCTGCATGCAGATCATGGTGCAGTGTGTGCGTGTGTGTTCAGTCACTCAGTCGTATCCGACTCTCTGTGATCCTCTGGACTGTAGCCCACCAGACTCCTCTATCTATGGGATTCTCCAGGCAAAAATACTGGAGTGGGTTGCCATTTCCTCCTTCATGATCCAGACAAAACATAAGAAAATGAAATTATATGCATAGTTTCAAACGGATACACAGAAACAACTTACACATTTCTAAAGCAAATGATTTAAGGAAAGGAGGGGCCACCTCTCCCCTTATTTTCAACAGGGAATATTGAGCCTCTTAGTTTTAATTTGTGTGCATTCTTACAGTAGCTCTTTCTACAATGTGGTGCATCCTGCAAACTTGCTAAACTCCATCATTAGACTAGTCATTCTTTTCGAGACTCCATCAGATTTTCTGTATGTGTGTACATGTCTGCAAATAAAGGCAGTTTTTCTTCTTTCCCTCCAATCTGGATGCATCTTATTGCTCCATTTCTCTCATTATGGATTGGACTCTCCCAGTTTTCGGCATTCCTGGTTAATTTAGATTGGTTATCAGGCATTATAATTTCACACTGTGTTCTGGGTATTCTTTGTATTCTGAAATATATGCATAAGCTTTGATGTGGGATGCTGTGAAGTGACTTCAAAATAGTTGGAAGCTTTTGATATTTGCTTTGAAGATTTGCTAGGTAGGGCCAGAGCACCTTTCACTGTCAGTTCAGTCTCCCTGTCATGTCCGACTCATTGTGGCCCCATGGACTACAGCACAGCAGGCCTCCCTGTCTGTCACCAACTCCCAGAGTTTACTCAAACTCATGCCCATTGAATTGGTGATGCCATCCAACCATCTTGTCCTCGGTTGTCCCCTTTCCCTCCTGCCTTCAGTCTTTCCCTGCATCAGGTTCTTTTCAAATGAGTCAGTTCTCCGCGTCAGCGGCCGAAGTATTGGAGTTTCGGCTTCAACATCAGTCCATCCAATGAATATTCAGGACTCATTTCCTCCATCCAGTGAATATTCAGGACTCATTTCCTTTTGGATGGACTGCTTGGATCTCTTCGCAATCCAAGGGACTCTCAAGAGTCTTCTCCAACACCACAGTTCAAAAGCATCAATTCTTTGGCACTCAGCTTTCCTTGTAGTCCAACTCTCACATCCGTCCTTTCGGTGTAGGATTCATATTTTCCCCACACTACTCAGCCGAGAGTGCTGTGAGCTCTGTGCCCCAGGCGTCCTGAAATTATGAGGTTTGTCACTGTGACCGGTGGGGACAGTCACCAGTCCTTGTCCAGCTTGGGTGCTGGGCCAAATTACCATTTATCCTCTCCTCTCCTTGAACTTGAGTACTTTCCTCACTGTCCTGTGGAAGTCAATGGTCTATGGCAGACTCCAGGGGAACCCTCGGTCCATATGCAGGCTTCTCTCCCACTGTCTGTCCCTTCTCTCCCATCTTCCACCCACCAACTCTAGGGCCTTCCAATTTCAGTGCCATCTCCTAAGTTCCAGGTATTCATTGGGCTCTACCAGGAAACTCTCTCTCCACACAGTCAGCTGAGTACAATTGCTGGGCTAACTTGTATACATATCTGTGTCTTTATTTTTACATAACTGGGGGCTTTATAATTCTTCATTTCCTACACCTATTTTGCCCACACCCCACCATTCCGCGAGCCACTCATTTGTTCTGTCTCTATGATTCTGCTTTCCGTTTTTTTATTTTTTTGATTCCACATATAAGAGAGAGCATGCAATATTTGTCTTCCTCTGTCTGGCTTATTTTGCTCAGCAAAATACCCTCTAGATTCATTCATGTTGTCAAAATGGCAAGATTTCATTTTTTATGGCTGAGATATACATCTACCGAGGATAAGATGGTTGGATGCCATCACTGACTCAATGGACAGGAGTTTGAGTAAACTCTAGGAGTTGGTGATGGACAGGGAGGCCTGGTGTCCTGCAGTCCATGGGGTCACAAAGAGTTGGACATGCCGGAGCAAGTGAACTAAACTGAACTGATACACGCACCACATTTTGTTTGTTCATTCATCTGTTAGTGGATCCTTCTGTTGCTTCCACTTCTGGCTACTGTAAATAGCACTGCAACAAACATTGGACTTCATATACCTTTTCCCATTAGTGCTTTTGTTTTCTTTGAATAAATCCTCAGATGTGAGATTGCTGGATCATATGGCCATTCGATTTTTAACATTTTGAGAAACCTCTATACTGTTTTCCATAGTGATTGCATCACTTTACATTCCCACCAGCAACGTACAAGGCTTCCCTTTCTCCACATCCACACCAACACTTGTTATTTGTTGTCCGCCTGGTGACAGCCACTCTGAAAGACTTTGATGATATAACAATGGGTTTTTGATTTGCACTCCCATAGGTATTTGCTCTGGACCTCGGCTTTGTGGTCTGGGAACTCAAGTTAGTAAGAGTACCTACCTGGCATGGTTGTCATGAGAACTGACTGGTGAGCATGAATAAAGTGGGTATAATTAGGATACATACGAAGTAAGTATCATGCAAATGTTGGCCACCATTCTTTCTTTGTCTTTTCTTTATTTTTTTTAATTATGAAAGCATGATAAGATTTTTAGAGGGGACTTGGAAAACAGAGAACAAATGTTCATATAGTTCTGCGAAATATATCACGATTAATTTTCAGTAGAGAAATAAGGAATTTTATTTGGAGTTTCAATATCAAACTCTCAAAAATTAATGGAATGAATATACACTAAAGTAGAAGGATATAGTAGACCTGAACTGGCGCACTAAGTGCAGGCGGCTGCAACTGGTGCTCTAAGTGTGGCCAAGAAGAGTTACCCAACATCCGAGGTGAGGGGCAGCGGCTGAGAGTACCAGCCTGTGACGGCGCAGTAATGCTGAGAGGAGCTACCCCACATCCAAGGTTGGGGAGGCCGGAAGGAGCGACCCTGTGTCCGAAGTCAGGAGCGGTGGCCGAGAGGAGTTAGCCCATGTCTGACGTCTGGGGGGGCGGCCGAGACCAGCCACCCCTTGTCCAAGGTGCGGTGGCTGCACGGGCGCAGGAGGGCCTAGAGGAGCTATCCCAAGTTGAAGGTCAGGAAGGGCAGCGGTGAGGAGATACCCTTCGTCCAAGGTAAGGAGCAGTGGCTGTGCTTTGCTGGAGCAGCCGTGAAGAGATACCCTATGCCCAAGGTAAGAGAAACCCAAGTAAGATGGAAGGTGTTGCAAGAGGGCATCAGAGGGCAGACACACTGAAACCATACTCACAGAAAACTAGTCAATCTAATCACACTAGGACCACAGCCTTGTCTAACTCAGTGAAACTAAGCCATGCCCATGGGGCAACCCAAGACGGGCGGGTCATAGTGGAGAGGTCTGACAGAATGTGGTCCATTGGAGAAGGGAATGGCAAACCACTTCAATATTCTTGCCTTGAGAACCCCATGAACAGTATGAAAAGGCAAAATGATAGGATACTGAAGGAGGAACTCCCCAGGTCAGTAGGTGCCCAACATGCTACTGGAGATCAGTGGAGAAATAACTCCAGGAAGAGTGAAGGGATGGAGCCAAAGCAAAAACAATACCCAGCTGTGGATGTGACTGGTGATAGAAGCAAGGTCTAATGCTGTAAAGAGCAATATTGCATAGGAACCTGGAATGTCAGGTCCATGAATCAAGGCAAATTGGAAGTGGTCAAACAGGAGATGGCAAGAGTGAACATCGACATTCTAGGAATCAGCGAACTGAAATGGACTGGAATGGGTGAATTTAACACAGATGACCATTATGTCTACTACTGTGGGCAGGAATCCCTCAGAAGAAATGGAGTAGCCATCATAGTCAACAAAATAGTCCGAAATGCAGTACTTGGATGCAGTCTCAAAAACAACAGAATGATCTCTGTTTGTTTCCAAGGCAAACCATTCAACATCACTGTAATCCAAGTCTATGCCCCAACCAGTAATGCTGAAGAAGCTGAATGGTTCTATGAAGACCTATAGGACCTTTTAGAATTAACACCCAAAAAAGATGTCCTTTTCATTATAGGGGACTGGAATGCAAAAGTAGGAAGTCAAGAAACACCTGGAGTAACAGGCAAATTTGGACTTGGAATGCAGAATGTAGCAGGGCAAAGATTAATAGAGTCTTGCCAAGAAAATGCACTGGTCATAGCAAACAGCCTCTTCCAACAACACAACAGAAGACTCTACACATGGACATCATCAGATGGTCAACACTAAAATCAGATTGATCATATTCTTTGCAGCCAAAGATGGAGGAGGTCTATACAGCCAACAAAAACAAGACCAGGAGCTGACTGTGGCTTAGATCATGAATTCCTTATTACCAAATTCAGATTTAAATTGAAGAAAGTAGGGAAAACTCCTAGACCATTCAGGTATGACCTAAATCAAATCCCTTATGTTTAAACAGTGGAAGTGAGAAATAGATTTAAGGGCCTAGATCTGATAGATAGAGTGCCTGATGAACTATGGGATGAGGGTCGTGACATTGTACAGAAGACAGGGATCAAGACCATCCCCATGGAAAAGAAATGCAAAAAAGCAAAATGGCTGTCTGGGGAGGCCTTACAAATAGCTTTGAAAAGAAGAGAGGCGAAAAACAAAGGAGAAAAAGAAAGGTATAAGCATCTGAATGCAGAGTTCCAGAGAATAGCAAGAAGAGATAAGAAAGCCTTCTTCAGTGATCAATGCAAAGAACAGAGGAAACGAACAGAATGGGAAAAACTAGAGATATCTTCAAGAAAATTAGAGATACCAAGGGAATATTTCATGCAAAGATGGGCTCGATAATGGACAGAAATGGTATGGACCTAACAGAAGCAGAAGATATTAAGAAGAGGTGGCAAGAATACACAGAAGAACTGCACAAAAAAGATCTTCAAGACCCAGATAATCATGATGATGTGATCACTCATCTAGAGCCAAACATCATGGAATGTGAAGTCAAGTGGGCCTTAGAAAGCATCACTACAAACAAAGCTAGTAGAGGTGATGGAATTCCACCTGAGCTATTTCAAATCCTGAACGATGATGCTGTGAAAGTGCTGCACTCAATATGCCAGCAAATTTGGAAAACTCAGCAGTGGCCACAGGACTGGAAAAGGTCAGTTTTCATTCCAATCCCAAAGAAAGGCAATGCCAAAGAATGCTCAAACTACCACACAATTGCACTCATCTCACATGCTAGCAAAGTAATGGTCAAAATTCTCCAAGCCAGGCTTCAGCAATACGTGAACCATGAACTCCCTGATGTTCAAGCTGGTTTTAGAAAAGGCAGAGGAACCAGAGATCAAAATGCCAACATCCGCTGGATCATGGAAAAAGCAAGAGAGTTCCAGAAAAACATCTATTTCTGCTTTCTTGACTATGCCAAAGCCTTTGACTGTGTGGATCACAATAAACTGGGGAAAATTCTGAATGAGATGGGAATACCAGACCACCTGACCTGCCTCTTGAGAAATCTGTATGCAGGTCAGGAAGCAACAGTTAGAACTGGACATGGAACAACAGACTGGTTTCAAATAGGAAAAGGAATTGGTCAAGGCTGTATATTGTCACCCTGCTTATTTAACTTCTATGCAGAGTACATCATGAGAAATGCTGGACTGGAAGAAACACAAGCTGGAATCAAGATTGCCGGGAGAAATATCAATAACCTCAGATATGCAGATGACACCACCCTTATGGCAGAAAGTGCAGGCGAACTAAAGAGCCTCTTGATGAAAGTGAAAGAGGAGAGTGACAAAGTTGGCTTAAAGCTCAACATTCAGAAAATGAAGATCATGGCATCCGGTCCCATCACTTCATGGGAAATAGATGGGGAAACTGTAGAAACAGTGTCAGACTTTATTTTTTTGGACTCCAAAATCACTTCAGATGGTGAGTGCAGCCATGAAATTAAAAGACGCTTACTCCTTGGAAGGAAAGTTATGAGCAACCTACATAGCATATTCAAAAACAGAGACATTACTTTGCCGACTAAAGTCCATCTAGTCAAGGCTATGGTTTTTCCTGTGGTCATGTATGGATGTGAGAGTTGGACTGTGAAGAAGGCTGAGTGCTGAAGAATTGATGCTTTTGAACTGTGGTGTTGGAGAAGACTCTTGAGGGTCCCTTGGACTGCAAGGAGATCCAACCAGTCCATTCTGAAGGAGATCAGCCCTGGGATTTCTTTGGGAGGAATGATGCTAATGCTGGAACTCCAGCACTTTGGCCACCTCATGTGAAGAGTTGCCTCATTGGAAAAGACTCTGATGCTGGGAGGGATTGGGGGCAGGAGGAGAAGGGGACGACTGCCGGGGTCCAGCCCTGGTGGATCCAGGGAATTCGAAGCATGGATGGCGTTGGCGTGGAAAGACTTGTTTATTGATTGATATAAGATTAGATTAAGAAACTATAGTGTAGTAGGAAGATTAAGTGGAGGAAGAGGGCTGAATAGCTTGGTTTACGCGGAAGACAAATAATATTCCAGACAAGGAATTTGCACCATCTACGTTGGGCCACCGGCGCTCACTTGAATATCTAAGGGTGCCTCACCTTAGGCTCCCTTCGCATGGGTCTTAACAGCCAGGGCAAGTAAGTAGACTTGGCGGGCCTCTGCACCCCTGGTGGAAATTCAGCCTGAAATTAAAGTAAAGAGCAGAGGGAGGGAAAGAGAGAGAAGAAGAGAGAGAGAGAGACACGGGGGGAGCCAGATTCCCAAGAAACCAGGCCGAGAGACTAGTCTGAGAAACTGGTCCAATTCTTTATTGTTCAGAAGGCCTTTTATACTTTTGATAAAACACGGAGATCAATGGGTAACACAAAATTATGTAGCGTTCGCAACCCAGACTCTTTCTGTATATCATTTTGTATACAAAAGGTCTCAGGTGATTTACATTATCTTCTGGCCAAGAGGCTTGTTAACACTTTTTGTCTCTCTTCCTTAATGAATGTTAATTTTGTTTCCCCTGAAGTGTTTTTCTTTAATCTGCATCTCCTTAAAGCGCTAAAGTTACATCTCTATAGAACAAAGGTGCAGTGGGTTATAACAAAGAAGGTACTTAACTCAAAGATCTAATGTTGCTAATACCAGGTCTACTACTTGTTTTTCTATATACCAACTATATCTAAAAATAAAGGATATGAAAATTTGGCAGGAAGCATTGACTCAACAAATGAAACTTTTAATCAGTCCTATTCTAAAGATTTTGGCTCCTCGGAAGCCCCTACATTCCTAGGATGTTTTAAGCTTCCTGTGCCTCCTGCGGTCAGGAGGCCTCAAACAATCACACGCGCAGCTGTACGAGTCCTGCAGGCAGGCTAGAAAGCCATCAGAGGGGTTTTTGGATTGAAACACTCTTTCAAATGCAGAAGACTAAAGCCCTGAATTGACTTTTTCCAGAGAATGTCAGAATAGTGGAAAAGCAGAGCACAAAAACCGGCAGATTTTTGTTGGGGTACATGCTTAGGAATTTCCAGAGGGGCCCCTGAAGTCTGAGCACGCCTTGTGTATGTCAGCTTCCTTCCTCATGACCTTGTCATGGGCGGGATTCCTCACACTGTCTCCCGGCAGATGACAGAGGATGAGATGGCTGGATGGCATCACGGACTCGATGGACATGAGTCTGAGTGAACTCCGGGAGTTGGTGATGGACAGGGAGGCCTGGTGTGCTGCAATTCATAGGGTCGCAAAGAGTCGGATGACTGAGCGACTGAACTGAACTGACTGAATTTTCACGCAACAGTAGGATACAAATTCTATTTAAGTACCCACAGGCTATAAACTAGGAGATACTGGAACATACACAGGGACATAAGAACATGAAAGTGAAAGTGTTAATCACTCAGTGTATCCAACTCTTTGTGACCCCACGGACTGTGGCCTAACAGGCTCCACTGTCCATGGACTTCTCCAGGCAAGAATATTGGAGGGGTTTGCTATTTCCTCCTCCAGGGGATCTTGCTGAGCCACGGATCAAACCTGAGTCTCCTGCAATTCAGGCAGATTCTTTACTGTCAGGGAGGTACCAGGGAAACCATCAGGGAATATATAGGAACATCAAACCAGGTGCGAAAGTTCAAACAGTCTCCTGTAATATTGCTGGAATTGTTAGAAACCAATATCAAAAGAGATTTGAAAATAGCCTACATAATTTCAAGTGCAATGTGACATTTACCAAGAAAGATCTTTGACTTAGGCATTGAAAGCCTCAATAGTTGGCCACCATTCTTTACTGTGTTGCTGCTATTGTAGTCATCACTATGTGTACCAGTTACTGTGGCTGCATAAAAATTTACCTTGAAGAGGTGGTGGCTTAAAACCTGCACAAGTTGTGTGCATAAAGTCTGTGGTTCTGGAATTAGGACAGGCCACAGGGGGGCCTGTTTTCTCTGCTCCGTGATGTCTGAGGCCTTGGCTGGGAAGGCTGAGACAGGTGGTCACGGAATCCTCTCAGGGCACACTCACTGCCATGTCTGCCAACTGGGATGCACAAAAGGAGGGCTCTGAGGACCAGAGCACTTTAGGGGAGCTTGGCTTCCTCCCAGTGTGGTGACCTCTGGGGATATTGTCTTCCCAGAGGCAGCTCAGGGATCCTACCGTCCTGAGACCAGTCCAGAAACATCACTGCCATCTGCCACTCGGCCTTGGACGTCATACAGCATCACTTTCTGCCATGCTCCATCGGAACAGCCGGTCCCAATCCAGCTTAGACTCAACTGTCGGGGACACGGACCCCACCTCTGTCTGTAGAGAAGGCTGAAAAGCCCACCTCAGCAGAGCACCTGGGCCCGAAGGCCTTCGTGTCCATTAGCCGGACAGGCTCCCAGCTACACACTTATGATGGTTGTCATGTTTATGTGCAGAGAAAGGGGGGTGAATCCATTCTCTTCACTTGCACAGGGAATGTCCTTTATGAAGGAAGTGGGTAGCTCTGTGGTTTGAGAAAGGTGTTGACTATCCCTGATCAGCCCAGGAGTTTGAGGCACCACCCTTTCCCTTGCTGCCCCTTCATGTACACTGAAATAAATGAGAAGGGACTCAAGATGGTAGGTATCTAGAAAATACCAATCTAACCCATGTTTGTCAGTAATGGAGGAACTGAGAGATAAAAGATATAATACATAAGCAAGGAAAAAGAATATTGGTGAAAGGAAGCTCTTATCAATAACTGCTTTAAATGTAAGTGGATTATCTGCTCCAAATTAAATTAGAGACGAGAAAAAATGGATCTAAAAAATATGACCCAACTACATACCTTGTACAAGAAACTCTCTTTAGAACCAAAAGCACAAGTAGGTTGAAAGTTAAGAGATGAAAAAGCTTTCTGTACAAATAATACTCAAACGAGATCTAGGGTGGCTATAGTTCAGTTCAGTTCAGTCGCTCAGTCGTGTCCTACTCTTTGCAACCCCATGAATCGCAGCACACCAGGCCTCCCTGTCCATCACCATCTCCCGGAGTTCACTCAGACTCACATCCATCGAGTCCGTGATGCCATCCAGCCATCTCATCCTCTGTCGTCCCCTTCTCCTCCTGCCCCTAATCCCTCCCAGCATCAGAGTCTTTTCCAATGAGTCAACTCTTCGCATGAGGTGGCCAAAGTACTAGAGCTTCAGCTTTAGCATCATTCCTTCCAAAGAAATCCCAGGGTTGATCTCCTTCAGAATGGACTGGGTGGATCTCCTTCCAGTCCAAGGGACCTTCAAGAGTCAAGGAGTACGTCAAGGCTGTATATTGTCACCCTGCTTATGTAACTTCTATGCAGATTACATCATGAGAAACACTGGACTGGAAGAAGCACAAGCTGGAGTCAAGATTGCCGGGAGAAATATCAATAACCTCAGATATGCAGATGACACCACCCTTATGGCAGAAAGTGAAGAGGAGCTAAAAAGCCTCTTGATGAAAGTGAAAGAGGAGAGTGACAAAGTTGGCTTAAAGCTCAACATTCAGAAAACAAAGATCATGGCATTTGGTCCCATCACTTCATGGGAAATAGATGGGGAAACCGTAGAAACAGTGTCAGACTTTTTTGGGGGGCGGCTCCAAAATCACTGCAGATGGTGACTGCAGCCATGAAATTAAAAGACGCTTTCTCCTTGGAAGAAAACTTATGACCAACCTAGATAGCATATTGAAAAGCAGAGACATTACTTTGCCAACTAAGGTCCGTCTAGTCAAGGCTATGGTTTTTCCTGTGGTTATGTATGGATGTGAGGGTGGCTATAGTAATACCAGATAAAAATAGACTTTAAGTCAAAATTTATCATAAAAGACAAAGATCATAAAATGATTAAAAAGATAAATTCATAAACCAGATATAATTTTTGTAAACATAGTTTACACCTAACAGCAAAATCTCAAATTGTTTGAAGCAAACATTGACAGAAATGAAGGGAGACACACCTGTTCTTCAATGGTAGTTGGAGACTTCAATACTCTACCTTTGATAATGGGTAGAACAATCAAACAGAAGATCAGTAAAGAAAAAGAGGACTTGAACAACATAAAAAGCCAACTAGACCTAGCATATGTATACAGTATCTGCCACCGAACAACAGCAGAATACATGCAATATTCTCCAGAATAGACAATGTGTTGGTCCAAAAAAGTCTTGGGAAAGTTTAAAAGACTGAAATCACCCATAGTATGAGCTGGACCCACAAGTAACAGAAAAACTGAAAATTCACTAATATGTGGAAATTAAATAACATCGCCTTGAAACAAAGAATTAAAGAACAAATTAGAGATAAATTAGGAAATACGTTGAGATGAATGAAAATGAAAAAACAATGCACAAAAACTTATGGCATGCTTTGAAAGAAGTGCTCAGAGGGAAATTTATGGCTGTAAACACCTGCCTTTAAAAAGATCAGGAAGAAGGCAAGGATGCTGATTTTCATCATTTCTGCTCAACATTGGACTGGAATTTGTAATCATTGCAATTAAGAAAGAAACAGGAAGAAAGAGCACATAAATTTGAATGTAAGAATCATGAGTAACTCTATTCACAGATGATTTGATCATATATATAAAATCCTAAAGAATCATAGGACAGTGAGGAGATCTAATCAGTTCATCGTAAAGGAAAACCTGAGTATTCATTGGAAGGAGGGATGCTGAAGCTAAAACTCCAATACTTTGGCCACTGATGGGAAGAACTGACTCATTTGAAAAGACCCTGATGCTGGGAATGAATGAAAGCAGGAGGAGAAGGGGACAACAGAGGATGAGATAGTTGGATGTCATCATCAGCTCAGTGGACATGAGTTTGACCAAGTTCTGGGAGTTGGTCATGGACAGGGAAGCCTGGCATTCGGCACTCCGTGGGGTCACAAAGAGTCGGACACCACTGTGCGGCTGAACTGAACTGACAGAAAGAATCCACATAAAGAACTTCAGTTCCGGTCAGTTGTTCGGTCGTGTCCGACTCTCTGTGACCCCATGAATCACAGCACGCCAGGCCTCCCTGTCCAATACCAAATCCCAGAGTTCATTCAAACTCATGTCCATCGAGTCGGTGATACCATGCAGCCATCTCATCCTCTGTCATCCCCTTCTCCTGCCTCCAACCTCTCCCAGCATCAGGGTCTTTCCCAATGAGTCAACTCTTCGCATGAGGTGGCCAGAGTATTGGAGTTTCAGCTTCACCATCAGTCCTTCCAATGAACACCCAGGACTGATCTTTAGGATGGACTGGTTGGATGTCCTTGCAGGTCAAGGGACTCTCAAGAGTCTTCTCCAACACCACAGTTCAAAAGCATTAATTCTTCGGTGCTCAGCTTTCTTTACAGTCCAACTCACACATCCATACATGACCACTGGAAAAGCCATAACCTTGACTAGACAGACCTTGGTTAGCAAAGTAATGTCTCTGCTTTTTAATATGCTGTCTAGGTTGGTCATAACTCTCCTTCCAAGGAGTAAACATCTTTTAATTTCATGACTGCATTCACCATCCACAGTGATTTTGGAGCCCCAAAAAATAAAGTCAGCCACTGTTTCCACTGTTTCCATATCTATTTGCCATGAAGTTATGGGACCAGATACCATGATATTGGTTTTCTGAATGTTGAGCTTTAAGCCAACTTTTTAACTCTCCTCTTTCACTTTCATCCAGAGGTTCTTTAATTCATCTTCATTTTCTGCCACAATGGTGGTGTCATCTACATATCTGAGGTTACTGATAATATGACCAGCAATCTTGATTCCAGCTTGTGCTTCATCCAGCCCAGAGTTTCTCATGTTTGTCTCTGCATATAAGTTCAATAAACAGGGTGACAATAAACAGCCTTGAGATACTCCTTTTCCTATTTGGAAGCAGTCTGTTGTTCCATGTTTAGTTCTAAGTGTTGCTTCCTGACCTGCATACAGATTTCTCAAGAGGCCCTTCAGGTGGTCTGGTATTCCCATCGCTTTCAGAATTTTTCACAGTTTATTGTTATCCACACAGTCAAAGGCTTTGGCACAGTCAATAAAGCAGAAATAGGTTTTGTGTTTTTTTTTTTTCCTGGAACTCTTGCTATTTTGATGATCCAGTGGATTTGGCAATGTGATCTCTGGTCCCTCTGGTTCATTTTCTAAAACTAGCTTGAACATCTGGAAGTTTTCAGTTCACGTAGTGTTGAAGCCTGGCTTGCAGAAATTTGAGCATTACTTTACTAGCATGTGAGATGAGTGCTATTGTGCGGTAGTTTCAACATTTTCTGGCATTGCCTTTCTTTGGTATTGGAGTGAAAAGTGACCGTTTACAGTCTTGTGGCCACTACTGAGTTTTTCAAATTTGCTGGCATATTGAGTGCAGCACTTTCACAGCATCATCTTTTAGGATTTGAAATAGCTCAACTGGAATGCCATCACGTCCACTAGCTGTGTTCATAGTGACGCTTCCTAAAGCCTACTTGACTTCACATTCCAGGACGTCTTGCTCTAGGTGAGTGATCACACCATCGTGATTATCTGGGTCATGAAGATCTTTTTTACATCCTTCTTCTGTGTATTCTTGACACCTCTTCTTAACATCTTCTGCTTTTGTTAGGTCAATACCATTTCTGTCCTTTATTGTGCCCATCTTTGCATGAAATGTTCCCTTGGTAGCTCTAATTTTCTGGAAGAGCTCTCTAGTCTTTCCCATTCTATTGATTTCCTCTATTTCTTTGCACTGGTCACTGAGGAAGGCTTCTTATCTCTCTCTGCTATTTTTTGGAACTCTGCATTCAAGTGGGTATATCTTTCCTTTTCTGCTTTGCCTTTCACTTCTCTTCTTTCACAGCTATTTGGAAGTCCTCTCCAGACAGCCATTCTGCTTTTTTGCATTTTTTTTTCTTGGGAAAAATCTTGATTCCTGTGTTATGTACAATGACTTGAAACTCCATCCAGAGTTCATCAGGCACTCTCTCTAACGAATCTAGTCCCTTGAATCTATTTGTCACTTCTACTGTATGATCATTAGGGATTTAATTTAGGTCATACCTGAGTGGTCTAGTGGCATTCCCCACTTTCTTCAATTTAAGTATGAATTTGGTAATAAGGGGCTCATGATCTGAGCCAGTCAGCTCCCGGTCTGGTTTTTGCTGACTTCTCCATCTTTGGCTGTAAAGAATACTATCGACTTGATATTGTTGTTGGCCATCTGGTGATGTCCACGTGTTGTCTTCTTTCGTGTTGTTGGAAGAGGGTATTCACTATGACCAGAGTGTTCCCTTGGCAAAACTCTATTAGCCTGTGCCCTGCTTCATTCTGTATTCCAAGGGCAAATTAGCCCATTTCTCCAGGTGTTTCTTGACTTCTTATGTTTACATTCCAATTCTCCATAATGAAACGGACATCTTTTTTGGGTATCAATTCTAAAATGTCTCAAAACTCTCCAAGCCAGGCTTCAGCAATACTTGAACTGTGAATTTCCAGATAGTCAAGCTGGTTTTTTGAAAAGGCAGAGGAACCAGAGATCAAATTGCCAACATCCACTGAATCATTGAAAAAGAGTTTAAAAGAGAATTACAGAGACACATCTATTTCTTCTTTATTGACTCTGCCAAAGATTTTGACCCTGTGGATCACAAAAAACTGTGGGAAATTCTGAAAGGTGGGAATACCAGAGAACCTGACCTGCCTCTTCAGAAATCTGTATGCAGGTCAGGAAGCAACAGTTAGAACTGGACATGGAAACACAGAATGAAACCAAATCAGGAAACGAGTATGTCAAGGCTGTATATTGTCACCCTGCTAATTTAACTTCTATGCAAAGTACATCTTGAGAAATGCTGTGCTGAATGAAGCACAAGCTGGAATCAAGATTGTTGGGAGAAATATCAATAACCTCAGATATGCACATGACATCAGCCTTATGGCAGAAAGTAAAGAAGAACTAAACAGCCTCTTGATGAAAGTGAAAGAGGAGAATGAAAAAGCTGGCTTAAAGCACAACATGCAGAAAACGGAGGTCATGGCATCCGGTCCCATCATTTCATGGCATATATATGGGGAAACAGTGGCAGACTTTATCTGGGGGGCTCCAAAATCACTGCAGAAGGTGACTGCAGCCATGAAGTTAAAAGATGCTTGCTACTTGGAAGGAAAGTTATGACCAACCTACACAGCATATTAAAAAGCAGACATTACTTTGCCAACAACGTTCTGTCTAGTCAGGGCTATGGTTTTTCCAGTAATCATGTATGGATGTGAGAGTTGGACTATAAAGAAAGCTGAACACTGAGGAATTGATCGTTTTGAACTGTGGTGTTGGACAGGACTCATGAGAGTCCCTTGGACTGCAAGGAGATTCGACCAGTCAATCCTAAAGGAAATCACTCCTTGGTGTTCATTGGAAGGACTGATGTTGAAGCTGAAACTGCAGCACTTTGGCCACCTGATGCAAAGATATGACTCATTTGAAAAGATACTGATGTTGGGAAAAATTGAGGGCAGGAGGAGAAGGAGAGGACAAAGGATGAGATGATTGGGTGACATCACCGAGTCCATGGACATGAGTTTGGGGAAACCCCGGGTGTTTGTGATGAACAGGGGAGGCCTGAAATTCTGCGGTCCATGGGGTTGCAACAAGTTGGACACAACTCAGAGACTGAACTGAACTGAAATTAAATGGAAACATTTTCATGTACATGGATTGGAAGACTTAATATTGTTAAGCTGGCAGTACTCACAAAGTGGTCTACAGACAATGCAATCCTCATCAAATTCTCAACAGCATTTTTTGCATAAATGGAAAATCTCATCCAAAAATTCATAGGGAACTGCAAGGGACACCAACTTACCGGTACTTTGTTATTCTGCCCCTAACTTCAATACTATGAGTTCCTCCATGTCCTTCCAGGGAGCTTACCTAATTGGGACAGCTGACCAACACTTTGGAGAGAAAATAATGCTAGATTCAGATGTCATTTCTCACCAAATATCTTCCCAATAGATTAAAAAATGTAAAGTCCTAGAAGTTATTTTGAATGAACGTTTACATAATTTTATAATGGGCAGGGCTCTTGGTTGGAAACAAAATTCAGAAAGTATAATGAAAAAAATGATCACTTAAATCATTTAAATGTAAATCACTTTAACTTGTACATAGAAAAAGACCATACAGTGAAGGAATGTGGAGGGAATGTGTTATGGCCAAGATTCGATATTTTAAACATGTAAAGAGTGCTTACCCATCAATATGAAAAATATTATTGTCCCAAATAGAACACTGGTAAACACTATGAATGGGCACTCCTCAAAGAAGAGATACCATTGGCCAAATGCCCTACATATTGTTCAATTAAATTAAAATCGAAAGGAAAGTGGACTTGTATTGAGATGTGACTGGAGTGACTAGATGGGCAAAGATGTACAAGATTGAATCTATTCTGTTTGCAGTGGGATGTATGAAAATGATCACTTTCGTACACAATTGGTTAGGATGTGAATGGATGCATCTTTGGGGGGAGCAATTTGTTAATATGTATCAAATTATTTAGAGGGGCTTACTCTTTATCCCAACAACTCCTCTCCTAGAAAATCTAGTGCAGAAAAACAACAATAACAGCATATTCATTTTGGCATTATTCATAATACTAAAAAATGAGAAACAGTATGAAGGTCTAGATATACATACATATATATATGGTACTGGTTAAAATAGCCATGTTATTTAAATGTGTGGCTTTTCATACAGCCTGCTGCCCATACCCTGCCTCCTGTGTGTTTGTATAGAGAAGCTTTAGAAGCACAAACAAGTGTAGTAAGCCATCATAATAAAGCTCCTCCAAGAAGGAGAGAAGGCTGCAAGGAGTAGCTGTAGTGGAGCGAACAGAAGCCACCAATAGGCCTTCTCCCTCCATGGACGATGCGGAAAGGGGAGCTCTCCGAAGCGTGAAAGTCAGCTGAGCCAGTGGCCCCCTGACGCCTGGGATCTGGTGTACACTCTATGTCTCCCCCACCATAGGTTTGAAAGGTATCAGAATTCTACAGTAAGAGGATCAAAGGTTTGCCAGAACCCACCTCTACCCCTCAGGTGTTTGTCCTGGCACCTGCCTGTTGAGTCCCCAGTGCCGAGTCTACTTGACTACACATCTTATTGTGTCACCTGGGCTTGGCATGATGGGGTCCATGAAGCTAGACAGAGGAGTCAGCTGCTCAGAGCCTGACTAACCCTGCTGGGTGTCACAGACACAGCTGCACTTGGGACCTGTCACAGGAGAATACCAGGGGACCGAGACACCCTGTTGAGGCTCCTCTTGGATGCATGGCCAGCTTTGCTTCAAACTTTCTCTCTTCCACCCTGTGCTTTTCACGTGGTTGCCTTCAGGGCCTTATTGCCGCAATGGAGACTTGGAGGTTCAGCCTTGACAAACCCTGGTCAAGATCATCCGGAAGGCCCAGTTTGCCTGGCTGTGCAGGGAGCACAAGGCTGTTACTATTCACAGCCCTGACACCCCGAAAGAGAATGCAAATCCCCCCAACATGCCACAGGGTGATCAGGGCTAGCTCAGAAGCCCCACCATATATATGGGCTTCTATTCTCAGTGCCAGCCCCAACCTGCTCCTCTGTCAGGGAAGGGGTTTGCTCAATTCCCAGTCCCTGAGGAAACATTGGCTGGCACTCCTATTGCCAGTTAAAGCCCCTGCCCAGGAACCTTACCTGCTTTCCTTCCAAGCTCCTCATCACCATGCCCAGAGTCTTCTGTTCTTGGAGCTCCTACAACACCCATCAGTCTCTCTCCTGTAGTGTGCCAGGAAGTGGCTGCTCTCCTACTCCAAGGCCTCCTCCATTTCATCAGCCCACCAAGAAAGGAGGGATAAAGTTTATCTTGATTCCAGGGCTGGAAAAAACTGCCAAGACTCACCTTCTCATAGCCAGATGTGCATCCAGCCTCTCTACCTGGTCTCAAGGCTACTGGTGGAAACCAGTTGTCCTGTTCACTCACCTCTCACCACGAATATTCTGAGAATGAAGCTAGGAGCACACTGGAGCCTTGAACCACTGAAGCAGGAGAGCAAAATCTGTGGGCACGAGGCAGGTGAAGGTAGCAAGGAGAGTTTGGGAGTGCTGTTGGAAGAATAAATGCCAAGGACCTTCAGGGACTCCTAAGGACCTTGGGAGGGTAATTATCAGAATTACTAGGTAGAAAAAAATGATGTAATTTCCCTTGGGAAGGAGAAATGTTTTCCTTTTTCTGGTGTGTTCCTCCCAACCCACAGGGAAGGCAGGGATTTAAAATGAACTATATTTAGAAAAGGTGTTTCCCATTGTAAGTACTGGTTTAAAAGTCACTGAGAGATCCCTTGGGGTGGGCCCATCCTTTACCATCCAACAAAGAGAGAAAACATCCTTCCTTCTCATATACCTGTTTGTTCAATGATCAGAATTTAGTAACGAAGAAAAAAGAGGCCAGTTGTGTGTTCCTATTGTAGTAGAGGAGTGTTGTTCAATCACTGAGTTTTGTCTGACACTCGGATCCCATGGACTGCAGCACACCATGATTCTGAATCTTTCACCATCTCCCAGAATTTGCTCAAACTCATGTCTATTGTGTCAGTGACTCCACCCAACCACCTCATCCTCTATCAGCCACTTTTCCTCCTGCCCTCAATCTTTGCAGCATCAGCGTCTTTTCCAATCAGTTGGCTGTATTCATCAGGTGGCCAAAGTATTAGAGCCTAAGTTTCAGCATCAGTCCTTCCAATGTATCTTTAGGGTTGATTTCCTTTAGGATTGACTGGTTTGATCTCCTTGCTGTCCAAGCAACTCCCAAGAGTCTTCTCCAACACCACAGTTCAAACATGTCAGTTCTTTGGCACTAAGCCTTCTTTATAGTCACATGCTTACATCTGTACATGCCTGCTGGAAAAAACATAGCTTTGACTATACAGACCTTTGTGGGAAAGTGATGTCTCTGTCTAGTTTTATCATAGCTTTCCTTCCAGGGAGCAAGGGTCTTTTAATTTCATGGCTGCAGTTACCATCTGCAGTGATTTTGAAGCCCAAGAAAATAAAATCTGTTACGTGCTTCCACTTTTCCCCTTCTGTTTTCCATGAAGTGATGGGAGGACTGTTCATTCCATACATCCGTTCATCCAGTGGTTCTCAAAGTGATCCACAGGCTAGCATTTTCAGCATCATTGTAGTGAACCTCATTCAGTAACAACAAGGAGTTTTGTGGCATTTTAACTCGTCCCATTCCTGTCCCCTTACCGTCAGCTTTGGAGTCACATTGAAAACCAGGGTCTTGTGCACTGCAGGCGGACTCTTTACTAACTGAGCTATGAGGGAAAGCTGTATGTCCCCACTAAAACTTGGACACAAATGTTCATAGTACTTTTATTCAAAGTACATCTTCAGACACACATTGGATGATCCATTTACATAAAATGCAAACACATCTAGAGTGAAACACCTCTAGTTTGCTGCAGGTTGGGTGTGATGGGAAATGACAACACAGGGATGATGAGAACATTCTGTGTGTCACTCTGGTGCTGGCTGCATGGGCAGACACAATTTTCTGAAATCACCAAGGAACACAATTTAAGTGGATGCAGTTCGTTGTATGTGCTGTATTCTTAGCACGGTTGATAAAACAGCTACTCCCCACAGGACTTTGGGAGGTGGACGACAGGCTGTCCAAAGCTGAAGTGTTGGAGGAAGTGATAGAAAGAATCAAAATGTTGGGGATGTGTTGATGGTATTTCTGCTTTCAGAGAAGTCCTACGAAAGAAAGAGGAACTCGGGCAAAACAGGTGGTCTCCAAGCAGAGCTGGGAAGGGATGCAGATCTTCTAACGGTGATGCTCTCTGCCTGAGATCTGAAACATTTGGTGATTGAGAGCCCAATATATCAGAAACCTATAGGTGGAGAAAGCTAACCACCTCTGAAGGTTGAATGCCAGCAATTTGAAAAAGTGGCTTGGAATCAGCCTCCTGAGGAGGAGATGAGACTATGCAAGCCAACCAAGCAGTGGAGGCCAACTTAAACGTGTTTCATCTGGATCTAAGCACACTATTTCAGATGGTGTCAAGACAGCTCCTGGTCATTGTCAGAGAGGGGCACAGGCCAATACAGAGACAAGTAAACAAAAGGCTTCAGGCTTAAGAACTCTCTATATTCCCTGATAGCTCAGTTGGTAAAGAATTCACCTGCAATGCAGGAGACCCTGGTTAGACTCCTACGTCAGGAATATCCGCTGGAGAAGGGAAAGGCTACCCACTCTAGTATGCTTGGATTTTCCTGGTGGCTCAGCTGGTAAAGAATCTGTGTGCAGTGTGGGAGACCTGGATTCGATCCCTGGCTCAGAATGATACCCTGGAGGGCATGGGAACCCACTCCAGCTTTCTTGCCTGGAGAATCCCTATGGAAAGAGGAGCCTGGGGAGCCACAGTCCATGAGGTCACAAAGAGTTGGACATGACTGAACGACTAAACACAACACATTAGGAACAATGTTTGCAAATAAATTTGCCAATTTAGGGGTGTCCCTAAGATGGAGGAATAGAATAGGTAGTCCACGTTCACTCACACAAATTCATCGAAAGATCATTTGAATGCTAAGCAACTTACAACAAACAGCTTCCGAACCCAGGTGGAGGACACCAGGCACCCAGAAAGGCAGCTCATTCTCTTCCAAAGGAGGTAGGAGAAAATATAAAAGCCAAAAAGAGAGGCAAAAGGGTTAGGAATGGAGACCTGTCCTGGGGAGGGAGTCATGAAGGAGGAGAAGTTTCCAAACAGCAGGAATCCCTCTCACTGGCGGGTCTCTGGGGAGTTTTGTAATCTCAGAGGGCAACATAACCGGGAGAAAGACAAAAACAAAAACAGAGAATACGCACTTAAGCGCAACTGCCAATGGAGAAGTACCCCAGATGCTCACATCCACCACCTATGAGTGGGAGCTGGACAGGAAGGCATGGGCTGCATGCTTAGGATAAGGACTCGGCCTGAATGTCCTGACGACAACCTGAGGGAGCTAATGAGAGATAGCAACCCAAACTCTGGGATAGCCAGACAGAGTTAAGAAAAGAGAGAGATACACAGAGAACTTTCCTGGGAAGACCTGTGACCTAATGAGCAGCCTGGCCTGTTCACAGAACAAAGGACTGAGCGAATACCAGAGGAGACCTAGCAGCATTGGACTGGCTCCTTGCCAGCCAGAGGCAGAGAGACATGTGGGTGACAGCCAGAGCTGGAAGGCAAGGGGCAATCTCAGTCTCAGCGATGGCATCCTCCACCAAACTGTGAGTAGGTTCCCAGTTGCTAACCACGTCTTCCTGGGATTCTGGATGTTTGACATCTGCCAGGGGGCCAGAGCCTGAGATCAGCTCTGCAGAAGAGACACAGGGCACACCAAACACAGTGCTTTCACGGCACACATGGGAAAGCAAGCTGCTGGGACCAAGGAGGTGGTTACGATGCACAGCACACCTGGAAGTCTGTGCTTGCCAAGCACCTGTGGCCTGAGCAGTTCAGACCTGGGAAGGGCAAAAAGTAGCTGCCCAACAAAGTCTGTGCCTTGCGGAGGGCCCGAGAAACTGAACCTTAGCACATTAGTCCTGGGAAGTGCAAAAAGTGCAGGGCCCACTTTGGAGAGCACCCCTGCAGAGCAACCTGGAGACTGAACAGTGTAGACTGTTAAAACACAGGCCGTCATTACCTGGGGCAAACTCCATGTGGTACATACACTGCACACACTCCACACATGCCAGTGATATTTGTTTGCAGTGTTCTTAAAGAGACAGAAATACCAGACCACCTGTCCTACCCCTTGAAAATCTGTACGCAGGTCAGGAAACAGTTAGAACTGCATATGAAACAACAGACTGATTCCAAATAGGGGAAGGAATATGTCAAGGCTGTGTATTGTCACCCTCTTCATTTACCTTATATGCACAATACATCATAAGAAATGCTAGGGTGGGTGAAGCACAAGCTGGAATCAACATGGCCGAGAGAAATATCAATAACCTCAGATATCCAGATGACACCACCCTTCTGGCAGAAAGTGAAGAAGAACTAAAGAGCCTCGATAAAAGTAAAAGAGGAGAGTGAAAACGTTGGTTTAAAACTCAACATTCAGAAAATTAAGATCATGACATCCAGTCCCATCACTTCATAGCAACTAGATGGGGAAACAGTAGAAACAGTGACGGGCTTTATTTTGGGGGCTCCAAAATCACTGCAGATGGTGATTGCAACCATGAAATTAACAGACAGCTGCTCCTTGCAAGAAAAGTCATGACCAACCTAGACAGCATATTAAAAAGCAGAGACACTGCTTTGCCAAAAACATCCGTCTAGTCAAGGCTATGGTTTTTCCAGTAGTCATACATGGATGTAAGAGTTGGAATATATAGAAAGCTGAGCGCCAATGAATTGATGCTTTGCAACTGTGGTGTTGGAGAAGACTCTTGAGAGTCACTTGGAGTGCAAGGAGATCCAACCAGTCCATCCTAAAGGAAATCAATCCTGAATATTCATTGCAAGGGCTGACGTTGAAAGTGAAACTCCAATATTTGGCCACCTGATACGAAGAACTGACTTATTTAAAAAAACCCTGATCCTGGGAAAGATTGAAGGTGGAGGGAAAAGGGGACGACAGAGGATGAAACGGTTGGATGGCATCACTGACTTAATCGACATGAGTTTGAGTAAACTCTGGGAGTTGGTGATGGACAGGGAGGTCTGGCATGCTGCAGTTCATGGCACCACAAAGAGTCAGAAACAGCTGAGCAACAGAACTGAAATGAACTGAACTCACTCCCCCGGAGCACAACTGAACAAGTGAGACTAAATAAGTGACCACCTTTTCCCCCTTGTGTCAGGGCCTAAGTTAGACAATAAAGAGACTTGCAAAGAGAAGAAGTCAAAATAAAGAAGAGGGAACTGCTCTGGAAGTGACAGGTGCAACAGATTAAAACCCTGTAGTTAGCATTGACTAAACATTGGAAGGGGCCTAAACTCTTTAAGAAGAAGTATAACCTGGAATGAGGAACTATCTGAAACTGAACTGACCCCACACTGCCTTCAGCAGCTCCAGACTAATTTCAAGATATAATTTTACTATTATCATATTTTTATTTTTTCTTTTAATTTCTTCATTCCTTTAAAATTATTCCTTTAATTTTCATGTTCATACCCTCCTATTACCTTGCAACAACAGACCCTATTTTTAAAGCAAATTTCATATATATATATAATAATTTGTGCTTGATTTTGTTTTGTGGTTTTAATATTGAAGGTCTAACCTCTACTTAGTCAACAAAGGTCTGTCTAGTCAAGGCTATGGTTTTTCCATTAGTCATGTATGGATGTGAGAGTTGGACTCTGAAGAAAGCTGAGCACCGAAGAATTGATGCTTTTGAACTGTGGTGTTGGAGAAGACTCTTGAGAGTCCCTTGGACTGCAAGGAGATCCAACCAGTCCATTCTGAAGATCAGCCCCGGGATTTCTTTGGAAGGAATGATGCTAAAGCTGAAACTCCAGTACTTTGGCCACCTCATGCAAAGAGTTGCCTCATTGGAAAAGACGCTGATGCTGGGAGGGACTGGGGGCAGGAGAAGAAGGGGACGACAGAGGATGAGATGGCTGGATGGCATCACTGACTCGATGGACGCAAGTCTGAGTGAACTCCGGGAGTTGGTGATGGACAGGGAGGCCTGGCGTGCTGTAATTCATGGGGTTGCAAAGAGTCGGACACGACTGAGCGACTGAACTGAACTGAACTGAACTGAGAGGCCTATCCAGCCAGGCAGTGAGGCTCAAGCGGACTGATTGAAGTACCTATCCCCTCCTCGTGCAGTGGCTCTGATCCAGTCACCTTCCGTGGCACCAGTGGTTCCCTGGCAGACACACACCACCTACCAGATAGTGGTGCCCCAGCCCCATCAGCCCCCAGCTGCACTGTGTCTCTTGACTTGACCTCCTTCCAGACACAGAAATAGACCAGCACCCAGCAGGCCAGCAGACACAGGGTTACCTCCCAGTTGAGAGCACCTGGCAGCTACAGCCCTTCGGAGAGCTGCAAGACCTTGTTCCTGGAGAGGGAAAGCCCGTGAGAGTTGTGCCAGCAGAGGCCATGTGACTAGGGGATTGATTCCTGGAGCCCATTGCCCTTCCGGCAGCCCTTATGTGAGGCTGTTCTCACCGCTGCTTCTGGCGGCCTGGGGTAAGCCCTTAGCCTGGATTCCATGCCATCTGTGTGCCTGCAGCATCAACAGGCCCAGCCCCATGCCATCTCCAGTGAGTCCAACAGCAGTCCTTGCTTCCATTCCCAGGCGGCCAAGCACAGTCTACTCTGCATCCCTAGTCTCAGGACTCCAGGACCGGGTCCCCATACACTGCCATGCAAAGGCATCTGCGCATGAACAAAGCACACAGAGATCCCAGTGTGCATGCCTCTGACACGTGCTCTCTTTCACACATACACACACACACATACCCGTGTGCATGACCCTGTGCACGAACACACTTACACTCCCATGTACATGCACCTGACCACATGCTCTCTCACACACAGGTACACACACATGCTAGCACCTGTGCACAGGCACTCTCTGTCTTTCTCGGGCACACATACACAGACATGGACAGGCAGATGCCCACGTGCTGTACCTACCTGGAGACACACGAATGCACATGGGAGCTATGTGTGGGACACCAGAGGGACAGACCAGGTGTGACACAGTGGGGGCCCAACTACCTCCTGGAAGTGGATGACAAGGACCTGCGCTCAGCCAGATGATTACCTGTCAGTGTGGCCGGGTTGGCAGTGGCACAGACTTGGAGGTGCACAGGGACAGGGGCTCCTTTGGGGTTTGCAGGCTTGGAATAGAATCAGTCGTGTCACTGAGGAGTGTGGCACTGTCTGTTTGAGCATGCACACTGAGGAGCTGGACCCCACACCAGAGGCCTCACCACTAAGCCGTTCACCAGGTTTCCAGGCCATGGCAGGGCTGACTTAGAGCACCCAGACCACATGAGTGTGTGTCCGCACAGGCGGAAGGGGGCGACACGGCACACTAAGGCATGAAATTTCAGCAGGGGGCGCCCGTTGCCAAAGAGCCTGCAGTCATCGCGAGAACAAATGGTCAGTGGGAGCCCATCGAGAGGCAGGACCAGGGTGAGTGTGCGCAGGCGCTCTGCCTATGCTGAGCTGCAGGTCGCAGTACACGCCTGGTTTCTGTAAGGAGGGTTCAGTCTTTCGCGCTGCCGAGGGAGGGGGAGAGGGTTCAAGATGGAGTCCGATGCACATGGTGGAGGAGCCACCAGGGCAGCCAAAGAAGACCCAGGTGCCGTGGAATTTGCAGCAGGCACAGCACATGGTAGCCACAGAGTGCCCGGTGGTGCTGGTGGCCAGGATGACCCTGGTGATGCAGTTTGCCCTGGTGACGTCGTCGGTCACGGGGTTCATGGAGGCGCTGGTGACCTGGCTGGTCCCAGAGGCCCCAGCGCTGCAGGAGAGCCAGGTGGCCCAGCTGGTGCCATTCTGCAGATCTCGGGGCCACCTCACGCTCCAGGGCCTAGTGGAGATGCTGCACCTGGAGCCGCAGTTCTGAGTAACCGAGACCTCCGGTTGTATCCTATTCCAGGAACCCTGGTGGGCCAGGGGGCCGCGGGGGCCGGGTTGTGGGAGAGGGGTGGTTTGGGAGGTTGCAAGTGGTGCTGAAGTGTAGGAGGAGGGTACTCTGGGGGCTAGGATATGGGTCAGGGGTGGTCAGGCTGCCAGGGGAAGATAGTGAGGAAAAGCAACCTGAAGGGAACCAGAGAGTCACGTGGTGATATCCAGGGTGTACTCAGAGTATAGGCTGAGAGGTCCGGACTTTCTAGTCGGCCTCCTGTGGGAGAAGGCGTGTCTCAGTGAGCAGGGATCCTGACGTACAGGCAAAATGAGAAATGCGGATGATGCCTTAACCATATGTCCACCAGCAGCCTCACTGTGCCTTTCCCATCACACGCGGAAGCTGACATCGCCCGCCACTTCCTGACTCCACGTACTCAACTGCAAGGGCCGATTCGGAAGGAGCTCGATGTTAATGGCCACATGCTGGTTCTGTGAGTTCTAAAAGGGGCCAAGGCCGGGGAGGGGGTGGTGGGTGGTGGGTGGTGGGCAAGGCCAGTCTGGGCCCAGGAGGAGCCATAATGGACGGTTAAGCCTAAAGGAAAAATGTGGTGCTCTGGGCTTGTGGGTGTGCGGGAACAGAGGGAGGACATGTTCCTCTTCCTCCTTCTCGGCGGAAAGTTGAATTTATTTTCCCTCCCTTTTAGCCGATTGACTGCTGAAGACCCTGGCCTGCTCCAGAGCTCCATCGTTTTCTGTCTGGAGCAGCTTTCCCTGGTGATGCGGTCCTTGCAGCACTTTGGGGCCCCCGTTTCTCAGCACAAAAGAGGGGTTTAAACCTAGCCTATGTGCCCTAGCTTCAAGTGTCCTTCCCCAGGGGATTGCTTTCTGCAGTACTTTGATTGGGCTTCATCTTATGTCTGTGCTGATTTTGGCGGCTCAGTGTCTACATAGTTTGTTTGGTGATTGTTAACTGCAAAAAATAAAACTGAGCTATTGTGCTGTCTCTGACTTTATTCTTTAGCTTCTGCACTTCCTGATACTGCATTTGTCTTTCAGTTGGAGGGGAGGTTCTGAGATCCAGATATTCAAGGAGTACAACGTAATTGAAGACAATGTAAGAAGTGGGAGAATAAGAAAGTTGTATACTCTCATTCAGTATTAATCTTGGAATATTTTACGATTTTATAGTTATATTAAATGTTAAGAGTTACCAGAGGGCTTCCCTGGTGGGTCAGATGGTAAAGCATCTGCCTGCAGTGTGCTAGACCGGGTTCAGTCTCTGTGTTGGGAATATCCTCTGGAGACGGTAATGGCAATCCACTCCCGTATTTTTGCCTGGAGAAATCCTGGACAGTGGAGCTTGCAGGCTACAATTCATGGGGTTGCAAGGAGTTGGACTCCACAGAACAAGTGCACTTTGCACTTTTCATATAACACCTGAATGATGTTGTTTTTCAGTCTATAATTCATGGCCAACTATTGGTGCCCCCATGGACTGTAATACCCCACACTCCTTTGTCCTCCACTATCTCCTGGAATTTGCTCAAATTCATGTCCATTGAGTGGGTTATGCTATCTAACCATCTCATCCTCTATCTCCCCCTTCACCTGTTGCCTTCAGTCTTCCCCAGAATCAGGATCTCTTCCAGTTAGTTGGCCCTTCACATCAGGTAGCCAAAGCATAGGACCTTCAGGATCAGCATGAGTCCGTCCAATGAATATTCAGGATTGATTTCCTTTAGGATTGACTGGTCTGTTCTCCTTGCAGTCCAAGTCCACTCCAGAGTATCCTTGGACCCTAAAACCTTGCTAAACTCACTAGTTAATTGTAATAGCTCTCTTATACGTCGAATAGGACTTTGCACATAGAAAATCATTTTGTCTGTAAATAACTACATATTTCTTTCTTTCTTTCCAATTGATGCATTTTATCTGATTTCTGTAAAATGAAAAGTTCCAACACTTTAACCACTTGATTTGAAGAGGTGACTGATTGGCAAAGCCCCTGATGCTGCGAACATTTGAAGGCAGGAAGAGAAGTGGACAATGGAGGATGAGATGGTTGGATGGCATCACCGAGTCAATGGACATGAACTTGAGCAAGTTGCAGGAGATGGTGAAGGACAGGGAAGCCTGCAGTGCTACAGTCCTTGGGTTTGTAAAGAGTCAGACATGACTGAATGAACAGCAACAGGCAAAGGGAAGATGCTGGTGGGTTGAGTGTTTCAGCCCCTCACCATCTGCTACCTTTGTCTAGTGAACCCCTTCTGTGGTGCATGCGGGCAAAGTCAAAGCTGCATTGTGGAATGCGCATTCTAGATGGGTCCAGGTTGGGCCAGCTAGTTACCCTTGTGCGTGGTGTGAGAGGCAATGAGATGGGAGTCTGGGTGCCCCTCGTGGGCGGTACAGAGACTCAGAGTAGAGTGCCTGTGTGTGGTGAGAGGCAGGTTGCAGCCCTGGGAGTTCGCTGCTTAAGGCAGCTGACCAGGAGCATCTTTTTTGCAGCCAGGCACTTGGTGGTGGTGGCGTTTTGTTGGCAGCCTAGAGTCAACTGTCCTGGGAGTGTACAGCACAGAGATCAACAAAGGCAGGGCCCCTTCTGTGTGTGGAGATCCCACTGTTAAAGCTCCACCAGTGCCACTGGAAGCCCGAGGGTGGGAGCCTCTTGAGTGACACCTGCACCTCTGCGCAGCCTCTGGGGACACATGGGAACCAGCCCCTCAGGTGGAGAAGTGGCCTGGAAATGGGTGAGAGGATCCTAGAGAGGCCCTGTCAACTCTTGGCCTTGAGATGAGAGGGGTGTTGTTGGCCCAGGAGAAGGAGGGTCCACACCACTGGCCAGGACAGCTGGGGAAGCCTGGGCCCGCCCGAGGGGAGTGCACCCCTGAGCAGAATTGGAGAGAAAGTAGAGTGACCATAGGTCACCACAGCTGATGTCACCTCCACAGGTCCTCTGATTCCAGGAACTTCCTTAGGACGCATGGCTTTGCCTTGCTTTAACCCTGTTATGTCAGGAAGTCTTCCTTTCCTGTTTCCATCTGTCCCTCAGCTGGGGACCTGTGAGGCCTTGGCTGTCACACCTGTCCGTATAGCTAAGGTGGGTTATCAGGCAGAAGAGATGTGGTTTCTATGCTTGGTTTAATCAATCGCTGTCTCCCTACCTAAAAGGCTCACGTGAGCATAGACAGGAAGCCAGTAACACTGGCCTGTGGACTGAGTGTCCGAGTCCTTCTTCCACCCTCACTTCCCATATTGAAGCCCTAAGCCCCAGGGGCTGGATTTTGGAGATGGGCCTTTGGGATGTACTAGGGTCTAGATGAGGTCCTGAGGGTGGTGCCTCCATGGTGGGCTCAGTGAGGACGCCCATCATTCCTGATCCCCCAACTTGGGGAAGACCCCTCTTCTTGGAGGTCCTACTCTTCCCTGCTGTGTGTGTTTTACTTTGAGTTTTATTGTGGGGAGTTGGAGGGTGTAGGGGAGCAACATTAACCATTATCACCTTGAGGAGATGTTTAGGAGCATCGTTCAAGGCCTTGGGAGTAGAAAGCCATGGTCCTTCTCTCAGTGGCCTCTCTGTGGACACTTGGCTGTGTCCATTCCCCACCGTCTGGGCCCGCACAGGACGGGCCTGTATGCGCATGCGCACTGGGGGGACCTGAAATGAGCTTGGTTTCATGAGGGAGCTGAGTCCCTCTGGCCTCACGGGGTCTCCCTAGTGGCACATGGGTAGCCAGTCACGCTAGGTTATAACAAGTCTGGTGTGAGGAGGCACCCTTAGGGGAGTCTCTGCAGGTGCACTGGGCATCCTTTCACAGAAGGGGAAGGACTTTGTGAGGGGCTCAGTCTCTCTTCAGCTCCTGTTGTTCTCTGGGAGGAACAGGTGGCGGCCATGGAGTCCTGTGACAGTGGTGCTGGCTTTGTGGGCAGTGGAGAGGGAATTGAAAGAATGCCACATTGTTTTGGAGCCCACAGATCCATGGGAGGCTGAAAGCAGGCTACAGATTAGGGTGCTATGTCTGGGGCGGCCCCCCAGACCCTGGGTGCATCAACTGTCCCAGTGCAAAGTGCAGAGGCTTTGGCCTTGCGTGGAGCCCCACGAGGCCTGGTGCTGAAGTTGTATCCTTTCCAAGGAGCCTGCAGGTTCACCGAGGCTGTAAGGCAGTGGTTGGTGGAGGAGCACAGTAAGATGACCCCTAGAAGCTTCAGAGGCTGGGGTGCAGGGGTGCCACTGGGATACAGAAGGGAAGTCGGCGACCAAGGGAGTCCAAAACTAGCAGCCCGTGAGCTGCGGCCATATGGCCAGAGAGACTTGTGGGTGGCCTGATGGTCTGTGGTGCACAGTTCCCCCAAGGTGATCTGGGGTAAATCAGGCCTCAGCCAGACCTGGGGGCCAGAACCGGGATGTCCCCGTGAGCTGGCCCTTAACTAAATATGCCAGCACCCTCTCGGTGTCCTCCCTGTCCTACCTGGATGTGGACGTGGTCATCAGGTACCTGACCCAGGATGCTGACCTCGACCCCGAAGCTGTTGAGAGGGGGCTGGTGGCGACTGGCAGTGATCTGATGTTGTTATTGGACAAGAGGACTGGGGAAGAGGTGGTGCACCCATCTCTGCCTGTGCTGAGCCCAGCCTGTACACGTGTGGAGGCCTCAGTCTCTGGTGAGTCGGGGCTGAACCACTGCAGTTGTCACGCCAGATGTCCACTTTGGTGGACACACTGGGGAGTGCAAAGTGGGGAGTGCAGCACTTTGTGTCCCCTTCTTTTTGAATTCTCAGCTGGGAAACGGAGGTTGAGGCCACAGGAATGTCCTGTCCTAAGTGGTGAGCCCTTCCCTAGGCCAGGATTTTTGCACTATTTGCCGCTTGATTGGGAGCCTAATTGTTGGCCCCTACTGGATATTGAACACCCTCTGACCTCTTGTTTTGATTGGTGCTTAAATACTGGTGGCCACAGATAGGAAAACTGAGCCATTTCTGTGTTTGAGTTTCTTTTCAGTGGCCAGATTTTCTTGCCTCTGTCCTTGAGTCTGAGGGGAGGTTCTGGGTCCAGATAGTCAAGCATCACAAAGCAACTGAAGGCAATTTAGGAAATGGAACATGTATAATATCATATAAGAAACGAATTGCCAGCCTAGGTTTGATGCAGGATACAGGATGCTTGAGGCTGGTGCACTGGGATGACCCAGAGAGATGGTATGGGGAGGGCGGTGGGAGGGGGGTTCTGGATTGGGAATACATGTACACCCGTGGCAGATTCATGTTGATGTATGGCAAAACCAATATAGTATTGTAAAGTAAAATAAAGTAATATATATAGATATATATATTTGGGTCCTGTTGTTCAGCATTGGCCACTGTCTACCTTTTGGAATACTTTGGTAGTTCTGAGTTGTAGGTGTACATTAAATGTATACAACAGTCGTATCAATGAGTAAGGATTTCCAGGTTTGGCATTAACTGTTTTCTAGGGTTTTCTCATCTAACATCTGAGCTTTACCTCTGTCTAAAACGTCTTCAAACATCACATTGAACTGATGCGTAAAAGGTGCATTATAATGTAATTGCTCAAGACTTAATTGTCCTCAGTTTTACCCCATTAGACATAATATCTCAGTGGGATTCTTGTAGTCTCTGTATGAATGGTTCTGTTTTTAGTATAGATTCTGGGAGGTATATCTACAATACAGAATTGCTCTTCAGAAAATGAGCTGCCCCCACCAGAATGCTATTTTCCTCACACTCCTTTTTACTACTAGATCTGTTTCCTGCCATAGTCAAGCAAACAAAACACCTCAATTTTCATGAGCAAAGAATCCAGTAACACTAGAGTAAAAACTTTGTGCTTTACTGGCCTTGTTTTACACCAAGAAAAGAAAAGTGCTGGAACAATTGGTTAAGTGTTCCCAGAATGAGGGGGGAGGCAGTTAGTGTAATCTTGAGAAAATATAATTAAAATCAAAAATCTTTTGCAGGCACTACGTTAATGCACGTCACCTGCGTTATCATGTCTAATAGTCATGATACCTTTTGGAGTTGAGTAACTGAAGCTGAGTGGCTTGGTAACTTTCTTCAGTTCTCTCAGCTAGGATCTCAAATCCAGAGAGAGGCTGGATTTGAATCTATGCCCTTTTGATTCAAGCTTCTACGTTTTTAAACAATTAATTACATTTAATCGGAGGCTAATTATTTACAATATTATAGTGGTTTTTGCCGTACATTGACAAGAATTAGCCGTGGGTGTGTATGTGTTCTGGAGAAGGCAATGGCACCCCACTCCAGTACTCTTGCCTGGAAAATCCCATGGACGGAGGAGCCTGGTAGGCTGCAGTCCATGAGGTTGCTAAGAGGTGGACACGACTGAGCGACTTCACTTTGCTTTTCACTTTTCATGCATTGGAGAAGGAAACAGCACCCCACTCCAGTATTCTTGCCTGGAGAATCCCAGGGACGGGGGAGCCTGGTGGGCTGCCGTCTGTGGGGTCGCACAGAGTCAGACAAGACTGAAGCGACTTAGCAGCAGCAGCAGTAGCAGCAGTACATGTGTTCCCCATCCTGAACACCCCTTCCACCTCCCTCCCCATCCCATCCCTCAGGGTCATCCCAGTGTGCTGACCCTGAGCACCATGTCTCATGCATCAAAACTGACTGGTGATCTATTTCACATATGGTAATATACATGTGTCAATGCTGTTCTCTAGATGTTCTTTACATCTGTGTCCCTTTTGCTGTCTCACATATAGAGTCATCGCTACCACCTTTCTAAATCCCATATATATGCATTAATATACTGTATTGGTGTTTTTCTTTCTGGCTTACTTCACTGTATGATAGGCTCCAGTTTCATCCACCTCATTAAAAGTGATTTAAATTCATTCTTTTTCAAAGCTGAGTAATATTCAATTGTGTATAGGTACCATGGCTTTGTTATCCATTCCTCTAAGGATGGACCTCTTGGGTGATTCCGTATCCTAGCTATTGTATACAGTGTTGTGATGAAGCTTGGGGTACACGAGTCTCTTTCAATTCTGATTTCCTCGGAGTGTATGCCCAGCAGTGGGATAGCTGGGTCATATGGATAAGGAAATGGCAACCCACTCCAGTACTCTTGCCTGCAAAATCCCATGAATCCCTATTAGACTACAGTCCATGGGATCGCAGAGTCAGACACAACTGAGCGACTTAAACAAACAAACAAACATGGCAGTTCTATTTCAAATTTTTTAACGAATCTCCACACTGTTCTCCACAGTGGCTGTACTAGTTTTCATTGCCACCAACAGTGTGAGAGCGTTCCCTTTTCTCCACACCCTCTCTCGCATGTCCCCCATTCTGACCGGCGTGAGGTGGTAGCTAATTGCAGCTTTGATTTGCATTTCTGTGATAATGAGTGATGTTGGGCATCTTTTTCATGTGTTGGTTAGCCATCTGTATGTCTTCTCTGGAGAAATGTCTGATTATTCCTTTGGTCCATTTTTTGATTGGGTCGTTCATTTTTCTGGCATTGAGCTACATGAGATGCTTGTGTACTATTGAGATTACTTCTTTGTCAGTTGCTTTGACTGCTATTATTTTCTCCCATTCTGGAGGCTGCCTTTCACCGTGCTTGTACTGTCCTTCATTGTGCAAAAGCTTTTAAGTTTAATTAGGTCCCATTTGTTTATTTTTGCTTTCATCTCCATTGCTCTGGGAGGTGGGTCATTGAGGATCCTGCTGGGATTTATGTGAGAGAGTGTTTTGCCTATGCTTTCTTCTAGTAGATTTATAGCTTCTGGTCTTACACTTATATGTTTAATCCATTTTGAGTTCATTTTTGTAAGTTGTGTTAGAAAGTGTCCTAGTTTCCTTCTTTTACAAGTGGTTGAGCAGTTTTCCCAGCACCATTTGGTAAAGAGATTGTCCTTTCTCCATTGTATATTCTTGCCTCCTTTGTCAAAGATAAGGTGTCCATAGGTGCGTGGATTTATCTCTAGGCTATCAATTCTGTTCCATTCATCTGTATTTCTGTCTTTGTGCCATTACCATACTGTCTTGATGCCTGAAGCTTTGTAGAATAGCCTGAAGTCAGGCAGGTAGATTCCTCCAGTTCCATTCTTCTTTCTAAAGATTGCTTTGGGTATTGGAGGTTTTTTGTATTACCATACAAATTGTGAAATTATTTGTTACAGTTCTCTGGAAAATACCATTGAAGCTTAAATTTGCTTGGCCACGGTACCACACCAGCCTCTGCACTGTGGCCACAGACTGGGACTGTGCTTTCCCTGCTGGAGGCTTCAAGGAACATCTGTGTGAATAATGCAAACTTGGCACTGGGCAAGTGCAAGAACAGTGAAAGTGAAAGTGAAGTCGCTCAGGCATGTCCAACTCTTTGCGACCCCATGGACTGTAGCCTACCAGGCTCCTCTATCCATGGGATTTTTCAGGCAATAGTACTGGAGTGGATTGGCATTTCCTTCTCAGGGGATCTTCCCCATCCAGGCATCGAACCCAGGTCTCCCGCACTGTAGACAGACGCTTTACCGTCTGAGCCACCAGGGAAGTCCAGTAGATGATGGCAGTTGAGGAGAAGACAGGGGGATGAGAAGCCCAGTACTGACTTTCCAGTGGCTTCCCTGTCCTGCGAAGTCCTTTTGTATCTTGAAACCTTTTTTGACCCCCTTTGAGGTGGACATTCCATAGTGTACGGGATCCCCAGCCACCCTGCACTTTCTCTTCTCTCGTTTCACAGACTTTAGTAGCTAAGAAATAAAAGTAGAACACAGTCTTTTGCCACCCCAGAAGTCATCTCCACAAAGGCAGAATAAAAACAGGTGTCTTACTGAGCTGGCATTGTACCAGAATCTGAGGCACGTCACAGGCAATCTGCTGAGAGATTCCAGAGACAGACAGAACTCTCAGCCTTCTGTATAGCCAGTAGATCTGACTCCTTACTTACTTGTCCTCATGTAAGAGGACTTCACACCACCAGGTCTCACTTTTGCTTCATCCTATGTATGCCCAGCAAGTGTGGTGACTCTTATGTATTAGTTAATTAATGTTTGGGATTGAGATTTGAGACCCACGCTATCTGCTGCCCCTTCCAAATTAATATTTGAAGACTTTAACCCCAGTATGGCTCTAATTGGGCCTCCCACACGGAGCAGTGGTAAAGAATCCACCTATCGACGCACAGGATGCATGAGACGGCAGTACACTCCCTGGCTCGGGAAGATGCCCTGGAGAAGGGCATAGCAACCCATTCCAGTTTTCTTGCCTGGAGAATCCCATGGATAGAGTCGCCTGGTGGGCTACAGTCTATGGGGTCGCAAAGAGTCAGACACGACAGATTGTGCACACACGCACACGCATGCACACACACGCAGCTCTATTTGCAGAGAGGGCTCTCAAGGACATGATTAATGTTACATGAAGTCCTATGAATGGATCCCTGCCCTAGAGAGGAACATACGAAGGAAAGTAAGAAAGAAAGACGAGTATCATATGATATGACTGATATGTGGAATCTAAAATGTGATACAAGAGATTTATTCACAAAGCAGAAACAAAAAGTTTGCAGGCATAGTAAACAAACTCATCATTACCAAAGGGGAAAGGCTGGGTAGGGATACATTTGCAGTTTGCGATTAGCACTTACAGACTGCTGTGTATGAAATAGAAAAACAATTAGTGTCTATTCTAGAGTGCCTAAAGCTATATTCAGTACCTTATAATTTACTATAATGGAGAATAATATGAAAAAATATATATAACTGGATTACTTTGGTGTACACCAAAAAAGAGCACAACATTGTGAATCAAATATACTTCAAATTTCTACCAAAAGAATGAGGCCCTGGTCTCACAACCATTCATCTGACTGTGCACACTTGCACATGCACACATAAACAAACACTTCCGTGTTCTTATAAGAGGACACCTGAGAGCACATGCATTCTCTCTCTGCCTCTCACCGCACCCCCACCTTTCTTATCTGTCTCCACATGTGCACTGAGGAAAGGCCACAAGGCAATATAGATGGTGGCCGTCTACAGCCCAGAGAAAGGGTCCTCACTGGAAGCCACATTTACTGGCTCCCTGATTGTGAAGTTGTAGCCTCCAGAACTGTGAGAAAATAACTTTCTGTCCTTTAGTCCACCCAGTGTGGATCAGGGGAGTGATTCAGCATTTTGTTACAGCATCTAAAGCATACTAATCCAGTTGGTTTATACTAGTGAAAAATTAGCCTCTCATCTTTATGACAGGAGCCAGTTTCACAATTGGGAGCCAGGTGCCCACTGAAGTTAGGTGTCTCCCCTCCAATGGAAACTGGGAGAAAGAGAGTGCTCTCTTGATTGATGTTTACATTCCGAAAAGATGTTTGCTAGGTCCTTGAAAAAGATATTTCTGGGTTGTAAAGCTGAACAGGAGGCTTTTATAGCCTTTAAAAGTATAGTCATACTTTCAGGGACTTTCCTGGCCGTCCAGTGGTTAGGCTTCTGTGCTTCAGCTGCAGAGCGTACTGTTTTGATCCCTGTCCAGGGAAGCAGGATCCTGCATGCAGATCATGGTGCAGTGTGTGCGTGCGTGCTCAGTCAGTCAGTCGCATCCGACTCTCTGTGACCCTCCGGATTGTAGCCCACCAGACTCCTTTATCCTTAGGATTCTCCAGGCAAAAATACTGGAGTGGGTTGCCATTCCTTCCTTCATGCTGCAGACGGAACATGAAAAAGAAAATGAAATTATATGCATAGTTTCGAAGGGAGGCACAGGAAGGACTTACACGTTTCAAAACAAATGATTTAAGGAAAGGAGGGGCCACCTCTCCCCTTATTTTCAACAGGGAATATTGAGCCTCTTAGTTTTAATTTGTGTGCATTCTTACAGTAGCTCTTTCTACAATGGGGTGCATCCTGCAAACTTGCTAAACTCCATCATTAGACTAGTCATTGTTTTCGAGACTCCATCAGATTTTCTGTATGTGTGTACATGTCTGCAAATAAAGGCAGTTTTTCTTCTTTCTCTCCAGTCTGGATGCGCACATTACATCTTATTGCTCCATTTCTCTCATTCTGGGTTGGACTCTCCCAGTTTTCTGAATGCCTGGTTAATTTAGATTGGCTGTCAGGCATTATGATTTCACCCAGGGTTTTCGGTATTTTTGAATTCTGAAATATATGCATAAGCTTTGATCTGGGATGCTGTGAAGTGACTTTGAAATAGTTGGAAGCTTTTGATATTTGCTTTGAAGATTTGCTAGGTAGGGCCAGAGCACCTTTCAGTGTCAGTTCAGTCTCCCAGTCGTGTCCGACTCTTTATGGCCCCATGGACTACAGCACAGCAGGCCTCCCTGTCTGTCACCAACTCCCAGAGTTTACTCAAACTCATGCCCATTGAATTGGTGATGCCATCCAACCATCTCGTCGTCGGTTGTCCCCTTTTCCTCCTGCCTTCAGTCTTTCCCTGCATCAGGGTCTTTTCAAATGAGTCAGTTCTCCACATCATGTGGCCAAAGTATTGGAGTTTCAGCTTCAACATCAGTCCATCCCATGAATATTCAAGACTCATTTCCTTTAGGATGGACTGCTTGGATCTCTTCGCAGTCCAAGGGACTCTCAAGAGTCTTCTCCAACACCACAGTTCAAAAGCATCAATTCTTTGGCGCTCAGCTTTCCTTGTAGTCCAACTCTCACATCCGTCCTTTCGGTGTAGGATTCATATTTTCCCCACACTACTCAGCCGAGAGTGCTGTGAGCGCTGTGCCCCAGGCCTCCTGAAATTATGAGGTTTGTCACTGTGACCGGTGGGCACAGTCACCAGTCCCTGTCCAGCTTGGGTGCTGGGCCGAGTCACCATTTATCCTCTCCAGTGTCCCTTTCCTTGACCTTGAGTACTTTCCTCACCATCCTGTGGAGGTCAGTGGTGTGGCAGACTCCAGGGGAACCCTCTGTCCATATCAGACTTCTCTCCAACTGTCTGTCCTTTCTCTCCCATCTTCTGCCCACCAAATCTAGGGCCTTCGAATTTCAGTGCCATCTCCTAAACACCAGGTATTCATAGGGCTCCACCAGGAAACTCTCTCTCCAGACAGTCAGCTGAGTACAATTGCTGGGCTAACTTGTGTACATACCTGTGATTTACTTTTTACATAACTGTAGGTTTTATAATTCTTCATCTCCTACACCTACTTTCCCCACACCCCACCCTTCCACAGCCACTCATTTGTTCTGTCACTATGATTCTGCTTTCATTTTTCGTTTTTTTTTTTTTTTTTTTTTTTTTAGATTCCACATATAAGAGAGAGCATGCAGTATTTGTCTTCCTCTGTCTGGCTTATTTTGCTCAGCAAAATACCCTCTAGATTCATTCATGTTGTCATAATGGCAAGATTTCATTTTTTATGGCTGAGATATACATGTACCGAAGATGAGACGGTTGGATGCAATCACTGAGTCAATGGACAGGAGGTTGAGTAAACTCTAGGAGTTGGTGATGGACAGGGAGGCCTGGTGTGCTGCAGTCCATGGGGTCGCAAAGAGTCGGACATGACTGAGTGAGTGAACTAAACTGAACTGATACACGCACCACATTTTGTTTGTTCATTCGTCTGTTAGTGGATCCTTCTGTTGCTTCCACTTCTGGCTACTGTAAATAGCACTGCAACAAACATTGGACTTCATATACCTTTTCCCATTAGTGCTTTTGTTTTCTTTGAATAAATCCTCAGATGTGAGATTGCTGGATCATATGGCCATTCGATTTTTAACGTTTTGAGAAACCTCGATACTGTTTTCCATAGTGATTGCATCACTTTACATTCCCACCAGCAACGTACAAGGCTTCCCTTTCTCCACATCCACACCAACACTTGTTATTTGTTGTCCGCCTGGTGACAGCCACTCTGAAAGACTTTGATGATATCACATTGGGGTTTTGATTTGCACTCCCATAGGTATTTGCTCTGGACCTCGGCTTTGTGGTCTGGGAACGTTAGTAAGAGTACCTACCTGGCAGGCTTGTCATGAGAACTGACTGGTGAGCATGAATAAAGTGGGTATAATTAGGATACATGCGAAGTAAGTATCATGCAAATGTTGGCCACCATTCTTTCTTTGTCTCTTCTTTA
Organism: Budorcas taxicolor; assembly: GCF_023091745.1. Taxonomy (NCBI): domain Eukaryota; kingdom Metazoa; phylum Chordata; class Mammalia; order Artiodactyla; family Bovidae; genus Budorcas; species Budorcas taxicolor. The sequence continues at coordinate 63,439,144 of NC_068935.1, read as the reverse complement.
TTTTTTTTAATTATGAAAGCATGAAAAGATTTTTAGAGGGGACTTGGAAAACAGAGAACAAGTGTTCATATAGTTCTGCGAAATATATCACGATTAATTTTCAGTAGAGAAATAAGGAATTTTATTTGGAGTTTCAATATCAAACTCTCAAAAATTAATGGAATGAATATACACTAAAGTAGAAGGATATAGTAGACCTGAAATGCGCCATGAACCAATTCAATGTAATTTAGATGTATCTAATCTTCACACAACAGTAGGATACAAATTCTATTTAAGTACCCACAGGCTATAAACTAGGAGACACTGGAACATACACAGGGACATAAGAACATGAAAGTGAAAGTGTTAGTTGCTCAGTTGTGTCCAACTCTTTGTGACCCCCTGGACTGTAGCCTAACAGGCTCTTCTGTCATGGACATCTCCAGGCAAGAATACTGGAGTGGTTTGCCATTTCCTTCTCCAGGGGATCTTCCTGAACCAGGGATTGTATCTCCTGCAATTCAGGCAGATTCTTTACTGTCAGGGAGGTACCAGGGAAACCCATAGGAACATAAAACCAGGTGCAAAAGTTCAAACAGAGTCTGCTGCAATATCACAGGAATTGTTAGAAAGCAATATCAAAACAGATTTGAAAATAACCCACATAATTTCAAATGCAATGTGACATTTACCAAGAGAGATCTTTGACTTAGGCATTGAAAGCCTTAATAGTTGGCCACGATTCTTTACTGTGTTGCTGCTATTGTAGTCATCACTATGTGTACCAGTTACTGTGGCTGCATAAGAGTTTACCCTGAAGAGGTGGTGGCTTAAAACCTGCACAAGTTGTGTGCATAGAGTCTGTGGGTCGGGAATTAGAACAGGCCACAGTGGGGGACTGTTTTCTCTGCTCCGTGATGTCTGAGGCCTCGGCTGGGAAGGCTGAGACAGGTGGTCACGGAATCCTCTGAGAGCACACTCACTGATGTGTCTACCATCTGGGATGCACACAAGGCAGGCTCTGAGGACCAGAGCATTTTAGGGGAGCTTGGCTTCCTCTCAGTGCGGTGACCTCTGGGGATATTGTCTTCCCAGAGGCAGCTCAGGGATCCCACCATCCTGGGACCCGTCCAGAAGCAGCACTGTCATCTGCCACTCGGCCTTGGTCATCATACAGCATCACTTTCTGCCACATTCCATCAGAACAACCAGTCCAATGCAGCCTAATCATGTATGGATGTGAGAGTTGGACTATAAAGAAAGCTGAACACTGAGGAATTGATCGTTTTGAACTGTGGTGTTGGACAGGACTCATGAGAGTCCCTTGGACTGCAAGGAGATTCGACCAGTCAATCCTAAAGGAGATCACTCCTTGGTGTTCATTGGAAGGACTGATGTTGAAGCTGAAACTGCAGTACTTTGGCCACCTGATGCAAAGATATGACTCATTTGAAAAGATACTGATGTTGGGAAAGATTGAGGGCAGGAGGAGAAGGGGAGGACAAAGGATGAGATGGTTGGGTGACATCACCGAGTCAATGGACATGAGTTTGGGGAAACCCCGGGTGTTTGTGATGAGCAGAGGAGGCCTGAAATTCTGCGGTCCATGGAGTTGCAATGAGTTGGACACGACTCAGAGACTGAACTGAACTGAAATTAAATGGAAACATTTTCATGTACATGGATTGGAAGACTTAATATTGTTAAGTTGACAGTACTCACAAAGTGGTCTGCAGACAATGCAATCCTCATCAAAATCTCAACAGCATTTTTTGCATAAATGGAAAATCTCATCCAAAAATTCATAAGGAACTGCAAGGGACCCCAACTTCCTGGTGCTTTGTTATTCTGCCCCTAAGTTCAATACTATGTGTTCCTCTATGTCCCTCCAGGGAGCGTACCTAATTGGGACAGCTGACCAACACTTTGGAGAGAAAATAATGCTAGATTCAGATGTCATTTCTCACCAAATACATTCCCAATAGATTAAAAAATGTGAAGTCCTAGAAGTTATTTTGAATGAACGTTTTCATAATTTTATAATGGGCAAGGCTGTTGGTTGGAAACAAATTTCAGACAGTGTAATAAAAAGAAGATCACTTAAATCATTTAACTTTAAATTGCTTTAACTGGTAGATAGAAAAAGACCATGTACAAAGATACAATGAAGGAATGTGGAGGGAATGTGTTTTCCAGTTATGACCAAGATTCCATATTTTAAACATGTAAAGAGCGCTTACCCATCAGTATGAAAAATATTACTGTCCCAAATAGAACACTGGTAAACAATAAGAAGGGCACTTCTCAAAGAAGAGATACCATTGGCCAAATGCCCTGCATATTGTTCAATTACATTAAAATCAAAAGGAAAATGGACTTGTATTAAGATGTGAGTGACTAGATCTTGAGTGCTTAAGATCTTGAGTGACTAGATGGTTAAACATGTACAAGATTGAATTTATTCCATTTGCAGTGGGATGTATGAAAATGACCACTTTCATACACAATTGGTTAAGATGTGAACTGATGGAACTTTTTGGGGGGCAATTTGTTAATATGTATCAAGCTCTTTAAAGGGGCTTACTCTTTATCCCAACAACTCCTCTCCTAGAAAATCTAGTGCAGAAAAACAATAGTAGGATATTCATTTTGGCATTTTTCATAATACTAAAAAATGAGAAACAGCATGAAAGAGTGTGTGTGTGTGCGTGTGTGTGTGTGTGTGTGTGTGCGTGTGTATGTATAGTACTGGTTAAAATAGCCATGGTATTTAAATTTGTGGATTTTCATACAGCCTGCTGCCCATACCCTGCCTCCTGTGTGTTTGTATAGAGAAGCTTTAGAAGCACAAACAACTGTAAGAAGACATCATAATAAAGCTCCTCCACGAAGCAGAGACGACTGCTAGTTGTAACTGCAGTGGAGCGAAAAGAAGCCACCAATAGGCCTGCTCCCTCCATGGACGATGTGCAAAGGGGAAATCTCTGGAGCCTGAAAGTCAGCTGAGCCAGTGGCCCCCTGACACCTGGGCTCTGGTGTACGCTTTATGTCTCCCCCACCAAAGGCTTGAAAGGTAACAGAATCCTACAGAAAGAGGATGAAAGAGTTGCCAGAACTAGCCTCAACACCGCGGGTGTCTGTCCTGGCACCTACCTGTTGAGTCCCCAGTGTCAAGTCTACTCGACTACAAGTCTTATTGTGTCACCTGGGCTTGAAATGATGCGGTCCATGCACCTGGTCAGAGGAGTCAGCTGCTCAGAGCCTGACTAACCCTGTTGGGTGTCACAGACATGGCTGCACTTGGGACCTCTCACAGGAGAATACCAGGTGATCCAGACACCCTGTTGAGGCCCCTCTTGGATGCATGGCCAGCTTTGCTTCAGACTCTCTCTTCCACCCTGTGCTTTTCACGTGGTTGCCTTCAGGGCCTTATTGCTGCAATGGTACTCAGAGGTTCAGCCTTGGCAAACCCTGGTCAAGGTCATCCGGAAGGCCCAGTTTGCCTGGCTGTGCAGGGAGCACAAGACTGCTTCTGTTCACGGCCCTGACACCCCGAAAGAGAATGCAAATCCCCCCAACATGCCACAGGGTGATCAGGGCTAGCTCAGAAGCCCCACCATATATATGGGCTTCTGTTCTCGGTGCCAGCCCCAACCTGCTCCTCTGTCAGGGAAGGGGTCTGCTCAATCCCCAGTCCCTGAGGAAACATTGGCTGGCACTCCTGATGCCAGTTAAAGCCCCTGCCCCAGAGCCTTCCTTGCTTTCCTTCCAAGCTCTTCATCACCGTGCCAAAAGTCTTCTGTTCTTGGAGCTCCTACAACACCCATCAGTCTCTCTCCTGTAGTGTGCCAGGAAGTGGCTGCTCTCCTACTCCAAGGCCTCCTCCATTTCATCAGCCCACCAAGAAAAGAGGGATAAAGTTTATCTTGATTCCAGGGCTGGAAAAAACTGCCAAGACTCACCTTCTCATAGCCAGATGTGCATCCAGCCTCTCTACCTGGTCTCAAGGCTACTGGTGGAAACCAGTTGTCCTGTTCACTCACCTTTCACTAGGAAGATTCTGAGAATGAACCCAAGAGACCACTGGAGCCTTGAACCACTGAAGCAGGAGAGCAAAATCTGTGGGCACGAGGCAGGTGAAGGTAGCAAGGAGAGTTTGGGAGTGCTGTTGGAAGAATGAATACCAAGGACCTTCAGGGACTCCTAGGAACTTGAGAGGGCAACTCTTAGAAGTACTAGGTTGAAACAAACGATGTAATTTCCCCTGGGAAGGAGAAATGTTTTCCTTTCTCCAGTGTCTTCCTCCCAACCCACAGGGAAGGCAGGGATTTAAAGAAACGTTTAAAAGAAAAACAAATTGCTTTGCTGTTCTTTTTGTCCTTGGCAGTATTTCATGAGGGAGATAGAGTCAATATGTTTTATATACTTATATATTTAGTCAGTGGAGTTTTCAACAAGGATGCCAAGACAATTCAGTAGGAAAACAAGAGTCTTTCACAAATGATGCTGGGACAACAATAGCCACAAACAAAGGAATAAAATTGGACCCTTGCTTTATATCATATACAAAAATAAACTCACAATTGATAAAGACCTAAACGTAAGAGCCAAAGAAAAGAAAAGTCAAGAAGAAAACATGAGCATAAAACTTTACTACCTTGGATTTGGCAATGAATTCTTAGTATGACACTAAAAGCACACACAACAAAAAGAGTAAATTAATTGGACTTCCATCAAAATGTAAAACTTTTGTGCTTCAAAAGACACTTTCAAGAAAGTTGAAAAGACAACCCAAAACTGGAAGAAAAAACTTGCAAGTCATATATCCAACAAAGAACTTCTGTTTAGAATTATATCAAGATCTCTTGCTGCTGCTACTGCTGCTAAGTCGCTTCAGTTGTGTCCGACTCTGTGCAAGCCCATAGGTGGCAGCCCACCAGGCTCCCCCGTCCCTGGGATTCTCCAGGCAAGAACAATGGAATGGTTTGCCATTTCCTTCTCCAATGCATGAAAGTGAAGAGTGAAAGTGAAGTCGCTCAGTTGTGGCCGACTCTTCATGACCCCATGGACTGCAGCCTACCAGGCTCCTCCTCCCTCCATGGGATTTTCCAGGCAAGAGTACTGGAGTGGGTCGCCATTGCCTTCTCCAATCAAAATCTCTTACAAATCAATAGTAAGAAATGAATAACTTTTTATTGGGCAAAAAAAAAAAGACATAAAATGAACTATATTTAGAAAAGGTGTTTCCCATTGTAAGCACTGGTTTGAAAAGTCACTGAGAGATCCCTTGGGGCGGGCCCATCCTTTACCATCCAACAAAAAGAGAAAACATCCCTCCTCCTCATATACCTGTTGGTTCAGTGTCCAGAATTTAGTAACGAAGAAAAAAGAGGCCAGTTCTGTGTTCCTATTGTAGTAGAGGACTGTTGTTGTTCAATCGCTGAGTTGTGTCCGACTCTGGGATCCCATGGAATGAAGCACGCCATGCTTCTGAATCCTTCACCATATCCCAGAATTTGCTCATACTCATGTCCATTGTGTCAGTGATTCCACCTAACCACCTCATCCTCTGTCAGCCCCTTCTCCTCCTGCCCTCAGTCTTTGCCAGCATCAGCGACTTTTCCAATGGGTCGTCTGTTCGCATCAGGTGGCCAAAGTATTAGAGCTTAAGTTTCAGCATCAATCCTTCCAATGTATCTTTAGGGCTGATTTCCTTTAGGATTGACTGGTTTGATCTCCTTGCTGTCCAAAGAACTCCCAAGGGTCTTCTCCAACACCACAGTTCAAACATGTCAGTTCTTTGGCACTCAGCCCTCACTATAGTCCCACACTTACATCTGTACATGACTGCTGGAAAAACCATAGCTTTGACTATACAGATCTTTGTTGGCAAAGTGATGTCTCTGCCTTTTAATATACTGTCTAGTTTTATCATAGCTTACTTTCCATGGAGCAAGGGCCTTTTAATCTCATGGCTGCAGTCACCATCCACAGTGCTTTTGGAGCCCAAGAAAATAAAATCTGTTAGTGCTTCCACTTTATCGTCAACTTTGCAGTAGCATTGAAAACCAGGGGCTTGTGCATTGCAGGCAGACTCTTTACTAACTGAGCTATGAGGGAAAGCTGTATGTCCCCACTAAAACTTGGACACAAATGTTCACAGTACTTTTATTCAAAGTACATATTCAGACACACATTGGATGATCCATTTACATAAAATGCAAACACATCTAGAGTGAAACACCTCTAGTTTGCTGCAGGTTGGGTGTGATGGAAAATGACAACACAGGGATGATGAGAACATTCTGTATGTTACTCTGGTGCTGGCTGCATGGGCAGACACGATTTTCTGAAATCACCAAGGAACACAATTTAAATGGATGCAGTTCGTTGTATGTGCTGTATTCTTAGCACGGTTGATAAAACAGCTACTCCCCACAGGACTTTGGGAGGTGGACGACAGGCTGTCCAAAGCTGAAGTGTTGGAGGAGGTGATAGAACGAACCAAAATGTTGGGGATGTGTTGATGGTCTTTCTGCTTTCAGAGAAGTCCTAGGAAAGAAAGAGGAACTCAGGCTAACCGGGTGGTCTCCAAGCAGAGCTGGGAAGGGATGCAGATCTTCTAACAGTGATGCTCTCTGCCTGAGACCTGAAACATTTGGTGACTGAGAGCCCAATATATCAGAAACCTATAGGTGGAGAAAGCTAACCACCTCTGAAGGTTGAATGCCAGCAATTTGAAAAAGTGGCTTGGAATCAGCCTCCTGAGGAGGAGATGAGACTATGCAAGCCAACCAAGCAGTGGAGGCCAACTTAAACGTGTTTCATTTGGGTCTAAGCACACTATTTCAGATGGTGTCAAGACAGCTCCTGGTCATTGTCAGAGAGGGGCACAGGCCAATACAGAGACCAGTAAACAAAAGGCTTCAGGCTTAAGAACTCTCTATATTCCCTGATAGCTCAGTTGGTAAAGAATTCACCTGCAATGCAGGAGACCCTGGTTAGGCTCCTGGGTCAGGAATATCCATTGGAGAAGGGAAAGGCTACCCACTCTAGTATGCTTGGATTTTCCTGGTGGCTCAGCTGGTAAAGAATCTGTGTGCAGTGTGGGAGACCTGGGTTTGATCCCTGGCTTGGAAAGATACCCTGGAGGGCATGGGAACCCACTCCAGCTTTCTTGCCTGGAGAATCCCTATGGAAAGAGGAGCCTGGGGGGCCACAGTCTATGGGGTCACAAAGAGTTGGACACAACTGACCGACTAAGCACAACACATTAGGAACAATGTCTGGGAATAAATTTCCCAATTTAGGGGTGGTCCTAAGATGGAGAAATAGGATGGGGAGACAACTTTCTCCCACACAAATTCATCAAAAGATCATTTGAATGCTGAGCAACTTACAAAAAACAGCTTCTGAACTCCGGAGGAGGCCACTAGGCACCCAAAAGGAAGCTCATGCTCTTCCAAAGGAGACAGGACAAGATATAAAAGCCAAAAAGAGAGGCAAAAGGGTTAGGAATGGAGACCTGTCCTGGGGAGGGAGTCATGAAGGAGGAGAAGTTTCCAAACGGCAGGAATCCCTCTCACCGGCAGGGCTCTGGGGAGTTTTGGAATCTCAGAGGGCAACATAACCTGGAGAGAGAAAAAATAATAATAACAGAGAATACGCACTTAAGCGCAACTGCCAGCGGAGTAGTAACCCAGACGCTAACATCCACTACCTGGACAGGAAGGCATGGGCTGCGTGCTTAGGGTAAGGACTTGGCCTGAATGCCCTGAGGACAAACTGAGGGAGCTAACGAGAGATAGCAACCCAAACTGTGTGGTAGCCAGAGAGAGGAAAAAAGAGAGAGAGAGAAACAGAGAACTTTCCTGGGAACAGCTCTGCCCTAATAAGCAGCCTGGCCCACTCACAGAACAAAGGACTGAGTGAATACCAGAGGAAAGCTAGCAGCATTGGACGGGCTCCTTGCGGCTGGAAGCAGAGAGACTTGTGGGTGACAACTAGAGCCAGAAGGCAAGGGGCAATCTCAGCCTCAGAGATGGAATCCTCCACCAAACTGTGAGTAGGTTCCCAGTTGCTAACCACGTCTTCCTGGGATCCTGGATGGTTGACATCTACCAGGGCAGGTCAGAGCCTGTGATCAGCTTCACAGGGGAGACAAAGGGCACACCAAAGACAGTGCTTTCATGGCGCACATGGGGAAAGCAAGCCACTGGGACCGGGGAGGTGATTAAGATGCATGGCACACCTGGGGGTCTGTGCTTGCCAAGCACCTGTGGCCTGAGCAGTTCAGGCCTGGGAAGGGCAAAAAGTAAATGCCCAGCCACATCTGTGCCCTTGTGGAAGGTCTGAGAACCTAAACCTGAGCATCTCAGTCCTGGGAATTGCAAAAAGCGCAGGGCCCACTTTTGAGAGCACCCCTGCAGAGCAACCTGGAGACTGAACAGTGTAGACTGTTAATGCACAGGCCGTCATGACCTGGGGCAAACTCTGTATGGTACATACACTGCGTGCATTACACACATACCAGTGATATTTGTTTGCAGTGTTCTTAAAGAGACAGAAATACCAGAGCACCTGACTTGCCCCTTGGGAAATCTGTATGCAGGTCAGGAAACAGAACTGCATATGGAACAACAGCCTGGTTCCAAATAGGGAAAGGAATATGTCAAGGCTCTGTACTGTCACCCTGTTTATTTAACTTCTATGCACGATACATCATGAGAAATGCTGGGTGGGTGAAGCACAAGCTGGAATCAACATGGCCGGGAGAAATATCAATAACCTCAGATATCCAGATGACACCACCCTTCTGGCAGAAAGTGAAGAAGAACTAAAGAACCTCTGGATGAAAGTGAAAGAGGAAAGTGAAAACGTTGACTTAAAACTCAACATTCAGAAAACTAAGATCATGACATCCGGTCCCATCACTTCATAGCAAATAGATGGGGAAACAGTAGAAACAGTGACAGGCTTTATTTTGGGGGCTCCAAAATTACTGCAGGTGGTGATTGCAACCATGAAATTAACAGACAGCTGCTCCTTGCAAGAAAAGTGATGACCAACCTAGACAGCATATTAAAAAGCAGAGACACTGCTTTGCCAAAAACATCCGTCTAATCAAGGCTATGGTTTTCCAGTAGTCATACATGGGTGTAAGAGTTGGAATACAAAGAAAGCTGAGTGCCAATGAATTGATGCTTTGGAACTGTGGTGTTTGAGAAGACTCTTGCCAGTCCCTTGGACTGCAAGGAGATCCAACCAGTTCATCCTAAAGAAAATCAATCCTGAATATTCATTGCAAGGGCTGATGTTGAAAGTGAAATTCCAACATTTGGCCACCTGATGTGAAGAACTCATTTGAAAAGACCCTGATCGTGGGAAAGATTGAAGGTGGAAGGAAAAGGGGATGACAGAGGATGAGATGGTTGGATGGCATCACTGACTTAATGGACATGAGTCTGAGTAAACTCTGGGAGTTGGTGATGGACAGGGAGGTCTGGCATGCTGCAGTCCATGGCATCACAAAGAGTCAGAAAGGGCTGAGTGACTGAACTGAAATGAACTGAACTCACTCCCCCACAGCACAACTGAACAACTGAGCCTAAATAAGTGACCACCTTTGCCCCCTTGTGGCAGGGCCTAAATTAGACAATGAAGAGACTTGCAAAGAGAAGAAGCCAAGATAAAGTAGAGGGAACCGCTCTGGAAGTGACAGGTGCAACAGATTAAAACCCTGTAGTTAGCATTGACTAAACATTGGAAGGGGCCTAAAGTCGTTCAGAAGAAGTATAAACTGGAATGAGGAACTATCTGAAACTGAACTGATCCCACACTACCTTCAGCACCTCCAGACCAATTCCTTGATATATTTTTACAAATATCATTTTATCATTTTTTCTTTTAATTTCTTTATCACTCTTTTAATTTTCATGTTTATAACCTCCTATTACCTTGCAACAAAAGACTTATTTTTAAAGCAAGTTTCATATATATATATAAATAATGATTTGTACTTGATTTTGTTTTGTGTTTTTAATATTGTATTTTTGAAGTTCTAACCTCAACTTTTCCAACAAAGTTCCATCTAGTCAATGCTATGGTTTTTCCAGTAGTCATGTGTGGATGTGAGAGTTGGACTGTGAAGAAAGCTGAGCACCGAAGAATTGATGCTTTTGAACTGTGGTGTTGGAGAAGACTCTTGAGAGTCCCTTGGACTGCAAGGAGATCCAACCAGTCCATTCTGAAGATCAGCCCTGGGATTTCTTTGGAAGGAATGATGCTAAAGCTGAAACTCCAGTACTTTGGCCACCTCATGCAAAGAGTTGCCTCATTGGAAAAGACTCTGATGCTGGGAGGGATTTGGGGGCAGGAGGAGAAGGGGACGACAGAGGATGAGATGGCTGGATGGCACCACTGACTCGATGGACGCAAGTCTGAGTGAACTCCGGGAGTTGGTGATGGACAGGGAGGCCTGGCGTGCTGTAATTCATGGGGTTGCAAAGAGTCGGACACGACTGAGCGACTGAACTGAACTGAACTGAACTGAGAGGCCTATCCAGCCAGGCAGTGAGGCTCAAGCGGACTGATTGAAGTACCTATCCCCTCCTCGTGCAGTGGCTCTGATCCAGTCACCTTCCGTGGCACCAGTGGTTCCCTGGCAGACACACACCACCTACCAGATAGTGGTGCCCCAGCCCCATCAGCCCCCAGCTGCACTGTGTCTCTTGACTTGACCTCCTTCCAGACACAGAAATAGACCAGCACCCAGCAGGCCAGCAGACACAGGGTTACCTCCCAGTTGAGAGCACCTGGCAGCTACAGCCCTTCGGAGAGCTGCAAGACCTTGTTCCTGGAGAGGGAAAGCCCGTGAGAGTTGTGCCAGCAGAGGCCATGTGACTAGGGGATTGATTCCTGGAGCCCATTGCCCTTCCGGCAGCCCTTATGTGAGGCTGTTCTCACCGCTGCTTCTGGCGGCCTGGGGTAAGCCCCTAGCCTGGATTCCATGCCATCTGCGTGCCTGCAGCATCAACAGGCCCAGCCCCATGCCATCTCCAGTGAGTCCAACAGCAGTCCTTGCTTCCATTCCCAGGCGGCCAAGCACAGTCTACTCTGCATCCCTAGTCTCAGGACTCCAGGACCGGGTCCCCGTACACTGCCATGCAAAGGCATCTGTGCATGAACAAAGCACACAGAGATCCCAGTGTGCATGCCTCTGACACGTGCTCTTTCGCACATACACATACACACACACACACACACACACACCCGTGTGCATGACCCTGTGCACAAACACACTTACACTCCCACGTACATGCACCTGACCACATGCTCTCTCACACACAGGTACACACACGTGCTAGCACCTGTGCACAGGCACTCTCTGTCTTTCTCGGGCACACATACACAGACATGGACAGGCAGATGCCCATGTGCTGTACCTACCTGGAGACACACGAATGCACATGGGAGCTATGTGTGGGACACCAGAGGGACAGACCAGGTGTGACACAGTGGGGGCCCGACTACCTCCTGGAAGTGGATGACAAGGACCTGTGCTCAGCAAAATGGTCACCTGTCAGTGTGGCCGGGTTGGCAGTGGCACAGTCTTGGAGGTGCACAGGGACAGGGCCTCATCTGGGGTTTGCAGGCTTGGAATAGAATCAGTCGTGTCACTGAGGAGTGTGGCACTGTCTGTTTGAGCATGCACACTGAGGAGCTGGACCCCACACCAGAGGCCTCACCACTAAGCCGTTCACCAGGTTTCCGGGCCATGAGTGTGTGTCCGCACAGGCGGAAGGGGGCGACACGGCACACTAAGGCATGAAATTTCAGCAGGGGGCGCCCGTTGCCAAAGAGCCTGCAGTCATCGCGAGAACTAATGGTCAGTGGGAACCCATCGAGAGGCAGGACCAGAGTGAGTGTGCGCAGGCGCTCTGCCTATGCTGAGCTGCAGGTCGCAGTACACGCCTGGTTTCTGTAAGGAGGGTTCAGTCTTTCGCGCTGCCGAGGGAGGGGGAGAGGGTTCAAGATGGAGTCCGATGCACATGGTGGAGGAGCCACCAGGGCAGCCAAAGAAGACCCAGGTGCCGTGGAATTTGCAGCAGGCACAGCACATGGTAGCCACAGAGTGCCCGGTGGTGCTGGTGGCCAGGATGACCCTGGTGACGCAGCTTGCCCTGGTGACGTCGTCGGTCACGGGGTTCATGGAGGCGCTGGTGACCTGGCTGGTCCCAGAGGCCCCAGCGCTGCAGGAGAGCCAGGTGGCGCAGCTGGTGCCATTCTGCAGATCTCGGGGCCACCTCACGCTCCAGGGCCTAGTGGAGATGCTGCACCTGGAGCCGCAGTTCTGAGTAACCGAGACCTCCGGTTGTATCCTATTCCAGGAACCCTGGTGGGCCAGGGGGCCGCGGGGGCTGGGTTGTGGGAGAGGGGTGGTTTGGGAGGTTGCAAGTGGTGCTAAAGTGTAGGAGGAGGGTACTCTCGGGGGCTGGAGGATATGGGTCACGGGGGGGTCAGGCTGCCAAGGGAAGATAGTGAGGAAAAGCAACCTGAAGGGAACCAGAGAGTCGTGCGGTGATATCTAGGGTGTCTGGTGGTGGCCTTGGGGTAGAAGGCATTTCCGTGACTAGGGAGCCTGTCGTAAAGGCAAAATGAGTAGTGTCGATGGTGGTGAGGGAAAGCAACCTGAAGGGAACCAGAGGGTCGTGGGGTGATATCCAGGGTGTACTCAGAGTATAGGCTGAGAGGTCCGGACTTTCTAGTCGGCCTCCTGTGGGAGAAGGCGTGTCTCAGTGAGCAGGGATCCTGACGTACAGGCAAAATGAGAAATGCGGATGATGCCTTAACCATATGTCCACCAGCAGCCTCACTGTGCCTTTCTCATCACACGCGGAAGCTGACATCGCCCGCCACTTCCTGACTCCACGTACTCAACTGCAAGGGCCGATTCGGAAGGAGCTCGATGTTAATGGCCACATGCTGGTTCTGTGAGTTCTAAAAGGGGCCAAGGCCGGGGAGGGGGTGGTGGGTGGTGGGTGGTGGGCAAGGCCAGTCTGGGCCCAGGAGGAGCCATAATGGACGGTTAAGCCTAAAGGAAAAATGTGGTGCTCTGGGCTTGTGGGTGTGCGGGAACAGAGGGAGGACATGTTCCTCTTCCTCCTTCTCGGCGGAAAGTTGAATTTATTTTCCCTCCCTTTTAGCCGATTGACTGCTGAAGACCCTGGCCTGCTCCAGAGCTCCATCGTTTTCTGTCTGGAGCAGCTTTCCCTGGTGATGCGGTCCTTGCAGCACTTTGGGGCCCCCGTTTCTCAGCACAAAAGAGGGGTTTAAACCTAGCCTATGTGCCCTAGCTTCAAGTGTCCTTCCCCAGGGGATTGCTTTCTGCAGTACTTTGATTGGGCTTCATCTTATGTCTGTGCTGATTTTGGCGGCTCAGTGTCTACATAGTTTGTTTGGTGATTGTTAACTGCAAAAAATAAAACTGAGCTATTGTGCTGTCTCTGACTTTATTCTTTAGCTTCTGCACTTCCTGATACTGCATTTGTCTTTCAGTTGGAGGGGAGGTTCTGAGATCCAGATATTCAAGGAGTACAACGTAATTGAAGACAATGTAAGAAGTGGGAGAATAAGAAAGTTGTATACTCTCATTCAGTATTAATCTTGGAATATTTTACGATTTTATAGTTATATTAAATGTTAAGAGTTACCAGAGGGCTTCCCTGGTGGGTCAGATGGTAAAGCATCTGCCTGCAGTGTGCTAGACCGGGTTCAGTCTCTGTGTTGGGAATATCCTCTGGAGACAGTAATGGCAATCCACTCCCGTATTTTTGCCTGGAGAAATCCTGGACAGTGGAGCTTGCAGGCTACAATTCATGGGGTTGCAAGGAGTTGGACTCCACAGAACAAGTGCACTTTGCACTTTTCATATAACACCTGAATGATGTTGTTTTTCAGTCTATAATTCATGGCCAACTATTGGTGCCCCCATGGACTGTAATACCCCACACTCCTTTGTCCTCCACTATCTCCTGGAATTTGCTCAAATTCATGTCCATTGAGTGGGTTATGCTATCTAACCATCTCATCCTCTATCTCCCCCTTCACCTGTTGCCTTCAGTCTTCCCCAGAATCAGGATCTCTTCCAGTTAGTTGGCCCTTCACATCAGGTAGCCAAAGCATAGGACCTTCAGGATCAGCATGAGTCCGTCCAATGAATATTCAGGATTGATTTCCTTTAGGATTGACTGGTCTGTTCTCCTTGCAGTCCAAGTCCACTCCAGAGTATCCTTGGACCCTAAAACCTTGCTAAACTCACTAGTTAATTGTAATAGCTCTCTTATACGTCGAATAGGACTTTGCACATAGAAAATCATTTTGTCTGTAAATAACTACATATTTCTTTCTTTCTTTCCAATTGATGCATTTTATCTGATTTCTGTAAAATGAAAAGTTCCAACACTTTAACCACTTGATTTGAAGAGGTGACTGATTGGCAAAGCCCCTGATGCTGCGAACATTTGAAGGCAGGAAGAGAAGTGGACAATGGAGGATGAGATGGTTGGATGGCATCACCGAGTCAATGGACATGAACTTGAGCAAGTTGCAGGAGATGGTGAAGGACAGGGAAGCCTGCAGTGCTACAGTCCTTGGGTTTGTAAAGAGTCAGACATGACTGAATGAACAGCAACAGGCAAAGGGAAGATGCTGGTGGGTTGAGTGTTTCAGCCCCTCACCATCTGCTACCTTTGTCTAGTGAACCCCTTCTGTGGTGCATGCGGGCAAAGTCAAAGCTGCATTGTGGAATGCGCATTCTAGATGGGTCCAGGTTGGGCCAGCTAGTTACCCTTGTGCGTGGTGTGAGAGGCAATGAGATGGGAGTCTGGGTGCCCCTCGTGGGCGGTACAGAGACTCAGAGTAGAGTGCCTGTGTGTGGTGAGAGGCAGGTTGCAGCCCTGGGAGTTCGCTGCTTAAGGCAGCTGACCAGGAGCATCTTTTTTGCAGCCAGGCACTTGGTGGTGGTGGCGTTTTGTTGGCAGCCTAGAGTCAACTGTCCTGGGAGTGTACAGCACAGAGATCAACAAAGGCAGGGCCCCTTCTGTGTGTGGAGATCCCACTGTTAAAGCTCCACCAGTGCCACTGGAAGCCCGAGGGTGGGAGCCTCTTGAGTGACACCTGCACCTCTGCGCAGCCTCTGGGGACACATGGGAACCAGCCCCTCAGGTGGAGAAGTGGCCTGGAAATGGGTGAGAGGATCCTAGAGAGGCCCTGTCAACTCTTGGCCTTGAGATGAGAGGGGTGTTGTTGGCCCAGGAGAAGGAGGGTCCACACCACTGGCCAGGACAGCTGGGGAAGCCTGGGCCCGCCCGAGGGGAGTGCACCCCTGAGCAGAATTGGAGAGAAAGTAGAGTGACCATAGGTCACCACAGCTGATGTCACCTCCACAGGTCCTCTGATTCCAGGAACTTCCTTAGGACGCATGGCTTTGCCTTGCTTTAACCCTGTTATGTCAGGAAGTCTTCCTTTCCTGTTTCCATCTGTCCCTCAGCTGGGGACCTGTGAGGCCTTGGCTGTCACACCTGTCCGTATAGCTAAGGTGGGTTATCAGGCAGAAGAGATGTGGTTTCTATGCTTGGTTTAATCAATCGCTGTCTCCCTACCTAAAAGGCTCACGTGAGCATAGACAGGAAGCCAGTAACACTGGCCTGTGGACTGAGTGTCCGAGTCCTTCTTCCACCCTCACTTCCCATATTGAAGCCCTAAGCCCCAGGGGCTGGATTTTGGAGATGGGCCTTTGGGATGTACTAGGGTCTAGATGAGGTCCTGAGGGTGGTGCCTCCATGGTGGGCTCAGTGAGGACGCCCATCATTCCTGATCCCCCAACTTGGGGAAGACCCCTCTTCTTGGAGGTCCTACTCTTCCCTGCTGTGTGTGTTTTACTTTGAGTTTTATTGTGGGGAGTTGGAGGGTGTAGGGGAGCAACATTAACCATTATCACCTTGAGGAGATGTTTAGGAGCATCGTTCAAGGCCTTGGGAGTAGAAAGCCATGGTCCTTCTCTCAGTGGCCTCTCTGTGGACACTTGGCTGTGTCCATTCCCCACCGTCTGGGCCCGCACAGGACGGGCCTGTATGCGCATGCGCACTGGGGGGACCTGAAATGAGCTTGGTTTCATGAGGGAGCTGAGTCCCTCTGGCCTCACGGGGTCTCCCTAGTGGCACATGGGTAGCCAGTCACGCTAGGTTATAACAAGTCTGGTGTGAGGAGGCACCCTTAGGGGAGTCTCTGCAGGTGCACTGGGCATCCTTTCACAGAAGGGGAAGGACTTTGTGAGGGGCTCAGTCTCTCTTCAGCTCCTGTTGTTCTCTGGGAGGAACAGGTGGCGGCCATGGAGTCCTGTGACAGTGGTGCTGGCTTTGTGGGCAGTGGAGAGGGAATTGAAAGAATGCCACATTGTTTTGGAGCCCACAGATCCATGGGAGGCTGAAAGCAGGCTACAGATTAGGGTGCTATGTCTGGGGCGGCCCCCCAGACCCTGGGTGCATCAACTGTCCCAGTGCAAAGTGCAGAGGCTTTGGCCTTGCGTGGAGCCCCACGAGGCCTGGTGCTGAAGTTGTATCCTTTCCAAGGAGCCTGCAGGTTCACCGAGGCTGTAAGGCAGTGGTTGGTGGAGGAGCACAGTAAGATGACCCCTAGAAGCTTCAGAGGCTGGGGTGCAGGGGTGCCACTGGGATACAGAAGGGAAGTCGGGGACCAAGGGAGTCCAAAACTAGCAGCCCGTGAGCTGCGGCCATATGGCCAGAGAGACTTGTGGGTGGCCTGATGGTCTGTGGTGCACAGTTCCCCTAAGGTGATCTGGGGTAAAGCAGGCCTCAGCCAGACCTGGGGGCCAGAACCGGGATGTCCCCGTGAGCTGGCCCTTAACTAAATATGCCAGCACCCTCTCGGTGTCCTCCCTGTCCTACCTGGATGTGGACGTGGTCATCAGGTACCTGACCCAGGATGCTGACCTCGACCCCGAAGCTGTTGAGAGGGGGCTGGTGGCGACTGGCAGTGATCTGATGTTGTTATTGGACAAGAGGACTGGGGAAGAGGTGGTGCACCCATCTCTGCCTGTGCTGAGCCCAGCCTGTACACGTGTGGAGGCCTCAGTCTCTGGTGAGTCGGGGCTGAACCACTGCAGTTGTCACGCCAGATGTCCACTTTGGTGGACACACTGGGGAGTGCAAAGTGGGGAGTGCAGCACTTTGTGTCCCCTTCTTTTTGAATTCTCAGCTGGGAAACGGAGGTTGAGGCCACAGGAATGTCCTGTCCTAAGTGGTGAGCCCTTCCCTAGGCCAGGATTTTTGCACTATTTGCCACTTGATTGGGAGCCTAATTGTTGGCCCCTACTGGATATTGAACACCCTCTGACCTCTTGTTTTGATTGGTGCTTAAATACTGGTGGCCACAGATAGGAAAACTGAGCCATTTCTGTGTTTGAGTTTCTTTTCAGTGGCCAGATTTTCTTGCCTCTGTCCTTGAGTCTGAGGGGAGGTTCTGGGTCCAGATAGTCAAGCATCACAAAGCAACTGAAGGCAATTTAGGAAATGGAACATGTATAATATCATATAAGAAACGAATTGCCAGCCTAGGTTTGATGCAGGATACAGGATGCTTGAGGCTGGTGCACTGGGATGACCCAGAGAGATGGTATGGGGAGGGCGGTGGGAGGGGGGTTCTGGATTGGGAATACATGTACACCCGTGGCAGATTCATGTTGATGTATGGCAAAACCAATATAGTATTGTAAAGTAAAATAAAGTAATATATATAGATATATATATTTGGGTCCTGTTGTTCAGCATTGGCCACTGTCTACCTTTTGGAATACTTTGGTAGTTCTGAGTTGTAGGTGTACATTAAATGTATACAACAGTCGTATCAATGAGTAAGGATTTCCAGGTTTGGCATTAACTGTTTTCTAGGGTTTTCTCATCTAACATCTGAGCTTTACCTCTGTCTAAAACGTCTTCAAACATCACATTGAACTGATGCGTAAAAGGTGCATTATAATGTAATTGCTCAAGACTTAATTGTCCTCAGTTTTACCCCATTAGACATAATATCTCAGTGGGATTCTTGTAGTCTCTGTATGAATGGTTCTGTTTTTAGTATAGATTCTGGGAGGTATATCTACAATACAGAATTGCTCTTCAGAAAATGAGCTGCCCCCACCAGAATGCTATTTTCCTCACACTCCTTTTTACTACTAGATCTGTTTCCTGCCATAGTCAAGCAAACAAAACACCTCAATTTTCATGAGCAAAGAATCCAGTAACACTAGAGTAAAAACTTTGTGCTTTACTGGCCTTGTTTTACACCAAGAAAAGAAAAGTGCTGGAACAATTGGTTAAGTGTTCCCAGAATGAGGGGGGAGGCAGTTAGTGTAATCTTGAGAAAATATAATTAAAATCAAAAATCTTTTGCAGGCACTACGTTAATGCACGTCACCTGCGTTATCATGTCTAATAGTCATGATACCTTTTGGAGTTGAGTAACTGAAGCTGAGTGGCTTGGTAACTTTCTTCAGTTCTCTCAGCTAGGATCTCAAATCCAGAGAGAGGCTGGATTTGAATCTATGCCCTTTTGATTCAAGCTTCTACGTTTTTAAACAATTAATTACATTTAATCGGAGGCTAATTATTTACAATATTGTAGTGGTTTTTGCCGTACATTGACAAGAATTAGCCGTGGGTGTGTATGTGTTCTGGAGAAGGCAATGGCACCCCACTCCAGTACTCTTGCCTGGAAAATCCCATGGACGGAGGAGCCTGGTAGGCTGCAGTCCATGAGGTTGCTAAGAGGTGGACACGACTGAGCGACTTCACTTTGCTTTTCACTTTTCATGCATTGGAGAAGGAAACAGCACCCCACTCCAGTATTCTTGCCTGGAGAATCCCAGGGACGGGGGAGCCTGGTGGGCTGCCGTCTGTGGGGTCGCACAGAGTCAGACAAGACTGAAGCGACTTAGCAGCAGCAGCAGTAGCAGCAGTACATGTGTTCCCCATCCTGAACACCCCTTCCACCTCCCTCCCCATCCCATCCCTCAGGGTCATCCCAGTGTGCTGACCCTGAGCACCATGTCTCATGCATCAAAACTGACTGGTGATCTATTTCACATATGGTAATATACATGTGTCAATGCTGTTCTCTAGATGTTCTTTACATCTGTGTCCCTTTTGCTGTCTCACATATAGAGTCATCGCTACCACCTTTCTAAATCCCATATATATGCATTAATATACTGTATTGGTGTTTTTCTTTCTGGCTTACTTCACTGTATGATAGGCTCCAGTTTCATCCACCTCATTAAAAGTGATTTAAATTCATTCTTTTTCAAAGCTGAGTAATATTCAATTGTGTATAGGTACCATGGCTTTGTTATCCATTCCTCTAAGGATGGACCTCTTGGGTGATTCCGTATCCTAGCTATTGTATACAGTGTTGTGATGAAGCTTGGGGTACACGAGTCTCTTTCAATTCTGATTTCCTCGGAGTGTATGCCCAGCAGTGGGATAGCTGGGTCATATGGATAAGGAAATGGCAACCCACTCCAGTACTCTTGCCTGCAAAATCCCATGAATCCCTATTAGACTACAGTCCATGGGATCGCAGAGTCAGACACAACTGAGCGACTTAAACAAACAAACAAACATGGCAGTTCTATTTCAAATTTTTTAACGAATCTCCACACTGTTCTCCACAGTGGCTGTACTAGTTTTCATTGCCACCAACAGTGTGAGAGCGTTCCCTTTTCTCCACACCCTCTCTCGCATGTCCCCCATTCTGACCGGCGTGAGGTGGTAGCTAATTGCAGCTTTGATTTGCATTTCTGTGATAATGAGTGATGTTGGGCATCTTTTTCATGTGTTGGTTAGCCATCTGTATGTCTTCTCTGGAGAAATGTCTGATTATTCCTTTGGTCCATTTTTTGATTGGGTCGTTCATTTTTCTGGCATTGAGCTACATGAGATGCTTGTGTACTATTGAGATTACTTCTTTGTCAGTTGCTTTGACTGCTATTATTTTCTCCCATTCTGGAGGCTGCCTTTCACTGTGCTTGTACTGTCCTTCATTGTGCAAAAGCTTTTAAGTTTAATTAGGTCCCATTTGTTTATTTTTGCTTTCATCTCCATTGCTCTGGGAGGTGGGTCATTGAGGATCCTGCTGGGATTTATGTGAGAGAGTGTTTTGCCTATGCTTTCTTCTAGTAGATTTATAGCTTCTGGTCTTACACTTATATGTTTAATCCATTTTGAGTTCATTTTTGTAAGTTGTGTTAGAAAGTGTCCTAGTTTCCTTCTTTTACAAGTGGTTGAGCAGTTTTCCCAGCACCATTTGGTAAAGAGATTGTCCTTTCTCCATTGTATATTCTTGCCTCCTTTGTCAAAGATAAGGTGTCCATAGGTGCGTGGATTTATCTCTAGGCTATCAATTCTGTTCCATTCATCTGTATTTCTGTCTTTGTGCCATTACCATACTGTCTTGATGCCTGAAGCTTTGTAGAATAGCCTGAAGTCAGGCAGGTAGATTCCTCCAGTTCCATTCTTCTTTCTAAAGATTGCTTTGGGTATTGGAGGGTTTTTGTATTACCATACAAATTGTGAAATTATTTGTTACAGTTCTCTGGAAAATACCATTGAAGCTTAAATTTGCTTGGCCACGGTACCACACCAGCCTCTGCACTGTGGCCACAGAGTGGAACTGTGCTTTCCCTGCTGGAGGCTTCAAGGAACATCTGTGTGAATAATGCAAACTTGGCACTGGGCAAGTGCAAGAACAGTGAAAGTGAAAGTGAAGTCGCTCAGGCATGTCCAACTCTTTGCGACCCCATGGACTGTAGCCTACCAGGCTCCTCTATCCATGGGATTTTTCAGGCAATAGTACTGGAGTGGATTGGCATTTCCTTCTCCAGGGGATCTTCCCCATCCAGGCATCGAACCCAGGTCTCCCGCACTGTAGACAGACGCTTTACCGTCTGAGCCACCAGGGAAGTCCAGTAGATGATGGCAGTTGAGGAGAAGACAGGGGGATGAGAAGCCCAGTACTGACTTTCCAGTGGCTTCCCTGTCCTGCGAAGTCCTTTTGTATCTTGAAACCTTTTTTGACCCCCTTTGAGGTGGACATTCCATAGTGTACGGGATCCCCAGCCACCCTGCACTTTCTCTTCTCTCGTTTCACAGACTTTAGTAGCTAAGAAATAAAAGTAGAACACAGTCTTTTGCCACCCCAGAAGTCATCTCCACAAAGGCAGAATAAAAACAGGTGTCTTACTGAGCTGGCATTGTACCAGAATCTGAGGCACGTCACAGGCAATCTGCTGAGAGATTCCAGAGACAGACAGAACTCTCAGCCTTCTGTATAGCCAGTAGATCTGACTCCTTACTTACTTGTCCTCATGTAAGAGGACTTCACACCACCAGGTCTCACTTTTGCTTCATCCTATGTATGCCCAGCAAGTGTGGTGACTCTTATGTATTAGTTAATTAATGTTTGGGATTGAGATTTGAGACCCACGCTATCTGCTGCCCCTTCCAAATTAATATTTGAAGACTTTAACCCCAGTATGGCTCTAATTGGGCCTCCCACACGGAGCAGTGGTAAAGAATCCACCTATCGACGCACAGGATGCATGAGACGGCAGTACACTCCCTGGCTCGGGAAGATGCCCTGGAGAAGGGCATAGCAACCCATTCCAGTTTTCTTGCCTGGAGAATCCCATGGATAGAGTCGCCTGGTGGGCTACAGTCTATGGGGTCGCAAAGAGTCAGACACGACAGATTGTGCACACACGCACACGCATGCACACACACGCAGCTCTATTTGCAGAGAGGGCTCTCAAGGACATGATTAATGTTACATGAAGTCCTATGAATGGATCCCTGCCCTAGAGAGGAACATACGAAGGAAAGTAAGAAAGAAAGACGAGTATCATATGATATGACTGATATGTGGAATCTAAAATGTGATACAAGAGATTTATTCACAAAGCAGAAACAAAAAGTTTGCAGGCATAGTAAACAAACTCATCATTACCAAAGGGGAAAGGCTGGGTAGGGATACATTTGCAGTTTGCGATTAGCACTTACAGACTGCTGTATATGAAATAGAAAAACAATTAGTGTCTATTCTAGAGTGCCTAAAGCTATATTCAGTACCTTATAATTTACTATAATGGAGAATAATATGAAAAAATATATATAACTGGATTACTTTGCTGTTCACCAGCAAAGAGCACAACATTGTAAATCAAATATACTTCAAATTTCTATCAAAAGAATGAGGCCCTGGTCTCACAACCATTCATCTGACTGTGCTCACTTGCACATGCACACATAAACAAACACTTCCGTGTTCTTATAAGAGGACACCTGAGAGCACATGCATTCTCTCTCTCCCTCTCACCGCACCCCCACCTTTCTTATCTGTCTCCACATGTGCACTGAGGAAAGGCCACAAGGCAATATAGATGGTGGCCATCTACAGCCCAGAAAAAGGGTCCTCACTGGAAGCCAAATTTACTGGCTCCCTGATTGTGAAGTTGTAGCCTCCAGAACTGTGAGAAAATAACTTTCTGTCCTTTAGTCCACCCAGTGTGGATCAGGGGAGTGATTCAGCATTTTGTTACAGCATCTAAAGCATACTAATTCCATTGGTTTATACTAGTGAAAAATTAGCCTCTCATCTTTATGACAGGAGCCAGTTTCACAATTGGGAGCCAGGTGCCCACTGAAGTTAGGTGTCTCCCCTCCAATGGAAACTGGGAGAAAGAGAGTGCTCTCTTGATTGATGTTTACATTCCGAAAAGATGTTTGCTAGGTCCTTGAAAAAGATATTTCTGGGTTGTTAAGCTGAAGAGGAGGCTTTTATAGCCTTTAAAAGTATAGTCATACTTTCAGGGACTTTCCTGGCCGTCCAGTGGTTAGGCTTCTGTGCTTCAGCTGCAGGGTGTACTCTTTTGATCCCTGTCCAGGGAAGCAAGATCCTGCATGCAGATCATGGTGCAGTGTGTGCGTGCATGCTCAGTCACTCAGTCGTATCCGACTCTCTGTGACCCTCCGGATTGTAGCCCACCAGACTCCTTTATCCTTAGGATTCTCCAGGCAAAAATACTGGAGTGGGTTGCCATTCCTTCCTTCATGCTGCAGACAGAACATGAAAAAAGAAAATGAAATTATATGCATAGTTTTGAAGGGAGACACAGGAGGGACTTACACGTTTCAAAACAAATGATTTAAGGAAAGGAGGGGCCACCTCTCCCCTTATTTTCAACAGGGAATATTGAGCCTCTTAGTTTTAATTTGTGTGCATTCTTACAGTAGCTCTTTCTACAATGTGGTACATCCTGCAAACTTGCTAAACTCCATTAGACTAGTCATTGTTTTCGAGACTCCATCAGATTTTCTGTATGTGTGTACATGTCTGCAAATAAAGGCAGTTTTTCTTCTTTCTCTCCAGTCTGGATGCGCACATTACATCTTATTGCTCCATTTCTCTCATTCTGGGTTGGACTCTCCCAGTTTTCTGAATGCCTGGTTAATTTAGATTGGCTGTCAGGCATTATGATTTCACCCAGGGTTTTCGGTATTTTTGAATTCTGAAATATATGCATAAGCTTTGATCTGGGATGCTGTGAAGTGACTTTGAAATAGTTGGAAGCTTTTGATATTTGCTTTGAAGATTTGCTAGGTAGGGCCAGAGCACCTTTCAGTGTCAGTTCAGTCTCCCAGTCGTGTCCGACTCTTTATGGCCCCATGGACTACAGCACAGCAGGCCTCCCTGTCTGTCACCAACTCCCAGAGTTTACTCAAACTCATGCCCATTGAATTGGTGATGCCATCCAACCATCTCGTCGTCGGTTGTCCCCTTTTCCTCCTGCCTTCAGTCTTTCCCTGCATCAGGGTCTTTTCAAATGAGTCAGTTCTCCACATCAGGTGGCCAAAGTATTGGAGTTTCAGCTTCAACATCAGTCCATCCCATAAATATTCAAGACTCATTTCCTTTAGGATGGACTGCTTGGATCTCTTTGCAGTCCACGGGACTCTCAAGAGTCTTCTCCAACACCACAGTTCAAAAGCATCAATTCTTTGGCGCTCAGCTTTCCTTATAGTCCAGCTCTCACATCCGTCCTTTCGGTGTAGGATTCATATTTTCCCCACACTACTCAGCCGAGAGTGCTGTGAGCGCTGTGCCCCAGGCCTCCTGAAATTATGAGGTTTGTCACTGTGACCGGTGGGCACAGTCACCAGTCCCTGTCCAGCTTGGGTGCTGGGCCGAGTCACCATTTATCCTCTCCAGTGTCCCTTTCCTTGACCTTGAGTACTTTCCTCACCATCCTGTGGAGGTCAGTGGTATGGCAGACTCCAGGGGAACCCTCTGTCCATATCAGACTTCTCTCCCACTGTCTGTCCCTTCTCTCCCATCTTCTGCCCACCAAATCTAGGGCCTTCGAATTTCAGTGCCATCTCCTAAACACCAGGTATTCATAGGGCTCCACCAGGAAACTCTCTCTCCAGACAGTCAGCTGAGTACAATTGCTGGGCTAACTTGTGTACATACCTGTGATTTACTTTTTACATAACTGTAGGTTTTATAATTCTTCATCTCCTACACCTACTTTCCCCACACCCCACCCTTCCACAGCCACTCATTTGTTCTGTCACTATGATTCTGCTTTCATTTTTCGTTTTTTTTTTTTTTTTTAGATTCCACATATAAGAGAGAGCATGCAGTATTTGTCTTCCTCTGTCTGGCTTATTTTGCTCAGCAAAATACCCTCTAGATTCATTCATGTTGTCATAATGGCAAGATTTCATTTTTTATGGCTGAGATATACATGTACCGAAGATGAGACGGTTGGATGCAATCACTGAGTCAATGGACAGGAGGTTGAGTAAACTCTAGGAGTTGGTGATGGACAGGGAGGCCTGGTGTGCTGCAGTCCATGGGGGTCGCAAAGAGTCGGACATGACTGAGTGAGTGAACTAAACTGAACTGATACACGCACCACATTTTGTTTGTTCATTCGTCTGTTAGTGGATCCTTCTGTTGCTTCCACTTCTGGCTACTGTAAATAGCACTGCAACAAACATTGGACTTCATATACCTTTTCCCATTAGTGCTTTTGTTTTCTTTGAATAAATCCTCAGATGTGAGATTGCTGGATCATATGGCCATTCGATTTTTAACGTTTTGAGAAACCTCGATACTGTTTTCCATAGTGATTGCATCACTTTACATTCCCACCAGCAACGTACAAGGCTTCCCTTTCTCCACATCCACACCAACACTTGTTATTTGTTGTCCGCCTGGTGACAGCCACTCTGAAAGACTTTGATGATATCACATTGGGGTTTTGATTTGCACTCCCATAGGTATTTGCTCTGGACCTCGGCTTTGTGGTCTGGGAACGTTAGTAAGAGTACCTACCTGGCAGGCTTGTCATGAGAACTGACTGGTGAGCATGAATAAAGTGGGTATAATTAGGATACATGCGAAGTAAGTATCATGCAAATGTTGGCCACCATTCTTTCTTTGTCTCTTCTTTATTTTTTTTAATTATGAAAGCATGAAAAGATTTTTAGAGGGGACTTGGAAAACAGAGAACGAATGTTCATATAGTTCTGCGAAATATATCACGATTAATTTTCAGTAGAGAAATAAGGAATTTTATTTGGAGTTTCAATATCAAACTCTCAAAAATTAATGGAATGAATATACACTAAAGTAGAAGGATATAGTAGACCTGAAATGCGCCATGAACCAATTCAACGTAATTTAGATGTATCTAATCTTCACACAACAGTAGGATACAAATTCTATTTAAGTACCCACAGGCTATAAACTAGGAGACACTGGAACATACACAGGGACATAAGAACATGAAAGTGAAAGTGTTAGTTGCTCAGTTGTGTCCAACTCTTTGTGACCCCCTGGACTGTAGCCTAACAGGCTCTTCTGTCATGGACATCTCCAGGCAAGAATACTGGAGTGGTTTGCCATTTCCTTCTCCAGGGGATCTTCCTGAACCAGGGATTGTATCTCCTGCAATTCAGGCAGATTCTTTACTGTCAGGGAGGTACCAGGGAAACCCATAGGAACATAAAACCAGGTGCAAAAGTTCAAACAGAGTCTGCTGCAATATCACAGGAATTGTTAGAAAGCAATATCAAAACAGATTTGAAAATAACCCACATAATTTCAAATGCAATGTGACATTTACCAAGAGAGATCTTTGACTTAGGCATTGAAAGCCTTAATAGTTGGCCACGATTCTTTACTGTGTTGCTGCTATTGTAGTCATCACTATGTGTACCAGTTACTGTGGCTGCGTAAGAGTTTACCCTGAAGAGGTGGTGGCTTAAAACCTGCACAAGTTGTGTGCATAGAGTCTGTGGGTCGGGAATTAGAACAGGCCACAGTGGGGGACTGTTTTCTCTGCTCCGTGATGTCTGAGGCCTTGGCTGGGAAGACTGAGACAGGTGGTCACACAGAATCCTCTGAGAGCACACTCACTGATATGTCTACCATCTGGGATGCACACAAGGCAGGCTCTGAGGACCAGAGCATTTTAGGGGAGCTTGGCTTCCTCTCAGTGCGGTGACCTCTGGGGATATTGTCTTCCCAGAGGCAGCTCAGGGATCCCACCATCCTGGGACCAGTCCAGAAACAGCACTGCCATCTGCCACTCGGCCTTGGTCATCATACAGCATCACTCTGCCACATTCCATCAGAACAACCAGTCCCAATCCAGCCTAGACTCAACTGTCGGGGACACGGACTCCACCTCTGTCTGTCAAGAAGGCTGAAAAGCCCACCTCAGCAGAGCACCTGGGCCCAAAGACCATCGTGTCCATTAGCCGGACAGGCTCCCAGCTACACAGCTATGACGGTCGTCTGTTTATGTCTGAAGAAAGGGGGGTGAATCCATTCTCTTCACTTGCACAGGGAATGTCCTTTGTGAAGGTAGCGGATAGCTCTGTGGTTTGAGAAAGGTGTTGACTATCCCTGATCAGCCCAGGAGTTTTAGGCACCACCCTCTCCCCCGCTGCCCCTTCTCCTGTCTTCCTCAGTGCCTGCATCCGCTGCCACAGGGTCAAAGGAGCACCTCATGGCAGATTTATGAGTCTTGAGAAGAAAACACCACTCCCCCAAAAGCAGAAGGTGGGAACATAGTCTTTGCCTCATGACATTCCTCATCTAGAGAATGGGGACTATGCCAGTGTCTCTATCACAGGATATTCTGAACATTGAATTGTTACATAAACTCACTCAAAACAGTGCCTGCCTAGCACAAAACAAACCATTCCATTACTCGTGATGAGGTAAAAATTCACGGGGCACTCAGAGTATTAGCTGAATCTAGAGAGACATATAGAATACATGAAAAATTCTATGTTCATGCAGACAATGCTTAAAATTCTCCAAGCCAGGCTTTAGCAATACGTGAACCGTGAACTTCCAGATGTTCAAGCTGGTTTTTGAAACGGCAGTGGAACCAGAGAACAAATTGCCAACATCCACTGGATCATTGAAAAAGCAAGAGAGTTTGAGAAAAGCATCTATATCTCTTTTATTGTCTATGCCAAAGCCTTTGACTGTTGGATCACAATAAACTGTGGAAACTTTTGAAAGAGATGGGAATTCCAGACCACCTGACCTGCCTCTTGAGAAACATGTATGCAGGTCAGGAAGCAACAGTTAGAACTGGACATGGAACGACAGACTGGTTCCAAATAGGAAAATGAGTACAGTAAGCATGTATATTGTCACCCTGCTTATTAACTTATATGCAGAGTACATCTTGAGAAATGCTGGGCTGGAGGAAGCACAAGCTGGAATCAAGATTGCCGGGAGAAATATCAATAACTTCAGATATGCAGATGACACCATCCTTACGGTAGAAAGTGAAGAACTAAAGAGCCACTTGATGAAAGTGAGAGAGGAGAGTGAAAAGGTTGGCTTAAAGTTCTACAATCAGAAAACGAAGATCATGGCATCCGGTCCCATCACTTCATGGCAAACAGATGCAGAAAAATTGGAAACAATGACTGAATTTATTTTTTTGCACTCTAAGATCACTGCAGATAGTAACTGCAGCCATGAAATAAAAAGACACTTACTCCTTGGAAGGAAATTTATGACCAACCTAAACAGCATATTAAATAGCAGAGACATTACTTTGCCATAAAAGGTCCATCTAGTCAAGGCTATGGTTTTTCCAGTGGTCATGTATGGATGTGATAGTTGGACTATAAAGAAAGCTGAGCACGGAGAATTGATGATTTTAAACTGTGATGTTGAAGAAAACCCTTGAGAGCCCATTGGACTCCAAGAAGATCCAACCAGTCCATCCTAAAGGAGATCAGTCCTGGGTGTTCATTGCAAGGACTGATGTTGAAGCTTCAACGCCAGTATTTTGGCTACCTGATATGAAGAGCTGATTCATTTGAAAAGACCCTTATGCTGGGAGGGATTAAGGGTAGGAGGAGAAGGGGACGACAGAGGATGAGGTGCCTGGATGGCATCACCGACTCAATAGACATGGGTTTGCATGAACTCCAGGAGTTGGTGATGGACAGGGAGGTCTGGTGTGCTGCAGTTCATGGGGTTGCAAAGACTCGGACATGACTGGGGGACTGAACTGGACTGAACCGAAGACAGGCTGTCCCACCTTTCCCCCCATTGCCTGGCACACGAGAGTCACTCAGGGACAAGTGGCTGAATGAGCAGATGGGTGTGAGGACAGCAGAAATTTGCGGCAGAGCTGGGCATCTGATAACATCCATCTTGTGAACGGTCCCTTTGCACCTGAAGGAACAGAGAAGATAAGGCACCTTTGTCTTGTTTTGATCAAGCAAAAACAACTGTTACTGAGACAAGAGCCTTCTCCAGCTCAGGAGCCTCCTCAGGCCCCTTTCATGTCCTTGTTCCTCTGACTGTAAATGAAAGGGTTGAACATGGGTGGTACCACCGCATACAACACCATGGCTACTGAATCCTTGGCTGTGTAGGAGGAAGAGGGGAGCAGGGACACCCCAAACAGAGTCCTATAGAATAATGACACCACAGCAGGTTGGGGACTGCAAGTGGAAAAGGCTTTCAGCTTGTCCTGGGAAGACCAAAGTCTCAGGATGGCTGAGAAATTCTGCATGCAGGAGGCAGAGATACAGACAAAGGGAATGACAAAAAGAAAGCTCCTCATGGTATAAACCACCAACTCAATGAAGTGGATATCTGAGCAGGAGAGCTTTAGAAATTCATAGAGTTCACAGAAGATGTGGTGAATTCTGACACTTGTGCAGAATGACAGTGTGCTCATGAGGACTGTGTGGATCAAGGGATAGAAGTTTGTGACTATCAGAGCCTCAGGCACTGATGTGATACAGTGTTGGGGGCTGATGGTTGTGGCATAGTGGAGAGGGTGACATATGGCTACAAATCTATCATAGGCCATCATTGCCAAGAGGATGTTGTCCAGCTCTAGAAACAAAATTAGGAAATATATCTGAGTGAGGCACACCATGTAGGGGATGGCTTGGCTCTGGGTTTGGATGTTTAGCAGCATTTTTGGTACAGTGAAAGAGGTGAAGCATATGTCCACGCTGGACAGGGTGTCTATGAAGAAGTACATGGAGGTGTGGAGGTTGGAGGTCGAGCCGATGGCCAGCATGATGAGTACGTTCCCACCACAGTGACCAGGTCCATGGACAGGAACAGACAGAAGGGGAGGGGCTGATATTTGGGCACCTCTAACACTCCCAGGAGGAGGAATTCTGAGATGACAGTTCGTTTGCCTCTTCCTATGGCTTCTGGTTTCTGTAGATAGCATTGGAAATAACATCTGTCAACAAGACCAGAGGCAATCTGGGGAATCACACACTGCAGCCTCACTCGGTAGTTAAAACCAAGGTTAAAACTGTACTGGTTACCTTTGACAAGGAGCTCCAGCCTGGGGTAGCAAGGACGTGACTTATTTGCAGGGCTGTCTGGTCACCACAGAATGGAGAAGGGGCGAGCTGCGGCTCTCCTTGTAACTTACCTTCTCAGTCAGGCACTCCTGCTTCCCTAGGAGGAAAGAAGAACCAGACAGCGATGAATGGAAGGCCTGCTTTGGGGAGAGTGGCTGGAGACAGCAAGGGCAGTTGAGTTGTCACTGGGAGTGCGTTGGTTGGATACCTATGGGCCTTTTTGTTTTAGTCAGGAAAGAGTCTGGGTGAGGACCCCTAGGACAAATTCTTTGTGTGTGTGTCGTGCATGTGTGTGTATGTGTACTTAGACATAGCTCCTTCATAGATGTATACATAGACATATATGTTATGTATTTATATTCACAGAAAAATTCACAAAACGATGTTCTCCAAAATGCTAACTGACAGTGGTTATCTCTGGGGTATGGGAGCTTTACTTGTGTCTTTCTTTCAATGCTAAACAGCTATAAATCTCCCAAACTATACTGCTTGCATGTTAATAAGTCTTTCAGGAGATGTCTGTGATGGTCTATGTTGGAGGCACAATCCCAGTGAGGAGCTCAAGGCTCATGAGACCCTGTCATACTTAAGGGCATATCTAAGAAGTTATGTCCCTGTGTCTCTGTCGCTCCTTTTCAAGTCCATGTCACAGAATCCACAAAGGCGAAATGTTCATGTGGTGTGATTCCACTAGGCATACTGATGTGCACTTACAAATCTAAAATCCAGAGGAACTCCAAAACTGATTGAAACCTGATTTTAGAATATTGACACTAGAATAGGCAGATGATGACGCTGTCCATCCAAAAAAGTCAATGAATCTCAAAAAGGATAAAAACAAAAGATGCACACCAAGACAGATTGTGATCACACTATCAAAAGCCAAAGAGAGAATTTTGAAAACAGCAAAGCAGGAGCAACTTTTTTGTACAAATTAATCCTCATAAGAATGACAGTTTATCATCAAAATCCATGAAGGCAATGGGATGACATAGTTAAAGTTCTGAAAGAAAAGAAAAACCTGTCACCTGAGAACTCCACACCTGGCAAAACTTTCCTCCAAAACAGAACAACAAATTAAGACATTCCCTGATAAATTCAATCTGAAATAATTCTTTGCTAGTAGATGAAAACTAGAAGCAGTGCTCAAAGGAGTTTTTTGGCTGAGATGAAAGGACAGTAGACAATAACTTGAAGTTGTGCTGAGAAATAAAGCATATCAGCAAAAGTAAATACATAAGCAAACATAAAAGTTAATATTAATGTATTTTCAGTTTATAACTTCTCTCTTTTCATGTCTGATTAAATACAAAAGCATAAAACAATGATTATAAAACAGTGCCAATGGGCACACAATGTAGAAAGATATAAACTGTGGCAATAACAGTTTAAGGGGTTTAGAACATCCTAGTTTGATTTAATGTCAACTTTGCTTCGATAGTTGAGTTACTTCAAACTAGATTCTTCTAAATATTGATAAAAGATATTCATTGTACTCTCCAGGGAAACCACTAATAACATGTACACTGAAATAAATGAGAAGGGACTCAAGATGGTAGGTATCTAGAAAATACCAATCTAACCCACGTTTGTCAGTAATGGAGGAACTGAGAGATAAAAGATATAATATATAAGCAAGGAAAAAGATAATTGGTGAAAGGAAGCTCTTATCAATAACTACTTTAAATGTAAGTGGATTATCTGCTCCAAATAAAATTAGAGATGAGAACAAATGGATCTAAAAAATATGACCCAACTACATACCATGTACAAGAAACTCTCTTTAGAACAAAAAGCACATGTAGGTTGAAAGTTAAGAGATGAAAAAGCTTTTCATACAAATAATACTCAAAAGAGATCTAGGGTGGCTGTAGTAATATCTGATAAAATTAGACTTTAAGTCAAAATTTATAATAAGAGACAATGGCATTGAAACATGTATACTATCATGTAAGAAATGAAGTGCCAGTCTAAGTTCGATACAGGATACAGGATGCTTGGGGCTGGTGCATGGTGATGATCCAGAGAGATGATATGGGGTGGGAGGTGGGAGGGGGATTCAGGATTGGGAGCTTGTATACACCCGTGGTGGATTCATGTCAATGTATGGCAAAACCAATACAGTATTGTAAAGTAAAATAAAGTAAAAATAAAAAAAGACAAAGATCATAAAATGATTAAAAAGATAAATTCATAAACCAGAAATAACTATTGTGAACATAGTTTACACCTAACAGCAAAATCCCAAATTGTTTGAAGCAAACATTGACAGAATGGAAGGGAGATACACCCGTTCTACAATGGTAGTTGGAGACTTCAATACTCTACCTTTAATAATGGGTAGAACAACCAAACAGAAGATCAGTAAAGAAAAAGACGACTTGAACAACATAAAAAGCCAGCTAGACCTAGCATATGTATACAGTATCTGCCACCGAACAATAGCAGAATAAATGCAATATTCTCCAGTATAGAAAATGTGTTGGCCCACAAAAGTCTTGGGAAAGTTTAAAAGATTGAAATCACCCATAGTATGAGCTGGACCCATAAGTAACAGAGAGAAAAATTGAAAATTCAAAAATATGTGGAAATTTAGTAACATAGTCTTGAAACCTAGAATCAAAGAACAAATTAGAGATAAATTAGGAAGTACATTGAGATGAATGAAAATGAAAAAACAACACACAAAAACTTATGGTATAGGTCTATACTATTTCTGAACTTCTTTTTGCCCATCTTTGCATGAAATGTTCCCTTGGTCTTTCTAATTTCCTGGAAGAGATCTCGAGTCTTTCCCATTCTATTGTTTTCCTCTATTTCTTTGCACTGGTCACTGAGGAAGGCTTCTTATCTCTCTTTGCTATTTTTTTGGTACTCTGCATTCAAATGGGTATATCTTTCCTTTTCTCCTTTGCCTTTAACTTCTCTTCTTTTCACAGCTATTTGGAAGGCCTCTTCAGACAGCCATTTTGCTTTTCTGCATTTCTTTTTCTTGGGGATGGTCCTGAATCCTGTCTTATGTACAATGTCTTGAAACTCCATCAAGAGTTCATCAGGCACTCTCTCTATCAGATCTAGTCCCTTGAATCTATTTGTCACTTCTACTGTATGATCATTAGGGATTTAATTTAGGTCATACCTGAATGGTCTAGTGGTTTTCCCCACTTTCTTCAATTTAAGTCTGAATTTGGCAATAAGGAGTTCATGATCTGAGCCACAGTCAGCTCCTGGTCTTGTTTTTGCTGACTGTATAGACTTCTCCATCTTTGGCTGTAAAGAATATAATCGATTTGATTTCAGTGTTGGCCATCTGGTGATGTCCACGTGTAGAGTCTTCTCATGTATTGTTGGAAGAGGGTGTTTGCTATGACCAGTGTGTTCTCTTGGCAAAACTCTATTAGCCTGTGCCCTGCTTCATTCTGTATTCCAAGACCAAATTTGCCTGTTACTCCAGGTGTTTCTTGACTTCCTACTTTTACATTCCAGTTCCCTGTAATGAAAAGGACATCTTTTGGGGGTGTTATTTCTAAAATGTCTCAAAATTCTCCAAGCCAGGCTTCAGCAATACATGAACCGTGAACTTCTAGATATTCAAGCTGGTTTTAGAAAAGGCACAGGAACCAGAAATCAAATTGCCAACATCCACCAAATCATTGAAAGAGTTTACAAGAGAATTACAGAGACACATCTATTTCTTCTTTATTGACTCTGCCAAAGATTTTGACCTTGTGGATGACAAAAAATTGTGGGAAGTACTGAAAGAGGTGGGAACACCAGACAACCTGACCTGCCTCTTTAGAAATCTGTATGCAGGTCAGGAAGCAACAGTCAGAACTGGACATGGAACCACAGACTGAAACCAAATCAGGAAACGAGTATGTCAAGGCTGTATATTGTCACCCTGCTATTTTCACTTATATGCAGAGTACCTCATGAGAAACACTGTGCTGGATGAAGCACAAGCTGGAATCAAGATTGTTGGGACAATGGACATAAGTTTGGGGAAACCACGGGTGTCTGTGATGGACAGGGAGGCCTGGCATTCTGCAGTCCATGGTGTTGCAATGAGTTGGACACAACTCAGAGACTGAACTGAACTGAAATTAAATGGAAACGTTTTCCATGTACATGGATTGGAAGATTTAACATTGTTAAGTTGACAGTACTCACAAAGTGGTCTACAGACAATGCAATCCTCATCAAAATCTCATCAGCATTTTTCACATAAATGGAAAATCTCATCCAAAAATTCATAGGGAACTGCATGGTTCCCCAACTTCCTGGTGCTTTGTAATTCTGCCCCTAACTTCAATACTATGTGTTCCTCCATGTCCCTCCAGGGAGCCTACCGAATTGGGACAGCTGACCAACACTTTGGAGAGAAAATAATGCTAGATTCAAATGTCATTTCTCACCAAATACATTCCCAATAGATTAAAAAATGTGAAGTCCTAGAAGTTATTTTGAATGAACATATTCATAATTTTATAATGGGCAGGGCCGTTGGTTGGAAACAAATTTGACAGTATAATGAAAAAAAGATCACTTAAATCATTTAAATGTAAATTGCTTTAACTTGTAGATAGAAAAAGACCATGTACAAAGATACAATGAAGGAATGTGGAGGGAATGTGTTTTCCAATTATGACCAAGATTCAATATTTTAAACATATAAAGAGCACTTGCCCATCAGTATGAAAAATATAACTGTCCCAAATAGAACACTGGTAAACAATATGAATGGGCAATTTTCAAAGAAGAGATACCATTGGCCAAATGCCCTACATATTGTTCAATTACATTGAAATTGAAAGGAAAGTGAACTTGTATTAAGATGTGACTTGAGTGACTAGATGGGCAAAGATGTACAAGCTTGAATCTATTCCATTTGCAGTGGGATGTATGAAAATGATCACTTTCATACACAATTGGTTAGGATGTGAATGGATGCATCTTTGGGGGGGGAGGGCATTTTGTTAATATGTAACAAACTTTTTAAAGGGGCTTAATCTTTATCCCAACATTTTCTTCCCTAGAAAATCTATTGCAGAAAAACAATTGTAGGATATTCATTTTGCCATTGTTCATAATACTAAAAAATGAGAAACAGCATGAAGGACTATATATATATGGTACTGGTTAAAATAGCCATGGTATTTAAATGTGTGGCTTTTCATACAGCCTGCTGCCCATACCCTGCCTCCTGTGTGTTTGTATAGAGAAGCTTTAGAAGCACAAACAAGTGTAGGAGGCCATCATAATAAACTCCTCCACGAAGAAGAGAAGGCTGCAAGGAGTAGCTGCAGTAGACCTAAAAGCAGCTACCAATAGGCCTTCTCCCTCCATGGATGATGTGGAAAGGGGAGGTCTCTGGAGCGTGAAAGTCAGCTGAGCCAGTTGCCCCCTGACGCCTGGGGTCTGGTGTACACTATGTCTCCCCCACCATAGGTTTGAAAGGTATCAGAATCCTACAGTAAGAGGATCAAAGGTTTGCCTCTACCCCTTGGGTGTCTGTCCTGGCACCTACTTGTCGAGTCCCCAGTGCTGAGTCTACTAGATTACAAGTCTTCTTGTGTCACCTGGGCTTGGCATAATGAGGTCCATGAACCTGGTCAGAGGAGTCAGCTGCTCAGAGCCTGACTAACCCTGCTGGGTGTCACAGACACAGCTGCACTTGGGACCTGTCACAGGAGAATACCAGGGGACCGAGACACCCTGTTGAGGCTCCTCTTGGATGCATGGCCAGCTTTGCTTCAAACTTTCTCTCTTCCACCCTGTGCCTTACACGTGGTTGCCTTCAGGGCCTTATTGCTGCGATGGAGACTCGGAGGTTCAGCCTTGACAAACCCTGGTCAAGGTCATCTGGAAGGCCCAGTTTGCCTGGCTGTGCAGGGAGCACTAGCCTGCTTCTGTTCACAGCTCTGAGACCCCAAAGAGAATGCAAATCCCCCAAAATGCCACAGAGTGATCAGGGCTAGCTCAGAAGCTCCACCATATATATGGGCTTCTGTTCTCAGTGCCAGCCCCAACCTGCTCCTCTGTCAGGGAAGGGGTTTGTTCAATCCCCAGTCCCTGAGGAAACATTGGCTGGCACTTCTGATGCCAGTAAGCCCCTGCCCCGGAGCCTTCCTTGCTCTCCTTCCAAGCTCCTCATCACCGCCCAGAGTCTTCTGTTCTTGGAGCTCCTACAACACCCATCAGTCTCTCTCCTGTAGTGTGCCAGGAAGTGGCTGCTCTCCTACTCCAAGGCCTCCTCCATTTCATCAGCCCACCAAGAAAGGAGGGATTCCAGGGCTGGAAAAAACTGCCAAGACTCACCTTCTCATAGCCAGATGTGCATCCAGCCTCTCTACCTGGTCTCAAGGCTACCGGTGGAAACCAGTTGTCCTGTTCACTTACCTCTCACCACGAAGATTCTGAGAATGAAGCCAGGAGCACACTGGAGTGTTGATCCCCTGAAGCAGGAGAGCAAAATCTGTGGGCACGAGGCAGGTGAAGGTAGCAAGGAGAGTTTGGGAGTGCTGTTGGAAGAATGAATACCAAGGACCTTCAGGGACTCCTAGGAACTTAGGAGGGCAATTCTCAGTATTCAGTTCAGTTCAGTTCAGTTCAGTCGCTCAGTCGTGTCCAACTCTTTGTGACCCCATGAATCACAGCATGCCAGGCCTCCCTGTCCATCACCAACTCCCAGAGTTCACTCAGACTCACGTCCATCGAGTCAGTGATGCCATCCAGCCATCTCATCCTCTGTCGTCCCCTTCTCCTCCTGCCCCCAATCTCTCCCAGTATCAGAGTCTTTTCCAATGAGTCAACTCTTTGCATGAGGTGGCCAAAGTACTGGAGTTTCAGCTTTAGCATCATTCCTTCCAAAGAAATCCCAGGGCTGATCCTCCTTCAGAAGTATTAGGTAGAAACCAATGATGTAATTGCCCTTGGGAATGGGAAATGTTTACCTTTTTCCAATGTGTTCCTCCCAACCCACAGGCAAGGCAGGGATTTAAAATGAACTATATTTAGAAAAGGTGTTTCCCATTGTAAGCACTGGTTTGAAAAGTCACTGAGAGATCCCTTGGGGTGGGCCCATCCTTTACCATCCAACAGAGGGAAAACATCCCTCCTTCTCATATACCTGTTGGTTCAGTGATCAGAATTTAGTAATGAAGAAAAAAGAGGCCAGTTGTGTGTTCCTGTTGTAGTAGAGGACTGTTGTTGTTCAATTGCTGAGTCATGTCTGACTCTGGGATCCCATGGACTGCAGCATGCCATGCTTCTGCATCTTTCACCATCTCCCAGAATTTGCTCAAACTCATGCCCATTGTGTCAGTGATTCCACCCAACCACCTAATCCTCTGTTAACCCCTTCTCCTCTTGCCTTCAATCTTTGCCAGCATCAGCGACTATTCCAATGGTTTGGCTATTTGCATCAGGTGGCCAAAGTATTAGAGCTTAAGTTTCAGCATCAATCCTTCCAATGAATCTTTAGGGTTGATTTCCTTTAGGATTGACTGGTATGATCTCCTTGCCATCCAAGGAACTCTGAAGAGTCTTCTCCAACACCACGGTTCAAACATGTCAGTTCTTTGGCACTCAGCCTTCTACATAGTCCTACACTTACATCTGTACATGACTGCTGGAAAAACCATAGCTTTGACAATACAGACCTTTGTTGGCAAAGTGATGTCTCTGCCTTTTAATATACTGTCTAGTTTTATCATAGCTTTCCTTCCATGGAGCAAGTGTCTTTTAATTTCATGGCTGCACTTACCATTCACAGTGTTTTTCAAGCCCAAGAAAATAAAATGTTAGTGCTTCCACTTTCCCCCTTCTATTTTCCATGAAGTAACGGTGAGAGGGTAACAGGCAGGAAGGCCAGGGGTCTCCAAACGGAGGAAATAGCCTGCAAGTGTCAGACATTTTTCTCTCTCTTAAGCAGCAGGAGGAAACAAACTAGCGATATTTTTTCCTTCTCTATACAAATTTAAAAGGAAGTTTCTCTTAAAATTCTGTGTTGCCATGACACCTGGTTTCACCTAAAGTTAACTATTCTCAAACCTAGAGATAACCAATGCCTTTTTCTTATGGAAATGTTTATCTTAAGCTATGCTAATGTACTATACATTTACCCCAAACTCTGTCTTCAAGTCAGTTCTGCCTTTTGGCTCAGAACCTACTTGACAAACCAATATGTTATACTCAGATATTGTTTCTCTAATCTATGTAAATGAAACTATTTGTATGGTGATCTGCCCTTCTTCAAGATTCAAGTTAATCATTTTATGGCCCAGGATGAACCATTTGGTGCCAAGATTATCCCAAAATGCATCTTATTGGTGAGGGGCCTGGTGCCATTCTGAGTTTTAAGACATTCCTTTCATTAACACACTGCTAGTGACTATATAACATCCAGCTGAAGACTAGCAGCGGGGTACTCTTTCTGCCCCCTTCTGATGCCTATGTCAAAAGCTTTCCCTATCTCCTTTATACTTTAATAAAACTTTATTACACAAAAGCTCTGAGTGATCAAGCCTAATCTCTGGCCCCAGATTGAATTCTTCTCCTCTGGGAGCCAAGAATCCCGGCATCGTGATTCAACAACAACCTTTCATCTTGGGGGCTTCTCCGGGATCCTTCAGGACAAGG
This sequence comes from Budorcas taxicolor, assembly GCF_023091745.1. NCBI lineage: Eukaryota > Metazoa > Chordata > Mammalia > Artiodactyla > Bovidae > Budorcas > Budorcas taxicolor. The sequence goes on along the minus strand of NC_068935.1, from coordinate 63,400,508 downwards.
TAAGGATGCTTGGAGCTCTAGTTCTTTGTTCTCTTAGCAAACACGTTTTCTGCTGTGCTTTACTAACTCTACTGTGTGCTTGTGTGAATGAATGACACACCCTGCGCAAAGCAAGTGAAGAGCCCTGCTCTGCGGTTCCACGGTGATCTCATACGGCTCATGGCAGAAACCTGTCGGGGGTTTATACCGACCTGCCAATACCAAGAGGCACCCAATGTCTCCTTCGGGAACTGACCAGAATGGGCAAAGCATGTGGACCGAACTCTCTTTTCTCAAACTTTTCGGTCTCTTTGACCATTCCATAACTCCTTGGGAATTAGAAGTACTAACCTAATCTATCGGATCTTAGACTTTCAAGGGACTTGTGATCTATACTGTTACTGTGTACTGTGGCTTAGGTCCCAAACTTGGATTGGTAGTCAAAAAAGCACCTAGCCTCGCTAAAAATCAAAAGTTCAGAAGCTAAATGGAGCTCTAGCCCCAAGAACATCTCTGAGGTTAAGGGATACTCAGATTGGGACTGCAAGGGTTTTTTTTTTTTCCTTTGGTAACGCTGGCTCTTAGTGGACCAGAGGAGGCTCTTATACTGGTGTGGTGATGCTTGAAAAGACTTTATACTTTATACTTTAATAAAACTTTATTACACAAAAGCTCTGAGTGACCAAGCCTTGTCTCTGGCCCCGGATTGAATTCTTCTCCTCTGGGGGCCAAGAATCCCGGTGTCGTGATTCAACAACAACCTTTCAATGTTCATCCCATACATCTGTTCATCCAGTGGTTCTCAAAGTGATCCACAGGCTAGCATTTTCAGCATCATGTATTTAATCTCATTCAGTAACAACAGGAAGTTTTGTGGCATTTTAATTTGTCCCATTCCTGCCCCCTTATCGCCAACTTTGGAGTCTCATTGAAAACCAGGGGCTCGTGCATTGCAGGCAGACTCTTTACTAACTGAGCTATGAGGGAAAGCTGTATGTCCCCACTAAAACTTGGACACAAATGTTCACAGTACTTTTATTCAAAGTACATATTCAGACACACATTGGATGATCCATTTATATAAAATGCAAACATATCTAGAATGAAACACCTCTAGGTTGCTGCAGGTTGGGTGTGATGGGAAAGGACAACCACAGGGATGATGAGAACATTCTGTATGTTACTCTGGTGCTGGCTGCATGGGCAGACACAATTTTCTGAAATCACCAAGGAACACAATTTAAATGGATGCAGTTCATTGTATGTGCTGTATTCCTAGCACGGTTGATAAAGCAGCTGCTTCCCACACGACTTTGGGAGGTGGGACGACAGTCTGTCCAAAGCTGAAGTGTTGGAGGAAGTGATAGAAAGAATCAAAATGTTGGGGATGTGTTGATGATCTTTCTACTCTCAGAGAAGTCCTACAAAAGAAAGAAAAACTCGGGCAAAGCAGGTGGTCTCCAAGCAGAGCTGGGAAGGGGTGCAGTTCTTCTAACAGTGATGCTCTCTGCCTGAGAGCTCAAACCTTTGGTGACTGAGAGCCCAGTAAATCGGAAACCTACAAGTGGAGAAAGCTAACCACCTCTGAATGTTGAATGCCAGCAATTTGAAAAGGGGGCTTGGAATCAGCCTCCTATTAGGAGATGAGACTATGCAAGCCAACCAAGCAGTGGAGGCCAACTTAAACGTGTTTCATTTGGATCTAAGCACACTATTTCATATGGCCTCAAGACAGCTCCTGGACATTGTTAGAGAGCAGCATAGGCCAGTACAGAGACAAGTAAACAAAAGGCTTCAGGCTTAAGAACTCTCTATATTCCCTGATAGCTCAGTTGGTAAAGAATTCACCTGCAATGCAGGAGACCCTGGTTAGACTCCTAGGTCAGGAATATCCACTGGAGAAGAGAAAGTCTACCCATTCCTGTATGCTTGGGTTTTCCTGGTGGCTCAGCTGGTAATGAATCCGTGTGCAGTGTGACAGACCTGGGTTCGATCCCTGGCTCGGAATGATACCCTGGAGGGCATGGGAACCCACTCCAGTTTTCTTGCCTGGATAATCTCTATGGAAAGAGGAGCCTGGTGGGCCACAGTCCATGGGGTTGCAAAGAGTTGGACATGACTGAACGACTAAGCACAACACATTAGGAACAATGTTTGTGAATAAATTTGCCAATTTAGGGGTGTTCCTAAGATGGAGGAGTAGGATGGGGAGACCACTTTCTCCCACACAAATTCATCAAAAGATCATCTGAATGCTGAGCAACTTACAACAAACAGCTTCTGAACTCCGGTGGAGGACACTGGGCACCCAGAAAGGCAGCTCATTCTTTTCCAAAGAAGGTAGGACAAAATATAAAAGCCAAAAAGAGAGGCAAAACAGTTAAGAATGGAGACCCATCCTGGGAGGGAGTCATGAGGAGAAGTTTCCATACAGCAGGAATCCCTCTCACTGGCAGGTGTCTGAGAAGTTTTGGAATCTCACAGGGCAACATAACCTGGAGGAAGCAAAAAAAAAAATAACAGAATATGCATTTAAGCACAACTGCCAGCGGAGAAGTACCCCAGATGCTCACATCCACCACCTGTGAGTGGGGGCTGGACAGGAAGGCACAGGCTGGGGGCTTAAGGTAAGGACTCGGCCTGATGCCCTGAGGACAACCTGAGGGAGCTAACGAGAGATAGCAACCCAAACTCTGGGATAGGCAGAGAGAGTTTTTAAAAAAGAGTGAGTGAGAGACACACACACAAAAAGAACTTTCCTGGGAAGAGCTCTGACTTAATGAGCAGCCTGGGCCATTCACAGAACAGAGGACTGAGCCAATACCAGAGGAGAGCTAGCAGTATTGGACCAGGTACTTGCCCACTGGAGGCAGAGAGACATGTGGGTGACAGCTGGAGCTGGAAGGCAAGGGGCAATCTCAGCCTCAGAGATGGTGTCCTCCACCAAACTGTGAGTAGGTTCCCAGTTGCTAACCACGTCTTCCTGGTATCTGGATGGTTGATATCTGCCTTGGTCAGAGCCTGAGATCAGCTCTGCAGAAGAGACACAGGGCACACCAAAGACAGTGCTTTCATGGCGCACATGGAAAAGCAAGCCACTGGGACCGGGGAGGTGATTAAGATGTATGGCACACGTGGGAGTCTGTTCTTGCCAAACACCTGTGACCTGAGCAGTTCAGGCCTGGGAAGTGCAAGAAGTTCAGGACCCACTATGGAGAGCACCCCTGCAGAGCAACCTGGAGACTGAACAGTGTAGACTGTTAATGCACAGGCCCTCATGACCTGGGGCACAATCCGTGTGGTACATACACTTTGCACACTCCACACATGCCAGTGATATTTTTTTTTGCAGTGTTCTTAAAGCAACAGAAATACCAGACCACCTGACCTGCCCCTTGAGAAATCTGTATGCAGGTCAGGAAACAGTTAGAACTACATATGGAACAATAGACTGGTTCCAAATAGGGAAAGGAATATGTCAAGGCTGTGTATTGTCACCCTGTTTATTTAATTTATATGCACAATACATCATAAGAAACGCTGGGCTGGAAGAAGCACAAGCTGGATTCAGCATGGCTGGGAGAAATATCAATAACCTCAGGTATGAAGATGACACCACCCTTCTGGCAGAAAGTGAAGAAGAACTAAAGAACCTCTGGATGAAAGTGAAAGAGGAAAGTGAAAACGTTGACTTAAAACTCAACATTCAGAAAACTAAGATCATGACATCTGATCCCATCACTTCATGGCAAATAGATGGGGAAACAGTAGAAACAGTGACAGGCTTTATTTTGGGGGCTCCAAAATCACTGCAGATGGTGATTGCAACCATGAAATTAACAGACAGTTGCTTCTTGCAAGAAAATGATGAGCAACCTAGACAGCATATTAAAAAGCAGAGACACTGCTTTGCCAAAAACATCCATCTAGTCAAGGCTATGGTTTTTCCAGTAGTCATACATGGATGTGAGATTTGGGATATAAAGAAAGCTGAGCGCCAATGAATTGATGCTTTGCAACTGTGGTGTTGGAGAAGACTCTTGAGAGTCCCTTGGACTGCAAGGAGATCCAACCAGTCCATTCTGAAGGAGATCAGCCCTGGGATTTCTTTGGAAGGAATGATGCTAAAGCTGAAACTCCAGTACTTTGGCCACCTTATGTGAAGAGTTGACTCATTGGAAAAGACTCTGATGCTGGGAGGGACTGGTGGCAGAAGGAGAAGGGGACGACAGAGGATGAGATGGGTAGATGGCATCACTGACTCGATGGACGTGAGTCTGAGTGAACTCCGGGAGTTGGTGATGGACAGGGAGGCCTGGCATGCTGCAATTCAGGGGGTCACAAAGAGTCAGACACAACTGAGCGACTGAACTGAACTGAATTGTACCTCTATTCTAGAGTTTTAATTTTTGCTTTTCTGTATTTTTTATCAATTTTATACCTTTAAGAATCTAATCTTCAGTACCCATTTTTACTTAGGGGTGCGATACTGGCTTGATTGCTTTCTCCCCTTTTGACTCTCCCATTTCTCCCCAGGTCACCTCTATCTCTCCTCTCCCTCTTCTCTTCTCTATGTAACTCCGTGGACATCTCTGGGTGTTCCAGACTGTGGAGAGCACTTAGGGAATTGATTACTGGCTAGACGGCACTCTTCCCTTTGACTTCCCCTCGTCTGATCCTGGTCACCGTTCTCACTCTCCTCCGTCCTGTCTTCCTCATGTAACTGTGTGAACCATTTTGGATGCTGCTCACTATGGAGAATCTTCACCATTAAGCTAGATGTTTTATCATCTGTGCTATACAGATGGAGAAGTCTACAGTCTACTGTAAGAATAAGACTGAAAGCCAGAGGCAAGAGGCTTAAATCCAAAACTTGAGAACAGCAGAAATCTTCTGACTCCAGGGATAAGTGTTCATCCAAAAGGCTCCATACCTGCACTGAAACCAAGCTCCACCAAAGAGTGAACAAACTCCAGAACAAGAAATACCATGCTGATTCTCCAGCAATGCAAGAATACAGCCCTGAGCATTTAAATACAGGCTGCCCAAAGTCAGGCCAAACCCATAGACACCCCAAAACACACTACACTGGGCACTTCATTGCACTCCAGAAAGAAGAGATCCAGCCCCACCTACCAGAACACAGATGCAGGCGTCCCTATCCAGGAAACCTTGACAAGCCACTAGTCCAACCCCACCCACAGGGAGAAAACTCCACAATAAAGACAAACAACAAACTTCCAGCATACAGAAAGGCTAGCCCAAACACGGCCATCTAAACAAAATGAAAAGGCATAGAAATATGCAGCAGGTAAGGAGCATGTTAAATGCCCACCAAACCAAACAAAAGAGTAGATAGCGAGTCTACCTGAAAAAGAATTCAGAATAATGATAGTAAAGATGATCCAAAATCTTGAAAACAAAATGGAGTTACAGATAAATAGACTAGAGACAAGGATTGAGAAGATACAAGAAATGTTTGTTAAGAACCTAGGAGAAGTAAAAAAAGTCAATCAATAATGAATAACGCAATAACTGGGATCAAAAGGATTCTGGAGGCAACCAACTGTGGAATAACTGAGGCAGAGGATAGGGTAAATGATGTGGAAGATAGAATGGTGGAAAGGAATGAAGCATAGAGGAAAAAAGGGGAAAAATAATTAAAAGTAATGAGGACAAACACAGAAACCTCTGGGACAATTGTAAATGCCCCAACATTTGAATTATAGCAGTCCCAGAAGAAGAAGACAAGAAGAAAGGGCATGAGAAAATATTGAGGAGATAATAGTTGAACAATTCCCTAAAATGGGGAAGGAAATAACCACCCAAATCCAAGAAACCCTGAGTCCCAAACAGGATAAACCCAAAGTGAAAGATGCCAACACACATATTAGTCAAATTAATGAAGATCAAACACAAAGAACACATATTAAAAGTAAGGGAAAAACAACAAATAACACACAAGGGGATTCCCATAAGGATAACAGCTGATCTTTCAATGGAAACTCTTCAGGCCAGAGTGAATGGCAGGACATACTTAAAGGGATGAAAGAGAAAAACCTACAACCCAGATTACCCAGCAAGGATCTCATTTAAATATGAAGGAGAAATCAAAAGCTTTACAGACAAGCAAAAGCTGAGAGAATTCAGCACCACCAAACCAGTTCTTCAACAAATCCTAAAAGGTCTTCTCTAGACAGAAAACACAGAAAGGGTTTATACTGGAAGCCAAAACAACAAAGTAAATGGCAACAGGATCATATTCATCAATAATCACCTTAAATGTAAATAGGTTCAGTATCCCAACCAAAAGACAAAGACAGGCTGAATGGATATGAAAACAAGACCCATATATATGCTGTCCACAAGAGACCCACCTCAAACAAAGGATCAAAAACTGAAAGTTTGTGGCTGGAAGTGAAGGGCTGGAAAAAGATATTTCATGCAAATGGAGACTGGAAGTGAAGGCTGGAGTGAAGACTGAAAGGAAAGGGCTGGGAAAAGATATTTCATGCAAACAGAGACCAAAAGAAAGCAGGAGTAGCAATACTCATATCGGATAAAATAGACTTTGAAATAAAGGCCGTGGAAACAGACAAAGAAGGACACTACATAATGATCAAAGGATCAATCCAAGAAGAAGATATAACAATTATAAATATATATGCACCCAACATAAGAGAGCTTACATAAGTAAGGCAAATGTAACAAGAATGAAAGGGGAGATTAACAGTAACACAATAATAGTGGGAGATTTTAATAACCCACTCACCCCTACTGCTAGATCAACCAAACAGAAAATTAGCAAGGAAACACAAACTTGAAATGATACAATGGACCAGTTAGACCTAGTTGATATCTATAGGACATTCACCCCCAAACAATGAGTTTCACCTTTTTCTCAAGTGCACATGGAAGATTCTCCAGGATAGATTACATTGTGGGTCATAAATCTTGCCTTGTAAATTTAAAAAAAAAAATGAAATCATTCCAAGCATCTTTTTTTTCTACATTCAATTCCGTTTATTGTTTTTATACTTAATGTTTTACATTTTATAAATGTAATAAGCAAAGATCTGTTATCTTAAAAAAAGTCTTTAAAATGGAAACACAGCAAAAGGACAGTGTGCTAATAATTTTTATCATGAACTCTCGAGTACAGAGTTTAAAAAAACATTTAAACCTATACTCTTTCTTTAATTACAGCAAATATTTATAAGTATCTGTATTTTTATCTATTTATTTTTTCTTTTCAATTGGAGGCTAATAACTTTAAAATATTGTGGTGGTTTTGCCATACATTCACGTGAATCAGCCGTTGGTGGACATGTGTTCCCCATCTTGACCCTCCCTCCCACCTCCCTCCCCACTGCATCTCTCAGGGTCATCCCAGTGCACCAGCCCTGAGCACCCTGCTCATGCGTCAAACCTGGACTGGTGATCTATTTCACATATGTTAATATACATGTTGAACTGCTATTCTCTCAAATCATTCCACCCTCGCCTTCTCCCACAGAGTCCCACAGTCTGTTCTTTACATCTGTGTCTCTTTTGCTGTCTCACATATAGGATCATCACTACCATCTTTCTAAACTCCATGCTGCCACTGCTAAGTCACTTCAGTCATGTCCGACTCTGTGCGACTCCACAGACGGCAGCCCACCAGGCTCCCCTGTCCCTGGGATTCTCCAGGCAAGAACACTGGAGTGGGTTGCCATTTCCTTCTCCAATGCATGAAAGTGAAAAGTGAAAGTGAAGTCGCTCAGTCGTGTCTGACCCTCAGCGACCCCATGGACTGCAGCCCATCAGGCTCCTCCATCCATGGGATTTTCCTTCTAAACTCCATATATATGTGTTAATATACTGTATTTGTGTTTCTCTTTCCAATTTACTTCACTGTATATAATAAGCTCCAGCTTCTTCCACCTCATTAGAACTGATTCAAATGCATTCTTTTTAATAGCTGAGTAATATTCCATTGTGTATATGTACAACAGCTTTCTTATCCATTCATCTGCCATGGATATGTAGGTTGCTTCCATTTCCTGGCTATTGTAAGCAGTGCTGCGATGAATAATTGATTACACATGTCTCTTTCAATATCTTTTCTGATCACAATGCAGTAAGATTAATACAAATGTATGGAGGCTAAATAACACACTTTGGAATAATCAACAAATCACAGAAGAAATCAAACTATGCATAGAAACAAATGAAAATGAAAACAGGAAAACCCAAAACCTATGGGACTCTGTAAAAGCAGTGCTAAGGGGAAGGTTCATAGTAATACAAGCATACCTCAAGAATCAAGAGAAACATCAAGTAAATAACCTAACTTTACACCAAAAGAAACTAGAGAAAGAATTAATGAAGAACCCCAGGTTAGTAGAAGGAAAGAAATCATAAAAATTAGGTCAGAAATAAATTAAACAAAGGAGACTAAGCAAAAATCAACAAAACCAAAAGCCGGTTCTTTGAGAAGATAAATAAAATAGACCATTAGCCAGACTCATCAAGAACAAAAGGGAAAAGAACCAAATCAACAAAATTAGAAATGAAAATGGAGAAATCACAACAGACAACACAGAAATACAAGGGATCATAAGAGACGACCATCAACAACTAAATGGCAATAAGATGGATAACTTAGGAAAAATGGATGAATTCTTAGGAAAGTATAACCTTCCAAAAGTGAAAGAGGAAGAAACAGAAAATCTTAACAGACCCATCATAAGCACGGAAATCAAAACTGGAATCAAGAATCTTCCAAATAACAAAAGCCCAGGACCAGATGGCTTCACCGGGAATTCTACCAAAAATTTGGAGAAAAGCTAACAGCTATCCTACTCAAACTCTTCTAGAAAATTGCAGAGCAAGGTGAGCTGCCAAACTCATTCTATGAGGCCACAATCACCCTAATACCAAAACCAGTCAAAGATACCACAAAATAAGAGAAGTACAGGCCAATATCACTGATGAACATGGATGCAAAAATCCTCAGCAAAATTCTGGCAAACAGAATCCAACAACATATTAAGAAGATCATACAACATGACCAAGTGGGCTTTATCCCAGGGAGGCAAGGATTCTTCAATATTCACAAATCAATCAATGTGATACACCACATTAACAAATTGAAAGATGAAAACCATGTGATTATCTCAATAGATGCAGAGAAAGCCTTTGACAAAATTCAATATCAATTTATGGAAAAAAAAAAAACCTCCAGAAAGCAGGCATGGAAGGAACATACCTCAACATAATAAAAGCCATATGATAAACTCACAACAAACATTATCCTCAATGTTGAAAAACTGAAAAGTATTTTCCCTAAAGTCAGGAACAAGACAAGGGTGGCCACTCTCATCACTAGTACTCAGCACAGTTTTGGAAGTTTTATCCACAGTAATCAGAGAAGAAAAAGAAATTAAAGGAATCCAGGTTGGGAAAGAAGAAGTAAAACTATCACTGTTTGCAGATGACATGATCCTCTACATAGAAAACACTAAAGAACACACCACAAAATTACTAGAGCTAATCAATGAATATAGTAAAGTTGCAGGATATAAAATTAACACATAGAAATCCCTTGCATTCCTATACACTAACAATGAGAAAACAGAAAAAGAAATTCAGGAAACAATCCCATTCATTGTTGCAACGAAAAGAATAAAATACTTAGAAATATATCTAACTAAAAAACAAAAGACCAATATATAGAAAATTGTAAACCACTGATGAAAGAAATCAAAGATGACTCAAATCGATGGAGAAATATACCATGTTCGTAGATCAGAAAATGAATATACTACCCAAAGCAATCTATAGATTCAATGCAATCCCTGTCAAGCTACCAATGGTATATTTCAGAGAACTATAACAAATAATTTCACAATTTGTATGGAAATGCATGAAACCTGGAATAGCCAAAGCAATCTTGAGAAAGAATGGAAGTGGAGGAATCAACCTGCCTGACTTCAGACTTTACTACAAAGCTTCAGTCATCAAGACGATATGGTCCTTGCACAAAGACAGAAATACAGACCAATGGAACAATACAGAAAGCCAAGAGATAAATCCACACACCTATGGACATCTTATCTTTGACAAAGGAGGCAAGAATACACAATGGAGAAAAGACAATCTCTTCACCAAATGTTGCTGGGAAAACTGGTCAACCACTTGGAAAAGAATGAAACTAGAACACTTTTTAACACTATACACAAAAGTAAAGCCAAAATGGATTAAAGATCTAAATGTAAGACCCAAAACTATAAAACTCCTAGAGGAAAGCATAGGCAAAACACTCTCTGAGATAAGTCACAGCAGGATACCCTATGACCCATCCACAGAGCAATGAAAATGAAAGCAAAAATAAACAAATGTGACCTAATTAAACTGAAAACCTTTTACACAATGAAAGAAACCATAAGAAAGATGAAAGACAGCATTCAGAATGGGAAAAAAATAATAGCAAAAGAAGCAACTGACAAAGAATTAATCTCAAAAATATACAAGAAGCTCATGTAGCTCAATTCCAGAAAAATAAACAACCCAGTCAAAAAATGGGACAAAGAAGCAAACAGACATTTCTCCAAAGAAGATATACAGATGCCTAGCAAACACATGAAAAGATGCCCAACATCACTCATTATCAGAGAAATACAAATCAAAACCACAATGAGGTACCATCTCACGCCAGTCAGAATGGCTGCTATCAAAACATCTTCAGACAATAAATGTTGGAGGGGGTGCAGAGAAAAGAGAACCCTCCTACACTGTTTGGGGTAATGCAAACTAGTACAACCACTATGGAGAACAGTGTGGAGATTCCTTAAAAAAAACTGGAAACAGAACTGCCATATGACCCAGCAAACCCACAGCTGGGTATACTCACCAATGTAACCAGAATTGAAAGAGACACATGTATCCCAATGTTCATCACAGCACTGTTGACAATAGCTTGGACATGCAAGCAACCTAGATGTCCATCCTTAGATGAATGGATAAGAAAGTCATGGTACATATACACAATGGAATTTTACCCACTTATTAAAAAGAATACATTTGAATCAGTTCTAATGAGGTGGATTGAATTGAAGCCTTTTATACAGAGTGAATTAAGTCAGAAAGAAAAATGCCAATACAGTATAATAATGCATATATATAAAATTTAGAAAGATGGTAACGATGACCCTATATGCAAGAAAGCAAAAGAGACACAGAGATTAAAAAAAAAAAAAGACTTTTGGACTCTTTGGAAGAAGGCGAGGGTGGGATGATTTGAGAGAATAGCATTGAAACATGTATATGAGAAATAGATCATCAGTCCAGGTTCGATGCATGAGACAGGGTACTCAGGGCCGGTGCACTGGGAAGACCCTGAGGAATTGGATAGGGAGGGAAGTGGGAAGGGGATTCAGGATGTGGGACACATGTACACCCATGGCTGATTCATGTCAATGTATGGCAAAAACCACTACAATATTGTAAAGTAATGAGCCTCCAATTAAAATAAATTAATTAATTTAAAAAGAGAAAAGCCAAAAAATTTGTAAAAATAGACGAAATTAACAAATTCCTTGAATGACGAAAATTCCCAAAACTAACTCGAGAAGAAAGTGAAAACCCTAAATATCCCTAGGTCTATCAAAGATTTGGAACAGAAAACTCCAGGCCCATGTGACTTAACTAGTGAATGCTATGAAATACATAAAGGGGAAATATCACCAAGCCCATACAAATTCTTTCATAAAGTAGAGGAGATTAAATAGTTCTCAAATCATCTTATGAGGCCAGCCTTCCAAAACACCAAAACTGGATGAAGACATTGCAAGAAAAGAAAACCATAGACCAATATTCTTCATTAAGCACAAAAAATGAAATGTCAGCAAATTTAATTCAGCAATATATAAAACATTAGGACCAAAAAAGATCTATCTCAAGAATGAAAGATTGGTTATGCATTAAAGTATCTTCAACCAGTGTTATTCATCATATGAAGAAAACACAGCAGAAAAACCATATGATCATTTGGATAGATGCCATAAAAGCATTTGACAATATTTCAGAACCACTATCTTAAAAACTCTTGGAAAACTAGGACTACAAACAGACTTTCTTAATCTGATCAAGGTCACCTACAAAACTCCTACAATTAAGGTGATAATAGAGGAAAATCTAGTCCCTCCACTGTGGGTGGGGAAGGCTGCTCGCCTTGGATTTGGAGTCCGCTGAGAGGCCTATCCAGCCAGGCAGTGAGGATCAAGCGGACTGACTGAAGTACCTGTCCCCTCCTTGGGCAGTGGCCCTGATCCAGTCACCTCCCATGGCACCAGTGGTTCCCTGGCAGACGCACACCACCTACCAGATAGTGGTGCCCCAGCCCCATCATCTCCCCCAGCTGCACTGTGTCTGTTGACTTGACCCCTTCCAGATACAGAAATAGACCAGCGCCCAGCAGGCCAGCAGACAGAGGGTCACCTCCCAGTTGAGGGCACCTGGAAGAGGGCACTACAGCCCTCCGGAGAGCTGCAAGACCTTGTTCCTGGAGGGGGAAAGCCCGTGAGAGTTGTGCCAGCAGAGGCCATGTGACTAGGAGTTTCCTGGAGGCCATTGCCCTTCCAGCAGCCCTTGTGTGAGGCTGTTCACATCAGTGCTTCTGGCCATCTGTGTGCCTGCAGCCCCAAGAGGCCCAGCCCCATGCCATCTCCACTGAGTCCAACAGCAGTCCTTGCTTCCCTCCCCAGGCGGCCAAGCACAGCCCACTCCTCATTCCTAGTCTCAGGACTACAGGACAGGTTCCCCGTCCACTGCCATGAAAAGGCATCTGCGCATGAACAAAGCACACAGAGATGTCAATGTCCATGCCTCTGACACGTGCTCTCTTTCACACACACACATATGCCCATGTGCATGACCCTGTGCACAAACACACTTATACTCCCATGTGCATGCACCTGACCACATGGTCTCTCACACACAGGTACACACACATGTGCTAGCACCTGTGCACAGGCACTCTCTATCTTTCTCAGGCACACATACAGACATGGACAGGCAGATGCCCATGTGTTGCACCTGCCTAGAGACACACGAACGCACACATGAGCTATGTGTGGGACACAAGAGGGACAGACCAGGCGTGACACAAGGGGGCCCCCTCCCTTCCGGAAGTTGATGACAAGGACCTGCGCTCCGCAGGATGGTCACCTGTGAGCGTGGCCGTGTTGTCAAAGGCACAGACTTGGAGGTGCACAGGGACAGGGGCTCAGTTGGGGTTTGCAGGCTTGGAACAGAAACTCACGTGTGCTGCGGAGTGTGGCAGTCTGTTTGAGCATGCGCACTGAGGAGCTGTCGCCCCCACACACACCCAGACCCCCCACACCACTAAGCCGTTTACCAGGTTTCTGGGCCAAGGCAGGGCTGACTTAGAGCACCCAGACCACGTGGGTGTGTGTCCGCACAGGCGGAAGGGGGCGACACGGCACACTAAGGCATGAAATTTCAGCAGGGGGCGTCCATTGCCCGAGAGCCTGCAGTCATCGCGGGAACAAATAGGCAGTGGGAACCAATTGAGAGGCAGGACCAGGGTGAGTGTGCGCAGGCGCTCTGCCTATGCTGAGTTGCAGGTCACAGTTCACGCCTGGGTTCTGTAGGGAGGGTTCAGTCTTTCCTGCTGCGGAGGGAGGGGAAGAGGGTTCAAGATGGAGTCCGATGCACATGGTGGAGGAGCCACCAGGGCAACCAATGAAGACCCAGGCGCCATAGAATTTGCAGTGGGCACAGCACGGGGCAGCCACAGTGAGCCGAGTGGTGCTGGTGGCCAGGATAACTCTAGAGACCCAGCTTGCCCTGGTGACGCGATCAATCGTGGAGTTCGTGGAGGTGCAGGTGACCTGGCTGGTCCCAGAGGCCCCAGTGCTGCAGGAGAGTCAAGTGGCGCAGCTGGTACCATTCTGCAGATCTCGGGGCCACCTCACGCTCCAGGGCCTAGTGGAGATGCTGCACCTGGAGCCACAGTTCTGAGTAACCGAGACCTCCGGTTGTATCCTATTCCAGGAACCCTGGTGGGCCAGGGGGCCGCGGGAGCCGGGGTGTGGGCTAGGGTGGTTTTGGGGGTTGCAAGTGGTGCTAAAGTGTAGGAGGAGGGTACTCTGAGGGGCTGGAGGATATGGGTCAGGGGTGGTCAGGCTGCCAGGGGAAGATAGTGAGGAAAAGCAACCTGAAGGGAACCAGAGAGTCAGGCAATGATATACACGGTGTCTGGCAGTGGCCCTGTGGGAGAAGGTGTGTTTCCGTGAGCAGGGATCCTTTCGTACAGGCAAAATAAGTAGTGTGGATGGTGGTGAGGAAAAGCACCCTGAAGGGATCCATAGGGATGTGCGGTGATATCCAGGGTGTACTCAGGGTATAGGCTGAGAGATCCGGACTTGCTAGGCGGCATCATTGTGTGAGAAGGCGGGTCTCAGGTAGCAGGGATCCTGACGTACAGGCAAAATGAGAAATGCGGATGATGCCTTAACCATATGTCCACCAGAAGCCTCACTGTGCCTTTCTCATCACACGCGGAAGCGGACCTTGCCCGCCACTTCCTGACTCCACGTACTCAACTGCGAGGGCCGATTGGAAAGGAGCTATATGTTAATGACCGCATGCTGGTTCTGTACGTTCTAACGGGGGCCAGGGCCGGGGAGGGAGTGGTGGGTGGTGGCTAGGTTCAGTCTGGTCCCAGGAGGAGCCATAATGGATGGTTAAGCCTAAAGGAAAAGTGTGGTGCTCTGGGCTTGTCGGTGTGTGAGAACAGAGGGAGGATCTCGCGGTAACTTGAATTTCATTTTCCCTCCCTTTTAGCCGACTGACTGCTGAAGACCCTGGCCTGCTCCAGAGGTCCATCGCTTTCTGTCTGGAGCAGCTTTCCCTGGTGATGCAGTCCTTGCAGTACTTTGGGGCCCCCGTTTCTCAGCACGGAAGAGGGGTTTAAACCTAGCCTATGTGCCCTAGCTTCAAGTGTCCTTCCCAAGGGCATTGCTTTCTGCAGTACTTCGATCGGGCTTCATCTTATGTCTGTGCTGCTTCTTGGGGCTCAGTGTCCACATTGTTTGTTTGGTGATTATTAACTACAGAAAATAAAACTGAGCTATTATGCTGTCTCTGACTTTATTTTTAGCTTCTGCACTTCCTGATATTGCATTTGTCTTTCAGTTGGAGGGGAGGTTCTGAGATCCAGATATTCAAGGAGTACAACGTAATTGAAGACAGTGTAAGAAGTGGGAGAATAAGAAAGTTGTATACTCTCATTCAGTATTAATTTTGGAATATTTTCTCATTTTATAGTAATTAAATGTTAAGGTAAATTACCAGAGGCCTTCCCTGGTGGGTCAGATGATAAAGAATCTGCCTGCATTGTGGTAGACCAGGTTCAATCTCTGTGTTGGGAATATCCTCTGGAGACGGTAATGGCAATCCACTCCAGTATTTTTGCCTGGAGAAATCCTGGACAGTGGAGCTTGCAGGCTACAATTCATGGGGTTACAAGGAGTTGGACTCCACAAAACAAGTGCACTTTTCCTTTTTCATTTAACACCTAAATCATGTTTTTCAGTATAATTCATGTCCAACTATTTGTGCCCCCATGAACTATAACATACCAGACTCCTTTGTCCTCCACTATCTCCTGGAATTTGCTCAAATTCATGTCCATTGAGTGGGTTATGCTATCTAACCATCTCATCCTCTGTCTCCCCCTTCTCCTTCTGCCTTCAATCTTCCCCAAAATCAGGGTCTCTTCCAGTTAGTTGGCCCTTCACATCAGGTAGCCAAAGTATAGGAGCTTCAGGATCAGCATGAGTCTGTCCAGTGAATATTCAGGGTTGATTTTCTTTAGGATTGACTGGTCTGTTCTCCTGGCAGTCCAAGTCCTCTCACAAGTATCCTTGTATTGTGAAACACTGCTAAACTCGCTAATTAATTGTAATAGCTCTTTTATATGTCCCATTGGACTTCACACATAGACAATCATTTTTCTGTAAATAAATACATATTTCTTTCTTTCTTTCCAATTGATGCATTTTATCTGATTTCTGTAAAATGAAAGCTCCAACACTTTGACCACCTGATTGGAACAGGTGACTCATTGGCAAAGCCCCTAATGCTGGGAACATTTGAAGGCAGGAAGAGAAGGGAACGATGGAGGATGAGATGGTTGGATGGCATCACCGAGTCAATGGACATGAACTTGAGCAAGTTGCAGGAGATGGTGAAGGACAGGGAAGCCTGCAGTGCTACAGTCCTTGGGTTTGTAAAGAGTCAGACATGACTGAATGAACAGCAACAGGCAAAGGGAAGATGCTGGTGGGTTGAGTGTTTCAGCCCCTCACCATCTGCTACCTTTGTCTAGTGAACCCCTTCTGTGGTGCATGCGGGCAAAGTCAAAGCTGCATTGTGGAATGCGCATTCTAGATGGGTCCAGGTTGGGCCAGCTAGTTACCCTTGTGCGTGGTGTGAGAGGCAATGAGATGGGAGTCTGGGTGCCCCTCGTGGGCGGTACAGAGACTCAGAGTAGAGTGCCTGTGTGTGGTGAGAGGCAGGTTGCAGCCCTGGGAGTTCGCTGCTTAAGGCAGCTGACCAGGAGCATCTTTTTTGCAGCCAGGCACTTGGTGGTGGTGGCGTTTTGTTGGCAGCCTAGAGTCAACTGTCCTGGGAGTGTACAGCACAGAGATCAACAAAGGCAGGGCCCCTTCTGTGTGTGGAGATCCCACTGTTAAAGCTCCACCAGTGCCACTGGAAGCCCGAGGGTGGGAGCCTCTTGAGTGACACCTGCACCTCTGCGCAGCCTCTGGGGACACATGGGAACCAGCCCCTCAGGTGGAGAAGTGGCCTGGAAATGGGTGAGAGGATCCTAGAGAGGCCCTGTCAACTCTTGGCCTTGAGATGAGAGGGGTGTTGTTGGCCCAGGAGAAGGAGGGTCCACACCACTGGCCAGGACAGCTGGGGAAGCCTGGGCCCGCCCGAGGGGAGTGCACCCCTGAGCAGAATTGGAGAGAAAGTAGAGTGACCATAGGTCACCACAGCTGATGTCACCTCCACAGGTCCTCTGATTCCAGGAACTTCCTTAGGACGCATGGCTTTGCCTTGCTTTAACCCTGTTATGTCAGGAAGTCTTCCTTTCCTGTTTCCATCTGTCCCTCAGCTGGGGACCTGTGAGGCCTTGGCTGTCACACCTGTCCGTATAGCTAAGGTGGGTTATCAGGCAGAAGAGATGTGGTTTCTATGCTTGGTTTAATCAATCGCTGTCTCCCTACCTAAAAGGCTCACGTGAGCATAGACAGGAAGCCAGTAACACTGGCCTGTGGACTGAGTGTCCGAGTCCTTCTTCCACCCTCACTTCCCATATTGAAGCCCTAAGCCCCAGGGGCTGGATTTTGGAGATGGGCCTTTGGGATGTACTAGGGTCTAGATGAGGTCCTGAGGGTGGTGCCTCCATGGTGGGCTCAGTGAAGACGCCCATCATTCCTGATCCCCCAACTTGGGGAAGACCCCTCTTCTTGGAGGTCCTACTCTTCCCTGCTGTGTGTGTTTTACTTTGAGTTTTATTGTGGGGAGTTGGAGGGTGTAGGGGAGCAACATTAACCATTATCACCTTGAGGAGATGTTTAGGAGCATCGTTCAAGGCCTTGGGAGTAGAAAGCCATGGTCCTTCTCTCAGTGGCCTCTCTGTGGACACTTGGCTGTGTCCATTCCCCACCGTCTGGGCCCACACAGGACGGGCCTGTATGCGCATGCGCACTGGGGGGACCTGAAATGAGCTTGGTTTCATGAGGGAGCTGAGTCCCTCTGGCCTCACGGGGTCTCCCTAGTGGCACATGGGTAGCCAGTCACGCTAGGTTATAACAAGTCTGGTGTGAGGAGGCACCCTTAGGGGAGTCTCTGCAGGTGCACTGGGCATCCTTTCACAGAAGGGGAAGGACTTTGTGAGGGGCTCAGTCTCTCTTCAGCTCCTGTTGTTCTCTGGGAGGAACAGGTGGCGGCCATGGAGTCCTGTGACAGTGGTGCTGGCTTTGTGGGCAGTGGAGAGGGAATTGAAAGAATGCCACATTGTTTTGGAGCCCACAGATCCATGGGAGGCTGAAAGCAGGCTACAGATTAGGGTGCTATGTCTGGGGCGGCCCCCCAGACCCTGGGTGCATCAACTGTCCCAGTGCAAAGTGCAGAGGCTTTGGCCTTGCATGGAGCCCCACGAGGCCTGGTGCTGAAGTTGTATCCTTTCCAAGGAGCCTGCAGGTTCACCGAGGCTGTAAGGCAGTGGTTGGTGGAGGAGCACAGTAAGATGACCCCTAGAAGCTTCAGAGGCTGGGGTGCAGGGGTGCCACTGGGATACAGAAGGGAAGTCGGGGACCAAGGGAGTCCAAAACTAGCAGCCCGTGAGCTGCGGCCATATGGCCAGAGAGACTTGTGGGTGGCCTGATGGTCTGTGGTGCACAGTTCCCCCAAGGTGATCTGGGGTAAAGCAGGCCTCAGCCAGACCTGGGGGCCAGAACCGGGATGTCCCCGTGAGCTGGCCCTTAACTAAATATGCCAGCACCCTCTCGGTGTCCTCCCTGTCCTACCTGGATGTGGACGTGGTCATCAGGTACCTGACCCAGGATGCTGACCTCGACCCCGAAGCTGTTGAGAGGGGGCTGGTGGCGACTGGCAGTGATCTGATGTTGTTATTGGACAAGAGGACTGGGGAAGAGGTGGTGCACCCATCTCTGCCTGTGCTGAGCCCAGCCTGTACACGTGTGGAGGCCTCAGTCTCTGGTGAGTCGGGGCTGAACCACTGCAGTTGTCACGCCAGATGTCCACTTTGGTGGACACACTGGGGAGTGCAAAGTGGGGAGTGCAGCACTTTGTGTCCCCTTCTTTTTGAATTCTCAGCTGGGAAACGGAGGTTGAGGCCACAGGAATGTCCTGTCCTAAGTGGTGAGCCCTTCCCTAGGCCAGGATTTTTGCACTATTTGCCACTTGATTGGGAGCCTAATTGTTGGCCCCTACTGGATATTGAACACCCTCTGACCTCTTGTTTTGATTGGTGCTTAAATACTGGTGGCCACAGATAGGAAAACTGAGCCATTTCTGTGTTTGAGTTTCTTTTCAGTGGCCAGATTTTCTTGCCTCTGTCCTTGAGTCTGAGGGGAGGTTCTGGGTCCAGATAGTCAAGCATCACAAAGCAACTGAAGGCAATTTAGGAAATGGAACATGTATAATATCATATAAGAAACGAATTGCCAGCCTAGGTTTGATGCAGGATACAGGATGCTTGAGGCTGGTGCACTGGGATGACCCAGAGAGATGGTATGGGGAGGGCGGTGGGAGGGGGGTTCTGGATTGGGAATACATGTACACCCGTGGCAGATTCATGTTGATGTATGGCAAAACCAATATAGTATTGTAAAGTAAAATAAAGTAATATATATAGATATATATATTTGGGTCCTGTTGTTCAGCATTGGCCACTGTCTACCTTTTGGAATACTTTGGTAGTTCTGAGTTGTAGGTGTACATTAAATGTATACAACAGTCGTATCAATGAGTAAGGATTTCCAGGTTTGGCATTAACTGTTTTCTAGGGTTTTCTCATCTAACATCTGAGCTTTACCTCTGTCTAAAACGTCTTCAAACATCACATTGAACTGATGCGTAAAAGGTGCATTATAATGTAATTGCTCAAGACTTAATTGTCCTCAGTTTTACCCCATTAGACATAATATCTCAGTGGGATTCTTGTAGTCTCTGTATGAATGGTTCTGTTTTTAGTATAGATTCTGGGAGGTATATCTACAATACAGAATTGCTCTTCAGAAAATGAGCTGCCCCCACCAGAATGCTATTTTCCTCACACTCCTTTTTACTACTAGATCTGTTTCCTGCCATAGTCAAGCAAACAAAACACCTCAATTTTCATGAGCAAAGAATCCAGTAACACTAGAGTAAAAACTTTGTGCTTTACTGGCCTTGTTTTACACCAAGAAAAGAAAAGTGCTGGAACAATTGGTTAAGTGTTCCCAGAATGAGGGGGGAGGCAGTTAGTGTAATCTTGAGAAAATATAATTAAAATCAAAAATCTTTTGCAGGCACTACGTTAATGCACGTCACCTGCGTTATCATGTCTAATAGTCATGATACCTTTTGGAGTTGAGTAACTGAAGCTGAGTGGCTTGGTAACTTTCTTCAGTTCTCTCAGCTAGGATCTCAAATCCAGAGAGAGGCTGGATTTGAATCTATGCCCTTTTGATTCAAGCTTCTACGTTTTTAAACAATTAATTACATTTAATCGGAGGCTAATTATTTACAATATTGTAGTGGTTTTTGCCGTACATTGACAAGAATTAGCCGTGGGTGTGTATGTGTTCTGGAGAAGGCAATGGCACCCCACTCCAGTACTCTTGCCTGGAAAATCCCATGGACGGAGGAGCCTGGTAGGCTGCAGTCCATGAGGTTGCTAAGAGGTGGACACGACTGAGCGACTTCACTTTGCTTTTCACTTTTCATGCATTGGAGAAGGAAACAGCACCCCACTCCAGTATTCTTGCCTGGAGAATCCCAGGGACGGGGGAGCCTGGTGGGCTGCCGTCTGTGGGGTCGCACAGAGTCAGACAAGACTGAAGCGACTTAGCAGCAGCAGCAGTAGCAGCAGTACATGTGTTCCCCATCCTGAACACCCCTTCCACCTCCCTCCCCATCCCATCCCTCAGGGTCATCCCAGTGTGCTGACCCTGAGCACCATGTCTCATGCATCAAAACTGACTGGTGATCTATTTCACATATGGTAATATACATGTGTCAATGCTGTTCTCTAGATGTTCTTTACATCTGTGTCCCTTTTGCTGTCTCACATATAGAGTCATCGCTACCACCTTTCTAAATCCCATATATATGCATTAATATACTGTATTGGTGTTTTTCTTTCTGGCTTACTTCACTGTATGATAGGCTCCAGTTTCATCCACCTCATTAAAAGTGATTTAAATTCATTCTTTTTCAAAGCTGAGTAATATTCAATTGTGTATAGGTACCATGGCTTTGTTATCCATTCCTCTAAGGATGGACCTCTTGGGTGATTCCGTATCCTAGCTATTGTATACAGTGTTGTGATGAAGCTTGGGGTACACGAGTCTCTTTCAATTCTGATTTCCTCGGAGTGTATGCCCAGCAGTGGGATAGCTGGGTCATATGGATAAGGAAATGGCAACCCACTCCAGTACTCTTGCCTGCAAAATCCCATGAATCCCTATTAGACTACAGTCCATGGGATCGCAGAGTCAGACACAACTGAGCGACTTAAACAAACAAACAAACATGGCAGTTCTATTTCAAATTTTTTAACGAATCTCCACACTGTTCTCCACAGTGGCTGTACTAGTTTTCATTGCCACCAACAGTGTGAGAGCGTTCCCTTTTCTCCACACCCTCTCTCGCATGTCCCCCATTCTGACCGGCGTGAGGTGGTAGCTAATTGCAGCTTTGATTTGCATTTCTGTGATAATGAGTGATGTTGGGCATCTTTTTCATGTGTTGGTTAGCCATCTGTATGTCTTCTCTGGAGAAATGTCTGATTATTCCTTTGGTCCATTTTTTGATTGGGTCGTTCATTTTTCTGGCATTGAGCTACATGAGATGCTTGTGTACTATTGAGATTACTTCTTTGTCAGTTGCTTTGACTGCTATTATTTTCTCCCATTCTGGAGGCTGCCTTTCACCGTGCTTGTACTGTCCTTCATTGTGCAAAAGCTTTTAAGTTTAATTAGGTCCCATTTGTTTATTTTTGCTTTCATCTCCATTGCTCTGGGAGGTGGGTCATTGAGGATCCTGCTGGGATTTATGTGAGAGAGTGTTTTGCCTATGCTTTCTTCTAGTAGATTTATAGCTTCTGGTCTTACACTTATATGTTTAATCCATTTTGAGTTCATTTTTGTAAGTTGTGTTAGAAAGTGTCCTAGTTTCCTTCTTTTACAAGTGGTTGAGCAGTTTTCCCAGCACCATTTGGTAAAGAGATTGTCCTTTCTCCATTGTATATTCTTGCCTCCTTTGTCAAAGATAAGGTGTCCATAGGTGCGTGGATTTATCTCTAGGCTATCAATTCTGTTCCATTCATCTGTATTTCTGTCTTTGTGCCATTACCATACTGTCTTGATGCCTGAAGCTTTGTAGAATAGCCTGAAGTCAGGCAGGTAGATTCCTCCAGTTCCATTCTTCTTTCTAAAGATTGCTTTGGGTATTGGAGGTTTTTTGTATTACCATACAAATTGTGAAATTATTTGTTACAGTTCTCTGGAAAATACCATTGAAGCTTAAATTTGCTTGGCCACGGTACCACACCAGCCTCTGCACTGTGGCCACAGACTGGGACTGTGCTTTCCCTGCTGGAGGCTTCAAGGAACATCTGTGTGAATAATGCAAACTTGGCACTGGGCAAGTGCAAGAACAGTGAAAGTGAAAGTGAAGTCGCTCAGGCATGTCCAACTCTTTGCGACCCCATGGACTGTAGCCTACCAGGCTCCTCTATCCATGGGATTTTTCAGGCAATAGTACTGGAGTGGATTGGCATTTCCTTCTCAGGGGATCTTCCCCATCCAGGCATCGAACCCAGGTCTCCCGCACTGTAGACAGACGCTTTACCGTCTGAGCCACCAGGGAAGTCCAGTAGATGATGGCAGTTGAGGAGAAGACAGGGGGATGAGAAGCCCAGTACTGACTTTCCAGTGGCTTCCCTGTCCTGCGAAGTCCTTTTGTATCTTGAAACCTTTTTTGACCCCCTTTGAGGTGGACATTCCATAGTGTACGGGATCCCCAGCCACCCTGCACTTTCTCTTCTCTCGTTTCACAGACTTTAGTAGCTAAGAAATAAAAGTAGAACACAGTCTTTTGCCACCCCAGAAGTCATCTCCACAAAGGCAGAATAAAAACAGGTGTCTTACTGAGCTGGCATTGTACCAGAATCTGAGGCACGTCACAGGCAATCTGCTGAGAGATTCCAGAGACAGACAGAACTCTCAGCCTTCTGTATAGCCAGTAGATCTGACTCCTTACTTACTTGTCCTCATGTAAGAGGACTTCACACCACCAGGTCTCACTTTTGCTTCATCCTATGTATGCCCAGCAAGTGTGGTGACTCTTATGTATTAGTTAATTAATGTTTGGGATTGAGATTTGAGACCCACGCTATCTGCTGCCCCTTCCAAATTAATATTTGAAGACTTTAACCCCAGTATGGCTCTAATTGGGCCTCCCACACGGAGCAGTGGTAAAGAATCCACCTATCGACGCACAGGATGCATGAGACGGCAGTACACTCCCTGGCTCGGGAAGATGCCCTGGAGAAGGGCATAGCAACCCATTCCAGTTTTCTTGCCTGGAGAATCCCATGGATAGAGTCGCCTGGTGGGCTACAGTCTATGGGGTCGCAAAGAGTCAGACACGACAGATTGTGCACACACGCACACGCATGCACACACACGCAGCTCTATTTGCAGAGAGGGCTCTCAAGGACATGATTAATGTTACATGAAGTCCTATGAATGGATCCCTGCCCTAGAGAGGAACATACGAAGGAAAGTAAGAAAGAAAGACGAGTATCATATGATATGACTGATATGTGGAATCTAAAATGTGATACAAGAGATTTATTCACAAAGCAGAAACAAAAAGTTTGCAGGCATAGTAAACAAACTCATCATTACCAAAGGGGAAAGGCTGGGTAGGGATACATTTGCAGTTTGC
The DNA here is from genome assembly GCF_023091745.1 of Budorcas taxicolor. Taxonomy (NCBI): domain Eukaryota; kingdom Metazoa; phylum Chordata; class Mammalia; order Artiodactyla; family Bovidae; genus Budorcas; species Budorcas taxicolor. The sequence continues at coordinate 63,376,769 of NC_068935.1, read as the reverse complement.
GATTAGCACTTACAGACTGCTGTATATGAAATAGAAAAACAATTAGTGTCTATTCTAGAGTGCCTAAAGCTATATTCAGTACCTTATAATTTACTATAATGGAGAATAATATGAAAAAATATATATAACTGGATTACTTTGCTGTTCACCAGCAAAGAGCACAACATTGTAAATCAAATATACTTCAAATTTCTATCAAAAGAATGAGGCCCTGGTCTCACAACCATTCATCTGACTGTGCTCACTTGCACATGCACACATAAACAAACACTTCCGTGTTCTTATAAGAGGACACCTGAGAGCACATGCATTCTCTCTCTCCCTCTCACCGCACCCCCACCTTTCTTATCTGTCTCCACATGTGCACTGAGGAAAGGCCACAAGGCAATATAGATGGTGGCCATCTACAGCCCAGAAAAAGGGTCCTCACTGGAAGCCAAATTTACTGGCTCCCTGATTGTGAAGTTGTAGCCTCCAGAACTGTGAGAAAATAACTTTCTGTCCTTTAGTCCACCCAGTGTGGATCAGGGGAGTGATTCAGCATTTTGTTACAGCATCTAAAGCATACTAATTCCATTGGTTTATACTAGTGAAAAATTAGCCTCTCATCTTTATGACAGGAGCCAGTTTCACAATTGGGAGCCAGGTGCCCACTGAAGTTAGGTGTCTCCCCTCCAATGGAAACTGGGAGAAAGAGAGTGCTCTCTTGATTGATGTTTACATTCCGAAAAGATGTTTGCTAGGTCCTTGAAAAAGATATTTCTGGGTTGTTAAGCTGAAGAGGAGGCTTTTATAGCCTTTAAAAGTATAGTCATACTTTCAGGGACTTTCCTGGCCGTCCAGTGGTTAGGCTTCTGTGCTTCAGCTGCAGAGCGTACTGTTTTGATCCCTGTCCAGGGAAGCAAGATCCTGCATGCAGATCATGGTGCAGTGTGTGCGTGCGTGCTCAGTCACTCAGTCGCATCCGACTCTCTGTGACCCTCCGGATTGTAGCCCACCAGACTCCTTTATCCTTAGGATTCTCCAGGCAAAAATACTGGAGTGGGTTGCCATTCCTTCCTTCATGCTGCAGACAGAACATGAAAAAAGAAAATGAAATTATATGCATAGTTTTGAAGGGAGGCACAGGAAGGACTTACACGTTTCAAAACAAATGATTTAAGGAAAGGAGGGGCCACCTCTCCCCTTATTTTCAACAGGGAATATTGAGCCTCTTAGTTTTAATTTGTGTGCATTCTTACAGTAGCTCTTTCTACAATGGGGTGCATCCTGCAAACTTGCTAAACTCCATCATTAGACTAGTCATTGTTTTCGAGACTCCATCAGATTTTCTGTATGTGTGTACATGTCTGCAAATAAAGGCAGTTTTTCTTCTTTCTCTCCAGTCTGGATGCGCACATTACATCTTATTGCTCCATTTCTCTCATTCTGGGTTGGACTCTCCCAGTTTTCTGAATGCCTGGTTAATTTAGATTGGCTGTCAGGCATTATGATTTCACCCAGGGTTTTCGGTATTTTTGAATTCTGAAATATATGCATAAGCTTTGATCTGGGATGCTGTGAAGTGACTTTGAAATAGTTGGAAGCTTTTGATATTTGCTTTGAAGATTTGCTAGGTAGGGCCAGAGCACCTTTCAGTGTCAGTTCAGTCTCCCAGTCGTGTCCGACTCTTTATGGCCCCATGGACTACAGCACAGCAGGCCTCCCTGTCTGTCACCAACTCCCAGAGTTTACTCAAACTCATGCCCATTGAATTGGTGATGCCATCCAACCATCTCGTCGTCGGTTGTCCCCTTTTCCTCCTGCCTTCAGTCTTTCCCTGCATCAGGGTCTTTTCAAATGAGTCAGTTCTCCACATCATGTGGCCAAAGTATTGGAGTTTCAGCTTCAACATCAGTCCATCCCATGAATATTCAAGACTCATTTCCTTTAGGATGGACTGCTTGGATCTCTTCGCAGTCCAAGGGACTCTCAAGAGTCTTCTCCAACACCACAGTTCAAAAGCATCAATTCTTTGGCGCTCAGCTTTCCTTGTAGTCCAGCTCTCACATCCGTCCTTTCGGTGTAGGATTCATATTTTCCCCACACTACTCAGCCGAGAGTGCTGTGAGCGCTGTGCCCCAGGCCTCCTGAAATTATGAGGTTTGTCACTGTGACCGGTGGGCACAGTCACCAGTCCCTGTCCAGCTTGGGTGCTGGGCCGAGTCACCATTTATCCTCTCCAGTGTCCCTTTCCTTGACCTTGAGTACTTTCCTCACCATCCTGTGGAGGTCAGTGGTGTGGCAGACTCCAGGGGAACCCTCTGTCCATATCAGACTTCTCTCCCACTGTCTGTCCTTTCTCTCCCATCTTCTGCCCACCAAATCTAGGGCCTTCGAATTTCAGTGCCATCTCCTAAACACCAGGTATTCATAGGGCTCCACCAGGAAACTCTCTCTCCAGACAGTCAGCTGAGTACAATTGCTGGGCTAACTTGTGTACATACCTGTGATTTACTTTTTACATAACTGTAGGTTTTATAATTCTTCATCTCCTACACCTACTTTCCCCACACCCCACCCTTCCACAGCCACTCATTTGTTCTGTCACTATGATTCTGCTTTCATTTTTCGTTTTTTTTTTTTTTTTTTTTTTTAGATTCCACATATAAGAGAGAGCATGCAGTATTTGTCTTCCTCTGTCTGGCTTATTTTGCTCAGCAAAATACCCTCTAGATTCATTCATGTTGTCATAATGGCAAGATTTCATTTTTTATGGCTGAGATATACATGTACCGAAGATGAGACGGTTGGATGCAATCACTGAGTCAATGGACAGGAGGTTGAGTAAACTCTAGGAGTTGGTGATGGACAGGGAGGCCTGGTGTGCTGCAGTCCATGGGGTCGCAAAGAGTCGGACATGACTGAGTGAGTGAACTAAACTGAACTGATACACGCACCACATTTTGTTTGTTCATTCGTCTGTTAGTGGATCCTTCTGTTGCTTCCACTTCTGGCTACTGTAAATAGCACTGCAACAAACATTGGACTTCATATACCTTTTCCCATTAGTGCTTTTGTTTTCTTTGAATAAATCCTCAGATGTGAGATTGCTGGATCATATGGCCATTCGATTTTTAACGTTTTGAGAAACCTCGATACTGTTTTCCATAGTGATTGCATCACTTTACATTCCCACCAGCAACGTACAAGGCTTCCCTTTCTCCACATCCACACCAACACTTGTTATTTGTTGTCCGCCTGGTGACAGCCACTCTGAAAGACTTTGATGATATCACATTGGGGTTTTGATTTGCACTCCCATAGGTATTTGCTCTGGACCTCGGCTTTGTGGTCTGGGAACGTTAGTAAGAGTACCTACCTGGCAGGCTTGTCATGAGAACTGACTGGTGAGCATGAATAAAGTGGGTATAATTAGGATACATGCGAAGTAAGTATCATGCAAATGTTGGCCACCATTCTTTCTTTGTCTCTTCTTTATTTTTTTTAATTATGAAAGCATGAAAAGATTTTTAGAGGGGACTTGGAAAACAGAGAACGAATGTTCATATAGTTCTGCGAAATATATCACGATTAATTTTCAGTAGAGAAATAAGGAATTTTATTTGGAGTTTCAATATCAAACTCTCAAAAATTAATGGAATGAATATACACTAAAGTAGAAGGATATAGTAGACCTGAAATGCGCCATGAACCAATTCAACGTAATTTAGATGTATCTAATCTTCACACAACAGTAGGATACAAATTCTATTTAAGTACCCACAGGCTATAAACTAGGAGACACTGGAACATACACAGGGACATAAGAACATGAAAGTGAAAGTGTTAGTTGCTCAGTTGTGTCCAACTCTTTGTGACCCCCTGGACTGTAGCCTAACAGGCTCTTCTGTCATGGACATCTCCAGGCAAGAATACTGGAGTGGTTTGCCATTTCCTTCTCCAGGGGATCTTCCTGAACCAGGGATTGTATCTCCTGCAATTCAGGCAGATTCTTTACTGTCAGGGAGGTACCAGGGAAACCCATAGGAACATAAAACCAGGTGCAAAAGTTCAAACAGAGTCTGCTGCAATATCACAGGAATTGTTAGAAAGCAATATCAAAACAGATTTGAAAATAACCCACATAATTTCAAATGCAATGTGACATTTACCAAGAGAGATCTTTGACTTAGGCATTGAAAGCCTTAATAGTTGGCCACGATTCTTTACTGTGTTGCTGCTATTGTAGTCATCACTATGTGTACCAGTTACTGTGGCTGCATAAGAGTTTACCCTGAAGAGGTGGTGGCTTAAAACCTGCACAAGTTGTGTGCATAGAGTCTGTGGGTCGGGAATTAGAACAGGCCACAGTGGGGGACTGTTTTCTCTGCTCCGTGATGTCTGAGGCCTCGGCTGGGAAGGCTGAGACAGGTGGTCACGGAATCCTCTGAGAGCACACTCACTGATGTGTCTACCATCTGGGATGCACACAAGGCAGGCTCTGAGGACCAGAGCATTTTAGGGGAGCTTGGCTTCCTCTCAGTGCGGTGACCTCTGGGGATATTGTCTTCCCAGAGGCAGCTCAGGGATCCCACCATCCTGGGACCCGTCCAGAAGCAGCACTGTCATCTGCCACTCGGCCTTGGTCATCATACAGCATCACTTTCTGCCACATTCCATCAGAACAACCAGTCCAATGCAGCCTAATCATGTATGGATGTGAGAGTTGGACTATAAAGAAAGCTGAACACTGAGGAATTGATCGTTTTGAACTGTGGTGTTGGACAGGACTCATGAGAGTCCCTTGGACTGCAAGGAGATTCGACCAGTCAATCCTAAAGGAGATCACTCCTTGGTGTTCATTGGAAGGACTGATGTTGAAGCTGAAACTGCAGTACTTTGGCCACCTGATGCAAAGATATGACTCATTTGAAAAGATACTGATGTTGGGAAAGATTGAGGGCAGGAGGAGAAGGGGAGGACAAAGGATGAGATGGTTGGGTGACATCACCGAGTCAATGGACATGAGTTTGGGGAAACCCCGGGTGTTTGTGATGAGCAGAGGAGGCCTGAAATTCTGCGGTCCATGGAGTTGCAATGAGTTGGACACGACTCAGAGACTGAACTGAACTGAAATTAAATGGAAACATTTTCATGTACATGGATTGGAAGACTTAATATTGTTAAGTTGACAGTACTCACAAAGTGGTCTGCAGACAATGCAATCCTCATCAAAATCTCAACAGCATTTTTTGCATAAATGGAAAATCTCATCCAAAAATTCATAAGGAACTGCAAGGGACCCCAACTTCCTGGTGCTTTGTTATTCTGCCCCTAAGTTCAATACTATGTGTTCCTCTATGTCCCTCCAGGGAGCGTACCTAATTGGGACAGCTGACCAACACTTTGGAGAGAAAATAATGCTAGATTCAGATGTCATTTCTCACCAAATACATTCCCAATAGATTAAAAAATGTGAAGTCCTAGAAGTTATTTTGAATGAACGTTTTCATAATTTTATAATGGGCAAGGCTGTTGGTTGGAAACAAATTTCAGACAGTGTAATAAAAAGAAGATCACTTAAATCATTTAACTTTAAATTGCTTTAACTGGTAGATAGAAAAAGACCATGTACAAAGATACAATGAAGGAATGTGGAGGGAATGTGTTTTCCAGTTATGACCAAGATTCCATATTTTAAACATGTAAAGAGCGCTTACCCATCAGTATGAAAAATATTACTGTCCCAAATAGAACACTGGTAAACAATAAGAAGGGCACTTCTCAAAGAAGAGATACCATTGGCCAAATGCCCTGCATATTGTTCAATTAGATTAAAATCAAAAGGAAAATGGACTTGTATTAAGATGTGAGTGACTAGATCTTGAGTGCTTAAGATCTTGAGTGACTAGATGGTTAAACATGTACAAGATTGAATTTATTCCATTTGCAGTGGGATGTATGAAAATGACCACTTTCATACACAATTGGTTAAGATGTGAACTGATGGAACTTTTTGGGGGGCAATTTGTTAATATGTATCAAGCTCTTTAAAGGGGCTTACTCTTTATCCCAACAACTCCTCTCCTAGAAAATCTAGTGCAGAAAAACAATAGTAGGATATTCATTTTGGCATTTTTCATAATACTAAAAAATGAGAAACAGCATGAAAGAGTGTGTGTGTGTGCGTGTGTGTGTGTGTGTGTGTGCGTGTGTATGTATAGTACTGGTTAAAATAGCCATGGTATTTAAATTTGTGGATTTTCATACAGCCTGCTGCCCATACCCTGCCTCCTGTGTGTTTGTATAGAGAAGCTTTAGAAGCACAAACAACTGTAAGAAGACATCATAATAAAGCTCCTCCACGAAGCAGAGACGACTGCTAGTTGTAACTGCAGTGGAGCGAAAAGAAGCCACCAATAGGCCTGCTCCCTCCATGGACGATGTGCAAAGGGGAAATCTCTGGAGCCTGAAAGTCAGCTGAGCCAGTGGCCCCCTGACACCTGGGCTCTGGTGTACGCTTTATGTCTCCCCCACCAAAGGCTTGAAAGGTAACAGAATCCTACAGAAAGAGGATGAAAGAGTTGCCAGAACTAGCCTCAACACCGCGGGTGTCTGTCCTGGCACCTACCTGTTGAGTCCCCAGTGTCAAGTCTACTCGACTACAAGTCTTATTGTGTCACCTGGGCTTGAAATGATGCGGTCCATGCACCTGGTCAGAGGAGTCAGCTGCTCAGAGCCTGACTAACCCTGTTGGGTGTCACAGACATGGCTGCACTTGGGACCTCTCACAGGAGAATACCAGGTGATCCAGACACCCTGTTGAGGCCCCTCTTGGATGCATGGCCAGCTTTGCTTCAGACTCTCTCTTCCACCCTGTGCTTTTCACGTGGTTGCCTTCAGGGCCTTATTGCTGCAATGGTACTCAGAGGTTCAGCCTTGGCAAACCCTGGTCAAGGTCATCCGGAAGGCCCAGTTTGCCTGGCTGTGCAGGGAGCACAAGACTGCTTCTGTTCACGGCCCTGACACCCCGAAAGAGAATGCAAATCCCCCCAACATGCCACAGGGTGATCAGGGCTAGCTCAGAAGCCCCACCATATATATGGGCTTCTGTTCTCGGTGCCAGCCCCAACCTGCTCCTCTGTCAGGGAAGGGGTCTGCTCAATCCCCAGTCCCTGAGGAAACATTGGCTGGCACTCCTGATGCCAGTTAAAGCCCCTGCCCCAGAGCCTTCCTTGCTTTCCTTCCAAGCTCTTCATCACCGTGCCAAAAGTCTTCTGTTCTTGGAGCTCCTACAACACCCATCAGTCTCTCTCCTGTAGTGTGCCAGGAAGTGGCTGCTCTCCTACTCCAAGGCCTCCTCCATTTCATCAGCCCACCAAGAAAAGAGGGATAAAGTTTATCTTGATTCCAGGGCTGGAAAAAACTGCCAAGACTCACCTTCTCATAGCCAGATGTGCATCCAGCCTCTCTACCTGGTCTCAAGGCTACTGGTGGAAACCAGTTGTCCTGTTCACTCACCTTTCACTAGGAAGATTCTGAGAATGAACCCAAGAGACCACTGGAGCCTTGAACCACTGAAGCAGGAGAGCAAAATCTGTGGGCACGAGGCAGGTGAAGGTAGCAAGGAGAGTTTGGGAGTGCTGTTGGAAGAATGAATACCAAGGACCTTCAGGGACTCCTAGGAACTTGAGAGGGCAACTCTTAGAAGTACTAGGTTGAAACAAACGATGTAATTTCCCCTGGGAAGGAGAAATGTTTTCCTTTCTCCAGTGTCTTCCTCCCAACCCACAGGGAAGGCAGGGATTTAAAGAAACGTTTAAAAGAAAAACAAATTGCTTTGCTGTTCTTTTTGTCCTTGGCAGTATTTCATGAGGGAGATAGAGTCAATATGTTTTATATACTTATATATTTAGTCAGTGGAGTTTTCAACAAGGATGCCAAGACAATTCAGTAGGAAAACAAGAGTCTTTCACAAATGATGCTGGGACAACAATAGCCACAAACAAAGGAATAAAATTGGACCCTTGCTTTATATCATATACAAAAATAAACTCACAATTGATAAAGACCTAAACGTAAGAGCCAAAGAAAAGAAAAGTCAAGAAGAAAACATGAGCATAAAACTTTACTACCTTGGATTTGGCAATGAATTCTTAGTATGACACTAAAAGCACACACAACAAAAAGAGTAAATTAATTGGACTTCCATCAAAATGTAAAACTTTTGTGCTTCAAAAGACACTTTCAAGAAAGTTGAAAAGACAACCCAAAACTGGAAGAAAAAACTTGCAAGTCATATATCCAACAAAGAACTTCTGTTTAGAATTATATCAAGATCTCTTGCTGCTGCTACTGCTGCTAAGTCGCTTCAGTTGTGTCCGACTCTGTGCAAGCCCATAGGTGGCAGCCCACCAGGCTCCCCCGTCCCTGGGATTCTCCAGGCAAGAACAATGGAATGGTTTGCCATTTCCTTCTCCAATGCGTGAAAGTGAAGTCGCTCAGTTGTGGCCGACTCTTCATGACCCCATGGACTGCAGCCTACCAGGCTCCTCCTCCCTCCATGGGATTTTCCAGGCAAGAGTACTGGAGTGGGTCGCCATTGCCTTCTCCAATCAAAATCTCTTACAAATCAATAGTAAGAAATGAATAACTTTTTATTGGGCAAAAAAAAAAAGACATAAAATGAACTATATTTAGAAAAGGTGTTTCCCATTGTAAGCACTGGTTTGAAAAGTCACTGAGAGATCCCTTGGGGCGGGCCCATCCTTTACCATCCAACAAAAAGAGAAAACATCCCTCCTCCTCATATACCTGTTGGTTCAGTGTCCAGAATTTAGTAACGAAGAAAAAAGAGGCCAGTTCTGTGTTCCTATTGTAGTAGAGGACTGTTGTTGTTCAATCGCTGAGTTGTGTCCGACTCTGGGATCCCATGGAATGAAGCACGCCATGCTTCTGAATCCTTCACCATATCCCAGAATTTGCTCATACTCATGTCCATTGTGTCAGTGATTCCACCTAACCACCTCATCCTCTGTCAGCCCCTTCTCCTCCTGCCCTCAGTCTTTGCCAGCATCAGCGACTTTTCCAATGGGTCGTCTGTTCGCATCAGGTGGCCAAAGTATTAGAGCTTAAGTTTCAGCATCAATCCTTCCAATGTATCTTTAGGGCTGATTTCCTTTAGGATTGACTGGTTTGATCTCCTTGCTGTCCAAAGAACTCCCAAGGGTCTTCTCCAACACCACAGTTCAAACATGTCAGTTCTTTGGCACTCAGCCCTCACTATAGTCCCACACTTACATCTGTACATGACTGCTGGAAAAACCATAGCTTTGACTATACAGATCTTTGTTGGCAAAGTGATGTCTCTGCCTTTTAATATACTGTCTAGTTTTATCATAGCTTACTTTCCATGGAGCAAGGGCCTTTTAATCTCATGGCTGCAGTCACCATCCACAGTGCTTTTGGAGCCCAAGAAAATAAAATCTGTTAGTGCTTCCACTTTATCGTCAACTTTGCAGTAGCATTGAAAACCAGGGGCTTGTGCATTGCAGGCAGACTCTTTACTAACTGAGCTATGAGGGAAAGCTGTATGTCCCCACTAAAACTTGGACACAAATGTTCACAGTACTTTTATTCAAAGTACATATTCAGACACACATTGGATGATCCATTTACATAAAATGCAAACACATCTAGAGTGAAACACCTCTAGTTTGCTGCAGGTTGGGTGTGATGGAAAATGACAACACAGGGATGATGAGAACATTCTGTATGTTACTCTGGTGCTGGCTGCATGGGCAGACACGATTTTCTGAAATCACCAAGGAACACAATTTAAATGGATGCAGTTCGTTGTATGTGCTGTATTCTTAGCACGGTTGATAAAACAGCTACTCCCCACAGGACTTTGGGAGGTGGACGACAGGCTGTCCAAAGCTGAAGTGTTGGAGGAGGTGATAGAACGAACCAAAATGTTGGGGATGTGTTGATGGTCTTTCTGCTTTCAGAGAAGTCCTAGGAAAGAAAGAGGAACTCAGGCTAACCGGGTGGTCTCCAAGCAGAGCTGGGAAGGGATGCAGATCTTCTAACAGTGATGCTCTCTGCCTGAGACCTGAAACATTTGGTGACTGAGAGCCCAATATATCAGAAACCTATAGGTGGAGAAAGCTAACCACCTCTGAAGGTTGAATGCCAGCAATTTGAAAAAGTGGCTTGGAATCAGCCTCCTGAGGAGGAGATGAGACTATGCAAGCCAACCAAGCAGTGGAGGCCAACTTAAACGTGTTTCATTTGGGTCTAAGCACACTATTTCAGATGGTGTCAAGACAGCTCCTGGTCATTGTCAGAGAGGGGCACAGGCCAATACAGAGACCAGTAAACAAAAGGCTTCAGGCTTAAGAACTCTCTATATTCCCTGATAGCTCAGTTGGTAAAGAATTCACCTGCAATGCAGGAGACCCTGGTTAGGCTCCTGGGTCAGGAATATCCATTGGAGAAGGGAAAGGCTACCCACTCTAGTATGCTTGGATTTTCCTGGTGGCTCAGCTGGTAAAGAATCTGTGTGCAGTGTGGGAGACCTGGGTTTGATCCCTGGCTTGGAAAGATACCCTGGAGGGCATGGGAACCCACTCCAGCTTTCTTGCCTGGAGAATCCCTATGGAAAGAGGAGCCTGGGGGGCCACAGTCTATGGGGTCACAAAGAGTTGGACACAACTGACCGACTAAGCACAACACATTAGGAACAATGTCTGGGAATAAATTTCCCAATTTAGGGGTGGTCCTAAGATGGAGAAATAGGATGGGGAGACAACTTTCTCCCACACAAATTCATCAAAAGATCATTTGAATGCTGAGCAACTTACAAAAAACAGCTTCTGAACTCCGGAGGAGGCCACTAGGCACCCAAAAGGAAGCTCATGCTCTTCCAAAGGAGACAGGACAAGATATAAAAGCCAAAAAGAGAGGCAAAAGGGTTAGGAATGGAGACCTGTCCTGGGGAGGGAGTCATGAAGGAGGAGAAGTTTCCAAACGGCAGGAATCCCTCTCACCGGCAGGGCTCTGGGGAGTTTTGGAATCTCAGAGGGCAACATAACCTGGAGAGAGAAAAAATAATAATAACAGAGAATACGCACTTAAGCGCAACTGCCAGCGGAGTAGTAACCCAGACGCTAACATCCACTACCTGGACAGGAAGGCATGGGCTGCGTGCTTAGGGTAAGGACTTGGCCTGAATGCCCTGAGGACAAACTGAGGGAGCTAACGAGAGATAGCAACCCAAACTGTGTGGTAGCCAGAGAGAGGAAAAAAGAGAGAGAGAGAAACAGAGAACTTTCCTGGGAACAGCTCTGCCCTAATAAGCAGCCTGGCCCACTCACAGAACAAAGGACTGAGTGAATACCAGAGGAAAGCTAGCAGCATTGGACGGGCTCCTTGCGGCTGGAAGCAGAGAGACTTGTGGGTGACAACTAGAGCCAGAAGGCAAGGGGCAATCTCAGCCTCAGAGATGGAATCCTCCACCAAACTGTGAGTAGGTTCCCAGTTGCTAACCACGTCTTCCTGGGATCCTGGATGGTTGACATCTACCAGGGCAGGTCAGAGCCTGTGATCAGCTTCACAGGGGAGACAAAGGGCACACCAAAGACAGTGCTTTCATGGCGCACATGGGGAAAGCAAGCCACTGGGACCGGGGAGGTGATTAAGATGCATGGCACACCTGGGGGTCTGTGCTTGCCAAGCACCTGTGGCCTGAGCAGTTCAGGCCTGGGAAGGGCAAAAAGTAAATGCCCAGCCACATCTGTGCCCTTGTGGAAGGTCTGAGAACCTAAACCTGAGCATCTCAGTCCTGGGAATTGCAAAAAGCGCAGGGCCCACTTTTGAGAGCACCCCTGCAGAGCAACCTGGAGACTGAACAGTGTAGACTGTTAATGCACAGGCCGTCATGACCTGGGGCAAACTCTGTATGGTACATACACTGCGTGCATTACACACATACCAGTGATATTTGTTTGCAGTGTTCTTAAAGAGACAGAAATACCAGAGCACCTGACTTGCCCCTTGGGAAATCTGTATGCAGGTCAGGAAACAGAACTGCATATGGAACAACAGCCTGGTTCCAAATAGGGAAAGGAATATGTCAAGGCTCTGTACTGTCACCCTGTTTATTTAACTTCTATGCACGATACATCATGAGAAATGCTGGGTGGGTGAAGCACAAGCTGGAATCAACATGGCCGGGAGAAATATCAATAACCTCAGATATCCAGATGACACCACCCTTCTGGCAGAAAGTGAAGAAGAACTAAAGAACCTCTGGATGAAAGTGAAAGAGGAAAGTGAAAACGTTGACTTAAAACTCAACATTCAGAAAACTAAGATCATGACATCCGGTCCCATCACTTCATAGCAAATAGATGGGGAAACAGTAGAAACAGTGACAGGCTTTATTTTGGGGGCTCCAAAATTACTGCAGGTGGTGATTGCAACCATGAAATTAACAGACAGCTGCTCCTTGCAAGAAAAGTGATGACCAACCTAGACAGCATATTAAAAAGCAGAGACACTGCTTTGCCAAAAACATCCGTCTAATCAAGGCTATGGTTTTCCAGTAGTCATACATGGGTGTAAGAGTTGGAATACAAAGAAAGCTGAGTGCCAATGAATTGATGCTTTGGAACTGTGGTGTTTGAGAAGACTCTTGCCAGTCCCTTGGACTGCAAGGAGATCCAACCAGTTCATCCTAAAGAAAATCAATCCTGAATATTCATTGCAAGGGCTGATGTTGAAAGTGAAATTCCAACATTTGGCCACCTGATGTGAAGAACTCATTTGAAAAGACCCTGATCGTGGGAAAGATTGAAGGTGGAAGGAAAAGGGGATGACAGAGGATGAGATGGTTGGATGGCATCACTGACTTAATGGACATGAGTCTGAGTAAACTCTGGGAGTTGGTGATGGACAGGGAGGTCTGGCATGCTGCAGTCCATGGCATCACAAAGAGTCAGAAAGGGCTGAGTGACTGAACTGAAATGAACTGAACTCACTCCCCCACAGCACAACTGAACAACTGAGCCTAAATAAGTGACCACCTTTGCCCCCTTGTGGCAGGGCCTAAATTAGACAATGAAGAGACTTGCAAAGAGAAGAAGCCAAGATAAAGTAGAGGGAACCGCTCTGGAAGTGACAGGTGCAACAGATTAAAACCCTGTAGTTAGCATTGACTAAACATTGGAAGGGGCCTAAAGTCGTTCAGAAGAAGTATAAACTGGAATGAGGAACTATCTGAAACTGAACTGATCCCACACTACCTTCAGCACCTCCAGACCAATTCCTTGATATATTTTTACAAATATCATTTTATCATTTTTTCTTTTAATTTCTTTATCACTCTTTTAATTTTCATGTTTATAACCTCCTATTACCTTGCAACAAAAGACTTATTTTTAAAGCAAGTTTCATATATATATATAAATAATGATTTGTACTTGATTTTGTTTTGTGTTTTTAATATTGTATTTTTGAAGTTCTAACCTCAACTTTTCCAACAAAGTTCCATCTAGTCAATGCTATGGTTTTTCCAGTAGTCATGTGTGGATGTGAGAGTTGGACTGTGAAGAAAGCTGAGCACCGAAGAATTGATGCTTTTGAACTGTGGTGTTGGAGAAGACTCTTGAGAGTCCCTTGGACTGCAAGGAGATCCAACCAGTCCATTCTGAAGATCAGCCCTGGGATTTCTTTGGAAGGAATGATGCTAAAGCTGAAACTCCAGTACTTTGGCCACCTCATGCAAAGAGTTGCCTCATTGGAAAAGACTCTGATGCTGGGAGGGATTTGGGGGCAGGAGGAGAAGGGGACGACAGAGGATGAGATGGCTGGATGGCACCACTGACTCGATGGACGCAAGTCTGAGTGAACTCCGGGAGTTGGTGATGGACAGGGAGGCCTGGCGTGCTGTAATTCATGGGGTTGCAAAGAGTCGGACACGACTGAGCGACTGAACTGAACTGAACTGAACTGAGAGGCCTATCCAGCCAGGCAGTGAGGCTCAAGCGGACTGATTGAAGTACCTATCCCCTCCTCGTGCAGTGGCTCTGATCCAGTCACCTTCCGTGGCACCAGTGGTTCCCTGGCAGACACACACCACCTACCAGATAGTGGTGCCCCAGCCCCATCAGCCCCCAGCTGCACTGTGTCTCTTGACTTGACCTCCTTCCAGACACAGAAATAGACCAGCACCCAGCAGGCCAGCAGACACAGGGTTACCTCCCAGTTGAGAGCACCTGGCAGCTACAGCCCTTCGGAGAGCTGCAAGACCTTGTTCCTGGAGAGGGAAAGCCCGTGAGAGTTGTGCCAGCAGAGGCCATGTGACTAGGGGATTGATTCCTGGAGCCCATTGCCCTTCCGGCAGCCCTTATGTGAGGCTGTTCTCACCGCTGCTTCTGGCGGCCTGGGGTAAGCCCCTAGCCTGGATTCCATGCCATCTGCGTGCCTGCAGCATCAACAGGCCCAGCCCCATGCCATCTCCAGTGAGTCCAACAGCAGTCCTTGCTTCCATTCCCAGGCGGCCAAGCACAGTCTACTCTGCATCCCTAGTCTCAGGACTCCAGGACCGGGTCCCCGTACACTGCCATGCAAAGGCATCTGTGCATGAACAAAGCACACAGAGATCCCAGTGTGCATGCCTCTGACACGTGCTCTTTCGCACATACACATACACACACACACACACACACACACCCGTGTGCATGACCCTGTGCACAAACACACTTACACTCCCACGTACATGCACCTGACCACATGCTCTCTCACACACAGGTACACACACGTGCTAGCACCTGTGCACAGGCACTCTCTGTCTTTCTCGGGCACACATACACAGACATGGACAGGCAGATGCCCATGTGCTGTACCTACCTGGAGACACACGAATGCACATGGGAGCTATGTGTGGGACACCAGAGGGACAGACCAGGTGTGACACAGTGGGGGCCCGACTACCTCCTGGAAGTGGATGACAAGGACCTGTGCTCAGCAAAATGGTCACCTGTCAGTGTGGCCGGGTTGGCAGTGGCACAGTCTTGGAGGTGCACAGGGACAGGGCCTCATCTGGGGTTTGCAGGCTTGGAATAGAATCAGTCGTGTCACTGAGGAGTGTGGCACTGTCTGTTTGAGCATGCACACTGAGGAGCTGGACCCCACACCAGAGGCCTCACCACTAAGCCGTTCACCAGGTTTCCGGGCCATGAGTGTGTGTCCGCACAGGCGGAAGGGGGCGACACGGCACACTAAGGCATGAAATTTCAGCAGGGGGCGCCCGTTGCCAAAGAGCCTGCAGTCATCGCGAGAACTAATGGTCAGTGGGAACCCATCGAGAGGCAGGACCAGAGTGAGTGTGCGCAGGCGCTCTGCCTATGCTGAGCTGCAGGTCGCAGTACACGCCTGGTTTCTGTAAGGAGGGTTCAGTCTTTCGCGCTGCCGAGGGAGGGGGAGAGGGTTCAAGATGGAGTCCGATGCACATGGTGGAGGAGCCACCAGGGCAGCCAAAGAAGACCCAGGTGCCGTGGAATTTGCAGCAGGCACAGCACATGGTAGCCACAGAGTGCCCGGTGGTGCTGGTGGCCAGGATGACCCTGGTGACGCAGCTTGCCCTGGTGACGTCGTCGGTCACGGGGTTCATGGAGGCGCTGGTGACCTGGCTGGTCCCAGAGGCCCCAGCGCTGCAGGAGAGCCAGGTGGCGCAGCTGGTGCCATTCTGCAGATCTCGGGGCCACCTCACGCTCCAGGGCCTAGTGGAGATGCTGCACCTGGAGCCGCAGTTCTGAGTAACCGAGACCTCCGGTTGTATCCTATTCCAGGAACCCTGGTGGGCCAGGGGGCCGCGGGGGCTGGGTTGTGGGAGAGGGGTGGTTTGGGAGGTTGCAAGTGGTGCTAAAGTGTAGGAGGAGGGTACTCTCGGGGGCTGGAGGATATGGGTCACGGGGGGGTCAGGCTGCCAAGGGAAGATAGTGAGGAAAAGCAACCTGAAGGGAACCAGAGAGTCGTGCGGTGATATCTAGGGTGTCTGGTGGTGGCCTTGGGGTAGAAGGCATTTCCGTGACTAGGGAGCCTGTCGTAAAGGCAAAATGAGTAGTGTCGATGGTGGTGAGGGAAAGCAACCTGAAGGGAACCAGAGGGTCGTGGGGTGATATCCAGGGTGTACTCAGAGTATAGGCTGAGAGGTCCGGACTTTCTAGTCGGCCTCCTGTGGGAGAAGGCGTGTCTCAGTGAGCAGGGATCCTGACGTACAGGCAAAATGAGAAATGCGGATGATGCCTTAACCATATGTCCACCAGCAGCCTCACTGTGCCTTTCTCATCACACGCGGAAGCTGACATCGCCCGCCACTTCCTGACTCCACGTACTCAACTGCAAGGGCCGATTCGGAAGGAGCTCGATGTTAATGGCCACATGCTGGTTCTGTGAGTTCTAAAAGGGGCCAAGGCCGGGGAGGGGGTGGTGGGTGGTGGGTGGTGGGCAAGGCCAGTCTGGGCCCAGGAGGAGCCATAATGGACGGTTAAGCCTAAAGGAAAAATGTGGTGCTCTGGGCTTGTGGGTGTGCGGGAACAGAGGGAGGACATGTTCCTCTTCCTCCTTCTCGGCGGAAAGTTGAATTTATTTTCCCTCCCTTTTAGCCGATTGACTGCTGAAGACCCTGGCCTGCTCCAGAGCTCCATCGTTTTCTGTCTGGAGCAGCTTTCCCTGGTGATGCGGTCCTTGCAGCACTTTGGGGCCCCCGTTTCTCAGCACAAAAGAGGGGTTTAAACCTAGCCTATGTGCCCTAGCTTCAAGTGTCCTTCCCCAGGGGATTGCTTTCTGCAGTACTTTGATTGGGCTTCATCTTATGTCTGTGCTGATTTTGGCGGCTCAGTGTCTACATAGTTTGTTTGGTGATTGTTAACTGCAAAAAATAAAACTGAGCTATTGTGCTGTCTCTGACTTTATTCTTTAGCTTCTGCACTTCCTGATACTGCATTTGTCTTTCAGTTGGAGGGGAGGTTCTGAGATCCAGATATTCAAGGAGTACAACGTAATTGAAGACAATGTAAGAAGTGGGAGAATAAGAAAGTTGTATACTCTCATTCAGTATTAATCTTGGAATATTTTACGATTTTATAGTTATATTAAATGTTAAGAGTTACCAGAGGGCTTCCCTGGTGGGTCAGATGGTAAAGCATCTGCCTGCAGTGTGCTAGACCGGGTTCAGTCTCTGTGTTGGGAATATCCTCTGGAGACGGTAATGGCAATCCACTCCCGTATTTTTGCCTGGAGAAATCCTGGACAGTGGAGCTTGCAGGCTACAATTCATGGGGTTGCAAGGAGTTGGACTCCACAGAACAAGTGCACTTTGCACTTTTCATATAACACCTGAATGATGTTGTTTTTCAGTCTATAATTCATGGCCAACTATTGGTGCCCCCATGGACTGTAATACCCCACACTCCTTTGTCCTCCACTATCTCCTGGAATTTGCTCAAATTCATGTCCATTGAGTGGGTTATGCTATCTAACCATCTCATCCTCTATCTCCCCCTTCACCTGTTGCCTTCAGTCTTCCCCAGAATCAGGATCTCTTCCAGTTAGTTGGCCCTTCACATCAGGTAGCCAAAGCATAGGACCTTCAGGATCAGCATGAGTCCGTCCAATGAATATTCAGGATTGATTTCCTTTAGGATTGACTGGTCTGTTCTCCTTGCAGTCCAAGTCCACTCCAGAGTATCCTTGGACCCTAAAACCTTGCTAAACTCACTAGTTAATTGTAATAGCTCTCTTATACGTCGAATAGGACTTTGCACATAGAAAATCATTTTGTCTGTAAATAACTACATATTTCTTTCTTTCTTTCCAATTGATGCATTTTATCTGATTTCTGTAAAATGAAAAGTTCCAACACTTTAACCACTTGATTTGAAGAGGTGACTGATTGGCAAAGCCCCTGATGCTGCGAACATTTGAAGGCAGGAAGAGAAGTGGACAATGGAGGATGAGATGGTTGGATGGCATCACCGAGTCAATGGACATGAACTTGAGCAAGTTGCAGGAGATGGTGAAGGACAGGGAAGCCTGCAGTGCTACAGTCCTTGGGTTTGTAAAGAGTCAGACATGACTGAATGAACAGCAACAGGCAAAGGGAAGATGCTGGTGGGTTGAGTGTTTCAGCCCCTCACCATCTGCTACCTTTGTCTAGTGAACCCCTTCTGTGGTGCATGCGGGCAAAGTCAAAGCTGCATTGTGGAATGCGCATTCTAGATGGGTCCAGGTTGGGCCAGCTAGTTACCCTTGTGCGTGGTGTGAGAGGCAATGAGATGGGAGTCTGGGTGCCCCTCGTGGGCGGTACAGAGACTCAGAGTAGAGTGCCTGTGTGTGGTGAGAGGCAGGTTGCAGCCCTGGGAGTTCGCTGCTTAAGGCAGCTGACCAGGAGCATCTTTTTTGCAGCCAGGCACTTGGTGGTGGTGGCGTTTTGTTGGCAGCCTAGAGTCAACTGTCCTGGGAGTGTACAGCACAGAGATCAACAAAGGCAGGGCCCCTTCTGTGTGTGGAGATCCCACTGTTAAAGCTCCACCAGTGCCACTGGAAGCCCGAGGGTGGGAGCCTCTTGAGTGACACCTGCACCTCTGCGCAGCCTCTGGGGACACATGGGAACCAGCCCCTCAGGTGGAGAAGTGGCCTGGAAATGGGTGAGAGGATCCTAGAGAGGCCCTGTCAACTCTTGGCCTTGAGATGAGAGGGGTGTTGTTGGCCCAGGAGAAGGAGGGTCCACACCACTGGCCAGGACAGCTGGGGAAGCCTGGGCCCGCCCGAGGGGAGTGCACCCCTGAGCAGAATTGGAGAGAAAGTAGAGTGACCATAGGTCACCACAGCTGATGTCACCTCCACAGGTCCTCTGATTCCAGGAACTTCCTTAGGACGCATGGCTTTGCCTTGCTTTAACCCTGTTATGTCAGGAAGTCTTCCTTTCCTGTTTCCATCTGTCCCTCAGCTGGGGACCTGTGAGGCCTTGGCTGTCACACCTGTCCGTATAGCTAAGGTGGGTTATCAGGCAGAAGAGATGTGGTTTCTATGCTTGGTTTAATCAATCGCTGTCTCCCTACCTAAAAGGCTCACGTGAGCATAGACAGGAAGCCAGTAACACTGGCCTGTGGACTGAGTGTCCGAGTCCTTCTTCCACCCTCACTTCCCATATTGAAGCCCTAAGCCCCAGGGGCTGGATTTTGGAGATGGGCCTTTGGGATGTACTAGGGTCTAGATGAGGTCCTGAGGGTGGTGCCTCCATGGTGGGCTCAGTGAGGACGCCCATCATTCCTGATCCCCCAACTTGGGGAAGACCCCTCTTCTTGGAGGTCCTACTCTTCCCTGCTGTGTGTGTTTGAGTTTTATTGTGGGGAGTTGGAGGGTGTAGGGGAGCAACATTAACCATTATCACCTTGAGGAGATGTTTAGGAGCATCGTTCAAGGCCTTGGGAGTAGAAAGCCATGGTCCTTCTCTCAGTGGCCTCTCTGTGGACACTTGGCTGTGTCCATTCCCCACCGTCTGGGCCCGCACAGGCCGGGCCTGTATGCGCATGCGCACTGGGGGGACCTGAAATGAGCTTGGTTTCATGAGGGAGCTGAGTCCCTCTGGCCTCACGGGGTCTCCCTAGTGGCACATGGGTAGCCAGTCACGCTAGGTTATAACAAGTCTGGTGTGAGGAGGCACCCTTAGGGGAGTCTCTGCAGGTGCACTGGGCATCCTTTCACAGAAGGGGAAGGACTTTGTGAGGGGCTCAGTCTCTCTTCAGCTCCTGTTGTTCTCTGGGAGGAACAGGTGGCGGCCATGGAGTCCTGTGACAGTGGTGCTGGCTTTGTGGGCAGTGGAGAGGGAATTGAAAGAATGCCACATTGTTTTGGAGCCCACAGATCCATGGGAGGCTGAAAGCAGGCTACAGATTAGGGTGCTATGTCTGGGGCGGCCCCCCAGACCCTGGGTGCATCAACTGTCCCAGTGCAAAGTCCAGAGGCTTTGGCCTTGCGTGGAGCCCCACGAGGCCTGGTGCTGAAGTTGTATCCTTTCCAAGGAGCCTGCAGGTTCACCGAGGCTGTAAGGCAGTGGTTGGTGGAGGAGCACAGTAAGATGACCCCTAGAAGCTTCAGAGGCTGGGGTGCAGGGGTGCCACTGGGATACAGAAGGGAAGTCGGCGACCAAGGGAGTCCAAAACTAGCAGCCCGTGAGCTGCGGCCATATGGCCAGAGAGACTTGTGGGTGGCCTGATGGTCTGTGGTGCACAGTTCCCCCAAGGTGATCTGGGGTAAAGCAGGCCTCAGCCAGACCTGGGGGCCAGAACCGGGATGTCCCCGTGAGCTGGCCCTTAACTAAATATGCCAGCACCCTCTCGGTGTCCTCCCTGTCCTACCTGGATGTGGACGTGGTCATCAGGTACCTGACCCAGGATGCTGACCTCGACCCCGAAGCTGTTGAGAGGGGGCTGGTGGCGACTGGCAGTGATCTGATGTTGTTATTGGACAAGAGGACTGGGGAAGAGGTGGTGCACCCATCTCTGCCTGTGCTGAGCCCAGCCTGTACACGTGTGGAGGCCTCAGTCTCTGGTGAGTCGGGGCTGAACCACTGCAGTTGTCACGCCAGATGTCCACTTTGGTGGACACACTGGGGAGTGCAAAGTGGGGAGTGCAGCACTTTGTGTCCCCTTCTTTTTGAATTCTCAGCTGGGAAACGGAGGTTGAGGCCACAGGAATGTCCTGTCCTAAGTGGTGAGCCCTTCCCTAGGCCAGGATTTTTGCACTATTTGCCACTTGATTGGGAGCCTAATTGTTGGCCCCTACTGGATATTGAACACCCTCTGACCTCTTGTTTTGATTGGTGCTTAAATACTGGTGGCCACAGATAGGAAAACTGAGCCATTTCTGTGTTTGAGTTTCTTTTCAGTGGCCAGATTTTCTTGCCTCTGTCCTTGAGTCTGAGGGGAGGTTCTGGGTCCAGATAGTCAAGCATCACAAAGCAACTGAAGGCAATTTAGGAAATGGAACATGTATAATATCATATAAGAAACGAATTGCCAGCCTAGGTTTGATGCAGGATACAGGATGCTTGAGGCTGGTGCACTGGGATGACCCAGAGAGATGGTATGGGGAGGGCGGTGGGAGGGGGGTTCTGGATTGGGAATACATGTACACCCGTGGCAGATTCATGTTGATGTATGGCAAAACCAATATAGTATTGTAAAGTAAAATAAAGTAATATATATAGATATATATATTTGGGTCCTGTTGTTCAGCATTGGCCACTGTCTACCTTTTGGAATACTTTGGTAGTTCTGAGTTGTAGGTGTACATTAAATGTATACAACAGTCGTATCAATGAGTAAGGATTTCCAGGTTTGGCATTAACTGTTTTCTAGGGTTTTCTCATCTAACATCTGAGCTTTACCTCTGTCTAAAACGTCTTCAAACATCACATTGAACTGATGCGTAAAAGGTGCATTATAATGTAATTGCTCAAGACTTAATTGTCCTCAGTTTTACCCCATTAGACATAATATCTCAGTGGGATTCTTGTAGTCTCTGTATGAATGGTTCTGTTTTTAGTATAGATTCTGGGAGGTATATCTACAATACAGAATTGCTCTTCAGAAAATGAGCTGCCCCCACCAGAATGCTATTTTCCTCACACTCCTTTTTACTACTAGATCTGTTTCCTGCCATAGTCAAGCAAACAAAACACCTCAATTTTCATGAGCAAAGAATCCAGTAACACTAGAGTAAAAACTTTGTGCTTTACTGGCCTTGTTTTACACCAAGAAAAGAAAAGTGCTGGAACAATTGGTTAAGTGTTCCCAGAATGAGGGGGGAGGCAGTTAGTGTAATCTTGAGAAAATATAATTAAAATCAAAAATCTTTTGCAGGCACTACGTTAATGCACGTCACCTGCGTTATCATGTCTAATAGTCATGATACCTTTTGGAGTTGAGTAACTGAAGCTGAGTGGCTTGGTAACTTTCTTCAGTTCTCTCAGCTAGGATCTCAAATCCAGAGAGAGGCTGGATTTGAATCTATGCCCTTTTGATTCAAGCTTCTACGTTTTTAAACAATTAATTACATTTAATCGGAGGCTAATTATTTACAATATTGTAGTGGTTTTTGCCGTACATTGACAAGAATTAGCCGTGGGTGTGTATGTGTTCTGGAGAAGGCAATGGCACCCCACTCCAGTACTCTTGCCTGGAAAATCCCATGGACGGAGGAGCCTGGTAGGCTGCAGTCCATGAGGTTGCTAAGAGGTGGACACGACTGAGCGACTTCACTTTGCTTTTCACTTTTCATGCATTGGAGAAGGAAACAGCACCCCACTCCAGTATTCTTGCCTGGAGAATCCCAGGGACGGGGGAGCCTGGTGGGCTGCCGTCTGTGGGGTCGCACAGAGTCAGACAAGACTGAAGCGACTTAGCAGCAGCAGCAGTAGCAGCAGTACATGTGTTCCCCATCCTGAACACCCCTTCCACCTCCCTCCCCATCCCATCCCTCAGGGTCATCCCAGTGTGCTGACCCTGAGCACCATGTCTCATGCATCAAAACTGACTGGTGATCTATTTCACATATGGTAATATACATGTGTCAATGCTGTTCTCTAGATGTTCTTTACATCTGTGTCCCTTTTGCTGTCTCACATATAGAGTCATCGCTACCACCTTTCTAAATCCCATATATATGCATTAATATACTGTATTGGTGTTTTTCTTTCTGGCTTACTTCACTGTATGATAGGCTCCAGTTTCATCCACCTCATTAAAAGTGATTTAAATTCATTCTTTTTCAAAGCTGAGTAATATTCAATTGTGTATAGGTACCATGGCTTTGTTATCCATTCCTCTAAGGATGGACCTCTTGGGTGATTCCGTATCCTAGCTATTGTATACAGTGTTGTGATGAAGCTTGGGGTACACGAGTCTCTTTCAATTCTGATTTCCTCGGAGTGTATGCCCAGCAGTGGGATAGCTGGGTCATATGGATAAGGAAATGGCAACCCACTCCAGTACTCTTGCCTGCAAAATCCCATGAATCCCTATTAGACTACAGTCCATGGGATCGCAGAGTCAGACACAACTGAGCGACTTAAACAAACAAACAAACATGGCAGTTCTATTTCAAATTTTTTAACGAATCTCCACACTGTTCTCCACAGTGGCTGTACTAGTTTTCATTGCCACCAACAGTGTGAGAGCGTTCCCTTTTCTCCACACCCTCTCTCGCATGTCCCCCATTCTGACCGGCGTGAGGTGGTAGCTAATTGCAGCTTTGATTTGCATTTCTGTGATAATGAGTGATGTTGGGCATCTTTTTCATGTGTTGGTTAGCCATCTGTATGTCTTCTCTGGAGAAATGTCTGATTATTCCTTTGGTCCATTTTTTGATTGGGTCGTTCATTTTTCTGGCATTGAGCTACATGAGATGCTTGTGTACTATTGAGATTACTTCTTTGTCAGTTGCTTTGACTGCTATTATTTTCTCCCATTCTGGAGGCTGCCTTTCACCGTGCTTGTACTGTCCTTCATTGTGCAAAAGCTTTTAAGTTTAATTAGGTCCCATTTGTTTATTTTTGCTTTCATCTCCATTGCTCTGGGAGGTGGGTCATTGAGGATCCTGCTGGGATTTATGTGAGAGAGTGTTTTGCCTATGCTTTCTTCTAGTAGATTTATAGCTTCTGGTCTTACACTTATATGTTTAATCCATTTTGAGTTCATTTTTGTAAGTTGTGTTAGAAAGTGTCCTAGTTTCCTTCTTTTACAAGTGGTTGAGCAGTTTTCCCAGCACCATTTGGTAAAGAGATTGTCCTTTCTCCATTGTATATTCTTGCCTCCTTTGTCAAAGATAAGGTGTCCATAGGTGCGTGGATTTATCTCTAGGCTATCAATTCTGTTCCATTCATCTGTATTTCTGTCTTTGTGCCATTACCATACTGTCTTGATGCCTGAAGCTTTGTAGAATAGCCTGAAGTCAGGCATTCTTCTTTCCAGTTCCATTCTTCTTTCTAAAGATTGCTTTGGGTATTGGAGGGTTTTTGTATTACCATACAAATTGTGAAATTATTTGTTACAGTTCTCTGGAAAATACCATTGAAGCTTAAATTTGCTTGGCCACGGTACCACACCAGCCTCTGCACTGTGGCCACAGAGTGGAACTGTGCTTTCCCTGCTGGAGGCTTCAAGGAACATCTGTGTGAATAATGCAAACTTGGCACTGGGCAAGTGCAAGAACAGTGAAAGTGAAAGTGAAGTCGCTCAGGCATGTCCAACTCTTTGCGACCCCATGGACTGTAGCCTACCAGGCTCCTCTATCCATGGGATTTTTCAGGCAATAGTACTGGAGTGGATTGGCATTTCCTTCTCCAGGGGATCTTCCCCATCCAGGCATCGAACCCAGGTCTCCCGCACTGTAGACAGACGCTTTACCGTCTGAGCCACCAGGGAAGTCCAGTAGATGATGGCAGTTGAGGAGAAGACAGGGGGATGAGAAGCCCAGTACTGACTTTCCAGTGGCTTCCCTGTCCTGCGAAGTCCTTTTGTATCTTGAAACCTTTTTTGACCCCCTTTGAGGTGGACATTCCATAGTGTACGGGATCCCCAGCCACCCTGCACTTTCTCTTCTCTCGTTTCACAGACTTTAGTAGCTAAGAAATAAAAGTAGAACACAGTCTTTTGCCACCCCAGAAGTCATCTCCACAAAGGCAGAATAAAAACAGGTGTCTTACTGAGCTGGCATTGTACCAGAATCTGAGGCACGTCACGGGCAATCTGCTGAGAGATTCCAGAGACAGACAGAACTCTCAGCCTTCTGTATAGCCAGTAGATCTGACTCCTTACTTACTTGTCCTCATGTAAGAGGACTTCACACCACCAGGTCTCACTTTTGCTTCATCCTATGTATGCCCAGCAAGTGTGGTGACTCTTATGTATTAGTTAATTAATGTTTGGGATTGAGATTTGAGACCCACGCTATCTGCTGCCCCTTCCAAATTAATATTTGAAGACTTTAACCCCAGTATGGCTCTAATTGGGCCTCCCACACGGAGCAGTGGTAAAGAATCCACCTATCGACGCACAGGATGCATGAGACGGCAGTACACTCCCTGGCTCGGGAAGATGCCCTGGAGAAGGGCATAGCAACCCATTCCAGTTTTCTTGCCTGGAGAATCCCATGGATAGAGTCGCCTGGTGGGCTACAGTCTATGGGGTCGCAAAGAGTCAGACACGACAGATTGTGCACACACGCACACGCATGCACACACACGCAGCTCTATTTGCAGAGAGGGCTCTCAAGGACATGATTAATGTTACATGAAGTCCTATGAATGGATCCCTGCCCTAGAGAGGAACATACGAAGGAAAGTAAGAAAGAAAGACGAGTATCATATGATATGACTGATATGTGGAATCTAAAATGTGATACAAGAGATTTATTCACAAAGCAGAAACAAAAAGTTTGCAGGCATAGTAAACAAACTCATCATTACCAAAGGGGAAAGGCTGGGTAGGGATACATTTGCAGTTTGCGATTAGCACTTACAGACTGCTGTATATGAAATAGAAAAACAATTAGTGTCTATTCTAGAGTGCCTAAAGCTATATTCAGTACCTTATAATTTACTATAATGGAGAATAATATGAAAAAATATATATAACTGGATTACTTTGGTGTACACCAAAAAAGAGCACAACATTGTGAATCAAATATACTTCAAATTTCTACCAAAAGAATGAGGCCCTGGTCTCACAACCATTCATCTGACTGTGCACACTTGCACATGCACACATAAACAAACACTTCCGTGTTCTTATAAGAGGACACCTGAGAGCACATGCATTCTCTCTCTCCCTCTCACCGCACCCCCACCTTTCTTATCTGTCTCCACATGTGCACTGAGGAAAGGCCACAAGGCAATATAGATGGTGGCCGTCTACAGCCCAGAGAAAGGGTCCTCACTGGAAGCCAAATTTACTGGCTCCCTGATTGTGAAGTTGTAGCCTCCAGAACTGTGAGAAAATAACTTTCTGTCCTTTAGTCCACCCAGTGTGGATCAGGGGAGTGATTCAGCATTTTGTTACAGCATCTAAAGCATACTAATCCAGTTGGTTTATACTAGTGAAAAATTAGCCTCTCATCTTTATGACAGGAGCCAGTTTCACAATTGGGAGCCAGGTGCCCACTGAAGTTAGGTGTCTCCCCTCCAGTGGAAACTGGGAGAAAGAGAGTGCTCTCTTGATTGATGTTTACATTCTGAAAAGATGTTTGCTAGGTCCTTGAAAAAGATATTTCTGGGTTGTAAAGCTGAACAGGAGGCTTTTATAGCCTTTAAAAGTATAGTCATACTTTCAGGGACTTTCCTGGCCGTCCAGTGGTTAGGCTTCTGTGCTTCAGCTGCAGAGCGTACTGTTTTGATCCCTGTCCAGGGAAGCAGGATCCTGCATGCAGATCATGGTGCAGTGTGTGCATGCATGCTCAGTCAGTCAGTCGCATCCGACTCTCTGTGACCCTCCGGATTGTAGCCCACCAGACTCCTTTATCCTTAGGATTCTCCAGGCAAAAATACTGGAGTGGGTTGCCATTCCTTGCTTCATGCTGCAGACGGAACATGAAAAAGAAAATGAAATTATATGCATAGTTTCGAAGGGAGACACAGGAAGGACTTACACGTTTCAAAACAAATGATTTAAGGAAAGGAGGGGCCACCTCTCCCCTTATTTTCAACAGGGAATATTGAGCCTCTTAGTTTTAATTTGTGTGCATTCTTACAGTAGCTCTTTCTACAATGGGGTGCATCCTGCAAACTTGCTAAACTCCATCATTAGACTAGTCATTGTTTTCGAGACTCCATCAGATTTTCTGTATGTGTGTACATGTCTGCAAATAAAGGCAGTTTTTCTTCTTTCTCTCCAGTCTGGATGCGCACATTACATCTTATTGCTCCATTTCTCTCATTCTGGGTTGGACTCTCCCAGTTTTCTGAATGCCTGGTTAATTTAGATTGGCTGTCAGGCATTATGATTTCACCCAGGGTTTTCGGTATTTTTGAATTCTGAAATATATGCATAAGCTTTGATCTGGGATGCTGTGAAGTGACTTTGAAATAGTTGGAAGCTTTTGATATTTGCTTTGAAGATTTGCTAGGTAGGGCCAGAGCACCTTTCAGTGTCAGTTCAGTCTCCCAGTCGTGTCCGACTCTTTATGGCCCCATGGACTACAGCACAGCAGGCCTCCCTGTCTGTCACCAACTCCCAGAGTTTACTCAAACTCATGCCCATTGAATTGGTGATGCCATCCAACCATCTCGTCGTCGGTTGTCCCCTTTTCCTCCTGCCTTCAGTCTTTCCCTGCATCAGGGTCTTTTCAAATGAGTCAGTTCTCCACATCAGGTGGCCAAAGTATTGGAGTTTCAGCTTCAACATCAGTCCATCCCATGAATATTCAAGACTCATTTCCTTTAGGATGGACTGCTTGGATCTCTTCGCAGTCCAAGGGACTCTCAAGAGTCTTCTCCAACACCACAGTTCAAAAGCATCAATTCTTTGGCGCTCAGCTTTCCTTGTAGTCCAACTCTCACATCCGTCCTTTCGGTGTAGGATTCATATTTTCCCCACACTACTCAGCCGAGAGTGCTGTGAGCGCTGTGCCCCAGGCCTCCTGAAATTATGAGGTTTGTCACTGTGACCGGTGGGCACAGTCACCAGTCCCTGTCCAGCTTGGGTGCTGGGCCGAGTCACCATTTATCCTCTCCAGTGTCCCTTTCCTTGACCTTGAGTACTTTCCTCACCATCCTGTGGAGGTCAGTGGTGTGGCAGACTCCAGGGGAACCCTCTGTCCATATCAGACTTCTCTCCAACTGTCTGTCCTTTCTCTCCCATCTTCTGCCCACCAAATCTAGGGCCTTCGAATTTCAGTGCCATCTCCTAAACACCAGGTATTCATAGGGCTCCACCAGGAAACTCTCTCTCCAGACAGTCAGCTGAGTACAATTGCTGGGCTAACTTGTGTACATACCTGTGATTTACTTTTTACATAACTGTAGGTTTTATAATTCTTCATCTCCTACACCTACTTTCCCCACACCCCACCCTTCCACAGCCACTCATTTGTTCTGTCACTATGATTCTGCTTTCATTTTTCGTTTTTTTTTTTTTTTTTTTTTTTTAGATTCCACATATAAGAGAGAGCATGCAGTATTTGTCTTCCTCTGTCTGGCTTATTTTGCTCAGCAAAATACCCTCTAGATTCATTCATGTTGTCATAATGGCAAGATTTCATTTTTTATGGCTGAGATATACATGTACCGAAGATGAGACGGTTGGATGCAATCACTGAGTCAATGGACAGGAGGTTGAGTAAACTCTAGGAGTTGGTGATGGACAGGGAGGCCTGGTGTGCTGCAGTCCATGGGGTCGCAAAGAGTCGGACATGACTGAGTGAGTGAACTAAACTGAACTGATACACGCACCACATTTTGTTTGTTCATTCGTCTGTTAGTGGATCCTTCTGTTGCTTCCACTTCTGGCTACTGTAAATAGCACTGCAACAAACATTGGACTTCATATACCTTTTCCCATTAGTGCTTTTGTTTTCTTTGAATAAATCCTCAGATGTGAGATTGCTGGATCATATGGCCATTCGATTTTTAACGTTTTGAGAAACCTCGATACTGTTTTCCATAGTGATTGCATCACTTTACATTCCCACCAGCAACGTACAAGGCTTCCCTTTCTCCACATCCACACCAACACTTGTTATTTGTTGTCCGCCTGGTGACAGCCACTCTGAAAGACTTTGATGATATCACATTGGGGTTTTGATTTGCACTCCCATAGGTATTTGCTCTGGACCTCGGCTTTGTGGTCTGGGAACGTTAGTAAGAGTACCTACCTGGCAGGCTTGTCATGAGAACTGACTGGTGAGCATGAATAAAGTGGGTATAATTAGGATACATGCGAAGTAAGTATCATGCAAATGTTGGCCACCATTCTTTCTTTGTCTCTTCTTTATTTTTTTTAATTATGAAAGCATGAAAAGATTTTTAGAGGGGACTTGGAAAACAGAGAACGAATGTTCATATAGTTCTGCGAAATATATCACGATTAATTTTCAGTAGAGAAATAAGGAATTTTATTTGGAGTTTCAATATCAAACTCTCAAAAATTAATGGAATGAATATACACTAAAGTAGAAGGATATAGTAGACCTGAAATGCGCCATGAACCAATTCAACGTAATTTAGATGTATCTAATCTTCACACAACAGTAGGATACAAATTCTATTTAAGTACCCACAGGCTATAAACTAGGAGACACTGGAACATACACAGGGACATAAGAACATGAAAGTGAAAGTGTTAGTTGCTCAGTTGTGTCCAACTCTTTGTGACCCCCTGGACTGTAGCCTA
Source organism: Budorcas taxicolor (assembly GCF_023091745.1). Classification (NCBI taxonomy): domain Eukaryota; kingdom Metazoa; phylum Chordata; class Mammalia; order Artiodactyla; family Bovidae; genus Budorcas; species Budorcas taxicolor. The sequence continues at coordinate 63,347,331 of NC_068935.1, read as the reverse complement.
ACAGGCTCTTCTGTCATGGACATCTCCAGGCAAGAATACTGGAGTGGTTTGCCATTTCCTTCTCCAGGGGATCTTCCTGAACCAGGGATTGTATCTCCTGCAATTCAGGCAGATTCTTTACTGTCAGGGAGGTACCAGGGAAACCCATAGGAACATAAAACCAGGTGCAAAAGTTCAAACAGAGTCTGCTGCAATATCACAGGAATTGTTAGAAAGCAATATCAAAACAGATTTGAAAATAACCCACATAATTTCAAATGCAATGTGACATTTACCAAGAGAGATCTTTGACTTAGGCATTGAAAGCCTTAATAGTTGGCCACGATTCTTTACTGTGTTGCTGCTATTGTAGTCATCACTATGTGTACCAGTTACTGTGGCTGCGTAAGAGTTTACCCTGAAGAGGTGGTGGCTTAAAACCTGCACAAGTTGTGTGCATAGAGTCTGTGGGTCGGGAATTAGAACAGGCCACAGTGGGGGACTGTTTTCTCTGCTCCGTGATGTCTGAGGCCTCGGCTGGGAAGGCTGAGACAGGTGGTCACGGAATCCTCTGAGAGCACACTCACTGATGTGTCTACCATCTGGGATGCACACAAGGCAGGCTCTGAGGACCAGAGCATTTTAGGGGAGCTTGGCTTCCTCTCAGTGCGGTGACCTCTGGGGATATTGTCTTCCCAGAGGCAGCTCAGGGATCCCACCATCCTGGGACCCGTCCAGAAGCAGCACTGTCATCTGCCACTCGGCCTTGGTCATCATACAGCATCACTTTCTGCCACATTCCATCAGAACAACCAGTCCAATGCAGCCTAATCATGTATGGATGTGAGAGTTGGACTATAAAGAAAGCTGAACTCCCTGATTGTGAAGTTGTAGCCTCCAGAACTGTGAGAAAATAACTTTCTGTCCTTTAGTCCACCCAGTGTGGATCAGGGGAGTGATTCAGCATTTTGTTACAGCATCTAAAGCATACTAATCCAGTTGGTTTATACTAGTGAAAAATTAGCCTCTCATCTTTATGACAGGAGCCAGTTTCACAATTGGGAGCCAGGTGCCCACTGAAGTTAGGTGTCTCCCCTCCAATGGAAACTGGGAGAAAGAGAGTGCTCTCTTGATTGATGTTTACATTCCGAAAAGATGTTTGCTAGGTCCTTGAAAAAGATATTTCTGGGTTGTAAAGCTGAACAGGAGGCTTTTATAGCCTTTAAAAGTATAGTCATACTTTCAGGGACTTTCCTGGCCGTCCAGTGGTTAGGCTTCTGTGCTTCAGCTGCAGGGCGTACTGTTTTGATCCCTGTCCAGGGAAGCAAGATCCTGCATGCAGATCATGGTGCAGTGTGTGCGTGCGTGCTCAGTCAGTCAGTCGTATCCGACTCTCTGTGATCCTCTGGACTGTAGCCCACCAGACTCCTCTATCCATGGGATTTTCCAGGCAAACATACCTGAGTGGGTTGCCATTTCCTCTTTCATGCTGCAGACAAAACATAAAAAAAGAAAATGAAATTATATGCATAGTTTCAAAGGGATACACAGAGACAACTTACACGTTTCTAAAGCAAATGATTTAAGGAAAGGAGGGGCCACCTCTCCCCTTATTTTCAACAGGGAATATTGAGCCTCTTAGTTTTAATTTGTGTGCATTCTTACAGTAGCTCTTTCTACAATGGGGTGCATCCTGCAAACTTGCTAAACTCCATCATTAGACTAGTCATTCTTTTAAGACTCCATCAGATTTTCTGTATGTGTGTACATGTCTGCAAATAAAGGCAATTTTTCTTTTTCTCTCCAATCTGGATGCATCTTATTGCTCCATTTCTCTCATTCTGGGTTGGACTCTCCCAGTTTTCTGAATGCCTGGTTAATTTAGATTGGCTATCAGGCATTATGATTTCACACTGGGTTCTGGGTAGTCTTTATATTCTGATCTGGGATGCTATGAAGTAACTTTGAAATAGTTGGAAGCTTTTGATATTTGCTCTGAAGATTTGCTATGTGGGACCAGAGCACCTTTCAGTGTCAGTTCAGTCGCTCAGTCATGTCCGAGTCTTTGTGACCCCATGGACTACAGCACAGCAGGCCTCCATGTCTGTCACCAACTCCCAGAGCTTCCTCAAACTCATGCCCATTGAATCAATGATGCCATCCAACCATCTCATCCTCGGTTGTTCCCTTCTCCTCCTGCCTTCAATCTTTCCCAGCATCAGGGTCTCTTCAAATGAGTCAGTTCTTCGCATCAGGTGGCCAAAGTATTGGAGTTTCAGCTTCAACATCAGTCTATCCCATGAATATTCAAGACTCATTTCCTTTAGGATGGACTGCTTGGATCTCTTCGCAGTCCAAGGGACTCTCAAGAGTCTTCCCCAACACCACAGTTCAAAAGCACCAATTCTTTGGCGCTCAGCTTTCCTTATAGTCCAACTCTCACATCCGTCCTTTCGGTGTAGGATTCATATTTTCCCCACACTACTCAGCCGAGAGTGCTGTGAGCTCTGTGCCCCAGGCCTCCTGAAATTATGAGGTTTGTCACTGTGACCGGTGGGGACAGTCACCAGTCCCTGTCCAGCTTGGGTGCTGGGCAGAGTTACCGTTTATCCTCTCTAGTGGCCCTTTCCTTGACCTTGAGTACTTTCCTCACCGTCCTGTGGAGGTCAGTGGTCTGTGGCAGACTCCAGGGGGACCCTCGGTCTATATGCAGGCTTCTCTCCCACTGTCTGTCCCTTCTCTCCCATCTTCTGCCCACCAACTCTAGGGCCTTCCAATTTCAGTGCCATCTCCTAAGTGCCAGGTATTCATTGGGTTCCACGAGGAAACTCTCTCCAGACAGTCAGCTGGGTACAATTGCTGAGCTAACCTGTAAACATACCTGTGACTTACTTTTTACGTAACTGGAGATTTTATAGTTCTTCATCTTTTACACCTATTTTCCCCACACTCAACCCTTCTGCAAGCCACTCATTTGTTCTATTTCTATGATTCTGCTTTCCTTTTTTTTTTTTTTTTAGATTCCACATATAAGAGATATCAAGCGGTATTTGTCTTCCTCTGTCTGGCTTCTTTGGCTCAGCAAAATACCCTCTACATTCATTCATGTTGTCAAAATGGCAAGATTTCATTTTTTATGGCTGAGATATACATGTACCAAGGATGAGATGGTTGGATGGCATCACTGACTCAATGGACACGAGTTTGAATAAACTCCAGGAGTTGGTGATGGACAGGGAGGCCTGGTGTGCTACAGTCCATGGAGTCACAAAGAGTCGGACATGACAGAGCGAGTGAACTAAACTGAACTACTACACACACCACATTTTGTTGGTTCATTCATCTGATACTGGATCCTTCTGTTGCTTCCACTTCTGGCTACTGTAAATAGCACTGCAACAAGCATTGGAGTTCATATATCTTTTCACATTAGTGCTTTTGTTTTCTTTGAATAAATCCTCAGATGTGAGATTGCTGGATCATATGGCCATTTGATTTTTAACGTTTTGAGAAACCTCTATACTGTTTTCCATAGTGATTGCATCACTTCACTTTCCCACCAGCAACGTACAAGGCTTCCCTTTCTCCACATCCACACCAACACTTGTTATTTGTTGTCTGCCTGGTGACAGCCACTCTGAAAAACTCTGATGATATCACATTGAGTTTTTGATTTGTACTCTCCTTGGTAATAGCTCTGGACCTTGGCTTTGTAGTCTGGGAATTCAAGTTAGTAAGAATACCTACCTGGGCGGGTTGTCATGAGAACTGACTGGTGAGCGTGAATTAAGTAGATATAATTAGAATACATACAAAGTTAGTGTCACGTAAATGTTGGCCACCATTTTTTTTCTTTGTTACTTCATTATTTTTTTAATTATGAAAGCATGATAATATTTTTACAGGAGACTTGGAAAATACAGAACAAATGTATATACAGTTCTGCTATATATTGCAATTAATTTTCAGTACAGAAATAAAGATTTTTAGTTGGAGTTTCAATATCAAAGTCTCAAAAATTAATGGAATGAATATACACTAAAGTAGAAGGATATAGTAGACCTGAAATGCACCATGAACCAATTCAATGTAATTTAGATGTATCTAATTTTCACACAACAGTAGGATACAAATTCTATTTAAGTACCCACAGGCTATAAACTAGGAGACTGGAACATACACAGGAACATAAAAACATGAAAGTGAAAGTGTTAGTTGCTCAGTTGTGTCCAACTCTTTGTGACCCCACGGACTGTAGCCTAACAGGCTCCTCTGTCATGGACATCTCCAGGCAAAAATACTGGAGTGGTTTTCTATTTCCTTCTCCAGGGGATCTTCCTGAACCAGGGATCAAACCTGAGTCTCCTGCAATTCAGGCAGATTCTTTACTGTCAGGGAGGCACCAGGGAAACCACCAGGGAAGCCCATAGGAACATCAAACCAGGGGCAAAAGTTCAACAGACTCTGCTGTAATATCACTGAATTGTTAGAAACCAATATCAAAAGAGATTTGAAAATAGCCCACATATTTTCAAATGCAATGTGGCATTTGCCAAGAGAGATCTTTGACTTAGCCATTGAAAGCCTCAATAGTTGGCCACCATTCTTTACTGTGTTGCTGCTATTGTAGTCATCACTATGTGTACCAGTTACTGTGGCTGCATAAGAGTTTACCCTGAAGAAGTGGTGGCTTAAAACCTGCACAAGTTGTGTGCATAGGGTCTGTGGGTCTGGAATTAGGACAGGCCACAGGGGGGACTGTTTTCTCTGCTCCGTGATGTCTGAGGCCTTGGCTGGGAAGCCTGAGGCAGGTGGTCATGGAATCCTTTGAGGGCACCCTCACTCACATGTTTGCCATCTGGGATGCACGGAAGGCTGGGCTCTGAGGACCAGAGCACTTTAGAGGAGCTTGACTTCCTCCCAGTGCGGTGGCCTCAGGGGATACTGTCTTCCCAGAGACAGCTCAGGGATCCCACTGCCCTGGAACCACTCCAGAAGAAGCACTGCCATCTGCCACTCGGCCTTGGATGTCATACAGCATCACTTTCTGCCACGCTCCATCAGAACAACCAGTCCCAATCCAGCTTAGATTCAATTGTCGGGGACACAGACCCCACCTTTGTCTGTAGAGAAGGCTGAAAAGCCCATCTCAGCAGAGCACCTGGGCCTGATGGCCATCATGTCCATTGGCCGGAAAGGCTCCCAGCTACACAGTTATGATGGTTGTCATGTTTATTTGTGGAGAAAGGCGGGTGAACCATTCACTTCACTTGCACAGGGAACGTCTTTTATGAAGGTAGCGGGTAGCTCTGTGGTTTGAGAAAGGTATTGACTAGCCCTGATCAGCCCAGGAGTTTGAGGCACCACCCCCTGCCCCTTCTCCTGTCTTCTTCAACACGTGCATTTTCTGCCACTGGGTGAAAGAAGCACCTCATGGCCGATTTTCGTGTCTTGAGGAGAAAACATCTCTCCCCCAGAAGCAGAAGGTGGGAGCGTCGTCTCTTGCTTCATGATATTCCTCATCTAGAAAATGGGGACTATTCCAGCTTCTCCATCACAGTATATTTGGAACATTGAATCATTACATAAACTCATTCAAATCAGTGCCTGCCCAGCACAAAACAAACCACTCCATTACTTGTGATGAGGTAAAAATTCACGGGGCACTCAGAGTTTGAGATGGTCTAGAAAGACATATAGAATTCATGGAAAATTAAATGTTCATGCAGACAATGCTTAAAATTCTCCAAGCCAGGCTTTAGCAATACGTGAACCGTGAACTTCCAGATGTTCAAGCTGGTTTTTGAAACGGCAGTGGAACCAGAGATCAAATTGCCAACATCTGCTGGATCATTGAAAAGTCAAGAGAATTCTAGAAAAGCATCTCTTTCTGCTTTACTGACTATGCCAAAGCCTTTGTGTGGATCACAATAAACTGTGGAAACTTCTGAAAGAGATGGAAGTACCAGACCACCTGACATGCCTCTTGAGAAACCTGTATGCAGGTCAGGAAGCAACATTTAGAACTGGACATGGAGCAACAGACTGGTTCCAAAAAGGAAAAGGAGTATGTCAAGAATGTATATTGTCACCCTGCTTATTAACTTACATGCAGAGTACATCATGAGAAATGCTAGGCTGGAAGAAGCACAAGCTGGAATCAAGATTGCTGGGAGAAATATCAATAACCTCAGACATGCAGATGACACCACCCTTATGGCAGAAATTGAAGAAGAACTAAAAAGCCTCTTGATGAAAGAGAGAGGAGAGTGAAAAAGTAGGCTTAAAGTTCTACATTCAGAAAACAAAGATCATGGCATCTGGTCCCATCACTTCAAGGCAAATAGATGGGGAAACATTGGAAACAATGACTGACTTTATTCTTTGTGCTCTAAGATCACTGCAGATAGTAATTGCAGCCATGAAATAAAAAGACACTTACTATTTGGAAGGAAAAATATCACCAACCTGCTGCTGCTACTGCTGCTAAGTCACTTCAGTCATGTCTGACTCTGTGCGACCCCATAGATGGTAGCCCACCAGGCTCCCCCATCCCTGGGATTCTCCAGGCAAGAACACTGGAGTGGGCTGCCATTTCCTTCTCCAATGCATCAAAGTGAAAAGTGAAAGTGAAGTCGCTCAGTCATGTCCGACTCTTAGTGACCCCATGGGACTGCATCCTACCAGGCTCCTCCACCCACGGGATTTTCCAGACAAAAGTACTGGAGTGGGTTGCCATTGCCTTCTCCGATGACCAACCTAGACAACATATTAAATAACAGAGACATTGTCTACAAAGGTCCGTCTAGCCAAGGCTATGGTTTTTCCAGTGGTCATGTATGGATATGAGAGTTGGACTATAAAGAAAACTGAGCACTAAAAATTGATGCTTTTAAACTGTGGCGTTGAAGAAGACTCTTGAGAATCCCTTGGATTGCAAGGAGATCCAACCAGTCCATACTAAAGAGATCAGTCCTGGGTGTTCTTTGGAAGGACTGATGTTGAAGCTGAAACTACAGTACTTTGGCCACCTGATGTGAAGAGCTGACTCATTTGAAAAGACCCTGATGGTGGGAAAGACTGAGGGCAGGGAGAGAAGGGGACAACAGAGGATGAGATGGTTGGATGGCATCACCGACTCAATGGACAGGGGTTTGGGTGGACTCTAGTAGTTCGTGATGGACAGGGAGGCCTGGTGTGCTGCGGTTCATGGGGTCGCAAAGAGTCAAGCATGACTGAGCTACTGAACTGAACTGAACTGAAGACAGGCTGTCCCACCTTTCCACCCATGGCCTGGCACACGAGAGTCACTCAGGGACAAGTGGCTGAATGAGCAGATGGGTGTGAGGACAGCAGAAATCTGGCGCTGAGCTGGGCATCTGATCACATCTGTCCTGTGGACAGTCCCTTCCCACCTGAAGGCACAGAGAAGACAAGCCACCTTTGTCTTGTTGTGACCAAGCAGAAACTGCTGTTACTGAGACAAGAGCCTTCTCCAGCCCAGGAGGTCCTTAGGGCCCCTTTCATGTCCTTGTTCCTCAGACAGTAAATGAAGGGGCTGAACATGGGAGGTATCACCGCATACAACACCGTGGCCACTGAGTCCTTGGCTGTGTAGGAGGAAGAGGAGAGCAGGTACACCCCAAACAGGGTCCCATAGAATAATGACACCACAGCAAAGTGGGGACTGAAAGTGGAAAAGGCTTTCAGCTTGTCCTGGGAAGACCAAAGTCTCAGGATGGCTGAGAAATTGTGCATGCAGGAGGCACAGATACAGACAAACGAGTGACAAAAAGAAAGCTCCCCATGGTATAAACCACCAACTCACTGAGCAGGAGAGCTTTAGCAATGCATAGAGTTCAGAGAAGATGTGGTGAATTTGCATAGAGTTCACAGAAGATGTGGTGAATTCTGACACTTGTGCAGAATGACAGTGTGCTCATTAGGACAGTGTGGATCAAGGGATAGATGTTTGTGACTATCAGAACCAAAGGCACCGATGTGATACAGTATTGGGGTCTCATGGTTGTGGCATAGTAGAGAGGGTGACATATGGCTACAAATATGTCATAAGCCATCACTGCCAAGAGGACAATGTCCAGCTCTGGAAACAAAATTAGGAAATACATCTATGTGAGGCATGCCACGTAGAGGATGGCTTGGCTTTGGGTTTGGATGTTTAGCAGCATCTTTGGTACAGTGATGGAGGTGAAGCAGATGTCCACACTGGACAGGGTGTCTATAAAGAAGTACATGGGGGTGTGGAAGTAGGAGGTTGAGCCGATGGCCAGAATGATGAGTACGTTCCCCACCACAGCGACCAGGTCCATGGACAGGAACAGACAGAAGAGGAGGGGCTGATGTTTGGGCACCTCTGACAGTCCCAGGAGGAGGAATTCTGAGATGACAGTTCAGTTGCCTCTCCCCATGGCTTCTGGTTTCTGTAGGTAGTAGTGGAAATACATCTGTCAACAAGACCAGAGGCAATCTGGGGAATCACACACTGCAGCCTCCCTCGATGGTTAAAACCAAGGTTAAAACCATACTGGTTACTTTTGACCAAGGAGCTCCAGCCTGGGGTAGTAAGGACATGACTTATTTGTGGGGCTGTCTGGTCACCACAGAATGGAGAAGGGGCGAGCTGTGGCTCTCTTTGTGACTTACCTCCTCAGTCAGGCATTCCTGCTTCCCCAGGAGGAAAGAAGAACCAGACAGCAATGAATGGAAGGTCTGCTTTGGGGAGAGTGGCTGGAGACAGCAAGGGCAGTTGAGTTGTCACCGAGTGTGTTGGTTGGATCCCTAAGGGTTTTTTGTTTTAGTCAGGAAAGAGTCTGGGTGAGGACCCCTAGGACAAATTCTTTGTGTGTGTGTTGTGCGTGTATGTCCTTAGACATAGCTCTTTCATAGATGGATACATAGACATATATGTTATGTGTTTATATTCACAGAAAGATTCACAAAACGATGTTCTCCAAAATACTAACTGACAGTGGTTATCTCTGGGGTATGGGAGCTTTACTTGTGTCTTTCTTTCAATGCTAAACAGCTATAAATCTCCCAAACTATACTGCTTGCATGTTAAGAAGTCTTTCAGGAGGTGTGTGTGATGGTCTATGTTGGAAGCACAATCACAGTGAGGAGCTCAAGGCTCATGAGACCTTGTCATAAGAAGGCTAAGAGGGCATGTCTAAGAAGTTATGTCCCTTTGTCTTTGTCGCTCCTTCTCAAGTCCATGTCACAGAATCCACAAAGGCTAAATGCTCATGTGGTGTGATTCCACTAGGCATACTGATGTGCGCTTACATATCTAAAATCCAGAGGAACTTCAAAACTGATTGAAACCTGATTTTAGAATGTTGACTCTAGAATAGGCAGATGATGAAGCTCTCCATCAAAAAAATTCAATGAATCTCAAAAAGGATAAAAACAAAAGATGCACACCAAGACAGATTGTGATCAAACTATCAAAAACCAAAGAGAGAACCTTGAAAACAGCAAAGCAGGAGCAACTTTTTTGTACAAATTGATCCTCATAAGAGTGACAGTTTCTCATCAAAATCCATGAAGTCTAGAAGGCAATCGGCTTACATATTGAAAGTTCTGAAAAAACAAAAAACAAAAAACTGTCACCTGAGAACTCCATACCTGGCAAAACTTTCCTCCAAAATAGAACAACAAATTAAGACATTCCCTGATAAATTCAATCTGAGATAATTCATTTCTAGTAGATGAGCTCTACAAGCAGTGCTGAAGGGAGATTTTTAGATTGAGATGAAAGGACAGTAGACAATAACTTGAAGTTGTGCTGAGAAATAAAGCATATCAGCAAAAGTAAATACATAAGTAAACATAACAGTTAATATTAATATATTTTCAGTTTATAACTTCTCTCTTTTCATATATGATTAAATACAAAAACATGAAACAATGATTATAAAACAATGCCAATGGGCACACAATGTAGAAAAATATAAACTGTGGCAATAACATTATAAAAGGGTTTAGAACAACCTAGTTTGAATTAATGTCAACTTTGCTTCAATAGTTGAGTTACTTCAAACTAGATTCTTCTAAATATTGAGAAAAGATATTCATTGTACTCTCCAGGGAAACCACTAAGAACATATACACTGAAATAAATGAGAAGGGACTCAAGATGGTAAGTATCTAGAAAATACCAATCTAACCCACGTTTGTCAGTAATGGAGGACCTGAGAGATAAAAGATATAATACATATGCAAGGAAAAAGAAAATCGGTGAAAGGAAGCTCTTATCAATAACTACTTTAAATGTAAGTGGATTATCTGCTCCAAATAAAATTAGAGATGAGAAAAAACGGATCTAAACAATGTGACCCAACTACACATCGTGTGCAAGAAACTCACTTTAAAACCAAAAGAACAAGTAGGTTGAAAGTTAGATGAAAAAGCTTTCTGTACAAATAATACTCAAAAGAGACCTAGAGTGGCTGTAGTGATATCAGATAAAATTAGACTTTAAGTCAAACTTTATCAAAAAAGACAAAGATCATACAATGATGAAAGTGATAAATTAATAAAACAGATATAACTGTTGTAAGCATAGTTTACACCTAACAACAAAATCCCAAATTGTTTGAAGTAAACATTGACAGAATGGTAAGGAGAGACAACCGTTCTACAGTGGCAGTTGGAGACTTCAATACTCTACCTTTAATAATGGGTAGAATAGCCAAACAGAAGATAAGTAAAGAAAAAGAGGACTTTAACAATATAAAAAACCAACTAGACCTAGCATATGTATACAGTAGCCGCCACCAAACAACAGCAGAATACATGGAATATTCTCCAGAATAGAACATGTGTTGGGCAAAAAAAGTCTTGTGAAAGCTTAAAAAATTGAAATAATCCATAGTGTGATCTGTACCCTCAATGAAAGGAAACCACAAGTCAAGTAACAGAGAGAAAAATAGAAAATTCACAAATATGTGGAAATTAAATAACATAGTCTTGAAAGAAACAGTGAATCAAGAAGAAATTACAGGTACATTAGAAAATAATTTGAGATGAATGAAAATGAAAAAAAACACCCCAAAACTTATGGTATACTTTGAAAGAAGTGCTCAGAGGGAAATTTATGACTGTAAACACCTGCCTTAAAAAAGATCAGGAACAAGGCAAGGATGCTGACTTTCATCATTTCTGCTCAACATTGGACTGGAAATTTTAGCCATTGCAATTAAATAAGAAGAAAGAGCACCTAAAATGGAATGTAAGAATCATGAGTAACTCTACTAACAGATGATTTGATCTTATATATAAAATCCTAAAAAATCCTTGGATAGCAAAGATATCCAACCGGTTCAGCCTAAAGGAAATCAACCCTGAATATTGATTGGAAGGATTGATGCTGAAGCTGAAATTTCAATACTTTGGACACCTGATGGAAAGAACTGACTCATTTGAAAAGACTCTGATACCAGGAATGATTGAAGGCGGGAGGAGAAGGGGACAACAGAGGATAATGTGATTGGGTGGCATCACCAACACAATGGACATGAGTTTCAGCAAGCCATGGGAGTTGGTGAAGAACAGGGAAGACTGGCATTTTGCAGTCCATGGGGTCCCAAAGCGCCAGACACCACTGTGCAACTGAACTGAACTGAACAAAAGAATCCACACAAAAAACTTAGTAGACCTATTTATTTAATTCATCAGAGTTGTGGATATGAGATCAACACACAGACATAATTCAATTAAGTAACTCTACATAATCAGTTAACTTCAGTTGCTCAGTGTGTCTGAATTTTGCAACCCCATGGACCGCAGCATCCCTGTCCATCACTAACTACAAGAGTTTACTCAAACTCATGTCCATTGAGCCGGTGATGTCATCCAACCATCTCATTCTCTGTTGTCCCCTTTTGCTCCTGCCCTTAATCTTTCCCAGCATCAGGATCTTTTTAAATGAGTCAGCTCTTCACATCAGGTGGCCAAAGTATTGGAGTTTCAGCTTCAACATCAGTCCTTCCAATGAATATTCGGGACTAATTTCCTCTAGGATGGACTGGTTGGATCTCCTTGCAGTCCAAGGGACTCTCAAGAGTCTTCTCCAACACCACAATTCAAAAGCATCAATTCTTAGGCATTCAATCTTCTTTATGGACCCACTCTCACATCCATACATGACTACTGGAAAAACCATAGCCTTGACTAGACGGGCATTTCCTGGCAAAGTAATGTCTCTGCTTTTTAATATGCTCTCTAGGTTCGTCATAACTTTCCTTCCAAGGAGTAAGTGTCTTATTTCATGGCTGATGTTACTATATGCAGTGATCTTAGAGCCAAAAAAAAAACAAAGTCAGCCACTGTTTCCACTGTTTCCCCATCTATTTGCCATGAATGATGGGGCCCAAGGCCATGATCTTCATTTTCTGAATGTAGAACTTTAAGCCAACCTTTTCACTCTCCTCTTTCCCTTTTATCAAGAAGCTCTTTAGTTCTTCTTCACTTTCAGCCATAAGGGTAGTGTCATCTGCATATCTGAGGTTATTGATATTTCTCCCGACAATCTTGATTCCAGCACAGCATTTCTCATGATGTACTCTGAATATAAGTTAAATAAGCAGGGTGGCAATATACAGCCTTGACATACTCCTTTTCTTATTTGGAACCAGTCTGTTGTTCCATGTCCAGTTCTAACTTTTGCTTCCTGACCTGCATACAGATTTATCAGGAGGCAGGTCATGTGGTCTGATTCCTATCTCTTTCAGAATTTTCCACGGTTTATTGTGATCCACAGAGTCAAAGGCTTTGGCATAGTCAATAAAGCAAAAATTGATGTTTGTTCTGGAACTCTCTTGCTTTTTTGATGATCCAGCGGATGTTGGCAATTTGATCTCTGGTTCCTCTGCCTTTTCTAAAACCAACTTGAACATCTGGAGGTTCACAGTTCACGTACTGTTGAAGCCTGGCTTGGAGAGTTTTGAGCATTACTTTACTGGCGTGTGAGATGAGTACAATTGCGTGGTAGTTTCAGCATTCTCTGGCATTGCCTTTCTTTGCAATTGGAAGGAAAACTGACCTCTTCCAGTCCCATGGCCACTGCTAAGTTTTCCAAATTTGCTGGCATATTGAGTGCAGCACTTTCACAGCATCATCTTTCAGGATTTAAAATAGCACAACTGGAATGCCATCACTTCCACTAGCTTTGTTTCTACTGATTCTTCCTAACACCCACTTGACTTCACATTCCAGGATGTCTGGCTCTAGGTGAGTGATCACACCATCATGATTTTCTGGGTCATGAAGATCTTTTTGTACAGTACAGTACAGTGTATTCTTGCCACCTCTTCTTAATAATCTTCTGCTTCTGTTAGGTCCATACCATTTCTGTCCTTTATGGAGCCCACCTTTGCATGAAATGTTCCCTTGGTATCTCTAATTTTCTTGAAGAGATCTCTAGTCTTTCCCATTCTGTTCTTTTCCTCTATATCCTTTCACTGATCACGGAGGAAGGATTTCTTTTCTCGCCTTGCTATTCTTTGAACTCTGCATTCAATTTGGTATATCTTTCCTTTTCTCCTTGGCCTTTCACTTCTCTTCTTTTCACAGCTATTTGTAAGGCCTCCTCAGAGAGCCATTTTGCTTTTTTGCATTTCTTTTTCTTGGAGATGGTCTTGATCCCTGTCTCCTGTACAGTGGCATGGACCTCTGTCCATAGTTCATAACGAAATCTATCAGATCTTGTCCCTTAAATCTATTTGTCACTTCCACTGTATAATCATAAGGGATTTGATTTAGTTCATACCTGAATGGTCTAGTGTTCTTCCCCTTTTTCTTCAATTTGAGTCTGAATTTGGCAGTAAGTAGTTCATGATCCAAGCCACAGTCAGCTCCCCATCTTATATTTGCTGACTGTATAGAGCTTCTCCCTCTTTGCTGCAAAGAATACAATCTGATTTCAGTGTTGGCCATCTGGTGATGTCCACGTGTAGAGTCTTCTCTTGTATTGTTGGAAGAGGGTGTTTACTATGACTAGTGTGTTCCATTGGCAAAACTCTATTAGCCTTTCCTCTGCTTCATTCTGTCCTGCAAGGCCAAAGTTGCCTGTTACTCCAGGTGATTCTTGACTTCCTACTTTGCATTCCAGACCCCTATAATGAAAAGGACATCTTTTTTGGATATTAGTCATAGAGGTCTCAAAATTCTCCAAGCCAGGCTTCAGTAATACATGAACTGTGTACTTCCAGATGTTCAAGCTGATTTTAGAAAAGGCAGAAGAACCATAGATCAAATTGCCACCATCTGCTGGATCATCAAAAAAGCTAGAGAATTCTAAAAAAAAAAAAAAAAAAAGCCCCATCTATTTCTGCTTTATTGACTATTCCAAAGCCTTTCACTGTGTTGATCACAATAAACTGTTGAAAATTCTGAAAGAAATGGGAATACCAGACCTCATGACCTGCCTCTTGAGAAATCTGTATGCAGGTCAGGAAGCAACAGAACTGGACATGGAAAAACAAACTGGGTTCAAATAGGGAAAGGAGTACATCAAGGGTGTATATTGTAACCCTTCTTATTGAACTTATATGCAGACTATATCACTGTGCTGACTGAAGCTAAATGTGGAATCAAGATAGATGAGAGAAATACCAATAATCAAAGGTATACAAATGACACCACCCTCATGGCAGAAAGTGAAGAAGAACTAAAGAGCCTCCCTATGAAAGTGAAAGACGAGAGTGAAAACGTTGGCTCTAAACTCAACATTCAGAAAACTAAGATTATGTATGGCATTTCGTCCCATCACTTCATGGCAAATAGATGGCGAATCATTGGAAACAGTGGCTGACTTTATTTTGGGGGGACTCCAAAATCACTGCAGATGGTGACTTCAGCCATGAAATTAAAAGACACTTACTCCTTGGAAGGAAAGTTATGACCAATCTAGCTGCTGCTGCTAAGTTGCTTCAGTCGTATCCGACTGCGCAACCACATAGATGGCAGCCCACTAGGCTCCTCTGTCCCTGGGATTCTCCAACCTAGACAGTATATTAAAAAGCAGAGACATTACTCTGCCAACAATGGTCCGTGTATTCAAGGCTATGGTTTTTCCAGTAGTCATGTATGCACGTGAGAGTTGGAATATAGAGGAAGCTGAACGCCAAAGAATTGAAGCTTTGTACTGTGGTGTTAGAGAAGACTCTTGAGAGTCCCTTGGGCTGCAAGGAGATCCAACCAGTCCATCCTAAAGGAGATCAGTCCTGAGTGTTCATTGGAAGGACTGATGTTGAAGCTGAAACTGCAATACTTTGGCCACCTGATGTGAAGATCTGAGTCATTTGAAAAGACCCTGATTCTGGGAAAGATTGAGGGCAGGAGGAGAAGGGGATGACAGAGGATGAGATGGTTAGATGGCATCACCAACTCAATGGATATGAGTCTGAGTAAATTCCAATAGTTGGTGATGGACAGGGAGGCCTAGCGTGCTGTGGAACGTTGGGTTGCAGAGTTGGACGCGACTCAGCGACTGAACTGAACTGAAATTAAATGGAAAGATTTTCCATGTACATGGATTGGGAGACTTAATATTGTTAAGATGACAGTACTCACAAAGTGGTCTACAGACAAAGCAATCATCATCAAAATCTCAACAGCATTTTTTTTGCATAAATGGAAAAGCTCATCCAAAAATGCATAGGGAACTGCACGGGACCCCAAGTTCCTGGTGCTTTGTTATTCTGCCCCTATCTTCAATACTATGAGGTCCTCCATGTCCCTCCAGGGAGCCTACTTCATTTACTCACAGCTATGTTTTGTCACTTACAAGCAAAGAGATCCAAGTCATGCAGACCTGCACAAGTGAGTTTCAAGCAACAGACTCAAGAAACGCAAGCTGTTTGGGGGTGATTTGCAATTACTTACTTGGTCAAGTTGCAAGAAGGCCAAGTGACTCCCTTCACATTGCAAGGGAAGGGAGCAGAGAACCCAGCTGTTACCACTGAGCAAATGGGGCTGTGTGTTCTCTGAGGGCAAACTCTGGGGTTTGAGTACAGGCTTCCATGAAGCCATCTTTAAATGTGACTGCAGGACAAAGTCACTCATCATGGTCTTAGGTAACCTAGAGCCTGGGAGCCACAACTCCAATCTTGACTTTATCTCCTCCCCACCTAGAAGGAACCTTCCAGTTTCTACCTGACCTTGCTGATAGGGTCCCCTTAGTGCATGTAGCCAAAGTGTGGGATGCCCAGAAAACTCAATTTGGAAAAGGATTCTTAGAGTTAATAAATTGCAATTTTGTAGTTGGATTCTATCCCAACTGTGTCTCTGTCATGAAAGTAAGAGCACAGTTTAATAGAGTGGTTTCCTCACAGTTGCCATGGGGATATCTGAGATTATTGAGAAGATTCAGAGAACCAGAGATCCATTCAAAATGTCACCCACCTAATAGTTTTGTAAGCTTTCCTTTCAGTATTGCAAAAGATTTCTTTTCTAAGAGTTTGTCTGTCTCTGTTTCTCTGTCCTTCCGTCTCCTAATTCTGCCCCCTACCTTCCCTACAGTTTTCTTCAGGTAGTTTCCTCAGAGAGGTCATCCTGGAATCATGCAACCTATATTAACTGGTTGAACAAATTTTCAAGAATAAGCCCAGATGGGAATTTAGAATTTGGTGAAAATGACATTTCACTTCAGTGGGGAGATATGGATTATTTAGGAAATGGTATTGGGACACCTGACCAACACTTTGGAGAGAAAATAATCCTAGATTTCTATGTCATTTCTTACAAAATACATAAATATTTGTCTCACCCAATAGATAAAAAATGTGAAGTCTTAGAAGTTGCTTTGAATGAAGGTTTTCATAATTTTATAATGGGCAGGGCTGTTGGTTGGAAACAAAATTCAGAAAGCATAATGAAAAAAAAGATCACTTAAACATATTTAAATTGTTCAAATTTGTACATAGAAAAGACCACATACAAAGATAAAATAAGTAGAGAGAATGTATTTTCCAATTATGACAAATATTTGATATTTCAAACATGTGAAGAGAAATTACCCATCAGTGTGAAAAATATTACTGTCCCAAATAAAACACTGGTAAACAATATGAATGGGCAGTTCTCCAAGAAGAGATACCATTGGCCAAATGCCCTACGTATTATGTTACATTATGGCGGGTTCATGTCAATGTATGGCAAAACCAATACAATATTGTAAAGTAAAATAAATAAAATCAAAAGGAAAGTGGACTTGTGACTTGAGTGACTACATGGGCAAAGATGTAAAAGACTGAATTTATTCTGCTTGCAGTGGGATGTATGAAAATGATCACTTTCATACACAATTGGTTAGGATGTGAATGGATGCAACATTTTTGGGGGGCAATTTGTTAATACGTATCAAACTCTTTAAAGGGGCTTACTCTTTGACCCAACAATTCCTCTTCTAATATATCTAGTACAGAAAAACAACTATAGTAGGATATTCATTTTGGCATTGTTCATAATACTAAAAAATGAGAAACAGCAAGAAGGTCTAGATATACATTTTTATATATCTATATGGTACTGGTTTAAATAGCCATGGTATTTAAATTTGTGGATTTTCATACAGCCTGATGCCCATACCCTGCCTCTTGTGTGTTTTATAGAGAAGATTTAGAAGCACAAACAAGTGTAGAAAGCCATCTTAATAAAGCTCCTCCACGAAGGAGAGAAGGGTGCAAGGTGTAGCTGCAGTGGAGGCAAGAGCAGCTACCAATCAGCCTGCTCCCTCCATGGATGATGCAGAAAGGGGAGGTCTCTAGAGCATGAAAGTCAGCTGAGCCAGTGGCCCCCGATGTCTGGGGTCTGGAGTACACTCTATGTCTCCCCCACCGTAGGTTTGAAAGGTATCAGAATCTTACAATAAGAGGATGAAAGGTTTGCCAGAACTTGCCTCTACCCCTTGAGTGTCTGTACTGGCACCTACCTGTCAAGTCCCCAGTGACCAGTCTACTCGATTACAAGTCTTCTTGTGTCACCTGGGCTTGGCATGATGGGGTCCATGAGCCTGGTCAGAGGAGTCAGCTGCTCAGAGAGCCTGATTAACTCTGTCAGATGTCACAGACACAGCTGCACTTGGGACCTCTCACAGGAGAAAACCAGGGGCCCTTGACACCCTCTTGAGGCTCCTCTTGGGTGCATGGCCAGCGTTGCTTCAGACTTTATTCCACGCTGTGCTTTTTATGTGGCTGCCTTCAGGGCCTTATTGCTGAGTTGGAGACTTGGAGGTTCAGCCTTGGCAAACCCTGGTCAAGATCACCTGGAAGGCCCAGTTTGCCTGGCTGTGCAGGGAGAACAAGACTGCTCTTGCTCACAGCCCTGACACCCTGAAAGAGAACCCAAAGCCCCCAGCATGCCACAGGGTGATCAGGGCTAGCTCAGCAGCCCCACCATATATATGGGCTTCTGTTCTCAGTGCCAGTCCCAACCTGCTCCTCTGTCAGGGAAGGGGTTTGCTCAATCCCCAGTCCCTGAGGAAACATTAGCTGGCACTCCTGATGCCTGTTAAAGCCCCTGCCCAGGAACCTTCCTTGCTTTTCTTCCAAGCTCCTTATCATTGTGCCAAGAGTCTTCTGTTCTTGGTACTCCTACAACACACATCAGTATCTCTCCTGTAGTGTGCCAGGAAGTGGCTGCTGTCCTACTCCAAGGCCTTCTTCACTTCACCAGCCCAGCAGGAAAAGGTGGATAAAGGTTATCTTGATTCTAGGGCTGGAAACTGCCAAGACTCACCTTCTCATAGCCAGATGTGCATCCAGCCTCTCTACCTGGTCTCAGGGCTTCCGGTGAAAACAAGCTGTCCTTTTCACCCACCTCTCACCAGGAGGATTCTGAGAAGGAACTCAGAAGCACACTGGAGCCTTGATCCCCTAAAGCAGGAGAGCAAAATCTGTGGGCATGAGGCAGGTGAAGATAGCAAGGAGAGGTTGGTAGTGCTGTTGGAAGAATGAAAACCAAGGAGCTTCAAGGACTCCTAGGACCTTGTGAGGACAATTCTCATTTGTTAGAGACAAATGATGTAATTGCCCTTGGGAAGGAGAAATGTTTTCCTGTTTTCAGTGTGTTCCTCCCAACCCACAGGGAAGGCAAGGATTTAAAATGAACTATATTTAGAAAAGGTGTTTCCCATTTTAACCACTGGTTTGGAAAGTCACTGAGAGACCCCTTGGGGCAGGCCCATCCTTTACCATCCAACAAAGAGAGAAAACATCCCTTGTCCAGTGCAAACAGCCTTTCTTTGGTAGGTGGTGAAAGTGAAAGTGGAGTTGCTCAGTTCTGTCCTACTCTTTGCGACCCCATGTACTGTATAGTCCATGGAAATCTCCAGGCCAGAATATTGGAGTGTGTAGCCTTTCCCTTCTCCAGTGGATCTTCCCAACCCAGGAATCGAACTGGAGTCTCCTGCATTGCAGGTGGATTCTTTACCAACTGAGCTATGAGGGAAAACTGTATGTCTCCACAAAAACTTGGACACAAATATTCATAGTGCTTTTACTCAAAGTACATATTCAGACACACAAGACTATATATTGGATGATCCATTTATATAAAATGCAAACACATCTAGAGTGAAACATACCTAGGTTGCTGCAGGTTGGGTGTGATGGGAAAGGACAACCACAGGGATGATGAGAACATTCTGGATGTTACTCTGGTGCTGGTTTCATGGGCAGATGTGCTTTTCTGAAATCACCAAGGAATACACTTTAAATGGATGCAGTTTGTTTTATGTTCAGTATTCCTAGCATGGTTGATAAAGCAGCTGCTTCCCACAGGACTCTGGGAGGTGGACGACAGGCTGTCCAAGGCTGAAGTGTTGGAGGAAGTGATAGAAAGAATCAAAATATTGGGGATGTGTTAATGGTCTTTCTAGTTTCAGAGATCCCTTAGAAAAGAAAGGGGAACTCAGGCTACAGTGGGTGGTCTCCAAGCAGAGCTGGGAAGGACTGCAGTTCTTCTAATGGTGATGCTCTTCTCAACTGTGATGCCTGAGACCTGAAACCTTTGAAGATTGAGAGCCCAATAAATCAGAACCCTACAGGGGGAGAAAGCTAACTGCTTCTGAAGGTTGAATGCCAGCAATTTGACATGATGGCTTGGAATCAGCCTCCTGAAGAGGAGATGAGACTATGCAAGCCAACCAAGCAGTGGAGGCCAACTTGAACATGTTTCATCTGCATCTAAGCATACTATTTCAGATGGCCTCAAGACAGCTCCTGGTCATTGTCAGAGAGGGGCACAGGCCAGTACAGAGACCAGTAAACAAAGGCTTCAGGCTTAAGAACTCTCTAGATTCGCTGATAGCTCAGTAGGTAAAGAATCCACCTGCAATGCAGGAGATCCTGGTTCAATTCCTGGGTAGGGAAGATCTGCTGGAGAAGGGATAGGCTACCCACTCCAGTATCCTTGGCCTTCCCTGGTGGCTCAGCTGCTAAAGAATCCGCGTGCAGTGTGGGAGACCTGGGTTCAATCCCTGGGTTGGGAAGATACCCTGGAGAAGGGAAAGGCTCCCCACTCCAGTATTCTGGCCTGTAGAATTGCATGGACTCTATAGTCCACGAGGTTGCAAAGAGTTGGACACGACTGAGGGAATTTCACTCAAGACAGTTGATGGTCTTTGTCAGAGAGGGGCACAGGCCAGCATGGAGACCAGTAAACAAAATGCTTCAGACTTGAAAACTGTCTAAATTAGCTGTCTAACTGTGTGTGTGAACCGGCTGAAAAGTAAGAAACTGCAAGCTGGGCCTACAAAGCCAGTGACTCATCAGACCCTAAAGTACCCACCTTGCTGCACCAGCACTGGGTGGCCTCCCAGAAGGGAGATCCCTCAGAGTCTCACTTAAGGAGTGGCTCCAGGAGATAGATGGGTAAGGAGAGACCTCTAGATAACGTAGCCAGTGGCTACAGACGACAATGTGAGGACATGTGAGCCTTCTCCAGAGGTCTGATCATCTGTCTAATGATCAGACATCAGTGGCTGTCTGATGGGCCAGCCAAGGACCTTGCCCCATTGCTGAGGGAGACTGCTTGTGTTCTTCCTAACCAGGGGGCTTCATCTGATGCTGTGAACCAGAGACTGTGTGTCCTCCGTTCTCTGCAACTAGTCGACTTCAGATCACCTTCCTGTATGGAGTCTCCCCTTCTTTCTTTTGGAAATAAATGTCTTTCAAGTTTTACCTGTACACATTACCACTCAGCTAGAGATCGATCCAGATTCCCTTGTCCCTAGATGTCATTAGGTGTGACTGGCTTCCTGGGTGTGTGACCTTTTCCCATGGCCCTGTTGTCAGGACACGCACCCTCCCCCCCCCCCCCCCCCCGCCGCGCCATGCTTGATACAGTGCTATTGTTGTTTGAAATAATCACTTCATATTTCAGCTCGTGTTATGTAAGTGAAGTATGATGGAACAGTGGAGTCTGTCTGAGCAAAGGAGATGCACTGGGGTTGGCACACAGGTGCAGGGGCTCAGGCCCACAGGCATGGGAACATTGGGCAGTCTGGGGTGATATGGGCCTTGACGGGGGACAGAGTGGGACCTGGACCCAGACTAGTCATGGTGGCTGGGGCATGGAAGATATGGACCCTCTGACCATCCATTTCTAACCACCTGTGGGCAATCACAGACTCACTGGACCTGAGTTTGAGCAAGCTCTGGGAGACAATGAAGGACAGGGAAGCCTGGCATGCTGTAGTCCACAGGGCTGCAAAGAGTTAGGCATGACTGAGTGACTGAACTGAACTGCAGGCAGTTCCCTAAAGTTGGCTCAGAGTCAGCAAAATGGATTCCTGTCCCCACTTTTGCTCTGCACCTTGCTGTGCTGTGATTCTGCCTCCACCCTCTACTGAACTAAAAAACAAGAAGTGATAGGTAAGGATCAAAGGGGAAACAATGATGACACAGTGGTGCTGGCTATGATGTTGGAGTACCAATGGCAGATAATGAATCCAGAAAAAGGACTGGGCTTCCCTGGTGGCTCAGCCGGTAAAGCACCTGCCTGCAATGTGGGAGACCTGGGTTCAAACCCTGGGTTGGGAAGATCTCCTGGAGAAGGAAATGGCAACCCACTCCAGTACTCTTGCCTGGAAAATTCCATGGATGGAGGAGCTGGGTAGGCTACAGTCCATCAGTTTGCAGAGTCGGACATGACTGAGCAACTTCCCTGGGAAGGGGGAAAAGTCAACTGTGTTGTGTAGCAGCTGCTCAAATGACCACAGAGGCACGGGGAGAACAGGAAGGTAAGATCCAAGTGCAGAGAGAGGAGTGTGGCTGGGCTCTGGAAGAAGGCAGTTGGTTCCTGCTGAGAGGGAGGTGGTGACACCACAAGGCCCAGAAAAGAGGGAGGAGAACAGTGTGGTGCACATAGGAGCAGAGCCACACACCAATCAGACCCAGTTCACTA
This sequence comes from Budorcas taxicolor, assembly GCF_023091745.1. Taxonomy (NCBI): domain Eukaryota; kingdom Metazoa; phylum Chordata; class Mammalia; order Artiodactyla; family Bovidae; genus Budorcas; species Budorcas taxicolor. The sequence goes on along the minus strand of NC_068935.1, from coordinate 63,324,924 downwards.
GGGCCCACCCAGGCTTCCCCACAGAAAGGAGGCAGACCACCAAATCTGTCAAGTTTTTTTTAATTCAAAACTGAGGCATATGAGGGGCAAAAGCTGTGCTAACCCTCAGGAAAGAGGGACACCCTGGTAGGGCAGCAGGGCAGGGCCTTCTGATGAGAAGTGGGCAAGGAGAACAAGGGACCCAGTGTGGAGCTTCTGGATTCAAGAAGCACCAGCTGCTTCCATGTAGGGGATGCTGTGTTCAGCCTGTGAAAGGGAGCAGAGTCAGGGTGGAGCCCTCAGCCCACTCACACGAAGACTGGGCAAGGAGAGAACATGTCCCACTCACTTCAAAGGCTCTGGAACTTCTCAGTGAAGTGCTGCAAGACCACTGAAACAGAGAAAGGCATACCTAGGCATTCCAGGCACAGGGATTCAGAAACCCCCTCTTTCTTGTGGGACAAGCCTAACCCTGAAACTGGACCCCCCCAAAACCTAGTGATATCCAGCCCTGCGACTAACTCATCCACCCATCACTCAGGTTAAAAATAGACATGTTTTTCCAAATGAGAACAAGATGTGCAAGTAGTTCTCACACTCCAGAATGTATCCGAATCATTCAGATCCTGTGAAAACATGTCTATTCTCTGCCTACCAGCAGTTAGAGAAAATAAATGTGGTATCTCTAAATGAACTAAAATAAGATCTCTAGGACTTGTTGGCAAAGTGCATATGTGGTTCCAACAATATATGTCTTCATGGAGAAATAGGTAGATAGGTAGGCAGAGAGAGGTGAAAATGCACAGGCTCCAGGGCTGGGTCTGGCAGAGTCTCCTTCCATAGGAATGTTGATCCCTGGGTAGCAGCCTATACCCCCAGCCCCCCACCCAAACTACACATTCTGCACTAGGATGCCCTGGTCTCCCTCTGCCCAGGCAGAGGCCACTCATACCAAGTTGATCTTTAAGGTTGTCAATTTCTCTCTGCAGCACAGGACACTAGACCAGCAGACAAGGGATAAAGAAATTGTTAGTATGGTCTCACCCTTTTTCCCTTCATTCCCAGATCCCTCCCTGGTACTGACCCCACATCTCAAAGCCCATGGTTACACTAGGATGAGTCCTCCCATGAAAAGGAAGTAGTCTCCCACCTTGGAGGTGAAGCAGGGACAAGATAAGTGTGTTTAACCCAGATACCTACCCTGCTGCCTAGACAAGAGAGCATTACTTCAGGGAAGTTGTGTGCTCCAGGTGGTGGCTGCTTCATTTCCTCTTGGGACAGACGAAGTGGCCTCCAGAAACCTAAAAGAGAACATAAAATCCAACTCCTAAGCTCAGAAGACAAGCAGGAAGCACCTAGAAGTGTATGCAACAAGGCGGTACCCCCATCTGTGGTCAAGCTGTCCCTGCTCTGCTCAGCAGCTCTGGGCCTGCCTTCCAAGGAGCCCTGGCTTCAAGCCAGCCCTGTCTTCACTGTCTCCTATGGGAGACATGTTGGGGTAGGCAGAGAGGTCTGGGAATGAGGCTGGGGTCCTGGGAGTGTCTGAGAAGAGTTCTCCTGTGTCCTAGAAACCAAACTTTGGAGATTCACCTGAAGGTGGAGATGCTCTGGGCTTGACACTTCCCTGTGCCATGGCCAAAAGCAGTGAATTTCCTGGAACCTGAGAGGTCTTGGTATCCAGGTCCCGGATGCTGTATCCTCCATGATGCTTGGATGGGCAAGATAGCTAAAACACACATTCCTGACTCATTAGGGGTGTGTGTGTGTGTGTGTGTGTGTGTGTGTGTGTGTGTGTGTGTGGGAGCAGCACAAAGTAGGGAATAGATAAGAAGTAAAAACCCAAACTCCTGAGAACGTGTGTGTGTGTGTGTGTGTGCGCAGGGGCAGGGTGAGGTAGGGAATAGGTAAGAAGTGAAAACCTAAACTCTTGAGAACTTGTGTGTGTGTGTATGTGTGTGTGTGTGTGTGTGTAGGGGCATGGTGAGGCAGGGAATATTTAAGAAGGAAAAACCTGAACTCTTGAGAAGTGTGTGTGTGTGTGTCTGTGAGTGTGTGTGTGTGTGTGTGTGTGTGTGTGTGTGTGTGTGTAGGGGAAGGGCAAGGTAGGGAACAGATAAGTAAAAAGCTAAACTCTTGAGAATGCTCTCCAGAAGTCAGCCAGGGTGAGTAGTGGGGCTCTGAGAAAGCTCAGGGCCACTGCAAGGAAGGCAGCAGGAATCAGGAGCTACCCAACATTTGAGGGATTAGTCAGTGTTCACTGGCTGCCAGCACCCTCCCTCCACCAGCCCCACTGGGCATCCTAATGACAATCTCAAAGAGCAAAAGATCCCCTGCAAGCTTCAGGGTGGAGTGCATGAAGGGGAAGGGGAGGCGAAAGGCGCCTACTCACTTGGCTCTTTGGGGCCGGCTCTTTGCCTCGGTTGTCATCTCCTTGGACCACCAGGTTGGAGTCCCTGCTGGCCCCTGGTGGCTTCCCGGTGTTTTGCTTGGGGTGTCTGGCCCCAGGAGGGACCAAGGAATACTTCTCAGTTCTGCCAAGGACTGGCAGGCCCGAGATGGGAGGGAAGCTGTCTAGTGCCAGAGGACCCTCTGAGAGGCAGGCCTGGGGCTTTCTCCCCAGGATGACTTTGGAGATGGCGCCACCCGGCAATTTCTCCTGAGGGCCCTTCTTCCATGGGGTGACCTGGGGCAGGTGGCCGGGCCTGCCCCCTCACTTCCCGCTGCCCACGCTCGGCTCTTTCTTAGACGGCTTGTTGGAAGAATAGATGTTGAACTCTTGTGAACTGCCTCTGCATGGTGGCAGCTATTGCGCGTTGGATGGAGCACAGGTAAGTGCTCCGCCTGCTCAGGGCAGCCTGTCGGGCGGGGCCTGCCTCCAGAAGCATCCAAGCCCCCGGCCTTGAGCTGGCCTTCTTTGCGGAAGATGCCCACCTTCATGTGTGGTGTCTCCTGGAACTCGTCCGAGGACAGGTCGGAGGGCTCCAGGTCTGAGGGCGTCTGGTCCAGTGAAGTCGGCCCCTGGAGACCCAGAGCCATGTTTTAGCAATCGCTCTCCTAGACCTCCCCGGTCCCCAGGGCTCCTCCCCCAACCTCCAAACGGCTGTGCCCTCACCACCTTGGAGTGCCCTCATCCGGGCCACTCTACCCAGGACACACAGTCGCCTGCACCACCCTGGTGACCCAACTAAGTTGGTCCTGTCCCCACCACTGCCCTCCCTGTGCCCTGGGACAAGACCTGTTCCCAGTCAGACATACCTCATCATCGTCGGACGAGCTCATTTCTCAACAGAGCGGACTCCACAACCCTCACAGCCCTAGGTGCTAGAAGCCCTCGGAATGGGAGCCAAGACCCTACCCCTAACAGCAGCAGGGTGCATGCGTGCCACAGCCCACCAATCAGCGTGTGCCGGGTGCCCGTTTTTTGAGGGCTCCCGCCAATGAGGACGGAGGGCACGTGGTTCGGGCAGGATCGCGGATGAAGAGGTGGTTGTGGGGGAGGGGAGCTGAATTATAGGTTCCAGGGCTCTGGCCCCCCCTCTTCCGGTTCCTCAGTCTCAAGCCTTAGTTTCAGGGAAGTGGCAGCCCGTCCGTTTTGGGCTTGTGGGGACTAAATGCACTGGTGACTGTGAAGCCTGCTGGGGCAGAGAATAGTTGCAAGCTCACATTCCCAAATGTAGCTAACAACCCGCTCAGTGAAGGAGCAGAGGACTCAAATTGGCAAAAAGCAGCGTTGGAAAGCTCTTCTGTGACAGGGCAGACAGGAAATAGTTTCTACTCTGTAGGCTAAGTGATCCATTGCAATTTGCCTGGCCTCCAGACTTGTGGCAGGACAGCTGCCCTAACCAATATGTAAACTAATCTGCTCCGATACCGTTTACTGCCTGGCTGCATTCGGGTCATAGGCCATAGTTTCCTGATCCCTGACTTAATCCAAATGGGAGGGAATTCTAATGCTCACCGTCAATAATTGGGAGATGCATACTCAAACCACAAATCATTTTTTCTCATCAGATTTGCTAAATTTACCAAGATCATGAAGAAACCAGTGCCTGTGTGCACTGCTGGAGGGGGGCATATATTAAACTTTGGAGGGACACTTGGTGCGGTTATCTGGCAGAATCTGTGCTAGCAAAGTGGGCAACATTCACTTCTGCTTCTGGTACTGCTCTTAAAGCCATACATCCCCTCTCGCCCTGAGGAGAATGTGGAGGAGGAGGCGGCTCCAGAGATTGAGCAGCAAGCTGGAGAGCGAGTGAGGGAACCTAGCCGCCTGCCCGCCTGCGCCGCCTCCCCTCTGTAAGCAGGAGCCGGGGCCGCTGCCCTGCACGTAGCCCCAGTCCCTCCCTCGTCGTCAGGCCACAAGGGCAGCGCACGCGAGCCATGGGAAGGGACAGCGAGTGAGCGACAGAGCGCCGGAAGGAAGCGGCCTGATCGTTGGAGTGCCCGCGCGTGTGGCTTTAAGGGGACGCTGCTGGCTGCCCCCTGTGCCTTCCCCTCTCTCTCCCCATCCCCGCTCCGCCCGTACCCTGACCGCGGAGCAGCACCAGGTCGGAGCCTGCGGCCAAAGTCAGTACCCAGGAGCTCAAATCCAACCGCGATGGGGCCCCCGAAATTTCAGAAAAAAAAAAACAGCAAGAAGCAATTGAACACACTGGTGATGTACAAAATGAAATAGAGACATAATGAATTTAATACTTTTGAAAGTAGGACAGAAATATTACCAACTCCGCCAACCTTTTTTTTTTTTTTTTCCCAGAGGAGGTCGGAATTGATCGCCCAAATCCCAAATTTTGGGGTGACATTTGTTAACCTTCCACAAGTGTCTTCTCTGCTTGGGGAGAAGGGTGAAGAGACGCAGCATTATTCGACAAGAGTTGAAGTGACAGAATTTGAAGACATTACATCAGGTTACAGAATAGATTTTTTATTTTGATGAAAACCCTTCAAAACCCTTTACTTTGAAAATAAAATTCTCTCCAAAGAATTTCATCTGAATGAGAGTGGTGATCCATCTTCAAAGTCCACTGAAATCAACTGAAAATCTGGAAAGGATTTGACGAAACGATCAAGTCAAACAGAATAAAGCCAGCAGGAAGAGATAGCATGAGGAACCAGAAAGCTTCTTCACCTGGTTTACTGATCATTCTGATGCAGGTGCAGACGAGTTAGGAGAGGTCATCAAAGATGATATTTGGCCAAATCCATTACAGTACTACTTGGTTCCTGACATGGATGACAAGGAAGGGGAAGGAGAAGATGACAAGGATGATGAAGAGAAAGAAGGATTGGAAGGTACTGGTGAAGAAGGTGATGAGGATGAAGGTGAAGAAGATGAAGATGATGATGAAGGGGAGGAAGGAGAGGAAGATGACTAATGGAACACTGATGGATTCCAACCTTTTTAAATTTTCTCCAGTCCCTAGGAGCAAGTTTCAGTCTTTTACTTTTTTTTTTCTCTTCTTGTGCTCAGTTGCCCTGTTTTTGAGGTCTCTTTTCTCCTTTATACCATGGTTCAAAACTTATTTGGGGGAGGAAATACCTTGAGCAGAATTCAATGGGAAAATAATCTCTACCCCTTTCTGTTCCAAATTCATTGTTATCCCTTCTTAAGAAAAACTGTATAAAATCAACACCACCATGTTCTGTGGGAAAAAAAGAAAAACCTTCTGCTCCCTTAGCTCTGCTGGAAGCGGGAGGGTGCTAGGCCTCTGTGTAGTTGTCCATAGAATTCTAGCTTTTTCCTCCTTTCTCTGTATATTGGGCTCAGAGGTTACACTGTGTCTCTATGTGAATATGGACAGTTAGCATTTGCCAACATGTATCTACTTTATTTTGTTTTAAAAAAGAAAAAAACTTTAAAAATGGGATTATAGAAGGTCAGCAAAGGGTGGCTTTGAGATGTTTGGGTGTGTTAAGTGGGCATTTTAACAACATGGCTTCTCCTTTGGGATGTTTACTTATGATGTTTAATGGACATCCTTGCAGTTTAAGATGACACTTTTAAAATAAAATTATCTCCTAACGAAGACCTGAGCCCTGCCACTCAATGGGAGAATCAGCAGAACCTGTTGGATCTTATTTGCAATTGACATTCTCTGTTGTAATTTTGTTCCTGTTTATTTTAAAATTTTTCTTTTTGTTTCACTGGAAAGGAAAGATGATGCTCAGTTTTAAACAGCCTCCCTTTCTCTAATTCCCCCTTAACATGTCTGCAGAGCACACAACCCATGCCTTCCCCTTTCTTCCTGCCAAGGTCTATAGAAGCCCGAGAGTCTGGCCTCTGGGCAAGAAGCCAGCAGTCACGTGGTTTAAAGCTGCATCCTGCATCCCAGTGCCTCTCCCAGCACCCCCAGCCAGCCACTCCCCACCCCATCTTTGACTGTAACATGTGCAGGGGTTCTGCCTGCTCCACGGCACCACCAGCTTCCCTGTTCCAACTCTGAATGCTGTTTGTTCCCCCTAGGTATTTGCATCCAGCCTGGCTAGGTGAGCACCAGTCAGCAGGGCTTTCCCCCTTAGTTGGCTTCCCCAACCACCCCTGAAAGGAACCACAGCCTCTCCTCAGAAGGTTCCAGAAGGAGATCCTTCGGTCAGCCCAGCCCTTTCCAGTTTTGATTCACTCAAAAGTGACTGCACTCAAACTCTGTTAAGAACCTGGAATGAGTTTATTTGCACCCAGCCCTTCCCAGACAACACAACTGCTGAAGAAAATAGTATAAATGTCCCTCTCTGTAATTCTGAGTACCCTACATATGCAGGAGGGAGAATAAACCTGACTATTAGTACCAGTGTAGTGTCTTATGGAATTGTTATAAGGTGTCTTGCATCTCCTCTGTAATTTCCCTGAGGATGCCACACCATCCCAACAAGGCAGGGTCAGTAGCAGGTGTAAGCATCCTGTGTCGTAAACTTCCAGACTGAGTGGGTCAAGAATCAGTGTTTTTAGTTTGGCTTTGAGGAATCTTCCAGTCAATTTGTTTGGTGAATTTGATGATGATGAGTTTCAATCTGTATTTTGCATGTGTCTCCTAATAAGAAGAGGAGGTGAGACTGTCAGTCGGAGAAGAGAAAAGAGATGTTGTGCCTTGGAAGGTCCCTAACTTTGCCTCTAAGGATTTGATATTTGAAAACTTCTAGCCTGGATTTGTATAATGGGGCTGCTCTGATAGTGGCTTTGGGAACCCCTTTGAAGTTGAGAGCCCTCCCTTGTCAGGACCATGAGGCACACTGGACTTTGGTGTTAGACCAGTGAGAAAGTGAGAGCTGGCAGTGACTGGCAATGATCCATGGCTAACACACCGTTTCTCTGCCCTTCCTTTGCAGTAATCCATGGCTGTGTACTGAATAGTATTCCCCACTACAGCTGGATTGGACTCCACTTAGCCTTTTAAGCCAAGGTTCCTATTGTAACTGACAGCTTTCCTTTGGGGTGCCAGGCAGCCAGGTCCCCGGCCCCTGCCATGTTCTTCCACTTCAAGCCCCACCTCTTCTTTCTGTTTCTGCCTCACAGTCCCACTGGCATTGACCATGACCTTCTTTTTTATTTTTGAGATTTTAATTTTTTGGTCACTTGCTTTGAAAACACACAATCGAACAAGGCTATGCCAAATTTTCAGGTCTTTTTGAAGTATTGAGAATGGGGAGGGGGTGTTCTCTTTTCAATAAGAGATAATAACAGGAAGAGAAAAGTAGAAACAATGGAAAGCAAACGAATGCACACACTTTATCTTTTCTTGTTGGCAAAGCAAGAGGGCAGTTACTGATTGGTGAGTGGCCAGAAGCAAGTATGAAGGTGATGCTGCCAAAGCAGAAGCTAGTTTCTTGAGAAAATCCAAGTCACACAGTAAAGCATTTTAGAAGACCCTATGCTTGGAGATTTAAAAGCAAAAAAAGCTTGGATCCTCAGCTTGGCTCAGGAAGATGCTAAGTTAAGGCTGTTAAGTCTCCATGGGAAAGCCTTCTTATTTGCAGCTTTGACCAGTTTCACAGCTGCTTCCCAAGAATCCCAAACTTAAACAACTAAGGGTCTCCATCCCTCCCCCCAGTAATTATTTGCATAACAAATAGGAGGTCCCCTCATTTACATTTATTTACAGATTAACTACTTGAGGTTTGAGTGGTTCTGAAAACTTCAAGAGGTATTAGAGCCACCCAGCCTTTGAGAGACCTTCAGAGACTGGGCAGGAATTTTGTATGAAAGGAGACATTTGGGTCCAGAAGACAGGTAGGACTCACTTTTTGTAAGAGGAAATCGAGGCGCAGAGAAATGAAGGGACTTTGCCAGAGGTCCCAGGGCTGTTTCGTAACAAAAGTCAGGCTAAATTCAGTGTCTTCAGAGACCCGATCCTTTTCACAAATGGATTCCATCTGTTCATGTTCATTCCTGGAGACAAGTCTTTTGATGTTCAGGAGAAAATGAATAGTTAGTATTAGAGCACCTTTGAGGTTTTTAATCCCATAGAAAAATATTCGAGGATGGGGTGGGAGGAATGGGCAAAGCAGAGGACTCGTGCTTCTGTTGACATAAGAGTCATGGACACCTGTTAGCTGCTCAGCTTTCCTGGGAGTCTGGAATGAAGCATGTGAGTGCGGAAGTTTAACAGGTGCCAGAGATGACCCTTGTCATCAAGGAAGTTTGGTAAACAAAAATCTAACTTGTGCGTGAACATGAGAATTTATAAAGTCAACCAAGGCTATGTAAAAATAATTAAAATGCTTATTTTATCGGGTATCTTGTCTCACTGTAAACAGAAAGATTTTTTCCTTCTTCAGTGAAAAGATTTTTTACTGAGTATAATTGTTACTATTAAAAAAAATTTACCCTAATACTCTGTTTACTTCTGGTGAAACAAAACTAGTCACTAGAAATGGTCTGTGTCCCGCCCCACCCCTACCCTAGACTGAAATGGTTTTCCTGAAAAATCCCCACATGTACACACACACACACACCTCATTTCTCTTAAACCAAGAAGTTTGCTTTTCCTAGATGCACGATAGATCACTTTTGGTTTTGTTTATGTTTTTTGTTTGTTTGTTTGTTTTAATCACTTGGCATTCACATGTGGCTGTCAATATGTGCTTTTTTTAAATTAAAACAGGAAGCTTGAAAAAAAAGTATACAAGTTGCTTTGTTACAATAAAACTAAATGTGAGCGGGGCCAGAGAGAAAAGCCGCCCCCCGGGGGAGTGAGCGCAGTCGTCCCGGATACGCGGGGAGGCAAACTTTGAGGTCGGGGCTCCTCGCGGCTCGCTGGGGCTGCGCAGGGTGGGCCGGCCGGTCGGGGCGGCCGGGGGCGAGGGGAGACCGAGCCAAGGGGTTTGGTGTCCTCCGCGCCTGCAGGTCCACAGCATGTCCTCCTCGGGCACAGCTGCGGAGGGAGAGGCAGCCCCCGCCCAGCCCGCGTCCGAAAAAGAGCCCGACATGCCCGGCCCGAGAGAGGAAAGTGAAGAGGAGGACGAGGACGACGACGAGGAGGAGGAGGAGGAGGAAGAGAAAGAAAAGAGCCTCATTGTGGAAGGCAAGAGGGAAAAGAAGAAAGTAGAGAGGTTGACGATGCAAGTCTCTTCTTTACAAAGAGAGCCATTTACAATTGCACAAGGAAAAGGGCAGAAACTTTGTGAAATTGAAAGGATACATTTCTTTTTGAGTAAGAAGAAAACAGATGAACTTAGAAATCTCCATAAACTGCTTTACAACAGACCAGGAACAGTGTCCTCATTAAAGAAGAATGTGGGTCAGTTCAGTGGCTTTCCGTTTGAAAAAGGAAGTATCCAGTATAAAAAGAAGGAAGAAATGTTGAAAAAATTTAGAAATGCCATGTTAAAGAGCATCTGCGAGGTTCTTGACTTGGAGAGATCGGGTGTAAATAGTGAACTGGTGAAAAGGATCTTGAATTTTTTAATGCATCCAAAGCCTTCTGGCAAACCATTGCCAAAATCTAAAAAAAGTTCTAGCAAAGGCAACAAAAAGGAACGGAACAGTTCTGGGATGGCCAGGAAAGCTAAGCGAACCAAATGTCCTGAAATCCTGTCAGATGAATCTAGCAGTGATGAAGAGGAAAAGAAAAACAAAGAGGAGTCCTCAGAGGATGAAGATAAAGAGAGTGAAGAGGAGCAGCCACCAAAAAAGACATCCAAAAGAGAAAAGCCCAAACAGAAAGCCACTCCTAAAAGTAAAAAATCCGTAAAAGGTGCTAATGTTAAGAAGGCAGATAGCAGTACCACCAAGAAGAATCAAAATAGTTCCAAAAAAGAAAGTGAATCTGAGGATAGTTCAGATGATGAACCTTTAATTAAAAAACTGAAGAAACCTCCTACAGATGAAGAGTTAAAGGAAACAGTAAAGAAATTATTGGCCAGTGCTAACTTGGAGGAAGTCACAATGAAGCAGATTTGCAAAGAGGTATATGAAAATTATCCTGCTTATGACTTAACTGAAAGAAAAGAGTTCATAAAAACAACTGTTAAAGAGCTGATTTCTTGAGAAAGAGGACAGAGACAGATGACCCATGCCCATGGAGCTAAAGATCTGATTTATATATCATTATACCAGCAAAGAGAATGTATTTCCTTTTCTAAATCTTTGCAAGCGTTGTTGGTAGAACTTCCTGCTGACCTTTTTATCTCAAGTGTTAGGTGAATTGCGTTTGCTGTTTTAAATTGCATTTTTATGCAGTTTTTAGTTTAAATTTTTGCATGGCTACAGTAATTGTCCCTTGCTTTTATAGTTGTATTTTGTACATTTTGGATTTCTTTATATAAGACTATAGATTCTTGAACTGTTGTAGTTTTTAGTGTATGTGCGCAATATTAGCTTAAGTCATACTTTTAATCAAGTAGAACAGAAACTATGGTAATTGGCATTTATACATGCAGAGACTGTTGCAGTATTTAGTAGATAAAATATTTTGAATACACGTCTGTCAGTGTTAAAACCAGTGGCGGTGTGTTCATCATGTTAAAAATACATGAGCTTCAGCAGCCCAGATTACTAAATTGGAACTTCTCTCCTGCATGTATATATATGTCAAAATTGTCAGCATGACAGGACTGACAGATATTATTTTTGTATTTTTAAAAACGAATTTGTTGTATATAAAGTTTTTTTATTTCTTTTGTGCAGATCAATTTTTAAACTCATATAAGTAGGTATCTTTACAGTTATAAACTATGAAATGACAGTGTTCAACCAGATGGTATGATGGAGCAGTGAAAGTCAGAATTTAGTGAAGAAAACACTGAAGCAATAGATAGTTCTCTGCTTTGCCTCGAAGTGTCATCAGTTTATAGTTTTAGTGTTAACTCTGCAAGTGTCTGTAGATACATTTTATATTAAGGGTAGACCAAAATCAACACATCAAAACTTCAAAAATTGGGGGGATCTGGATCAAGTAGAAGCACATTTGGCTTCAAATAAATATACTGATTTTTAACTGCTTTTGCCCACATAAAAAGCTGGTATTTACTGGAAACCTGGCCACCTTTATAATTATGGTTGAAAGTATCAAGTGTAATGCCAGAAGATGATAATGTATAGACAGTAGTGGGTATCTGACAAAGTATTTTTCAAAGGTGATGGACTTATTTCTAACGTTAAAGAAACGTAACATATTCACAGAATCAGGGGTGTTAAATTTTGGCCATTCAGGATTCTAGGTGATCAACACATGGACCACTCCTGAATGAGACTAATTTTGTCTTTTGATTGTGTTAATAAATTTATTAAATAATCTCTGAATTTTAAAACTGCTGCTTATGTGAGAATTAGGCCCTTGATGAACCACTGAGTGTTTAAGATATCTTTGCATCATAGTACAGAAATTTATAAAAATATGTTGACTGCTAACAGGTATTTTCACAGGTTTGACTTGTTTCTTGATAAAGTTATTAAGACATTAAAGAAAGGTTGAAATAAACAACTAAATGAGACTTGAAAAAAAAAAAAAAAAACTAAATGTGTACACACACACACACACACAAAGCCATATATAAGTATCAAGTAAGCCATGAAACAATCCTATGATTGAACTATGTACTATTATCTCCTTCTATAGGTGAGTAAACAGACAGGAAACTGAGAGGGTCTGCAACTGCTCAGGGTCATTCAGCTTGTGGGGTCATAAGCAACAATACTGACCTCAGACTAAAAGTATTACAACTGAAAATGGCCATTCTCTCTATAACTCACTGCCTGGCACATCTAGAGAAACACTGGTATCTCATGTGTATAAGGACACATGCCCAAGGATGTTGGTGATAGGAAAAACTAGGAGTAATCTAAATTCCCATCAGTAAGTAAATGGATAAATGCAGTGGATCATAGTCATCTAGTAGGTTAAAATGCAGGGGGGAGCGGGGAAGGAAAGAATGGCACTGTTAAGTTGATTTCAAAAAGCATCCTGATGACTATAACCAAAATGCAGAACAGGACATAGAGTCAGCTACAAATTGTAAACTACCCTCTCTGCACACAAGTCCTGCATGTTGTTTGTGTGTGCGTGCGTGTGTGCGTGTGTGTGTGTGTGTGTATACATAACTAAAAGTATTTTGTAAAAGTCTGCAAGGACACACAGCAAACATCTACCACTAGCTGGGGGACAGAAGGGGATGAAGTGGGGTGAAAATGTCAATGATATATCATTTGTTTCTCTGCACTTCCTGGTTCCTAGCTTCCCAGAGCTGAGTGCCCTGACACCAGAGGAGTGGTTCCTTCCTGGGATTCTGTAAGACCTTTGACTTCAACAATTTCCCATCCCCTAAAGGCCTTCCCTCTTTCTCACCTCCCTTCCTCTCTTTTGCATTCAGACTCCTCTGTGTAACATGGCCTTTCCCTGACACACCCTATTCTGGATGGTTTCTTAGAAAAGAATCCTGGACTGTGTCAACACCTCTTAACCCACCATTATCTGATTCCCCTGAGGCTATACCTAGAAGCTTATCCTACAGAAGAAGGTTACAGAGCAGAGCAGATTGGGTGCACCAGAAATTCACACCATCCTATGTCAAGCAGACCCTGGCAGTGCTTGCCCATCTCTGCTTAAGTCCTCTCGGAGCCCCACAATGACACTAATGTCAAACACATTGAAAGGGTTAAGGAAGGATAAAGCAAAGACTAATGTAACACCAGCACCCATCTTAAAAACATTAACGATCACTGTTTTCATTCCCTCCTTCCTTCCCCCAAGAAGAATCCTCAAGGCTGTTTTCACACCTTCTGTGCTCTCTCCATCCCTGGGACTCTGCTGCCTGCTTCCTCCCTCACCTTTAGCAGAAGACCTTGCTCTTCACTTCCTTGACCACCTTGTACCCAACACTTACTCCTGCTGTGACCCCCACCTCTCTGCCCTGTTCCCATCACCCACAAGCCTGTGTGTTTCTACCTAAAGCTCATCCTTTCACTTTACCTTTGGCTCCATCTGCTGCTGCCTTCAGAACTGACTACATTTCCTGCTCCTGCTCAACTAGGTCTTGTCTCATTTTTTTCTCTCATTCAAAGCAGGAGTGGTTTTGTAATTTTTACTATAGAGGTGACATGTGCACATGGTAAAATTCAAATAGTGCACGAAGTGAGTGAGTGAGTGAACTGGCTCAGTCATGTCTGACTTTGCAATGCCATGGACTGCAGCCTACCAGGCTTCTCCACCCATGGGATTTTCCAGGCAAGAGTACTGGAGTGGGTTGCCATTTCCTTCTCCAGGGGATCTTCCTGACCCAGGGATCAAACCCAGGTCTCCCACATTGTAGACAGATACTTCTGAGCACCAGGGAAGCCCAAATAGTGCACAGTGATATACAATGAAAAAAAGTCTCTCTTTTAACACTCATCAGGGGCTCAGCACCAGTTGGTTCCTGTCACGGGCAAGTTGAACATTCAGAGGTAACAGTAGATGAATCAGGGTTGATAAGGGGAAGAAGCCTTTATTCTTGGGCCTCCATCTGGGCCTATGGGAACCATCTGTGCACAGATCCCTCAGGATAGTTTCAGGTAACCCATGACAAAAGATGGCTAACATCAGCTGGCCAGATCAATTTGTCTACTTGTTTGTTCAGTGCCTCTTCTGTGCCTGGATGTTTTTTGCTGGGTATTTGCTCCCAATCCTCAAATCTTCATACTTCATACCCACTACCAGCTGTCCACCCACAAGCCTCCATGATAGACTTCTTCCATGTCAAAAATCTTCTAGTCCTTTCCCTTCAGGCCTCTGACCAAATGACCAAGACATTGGGCACCTCCAATATCTATTAATAAAAATGATATAAAATTATATATAATTTATAAATAATACCTATTTTTTAATTTTTTTTTAATATTTGATTTTGGCTGCATTGGGTCTTTGTTGTTGTGTGTGCATTTTCCCTAGCTGTGGCGAGGGAGGCTAGTCTTCATTGCAGTGGGTGGGCTTCTGTTTGTGGTGGCTTCTATTGTTGCGGAGCACAGGCTCTAGGCGCACAGGTTCAGTAGTTGTGGCATTTGGGCTTAGTTGCTCCATGGCATCTTGGATTTTAGTTCCTGGACTAGGCATCAAACTTGTGTCCCCTGCATTGGCAGGAGGATTCTTAACCACTGAACCACCAGGGAAGTCCTATAATACATTATATATATATACACACACACACATACATATATACATATATAAAAAATATATTACATGCATATATGTCTGTGTTCTATTTATATATGTATTGGTAATATATGTTATAGGGCTTTCCGAGGTGGTGCAGTGGTAAAAGAATCTGCGTGCCAATGTAAGAGATGAGGATATGCAGTTTTGATCCCTGGGTTGGGAAGATTCCCTAGTGGAGGGCATGGCAATCCACTCCAGTATTCTTGCCTGGGAAATCCCATGGACAGAGGAGCCTGGTGGGCTACAGTTCATGGGGTCGCAAAGAGTCAGACATGACTCAGCACACAAGCACAATATATGTTATAGAATTGCCACAACATTGGGCTTCCCTGGTGGAGGAAGAATCAAATGGTAAAGAATCTGCCTGCAATGCAGCAGACCTGGGTTCGATCCCTGGGTTGGGAGGAGGGCATGGAAACCCACTCCAGTATTCTTGCCTGGAGAATCCCCATGGACAGAAGAGCCTGGCAGGCTACAGTCCATGGGGTCACAAAGAGTTGGACACAATTGAGCAACTAAGCACAACACATTACCACAAACTGAGTGGTTTTAAACAACAGAGATTTATCCTCTCGGGATTCTGGAAGCCAGAAATCCAAAATCAGAGTGTTGGCATGGTTGGGCTCCCTCCGGGGACTGTAGGGGAGGATCCTTCCTTGTTTCTCAGCTTCCACCTTCCAGCCAAAGTGTTCTTTGGATCGTGGCTTCATGACTTGTATCTTCACACGGCTTCTCCTCTGTGTCTTCC
Source organism: Budorcas taxicolor (assembly GCF_023091745.1). Classification (NCBI taxonomy): domain Eukaryota; kingdom Metazoa; phylum Chordata; class Mammalia; order Artiodactyla; family Bovidae; genus Budorcas; species Budorcas taxicolor. The sequence goes on along the minus strand of NC_068935.1, from coordinate 63,309,573 downwards.
CTAGCTCTGCTGGGTAAATGAAGGATCCCCTGCCATTCAGAGAGCCCAGGGGGTTCTGCAGAGGCAACATCCTCAGGGACATCCCCCCATGTAGAACAATTTCATATTTCAGAGTGTCAGATTTTCCCAATAAGTCCCTGACCTGAGCTTCATAGGAAAGGCCCCTCTCCTCCACTGCCCTTTCCCACCAGGCTCCCTGGCCCTTATTCAGTCACCAAGTTGTGTCTGACTCTTCACAACCCCATGCCAGGCTTATTTCTCTGTCCTTCTCTGGCTCTTAACTGCCATTAACTGCATGGTCACAGCTCCTTGTCTCTCTTTATCCCTCTGCTGTGCACCAGTGCTGACTTTGCAGAGAGGCTATTCTTATTCTCTGGGAATGATTCCCAGAAAGAAAAAAATATTGCCCAACTGGTTGCCAAAAAGGCTGTGTCCCTTCCATTTCCACCTGAAATAGACCAGAATACATTTCCCAGAATACGTCCCCGTCAGCATTAAGAGTTGCTGGTCTTTTAAATGTTGTCAATGAATCTGCACATCTGGTCTATATGTGAAAAGAATGTTTATTGCTACTTTTCTCATGGTGGTGAAAAAACCTGGAAATAAGGTGAATAGCCAACAGAGGGAAACAGTTCAATCAATACCCGCAATTATTATGTGGGCATTAAAAAGAATGATCCAGAGTTATGACAATTAATTGGGAAAGATGGATGTTGGTTACTAAGTGAGGAATAAAAGGAGGCCCAAAATGTGTATAACGTGAGCCCAACTTTGTGAAACACAAATGGGAAAATTTTTTCTATATATATAAGTGTACATAGACAGATGTCTGTATTTGGTTATATTAAAGGACATGAACTGAGTTGTTGACATACATCACCTGTGGGTGGAGTGGGAGGGGTGATGAGGAGGTGGAAAGGAAGTGGGCAGAGCGGTGTGGCAGGAAGCAGCCAAAAGAAAAAAAGAAGCTAAAAAATCTGCACTGTAAGAAAGACAAATATGATATGATATCACTTACATGTGGAATCTAAAATATGGTGCAAATGAACTTATTTACAAGACAGAAACAGACTCCTAGACATAGAAAACAAACCTAGAGTTACCAAAGGGGATGAGGGTTATAAAGTAGGAGTTTCAGGTATATACACACTACCATATGTAAAACAGACAACAAGGACCTATTGTATAGCATAGGGAATTCCACTCTATATCTTGTAAAAACCTATATTGGAAAAGAATCTGAAAAAGAATCTATTTATCTATTTGAATCACTGTGTTATACTCTTGAAATGAATGCAGCACTGTAAATCAACTCTATTTCAATTAAACAACAACAACAACAATGAAAGGATCCCAGCCTCAAAAATCCCTGAACAGACAAAACCAGTTTAGTCATCGAAGTAAAGTTTAATATAGGTCTTTTGGGGGAGACTACTCTGACTTGGATCATTTCTTACCTAAAGCTCCGGAAATAATGAGCAAAACCTAAACCCTTTCCCATGGTTGATATGCTGTAACTACTGCAAATTCTGGCAAGAGTGAATAATGACACTTTAGGAATCAGTGAACTAAAATGTACTGGAATGGGCGAATTTAATTCAGGTGACCATTATATACTACTACTGTGGGCAAGAATTCCTTAAGAAATGGAGTAGCTCTTATAGTCAACAAAAGACTTAAAAATGCAGTACTTGGGTTCAGTCTCAAAAATGGCAGAATGACCTCTGTTCATTTCCAAGGCAAACCATTCAGTATCACAGTAATCCTACTCTATGCCCCAAACACTAATGCTGAAGAAGCTGAAGTTGAAAGGTTCTATAAAGACATGCAAGAGCTTCTAGAAGTAACATCCCCCCAAAAGATGTTCTTTTCATCGTAGGGGACCAGAATGCAAAAGTAAGAAGTCAAGAGATACCTGGGGTTACAGGCAAGTTTGGCCTTGAAATACAAAATGAAGCATTTCAAGTGCTAACAGAGTTTTGCCAAGAGAACACACTGGTCATAGCAAACACCCTCTTCCAACAACAAAGGAGATGACTCTACACATGGACATCACCAGACGGTCAATACCAAAATCAGATTGATTATATTCTTTGCAGCCAAAGATGGAGAAGCTCTATACAGTCAGCAAAAACAAGACAGGGAACTGACTGTGGCTTGGATCATGAAATCCTTATTGCCAATTTCAGATTTAAATTGAAGAAAATAGGGAAAACCAATAGACCATTCAGGTATTACCTAAATCAAATCCCTTACAGTGGAAGTGAGAAATAGATTCAAGGGATTTGATTTGATATACAGAGTGTCTGAGGAATTGTGACCAGAGGCTTGTGACACTGTACAAGAGGCAGTGATCAAGACCATCCCCAAGAAAAAGAAATGCAAAAAGGCAAAATGGTTGTCTGAGAAGGCCTTACAAATAGCTGAGAAAAGAGAAGCTAAAGGCAAAGGAGCAAAGAAAGATATACCCATATGAATGCAGAGTTCCAAAGAACAGCAAGGAGAGATAAGAGAGCCTTCCCCACTGATCAATGCAAATAAATAGTGAAAAACAATAGAATGGGAAAGACCAGATATCTCAAGAAAATTAGAGATACCAAGGGAACTTTCAGGCAAAGATGGGCACAATAAAGGACAGGAACAGTATGGACATAACAGAAGCAGAAGATATTAAGAAGTGGTGGCAAGAATACACAGAAGAACTGTACAAAAAAGATCTTCATGACCCATATAGCCATGATGGTGTGATCACTCACCTAGAGCCAGACATTCTGGAGTCAGAAGTCAAGTGGGCCTTAGGAAGCATCACTACGAACTTAGCTAGTGGAGGTGATGGCATTCCAGTTGAGTTATTTCCAGTCCCAAAAGATGATGCTGTGAAAGTGCTGCACTCAATATGCCAGCAAATTTGGAAAACTCAGCAGTGCCCTCAGGACTGCAAAAGGTCAGTTTTCATTCCAATCCCAAAGAAAGGCAATGCCAAAGAATGCTCAAACTACCATACCATTGCAGTCATCTCACATGCTATCAAAGTAACACTCAAAATTCTCCAAGTGAGGCTTCAAAAGTATGTGAACCGAGAACTTCAAGATGTTCAAGCTGGATTTAGAAAAGGCAGAGGAACCAGAGATCAAATTGCCAACATTTGCTGGATCATAGAAAATGCAAGAGAATTCTAGAAAAACATCTACTTACAATAAACTGTGGAAAATACTTAAAGACTTGGGGTTACCAGACCACCTGACCTACCTCTTGAGAAATCTGTATGCAGGTCACAAAGCAACAATTAAAACTGGACATGGAACAACAGACTGGTTCCAAATTGGGAAAGGTGTACATCAAGTCTCTATATTATCACCCTGCTTATTTAACTTATATGCAGAGTACATCATGCAAAATGCTGGGCTGGATGGAACACAAGCTGGAATCAAGATTCCCAGGAGAAATATCAATAACCTCAGATATGCAGAGAACACCACCCTTATGGCAGAAAGAAGAACTAAAGAGCCTCTTGATGAAAGTGAAAGAGGAGAATGAAAAAGGTGGCTTAAAGCTCAACATTCAGAAAACTAAGATCATGGCATCCAGTCCCATCACTTCATGACAAATAGATGGGGAAACAATAGAAACAGTGAGAGACTTTATTTTCTTGGGCTCCAAAATCACTGCAGATGGTGACTGCAGCCATGAAATTAAAAAACGCTTGCTCCTTGGAAGAAAAGTTATGACTAACCTAGACAGCATATTACAAAGCAGAGATATTACTTTGCCAACAAAGATCTGTCCAGGCAAAGCTATGGTTTTTCAACCAGTCATGTATGGATGTGAGAGTTGGACCACAAAGAAAGCTGAGCAACAAAGAGTTGATGCTTTTGAACTATGGTGTTGGAGAAGACTCTTGAGAGTCCTTTAGACTGCAAGGATATCCAACCAGTCAATCCTAAAGGAAATCAGTCCTGAATATTCATTGGAAGGACTAATGCTGAAGCTGAAACTCTAATACTTTGGCCCCTTGATGTGAAGAACTGGCTCATTAGAAAAGACCCTGATGCTGGAAAAGATTTAAGGCGGGAGGAGAAGGGGATGACAGAGGATGAGACGGTTGGATGGCATCACCGACTCGATGGAGATGAATTTGAGCAAGCTCTGGATATTGGTGATGGACAGGGAAGACTGGCATACTGCAGTCCATGGGTCACAGAGCTGGATACGACTGAGCAACTGAACCAAACAAAAAAATCCTAATATTATAACCAACCATTGTGAAGAATTTCCTCATTACATAAGTTGCCTTATAACAATATACCCCTGAGCCTTGTTCCATGTTTTGAGTGCTTCTGGTTTGCAAGCTGTCTTTTTGGTGTGTGCACAGTAAACTTTTACTAACTACAAAAAAATCTGCAGAATGTTTAATATGATCACATTTGTATATTTTTTAAATTTAAAAGGCAAGTAAATAAACAGTTCTACTCACAAAAAGAATGCAAATCATAGTACATTTAACCCACTTCTACCAGAAATGGACCAAGCACAAAATATTGGTAAGGACACAGAGGATTTAAACAACAATCTGAAAGTCATGTAAAAACCCTGTATCCACTAGAGACAGAGATTTTTTCCTAAGTGCACAGGGGACAATTACAAAAATAGGCCACATACTATGTGATGAAAGATATTTGCACAAATTTCAAAGAATCAACACCATACAGACTATGTTCTCTGACCACTATTCAATTAAATTTGAAGCAACATTAAAATGATAAAGTCAAATAAACATACATTTGGAACCTTAAAATGCACTCCTGAATAACTCACTGGTAAAGTGCCAGTAATAGGGGAGACATTGTGAAATATTTGAAGCTGAATTGCAATGAAAGTACTACATATCAGACTTACAAGGAGAGAGTGGTTCTCAGAGAGAAAACTGTAGGTTTAAATACATGTATTTACAATCATGGAATAGGAGAAACAGAAAATCACCGAGGGAGTCCCAGGGTGATCATAGCTGCCAGTAAAAGCCACCAGTGTGCGCTAACAGTAGTGAGTGAAACTTTGAGGAGAAATGGACAATTGGCATAGCCTATCTCCTCTAAAATGTTTGGTAATTACTGTACTGCTTTATCATATGTCCACAAATTCTTTGTTAGTCTTCCTTCTAGGAGATGAAACTCAGTTTTTCACACCTGGAAATAGGCTGGACGTATTTACTCCCTTCTAAGGATTTGTTGTGGGAGACCTGGGTTCGATCTCTGGGTTGGGAAGATCCCCTGGAGGAGGGCATGGTAACCCACTCCAGTGTTCTTGCCTGGAGAATCCCCCTGGACAGAGGAGCCTGGTAGGCTACAGTCCATGGGATCACAAAGAGTCAGACATGACTGAGCAACTAAGCAAACACAAGCAAGAACTTGTTGAAAGGGAAAATATTAACTTTACGGTGGGGAAAGTTGCCACATAGCACCTAAGCCACAGTTAACTTCGCCGGTGATAATGCATCACAGTGATGTTACATTCTCCCCATAGGAGGTGATGAGAAGAGTGCTTCCCTTGTGGCATTCTTCCCCAGACTCCACAAATCAGTCTCATCATGACAAAATTGCCACACGAATCCAAATACAGGGACATTCTACAAAATGCCTGGCTGGTGCCCTTCAAAGGTATCAAGGTCTTGAAATACGAGGAAAGACAAAGAAACCATCACAGATCAGACTAAGGACACATGATGACTAAATGCAGTGTGGTCTCCTGGGTTAGATCCTGAAACAGAAAGGGGACATTACTGAAAAGCTGGGGAACTCCAGATAAAATCTATAGTTTAGTTAATAGTATTGACCCAATGTTAATTTCTTCATTTTGATAAGTGTACCATAATTATGTAAGATGCTAACGTTAGAGGAAGCTCGTTGAAAGCTATAAAGGAATTCTTTGTCATATCTTTGCAGCTATTCCACAAGTCTAAAATTATCTCAAAGTAAAAAGTTAGAAAAAATGTAAAGGTCTAAAAATCATAAAAGACAAAGGAAATTGTATTTAACTCAAGAAGCTAGTAAAACATCTACAGAATAAACCTAAAGAAAACGTTATTATTCATTTGCCAAGTTGTGTCCGACTCTTTGTGGTACCATGGATTGTAGCACACCAGGCTCCCCTGTCCTTCACTATCTTCCAAAGTTTGCTCAGATCCATGTCCATTAAAAAGGAAATATAAAGATAAGAGCACAGATTAATGAAGCAAAAAGCAGAGAAACATGTGGAAGGGTTTAAAAAATGTTTTTTGACAAATGTCTTAGAAATGTTTAGCAAAATTGTGGCAGAGACCACGAGATGTCATTCAATCTCTGTCCTCTTTTCCTTCCATATCTGGTGCATAGCAGCCTGGAAAAAGACAAGATTTCCTGATTGCTCTTGTCACTAGGAGCAGCCATGTGATTACGTTCTGGTCCATAGACTGTTAGGCGGAAGCCTTTTGGAAGATAGGAATTCTTTATTTTCTAGACTATAGCTATTAATGTTTGGCCAGTATGATGTACACTAAATATATTATTTGAGTTTGTGTCTCATCTTTGAATTTGTTTGTGGTATCCCTTTTTTGTGGGGAGGGGAGGTAGGGTGACTATCTGGGCTTCCCAGGTGGCCCTAGTGGTAAAGAACCTACCTGCCAATGCAGGAGATGTAAGAGATGCAGATTCAGTCCCTGGGTTGGGAAGAGCCCCTGGAGGAGGGCACAGCAATTCATTCCAGTATTCTTGCCTGGAGAATCCCATGGACAGAGGAGCTTGGTGGGCTACACTCTATAGGGTCATAAAGTGTCAGACATGACTGAAGTGTCTGACTCATAAAGAGTCATACATGACTAAAGTGACTTAGCATCCACAGCGACTGTTCATATTAAAGTAGTAATGTTATCAGAAAATTCGAAAGCAAAATGTAAAATGTTAAGTTTATTAAATTAGTGTGGTGGACATGTGTGTGTTTCACTATTCTCTAAAACTTTTTTGTATGTTTGACATATTTTACACACAAAAATTAAGAAGGAAAGTAGGAAAGAAGCAATGAAGGGAGGAAACCAAATTAAGCTCTGGGGCCAGAGGGTTCCAAACAAAAGAAAAGCAATTGCATTTTGAGACTGAGTTAACTGGGAGAGACTCAGTGTGTGAGCCCTCTCACTAGTGAATATCACAACAGACCAGCTGGTTGCAGAGCTGACAGCTGTCTGGTTGCAGATGTCATCTCACCTTGAGCGCACCACTCTGATTGGTAATGTTTCTGGAAAATCAGCTTGGAGTTCGTTTTTTCAGGCTTCTTGACAATCATATAAGCTTATTTAATGATTATGTAATCAACCTTTCTCTGTAAATGGGCCAAAATGAATTTTTTTCTCTGCATCAAAACTCAGTCTTCACAGAAATTATGGTTATCTTTTTTGTATTTATCTTTGGTTATTTCTCTACCATGGTCAAAATGTGTTGTCTTACCCATGGTTTCTTCTAGGTAGAAGTAACAATGTGCTGATTTGACCCTTGGCCTTATGAAACACCACAGTCATCCCTCTTGCATTTCTGACATCATCATGAACAGAAGGTTTCTAATAGCCTGGGAACCTTCTGGTACAAGAAAAATGAGAGACTCATAAGAGTAGGGCCATCCTTAGCTGTCCAAAGCCCTATTGTACAGATGTACTGTAATTTATTTAAAGTGAAAGTGAAGTTTCTCAGTTGTGTCCAACTCTTTGTGACAACATGGACTGACTGTAGCCCGCCAGGCTCCGCTGTCCATGGGATTCTTCAGGGAAGAATACTGGAGTGGGTTGCCATTTCCTTCTCCAGGGGATCTTCCCAACCCAGGGATCGAAGCTGGGTCTCCCACATTGCAGGCAGACTCTTTACCCTCTGAGCCACTAGGGAAGTGTAATTTATTTAAGGATTACTTTATTGATGGGCACTTAAGATTTTTATTCAAAATCCTCACAAGTCCAAACAGTGCTTTAACAAGAACTCTTGTACAAATATGTTACATACATATATCATATTTCTGTGACATAGATGCACCTAGGTGACATAATGACATAAGATACCAAGGCAGGTGTCTGAGTCTGTTTGGGCTGCTATCACAAAAGATCATGATGGAGTATGTGGCCTAAACAACAGACATTTATTTCTCCCAATTCTGGAAACTGGAAGCCCAAGATCAAAGCCAGCTGTTTCAATTTCTGGTGAAAGGTCTCATCCTGGCTTATGGATGGCTGACATCTCACAGCCATATGACATCCTCATATGATTCATGGTGGGCAGAGAGAGAGGACGTGAGGGCACTCTGGTGCCTCCTCTTCTTACAAGGCCATTAACACCATCAGACCTGGGTGCATCTCCAAATACATCACACTGGGGGCTCAGGCTTCAACATGAGTGTGTGTGTGGAAGGCACAAACATTTCATTCATCACAGGGGTGTTTTCCATTTTCCTCGAATTGGTGGTGAAAGTTTACAGCCAGGGAAAGAAAGGTTTTGAAAATACCTTTAGAATAGCTAAAAAAAAGCCGACCAGCTATTTAGGACCAATCAGTCCCCTGTAAAGATTGCTGAAAGGTGTCATTACAAAGGTAGAAGAGTTGCTTTTGAGAAGAAACCACCTTCCTCTTCCCTGAGGTTCTCTGAATGTTGGGAAGGGTGCAGGGTGAGCGCAGCACATGTATGGACTGCAAGAGTCTTCAGAAGGCAGAGATTGTGGTTGTTTTCGGAGCTGCCATGGGGCCCCCAAAGCTGTGCATGCAGAGGGCAAGGCTGTCCCAGCTGAGGGCCACCTCCCTCACCAAGTGGGTCACCCAGATGTTGGCCTTTTATAGCTACCAAAATTGCCCTTCAAAAGTCGGTGCCAATTTACCTGGTCCTAGTGATATTTTCCCCAACTCTCCCCAATGGTATACACACTATAAATGTTTTTCATTTTTGTTAACATAATAAATGAAAAGTGATATTTTTATTGTTGCACATGTGTAAATGCTTATATTTTCTCTACTGAGTCGTGTTTGTGTTGTTTGGCCATTCTCTTACAGGAGGACTTATTTTCTGTCTTAAAGATTCTCAAGAGGTTTTATGTATAAAGAGTATTTACTATTTTAGTGCTCCTTGTGTGTAACTTGCATTTATTTTTATTTAGGATGCATGTGATATCCAGCAGTTTTCTATTTTTACGGCATCAGACCTCTGCTCTTAGGTCAGTTCTTCCATTAACCAGATGCTTTGCAAGTCCTTTCCACTTGAGAGGTGTCACTTGCAGATGCAAAATTATCAGGGCTGTTGCCTGATTGAGGCATCGGGACTTTGCCCCACAGGTTACTCTCCTGAGAGCAGCTTTCACATCCTTATTTCTCAGGGTGTAGATGAGTGGATTCAGCATAGGAGTCACTGCTGCATAAAATATAGAGATAATTTTATCCCCATCTTGAGACCTTTTGGCCTGAGGTTTCACATAAATATATATTAGGGTCCCAAAATAGATGGTGACCACAAGCAGGTGAGAACCACATGCAGAAAAGGCTTTAAGCCTGGTGTCAGGTGATTGGATTCTTAAGACAGCCCTAAGGACACAAAGGTAAGAGACAAGGATGAAAATTAAAGGGAGCAGCATTGAAATGATAGCACAAATCATCATCAAAACCTCTAGAAAAATGGTGTTGGAACAGAGCAGTTTAAACATGGCTTGGACTTCACAGGAGAAGTGATTGACTGAATTATGCCCACAGAAACTGATGGGAAAGAGCAGAATAGGCATAATTGTGAGCAGGAAAAATGTCAACCAAGCAAGCAGAGCTATTAAAATGCAGGCTCGAGAAGACATCACCAGGTTGTACCTGAGTGGGTGTGAGATAGCCACGAATCGGTCATAAGCCATAATGGCAAGAAGGAAACACCCAGTCAGTGCCAAGAAGGCTCAGATGGTGAACTGCACAAAACAGGAGCTGTAGGAGATGGTGGGGAAGTTCTGCAGAGAGTTGGCCATAATCAGGGGTACAGCACTACTGGAAAAGAGGAGATCCAGGAGAGACAGGTTGCCGAGGAAGAAATACATCAGAGTGTGGAGCTGAGGACTGACTCCTACCATGAGAATGATCATGCTGTTTCCTGCCAAGGTTCCTACATAGAGAAACATCAGCGCCCAGAAAAGAACAGCCTGGGACGTGGGGTGCTTGGACAGTCCCACGAGAATGAATTCAGTAACTCTGGTGTGGTTTCCAATTTCCTGGTAATTCATTTCCTCTATGCTCAGCTACCAGAGAAGGCAATGACACCCCACTCCAGCACTCTTGCCTGGAAAATCCCATGGATAGAGAAGCCTGGTAGGCTGCAGTCCATGGGGTCACTAAGAGTCAGACACAACTGAGCGACTTCACTTTCACTTTTCACTTTCATGCATTGGAGAAGGAAATGGCAACCCACTCCAGTGTTCTTGCCTGGAGAATCCCAGGGACAGAGAGCCGGTGGGCTGCCATCTATGGGGTCGCTCAGAGTCTGACACGACTGAAGCGACTTAGCAGCAGCAGCAGCAGCAGCAGCATGCTCAGCTACAGTGGGAGAGAAAGTAGAGGAGTCAGCCTTTCGTCAAAAAGGCACACATTGGTTATCCCATTGGGTTGGTTAAAGCACAACAGCCCTGGATGCAAGCTCGTCTCGGAAGTTTCCAGCTTCTAAGCCACCTAGCAAAAGGGATCAGGAGCCCTGGACTTGTGTGGATACAAGTTTTCAGGAAGACAGCAGAGTACTCACCACGTCTTCCAGTCAAGAAGCCTTGTATGAGCCACCCCTCCACACCACAGGAGGCCTGACCAATGGTGGACACCAACTGCATGGTGAGCTTGAGTGAGGAAAACAGAATTGTCCTGAGGGCCTTTTCCTGCGCCACCACACCATCATCCTTCTGCCCTAAATGATGAGACAGTCAGTTTCCATCTGGCCTCCCTTACACTGGAATGATGAGATATGAGGTCTCGGTGTGGCCAGCAGCGTGCGTCTGACTCCTACATCTGTGCTTTTGACCAAGCTCCTAACTCCAGTGCTGTCATTTATATTTTGCAAATCTCCAGATATGCATCTCCATTTGTACATTCGCTGTCACCTTACGTCCCTTTTGATCGACATCAAACTCATTTGTCTGCTCTACCCACGCCTAAGCCAATGTCATTTCAATTTTGCTGTCTCAGGATCTGGCACATATTAGGGGCTCAGTAGAGGCCAGATCCCTTCTCCACTTCTCCCTCCATCACCCATCACTCAACAAGCTCTATTAATGTGTCCATATCATTGAATTAGCACTAGAGACACCTACTGTGGAGCAGGCCCTGGAGAGAACATTCCTTTACCATATGTGTCATATCCACCCCTCCTTTTCTACTCTCGTGTTTTTAGAGCCTCATATCAAGACTCACTCCTGGCAACCTCTGGACACAGTCCCTGTCCTCAAGGGGTTCACGATCTGAAGGGAGGGACAGAAAAGAAAAAAGACAATTATAAAGTGGCACGTAGTACATTGTGGGGAGGTTCAAGGTCTTACCAGAGGGCCCAGCTCAGCTCAGGAAAGAAGTGCTACCGCAGCTGCAACAGGAAGAACAAGTGACAACTAGCCAGTCGGTTCCTTCTATAGCCGATCAGAGGGTAGGTAAGAGGGGAAGAAGTAAAGCTGAGCATGTCAATCTCCACTCAGATTATCATCTGTGGACAAGAAGTCCAACCATCCTGATCTTGGGTGATGGGAGGAAGGCATCCGCCTTCTGGTGCCTCCAAAGTTTGAGACCACTGGCTTCAAGTACAGCCTCTTCATTTCCTAGTGGCTTTCAACTCTTGTCCCAAAGCACTCATAAGAGCACCAGACACAGACAACTTTTCCACGGCTTCATGACTGTAGAGTCCCAACATCAGAATGAGAGAGAAAGTGATTCACCCCAGTCAAGCTTGGGGAACCGGCCTGCCCCGACCCCTGCTTGCTGGTCCCCAAGGCTGTTGAGCCGCATCTCTTGTCTTGTAGCTCTCACTTTCACTTCCCACACGAGGGCTTTCATGCCTTCAGGCTCTTAGATTCTAAAAAACAGCACAAGGTCCTGGAAGCAGCCTCTACTTCTGCTGTTGGGGCCTGGCCCACCACCCGAGCCAAGCAGGAGCTCACTGTGGAGGTGGGGAGGAGAAGGAGCTCTGCTGAGAGGACAGACAGTGACATCTGCTTGCTGTGCTCTGGTCACAGAGCAGACACATGAGGGGCCCGAGGCCACCTCCAGTCAGGGCCTTGCAGGCCACACCCCAGATCCTATCAGCCTCAATCAGTGGACTGCAGTTTTGCTAACTTCCTTCCAAACGAGTTTTGTGAATCTCTCTTTCTCTCTCTCTCTCTCTCTCTCTCTCTCTCTCTCTCTCTCTCTCTCACACACACACACACACACACACACACACACACAATTTTTAAACTAGCACTGGAAATTTTTCAGAAGTTGAAATAGTTGCCAATATTTCGTGCCAATTCCTTGCTTATAGTGAATATTCATAATTGAAAACCCCCCTCTGTGTGTATTTCTTGGGAATGCTGCATTTAGTCTGAGAGGGGTGTGTACCTGGGTTCGAAGAGCACCCACTGAGTGGCCTTGTTCCACAGGAAACTCCTGTCAGGAGGCCGGAGCCATGTCCTGGGGCATGGAGAGGATTAGACCTTCTGGAAGGCTTTGAGCTGCCATCAGGGCTGACTCTGGCATCATGAAGTGGGGTGGACTGAGCTGTCTGGAGGGCTGAGGAGAGCTGCCTCTTTTCATTCAAAAGTATCCTGTATCATTAAGATATAGGCAACACCATCCCCAAGGAAGAGGCCCCAAGCTGCTCTTCACCAAGAAGGCCATAGATGGCATCCCCCCCAACCCCTCGCCCCAGCATGAGATGGAATTGTGACAAAATTGCATTTGTGATGTGGGCTGGGTACCTGGCTCCAGTACCAGCTTGGTACCCAGGTCTCCTTCACTGAAGGAGCCCAAACACTCAATGGTAAGTGTCGAGAACATCAGAAACACTGCCCTTTCCTGCTCTTCCTTTGAGCCAAACTTGGTTTTACTGAGATCAAACCTACTTTGGGATGAACTTCCCTGGTGGCTCAGCTGGTAAAGAACCCACCTGCAATGCAGGAGACCTGGGTTCAATCCCTGGATTGGGAAGATTCCCCTAGAGAAGGGAAGGGCTACCCACTCTAGTATTCTGGCCTGGAGAATTCCCTAGACTGTATAGTCCATGGGGTCACAAAGAGTCAGACATGGCTAAGCGGCTTTGACTTTCAATTTTGGGATAACCACGAAGAGAGTTTCATTAACTCTCTGTTGTCAGATAGCAGCTTGTTTGCCTGATTTCAGCAGGGCTTTGGGCAACCATGATGTCCTCACTTACCTAAAGTTTTGATTTCTAGATGGGAAGAAGTCTAGTCTCTGTCCAGTGCATGCTTTCCTTTAGACGAAAGCTGGCAGGTTCCATCATCAATGACTCGAAGAGCTAAGGGCTGTATATATCAGCTCCTTCAGGGAGGGGCTGATTTTACTTCTGCAGAGCAGACAGCATAGAGATTGAGCCTGTGGACAGACGTGGGTCCTGTTTTCCCAGAGGTGTAGTCGAAATTTTCACTCTTTCCCCAACTAGCAGCATTTCCTAACTAGTTGGTCCCCAGCTTCTGAAGGACATCCCACTGGGCACACGCTTGCCAAGGACTCTGACGTTTCCTGCATCTGAGGCCTTGGAGCCCTCCGCTACTCCCCACTGTTCACAGATCAGGGCTGCAGTGAAATCAGGATAGGTCATGAGAAATACCTGTCCTCTTGATCAGGACACACAAAAGGACAGCTATAGCTGGCACATCTTCAGCTTGACTCTCCATGTAGGCAGACAGAGGTGCGTCCCTGAATCACATGGCTCAGGAAAGGAACCCCAACTCTGTGATCTTCGGTCTGATTGGGGAGTCACCTCTCCTAACCCTTGTTAAGCAGAGAGAGCCTTAGGAAAAATAAAAGGATTATGACAAGAGAACCTCAAGAGAAATAATTAGAGGTGTTTGCCAAGCACATTACTGATGTTGTGATTGGCCACAATTGTAAATGTGGTCCTGGTGGAGCAAATGAATTGACTCTTGGAACCAAAGAATTAAGACAGATAGCAAGTGTGGGCTGCACTCTTGCAGCCTAACAAGGGAGACTTCTGTTTTCCTTGTCCAAAGCTTCATTTCAGGGTCCTTTCAGGAGTGAGTGATTCTTGTCCACACACCTGAATTAATAGACTGATAGCCATCAGTTGCTATATGCCTCCTCTATTCTAGAATCTGTGACCAAATTTGAAGGGTCCCCTATTAAGGGGACCAAACACAGATACTTGGGAAGCAGACAAGAGTCAAGCATTAGCCTGCTGAAACTGAGCCCAGACTTGACTGAGAGGTGGACTTGATCTGGGGTCAGACAGGCCACCTGAGACCCAAGTTCAACTCCACCCTTCCAACTGGGTGACTGGGGGAAGCTAAGACGTGTCACCTCCCTCAGCTTTAGATGTTTCCTTTTTGATGTGGAACAAATAATAGTGGGGCTGGGGAGGTTGAAGCCTAAGACAAAGGCAGCCTAGACATTCTTTCTCTCTTACTGTGGCAGCCAGTGGGTTGCTAGGGCACAGTTCCCCCAACAGAACCACTCCATGGCAGTGCCCAGTTCTTTCTCTGACACAACCAGATGTGACCAGGCTCCTTCTTCCAGCTGTTATACCTCCAGCCCTGGCTCTTCTCAGCTGTGTGTACAACTCCCCAAGAAGCTCTGCTTTCCTGCTGTTCACTGGAGACCCTACCCCCTCAGCCCCCTACCATTTGTCCTCTTAGGAGAAATCTAGACAGGGGACTTAGCTCCATGTCAAGTCACGATTTGCCCAGAACTTCTAACTTTTCTGTTTTACTGCATCAACACGAAAATATCTGTAATAATTATTCTGACACAGAAGTAATACAGTTTCTAGATTCTGGGAAGGTAGCAGCAGAGGTGGCAACATCAGTTTTGAATCCTCACTCCTGAAAAGAGAGAGACAGAGAGAGAGATAGCAAAATCAAAAAGACAGGGCAACATCCACAAAAAAACTAGCTGAAAAAGATATCCTCATCAACTCTAAAATCTGTATTGACTGAGATCAACCCATCCCAGCTCAAAGGCTTGTGGATTTTTATCATCTGAGAGAAGGAAGCAGGTGGAAGGAAATTAAGGGCATGGGATGCCTGGTGGTCCTAGAACTCCCGATACTTACCTACCTACAGGTGGTTCCAACTATGGAATTACTTGTTGTTGCCCAAATACAAGGCAGAAAAATAAAGAGAACCCATTGGCCTGTCACTAACAGGATTAACAGGTACAAAGTACTATGTACAAAATAGTGTACAGCTCAGGGAATATAGGCAATATTTTATAATAACTATAGAGCATAACCTACTATGAGTCACTGTGTTGTACACCTGTAACATATAATACTGTACAGCAACTATACCTCGATAAATAAAACAACTATGAAGAGACTGTTGAAGGAAAAACAATCAACCAGATTGCTTCATCACATTCTAACCAAATACAAGCACATGGTTCCATGAAGAGGCCTACAGTCCCTACCCATAAAGCGAGGAAGGGGGAGTGGAGTTCCCTTCAGGAACCAGAAATGCTCCTGAAGAAACGAAGGGAATTCTGAGACCTGTCCCCCCCAAGTCAAGATTGCATGCCTGCATACTTGGCAGCACAATTTCTAAGAAATTTGAATACAAATATTAGTACTGAAGTTGAGAATTTGGAGGAGTGAAGAAGGACCAATAAATAGCACCCCTCCTCCCTGCCAGGTGGGGAAGTAAAGTGTCTACACTTATAAAGGCTGCTTTGTGAATACAGCTAATTCCCTAGATCCACATACCATCAGACTTTGAACAATGCACTGGAGGAAAATTCAGGGTTTGTAGAGCAGGGTCATGTCTGCAGCACCGCTGCCTCCCATCCAGCTGCATGTAAAGGGAAGGAGAAAGAGACCAAATACCCCACACCAAGAACCTGTGACAAATTCCCCCAGATGAGGAAATGTAGACTTCTGGATGCTGCCCACGCACAACACGTTTCACTGTATCTCCATGTAGCATCTCCTTACTCCAGGAAACCAGAAGAACCAAGAGTTCCCCCTTGGTGTACATATCCAACATTTCACAGATATTTGTACCTCTTAAGCCACTGGGCTTAGCTCTTAACTCTGTGGTGGACCCACAGACAAAAGTTTACTCCTTAGTCATTCTATTTTCTCCTCCTAGTATTTCCAGCCACCAGTGTCCAACATACCTCATCAGAGATTATGCCAGAAAATCACATGACAAGCACAAGCTATCCCAGAAATAAACCCTTTATGAATTTCCTGGGAAGACAATAAAGTTCAAAGTTCTCCTTGCAGGGACTTTCCTGGTGGTCCAGTGGCTAAGACTCCATGCTCCCAATGCAGGGGACCTGGGTTCCATCCCTCGTCAGGGAACTAGATTCCACATGCCACAAGTAAAGATGGCACATGCTACAACTCAAAGATCTTGCACACTGCAACCAAAATAGAAGACCCGCCTGCTGCAACTAAGACCCACTGCCACACCATGTCTCTGCAGCCAAGTCACCTCAACAAAGTGTTCCCCAAGCCAGCTCCATGGTATTTGTCAGATGGCAGAAGAGCTTTTGTATTAGAAACTGTGGCCAAGAGGAGAAACAGGCCAGGGAAGAGGAAGAGGAAGGTGGACAAGTGCCCATCCTGGGGTCAGGATCAGAAGCAGAAACTACTGGAATGATTCAAGGGGAAATTGTGTTCGATTCTAAGCACCAAAAGGGCTCTTGTGGGTCCTGTTTCTGGTTACAGGGTTTGGCAAAATGCTGGCAGGCAGGACTTCTCCTGCTGCTGCCTGCAACCCAGCACTGAGCTAGCACTCCAAGGCCTTGGCCTGGGTGCAGGTATTCCCCACCAGAACTGCGGTGGTAACAAGGCTTTTCTGAGCATGCCTGTGGGCTGTGGAAGTGAAGAAAATGAAGGCCTGCAGTCAGCAGCCCCCAGTGGCTGAGGGTAGGGACTGCTTTCTGAATGGAGGCTGCACAATGACGCAGATCACCTAGACCAGGACCAGGGAGGTGAAAGTGTTAGGCAGCAGCTGGTGTCAACTGAGTAGTAGCTTTCTCAAGCTTCCACAACTTTTATTCCCCATTTCATTCAATGAAGCTAGTTTGATGATTCAGATTTTGCAGATTAAAAATGGAAACCCTGATGGCCCTGATTGTGCCCCATTGTAGAATCTCAGCTTTGATGGTTGAGGGGGCTTACAAGCTCACCAATTTCAGTTTCCACTGCCCACTGTGCACTCCTCTATAGCAAGGCTTGAAGGATTGATGTGAACTCAGGGAAACCTTTACATTTTCTGCCTGAGGCCCATTCACATTCTGGGGCCAGCACAGTGGGCCCTGCACTTTCATCAGATCTGACTTCAACCACGTTATCAAAATCTAGACCAGAGTTTTTGCAAAGAAAACATAAGTCACTGGGTTTGGGTTCAGCTGTTTGACCTGGGGAAGGCATTCCCCTCGGTGGGCTGGACCACAGTCCCACCTCTCTTCCCCTAGGGCTCCTGGAGTCCTGCCTCCATCGCCTCTATGTAAATGACACAATACAGCAGCTCCTCTGAGGACACTCCCTTCCTGCCAGCCAGCAGGCAGGCTTTTCCAGGACTGGCTGCCCGTGGTCCAAACACACAGGAGAGCCACCTGCCTGGCTGTGGGACAGCTGCATCACCAGGTGCAGGCCACTTGGCCCTGCTTCCCTGAAGAGAGGCTGTTCTTCCTTCTTGGGCTTCCCCCCGGTTTTCCACTTCACACACTGATCTGCACCTCCCAGGTAAAATCAGGTCTCTTCTCCAGGGCTGCCCCAGGGATGCAGGAAGACAACAGGAGCTGCATTCACAGCAGGGTTGTGCTTCAGACCATGGCATGTGGTGAGAAACAAATAGAAACCACTTCAACCATGAAGTAGTGAAAGACTGATTAAAGTCTCATTCATTTTAATCATGTTTTATTTACTTATGTTTATAGATTTTATTATTATTTAATCATAATTAATTACATTATAGCACATCCACACAATAGAAAATGCAGCAGTTAAAAGAATGAAGCAAACCAGTATGCACTGACTGAAAACCTCTTCCAGACATATTAATAGGTGAAAACACTAAGGGCAGTGAGTCTGCATAATATGATCCCATTTCAGCTTGTTAATGGGTAATGAATGTTTATATATATACACATGTGAGTATGTGAATATATGGATGTATGTGTGCATGTTTGTGTTAATACTTGCATGCATGTGTGTACTATGTGTGTGTATGTGTGTGTACATGTGATTGTGTTTATGTTGATGTGTGTAAGGTGTGTGCATGTTTGTTTCTGGGTACACAGGTAGGAGTGTGTGTGTGTATGTCTGTTCATATGTGTGTGGGGGAGGGGTGTCTGTGCTTGTACACACAGAACAAAGGACGGAAGGAAGTGAGCCTCAAGGCTGAGAGTGATTCACTCTGGAGAGCAGGGCAAGGCTTAAAGGAGCAGAAACTTTCTCCCTGACTTTCATTTCTCATTTTTTCAGTGTTTGGATCTCGTGTGACTTTATTCGTGTGTTTTCAGTATTTCCAAGGTTGAGGGCCCAAATAAAACAAAGCAGTTCCCAAAATAGAAAGCCCAGAGATAAATCCACACACATATGGACACCTTATCTTTGACAAAGGAGGCAAGAATATACAATGGAGTAAAGACAATCTCTTCAACAAGTGGTGCTGGGAAAACTGCTCAACCACTTGTAAAAGAATGAAACTAGATCACTTTCTAACACTGCACATGAAAATAAACTCAAAATGGATTAAAGATCTAAATGTAAGACCAGAAACTATAAAACTCCTAGAGGAGAACATAGGCAAAACACTCTCTGACATAAATCACAGCAGGATCCTCTATGATCCACCTCCCAGAATACTGGAAATAAAAGCAAAAATTAACAAATGGGATCTAATTAAAATTAAAAGCTTCTGGACAACAAAGGAAAATATAAGCAAGGTGAAAAGACAGCCCTCTGAATGGGAGAAAATAATAGCAAATGAAACAACTGACAAACAACTAATCTCAAAAATATACAAGCAACTTATGCAACTCAATTCCAGAAAAATAAACGACCCAATCAAAAAATGGGCCAAAGAACTAAATAGACATTTCTCCAAAGAAGACATACGGATGGCTAACAAACACATGAAAAGATGCTCAACATCACTCATTATTAGAGAAATGCAAATCAAAACCACAATGAGGTACCATTTCACACCAGTTAGAATGTCTGCGATCCAAAAATCTGCAAGCAATAAATGCTGGAGAGGGTGTGGAGAAAAGGGAACCCTCCTACACTGTTGGTGGGAATGCAAACTAGTACAACCACTATGGAAAACAGTGTGGAGATTCCTTAAAAAATTGCAAATAGAACTACCTTATGACCCAGCAATCCCGCTGCTGGGCATACACACTGAGGAAACCAGAATTGAAAGAGACACATGTACCCCAATGTTCATCGCAGCACTGTTTATAATAGCCAGGACATGGAAACAACCTAGATGTCCATCAGCAGATGAATGGATAAGAAAGCTGTGGTACATATACACAATGGAGTATTACTCAGCCATTAAAAAGAATACATTTGAATCAGTTCTGATGAGATGGATTAAACTGGAGCCGATTAGACAGAGTGAAGTAAGCCAGAAAGAAAAACACCAATACGGTATACTAACACATATATATGGAATTTAGAAAGATGACAATGATGACCCTGTATGCAAGACAGCAAAAAAGACACAGATGTGTATAGCGGACTTTTGGACTCAGAGGGAGAGGGAGAGGGTGGGGTGATTTGGGAGAATGGCATTGAAACATGTATACTATCATGTAAGAATCGAATCACCAGTCTATGTCTGATGCAGGATACAGCATGCTTGGGGCTGGTGCATGGGGATGACCCAGAGGGATGTTGTAGGGAGGGAGGTGGGAGGGGGGTTCATGTTTGGGATCGCATGTACACCCGTGGTGGATTCATGTCAATGTATGGCAAAACCAATACAGTATTGTAAAGTAAAATAAAGTAAAAATAAAAATTTAAAATAAAACAAAGCAGTTCCCAAAGGCCTGCAGTCCTGTCATGGGAAAAAAAAGAGTGCCAGTGACCGGGTGTGGCAAAGCCAGAGCCAAGGGTCTGAGTCCAAGGAAGAGAAGTGAGAACCCAGAAGTATGGCCTCACTCAGACTGTTGGCAGAGAGGGAAGCTGGGCTGGGCTGTGCACTCTACCAGGCAGGGACTTAGTGTGGTTTTCCAGGAAGAGCTGGTGGCGGGGCTGGGAGCAGGGAAGGCACCATCTAGGGAAGACTACATGATCACCTGCTCTGCACTGACCAGTGGGCAAACAGCCCTCCAGGGACCCGTCCAAATTAGAGACTGTAGATGCTCTTTGGATCAATTAAAAAAAAAAAAAAAAGAACAGTCAGTGTAACAGGCAAGTGTCTAAAAAACTAGCATGACAAGCACTGTAGATAGCCAAGCAAAACTATTGGCAAGATGGCTTTTCAGGTTTCAGTGGACCTAATACAGTGGCCCCAGTCGAAATGGTACCTAAGTGAGCTCCTGTCCTTGAAGTGACACCTCCATTTCCACGAGGCCTTTAACTCCTGTTCATTTTCAATGTCTTGGTTCTCTAATTGTTTAGCAATCTTCTCTCTTCTTCTGTGAGAAAGGGATGTACAGGAAGAAATCAAAGGCTAAACACAAGCCTTCCTACTTGAAATATGGGTCCTACTGGGGAATAAAGAAACAAACATGTCTCCCAAAGTCCCAGAAGGTGCCTGGTTCTTCCCACACTCAGGACACAAACCAGCTAAAGCCACTGTCACGTGAGTTCTTGTCCCTGTGAGTTCTTGTCCCTATTTCTGTCCTGTTAGCTTCCCCTTGACCAGGCCCACCTCTTTGCCTTCTGTTCTTCTCACTCTACATCCTCCCCAGACAATCATGAGCTCCACACACCCAGTATGTCAAAGATTCCCTGATCTCACTTTACATGAACTCCAGCATATATTTTGGGTACGTACTCCATGTCCACTCGGTCCTAACTGTAGAGGATGCAGAAATAAGCAACAAGCTTTTAGTCAACAATTCTTTATCAATAATACTATGTGCCAGCTGCTATTTGTGAGGCTAACTGTGGCATCATCCTTGCCATCATGGATCTCACAGGCTGTTGGGGTAGCCAGAAAAAGAATCCAAGAATTACAAGACTCAGTGATGAATAATATGGTTGAGGAAGCCTGGAGAACTGTGGGAAGCTAGGGGGGCAATTAAGTCAGCCCAGGGCTCAGAAAAGGGTGACATATAAGTTGGGGCAGCTGAAACAGGAGAAGTAGAAACTCCTGCTGGTGATGCTTCTTCCTCTCTGGATATCCTATTCACAGGATGCAGGATTTTGGGAGTTTGGGGGAGTGGAAAGGTAGGGACAACATAGCCGATGCACAAAGTCAAAGTGTTTTTAAGATCAACTCACTGGACCTTACATTCTATAGGAATTCCCTATAGTGCCAATGACCCTGTTGGCCCAGTGTTTAAACCTAAGTTTAAGTAACACCTGATTCAGCCCCTTTCATTTTGTGATGAGGCTTCTGACTTCAGAAGTTGAGAGTATTCAGGATCACATGGTGCAAGATGACAACTAGAACTTAGATCCCTTGGCTCCTAGCTAAATGCAGTTTATCTTGGTTGTAAATTAAAATGGCCATATTTCCACAGCATTACTGGAATTCTGGGGACTGCCTTCTAATCCAGTTTAAAAATGACAGAGGAAACCTGTCACACTGCTTCATATCATCACTTTATATTTTAAAATGCTTATTAGCTGGCTTCCCCGGTAGTTCAGCTGGTAAAGAATCCACCTGCAATGCAGGAGACCCCAGTTTGATTCCTGGGTGGGGAAGATCTGCTGGAGAAGGAATAGGCTACCCACTCCAGTATTCTTGGGCTTCCCTGGTGGCCCAGCTGGTAAAGAATCTGCCTGTAGTGCCGGAGACCTCGGTTTGGTCCCTGGGTTGGGAAGATCCCCTGGACAAGAGAAAGGCTACCCACTCCAGTATTCTGGCCTGGAGAATTCCATGGACTGTGCAGTCCATGGGGTCACAAAGAGTTGGACACAACTGAGCCACTTTCACTTTAAAGTAACAACCTCAGTTCCCAATCCCTCCAATGAGACAACCCTTCAAAATGTAGCCAGAATGAGGACTATCAATAGGGTCTATTAAAAACTACTTCATACATAGATTTTACTCATCTTGGTTCATTTCTGTAATAACAGGCAAAGCGATGTCACATCAGAGTGAGCATGCCTTTGCTCTCAGTGAACAGAAGGCAGAAGTCCAAAAGCTCATAGAATGAGGACAACGGCCATCTATGCAAAGGACTCCAGGGGCTCCCACGACTTCGTGGATTGCTAGAAAGCTGACTTTTCCAGCCCAGGAGCTCTATAAATGAGAATATAGGATGGTCCTACTGCAGAGAAACCTCACCTTAAGCTCTGAGTTTATTATCTTGGGCTTTGGGGACCTGGCTGACCTACAAATCTTCATTTTTGGACTCTTTCTAATCATGCATCTTGTCACCCTAGCAGGACACATAACTATTGTGCTCATCACCCTCTTTGACTCATACCTCCAGACTCCCACATATTTCTTCCTCCACAACCTGTCCACCATTGAAATCTGCTATATATTGGTCATCGTCCCCAACATGCTGGCCAATTTCATGTCCGGGAGCCAGTGGATGCCCTTCCTGGGCTGTGCCCTGCAAATGCATCTCTTCATTTCACTGGGTGGAGCAGTGTTTCCTCCTGGCCGTAATGGCCTATGACCAATTTGTGGCCATCTGCAAGCCCTTTCACTACACACTCATTGTCACCAGGACTGTGTGTGTGCAGATGCTGGCTCCAGCATGCATCAGCAGCTTTGCACTCTCACTCACCCTCACCACACTCATATTCCTCCTGCCCTTTAGTCAGTCCCACAAGATCAATCATTTCTTCTGTGACATCTCTGCTGTGCTATTCCTGGCCTGCTCAGACACACAGGCCAATGAGATTGCAGTCTTCCTTGTTTGCCTGCTCATCCTGTTGATACCCTTCCTGCTGATCCTGCTCTTCTATGGGTTCATTATCACTGCCATCCTCAGAATCCACTCAGCTGAGGGCAGGAGCAAAGCCTTCGCCACCTGTGCTGGGCTGGTCTCCCTTCTGCACTACGGCTGTGCAATATTCATCTACATTTGCCCCAGATCATGCTACACCCCAGAACAGGACAAAACTATGTCCTTAATCTACACCAACGTCACTCCCATGCTCTACCTTATGACCTATAGTCAGAGGAATAAGGAAGTCAAGGGTGCCCTCAAGAGACTCCTGGAGAGACATGACCAGACCAGGTGGTGGTCCCATGCAGGGGGACAGGGAACGGAGGTCCACATGCAAGAGCCCGTTTGGTCATCTCACTGCACCCCTTGCAGCTCTGTGCCTCCTCCTGAGGGCTGTTCTGAGGTTCTTCAGGTGCCTGGACCTTACCGTGCCCTTTCCTGTGGTCAGAGATGGAACAAACCCTAATGCTTTCTTAGATGGGGTGGCTCTGGGGTGTTAGTGAATGTTTGGCCAAAAGACTAAAATAAAGCAAATTATTTTAATACCATGGTTTCAAGCTATTACTTCGTAGGAAGGAGTGATTCATCCCACCACCAAGCCTAGGAACACTCATGCGCTGTTAGAAGGGTGAGGAGGGAAAGGATCTAGGTCTTTGATGACCCTTCATTGGCCAACTCAACCACCACAATGAGTGCCTGCCTGTAGCCTTTAGGTTCAGTCAACAATACACTTGCTGACAGTTTAACCACCCCACAAAGCATTCCTCACTGAACCCCCCCAAAGTCCCCATGAGCATCCATTATTGCCAACTTTGCCTGCCCTCCTTAGTTCATGGCTCCTACCACCCCCTGATGATTCCTAGGTGATGACCCTATCTCCTGCCCGAAAGGGGCCCTCAGAGTCACCAGAGAGCACTT
Source organism: Budorcas taxicolor (assembly GCF_023091745.1). Classification (NCBI taxonomy): domain Eukaryota; kingdom Metazoa; phylum Chordata; class Mammalia; order Artiodactyla; family Bovidae; genus Budorcas; species Budorcas taxicolor. The sequence goes on along the minus strand of NC_068935.1, from coordinate 63,285,389 downwards.
CTCAGTGGGAGTGGCAGATCTTGGAGGGCAGGAACCATGTGGGTAATTGTTCCTCATGTCCAGTCCTACTTGCTTCATGGCCTGTGCCAAGGCCACTGCAAGTCGCTGAGAGAAGATGGAGGTAACAGGGGAAAATCCACTAAAGGCTCTGCCAAAAGAGCTGATGGACCAGTGACAGTACAGTGCTATTAATGGTGTGCAGAAAGAGAGGCCTGTGTTGTTATTCAATGGGGGTGATACTATTCCACACCTCCTAGGACTGCAACGAGGATGGCATGGGACAACACACAGAGGTGGCCTTGGCAAGCAGGGCACCACATCAGTGGTGTTGAGAACTACCACATCCTCCTGTGGTACCCCGGCCTCTCACATTGCCCTGCCCAATTCCCCAGGAGCTGAGCTTCCTTCTGTGCCCTCAGACCTGAAGAAGATCAGAGCCTGGAGGGGCAGGGTGGGATAACATTCTGAGATCCTTGCAGGAACCCTGATGATGATTCTAGGTTGATCGAAGGAAAGGTGAGGTGATCACTAATTTCAATCTCTGTGGACAGAGGACAGAAGTGAAAGAGAGAGAGAGAGAGACAGCAGCCAAGAAAACCTCTGCATTGCAACCGTACTCAGGCCCTGTGCTTCAGGGCCCTGTGACGCCCCTTTAATTAGACAAACTTAGAGAGATGCCTCTTATCTTTTCAAGAAATATTATTTCTCACCCATAAATCCTTCCTTATTTTTGAAATAATCCAGTGAAATGTTGACAAGTGTTGAAGCTGGGTGAAACATAGCTAGTTTTTTTTTTTTTTTTAATACTGTCCTCTCTCCTTGTGTGTAAATATGAAAAGTCCATAATGAAGACTTTAGAGAAGTTAAGGTACCGACTAGTCTCCTCTGCCCAAGCAGTCCCCTTGCTGAGAAAGCCTCACCTACTGTCAGCATTCATCTCCCCTTCACTTTAAGGCACAGCTCAGATGCCTCTTAGTTCTGGACCTCTTTTTAATAACCAACTCAGTCCAGTTCATGCTTAAGACAATGGAACATCTCTGACGGGATGGCAGCCTTGGGTTGCTGACCATGACCTTGCTGGGTGTGCAAGGAAGGCAGGACAGCCCCAACCCAGGTATTCATATGCATGCACACACATACATACACATGGCCTTCGATGGGCAGGGGTGCAAAGATAGGGGGTTCCACCACTTCCAGGCAATGAAATGGGGGTCTGGCAGCACAGGGGGGATGGCCCAGGAAGGAAGGAGAACCTCTCTTGGGTGGGACAGGATAGGGTGTGGGTCTATAGGGGTTGAGGGAGATCCTAGGTGATGTGATAATAACCCATTGACCTTCCCATCAGAGGAGGGGTTCCGAGAGAGCAGGGGTACAAGAATCTATCAGGTAAATGATGCCACACTGGTAAAAGGCAGCCTAGGGTGAGTGCCTAGGGATACTTCAGGGTATTGATTAGATGAACAGGCTTCCCGGGTGGCTCAGTGGTAAAGAATCTGCCTGCCAATGCAGGAGATGCAGGACATGTGGATTTGCTCCCTGGGTCAGGAAGATCTCCTAGGCGAGGAAATGGCAACCCACTCCAGTATTCTTGCCTGGAGAATTCTATGGACAGAGAAGCCTAGTGGATTGCAGTTCAGGGGTTGCCAAGAGTCAGATACAACTTAATGACTGAACATGATTAGATAGATGGCAGTGGAGAGAGTAGGAGGCTGTGGAAAAAGACTGTCATTGAAACAATAAAGGAAGAAGAGCGAAGCATTGGAAAGTGGTAGAAATAGAGTGAGGTCAGCTGGGGCTGGCTGGGTCCAGGTCCTACAGGACACATGGATTTAGGTGTCTGCACTGACTTGAAGCTCAGAAATTCAAGAAAGACGTTCAGTATCTGGCAAAGAGATCCTTGCTGATTCAACAATCAACTTCCTTGAATTTATACACTCAGGCCCTATCACCTCTTAGCCTTAGTCATAAAAGATAATGCCTAACCTGTTTCAAATATATTTACTCTATTCCAAACAAGTCTTCTTCTCTGATTCAAAAAGGTGCAGGCCTTGACTGATAACCACCCAGAAGTGTCTGTGCCAGGTGGGTTTGTGATGTGCTGGGCCATGTGAACACAGCCTGGTGTGGGTGCATGGTTTCTGTGTTTACCCACACATGTGCATGTACACACATGAAGTAAAAGAGCAAAAGATGCTCGCGTGATAGTGATGAAACACTGCTGAAGCAAACTCTCACTTGTCCTCTAGAGGAACACCTGTCCAGGTGCGATGAGCATTATGCATGCAACTTAGAAAGGATTGCTTTTTGGCAGCAGCTCAAAGTGACAAAGGCAGGCAGAGCTGTGCCACCTTGCCCCCCCCCCCCACAATGGTTAGCCCGGGCCCCAAGGCTCAGGGAGAGAGAGACATCATGATGGAGCTTCTAATTGCTTCAAGAAAAGGTGCCAATTAGCAGCACTTTCAAAGGAAACATCAACCTCAAATGATTTAAACAGGCTAACTAAAACTGGCAAAATAGGTCATTGGGGACTAATTAAAATTTTTTTCTAAATAATATCTGACTATGCTTCTTAATTTTTTTTATTAAAAATGTAACCCACAGTCACTGTCAGAGACAGAGAAAATATAGGCAAGTGTAGAAAAGAAAAGAAATGCAGTCATCCCACTGCTAAAGATAACCATGATGAAAATGGCGGTATATGTGAGGATGAAATGACCTCTTTTGTGCTTATTATTGAGCACAATGCCTGGAACATGGTGAGTCAGTCAGTTTAGTCGCTCAGTCATGTCCTACTCTTTGTGACCCCATGGACTGCAGCACACCAGGCCTCGCTGTCCATCACCCACTCCCAGAGCTTGCTCAAACTCATGTCCACTGAGTCACTGATGCCATGCAACCATCTCACCCTCTGTCGTTTCCTTCTTCACCTGTCTTCGACCTTTCCCAGCATCAGGGCCTTTTCTAGTGAGTCAGTTCTTCACCATCAGAGGGCCAAAGTATTGGAGTTTCAGCTTCAGCATCAGTCCTTCCAATGAATATTCAGGACTGATTTCCTTGAGGATTGACAGGTTTGATCTTCTCGCAGTCCAAGGGGCTCTCAGGAGTCTTCTTCAACACCACAGTTCAAAAGCATCAATTCTTCAGCACTCAGCCTTCTTTATGGTCCAACTCTCACATCTATACATAACTACTGGAAAAACCACAGTTCTGACTAAATGGACCTTTGCTGGCAAAGTAATGTCTCTGCTTTTTAATATGCTCTCTAATTTGGTCATACTGTTGATACTGTTCATGGGGTTCTCAAGGCAAGAATACTGAAGTGGTTTGCCATTCCTTTCTCCAGTGGACCACATTCTGTCAGAACTCTCCACCATGACCCTTTAGTCTTGGGAGGCCGCACACAGCATGGCTCATAGTTTCACTGAGTTAGACAAGGCTGCAGTCCATGTGATCAAATTGGCTAGTTTTCTGTGACTGTGGTTTTCAGTCTGTTTGCCTTCTAATGGAGAAGGATATGAGGCTTGTGGAAGCTTCCTGATGGGAGAGACTGACTGAGGGGGAAATTGGGTCGACTGAAAGATGAATCCCCCAGGTCAGTAGGTGCCCAATCTGCTACTGGAGATCAGTGGAGATAACTCCAGAAAGGAGGAAGAGATGGAGTCAAAGCAAAACCAACACCCAGCTGTGGATGTGACTGGTGTTGGAAGTAAAGTCCAATGCTGTAAAGAGCCATGTTGCATAGGAACCTGGAATGTTCCTATGAATAAAGGAAAACTGGAAGTGGTCAAAAAGGAGATGGCAAGAGTGAACATTGACATTTTAGGAAGTAGGGAACTAAAATGGACTAGAATTGAATTTAACTCAGATGACCTTTATATCTACTACTGTGGGCAAGAATCCCTTAAAGGAAATAGAGTAGCCATCACAGTCAAAAAAAAAAAAAAAAAAAGAGTCCAAAATGCAGTACTTGGATGCAGTCTCAAAAACGACAGAATGATCTTTGTTCATTTCCAAGACAAACCACTCAATATCACGGTAATCCAAGTCTATGCCCCAACCAGTAATGCTGAAGAAGCTGAAGTTGAACAGTTCTGTGAAGACCTACAAGACCTTTTAGAACTAACACCCAAAAAAGATGTCCTTTTCATTACAGGGGACTGGAATGCAAAAGTAGGAAGTCAAGGGATACCTGGAGTAACAGGTAAATTTGGCCTTGGATTACAGAATGAAGCAGGGCAAAGGCTAACAGAGTTTTGCCAAGAGAAAGCACTGGTCATCGTAAACACCTTCTTCCAACAACACAAGAGAAGACTCTACATATGGACATCACCAGATGGTCAATACTCAAATCAAATTGATTATATTCTTTGTAACCAAAGATGGAGAAGCTCTACACAGTCAGCAAAATCAAGAATGGGAGCTGACTGTGGCTCAGATCATGAATTCCTTATTGCCAAATTCAGACTTAAATTGAAGAAAGTAGGAAAAAAAGAAAAAACACTAGACCATTCAGATATGATCTAAATAAAATCCCTTATGATTATACAGTAGAAGTGAGAAATAGATTCTAGGGATTAGATTTGATAGACAGTGTGTCTGAGAACTATGGACAGAGGCAAGGATCAAGTTCATCCTCAAGAAAAAGAAGTGCAAAAAGGCAAAATGGTTGTCTGAGGAGGCCTTACAAATAGCTGTGCATGGAAGAGATGTGAAAGGCAAAGGAGAAAAGGCAAGATATACCCATTTGAATGTAGAGTCCCAAAGAATAGCAAGGAGAGATAAGAAAGCCTTCCTCAGTGACCAATGCTAAGAAATAGAGGAAAACAATAGAATGGGAAAGACTAGAGATCTCTTCAAGAAAATTAGAGATACCAAAGGACATTTCATGCAAAGATGGGCTCAATAAAGGACAGAAATGGTATAGACCTAACAGAAGCAGAAGATATTAGAAGAGGTGGCAAGAATACACAGAAGTACTGTACAAAAAAGATCTTCAAGACCCAGATAATCACGATGGTGTGATCACTCACCTAGAGCCAGACATCCTGGAATGCAAAGTCAAGTGGGCCTTAGGAAGCATCACTATGAACAAAGCTAGTGGAGGTGATGAAATTCAAGTTGAGCCATTTCAAATCTTAAAAGATGATGCTGCAAAAGTGCTGAACTCAATATGCCAGCAAATTTAGAAATTTCAGCAGTGGCCACAGGACTGGAAAAGGTCAGTTTTCATTCTAATCCCTAAGAAAGGCAATGCCAAAGAATGTTCAAACTACTGCACAATTGCACTCATCTCACATGCTAGGAAAGTAATGCTCAGAACTCTCCAAGCCAGATTTCAACAGTACATGAACCATGAACTTCCAGATGTTCAAGGTAATTTTAGAAAAGGCAGAGGAACCAGAGATCAAACTGCCAACATCCACTGGATCATAGAGAAAGCAAGAGAGTTCCAGAAAAATATCTATTTCTGCTTTATTGACTATGCCAAAGCTTTTGACGGTGTGGATCACAACAAACTGTGGAAAATTCTGAAAGAGATGGGAATACTAGACCACCTGACCTGCCTCCTGAGAAATCTATATGCAGGTCAGGAAGCAACAGTTAGAACTGGACATAGAAAAACAGACTAGGTCTAAATAGGAAAAGGATTATCTCAAGGCTGTATGTTGTCACCCTGCTTATTGAACTTATATGCAGAGTACATCAGGAGAAACACTGGGCTGGAGGAAGCGCAAGCTGGACTCAAGATTGCCAGGAGAAATATCAATAACCTGAGAAATGCAGATGACACCACCCTTATGGCAGAAAGAAGAACTAAAGAGCCTCTTGATGAAAGTGAAAGAGGAGAGTGAAAAAGGTGGCTTAAAACTCAACATTCAGAAAACTAAGATCATGGCATCTGGTCCCATCACTTCATGGCAAATAGATGGGGAAACAGTACAAACAGTGAGAGACTTTATTTTCTTGGGCTCCAAAATCACTGCAGATGGTGACTGCAGCCAGGAAATTCAAAGACTCTTGCTCCTTGGAAGAAAAGCTAGACCAACCTAGACAGCATATTAAAAAGCAGAGACATTACTTTGCCAACAAAGGTTTGTCTAGTCAAGGTTGTGGTTTTTCCAGTAGTCATGTATGGATGTGAGAGTTGGACTATAACAAAGCTGAGCACCAAAGAAATGATGCTTTTGAACTATGGTGTTAGAGAAGACTCTTGAAAATCCCTTGGACCGCAAAGAGATCCAACTAGTCCATCCTAAAGGATATCAGTCCTGAATATTCATTGGAAGGACTGATGTTGAAGCTGAAATTCCAATATTTGGCCACCTGATGTGAAGAACTGACTGATTAGAAAAGGCCCTGACCCTGGGAAAGATTGAAGGTGGGAGGACAAGGGGCTAACAGAGGATGAGATGGTTGGATGGAATCCCTGACTCAATAGACATGAGTTTGAGTAAACTCCCAGAGTTGGTGATGGACAGGGAGGCCTGGCATGTTGCAGTCCATGGGGTTGCAAAGAGTCAGACATGACTGAGCAACTGAACTGAGTGTATGTTCCAGTAGAGATTTGCTTACTATTATGATATGACAATAAAACTGTTTTCTGAGTGAAGATGTACATTAAGGCTTAAGGTGTAAACACTTTGGAGGGAAAACAATGTAGTGAAGAATTTACTGTTCATTTAAAAATGTATATCATCTCATAATAGGTCCCTGAATTTTCAAATTCACATGTGAGAATACATTTACATTTTGAATTTGTAGGAAAGGCACAAGTTTTATGTAAAAAAGCAGCAAATTTTAAACCCATCAATTTATTGAAAAAATGATTACTTTTTTTAGAAACAAAAAATGCTTCTTAAGATGTTGACAACAGGTCATGGTATAGACACTTATTTCATAGAGTGGACTTCTCCCTTCAATTATATTCCAGTTGGAGGAGGAATACCTCCTTGAGAAGTTGAATTATTTGATGGACTGTGAAAGCTGGTCTCCTTATACACAAACCATGCATTTCCTCCACAAAGTATCATATTCAGAAAGCCAAAAATCTCAGATACATTTAGGGATCCCATACTAGTCAAGCGGTGGCTGCACTGGCGCAGGAAGGCCTAGAGGAGCTATCCCACATTGAAGGTCAGGAAGGGCGGTGGTGAGGAGATAACCCCTCATCCAAGGTAAGGAGCAGCAGCTGCGCTTTGCTGGAGCAGCTGTGAAGAGATACCCCACGCCCAAAGTAAGAGAAACCCAAGTAAGATGGTAGGTGTTGCAAGAGGGCATCAGAGGGCAGACGCACTGAAACCATACTCACAGAAAACTAGTCAATCTAATCACACTAGGACCACAGCCTTGTCTAATTCAATGAAACTAAGCCATTCCCATGGGGCAACCCAAGACGGGCGGGTCATAGTGGAGAGGTCTGACAGAATGTGGTCCACTGGATAAGGGAATGGTAAACCACTTCAGTATTCTTGCCTTGAGAACCCCATGAACAGTATGAAAAGGCAAAATGATAGGATACTGGAAGAGGAACTCCCCAGGTAAGTAGGTGCCCAATATGCTACTGGAGATCAGTGGAGAAATAACTCCAGAAAGAATGAAGGGATGGAGCCAAAGCTAAAACAACACCTAGCTGTGGATGAGACTGGTGATGGAATAAAGGTCTGATGCTGTAAAGAGCAACATTGCCTAGGAACCTGGAATGTCAGGTCCATGAATCAAGGCAAATTGGAAGTGGTCAAACAGGAGATGGCAAGGGTGAACGTCAACATTCTAGGAATCAGCGAACTACAATGGACTGGAATGGGTGAATTTAACTCAGATGACCATTATATCTACTACTGCGAGCAAGAATCCCTCAGAAGAAATGGAGTAGCCATCATGGTCAACAAAAGAGTCTGAAAGGCAGTACTTGGATGCAGTCTCAAAAACGACAGAATGATCTCTGTTTGTTTCCAAGGCAAACCACTCAATATCACAGTAATCCAAGTCTATGCCCCGACCAGTAATGCTGAAGAAGCTGAAGTTGAACAGTTCTATGAAGACTACAAGACCTTTTAGAACTAACACCCAAAAAAGATGTCCTTTTCATTATAGGGGACTGGAATGCAAAAGTAGGAAGTCAAGAAACACCTGGAGTAACAGGCAAATTTGGCCTTGGAATGCAGAATGAAGCAGGACAAAGACTAATAGAGTTTTGCCAAGAAAATGCACTGGTCATAGCAAACACCCACTTCCAGCAACAGAAGAGAAGACTCTACACAAGGACATCACCAGATGGTCAACACCAAAATCAGATTGATTATATTCTATGCAGCCAAAGATGGAAAAGCTCTATACAGTCAGCAAAAACAAGACCAGGAGCTGACTGTGGCTCAGATCATGAACTCCTTATTACCAAATTCAGACTTGAATTGAAGAAAGTAGGAAAAACTGCTAGACCATTCAGGTATGACCTAAGTCAAACCCCTATGATTATACAGTGGAAGTGAGAAATAGATTTAAGGGCCTAGATCTGATAGATAGAGTGCCTGATGAACTATGGACAGAGGTTTGTGACATTGTACAGGAGACAGGGATCAAGACCATCCCCATGGAAAAGAAAGGCAAAAAGCAAAATGGCTATCTGGGTAGGCCTTACAAATAGCTGAGAAAAGAAGAGAAGCGAAAAGCAAAGGAGAAAAGGCAAGATATAAGCATCTGAATGCAGAGTTCCAAAGAATAGCAAGAAGAGATAAGAAAGCCTTCTTCAGTGATCAATGCAAAGAAATAGAGGAAAAGAACAGAATGGGAAAGACTAGAGATCTCTTCAAGAAAATTAGATATACCAAGGGAACATTTCATGCAAAGATGGGCTCCATAAAGGACAGAAATGGTATGGACCTAACAGAAGCAGAAGATATTAAAAAGAGGTGGCAAAAATACACAGAAGAACTGTACAAAAAGGATCTTCACAACCTGGATAATCAGGATGGTGTGATGACTCATCTAGAGCCAGACATCCTGGAATGTGAAGTCAAGTGAGCCTTAGAAAGCATCACTATGAACAAAGCTAGTGGAGGTGATGGAATTCCAGTTGAGCTATTTCAAATCCTGAAAGATGATGCTGTGAAACTGCTGCACTCAATATGGCAGCAAATTTGGAAAACTCAGCAGTGGCCATAGGACTGGAAAAGGTCAGTTTTCATTCCAATCCCAAAGAAAGGCAATGCCAAAGAATGCTCAAACTACCGCATAATTGCACTCATCTCACATGCTAGTAAAGTAATGCTCAAAATTCTCCAAGCCAGGCTTCAGCAATACGTGAACCGTGAACTTCCAGACGTTCAAGGTAATTTTAGAAAAGGCAGAGGAACCGGAGATCAAATTGCCAACATCCGCTGGATCATGGAAAAAGCAAGAGAGTTCCAGAAAAACATCTATTTCTGCTTTATTGACTATGCCAAAGCCTTTGACTGTGTGGATCACAATAAACTGTGGAAAATTTTGGGAGACATGGGAATACCAGACCACCTGACCTGCCTCTTGAGAAATCTGTATGCAGGTCAGGAAGCAACAGTTAGAACTGGACATGGAACAACAGACTGGTGCCAAATAGAAAAAGCAGTACATCAAGGCTGTATATTGTCACTCTGCTTATTTAACTTACATGCAGAGTACATCATGAGAAACGCTGGGCTGGAAGAAACACAAGCTGGAATCAAGATTGAAGGGGGAAATATCAATAACCTCAGATATGCAGATGACACCACCCTTATGGCAGAAAGTGAAGAGGAACTAAAAAGCCTCTTGATGAAAGTGAAAGAGGAGAGTGAAAAAGTTGGCTTAAAGCTCAACATTCAGAAAACGAAGATCATGGCATCCGGTCCCATCACTTCACGGGAAATAGATGGGGAAACATTGGAAACAGTGTCAGACTTTATTTTGGGGGGCTCCAAAATCACTGCAAATGGTGACCACAGCCATGAAATTAAAAGACGCTTACTCCTTGGAAGAAAAGCTATGACCAACCTAGATAGCATATTCAAAAGCAAAGATATTACTTTGCCGACTAAGTTCCGTCTAGTCAAGGTTATGGTTTTTCCAGTAGTCATGTATGGATGTGAGAGTTGGACTGTGAAGAAGGCTGAGTGCCAAAGAGTGGATGCTTTTGAACTGTGGTGTTGGAGAAAATTCTTGAGAGTCCCTTGGACTTCAAGGAGATCCAACCAGTCCATTCTGAAGGAGATCAGCCCTGGAATTTCTTTGGAAGGAATGATGCTGAAGCTGAAACTCCAGTACTTTGGCCACCTCATGCGAAGAGTTGACTCATTGGAAAAGACTCTGATGCTGGGAGGGATTGGGGGCAGGAGGAGAAGGGGACGACAGAGGATGAGATGGCTGGATGGCATCACGGACTCTATGGACATAAGTGAGTGAACTCCGAGAGTTGGTGAGGGACAGGGAGGCCTGGCGTGCTGCGATTCATGGGGTCGCAAAGAGTCGGACACGACTGAGCGACTGAACTGAACTGAACTGAATACTAGTCACAGAGACAAAATGACACATCACTTCTTGAAGATTACAAGGCTTAAGTTCCTGGACAATATAGTGACTGGTAGCTATTTTAGTATCTTTAAGAGCTGTAACCCAAGCTGAAGTGCACACCAACCACAAAAAGTGTCAACAATAGTAACTACAAAGTCAGTCATGGAAAGCTTTCGACTATCATGATGCAGGTTTGTTTAACCAACATAGAGCAGAAGAGCAGCAATGCAGTACAGGAAGACAAAGACTACAAAAGTAACACAGAACTGTGCGGAAGAGTAATCTCCAATAAAGACATAATTTTACCAATTGACATTATAGACATTTACACCTTGAGGTGCCTGAAACAATGCTTCATTCAAGGTGAATGGATAACTAAAAGTAGCTGGAATCATTCTAGTCTCAGGAAGAGGCCCTAGAGAGTCTAGAGTCGTCCTCGTCTCTAGTCTTCAGGCACAAGACCCTTGAATTTCTGTTTTACCCTTACAACCTCCACAGGTAGCAAAGGCAAAGATAGAAGCATTCCACTCGAGTAGTTTGATGAAGCCCAGAGGCTCCTTGAGTGTGTTGAGTTTGAGCTGGAAGGAGGAGATCCTCTGAGGGAAGGAAGGAAAGCATCTTAGGACAGTGGGGTGGCAGAGGGGGACCAACCACACAGAGCTCCGCAGCCACGCTGGAAATGGCATCTTTATTGCTATGTTTGCAGCAGCTTTTAGCACAGTAAGGGTGTCCCCACTGGACCCTGGTCCTCACCCAGCCCCACCCATCCAGCCCATGTCAGGGTGTGAGGGAAGGCCTCCAAGGGCCCCCTCAGCCATCTCGAGACTGGACGTGACAGACACATGGGGTTCAGTGAACCTGCCACATGGATTTGAGATGTGGAAAGGGCATCAGCCTGAAGCTCTCATGTAGGAGCCACACCCATGCAGGTGCCCACCTCAGGTCTCTGCGGTGGTGGTGCCCATCCCAGAGGGCAGGGTGGGGGCCAGCATGAGCAGGCCAGGTAGGCAGCCCAAGATCCCCACTATAATGCATCAGTTTACCCTGCTGACTTGTGGGCAGAGGGTTATAGGGAAAGAGATATACACTTACTCCAGTCCTGCCATCACCCTTGGCTGTACCTTGCCTGTTGACTTGACTCATCCAGGCCCCCAGAGAGCCACACGACTTTGTTCCTGGGAAGGGTGAACCCACGAAGGCTGTGCCAGCAGAGGGCCAAGAGACTGGGGGTGTCCCAGGGGTCACTGCCCCTTCTGCAGCCCTTGGGTCCAGCCAGTCCCTCCCATGCTTCTGGGGGGCCATAGGAGGCCCACAGTCTAGAGTCCCTGTGGTCTGTGTGCCCAGAGCCCCATGACATCCCCATGACATCCCCAGTGAGTCCAACAGCAGTCCCTGCTTCCCTCCCCAGGCGAGCAGGCATAGCCCACTCTGAATCCCTGGCCTCATGCGTCCAGAGTGGGGCCCTACATATGTGCCCACACACACATACACACATGCCCATATGCATGCACCTGAACCATGCACTCTCTCTCATGCACACACACATGTTCATGCACCTGATGACAAACTCTCACGCACACACAGACACACTGATGTGCAACACCAGAGCATGTGCTTGCTTTCTCTTTCACACACATGCCCATGACCATGTGAAAGCACCTGCACACACATGCACATGCCTATGTGCATGCGCCTCCACATACACATGCACACCCATATGTGCATGCACCTGTATACACACTGTCTCACACACACACAGGCACACACCCATGCACTGGCACATGTGCATGGGCACTCTCTCTCAGGCAGACACACAGACACACATGCTCACACACCCATGTGCATGTACTTGCCCATGCACTCATGCACATAGAAGCACATACACACACATGAGCTACGTGTGGGACACCAGATGGACACACTGGCCCTGACCCAGGGGTGCCCGACTCCCCTCCAGAAGTCAATGACAAGGACCTGAGCTCAGCAGGATGCTCACCCATGAGCATGGCCAGGTTGGCAGCAGTGCAGTCTTGGAGGTGCAAAGGGACCAGGGTTTACTTGGGGTTTGCAGGCTCAGACCAGAAATAGTCATGTGCACTGAGGAGTGGGGTAGGGTCTGTTTGGGCATTCGCACTGAGGAGCTGCTCCCGCACTAAGGGTGTAGCGCCACCCAGAGGCCTCACGACAGCTAAGCCATTTATCAGGTTTCTGGACCTTAGGCAAGGCTGACTTAGAGGGCACAGACCACGTGGGTGTCTCTGCACGCACATTGGGGTGACACGGCACATGAACACGTGAAGCTTCAGCAGGGGATGCCCATTGTTTGTGGGAACCAATCGTGAGGTAAGACCAGGATTTGTTTGTGCAGGCGCTCTGCTGATGCTGAGTTGCCTTGCACTATAGGGCTGGGTTCTGTAGGGAGGGTTCAAGGCACACGGTGGAGGAGCCACGAGGGCAGACGATGAAGATGCAGTTGCCATGGCCTTTGCAGCAGGCACAGCACGTGAGGACCACGGTATGCCATGTGGTGCTGGTGGCTGAGATGGCCCTGACGACCCAGCTGGCCCTGGTGATGCCCTGAAGTCCCTGGTGGCACTGGCGATCTGGCTGAACCCAGAGGCCCCAGCACTGTAGGAGAGTCAGATGGCATAGCCAGTGACATTCCGCAGATCCCAGGGGCACCCCACACTCCTGGGCCTGGTGGAGATGCTGCACCCGGAACCAGAGTTCTGAGTAACCGACCTCTCCAGTTGTATCCTATTCCAGGAGCCCCGGTTGGCTGGGCAGCCTTGGGGGTCAGGGTGTGGGCTAGGGGTGGTTTGGGGGGTTGCAGGTGGCAGGGCCTAAAGTGTAAGAGGAGGGTACTCTGGGGGGCTGGATGGTATGGGTCAGGGGTGGTCTGGCTGCCTGGGGATGATGGTGAAGAAAAGCAACCTGAAGGGATCCAGAAGGTTGGGCAGTGATATACAGGGTGTCTGGCAGTGGCCTTGTGGGAGAAGGCGGGGCTCTGTGAACAGGGAGCCTGATGAACAGGCAAAATGACTAGTGTGGATGGTGGTGAGGTAAAGCAACCTGAAGGGATCCAGAGGGTCAGGCGGTGATATCCAGGGTGTCTGACAGCAGCCTTGTGGGAGAAGGCAGTTCTCCGTGAGCAAGGAGCCTGAGGTACAGGCAAAATGACTAGTGTGGATGGTGCCTTAACCGTATCTCCACCAGCAGCCTCATTGTGCCTTTTGCATCGCTCGCTCAGGCAAAGATCGCCTGCAACTTCCTGTCTCAAAGTACTCCACTGCGAGCACCAGTTCCGAAGGAGCTCAGTGTTAATGGCCATCTGTTGGTTCTGTCAGTTCTAAAGGGGACCGGGGCTAGGGAAGGCATGGTGGGTGGTGGCCAAGGCCAGTCTTGGCCCAGGAGGAGACGAATGTGGGTTAAGCCTAAAGGAAAAGTGTGGTGCTCTGGGCTTATCAGTGTGCGGGGACAGAGGGAGGATATGCTTCTCTTCTCCTCCGCGGAGACTTGAATTTCATGTTACCTCCCTTTTAGCCGATTGCCTGCTGAAGACCATGGCCTTCTCCAGACGTCCATCACCTTCTGTCTGGACCAGCTTTCCCTGGTGATGTGGACCTTGCAGCACTTTGTGCCCCCCCTTTTTGCTAAGCCTCAGCACGGAAAAGGGGCTTAAACCTAGCCTATCTGCCCTAGCTTCAAGTGTCCTTCCACAAGGCATTGCTTTCTGCAGTAATTTCACTGGGCTTCATCTTGTGCCTGTGGTATTCCTTGGGGGCTCAGGGTCCACATAGTTTGTTTGGTGATTGTTAACTGCAGAAAGTAAAACTGAGCTGTTTCTGACTTTACTTTTACCTTCTGCACTTCCTCATACTGCATGTATCTTTCAGTAGGAGGAGAGGTTCTGCAATCCAGGTATTCAAGGAGTACAACATAAGTGAAGACACTGTAAGAAGTGGGAGAAAAGTTTCCTTTGTTGTGCAGAAGCTTTTAATTTTAATTAGGTCCCATTTGTTCATTTTTGCTTTTATTTCTGATATTCTAGGAGGTGGGTCATAGAAGATCTTGCTGTGGTTTATGTTGGAGAGTGTTTTGCCTATGTTTTCCTCTAGGAGTTTAATAGTTTCTGGTCTTTTATTTATATCTTTAATCCATTTTGAGTTTATTTTTGTGTATGGTGTTAGAAAGTGTTCTAGTTTCATTCTTTTACAAGTGGTTGACCAGTTTTCCCAGCACCACTTGTTAAAGAGATTGTCTTTATGCCATTGTATATTCTTGCCTTCTTTGTTGAAGATCAGGTGTCCATAGGTGTGTGGATTTATCTCTGGGCTTTCTATTTTGTTCCATTGATCTATATTTCTATCTTTGTGCCAGTACCATACTGTTTTGATGACTGTAACTTTGTAGTAGAGCCTGAAGTCAGGGAGGTTGATTCCTCCAGTTCCATTCTTCTTTCTCAAGATTGCTTTGGCTATTCAAGGTTTCTTGTATTTCCATACAAATTGTGAAATAATTGTTTTCTAGTTCTCTGAAAAATACCGTTGGTAGCTTGATAGGGATTGTGTTGAATCTATAGATTGCTTTGGGTAGTATACTCATTTTTACTATATTGATTCTTTTGATCCATGAACATGATATATTTCTCCATCTATTTGTGCCCTCTTTGATTTCTTTCACCAGTGTTTTATATTTTTCTATACATAGGTCTTTTGTTTCTTTAGGTAGATATATTCCTAAGTATTTTATTCTTTTAATTGCAATGGTGAATGGAATTGTTTCCTTAATTTCTGTTTCTGTTTTCTCAGTGTTAGTGTATAGGAATGCAAGGGATTTCTGTGTTAATTTTATATCCTGCAACTTTACTGTATTCATTGATTAGCTCTGGTAATTTTTTGGTGGAGTCTTTAGGGTTTTCTATGTAGAGGATCATGTCATCTGCAAATAGTGAGAATTTTACTTCTTCTATTTCAATCTGGATTCCTTTTATTCCTTTTTCTGCTCTGATTGCTGTGGCCAAAACTTCCAAAACTATGTTGAATAGTAGTGGTGAGAGTGGGCACCCTTGTCTTGTTCCTGACTTTAGGGGAAATGCTTTCAATTTTTCACAATTGAGGATGTTTGCTGTGGGTTTGTCATATATAGCTTTTATTATGTTGAGGTATGTAATTTCTATTCCTGCTTTCTGGAGGGTTTTATCATAAATGGATGTTTAATTTTGTCAAAGCCTTTCTCTGCATCTATTGAGACAATCATATGGTTTTTATGTTTCAATTTGTTAATGTGGAGTATTACATTGATTGATTTGTGGATACTGAAGAATCTTTGCATCCCTTGAATAAAGCACACTCAGTTATGATGTATGATCTTTTTAATATGTTGTTGGATTCTGATTGCTAGAATTTTGTTAAAGATTATTGCATCTATGTTCATCAGTGATATTGGCTTGTAGTTTTCTTTTTTTGTGGCATGTTTGTCAGATTTTATTATTAGGGTGATGGTGGCCTCATAGAATGAGCTTGGAAGTTTACCTTCCTCTGCAATTTTCTGGTAGAGTTTGAATAGGATAGGTGTTCAGTTCAGTTCAGTTCAGTCACTCAGTCGTGTCCAACCCTTTGTGACCCCATGAATCACAGCACACCAGGCCTCCCTGTCCATTATCAACTCCCGGAGTTCACTCAGACTCATGTCCATTGATGTCATCCAGCCATCTCATCCTCTGTCGTCCCCTTCTCCTCCTGCCCCCAATCCCTCCCAGCATCAGAGTCTTTTCCAATGAGGCAACTCTTTGCATGAGGTGGCCAAAGTACTGGAGTTTCAGCTTTAGCATCATTCCTTCCAAAGAAATCCCAGGGCTGATCTCCTTCAGAATGGACTGGTTGGATCTCCTTGCTGTCCAAGGGACTCTCAAGAGTCTTCTCCAACACCACAGTTTAAAAGCATCAATTCTTTGGCGTTCAGTCTTCTTCATAGTCCAACTCTCACATCCATACATGACCACAGGAAAAACCATAGCCTTGACTAGACGGACCTTAGTCGGCAAAGTAATGTCTCTGCTGTTTAATATACTATCTAGGTTGGTAGTTCTCTAAATTTTTGGTAGAATTCAGCTGTGAAGCTGTCTGGTCCTGGGCTTTTGTTTGTTGGAAGATTTCTGATGACAGTTTCAATTTTCATGTTTGTAATGGATCTGTTAAGATTTTCTATTTCTTCCTGATTCAATTTTGGAAAGTTGTACTTTTCTAAGAATTTGTCCATTTCTTCCAAGTTGTCCATTTTATTTGCATATAGTTGCTGATAATAGTCTCTTATGATCTTTTGTATTTCTGTGTTGTCTGCTGTGATCTCTCCATTTTCATTTCTAATTTTGTTGATTTGATTTTTCTCCCTTTGTTTCTTGATGAGTCTGGTTAATGGTTTGTCAATTTTATTTAACTTCTCAAAGAACCAGCTTTTGGTTTTGTTGATTTTTGCTATGGTCTCCTATTTTTCTTTAGCATTTATTTCTGCCCTAATTTTTAAGATTTCTTTCCTTCTATGAAAAAGACACGTGTATCCCAATGTTCATCGCAGCACTGTTTATAATAGCCAGGACATGGACTCAGCCTAGATCTCCATCAGCAGATGAATGGATAAGAAAGCTGTGGTACATATACATGATGGAATATTACTCAACCATTAAAAAGAATACATTTGAATCAGTTCTAATGAACTGGTTGAAACTGGAGCCTATTATACAGAGTGAAGTAAGCCAGAAAGTAAAACATCAATACAGTATACTAATGCATATATGTGTCATTTAGAAAGTTGGTAACTATAACCCTGTATGCGAGACAGCAAAAGAGACACAGATGTATTGAACAGTCTTTTGGACTCTGTGGGAGAGGGCGAGGGTGGTATGATATGTGAGAAGGGCATTGAAATATGTAAATTATCATATGTGAAATGAATCGCCAGTCCAGGTTTGAAGCATGATACAGGGTTCTTGAGGCTGGTGCACTGGGATGACCTAGAGGGATGGGATGGGGAGGGAGGTGGGAGGGGGGTTCAGGATGGGGAACACATGTACACCCATGGCAGATTCAAGTCAATGTATGGCAAAACCAATACAATATTGTAAAGGAAGATAAATAAACAGAAATTTTTTAAAAAAGACTCAAACATCACCTCCACCACAGTCTTCCCAGCATCCCCAAGGAGAGGTATTCTTCCTCCTGGATTTCTGGCACGGTTCTTGATTTATACCATCAGTGGGACATTTCCATGGTCTCTGTGTGTATCAGTTTATATATATTATTATTTGTTTGAGCACAATACTTCTCTGATTCCTTCATATTCATTGTGTGCCTGGAACTCACTATAGCCAATAAATGATCATGAGTGAATTTTAAAAAAAGAAGTGGGAGAATAAGAAAGTTGTGTACTGCCATTCAGTATTGATTTTGGAATATTTTCTCAGTTTTATAGTTACATTTATACATAAAATACCAGAATGTTGTTGTTTTCAGTCTCTTAAGTTGTGTCCAGTTGACTCTTTGCAACCCCATGGACTGTAGCACACCAGGCTCTGAGACACACTGTCTCCTGGAATTTGCTCAAATTCATGTCCACTGAGTTGCTGGTGCTATCTAACCATCTCATCTTCTATGGTCCCCTTCTCCTTTTGCCTTCAATCTTTTTCAGCATCATGGTCTTTTCTAATGAGTCAGCTTTTTGCATCTGCTGGCCGAAGTGTTGAAGCTTCTGCTTCAGTGTCAGTCCTTCCAATGAATATTCAGGACTGATTTCCTTTGGGATTGACTGCTTTGATCTCCTTGCAGTCCAAGGCTCTCTCAAGAGTATCCTTGTATCCTGAAACCTTGATAAACTCACTAACTAATTGTAATAGCTCTTCTGTAGATCCCGTTGAACTTCCTACTTAAGACAATCATTTTGTCTGTAAATAAATCCACATTTCTTTCTTCCTTTCCAGTTTATGCATTTTAACTGATTTTTGTTAAGATGATATCTCCAACACTTTGGCCACCTGATATGAAGAGCCAACTCATTGGCAAAGACACTGATGCTGGGAAAGATTGAAGGCAGGAAGAGAAGGGAACGACAGAGGATGAGATGTTTGGATGGTATGACGACTGAATGGACATGAGTTTAAGCAAGTTCCGGGAGATGGTGAAGGACAGGGAAGCCTGGAGGGCTGCAGTCCATGGGGTCCCAGAGAGTTAGACATGACTGAGTGGCTGAACAACAACACACTGATTTCTGTCATAATGGATAAGACTTTCCTGCTTCTTTGCCTCCTGGTAATTTTAGATTGGATGCGAAGCAATATCAAATTTCCCTTCCATGCTTGATATTTTTCTATTCCTAAACTTATTCTTAAGCTTTATTCTCGAACCTTGTTAAGTTGCTTAGAAACAGTTTGATCCTTTTGATTTTACTTTTTAAGATGGGCTCTGTAGGAACAGAGCATATCTTAGTGTAGGATGAACTTAATTAACTGAAATCTTCAATGTCTGAGAAGGCTATAGCTGGAAACAGGGGCTCTTTAAAAGTTTTATTTATGAAGATTCTTTATTTTTGGCTGTGCCACGTGTTGTTAACTGTGTGCAGGTTTTCTGTACTTGGAGCCAGAGGGGGCTACTCTCTAATTGCTGTTTTCAGGTTTCTCATTACAGAGGCTTCTCTTGTAGAGGAACACAGACTCTAGATTGTGGTGAGCTCAGTAGTTGTGGCACACAAGCTTAGTTGCCCTGGGCATGTGGGATCTTCCTGGCCTGGGGATTGAACCTATGTGCCCTCAATTGGCAGGCAGACCCTATACCACTGGATCACCAGGAAGCCACTGGAAGCCAAAACGAGGACGCTTATACAGTATCAGAGTGGTAGTAAAATCTGAACCTTTATACAGTATCAGAGTGGTAGTAAAATCTATCTGGACATTTGATTGGCACTTTCTATTACATTTTAAGATGCACATATCCTTTGACCCTCTTTTGTTAATGTATCATAGGAAAATTCTTGTATATATGAGCAAGGCAAAATCGACCACAGTATTATTTAATGCATTGTTTGGTCATTGTGAAAAATTGGTAGAATGTAAATACAGGGGGAAATGTTGAGTAAAATCCATGGTGAGTTCATCCTGCTGGAATAACATATGACAATCAGAGAGCAAACCAGATAGCTGGGAACTAATACTGAAAGACATGAAAGCAAATTGCAGAATTCTGGGTCTGGCATATTCCTGTCTTTCAGTACATTCCAACCATATGAACATGTTGGGCAGTGCAGAGTATAACCTCCCAGAATGAGCACCCCTTAACTGCCAAAGTCATCACTGGACGTTAGGGGAAAATATCAATATTTAGATTTCCACATTGATTAAATATCTTCATAAAGAATCATGACTTTTGAAACGATTTTGCTTTGGAAAATAATGGTCTGCTCCATTTCCCCCTTGAAAAAAACACTTAGTTAGAAACTTTAATTCAGCAAAGATTTGTGAGGGAACGTTGGGAAGAGGACTCCCCCAAAAGTGGATGTGGACCCCCAGAGTCAGGGGACAGAAGCTGATAAGAGGGTCTGCATCAGGGCCCATGCTCCCATGAATGAAGAATCTTTCCTATCTCGCTTTAAAAAAATAACATTAGAAATTCATTTTGAATTTGATGAAAAGTCTATACCACCATCGAGGACATCAATGGATTTAATCACCTGGCATCCATTTTCCTTCTCTTGGTTCTGGTATCCTCCTGTCACCCTGGGAAATCACCCCTTTCCTTTTCTCTCACCCATTATGTTTATGATAGAGTTGACTGCACCTCTGATTCCAGGAGTGGGCAGGTGGCTCAGCCAGGCCAGTTGGAACACTGCTTTCCTCCAGCTGTGTTGATATCATCCAACCAGTGACAGTTTGGGAGCTGTGGGGGAGGCAGGCTGGCAAGGGACAGAGGGGGAGCTGGAGCGAGAAGGCAGATCTCAGGGAACCAAATGCTGGATCCAGCCTTGCCTGAAGACAGAAACTACCTCTGTACTTTGTAGTTATACAGACCCAGACATTCTCCCTTTGGCTTAAACCAAGGTGGTTTTTGTTGTTGTTGTTGATTTATTCCTTTTTTCACTTGCAATAGCAAAGTATTCACTATTATTGAATTGAGGTACCACAGTTTTGTGTATTACTTAATTTTCTTGCTAAGGGATTGGCTCTTAGCTAAGAAACCACCAACCATATTGTATAAACGGAGACAAAAGAGAGTTTTTGTGGGTAAATCACCAAAGCGGGAGTGGTGAGTTTACAGGGGATGGGCAAAACCTTGAGAAAGGGCACTGGGGTCTACTCTTCCTAGACAATGCTCCCCAATCTGGCCCCGAATTGTGAAGCCAGTTCACCAGGGGGATGCGACTGTCGTCTGATTCTCCTTTCTTTAGTCAGCAAACTTGGAATCATTCAGCTACTTTCACCCCATTCATGGACTGCTGAAGCTGCTAGTTTGCTTTAATACCTGTCAGGTCTTGTAATTACTCCTTTCCAAACCCTCCAGCTGGCTCCCTCTCAGTCACAGTTGAAGCCACAGCCTTTCAGTGGCCTGAAAAGTCCTATGTGGTCCAGCCTGCATCTTTTCTGGCTTCATAACTTCTCATTTGCAGTACCACTTTTCCTAGTTGGATTGAGACACACAGGGCTCCTTGCCCTTTATGAAACATTGAGGTACATTTAAGAAAACTTGTCACAAAAATGTGTGTGTGAAAGCCATGGGAGAAATTGAAGAAGACCTAAAAATGCAGAGATAGATCACATGCATGTTCTTAAATCATGTCTGCTGAGAAAAACTGATACTGTTCAGGGCTCAATATCCCCCAAACTCATCTGTAGAGTCCATCAAAATGCCAGCAAATATTTTTGTAGAAATTGATGACCTGATTTCTTAAACAAATATTTTCTTTCTTTATTTCACTACATCGAATCTTATTTGGGGAATGTGAAAACTTCACTGTGTCATGCAGGATATTTTGTTGCAGTGCACAGACACTCCAGTCGCGATGCGCAGTCTCAGTAGTTGCTCCACTGCATGTAGGATCTTAGTTCTCTGACCAGAGATCAAAGCAATGTCCCCTGCATTGTAAGGCAGATTCTTTTTTTAAAATATTCATTTGTTTGTTTGTCTATGTAATTTTGGCTGGGCTGGGTCTTTGCTGCTGCACACATGGGGTTTTTCTATTTGTGGTGAGTAGGGGCTACGCTCTAGTTGCAGCAGATAAGCTTCTCATTGCGATGACTTCTCTTGTTACAGAGCACAGGCTCTAGGTGCTCTGGCTTCAGTACTTGCAGCTGGCAGGCTCTAGAGCACAGGCTCAGGGGTTGTGGTGCTTAGGCTTAGTTGCCTTGCACCTTGTGGGCTCTTCCCGGAGCAGGGATTGAATCTGTGCCCCCTGCATTGGCAAGTAGAGTCTCAACCACTGGACAACCAGAGAAATCCCTGATGAGCTGATACTGAAATTTATGTGAGAAGAGAAGCCTGATGATAGCCCGAACAACTGTGGCTCTGCACAAAGTGAAAAGACTAACACAGCCTAATTTCATAAGTTACTCTACATGTCCAGTACTGGAGCTGCAGATTCATGGGACAAGACTGACAGTCCAGAAGCATTTCCAGACATATATATGTGGTCAGTGGCTATTCGGCAGAGGAGTCTAGATAATTCAATGGAGGAGGGATAGTCTTTTGTTGAACAAATGGTTGTGGAATATCCGTATGTGGAAAAACAAACCTCCATTGCCTTGTGTACTTACCTTCAGACATTCACAAAATTATGTTCAAACACTCAGAGCTCTACAGGCAAAAGCTAAAAGGATAAAAAATTAAGGACTCAGATGAGAACTTTGTGACCTTTCAGTAGGGAAGTCTTTCATGTATGAAGTCAATATCAATAAGCATGTAAAACAATACAAATAATATGAACCCAGACTTCATGAATTAAAAATATCGGTCAGATTATATCACTACTCTGTTGATAATTATATGAGTTTCCTGGGGCTTCCATCATAAAGTACCAAAAGGAGATGCCTTCAGACAAGAGAAATTTATTCTCTCACAGTTCAGGAGGCCAGGAGTCTGAGACTTTGGTGTTGGCAGGGCTGATTCCTTCTGATGGCACTGAGGGAGTCAGTTCCAGGCCTCTCTCATAGCTTCTGGTGGTGGCCTTCAGCGTCTGGCCTTCTCTGCCTTATAGACGTTTCACTCCAACTCTTCCTCTGTCTTCACACAGCCTCTGTGTGTGTGTATATTCAAATGGCTTTCTTATAAACGTAACAGTCATTGGATTGTGTCCACTGTAATGCTGTGTGACCTCAACTAAGTATAACTGCAAAACCCTAATTTCAAATCAAGTCAATCCACAGGCTCCAAGGGTTTGGACTTCAAAATCTTTTTTTTTTTTTTTTCTGGGGGACACAGTTCAACACACGGCACCCTCCACCACCTCCCACTTCACTGTGAGCACAAGCCCTCAGCATGTCCCCTGAGACCTCCACATCCACTCCCTGTCAGCTCTCGGCCCCCCGTCCTGCTGCTCTTCTCTTCACCCACTCTGTTCTAGCCACACTGGTCTCCTAATGCTCCCAAACCTCCCTCAAGTCCTCACTCAGTCTCTGCTTCACAACAAAGCTGACCCCGACCACCTGGTTGAAAATGGGAAACCACTTCTCCAAGCGCCCCCTCTCCTTTCTCTTTTTGCACTTCCTACCAGAGTTCTCACCATCTTCCCATGGGTTACATAGTGTAGTTGTTTTTTGGTTTCTTTTCTTCACATTTTTTATTTTTTTATTGAAAGATAATTGCTTTATAGAATTTTGTTGTTTTCTGTCAAACCCCTGCATGAATCAGCCATAGGTAGACATATATACCCTCCCTTTTGAACTTCCCTCCCATCTCCCTCCGCATCCCACCCCTCTAGGTTAATACAGAGCCCCTGTTTGAGTTTCCTGAGCCATACAGCAAATTCCCATTGGCTATCTATTTTTCACATGATTATATAAGTTTCCGTGTTATTCTTTCCATACATCTGACCCTCTCCTCCCCTCTCCCCATGTCCAAAACTTTAATCTCTATCTGTTTCTCAGTTGCTGCCCTGTAAATAAATTGTTCAGTACCATTTTTCTAGATCCCGTATGTGTGTGTGTGTATATATATATATATATGTACACATATGTGTGTATATATACACACATATATATGTTAAAATATGATATTTCTCTTTCTCTTTCTGACTTACTTCACTCTGTATAATAGGTTCTAGGTTCGTCCAAATTAGAATTAGAACTGACTCAAAGGCATTCCTTTTTATTGCTGACTAATATTCCATTGTGTATGTTTACCCCAATTTCTTTATCCATTTGATGGACATCTAGGTTCCTTCCATGTTCTAGCTATTGTAAATGGTTGCAATGAATGATGGGATACATGTGTCTTTTTCAATTTTGCTCTCTTCAGGGTATATGCCTAGGAGTGGGATTGCCGGGTCATATGGTGGTTTTATTCCTAGTTTTTAAAAGGATTTCCATACTGTCTTCCATAGTAGCTACATCAATTACAACAGTGCAATAGTGTTCCCTTTCTCCACACCCTCTCCAGCATTTATTGTCTGTAGCCTTTTTAATGATGGCCATTCTGACTGGTGTGAGGTGATATCTCATTGTAGTGTTGATTTGCATTTCTCTAATAATGAGTGATGTTGAGCATCTTTTCATGTGTTTGTTAGCCACCTGTATGTTTTCTTTGGAAAAATGTCTGTTAAGGTCTTTTTTCCCACTTTTTGATTGGGTTGTTTGTTTTTTTTTGTATTGAGTTGTATGAGCTGCTTATATATTTTGTAAATTAATCCTTTGTCAGTTGTTTCATTTGTTATTATTTTCTCCCACTCTGAGGGGTGTCTTTTCAATTTGCTTAGTGTTTCCTTTGCTGTGCAAAGGCTTTTAAGTTTAATCAGGTCCCACTTGCTTACTTTGTTTTTATTTCCATTACTCTAGGAGGTGGATCATAGAGGATCTTGCTTTGATTTATGTCATTGAGTTTTCTGCCTATGTTTTCCTCTAAGAGTTTTATAGTTTCTGGTCTTCCATTTAGTTCTTTAATACATTTTGAGTTTATCTTTGTGTGTGGTGTTAGGAAGTGTTCTAATTTCATTCTTTTACATGTAGCTGTCAAGTTTTCCCAGCATCATTTATTGAAGAGGCTGTCTTTGCCCCATTGTATATTCTTACCTCCCTTGCAAAAAATAAGGTACCTATAGGTGCATGGGCTTATTTCTGGGCTTTCTATTTTGTTCCATTGGTCTATATTTCTGTTTTTGTGCCAGTACCATACTGTCTTAACGACTGTATCTTTGTAGTATAATCTGAAGTCAGGAAGGTTGATTCCACCAACTCCATTGCTTTCTCAAGAGTGCTTTGGCTACTTGGGGTCTTTTGTAATTCCATATGAATTGTGAAAATTTTTGTTCTAGTCCTGTGAATGTAAAGTAATTAACCTCCAATTAAAATAAATAAATTTATATCTAAAAAAATGTCATTCATAATTTGATAGGGATTGCATTGAATCTGTAGATTGCATTTGGTAGTATAGCAATTTTCACAATATGGATTCTTCCTACCCAGGAAACATCTGTTTCTATCATCTTTGATTTCTTTCATTAGTGTCTTATAATTTTCTGTGTGCTCTTCTTTTGTCTCCTTAGGTAAGTTTATTCCTAGATATTTCTTTCTGTTTCAATGATGAATGGGATTGATTCCTTAATTTCTCTTTCTAATTTTCTATTGCTAGTATATAGAAATGCAAGTGATTTCTGTGTATTGATTTTGTATCTTGCTACTTTGCTAAATTCACTGATTAGTTCTAGTAATTTTTCTGATACTGTCTTTAGGGTTTTCTGTGTACATTATCTTGACATCAGCAAACAGCGAGAGCTTTACTTCTTCTTTTCTGATCTGAATTCCTTTTATTTCTTTTTCTTCTCTGATTGCTGTCACTAAGACTTCCAAAGCTATGTTGAATAATATTGGTGAAAGTGGACATCCTTGTCTTGTTCCTCATCTTAAGGGGAATGCTTTCAGTTTTTCACCATTGAGAATAATGTTTGCTTTAAGCTTATAATATATAGCCTTTACTATGTTATGGTAGGTTCCTTCTATGCCCATTTTTTGAAGAATTTTCATCATAAATGGGTGCTGAATTTTTTCAAAATCTTTTTCTACATCTACTGAGATTATCATATGGTTTTTATCTTTAAATTTGTTATTGTGGTGTATCACATTGATTTATTTGCATATTTTGAAGAATCCTTGCAACCCTAGAATAAACCCAAGTTGATCATAGTGTATGAGCTTTTTGATATGTTGCTGAATTCTGTTTGCTTAAATTTTGTTGAGGATTTTTGCATCTATGTTCATCAGTGATATTGGCCTATAGATTTCTTTTTTGTGCTGTGCCTTCCAGGGGATGTGTGTCCCTGTCCAGGCTATCTATGGTGGCAGCAAGGACTGTCTGATTCTCATTCCATTTAGGCTGCCACAGATCATCTGCTTCACTCCCAGCATTAAACGTTTCTCCTCTGACTCAGATAATTGCCCTGATGTAGGGATTGGGCCCATGCATCAGTTCCCCCACCCACTGAGAGCAGTTCTAATCATACTAACACTTGTTTTCCCCCAGCTCTTTCATCCTACTGAGTTTTGCGTGGTTCTATATACTCTTTTCTGCTGGTCAGGTACTCCTGTCTGTTCTCAGTTGGTGTTCTTCATGCACTTCTGGGTCTGAAGGTGTATTCCTGATGTATCCATGGAGAGAGATGTACTCCTTGTCCACCTACTCCTCCACCATCTGGTTCTCCCTCATTTTTTTTTTTTCATCTCTTGACAGTCTCTCCTGGCTAGCCTGTAACCTACATAGAGACCTAGAATGGTGTCCAGCAAAAATGTTGCCCGAGTTATCAAATAAATAAAGCTACTATAAAAATTTTAAGAAAATATCCTTGTGAGCGTGGAGTGGAGAAGTACTTCCTAAACATTGTTTTCAAACCATGACAGATTAATATCAAGAATATACTGATATTTTTCATATCCTGCTGATCATCGAGAAGATAACTGCAACTGTAATTTGTAGAAATTGGCAAGGATACAAATAGGTTAGTTATAGAAGAGGAAACCCGCAAAGGTTGCAGGATATGGTAGGAGTGGAGATGGGTGCAGCCATAGCAGAGAGCAGCCAGGCATGACTGAATCCAGTGAAGCCTGCACATCCCTGAACTCCAGCGTTTCTGCACCTGAGAAACTGTGACCATTCCCCTCAGTGGGAGTTTATGAGGGTATCCTCATGGTGTCATCTGTGGAGGCATGAGTCAGAGCCACCTAGATGTCCCACTGACTTTCCTTCTACCCTAAGGTCAGACCCTCAGATGGGTCTGTTTAATTCATGAGTTTCCACTTGTGTATGGATGACAGCAGAAGTCAACATGCTAGACCCTTGCTCGGTGCATTCTTTGGGCTTTCCTCACCCATGTCTGACCAAAGTGTCCACACCTACTCTACTACCCATGTGAATCTGCTTCTGCCCTAACATGATTTTCTCCAGGGATTATGGTGAACCCCATTAATATCTGCTAAACCAACAACTAAAACTGTAAAAATGCCTGTTTGTGGCTCCCGCTTTGTAGCACCCACAGGGGAACCTGGGATAGAGAGCTCAGTTAGTTGTCTGTAAGTGACTACGAGGCTTTACTTCCCATTTGGCTTTTGTATAGGTTCCCTAGTCCATCTCTGCACTGCTTTTTAGTCAGAGAAGCTGACCTGCTCTCTTCTCCTCCTGTTGATTTTATTTATTTATTTTTGCATGTGCTGGGTCTTCCTTGCTGCACACAGGCTTTCTCTAGTTGTAGGGAGTGGAGGCTACTCTCTAGTTGCTGGGCACCAGATTCTCATCGTGGTGGCTTCTCTTATATTGCAGAACATGGGCTCGAGAGCACAGGCTCAGTAGTTGTGGGGCAAGGGGTCAGTTGCTCCGTGGCATGTTGGATCTTCCCTGACCAGGATTTGAAGCAGTGTCCCTTGAATTAACAGGTGGATTCCTGTCCACTGAACCCACAGGGAAGTCCTCATCATGTTTTATCTTGCTCTGTCCTGAATTGTAGCCACTTCTCTAACCTCTGCTTTCTTCTGGATTAAAAGTATATGTGTATATGTATGTGTGGGCACAATCTTGTCTGAGTCTTTGTGACCCACAGGCTATAGCCCACAAGTCTCCTCTGTCCACGGAATTTTCCAGGCAAGAATACTAGAGTGGCTTCCCATTTCCTTCTCCAGGGGATCTTCACCACCAGGGATGGAACCTGTCTGTTGCATCCCTTGCTTTGGCAGGCAGATTCTTTACCACTAGCGCCACCTGTCTTTCGAAAGCCCAAAAGAAAGTGTGTGGCTTTATAAATTAGACCACCTGAATCATTTCCTCTACAAGGAGTTCACTTACACCATCCACTCATGCCTGCTGCCGGTCCTTTCCCACTCTTTTCAAACAGGTCCAGCTTAGCATCTGCAACCTTTGACACATCCCCCTTGACATGTGTTTCAACCCAAATATAAGCTTTATTACTGATGAATCTGATTGGGAACAACGTGGCCTGGGCAGCTTTTGTTGTTTTTTAGTCGCCCAGTCCTGTGTGACTCTTTGTGACCCCATGGATTGCAGCACGCCAGGCCTCCCTGTCCCTCACCATATTCTGGAGTTCGCCCAAGTTCATGTTCATTGCATCCCTGATGCCGCCCAGCCATCTCATCCCCTTGACACCCTCTTCTCCTCTGCCCTCAAACTTTCCCAGTATCAGGGACTTTTCCAGTGAGTCAACTGTTCCCATAGATGACCAAAATATTGGAGCTTCTGGTTCAGCATCCATCCTTCCAGTGAATATTCAGGATTGATTTCCTTTAAGATTGACTGGTTTGATATTCCTGCTGTCCATGGGACTTTCAAGAGTCCTCTCCAGCACCACAGTTAGAAGGCACAGATTCTTTGGTGCTCTGACTTCTTTACGGCCCAAATCTCACAACCGTGTGTAATCAATTGAAAGACCATAGCCTTGACTCTATGAACCTTTGCCGCAGAGTGATGTCTCTGCTTTTCAACACCCTGTCTAGTTTTGTCATCACTTTCCTGCCAAGAAGCAATCATCCTGTGATTTCATGGCTGCAGTCACCATCCACGGTGATTCTGAAGCCCAAGAAGAGGAAATCTGTCACTACTTCCACCTTTTCCCCTTCTATTTGCCATGCAGTAATGGGGCCAGATGCCATGATCTTTGTTTTTTAAATATTTAGTCTTAAGCCAGCTCTTTCATGCTCCTCCTTCACCCTCCTCAAGAGGCTCTTAAGTTCCTCTTCACTTTCTGCCATTAGAGTGGTATCATCCATGTATCTGAGGTTGTTGATGTTTCTCCCACCTATCTTGATCCTTGCTTGTAACTCATTCAGCCTGGGATTTCTCAAGATGTTCTCAGCATATAGATTAAACAAACAGGGTGACAGAAGACAGCCCTGTCATACTCCTTTCTCAATCTTGACCTATCAGTTGTTCTATATAGGGTTCTGTTTCCTTTTGACCCGCACCCAGGATTCTCAGGAGACAGGTAGTATGGTCTGCTATTCCCATCTCTCTAAGAGCTTTCCATAATTTTTCATTGTCCACACAGTCAAAGGCTTTAGCCTAGTCGAGGAACAGTATGAGATGGTTTTCTGAACTTCACTTGATTTCTATATAATCCAGTGATTTTTGGCAATTTGATGTCTAGTTCCTCTTCCTTTTCTCAACCCAGCTTGGACATCTGGAAGTTCTTGGTTCACACAATGTTGAAGCCTAGTATGCAAGATTTTAAGCATGACCTTACTAGCATGGGAAATGAGTGCAATTGTCTGATGGTTAGCACATTCTTTGGTACTAACTATACCCTTCTTGGCAATTGGGATGAGGATTGATCTTTTCCAGTCCCATGGTCTTGCAGATTTGCTGACATAATGAATGAAATCCTTGACGGCATCCTCCTTTAGGGATCTGCCAAGTTCTGCTGGAATTTCATCACATCCACTAGCTTTTTTAATATCAGTGCTTCTTGGGCAGCTGAACAAAGTCAATTTGTTGACCTCCCCCAGATGGCTACCTGGGCATGGCCGCCCTGGGGGAAACATGGTCTCCAAGGACTGACTCACTTGCCCAGGCTGCTGCTTCCCACTGTCAGGTTCATTCCCTGTCCCATTCTGATATGTGTGACAGACCCATTTTCTTTCACACAGTCTCTCACATTTACTTTTTCATACTGAGTCAGATTATCTGTCACATGCACTCTTTCTGTAATATTCCTGCATCACTCTATAATGCTTTGTCCATCACACATATTCTCTCTCACACCTTATCTCTCTTAGAATGTATCTCTGACACTCGGACACACACTCCCTCTGTCATGGTTTCTGCCTCTTCCGTCACACACTGTCCTTTTAAATTCCTGTCCCAATCACACATTCACTCTGTCACACTCACTCAAAAGCATTCGCCTGTCGCGGTGGTAAACTCTCTGTGAAACTCATTCTATCATACACTCTCTTTCCTTCATAGTTCTGTCACTGTGCCACTCAAATTATTTGTCATTGTCATTATCATTATCCTTTGCAGATCTCACCATTCAGACCCAACTTAAGTCCAGTGCCTGATGGAGCACTGCAGTCATCATAGTTTTGAGACATCCAGAAACCAAAATGCACAAGACTTTTATTCACTGGTTTTGGTGAGAGATTGGGTGTGTGTGATTTGTTTGGAGGAGACCTGCATCACGGGAGACAGGACACCGACATGGCCATACTGTCTGAAAACTGACATGATGGATGAACACATGGAAAGCAGCTGAAACAGTGCATGGACCATAGGAAGTGCCAGCTATCACTCCAGTCAAACAGCACAGGTATAGATGTGGAGTAGGCAGAGGGGGGATGTCGGTGGGTCGTGTGGCTTGGCCCCTTGCCCTCGACTGGCATCTTAGTCTAGTGAGACCCTTCTGTGGCATACGTTGGAGAAATCAAAGTTGCTTTGTGGAACTAGCTTTAGGACGTGAGCCTGGAAAGCTGTCACTTGTGTCTCAGTGGCGTCTCTGTGGACACTTGGCGGGGTCCATTCCATGCCATCTGGGCGAGCACTGGAGGGGCCCGAGTGTGCAGGCACATTGCGGGCACCTGAAAGCTGCGTGGCTTTATGAGGGAGCAGAGTCCCTCCAGCCCCACGGGCTTTCCAGGGGCAGGCTGGGCAGTAACCAATCTGGTGCGAGGAGGCGCCCTGAGGCGTGTCTGCACAGGCGCACTTTTGCCGTCCTTACGCAGAAGAGGAGGGACTTCCTGCGGAGGTCAATTTTTCTGCCAGTTGTGTTGGCGTCTGAGGGCGTCGTGTGGCAGCCATGCAGGCATCGGGTAGTGGCACAGGTGGTGCTGAAGGTGAGGGCTCAGGCCGCAGTGGTTACCGGGGCCCATTACGCCGCCGTGGTGGGCCTGGCAGAGAAAGAGCGCTGATGGAAGCTGCTAGAGCTCTTCTCCGGAGTGAGCGGGCACCAGGTGCCCCAGGACCTGGTGGAGATGTAGCACCTGTGGCTGTAAGGCCTAGACCTGGAGAGGTGGTGCTGTATCCTTTCATGGAGCTTCCCTAGGCACGGTCAGTGGTATGGTGGTGGGAAACATGCCAGCCCCGTGAGGAAGGGATAGAAGGGAGCACGGGGGCAATCCAGGGCAGCAGGACTGGGCAGCCTGGCAGGGAATGGGGTTGTCAAGGCGTGAGGAGCCTGGAGGGTGGGGAAGATGGACCAAAGGGTTAGGGAGGCAGCTCAGGGTGGTCTCAGGTGGTGGTTGGAAGCATGGGCATCCTGGGGTAAAAACGGACCGCTGAGGTGTGAGGAAGCCTGAGAAACCAGCAAATTCAGTAATGGATGGTGCCTTAACCATGTCTCTCCCAGCACACTCAGAGTGCCTTTCCAGTCCCCACGGGAGGCATACTTGGCTCGCAGATCTCTGCTCCCAGATACCCAACGCCACCAAGGAATTATTCGAAAGGAATTTGTAGTGAATGGCAGTGACTTGATTGTGTCAGTTCCAGATGAGTTTGCCTTGGGGAGTGGGGGGTAGGCGTCGGGTGCTGTGGTGTCAGCTCCCTCTTAAGAGTGCAATAATGGACACTGAGGGGCTTGGTATAAGGAGGGGGGCTGGTACCCTGGACTTACAGGAACAAACTCCCATTTAACCTGATTTTCCCCGGTTTTAGTAGATGGAGTGCTGAAGACCTTGCTTTGATCCGACTTACCATCAACCCGTTCCTCGATCAGCTTTTCCGAAACCTAGGCTGAGGAAAGGAGCTGAAGCCTAGCCTTGTGTCCTCTACTCGGCAGCGATAGGGAATTCATACTCAAGAGTCATTGCCACTTTGTTATTTGAGCCTAAGTTTTTGCCTGTAGTGGCCTTTGGTCTCTCTTGGTTCACTTGTTTTGTTTCCCTGCTGCTTGAGGAGTGGGATGCTTCACTGTTTATTATAGCAGAAAATAAAGCTAAGCTACTTTATGTGCCTCAGTTTCTTTTCAGCTAATGCGCTTCTAGATTTAAAAAAAAAATTTTTATATTTGTTCTTGTGTTAGGGGGAAGGTTCTGAAATTCAGTTATTCCAGTAGGACAAGGTAATTCAAAACTAATTAGGAAAATGAAATTAGAGCCCTATGTTCAGCACTAAATATGGTCAATATTAAACAATATTTTCTAGTTGTACTTGGGCATTAAATTTATAAAAGCATGTAATATTCATTTAAGTCACTCAGTCATTTCCAACTCTTTGGGACCCCATGGACTGCAGCACGTCAGGCCTCCCTGTCCATCACCAACTCCCTGAGCCTGCTCAAACTCATGTCCATCGAGTTGGTGATGCCATCCAACCATCTCATCCTCAGTCATCCCCTCTTGTCTTCTATCAAGTTTAGCATTAAAGATTTTCCTGATTTTTTTAATTTAATATACTACCTTTTCCACTTCCTAAAAGCTCTTCAAAAATGTGTTATTGAATAGATATAAGATGCATCATAATGTAATTATTGGGAACTTCCCAAGCAGTCCAATGGTTAAGACTTTGCACTTCCAGTGCAAGGGCTGCAGTTTCAATCCCTGGTAGCAGAACTAAGACCCCACATGCTATGTGGCATGGCCAAAAAATTAAAATCGGGTTATTAAATAAAAACAACAGCAATAATAATGTAATTATTGAACATTTAAGTTGTTTACAATTTTTTCATTACTGTGGTTAATGATTCAGTGGAATTCGTGTATATAATTCTTTCCATTAATGGTTATTTCCTTAAAGTTTTAACATATTCCAAAAGTTAGAAATATTGACCTAAATGATTCTCTATTCCTTTTTTAAGACTCTTGATCACAGGGAATTCTGTCGTGGTCCAGTGGTCAGGACTCCAGGCTTCCACTGCAGGAGGCATGGCTTTGGTCCCATGGTGGGAAACTAAGATCCTACAAGCCGTGAAATGCAACAAAACAAAACAAAAGAGAGAGAAAACAGACTCTCCTCAAAAAAAGAAAAAAAGACTCTTGATCACAATTTCTTTTCAGAAAATATATCTGCTACCAGATTTCTGGTTGCCCAACATCTTTGTCACAACTGGCTTGATTTCCTACTAAAATAAAAAACTTTGTTTGTATGAGGAGACAAAACATCTAGGCACACTAAAATAAAAATTTTGTGCCCAACTGTACTTATTTCAAGTCAGTGAAGAAAAGTGCTGGGACAATTAGTTAAGTGATTGCATGTGGGGAGTTAGCTGTCTCTTCATATATCTTTTATCCTATAATCTTGCTAAATTTGATTAGTTCTTGTCAATATTTTGTGGGTTCCATTTGATTTTCTGCATAGGCAATCATGTCTGCGGATAGTTTTACTTTTTCCTTTCCAATTGAGATGCCTTTTATCAATTGATTTCTCTCCTCATAATGGTTTGGATATTTCTCATTCTTGGCATACTCTTTTCCTTGGGTGCTGGGTGTATTTTTCCCTAGGTATATTCCACAACTTTTAAAAATGTAATCTTATTTACTTACTTAGAAACACTTTGATCCTGTTGAGTCTTGCCTTAAGGGTTGATCAGTGGGAGTTTGAGACAAGATCCCTTTGAGTACTGTATATGATGTCACCTGAATGGCAAGTTTCTGCTATGGCTCCAGCAGACTCTCTGGAGAGAGAGGTTTTCTCTCATGCAGGGTTCTCTCCTCCCTCTGCCGCCCTCTCCTCTCTGGTCTGCCACCTGCCAGCTCCAACAGCCTCTGCTCTGCGATCCCCCCTCGACATCCAGGGGGCCGGCAGGACATGCCCTTGGCAGTCTGTGTAGACAGCAAACTGGGGCAGCTGCACAGCTTGTTTCTTCCATGTCTCAGCTCCCAAAGATCACTGCTTATCCTCCCTGGCCTGATGCCCAGTTTTTTCACAGCCTGAGCTTCATATATTTTGGCCGGTTTTAAAGGGATCTTTGAGGCCAGTGGCGGGGCAGAGCCGCTCCTGTTCCTCCATAAGCATGAACAGAGTCTGCCATGACAGAACCCAGAGAGCTCTGCCCCGGTGGGCTGGAGGGAGGCAGGTGCTGCTACTGGGGATGGTGGCAATGGTGTTGAAGCACCTCTAGTGGTTACAGTGATCCTTCCTTTCAAAATGTAAGCCAGATATGTCTCCCCTGTTCAGTTCCCTTCACTGGCTTTATTCTCACTCAGAATATAAGCCAGAGGTCCTTATAATGACAATAAAGGCCCCACATTCTCATCTGTGAATCCCCATTACCTCTGTACCCCCTCTGCTGTGCTCACTCTTGTTCACTCCATGCTGACCACGCTGGCTTCTTGGCTGTACCCTCAACATTTCAGGTTTTTTGAGGGATTAGTGCTTTTGCATAGTCTGTTCTCCCTGCCTTGACTTAATTCTCAAATATAGCTCCTGGCCACCTCCGTCATCTCCGAGTCTGCCCATGTCTCATCTTCTCACCTGCCTTCCTCCTGCGGCCACCCTCCTGACAGCCCGGTGGGCAGTCAATCGTCTTCATGCTGTTCTTTCCCACACCGCTCAACCCCTTCTATAATACAGTATAATTTACAAATTTGTTTTACTTCCTGCCTCTTCCCGATAGAGGTAACCACTATTCTAACTTCTATCACCATAGAGTGTGAAAATGAATTAAAAGTCATATTGAAGAACAAAAACAAAAGTGGAAATATTTAAAATTTCAAGACAGATATAAAACAATTAGGTTGTGTTATTTTGTGTGAAAGTAAACAGAGGCTAAAACTCATTGAAATAAGAGGTTTTGACCATGAAACAAAGACCATGAGAACACAGTGCTGGACAGAAGTGAAATGAAGGGACACGTCCCATGGATTTCCCTGCCTTCCCCACAGAGGTCTCCCAGGAAGCGATGTCTGTGTGTGGTGCCAGAGTGGGGTCGGGTTCACGACTGGCCTTGTGGAGTTCCAGTGACTGGCAGCCTTGATTGGAAAGGCCACCCTGTCCCTTAGGCTCTCCAATGCCCCATCTGCCATCAGTGAGGTGCCCATGTGGGAGGGGCCTGTGTCTCAGCTCTGCTCTCTCCCATTGGGGCCCCATGCTCCAGCCTGCATAGTGCCACTCTGTATCAGAAAATAAAAACTAAATTTATAAAAACAAATGGCACAATTAAAGAAATTATAATAAATGCAATTTAAGATCAAAGAAAATAAAGTAGAAAGCTGGAAACTTAGGGAGGTGCCTGGTGGAGTAAGAGGCCAAAGCTCAAGGGGCCTGGGCTCAGAGACCTTCAGGTTAGGTTTCCTGGCCCTTGCTTCTCAGGTTAGCCTTGTGGGCCAACATACCCTTCTTTAGATTGGGGGCTTGGTCTGGAGTGTCAGGGAAAAACCGTTTGTGGTCTTTGACCAGGGTGAGGAAGTTCACATGGCTTCCCCTCCTTTCTCTCAGCACCAGGATTCCCCTTGGCTGTGAGGTCTGTGTCTTTTGCTTGGTTCCCTGAAACCCAAACCCTGGCTACTCTGGTTGTCTCTGCCTTACATCGTGGCCTAGAGACGCTGCTGACCCGGCACCCAGGGCAGCTGGAGCATCAGCCATGGGGAAAAGAGGGGTGAGGAACAAGAGACCCCTGCTGTGGGGAGGCAGGCTGGGTGCTGTTACCTTCTAATGTCAGTATTGAAGGTCACCTTATCTGTGGTATCTGGCTGGGCCGTTGATTTTACTGTCAACTACTGATGCAAGTTTCTGAACCAGAAAAAAAGCCATAGTTTGGGTGACCAGAAACAGTGCTTGTTACAGCCACCTGCTGAATGGCTTGCAGTGAAGTAACATGGATGTGGGGCATTCCATGTGCGTCAGGTTAGGCCTGTTGTACTTGAAAACAGCATGAAAGTCTATTTTCAACACTCAGCCTTCAAAACATGTTCTGAGTTTTTATCAGAGGTCAGTACTTAAAACAAATAAGAGGACACTTAGGTCATGATTCTTCCTTATGACCTTTATTAATGCCAGAAATGAAATAGTAAAGACACAATGAATTTTTCAAAATGGCATGATTTTGTCCCATTCACAGGCTCCAGGGATTAGGACTTCAACATCTTTTTCTGGGGGACACAATCCAACCCACAGCCACCCTCCACCACCTCCCACTTCACTCTGAGCACAAGCCCTCAGCATGTGCCCTGAGGCCTCCACATCCAGGTCCTGCCAGCTCTCGGCCCCCTGTCCTGCTGCTCTCCTCTGCACCCACTCTGCTCCAGCCACACTGGTCTCCTCACACTCCCAAACCTCCCTCAAGTCTTCACTCCATCTCTGCTTCACAACAAAGCCAACCCTGACCACCCAGTTGAAAATGGAAAAACACTCCTCTCTAAGCGCTCCCTCTCTTTTCTCCTGCTGCATTTCTGGCCAGACATCTCATCACCTTTCCACAGGTTACACTGTGCAGGTTTTTTCTCATTTCTTGACAGTCTCTCCAAGCTGGGCTGGAACCTCCACGGAGGCCTGGAAAAGTGTCCAGCAAAAACTGTTCCTTGAGTTACTGAATAAATAAAGCTACTATAGAAACTGTAAGAAAATATCCTTGTGAGCTAGGAGTGGGGAAGTACTTCTAAATGTTGTTTTAAGCCCATAACAGATTAAATCAAGAATATACTAATATATTCAATATCCTGCTGAGCATCAAGAATATAACTACAATTCTGATTTGTGGAAATGGGCAAAGGATACAAATATGCTAGTTACAGAAGAGAAAACCCACAAAGTTCGCGGAATATGGTAGGAGTGGAGATGGGCGCAGCGTGCCAGGGAGCAGCCTGGCAAGATTGAATCCAGTGAAGCCTGAATATCCCTGAACTCCAGCATTTCTGCTCCTAGGAAACTGTGACCAGTCCCCTAAGTGGGGGTATATGAAGGTGTCCTCATGGTGTCGCCTGTGGAGGCGGGAGTCAGAGCCACCTAAACGACCCACTGACTCTCCTGCTCTAATGTCAGACCCTCAGGTGGGCCTTGTTAATTCATAAGCTTCCACTTGTGGTATGGAGGACAGCAGAAGCCAACATGCTAGACCTTTGCTTGGTACATTCTTCGTTCTTTGGGCTTTCCTCGCACATGTTTGACCAGAGTGTCCACACCTACTGTACGTACCCATGTGACTCTGGTTCTGCCCTGACATGTTTTTCTCCAGGGATGATGGCAAAAACCTATTAATATCTGCTAAACCTACAACTAAAACTGTAACAACATCTGCCCTTGGCTACCCATTTATAACACTGAGAGGGGAGCCTGGGACAAAGAGCTCATTTAGTTGTCTGTAAGCGACTATGAGGTTTTACTTTCCACGTGGCTTTTGAACATGATCCCTAGCCCAGCTCAGCACTGCCCTTTACTCGGAGAAGCTGGCCTGCTCTCCTCTCATCATGTTGACTTTAATTATATATTTTGGCCTGTGCTTAGTGTTCGTTGATGCGCATGTGCTTTCTCTAGTTGTGGCCAGTGGCATCTACATTCTAGTTGCTGAGCACAGGTTTCTCATCATGGTGGCTTCTCTGATTGCAGAACATGGGCTCTAGAGCACAGCTTCATTAGTTGCAGAGCATGGGCTCAGTTGCTCTGTGGCATGTTGGATCTTCCCAGACCAGGCATCAAAGCAGTATCCTTTGCATTGACAGGTGGATTTCTGTCCAGGGAACCCCCAGGGAAGTCCTCCTCATGTTTTATCTTGCTCTGTCCTGAACTCTAACCACTCCTCTAACCTCTGCTTTCTCCTGGATTAAAAGTGTATATATGTGTGTGTGCTCAATTGCGTCTGACTCTTTGCTACCCATGAACTGGACCCTGCCTGGCTCCTCTGTCCACGGAATTTTCCAGGCAAGAATACTGGAATGGGTTCCCATTTCCTTCTCCAGGGGATCTTCCCCACCCAGGGATTGAAACTGTGTCCATTGCTTCTCTTGCATTGGCAGGCGGATTCTTTATCACTAGCTCCACCTGTCTTTTGAAAGCCCCAAAGAAAGTATCTGTGAAAGCCAGAAGGATGGTCGGGTCAGGTAAGCAGCTGAACTGGTTGTTCTCACCTCAGACCACAGAGCACTCTCTCCCACATGAGCTGTCGGCTTAGCCCCAGGGTTTCTGACTCAGAGGCCTGGGATGGGGCCTGGGAACCTGCATTTACAACAAGCTCCTAGGTGCTGCTGCTGCTAGTCTAGGGACCCCAGTTTGAAGATCACCAGATTAAGCAGATACACAGGCTGTACGAGGCACAGGAAAACCTGTGTGAAGCCAAAAGCACAGGACAGACACATTGAGAGAGCAAGCCAAGGGCAGCAAAGAGGGAAAGCAGAGAGGGAGGCAGGAGGACACAGGGACAAAAGACAAGGCTAGGCCCATGGTCTCTAACACACCACAGCTCACCCTCTACCCCCACCCGCATCCCCCATGGACATGCTCACAACAACAGGTGGACAAGGGAACATCCCCACAGGCTGTGAAGGCTAGAACCCCTGGGGGCAAGCCGCAAAGACCCCCCCAAACCTGGGTATCTCACCTGAAGGGCTGTAAGGAGCTGAAGATCTCCTGAGACTGGGATACGGGCAGCCCTCCCCTCTGTCCCAGCTGGGCTTGAGCTTGCAGAGACGTGGGAAGGGAAATTGGGATCTGCTGGGCAGTGGCAGCCTGCAAACAGAGAGGCAGATGGGTCACCACACTGCCTTGCAAGCTGTTTCTCACACCCCATCACTGACACCCCTTCACCTCCACTCTGGTCTTTCTCCCTGAGGCATCCAACACTGCCCCCAAAGCAAACTCAACACAGCCTACCTACACTTCCTTCCTTCTCAGGAGAGAGCAGAGAACTGGCAGCAAGCAACCCCAAACCAGCACTACAACCATCCCTACACTGGACCCTGCACAGTGGGACAAACGAGCCCGAGCTCCACCCCCAACAGAGGTGGGTTCAGAAACAGAACAGTGGATGGAAAACACCATGGACAGGGGAATACATGTGGTATGACCCAGTTATGAGACCTTGCAGAACCAAAAGACATAATGTTTAAGAATACTCTTTGAAAAGATCAGGACAGGCCATGTCCTCTGCCCCTGGGGCAGCACTTCACCCTGGGCTCTGCAGGTACAGGGGTTGGTGGGCACAGGATCCCCTGTGGAAGGCCCAACAGCAGCTTCAGGAGGGAGAGTCCCCCACACGTGGCCCCTGGCAGCACAGCAGTGTGCCCACTATGCATGAACACAGACACCTGCTCACTTCTATAACTACCTCTTTCTAATGCATCCATGCCTGGGAGTCTAGGCCTTTCTTCTCTTCATCAGAAGGATACCAGATCCCAAAGAGAATTCTGATTCAGTAAATTGCCTGGCTAGGGTGCAGGAGGGAGAGCATCAAGAAAGGAAAGCTAGGCAGTCCAGAGCACTCAGCTCCATCCCTCCCTCCTCGGCTCTCACGTTTTCACTCAGGAAACACTGACTGGCTGCCGTAACATGCCAGATACACTGGCAGTAATCTGAGGGGTGCAAAACATGAGACAGGCCGTGAACAGGTGCATGAAGCAGCCAATCACGCCCTGTGCTGCAGCCTCCCCTCTATCCCTGGGTCACCTGTCTCCCTGGCATCACCTGTTGGTAACTCTGCTGCTGAGGTATGGTCTGAGGAATCAGCCAGGGCTGCCTCACAAACACATGGCCATCCAGGTAGAGAGGTGTCAGGTGGCTGCCTGTAACAGAGTTCGAGGCAGGGGAACAGGATCCAGTCTCACTGTCCCAGAAGGTCCCGCAAAGCAGTGAGGGGAGGGAACATGACAGAGTTGGCCCTGGGCTCCTGTGCAGCCCAGAGCCCAGGGGGGAGGGGCCGCTGCAGCCAGCCTTCCCCTCTCACCCACCACCCCACACACCCAGGAAGGGCTCGGTTATAAAGGAGGCTGCCATCGTCTCTGAGTCACGGTCCTCTTCATCTCCCTGCTATTGAGTCCACAGTGGAGAGTCAGAAGGATCTGCTGGAATCACATCACTGAGACGCTGGCAGCTGGGCCCCCTGAATCCCCACAGGCTCCTTTGGGCACTGACACCGTGATAAGGACAGTGACCATTGGGGTAAAACTGGCTCCTGCTTATTGAGGCTCAGTTGATACAAACCCTTCCTGGATGTGAGCTCATCTCATCAGCGTGGTGACCCCACATGGGGCCATCACGACCCTGTGCTATTTCACAGAGTAGAGGGCAAGGCTCAGACAACTGCTCATGCAACAGAGTCTCTGCTGGGACATCTCTGCAGGAGGTGAGAGAGCCCTGCGGAGGTCACAGAGTCCTGTTGCCTCCCAGGGTCAGAAGCTGAAAGCAGCAAGTGACAGAGACCGGAGCACATAGGAACCCATGGCCCCCAGCCAAGAACACTCTCCTTAGGTCAAGGGGGGGGCGAGGCCTGAGGGCTACAAACCCATGTTTCCCTCAAGGGAATGGA
Organism: Budorcas taxicolor; assembly: GCF_023091745.1. Lineage (NCBI taxonomy): Eukaryota > Metazoa > Chordata > Mammalia > Artiodactyla > Bovidae > Budorcas > Budorcas taxicolor. Next base: position 63,244,793 of record NC_068935.1, on the reverse strand, counting down.
GAAGGATCCCTGAACTGGACCCGGGGAGAGGTAACTGGAAGGGTTGCATAAGGTGCAACCGAGGCCCTGGGCACAGGGGGCATGGAGACTCCACTGAAGGAGCTATAGCTGACCCCACTGGAGGCCCCCCACCCCCCGCCAGAGGATGGCGGCTGCAGGCCTGAGCTGATGCCTCCTGGCGAGCTCTGCTCTGGCAAGCTGGGCAAGTTTTCCCAAGCCTTGTGCACAGACTCCATCTTTGGATGCCAGCAGGTGGGGGGAGATGGAAGTTACCGGCTGGAAGGCAGCAGGCGGCACAAAGCTAAGTCCAGGAGTGGAAGGAAGGGGTTCCTCGGGTGGGGGTCTGCTTGCTCTTGCCCCCTCACAAGCCAGGCCCCGAGTTACCTTCAGAGTGAGGTTGGCAGTGGGGAAGGACATGTGGGAGAGGCTGATGGCTCTCTGGATGTGGTGGTAATGCTGCAGGGTGGGGATGCTGGGGGTTGAGCCCGGCCTAGAGGGAAGGACACAGTGGGACACCTGAAAGGGGGGGCCACACCTGCTCCTGCCCGGACCCAGCCTTCCAGCAGGGCTGCTGTGTTTCAGCAACAGAAGCACAGCTAGCGGCCTGCACGCAGGCCCCACTGCATGGCATGGAGGTCCCAGTTCCTGTCTCAGCCCCTTCCCCCAAACTGTGAAAAATAAGCCCTGGAAAGATGCTCAGAAATACAACTTTAGACCCTCTTCCTGAAGCGTCCAGTGCCCACCTGCAGGTCATGGGGTTTCTGAGAAACCACAGAGTAAAGAAACTTGTTTACTTAAATTAGTGCAGCATTCTCAAACATGCATGACCGTGGAACCCGGAAAGTTTTGAATCAGAAAGTGTCAAATACACCAGACCTTAGGAGTTACACCACTCCATTTTAAGTTCACAAAATCAGGGCGTGGAACAACTTGCCACGGGTGTGTAACTAGCTAGAGACAGCACCAAGACACAAACTGACCCTCCCAACCCCAGGGCCACATTGACAAGGCTCACTTCACCCAGGGCCTGCTGGCACAGGGACCACAAAGCTGGGCAACAGAAGCATAGATTTACGTTACTGGCCAGTGTGTCCTGAAGTCTGACAACTGGAATCCCCACGGGACCAGAGGCAGAGCCGGGCTGCAAGCTGAAATCAGAGTCCTGTAAAAAAAAAAAGCGGGGGGAACAAAACCCACAGAAATCACCCTGGCTCACCTTCTGGCAGAAACACACATGAAGTAGACCCATAGCCTTAGCAACTCAAAAAAAAAAAAAAAAAAAAACCAGTATGGGACTTCCCTGGTGGTCCAGGAGCTAAGACTCCAGGACCCCAATGCAGGGGGCCTGACGATCCCTGGTCAAGGAATTAGATGCCACAACTCAGATCAAAGACTCCATGTGATGCAACTAAGACCTAGCACAGCCACATAAGTAAATATTTAAAAATAAATAAAGCAGTATTCACCATGTGAACAAAATGGCCAGCTGTTTCCTGACAGCTCCCAAGCAAGGCAGCCATCCCCTTCTTTGCCTGACTTCCTGCTTGGTCTGAGAGCTTGCCTGGCGTTGGCAGGGAGACAGAGGAGCAGCCCATAGCAGTGGCTCACCCACAACACCACCCCACAACATCCCTTGCAGTGTTGCCAGCACCTACCACCCTGCTCCTCCAGGAAAGGCCCCTCCTTCCTCTCCAAGCACCAAAAAGAGGGGTTGGGGAAGTGGGTAAAAGAAACATTTCAAGCCTCACCGTCGGATTGACTCCAAATTCAATGAGTGGCACCAGCAGCGCAGAACCCACGTGAATCTCCACCCTGCTAACAGGGAGAACCATAGCCCCCTGCAGCTGTTTGCCCCCTCCAAGCCCTTTCTGTTTTTCAGAAAGCACTCATTGCCAATGGGTCCCAGTCTGTGCTCCTTGCTCTGTCCCGAGCCTTGTTCTGAATCCTTGACAGAAAAGCAAAAAGGAGTGACACACAGCCTGGAGTGACCCTGACCTCTAGCTTCCAAGGAACCTGGAGCCAGAAAAGAAGACAAACCAGCCGTTCTGCCTAGCCTGGCCCCTGAGAGCCGGGCTCCAGATTACCTTTGGCTCTGACTGCTTTTGAGTTTGTTCCTTGTGGCTATTGGCCTTGGGCTCCAGGCCAGGCCCACTTGCGTCCTCGGGCTTCAGGGTGCCACATGGGGAGCTGCGCTGTGAGGAGGTCGCTGAGGACTCTCAGGACTCAGTGCTCAGGTCAACACCACTGTCTCCCTGGCTGCTGTTAAAGCCCTGCTATGCAGGAGAAGGCAATGGCACCCCACTCCAGTACTCTTGCCTGGAAAATCCCACGGACGGAGGAGCCTGGTAGGCTGCAGTCCATGGGGTCGCACAGAGTTGGACATGACTGAAGCGACTTAGCAGCAGCAGCAGCATGCAGGACACACAGCCAGTCAGCAACTGAGTCCTGCAGAGCGAGACCTGGGGCATGACATGTCTCCTGGCCGGAGTCCGAGATCACAGGTACATGTGGGCCCCTGCACTGTGAGCATGGCCAGACGCCAAGGACCCAGGGTGGGTACTCCCTGGCCATCCCATCCTGGCACCTCCCCCAGACCTGAAAGCAAGACTGGAGACCAGTGATGAGCCAGGCATACCACTAGGACAGCCCTGGACAGTGAGCAGATACTTGGTGCCTGGGGGCCACTCACCTCAGCAGAGCCAGGCTTGGTGCTGGTGAAGGCAGTGGCAGCTTTGGTCCAGGAGTCACTGGTCGAAGCCTGAAGGGGGAGGGCTGCGAGGAGAAAGACAGAGTCAGGATATCAGAGGAACAACCAAGCCAGAAACATGGCCCCGGGCAGCTCACACAAACTCAAGTCTCCAAACCACCTCCATCCTCAGTCAGACACCTTCACTCGACTTCCCAGCATCCCCAGAAACATTTCCATAAACGAACTTCCCATGAATTCATGGATGAGGAGCTCCCGGAAAACATGCCAGCAACTTCTCACTCACAGGGATTAGAATTCTTTATCACTACCTCTGCTGTGGTAAAGCTTTTTTCACATAAGCCAACTATTTATTTCTACAAATTGGCACCTCCCTACAAGTCTTTGAATGAGTCAAAGACTTATTACTCAACTGTTGTTAGCTCAACCATTCTTGAGAATCCAACAAAAGTCACAGACCCTGTGTGTGTACAGAAAACCTCCTGAGCTCTTTTCCAAGATCCAGAGCCCTTCTGAAGCCATCCACACACCCCTGGTCTGAGCAACCACGAGACACTGCACAATCCAGGAGCGAAAGCCTTGATAGCCAAGGGCGACTCCTGAGTTGGTCTACTTGCTTGACCATCCTGGCAGGTACATATCTTTGGACATTTACACTGTGACACCCACCACTCTCACAAAACCAAACTGACTGATACCAAAGTTTACTGAAAGACTACTGTACTTTCAATCAGAGTTGACTATTTCCCAATATTACATTGAAATGTTTAGAATCAAGGTTTTAATCAGAAACATGAAGACAGGCCGTGTGGTAAAACTAAGAGAACCAGGCTCAGAACCCAGGGTTCTGTCATGTGGCTCCAGGGTTGTCACTCACTCTGGAAGTCTCAGCTGCTTTGAATAAAAGAGCTAGAAATGGATGATTTCACCAAGTTCCCACTGCCTGCTCTGCAGGGCCTTGTCTAAAGCAGGAACTCAAGAAGAATCTGCTCAATTAAAATGGTTTCCTATTTTAAAATGAAAGATTACCAGAAAAATACCATTGGATAAGAAATTCTTTTAACTTTAGGGAAACAGAGATTTTCTACAAATTAAGGGCCACCCTAGTCTGGTTTCAAGTCTAACATTTGGGGAGGGGTTGACAGAAGCTTCCTTCTGGCAAGGAAAGGGCGCACAGCACAGACGGTAAAGCTCTGGACTCCTGTTCTCTGGACTCTCTGTCGTCTGCTGTTTGCCCTCAAGGTAAGAAGAAAGGATAGCTGATGTGGGCGAGAATCAAGCCAACTACTGAGCGACATCAGCCAAGCGGGGTGGGAACCACTCTTTCCCGTCACCGGATGTGGAATGCTCTGGTCACCACCACACTTCATGCAGGGAAATTCTCACAGTGTTTAGAGGCTGCAGCGGCACGTGGCGCTCAGATGGCATTAATCCCAGACACAGCAGAGGAAGCCAGGAAACAGGCAATGGTGTGTCTATGCTCATGGCCCCAAGGCAGAATCCTCCCTGAGAAGGGCCACAAGCCTGGGAGGCAGCCCGAGCCTTGGGGTCCGAACACAAGCTCCTACCCTGACTGCTGCTCTCCCAGATCTCTGTGCCCAGGCTGCTGCCAGGCATAGGCCTGTCGCCCTGCTCCAGATACAGGTTGTTCTGCTTCTTGGCAAACTGAGAGGAATCCGAGAGGAAAGACTTTGGCTTTTGACAGGAACCTATGGAAAAGAAGGTGATGGGGTCCAGCCTCGACGGCAGACGTGAAAAATGAGCTCCCCCCAAGAGGACGACCCTGGGCTCCAAAACCACACCTGAAAACTGCTCCAGAGAATTTACAAACCATCGGTTAAAACCTCCACCATGCGGGAACTGCAATGCCAACCAAAGCACCCCTGGAAGTGCCCAGTGGGCTGTGATCTGAGACCACAGTAGAAGGAGGCTGGACTTCAGGGGCTAACAGAGGTCTACGTCCTGCTCAGCCCATTTCAGCTGGTGTCAACAAGGACCAGTCACCCTCTGAGAGCAGGGAAATCATACCATCTACCCCAGGGAGCACAGGGACAATGGGCCCTGGGAGGCAGTGCCTGGGAGGCAGAGCCTGGCTTGTAGCATGCCATTCTTCCTCTCTCAGCCCAGGCCGAATTCAGAACATTCTGACTCTGCAGGCTACAGGTCTCTGCATCCCAGCCCCCTTGCATCATGCCCCATACCTGGAGGGCTTGCTCCTTCTTTTGCCTCTCATCCTCCAACAGGCGGTGCTGCTTCTTGGTCAGGATCTCAATGAAGTCTTTGCCCACCAGAGCCCACCTCACTCTCCTCCCCAGGGCTGTATCCGCAATTTTCAATGATGGCATCTGAACCAAGATTCACAAGGAAGGGCAATGGTTCCTTTTACTGCAAGCTAAGAATAACCTAACCCTACAGACACCCAAAATATAAGCATTGAGTCAACTCAAAAGGCCAGGAGTTTAGCTGGCTTGGGCCTCAGCATATTCACTATCACCAGGGTCTAGGAAACCCAGAGAGGATTTCTACACCTTTCTCATAACCTTTTAATGCACTGTTATCTCGAACCAAACAGGCTACAGTGAAGAAAACAGGCCTCAGAGACCGACACACCTGAGGCCCAGCTCCACTCCTAACCAGCTGTGTGACCCTGGACATACCACTCAACTTCTCTGGGCCTCAGCTTCCCATCTTTAAAACTGGGACACTGCAGGGCTGTTATGGGGATGCAGCAGGGCTGTGAGCAACATGAGGGCATGAATCCTTTCTGTTTTGCTCTTAATCCAGTACATGCCCAGAACCTAAGATATTCAGTGAAAGGACAAAATCAGCAACCCATGGCAGTGGCCATGACCCACCTCATTTTGCCTGGATCCTTCTTCCCCTGAAGATTTGAGCTGATACCCATGTCCGTAGTTCAGGTCAAATGGTTTCACGGTCTCTCTCTGCTCTCCTGACCTCTGGGTGACCAGCTTGGCTTCCTTCTCTGCCTTCTCACAGGGGGCTTCGGTGACATCAGAGGCAGCACAGGCTTCCCACTCTAGCATGTAGTGGCCACTCCCACTGCCGCAGCCAAGACCTCCAGGAAAGGCCTCGTCTGGGGACCTAGAGAGGAAGGAGGATCTTGTCAGCTCAGAAATGGCTCAAGAAGAAGCCGCATATGCGCACAGCACACACACAAGCTCAGCCCCCGTCTGTCATTTCTCCTGGTGTCCCCTCCACCCAGAAGAAGGGGTGGCTGGTGACATGCTGTTGTGAGCCTGTGGGGAAGCTGCCCCAGAGCACTGCTCCTGCAAAGCCCATGGGGAAGCTGCTCTGTCCTCACCTCCTCCCCCGGCTAGTACTCCTATCCTTTCTCTTTGCTTAGTAACCCAGTAGAGCTACAGAAAAGAGATAAGGGGCAAGACTTAGAACTGGGCCACAGAGGGAGCCCAGGCCTCACTCACTGCCAGTCCCCTGGGGCAGAAACCAGAAGTAAAGCCAGGTCTTGTCATCTGGGGCCAAAAAGCGTCTCTAGATCCACACCTACAAGAATCCACATTCTCCTGTGGCACCTTGTTCAGAGATACAAGTGAACTACAGGCAAGGCCTCTGTGCCCTGAACTCTTGAGGAGGCCGGGAAGTGGGAAAATTGTCTTCTTTGGCACCTGGGTGGGGCCTGAGCAGCATCAGGGATGTGGGCTGCATGAGCTCTGCCCCATCCTGATCGCAGGCCAGCTGTGGGCAGTGAGCAGATGCCGAGCACAGGGCACCCACCCCAAAGCCTCGGGTTTGAGTGCCCCAAGGCACTCTTCGGGCCTAAGCAGCCACCCATGGCCCCTGCTTACTGCCTGGATATCACCAAATGTGTGTGGGGTAATCCCCAGAGTGGGGTTGCTTATCTTTTGTGGAGAAGCAAAGGCTCTCAGGGAAGATCTCTCTCTGCAGGGCCAGGAGGCCAGCAATGCCCCAGTGAAGAAACTGCCTGGCAGCAATCAGGGGCTGAGAAGTATGGTGAACCAACCAGTGCTCACCAGGTGCCATGCACAGACAGCAACCACAACCCTGTGGTGGTGGCCTCTTGGCTGGACTCGGAGGAGACATATGGAGACTGAACTCTTGAGACCAGTACTGGGACAGCAACTTCAGGGGGACTACCCGGATGGCGACTCTAGTCTCAGTTCTGAAGCCACAGTAATATGCCACAAGAGTAGACAGCAGGGTGAGAGCCAATGATGGAGGTGCTCACACATGATAGCCTTGGTGGGCGGTCACCCCTGGAACACTATGAGAGGGAAGGAGTTGGGGCAGGCCCTGACACATGGCAGGACAACATGCGTGAGGTGCTGCTGGAAACACTGCTAACAGAACCATAGCAACAGAAAAGGACCCAGGACTCTGCTTCTGGTTTTCCTTTTGGCTTTCAAAGACATCCCATTCTGATGACTCTCATAGTGTGAAGAAGTGTCACCGCCACCTAGCCTAACAGACTTCTCCCCAAACCCTCCTGGCTCCAGCTTCCGGCTCAGGCTGTCCACCAGGGGTCTCTGGCCCAAGAAGGTCCGCTTGGCCCGCTCCTTCTTCTCACCTGTGCTTACCCCAGGGGTCGCCATCAGCCTGGGAGTCCAGTTCAGACTGTCCCTCCACTCCTGCCTCTCGCTGAAGTCGCTGCTCTCAGGGGACTTTCAGCCCATGCTGATGCTCCTGTCCCCACGGTAGCATCTGGGATGGCCTGGCCACTGGTTGGCCAGCAGGGGTGGCTCATCCTTTGGCCCCCACGGGTCCTGGGCCTCCCATTCCCGTCAGAGTTGGTGGAAGTGGCAGGGCTTGTCCTGGTGCGGAGGCCGCCTTTGCCTGAAGGGCCAGTTCTCGGCATTTTCAGAATCTGCTGCTGGTCATCTTGGAAGAAGGCCCTCTTGGCTTCCACACAGCCATTCTTGAAGCCCCGGGAGCCCAAGGCATCAGGGCGTCTATAGGTGTCTGGGATGTAGTCTCTGTCTAAGGGCCGCTGGGCCCCACATGCAGGCTCCTGCCAGGAGGCACCAGGACCCCGACTCAATCAAGGGGCCACCTCTTTCGCTGCAAAGTTTCTCTGGCCGTACACACAGTTGCTCAGCCACAGGGGGCAGGGCACGCCTGAAGGCCTGGGGGCCTCAGTTATTGGCCTCAGGCCCACCGTTGTCCTTGGGGTGCATCCTGCCAGACCAGCAGGACTCCCTGAAGTCGCCCTTCCTTCCCGTGGCCTCCTCCCACTCTGGGAGCATGCCCTTATCCCCGGACTCAGTGCCTCGCTGCTGCTGCTGCCGCTTGGAAAGCTCCTCCTACTCAGAGAACTCGCTGTGGGTCTCGCTGGCGAACCTCCACTGGGGCTTGTCCTGGGGGAAGTCATCCAGTGCCTCAAACTCCTGCAGACCTCAGCCCTGGCCACTCCTCTGGCTTCCACTGTAGAGGCCCAGCACCCCGAAGATGCCACCCCTCCACAGGCTGCTACCAGTGGGCTGTCAGTGGAAGGTCAACTCTCAGAAACCATGGCTATGGCTGCGGGCTGGCCCCCGGGCCCCAAAGCCTTGCTTCTCATCAATGAAGATCCAGTTATTCCTCCTGGTCACGAGTGGGTGGCTGGACTCCCTGAAGGATCTGGCCTCTGGGGCCCCACCAGGGTTGTTCTCCCCCTCGGGATGGCTGGCTGCATGGTCCGAGCTGGAACAGACTGAGCCCTGGTCCTCTGAGGTGGCTGGGCCCACACTGGCCAGCATGGGGTCATTCTTTTGGTCCTCGTCCTCAGCCACTTCATGGACAGGCCCCATCTCCTGGGACAGCTGGGTGCTCCCTTCTGCCAGCTCACCTTACTTTCACAGGAATGAGCCATAACACATGCGCTCAACCCCACCCCGTGGCCCTGCCCCAAGGTTCTGTGGGATTTGCCTCTGACCCCAGGGTTCCTCCTGGGCCTTCAGTCACCATCAGAGCCTCTCACATGAAAGCACCCAACCATCCTCGTCTCACGCTCCTTCCCCAGAGCACACTGGTCCCTCCCAAGGCACCCCTTCCCTGAGGGCAGTGTCTCCCAGGACAGGGCCTCCTCCCAGAGTTCATCTCACTGAGGACCGAGATTCCTCCTTCAGCTGCAGGGCAGCAGGACCAAACAACGCCTCACCTGACATGCACGCCCATGGCCAAATTGTCACTGGATTTCAGGTGGGTCAGCGAGTAGCCCTTGCTCTGCAAGGCCATGTAACCCTAGGGGCTCCACACAGGGGCGGGATCAATGGCAGTCACCTTCCTTTCCAGCAGCGGGGCACACAGCACTGGTCCTCAGCATGACAGCCAGTCCCACTGAGGGAATCCAGGGGCTTTATGGATTTCATCAATCCTGAAGGAAGCAATCAGCCAATCATTCACCTCATTCAGCAAGCCATGGGCCGCCCACAGGCCCAGAGGAGACAAGCTGCCCTGACCATCATGCAGATGCAGCACCCCACCTGCTTCACGTCATCTGATCACAGAACCTCTGAAGGCACACACAACACAATCTGAAAGGCCTGTTCAAAGACCTTGGAGGTCCAATCTTAGTTCCCAATGAAGAGTCCCTATGTTGAAGCGAAGAGTCCCTATGTTCAAGAGTATAAGAAACTGGCAAATGGAAACAGGACACAACCAACTAGAGAGCTCATGGCTGGTGGCAGAAAGCTAAGGGGTCAGGCAGCTAGCAGTGGGAGATGCCCGAGGGTCTTTTGCACAGACACAGGAAAGATGAGCTACACTCCAGGAAGTCCACACACACCAAGGAGCCAGCATCTGTTTGCCTCCAAACCCTGCAAGAAGATTCAGAAAGGGGTCTGGGCTTCAGCTCTGCTTGTTTCTGCCCCTGAGTTTACAGTAATATACCACATTCTATCCAGGGAAGGGCAGAAGGGAGACACAGATGACACTCAACTTTTAACTTGCCCAAGGAGACAGGGATACACTGACATCTCAGTCCAATCAGATACAAATCAGCCGGGGAGACAGCACCCCCCACCAGGGCCTGTCTGTACACTTCTTCCTGATGGGATGCTGTAGACAACAGTAAAGGTCTCCCATTGGGCCAGAGTCTGTGTAGAAAAGAGGGTCTGATTTTTCAGATACTTCACAAAGCTAATTACTGGCTGCCAATGTTTTTGTGCCCGTTTTTAAAGCTGAGATAATCTGATCAGGAAAATGGTTCTGCATCAGGCCAGTAGTTTCAGTTTTGGAGTGCTCTGTCCAAATGTGATCAATATATGACTCCAGCACAAAGGTAGTCTGAGTCATGTGGTGGTGAGGACCCTCTCTGGAATCCTAAAATTACACACCAGTTACTAAGTATTGATTACGAGGTATGCAGAACTGTTCAGCACTACACAGACCTATTTTTGGCAATATGGCAGCTCATATTACCTGAAAAAAACCTCTTGTCACAAAAACGCTGGACAAAACATATTACACATTTCACTTGCAGAGCTCTGCTCCCCCAAAACCAGGAAACTCCCAGGGAGCTGAAACCACAGCCATGGGCAAGAGCCATGGGCCAGAGGCACGAGCAAGGGCTCCCTAGAGGGGAACCAGGGACACATCTGTCAGATGCAGAAATCTATAGGTGTGCTCCTAAACACCGACCCCTCACCCTCCTGACAAGAGATGGGGCTTCTCTGCACAAGGCAGAGAGCTATAGCTGAGGTGCTGCTTACACAAAGACCCTCAAAGGGCTATGTGTTCAATTTCAAGACAAAAAAAACCTCATGCTCTTTAGGAGAGGGAGATGACTGAGCTAGTGTCCTAGCCAGGGCCAGGGCAGGGAAAACAGTCCCCTGTGAGGAATTCATGGCCACATGTCAGCTTTCATGCAGGCTTGGGGGCAGCAGACTGGAGTTCAGATTTACACTCCTAGAATTCTCCAGAAACTTCCTGAGGTACAATAAAAGGTAGTTCTAGGCGGGCAGAGGAAAACATAGAGCCACCCTGGAAGGATACACTGTCAAAGAAAGCTACACAGAACCCCCAAGGTAAGAATAGCTCTGCTGGAAATGAACTCATGAGTCAAAACCCCCAGAACATTGCGGGGAAAGCAATCCACCACAAGCCCACAGCAAGTTCATAGGATCGTGCACTGTCCCCAAGAACTTCAAACAGATCAAAATGTTAAACACCAGAGAATTACTGTTTACATTATTAAAAGCATAAAAGAAAGAACTGAAAACTCACAAAAATGCAAGACACAAGAATAAAAATCTGAGGGGAAAAGTCTAGTAATAAAAATACAGTCACTGAAATTAAAAACCCCCTGGACAGTAAAAACAAATAAAAACAGCAGATTAGACACAGTTGGAGATAACATGGAATTAGAAAATATTTCTAAGCATTTTCCCAGAAGGTACCACATAAATCAGCTCTCATATAGTCAAGAGACTTGGAGGCAAAGTGAGAAGGATCATGATGCAGATATTTGTATAGCACAATAAGTACAAATAATCTAAGTGGATGACCTAGGAAGAAAGGATACAAGAATGAAAAAAGGGAACTAGTTAACATGATAATTATAAGAGAAACTCCCAGAAGGGATGAAAGCCATACAACCTTAGATTTGAGCACCATGAATTTTAAGCAGAATAAAGTAAGGATAGATATAGACACATGCTTAGACACAGCAGTTTGAGAAAGAACTACAGGAGACCAAAGACAGAGAGATCTTAAAGTAACACAAACCAGATACAGGAGCCACAAGAAAAGGAATACTATCTTCACAGTCCTAAAAGAAAGTAACTGCAAACCTAGAGTTCTATACCAGCTACACTATTGTTCAAGAGAAAGGCGGTCGTAGGTGAAAAACAGTGCTCAGTTGTTCAGTCGTGTCGAACTCTTGGTGGCCCCATGGACTGTAGCCAGTCAGGCTCCTCTGTCTATGGGATTTCACAGGCAAGAATACTGGAGAGGGGTGCCATTTTCTCATCCAGGGGATCTTCTAGACCCAGGAATGGAATCCATGTCTCCTGCATTTTCAGGTGAATTCTTTACTACTGGCACCACCTGGGAAGCCCATGAGAAGAATACGTCTTGCCAAAAAAGTTTCCTAGAGGCCTTGACAGAATGTACCTTCTGAAAAAATAAATGGAACCCAGATGGAAGGATAAGCAGCAAAGAAACTAGTGAACATACAGGCAGATCTGAACAAGTATAGACTGAATAAAAGAACAAAGATAATAATTTGGTAAGAATCAAAACAAGGGAAAAATTGAAATTCCAGGCAAAAATTACAAGACTCATGAATTAGAGCTCAGGTTCAGGGTAAGCTGATAAGCCTTTGTTAAGTCAAGGCTGCTTGTTAGAATTTAACCTAACCACTCACAGTAGAAACAGAATGTAGAAGGAAAACAAACAAAAAGAATCAGAAAACTTGACACTCCCTCCCTCAATCCAAGGGGAAGAACTTTGGCAACTAAAGTCACAGATGCTCAATGTGGGTACCTTAAATCTACAAAGATATTCTCCTCCAAAAAGGGCTCAGGCTGACAATAAAAAGTTGGGGAAAAAAGACACCACACGAAGACTAATTGAAAGAAAATTGGAATGAAATTATGATCAGATAAAGTAGACATTAAAGGTAGAAAACCCAAGTAACAAATGTGCTATACAAAGATATAAGAAACAAGATGCAGTCATCCCAAGCCTATACACTTCCAGGTAGGTAAAACAACAACTGACAGGTTTATAACATTTGACAAATCCACAATCACAGTGGAAAATGTTCACACACCTCTTAGTAACTTATCAAAGGGATAAAAAAGTGTGATGATATTTGTACAGCACAGTTAGCAAGCACAATTTAACAGACCATGTCCAATAAGAGAATACATTCTTTTCAAGCCCCTGAGTGAAGTTTGATCTGCCACTTGTTAAAAATAAAGTTTTACTGGAAAGCACCCACACCCATTCACTTACTATTGTCTGTAGCTGTTTCTGTTCTACGACAGCAAAACTGGAGTAGCAGTTCATCGACTAAACTATTTATTATCTGGTATTAATAGAAAAAAATTATGACTGCTGGTCTATATCATACAGACCATGATATATGACCAAAAGGCAGCCACAGTAGAAATTAGCATCATACGGGTGATATTAAAACTCTGTATTTGGAAATTTTACAACGTACCATTAAAAATCACTCAAAATCAGACTAATATTTAGAACTGAACAATAATAAAAATGTTATTTTAAAATTCAGTGGTTCATAAACTCAGGTGAGACATAAATACATCAGAAAACTCGGAACTAGTGATCTAATTAAGCATCCAACATAATTGGATAAATAACAAAATAATTTCAGTGGAAAAAATGGGGGGAGACAGAAATTAATGAAATAAAAACCAAATAAAAGAGAGGAATTGAGAACCTCAAAAGATACATTTTTAAAAATGACATTAAAAATGACATTTGACAAACCTTGGGAAAGACTAATCAAGGAAAAGAAAGAACACGAAGAACACTAAAGAATGGAAAGAGGGACAAAACTACATGGCAGAGATACGAAAATTAATTAAGAATATTTATGATTCATAATCTTAAAGTCTCTTCCTAACAATTCTTTGGGAGAGGTACTATTATACCCTCATTTTGCAAACAAGGAAGTTAAAACTCAGAATGGATATGTGAGTTGCAAAGAGGTCATACTGGAATCCTGGTGGGGTCTGTCTACCTCCTAAGGCAACGCCCTTGACCACACCACATATCCTGGCCTTCCACTGCACCTTGGTGATTACCTGAGGAATGCAGGGCCTAGGGGTAGAAATCCACTGGGGCCTGAGTGGGCGGGATCCATGGGTCCATGTAGAAGCCCAGTATCTGGGGGTGGTGCGGGTAGAAGGTGTGCTACGGGTGGGATGGCAGAGGGTATGCTGGCTGCCAGTGCTGCATCTTGTACAGCTGCTCCTGGCAGAGACAGAGACCTGGCTGCACAGGTGCTGCAGAGCAGACAGTCTGCGGTGCATGCACACACACTCTTCCAGGAAAAACCCACCCAGACAGAAGACCAGAGAGGGGAGGCCCCAGTGTATGCATGACAACGTTCAGGCTCAGGCCCTCTCCCAGGATGGATGCATGGTCATGCCATTGTCACACGGGACCCTGGGGCTCCCCGACTACACACGGTAGCTTGGATGCTCACACAGATCAAAGGCTCTCTTGGTGCTGACACATGACCAGCACACCTCCAAGAGAAACTCTCCCCGATGCTCCTCCCCGCTCCCAGCCCCCACTGCCTCTTCAATCCACTCTCCACACTCCGATGCCCTGACCATGGCTGGAGTCTTCCTGGGTTCTCCACAGCTCTCCATCTAACAGCTGGAATCCCACAGGGATCTACAGGGTTCTGCAGGTCCTGACCCAACTGCCTCTCCAGCATAACCTCCCATGACTGCCCTGGCCTCCAGTCCACATACCTGCCTGCCCACCTGCTTCAGACCTTGGAAACATGCTAGGCCATCTCTTCCCTGGGCCCCAAACCCACTCACCCACACCCCTCCTTCAGGTTTCAGCCTAAAGGGCACTTCCTTTGGGAAGCCTGACACAGGTTCTAAGAAAGATCAGGTCCCCTGTTCTCGGCTCTCACTGCACTGGTGTTTCTCCTGTGGTTTCTCCTGTGGCCTCCCTCCCTACATCAGGAGATTGTGTGCCAAGTTCACTGCAGTCCACTCACCTGTACCACCGGATGTGGTGCAGAAAAAGTTCATTGCATAAATGGATGAACATAACACATCAATAGAGTATTAAAACTCAAGGACCTAGACCTAGTGAGGGTTCATTTCAGACCCTGGTCCACAGCACCCCTGGGGCTTCCCTCACAAGTGCATCCTGAACCAGCATCCTGGCTGGACATAGGTGCCGTCAAACAAGCAGGACAGCTGACCTAGCACATCCTATCTTACCAGCCTGCTGGCTCAACTCCAGCCTGGGCTGGGTTCCCTGGGTGGCTAACCGGTGCTCACAGCCCCTCTTAGGAGCACTTGACACTCAGTAAGCAGAGCTCTCCCAGGATCTGCCCACAGCTCTTCCTCCTGTTTAGACCCCAGGTCCCCAGGGGAAGCTGACTAGACAGTCTGTTTGCCAGACTCCCTCAGGCTACTCTGGCACGTTCAGACTTCCTCCTACTCTTCAGGAAGGATTTACCTGTCACTGCCCATCCCTACCTTCCCAAGAAGACTTCCCTAGAGCAGCTGTTACGACTGTGTCTGGCTGGAGTGACTCCAGAGATCTCTCCAGTCGGCGATAAATCTTCACCAAACCGAGGAGTGAGCATGGTGCCTGCTTACAGTACAAAACTACAACAGCACAATGAATGTACATAAGTCTCTAGAACATAGGCCACAGTGGGCCTCTGGAATGCTTCCTAAGAACCCAAGAAAAATAGGGTCTGGGGAGAAGGTTGTAAAGGCATCTTTAAAAAATTCTGGGGAAAGGTGGAAACTTTGATCTGTTTCCTCAGGGCACCCACACTTTGGAACATTTTTGTTAGGTAGTTAGAATAGGAAAAAGGAGTCCAGAATGGTGGTGGCTAAAAGACAAGGAAGGGAAACGCCCATGAAATAGAACAAAGGAAGGTCTGAGGACCAGAGTGAGAATCTCAGGTAGAACAAAGAGCACTCATGGCTTGCCCAATTTACACAGGGCAGGCCCAGGGGAAGCAAAAACATACAAAACAAGGAGCCAAAGGCTGGGGGTCGCTCGCTCGCTCTCTCTCTCTCTCTCTCTCTCTCTCTCTCTCTCTCTCTCTCTTCTCTTCACGTCTTTTGGCTCAGCATGCTCTCATGCCTCCAGGATGTACTTTCCTTTTATTTTCTAAATAAAACTGAGCTGTAACACAGAGCTGTTAACTCTGATCTGTCTGAGAGCTATAACACAGTCTGTCCCAGAGCTGTGACATGCCAAGGGCTTTAAGGTCCATCACTTCAAAATTTTGGTGTAAGGAGACAGAACTCCCCTGACTTCCCTGCTGTCTCAGATGGTAAAGTGTCTGCCTACAATGCGGGAGACCAGGGTTCAATCCTTGGGTTGGGAAGATCTTCGGGAGAAGGAAATGGCAACCCACTTCAGTATTCTTGCCTGGAAAATCCCATGGACAGAGGAGCCTGGGGTCGCAAAGAGTCGGACATGACTAAGCACTTTCTTTTCTGACAATTTTTGACTGCTAACAATAATTTACCAGACTTCCCTGGGGGTCCAGTGTTTAAGAATACACCTTTCAATGCAGGAGATGTGGATTTGATCCCTGGTCAGGGAACTAAGATCCCACATGCCACAGGGCACCTAAGCCCATGCTCTGCAACCGGAGAAGCTGATGTGCCACCACAGGGACCCAGCACAGCCAAAACAGAGAGAGAGAAAGACTCAATATTTTAAAAACATTGAGGGAACACCAATAAAGATACTACTGGACTGCTTATAAACTAGTCTACCGGCATCGAAGAACCCCTCACTGCCATGCAGAATGTCAGGGCTTCATTCCTTCTGCTTCACACTGACCTGTCCAATGCCCCACACAGCTAGATAAGCAGCACTGTTAGGACCAGAATCCAAAGCTGTTTGACACGAAACCTACAAACCTCTGCCCTTAAGTCAAAGCCAACATGCCTCTCTAGTGCTCTCCACACAGCCCCCAGGCCTCTTTCCCCTGTGGAGACTCCAGGGTGGGGTTGCTGTCAGCGTGAAGAGTAGCCACGTTGTACGACTCTGAATGAAAAAACCACTCAGACACCACCGACCATTCCTTTCAACACTAGACAACATGGCCCGTAAACTACCAACAATGGTTTGCATTCAGAGGATGAATTACCTGGAGAAATGAAAGGCCGGGGCTGATCTCCAAGGCTCCCACTCTCCACCTCCTTGCTGGCAACTGGGATACAGGAGGGTGCATGTTGTTTGCTTTAATTGAAGGGGCCTGGGAGATGGAGGGGCAGGTCTGTTTACCATATGGGCTAAGCATCTCCTGTTTACCTGCTGCTGCTGGTGCTGGAACCTGCAGGGAGTGACTTTTGCTACTTGCTGAATGCCTGCTCAGGGGACCCAGCCTCCCTGGGCCCCTCCTCACTGCTGCCACTCTTAGCCACTGCTGGAGGAGCTGTGGGGGTGTCTTCTGAAAATGTGCTGGTGGTCTCCTGAGCAGAGAACTCAGGGGAGCCTACAGAACAAGTAAGTGGACAAGCGGCCAGGTGAGCTCATGGAAGCTTGGCTGAGTGAGTATTTAATGGCAAATGCTTTTTCTTGTTGGAATATACTTTCCACTGCTAAACTATTTGCATCCCCAAACCTCGGCACTGGGCTAACACTTCCTATGCCCAAACTCAAAGACTCCCCCGGCCCCCCACCATCACAGATGAGAAAATGAAGGGTGGAGAGATCAGCTGAATTGCCTGAAGTCGCATGGTCAGGAGTAGAGCTGGGATATAATTCCAGGTGGGAGAGAGAGTCTATTAAAATGGACCCAGCACAACAGAGCAGTTGGGGCCTCAATGAGAGACCATGTGCCCCCACCTCCACCCATAGCCATGTGAGTCAGGCTGGCCAGGCAGCCCCTCTGAGGATGACAGCCACACCTACGCCGTGGGGCTTCTGTGAGCATTAAGTAGGCCAGTCCACAGAGTGCACTTCAAACGGAATGCTCCCCACAGTCCCTGAGACTGTGCCCCTTGGAATCCCCTGCTGTCTTCCCCATCCCAGCATTGCATTCTTTTTTCCAGCTTTATTATATTTGATGTTTGCATTCTTAAGAAATCTACTGCAGAGAGCAAACACCAGTGCAAAGCCTGGGGTTGACGGCAGCTTCCCAGAGGAATGCTGATGGGCAGGGCGGGTGTAAAGGAGCAGGGGACACACCCCACACCCAGACCCACTCTGCACCCTGCTGTCCACTCCCTGACTCTCTACTTCCCCCTCAGTGAGTCCCTACTCTGGGCCCAGGCTTCACTTAGACGTCAGTGACACAACATGACATTTACAGAAGGACCAGAGTCTGAGTTCCTTGGCCAGAAGGGCACAGACGACCACCAGATCACCGGTATGCCCTCCATCTTAGAAGCTTTCAGTGACTAAAACTATCATCTGGCCCGTGAGGTTTCAAAGTGATTATATATAAAAACAAACAACAACAACAAAAAAAACACATCTCTAAAAATATCTCTTTGAGGTATTTTATCTACTTTTGAGTCTCTCGTTGATTGTTAGTTACTAGACAACCACCAGGGTGCCAATGATGCAGTGTGAAAACCTCTCAATTCTGGGAAGATTTCTCACTGATTTGCAGGAAGTGAGGCTGCAGGCAGAATATGCAGCAGTACAAAGGATGGGCCGGGTCCCTGGACCCCAGGCGCTGGAAGTCTAATGACATACGACTGGCAGAAAAACAGACAACTTCTTGTTTTGAGCGATAGTTACACAGATGAATGTAACTGTCAAAAGTCATCAGACATAAAAAACCAAGATCTGTGACTTTTCTTATATTTCAGTTGTTGTCGTTCAGTTGCTAAGTCTTGTATGACTCTTCTGCAACCCCGTGGACTATAAGGTTCAAGAAAAAGGCTGCCACTGGTTTAGAATAATGCTCAGTCACTCAGTTGTGTCCGACTCTTTGCGGCCCTATGGACTGTAGCCCACCAGGCTCCTCTGGCCATAAGTATTTCCCAAGCAAGAATACTGGAGTGAGTTGCCATTTCCTTTTCCATGGGATAGTCCCGACCCAGGGATCAAACCCATGTCTCCTGCATTGGCAGGTGGGCTCTTTACCAGCGAGAAGCCAGGGAAGCCCTTTATGTAAAGTACACCTCCATAAAAGCAGTAACTAACAGTGACTGTAGACAGTGACTTTTCTCCTAAAAACTAACTTGTCATAATCCAGAAACAATTACTACAAGATTATAAATGTCCAATTTAGAAGCACAAAGGTAATTTTTACATAATATAATTGGGGCCAAGTGTGTACTCTCCTGCGTTGCCACGACTGCTGCCATCTGTCCAGGCACCGACGGTAATGCCCATGTACTGTCTCACTGCGAGATTCCACCAAGACACATCTCACCCCCTGATGCTCAGGACACCTTGCAGATGATCCCTAAGGCACACCCCTGATTATTCCCTTCAGAATTTCCCGGAAATGAAATACCAGAATCAAAGGGTATGTGAATATCATCAAGACTACAGATGTGCCTTTCAAAATTGCCTGAAGTGAGCTATCATCTTATAAACTAAATGTTCTGTAAAACATTTAAGCTATGACAATCTTTTCCAAAATTTGGATTCATGAAATGGTAAGAGGTTTTATCTTTGTCCAGTCTAGATAATAATAAAAACACTCAAGATAATTCAGTATTCTTAGGATGAGATGGCTGGATGGTATCACTGACTCGATGAACACGAGTCTGAGTGAACCCTGGGAGTTGGTGATGGACAGGGAAGCTTGGCGTGCTACGATTCATGGGGTCGCAAAGAGTTGGACACGACTGAACGACTGAACTGAACTGAACTGAACTGATGCACAGATCAAAGTAAGAAAAAAAAAACTTTCTTTTGAACACTTAGCAATCAAATATGTGAATGAAATCTGAGTTAATTGCAAGATAATTTATAAGAGCTGTACTGTGTGTATTTTCACTTTTGTGTCCCCTGTACTGAGCACAGTGCTTAGTGTGATATATGATATGTGCTCAGCACAAAAGACTCAAGATAAAGGGCATTTCCACTTTAGAGGAAGGTGTGGAACAGGAGTCCTTTATATAGCAAAGTGCACTGAAAATGACAAGTCTGCCAAGTTTATTTAAATTAATGCCTTCCCCTCCACAGCTCTGCCCTTCCTGCTCAGTTCCATCCCAAAGTCACGCAATGTGGCAGAACCAGGCCGGCACCAGGGGGATCAGACAGCTCAGGGCAGGTGGTCAGAGCCCTCAGGGCAGGTGAGCAGGGTGTTCACATGGAGATGCGGCTGATGAGGAAGGTAAAACCCAATCAAGCGGGGTGAGGAAGGAACTTCTAGGAGAGAGGGCTCAGCAGGGAAATTTAGGGCCTCCAGGAGAGGGCGAGCTGACATCTGAGGGGCTGAGGAGGGCACTTGTGCAAGGGAGACTGTGAGGGTAGAAATAGGGAGACTAGGGAGATAATGGGAAACAGCCAGAATGAAGAGTATTTGTGTGTGTGTGTGTCTCACATGTGTGTGTCTCTCACAAACATACATTCTCTAACTCTGTGTGTGTGTCTCTCTGTGTGAGTGTCGCTCTCCCACTTGTGTGTGTGTGTCTCTCTCTCCAATACATACATTCCCTAACTGTCTATGGAAAAGGCCAGAAGCAGTGGCACTCCTGGTGCCCATGTACTGGTTTATAAGTGTCATTAAAGGCTGACTCCAAGGCCAACGTTAGGTAAGGACAAAATGAGCTTGGAAAAGCTTGTTCTACCAGAAAGCAAGGAATCCCTCAAAAAATAATAGAGCCATGTGAAAAGCACAAGGCTGCAAGCCTGAAGCTCCCAAACCAAAGACAGCCTGAACATCCAAAGAAACAATTAATATTCATTAATTAATAAAATTAATTAATTAATTAATTAAAAATTTGATGAGAAACAGGATATTCATAGTCTTAAAGTAACTAGCTGCAAAACTGCTATCAATTATGAATCTGAAGTGCATGTGAAAGCTCCATGTTGTGAAACCCAGTAGCCACCACCTCAATCCTGAGATCAAAGTAAGGCTGTCACAGCAGGCAGAGAGGGACCAGGTTCACTCATGTGGGAGCAATGAGAAGAGTCAATGCCAGTTCTGAGAGACTCTAGCCAAAAAGGGAAGCCTTGAACCTTACCACGAGGAAGCTCCAGACAAACCCGACTTGAGGCACACTGCACAAAGCAGTTGGCTTCTGATCTTCCAGAGCTTCAACCTCAGGAAAGTTAAGCAAAGGCTGAGGGATGCTGAAGGACGCCTGACCCTGACCCAGTTTCCTGTGCATCAAGACCATCAACTGGACAGTGGGGACAGTGGGACAGGGTCTGAGGACAAGATGGCAGTGGTATGTCAATGCTAGCTTCTAGACTTGACTGTGCTTACCTAAGAGGCGTCCTGTGGTGACAGAGCCTGATTAGACTAGCAACTTACTCTTCAAATGGCTCAGGAAAAAATATTATGTGTATTACACCAAGTTTTCTGTAAGTTTGTGACTGCTCTCGAAATCTGAAAAGAATAATTTTTAACTCTAAAAAACAAGAGGGACTTCCTTGGGACTTCCCTGGAGGTCCAGTTGTTAATACTCTGCACTTCCAATGCAGGGGGCTGGAGTTCAGTCTCTGGGCAGGGAACTAGATCCCACATGCTACACAGTGCATTCAAAAAACAAACAAACAAACAAAAAAGGAGGGAGGTTCAAGAGTGAGGGGACATATGTATACCTATGATTGATTCAGAAATAGGGAAAAAAAAAAAAAACAAGACAATACTGTAAAGCAAATATCCTCCAATTTAAAATAGCTTAGAAAAAGAGAGAAATGTCCACTTAGAATTTTTCTGAAAACCGACCAGACCACTGAACTCAGTGAAACCTAATTGAATGTCTATCTGAAAGAGTTAGACTCTGTCTGTAGTGACCAGGTACACACCACATTGAATCCCCAAGCTGGCCACTACTCAGTGTTCTCTGAGCAGGTTGAGACTCCTCCTGCACTCCCCCACCCGTGATGGGCTCCTGAAAATTCCCTGGCTCCAGCCCTTCCTGTTCATTGTAAATGCACAAAACAGCCTTTCAGGTGACCTGCTGGAGTCTCTGCCTTGGATCTCTGGTCAACTGAACTTGGAAAGGGCTTGTGTGTGTACTCACACACATGCCTGTCCCCCACCTAAGTGGGCACAGAATCCCCCCCACTCCCCTGTGCCCATGGGACCTGGTAGTCAGGGCCTGAAGCCCAAGTGTGCAGCTTCCTGGAAGGCAGCTCAGGTTCTGGCACCTTCTGGATGACACAGGCCATGCCTCCTGTTTCACTTCAGTATTTTCCTTCCTCTTGGGTGCACTTGGCATCAGCACCGTCTGCAGAGCTCAAGGACAACTGCCGCTGCCTCCTGGGGTCCCAACTGTTCCTAGAAGGAATCACAAAGTGTTGGTTTTCCTGGTTGGCCCAGGCACAGTCTCATCTTCCCGGTCAGACCATTAGGAATTCTAAAATTAGCTTCTACAAACCGATTTCCTTCATAAAAGATCCACCCCACACCCCCTTTAGGGGTGAGAAGACATGCCCTGAGCACCTACACAGCAACCACTTTACCAGTCACTCAGGCGTGTCACTCTTTGCGACTCAATGGTTGGCAGCACTCCAAGCCTCCCTGTCCATCACCAACCCCCAGAGTCCATACAAAATCATGTCCATTGAGTCGGTAATGCCATCCAACCATCTCATCCTCTGTTGTCCCCTTCTCCTCCTGCCCTCAGTCTTTCCGAGCATAAATGGTCTTTTCAAATGAGGTAGCTCTTCGCATCAGGTGGCCAAAGTATTGGAGTCTCAGCTTCAACATCAGTCCTTCCAATGAACACCCAGGACTGATCTCCTTTAGGATGGACTGGTTGGATCCCCTTGCAGTCCAAGGGACTCTCAAGAGTCTTCTCCAACACCACAGTTCAAAAGCATCAATTCTTCGGTGCTCAATTTTCTTTATACCCCAACTCTCACATCCATAAATGACTACTGGAAAAACCATAGCCTTGACTAGACGGACCTTTGTTGACAAAGTAATGTATCTGCTTTTTAATATGCTGTCTATGTTGGTCTTAACTTTTCTTCAAAGGAGCAAATGTCTTTTCATTTCATGGCTGCAATCAACATTTGCAGTGATTTCGGAGCCAAAAAATAAATAAATAAAGTCAGCCACTGTTTCCACTGTTTCCCCATCTATTTGCCATGAAGTGATGGGACTGGATGCCACGATCTTACTTTTCTGAATGTTGAGCTTTAAGCCAACTTTTTCACTCTCCTCTTTCACTTTCATCAAGAGGCTCTTTAGTTCTTCTTCACTTTCTGCCATAAGGGTACTGTCATCTGCATATCTGAGGTTATTGATATTTCTCCCGGCAATCTTGTTTCCAGCTTGTACTTCCTGCAGCCCAGTGCTTCTCATGATGTACTCTGCATATAAGTTAAATAATCAGGGTGACAGTATGCAGCCTTAAAGTACTCCTTTTCCTATTTGGAACCAGTGTGTTGTTCCATGTCTTGTTCTAACTGTTGCTTCCTGACCTGCATACAGGTTTCTCTTTACCAAGTCAGCCCTAAACACACAGATCCAGGCAGGATGCCTCACACCCATTTCTTCATCTACTGCAAAAACAAACAAAGAAAAACTCCTCTACTTCCTCCATTTTAAATGATTGGTTACTGAGCCTCCAGGATGTTCGGAAGCTGTTCACAAGAAACAGCTAGCAGAGTTGAACCCAGGACTCCCACTGCAGGGCTTTCTGTCTATGCCAAAGCCCCATCCCTTTGCTGAACAAATGTCCCTCACAACAGCAGAAGGTGGTTTGCTGCGTGATGCACTAGAAAGAGCAAGAGGAGCAATGCACACACTGCATGGAGGAGGAGGAGACAGATGCCCAACAGAGGCTATGGGAAGGCTCACTGAGTAGTGCTCACTTTAAAAGGCTGCAGTATAAACAAAGGCTCTGTGACAAAACACATTGCATCTACTCGCACCTCTTCGACTGCAAAAGTGGTGCCCAAAATCCCAGCAGGAGTACAGAGAAAGCCAGGGAATCAGGCCTAGCTAATAAATCTGCTCATGTGTGCATGTGCACATGCACACACACATGCGCAAATGCTCCAGAGGTAGACGGAGATGAGGCAGGTGAGGAGGGTCAGGAGACCAGAGATAGGGAAGCGACTGCCAGTGCCTCCTGACAGCACACCAAGAGATGTGGTGACCACAAAAGGTCCCTTTCCCTTCCAGGAAAGACCTGAGTCTATCGAAGACAATGAATAAGACACCAGTTGAGGGTGACAGGGAAGGAGGGACCAGCCGGCCAGGCTCTGGATGGTACAGGAAAGAAAGAATGTGGGTCCCACTGGCCCCTAAGACCCTGTAGCAGGTCAGTGCACTATGGACAAGGGCCAGCCTCATTGAATGGTTAGGCCCTGTCCATTCAGGACACCCTCTCTGGACTCCAGGTGGAGGTGCTGCTGCCCCCAGTGCCCACCTGGGTCTCAGGAGGTGGAAGAGACACTGGGTTGTCCTTTCCACCTCCTGCCCAGAGAATGACAAAGGCCAGTTCCCAAAAGTCAGAGCAGGGTGGGCAGAGTGACTGCTTGGGTCTCACAGGGTCCCTGTAATGAGGGGTTTACTCCTGACTGGATCCTTCTTGGCTGGTTCTCTTTCTGTGTTGTTGTCACATCAAATCTCACAAAGACAAGGCAGTCCAGGTGCCCACAACATCACTCTCCCAGGTGCAAACAACTCTCCTTATTTATTATGGGCAGGGAGACAGGGTGGCTAGCGTGATGTTCCCCTGAACCAGAAAAGAGACACTCTAGATTGTGTCTCTTCTACCACCTGAGACCCAGGGCATTGGGGGCAGAGCACCTCCACCTGGGGTATGGAGAGGGTGTTCTGATGGACAGAGCCTAACTGTCCAGTGTCGCTTCAGGGCGTATGGGCAAGAGGGGCACTAACTCCTTTATAAATATTTCACACAACCACTGAGTTCCTTTCGGGTTTTGGTTTCAGATCTTTTCGATATGGTCCGTTTTCAGAGACTTTATTGAATTTGTTACAATATTGCTTCGGTTTTATGTTTTGATTTTTTGACTGCAAGGCATGTGGGATTGTTCCCAAATCCAAGCTCCCTCTGCTTGTCTCACAACAGGCCAATAAATCAGAGGCAAGGTGCTGAGGCCTGGAATATGAATTTACTTGGAAAGCTGTCAGACTGAGAAGATAGCAGACTAATATCTCGAAGAAACCATCTTGTAAGGGTCTGGATGCCAGTTCTTTTATAGAACACAGAGCTGGGGAGGTGATAAAATAAAGTAAAAAGGCCATTATTCTGGCAAATATCTCCTGGAATGGCCAGTCTCGGGAGGAGATGTGTTACTTTCTCCCTTCCTGTAGCCATCCACAAGTGGACAGGTCCTGAACAAAGGCAGACAGTCAGAGTTTCCTGAGGCAGGCCATTACGTATGAACAGTATCCCTGTAGTATATAAACCAACAGGAAACAAAGGTTAAAGTAAAACATTCAACGTGGAGTCAGATTTTGTTCTTCCCTGTAACAATTCCCCAGGGTCAGTGTCCATTCCACAGTCTTATGGAGAAAGGGGTGATAACTGTTCTAATTTCTCCATGAGTTACATCTTTTGGGGTGTGCCCACCACTGGTGCCAGTGTTCTGAAAGTCTCTACTTCATATGTTTAGACATAAAAATATTTATAACATAAGTGTTAACAGTTATGTTTTATTCAGTAAGAATCTTTTAGGAATTCAAACCCAGAAGGTAGCATCTAAAGTTAAGGAATTTAGCACTTTTCTATGTATGCGAAGATGCACCAGCCATCTCAGTGAAATCGTTCCCTTTGATGCACACCTTACCACCTGGGACCAGTATCCTGTCTTCTTCCCGAGTTTCCTTAGGAATCACCTTGGGAAGTGGCTGCAGTCTGATGGCTGGTAGAGAGCAGGTATTCTTCTCCTTCCCTAGTTTCTTCAGGGCTCACCATGAGAAATGGCTGCAGTCTGATGGCTGATAGAAAGCACATATTGTTTTCCTTCAGGAGTTTCCTTAGGGCTTACTGTGGGGGGTATCTGCACTTTGATTGCTGCTAGAAAGCAGATATTCTTCTTTCCCAAGTTTCCTCAGGGCTTACTGTGGGGATTGGCTGCAGTTTGATACCTTCTGGAGAGTAAGAGGGGAACCTGGGTCCCCATTGAGATCATCTCAGCAGAGACAGCAAGCACATCCTGTGACTCTAGACAATCTTCCAATGTTCAGAGTCAGCGTTCAGCCTGCAGGATCCACAGCCATCAGCTCAGCCATCATGCTCTGCACTTAGTTGCTATGTAGCCCTGAAATTTACACTGCAGGAGGTCCTCTAAAGGTGGCATCCTTTTAAGCAAACTCTCAGTCACATCCTCTAAGCCCAACCCAGCCCCAGCTTTGCTGAGAGGGTCTCACTGGGGATGCAAGTTCCCCCTCCTGTACTCCCTCATTCCAGTCACCATCTGCAGGGATTTCGGAGCCCCCCCAAAAAAAGTCTGACACTGTTTCCACTGTTTCCCCATCTATTTCCCATGAAGTGATGGGACCAGATGCCATGATCTTACTTTTCTGAATGTTGAGCTTTAAGCCAACTTTTTCACTCTCCTCTTTCACTTTCATCAAGAGGCTTTTTAGTTCCTCTTCACTTTCTGCCATAAGGGTGGTGTCATCTGCATATCTGAGGTTATTGATAGCCCCAAATCCCATCAGCTTTGAAGAACCTGGGTCCTAACCTGAAGGGAGCTCACATCTTGTCAGCTTCAGGGACCACAAGTCCCTTCATCGGCAGAAATACCAAATCCCCTAATGCTGCGAATCTCAAATACCTAGAGTAACCCCAGTTCCCCTCAGCTTGAAACACCCTAAAGATAGCACCTGCAGAGAGACCAAATTTCCTTTACCTTGGAGACCCTGAATACCTCAGCCTGGGAACTCTTAAAACTCTTTGTCCTCAAGACCTCCACTGTCCTGCTTGTCAGAGACCTAAAGCCCCTTAATTCGAAACCTCTGATTTCCTCAGCCTCAAAGATCCCAATTTCTCTCACCCTGTGCATTCTACATCAGCCAAAAGATCCCCAGTCCCCTCTGTCTGAAGATCCCAGTTCCTTCACCCCATGTGTCCCAGATCTTCTCAAGTGGAGTGACTTGTCCCTTAAACGTAGAACTCATGTTAGGCCCAGATTTTTCCGAGTCCCCAGGCAGAGATCCTCAAAGTCCTTCTTGAAGAAATGTTCCCTTTCCTGCACTGGAACAGAGCCCTGATTTCAGCCTGACCCCAGGCCACCAGTTAGGGGCTTCCAGGTCTCCTCAGGACTCCCTCTGTCACCCACATACACATCCTCCCAGTGCTTTTTCCTCAGAGGGGCTGAATTGTAGGGGAACCAAAGGAACCAAATCTTCTTCACATTAGGGTGGCCTGTCATAGCCGGTCAGGATCCATCCACCCCACCAACAGCCTCACTCCGACTTTCCCCACACCTTCCTGCCCTGGACACTCCACCCAAGGAAGACAGACCAGGCTCTGGACAGTGGTCTGGGCTATCTCAGCATCTTCTTCTTCCATAGGCACCTTGGCATTGAGGGAGTCCCATGGCCATGAGCCCAAACAGGTCTCCAGAGGAGAGCACTGAGGGAGATGCTGGGAGAACAGAGTGGAAGCCCACGGTGAGAGGCAGAGAAGGCAAAGCTGGGCTGTAATCCAGCTCTAAGGAAGGACACGGCACCGGTCCCTGAAGGATCACAGACTGCTTGCCTGGGTAGCTGAGTGAACTTCTCTGTGAACGTAAACAGGATGAAAATGCCTGGTCCTGTCTGAGACAGTGGGGTGGAGTGGGACAAAACAGGAAACTAGCATCATCAACTGCTGTGTCCAGGGAGAGTTAGGGAAATGCTCAGTATTTGTTCAGTTAAGTAGGACACAGGTGAGAAGGAAAGTCTTTGTCCCTGTCTCACAGAGACCATCCAGTAGCTTCAGGCTACTCCCTGCACAAAAGGTAGAGAAGTCAGCTCTAAGGTCTGACTTATATTAGTAAGTCACTGATGAAATCTATTATTTTCCTTAGGCCAGACATGCTTTCTAAGACATTTCCATATGCTTCTCCAAGGAAGAATGGGCAGATATGGGAGAATGGGAAAAAATCCAATATAAGAATGTGAAAAGGAACTACGAAGTGCTGCTCGCTATAGGTAACAGGAAGTGCTGGGTGCCTGTGAGCCTGGGAAACATGAAACAGGTCTTCAGCTTCAGTGTTTGCTTGGCCCTCTCTTAGGTGGCTTCATCTGCCCACAGTTCCCTTTTGTGTGGAGACTAACCTGGAGGAAATTTTTATTGTTTTACCAAAGTGGGGTTGAACTTGGCAGTGCAGAGCTCACCTCTTGCCTTGTTTTACATTCTCCCGGCCCATCCTACTTATTTCCCTGACTTTGTAACACTTTCCATTGCTTCTGTGCTTTGTGCCTCCTTCTTAGAACATCTATTTTGCTTCTTTCCAGGTTTCAACCAGCTTTCATGCATCACTGCAAACAAGTCATCAAACCCCAGGTAGATGACACTGACGATTCTGATGAAGAATGGACACCAAGGCAGCAAGGTGAGGGGCCAGGAGGATGTAGAGGTGTCTTCCTGAAACCAGCCTGGGCTAAGGTCTCAACTGCATCTCAGCCATTAGCAAAAAAAAAGAAAAAAGAAAAATATAATTTTCAGCATTCTGAAGTGGTTGTGGCTGAATATTGACATAAGCCTGAATGAAGGTGAATATATAGATTTTCTAGTGTAATTCTCAAAAGTTTTTTGTTTAAAATCCATCATTCTTTTTAAAAAGAATTATTTTTGCTAAACATTCTTAATCAAAGGCAATTAAAGAAACCTTAGACTACAAATTCACCAAAGAGATTTTTAATGCTAATCTCATAATAATTCTGTTATTGGGGGGGGGGGGGTGGCATCTCTTCCCTCCTCCTCCTCCTCCTCGCATTAGTTCCGGTAGCAGAGGAGACACTGCTGCAGTTGCTGCCACCTCTGGGGTTTCTGGCTCTTTTCTCACCGCCTGAAATTCGGGTGTCTTTTATGAATAATCAAAAGCAGCAAAATCCAACACTATCAGGCCAGCGTTTTAAAACCAGAAAAAGAGATGAAAAAGAGAGTTTTGGCCCCACTCAGTTTCAAGCCTGCATTATTCAAGGCTTAACTGAAATTGGTACTGATTGGCTCAGAGGTTAAAGCGTCTACCCGCAATGCGGGAGACCTGGGTTCGATCCCTGGGTCGGGAAGATCCCCTGGAGAAGGAAACGGCAACCCACTCCAGTATTCTTGCCTGGAGAATCCCATGGACAGAGGAGCCTGAAGGGCTACAGTCCACGAGGTCGCAAAGAGTTGGACGTGACTGAGCGACTTCACTTTCACTTTCTGGAGCAAAACTTGATTATCGAGGATATGCAGAAACTCTGACATTCTGGTGGCTGGCAGAATGCTGGCCCCAGGTGGTACACTGGCAGATGACATGATGCGTACAGATGTCTGTGTGTTTGCAGCACAAGAAGACCTAGAGACTATGCAAGCATTTGCTAAGGTTTTTAACAAGTTAATCAGGCGCTACAAATACCTGGAGAAAGGTTTTGAAGATGAAGTTAAAAAGCTGCTGCTGTTCTTAAAGGGTTTTTCAGAGTCAGAAAAGAACAAGCTGGCTATGTCGACTGGTGTTCTTCTGGCTAATGAAACACTTAATGCATCCGTTCTTAATAGCCTTTACAATGAGAATTTGGTTAAAGAAGGGGTTTCAGCAGCTTTTCCTGTAAATGAAAAAGATATCAATGCAGTAGCTGCAAGTCTTCAGAAAGTGAGCATGGATAACAGACTGATGAAACATTTTCCTGCCAATAAACAAAGCGTTGAACACTTCACAAAGTATTTTACTGAGGCAGGCTTGAAAGAGCTTTCAGAATATGTTCGGAATCAGCAAACCATAGGAGCTCGTAAGGAACTCCAGAAAGAACTTCAAGAACAGATGTCCCGTGGTGATCCATTTAAGGATATAATTTTGTATGTCAAGGAAGAAATGAAAAAAAAACAACAACAACATCCCAGAACCCATTGTCATTGGAATAGTATGGTCCAGCGTAATGAGCACTGTGGAATGGAACAAAAAGGAGGAGCTTGTGGCAGAGCAAGCCATCAAGCACTTGAAGCAATACAGCCCTCTACTTGCTGCCTTTACAACTCAAGGTCAGTCTGAGCTGACTCTGTTACTGAAGATTCAGGAGTACTGCTATGAAACACTCATTTCATGCAAGCCTTCCAGAAAATAGTGGTGCTTTTTTATAAAGCTGAAGTTCTGCGTGAAGAACCCATTCTAAAATGGTATAAAGATGCACACGTTGCCAAGGGGAAGAGTGTCTTCCTTGAGCAAATGAAAAAGTTTGTAGAGTGGCTCAAAAATGCTGAAGAAGAATCTGAGTCTGAAGCTGAAGAAGGTGACTGAATTTTGAAACTACACCCTCAGTAAAGCAAACAGGAGTTGTAGATAAAATGTCATGTCTCATGTGTCCTGGTTCTTACATCTTCCTACCTCCCTATATCAAGCATGATATAAGGGCTTTCATGGCAAATTTTATTTTAACTGTTTCTATGGTTACTGGAAATGTTGGATTTAGTTTCTAAAACCATGTTTTAAGTAGCTACAGGAGCTATAGATTTGAATCTGATGTTGCATTAGTCTTTTCAGTTATCTTCTACCTCCTGTATTTTCTACTGTACTAATGTAATTTAAAGCCTTCCACAATGAACAATTCACTTTATTCCCTGGGTTTTCTATATAAACAGTTTTCAAGATATGATTTGGTTAAAAATAATTTGTTATAAAAATTCTGTTTGCAAATTAAACTGTAAAAGTAAAAAAATAATAATAATTATGTTATTGGATTGAATCTCTTGGAAGAGGAAATGATTAATATGTCAAGATACATTATTTATGTGTGCATAAAAAATAACACCACATGATCTTCTTACCCTAAGGTGAAACTAATTCTTTGTTTTGATTCTGGGAAAGGGTTTGAGAGAACTATTTATTCTCCCTGATCTTTCCCACATTTCACTGACCAGAGACAGCCTCAGGTAAATAAAAAATGAAGTACACTCATTATAAAATAGAAGTGAGCAGCTCAGTTCCTCTTCTGCTGCTCAGAGAGTTTAGAAGAGGTAATCTGCCTAGACTGGAAAAACAATTTATGTAGTTCTAGGATTCTCCATCCATGGATTTCTGTTCTCCCAGATTTTTAAAAATCATTTATTTAGTTTTGGCTGCACTGGGTCTTCTTTGCTGTGCATGGGCTTTCTCTGGTTGTGGTGACTGGCTTCTCATTGCAGAGCACATGCAGGCTCAGTAGTTTGTGACACACAGGCTTAGTTGCCCCACAGAAAGTGGAATCTTCCTGGACCAGAAATCGAACATGTGTCCTCTGCATCGGCAGGCAGATTCTCATCCATTGTGCCACCAGGGAAGTCCATCTGTTCCCTTACGTTATTAAAGACATGAAAACCAAAGGCTTTGACATGAAGAGAGATTCTTCATAGGGAATACACACCCCACGGTTCACCATACCTCTACACATCTTTATTAACCTTCTTAATTTCTGAGTTTATGATACACTATTGCTAACTATGTGCTCATTGCTCTACAGCAAATTTGTAGAACTTTTTCATCTTGCGTGACTGAAGCCCTACACCCACTGAGCAACAATTCTCCAATTCTTCCTCCTCATAGTCCTTGGCAACCATTCTGTTTTCCTGGATTTGATTAACTTAGATACCTCACAGAAGTGGAATCATGCGATATTTTTCTTTTTTTGATTGGTTCATTTCAATTAGCATAATATCATCAAGGCTCATCCCTGAGGTAGCATATGACAAAATTCTTTTTTAAGGCTTCAAAACATTCCATTTGTGTGCATGTGTATATAATATATATGATATATATAATCTTTATCTGTTTATCCACCAATGAACATTTAGATTGCTTCCACGTCTTGCCAGCTGGGAATAATGCTGCAATGGCCATAGATGTGCACACAATTTATTCAAGATCTTGCTTTCAACTTTTTATGGAAATATACACTAGAATTGGATTGCTAGATCATACAGCAGTTCTGATTTTCTGAGGAAACTCCATACTGTTTTCTGTAAAGGTTGCAACATTTTACATTTCCAACAATAGTGTATAAGGGTTCCAATTTCTCCATATCCTTACCAAACTTGCTATTGTCTTTTTATTCATATTGCCATCACAGAAGCTATGAGATAATTTCCGTTGTGGTTTTAATTTGTATTTCCCTATTGATTAGTAATATTGAGCATCTTTTCATATGTTTGTTGGCCATTTGTGGATCTTCTTTGGAGAAATGTCTATTCAATTTCTTCTCCCACTATGTTCATCAGCTAAGGCTGCCATAATGAATCAGACTGCATGGCTTAAACCACAGAAATTTGTTTTCTTCCAATGCTGGAGCGTGGATTTTGATATCAGGGTGCCATCATGGTCAATAAGGTTCTCTTCCTGGCTTATAGGTAGGCTTTATATTGGTGTATGCTTACTAACCCCTTATCAGATACATATTTTACAAATATTTTCTACCATCTTGTAGGTGATCTTTCACTCTGTTCCTTTGTTTCACTCTATTCATCCATTTCACTCTAAGTCCTTTGCTGCACAGAGGTTTTAAGATTAACATAGTCGCATTTGTCCATTTTTACGTTGTTACTAATACTTGTGCACTTGGTATCATACCCTAGAAATCATTGCTGATTCAATGTCATGAAGCTTCACCCTTGTTTTCTTCTAAGAGTCTTATCAAGTCTTACCTTTAGGTCTTTAATCCATTCTGAGTTGATTTTTCTTCATGATGTAAGATCTTCATTATTTTGCATATGGATATTTTGTTTCCCCAGCGCCATTCATTACAAGGATTAAACTTTCCCTGTTGTCTTGACACCCTTGATACACCCTCCCATGTATCCAAGAGTTTATTTCTGGCTGTCTATGCTGTTCCACTGATTGGTATGTCTGTCTTTATGCCAGTGGGCTTCCTCAGTGGCTCAGCAGGTGAAAGATCTGCCGTCAGTGCAGGAGACACAGATGATGTGGGTTCAATCCGTGAGTTAAGAAGCTCCCCTGGAGAAGGAAATGGCAACCCTTTCCAGTATTCTTGCCTGAGTAATCCCCTGGACAGAGGAGCCTGGTGGGCTACAAGCCAAAACGTCACAAAGAGTCAACATGACTGAGCCACTAAGCACGCACTTTATGCCCAAAACTACACTTTTTGGTTCTTGTACCTTTGTAATATGTTCTGAAACCAGAGGCCTCCAGCTTTGCTCTTCTTTCTAAGATTGTTTTGCCTATTTGGGGTCCTCTGAGATTCCGTATTAACTGTAGGATGGACTTTCTATATCTGAAAAAAATTCCATTGGGATTTTAATAGAAATTGCATTGAATCTTTAAATTGCTTTGGGTAGTATGAACAGCTTAATAATATTAAGTCTCCAAATCCATAAATGTGAGATGCCTTTCTATTTACTTGTGTCAGATTCATTTGAGCAATACTTTTTAGTTTTCAATGTATAAGTCTTTCATCTCCTTAAGTTTACTCCCAATTATTTCATTCTTTTTGATACTATTATAAATAAGATTATCAGGACTTCTCTGGTGGTCCAGTGGCTAAGACTCCACACTCCCAATGCATAGAACTTGTGTTCAATCCCAGGTCAAAGAACTAGATCCCTCATGCCACAACAAAGACCTGGCACAAATAAATAAATGGGGAAGGAGGTGGGAGGGGGATTCAGGATGGGGAACACGTGTACACCCATGGTGGATTCATGTTGATGTATGGTAAAACCAATACAATATTGTTAAGTAATTAGCCTCAAAAAAAAGTAATTAGCCTCCAATTAAAATAAATAAATAAATATAATTTTTAAAAATTCAAACTTAGCTCTTGACTATGGCTTTAAAAAAATAAATAGGATTGTTTTCTTATTTTCCTTTCTGGAATGTTCATTGTTCATGCATGGAAAGACATTTGAATATTGATTTTGTACTGTGCAACTTTCTGTGCAGGTGTTTTTGTGTGTGTGGAATTTTAAAGATTTTCTGCATGTAAAATCATGTCCTCTGTGAACAGACATAATTTTACTTCTTTCTTTCCAAATGGTAGCCTTTGGTTTCCTTTTCTAATCTAATGACCTTCCTAGGACTTCTAATATTATGTTGAATAGAAGTGTTGAGAATGGGCATCCTTGCCTTTTTTTTCTTGACCTTAGAAGTTTTCAGCTTTTCATTGATGACTGTGATGTTAGAGATAGACTTTTCATATTGACCTTTATTATACTGCAGTCACTTCATTCTATTTCTATTTTGTTGAGTATTTTTGTCATGAAAGCCTAGTAAATTTGTTAGATACTTCATGGACATCAGATGAAGCACAGATGAAGTTTCATATATATATTTTTTTTTTTTTTAATTTTAAGAAAAGTACGTAATGCTTCCAGTGGAAGCATAGGAGTTGATGATACAGAAATAACTTTCCATTCCTCCTTTGCTAATCCTTGTCCTTGTCACTCTGGCTCAGAATTCTGTGTCCTTAATTAGAATGCCCAGAGTTTGGAAACATTTAACAACCAAAACAGTTTCTCATCATTTTCTAGGTAATCCTTCTCGGATGGCCTTCAGAGTGGAGCACAGTAAACATCAGAAGGTATTTCCCAAATCCTGTTGACAAAAAAGACTCCTCATGGATCCAGTCACAGGTGAGAAGAGGAGAAAGCACAGAGATCCTGGAGACTGCTGCCTTCCTATCCCAAATCTTTAGCACAATGTCTGATATCATCACCATCTTTATAGTTAGTAAGAACAGCGACAGTAGTAGCCTGTTCTATTTGTTACATTATTTACACAATATTTCAGACTTTCAGCATTTTATGTGAATAAACTTACTTAAACCTTAAAACAATCCTACAGTACCTATAAGTATGTATATAGCTATCACCATTATAGATCAAGAAACTGAGGTTAAAAAAAAATGTTTGATTATGTATCACTGGTAGTGCAATCTAATCCAAAGCACCTTCTCTAAACCCCTTACAAGCTGGTTAAAATTTTCATAGCTCAGTAAAGTTTATTGATATATCTTATTCATACATCTTTATATCATTCATCTGAGAGATGTTTTCAACCTCAGTTCTTTTGTGCTGTGCTAGTTAGGGATGTGCTAAGACATCTGACTAAGGGAAGTTTAAGGTCATGTTGGGCAGTTTGTAGAGTGGGGAGTCCAAGATGAAGAAGCTTAAGGACATGTTGGAGAATTTGTAGAGTGGATGGTCCAAGATGATGAAGCTTAAGGACATTTTGGGCACTTTTTAGAGTGGATGGTCCAAGGCGAAGAAGCTTAAGGGCATGCGGAGCAGTTTGTAGAGTGGACAGTCCAAAATGAAGAAGCTTAAGGACATGTTGGGCAGTTTGTAGAGTCAATGGTCCAAGATGAAGAAGGCGACATGATCCCTACCTCAGAGACTCCCACTCCAATAAGAGGAAGTAACTCACAGCTGTGACAGACCTCAGGTTTATGACTCAAAAACAACAAAT
The DNA here is from genome assembly GCF_023091745.1 of Budorcas taxicolor. Lineage (NCBI taxonomy): Eukaryota > Metazoa > Chordata > Mammalia > Artiodactyla > Bovidae > Budorcas > Budorcas taxicolor. The sequence continues at coordinate 63,209,704 of NC_068935.1, read as the reverse complement.
AAGAAAATAACTGAAGGACTTCACATAGGTTACCTGCTTTTGAGTAGAAACTCATCATCTGGACATTCTTATAGGGGGAAGTAACAAGTCCTTCCTCTGAGCTCTAAATCAGCAACTCTTCTATTTGGAATCATTTGTTTAGCCTGCCCCTGTGTTGTGAGCTTTGAGAGCGTAGCCCATACCCATTAATTCTCAGAAGTCCAGGCCCAGCTCAAAGCCCCTGAGGGCCCCATGAATGTTTTGTGAATGACTGACTCCACATTTAAACATTCATGTAGGAATAAGAAGGTCAAGGAATGCTGAAGATAGTAGTTGTGAACTAAACTTCAAATATAGAGGCAGTTGAGGGGATATATTAATGGCAAGGGTGTACGCTCAAATTCATACTGTATAAATAGCTCACATAATGATTTGTTGAATGTTATTAAATTTCATGTCCACTGTAACATTAAAAATTAGAATGTATACCAATTTATGGATCAGGAAACTGAGGAGAACCAGCTAATCATACAGCCTTCTTCAAGCAGAATTGATGAGGCCAGTTACTTTAATTCAAACATTGTCTCTAAGACATGGCAACCTGCAATGTTCAACTCATTTTCTTTATTGTCTAAATGTGTTTCTGCCGATTGTCTTTTCTCAGTCTCACTGCTTTGTCAGCTTATTTTCCAGATGTGTTTTGTCCCCTCTGTAATTTTCCATAGTTCCTCATCCATCAAAGGTCCACTAATTAATAGAAAAACCCCCAGATTGCTTTATGAGCCCATACCCTCTTCTTTCCTTGACCTCCAGCTATTCTCCCTGCCTTGCTCTCACGTTTATGCAGAAAGCTGAAGGGAAAGAACCTTAAGATATGAATTCTAGTTTTGATTCGGTACCCACTTAGGTCCTTGTTTTACACTCCAGTGTTCAGACCCCCCCTCCTCCAGGTATTTCCAAGAATTGTCAAAGTATTAACTAAAGCCATGCATGTGAAAACACTTCATACAGTCCTAAAGAACTAAAGAAATGCATGTTGCCTTTTACTCACATGCAAGGGAATGTTCAGGGGACCATCAAGTAAGGTGTCTAGTTTGAAGCAATTGCCAGGAGCAGCAAAATTGCTGAAGACAAGTGGCTCTGAGTGGGCTCAGAAACCAGTGGCCCCTCCCCGAGAAACAAGGACCCCTGGACAGCACTCCAGGCAAAAAGTCAGTAACAGAAAATTTGGGGAGTTGCTCTAATTAGTTCCTCTAGTCCCTGTATAAAAGGTAGTAAGTATGGCCTAGGTGTGTGGTGTGAACTTTGGGTAGGCATAGGTTTAAGGTGGACTGATCTGAGACATGAAGTTAGCACTGGGGCCTGAGGAAAATTTTATACATTTTCTGAGGTCCTGATTGTTCATCTGTAAAGTGAAGATAAGGATACATAACTCATACAGTGTTTGAAAGCATTAAATTAAATGTAAAACTGCTGACACATACAAGTAGTTCAATAAATCCAGCTGTGATAATAGGGACCACACTTTGTTAGTGTTTATGCCCAGACTTCTGTTCAATGCCTTATGTGTCATGTGCCCTTTAACATTTATTTACTCAGTAGATGTGTCAGTGAACTATTTCCTAAGTAAGAAGATTGGGAAGTAAATCCTACTAACAAGAAGTGCAGGAAGTTAACACTGAACTGGGCATCTATGGTCAGTGTGGAGCCTCAGTCTCCTGAATCAGTAAAGACAGAACAAACAAAGTATAGACAAGGGACTTCCTGGTGGTTAAGTGGTTAAGACTCCAGGCTTCCACTGCAAGAGGTGTGGGTTCCATTCCTGGTCAGGGAACTAAGATCCCACAAGCCATGCAGCATGGCCAATAAATAAATAATGTGACATTAAAACAAAAACTACAAAAGTAAAAGTTTGAAAAATAAATATAAAAAATTTTGACAAAGTGTATAGATGGACAAGTAGGAGATCTCACAGTTTCTGATAAAACAGTGACTAGCTCTCCAGACCCCACCAGCCTTGCTTAGCTTCTGTTCTCCATCTTAGAACTCAGAAGAAATGAGACTGGAGTGAAGAGGCACAATCTACGAGAAAGAAAGGGCCATGTGTACCAAGAGGTCAGTGAGCCCCAGGATGACAGCTGCCTCTGTGAGTGACCCCACTGGCCCACTCACGGAGAAGGGATTATGAGGCCTTGGTCCAATAACCTCACTTCACCATTTTGTGCTCCAATCATCCCCTTCCTCTATGACATGGGGTACAGGATCGAGGCCAAATGACGTGAGTGCCCCAGTTCTTTCTGAAGGTCTTTACAACAAGCAGCATCACTATACCTCTCCCCATCCCTATTGCTCTCACCTCCAGATTGTTAAGAGTGTCAGAACTTTTTCATCAACAGCTGTGCTGCCCACAGGCCCCCAACCTTTGTAAAGGACTCTGCAGTGGAAAAGGGGCATGCCAACCACTCAGCCCTCACTCTGCCCCCTGGGTTAAGTATCAGACTGTCAGGCATCCCTGAGGCTGGGCTTGGAGTGTGGAACGACATGTCTGATCTGCCTCTGGGCCTGCACTCTGGCCCCTAGAAGGGCCAGATCACAGACCATGAAGAGGCCGCCAACAGTGGATACTCCTGGCTTGTGAGAAATAACCCTCTTTCCCTGTCCTCTGGCTTCTAATTGTTTGTGTGTGGTGGTGGGAGGGGTACTTCATGTCAACATGTGAGGACACGGATGATGATGACATGGTTGGCAGTGACATGGTCAGCCCTGTGTACTGTGTGCACTGGGCATGAACACAGGACTTCTATCTAAAGATCAGAAGAAGGTGGGAGACAGTGGTACAGGCATACAGAAGTGACTCCTCACTTGTGGAGCCCTTGCCTTCAATGTGCCAATAGACTCAGACTTAAAATGATGATTAAGGAGCTTACCATGTGGTCTGACTGGCAGCTGAATTCATGCAAGCTGAAGAGCAGAATGACAGCGCAGGGAAATAGTTCTTCTATTACTTCCACCAAAAAAAAAAAAAAGAATAAAATAAAAGAGAGAAGAAAGCTTGTATCCCTTTTCTGACACTCAGATCACCAAAGGGAGAAATTGCTATGAGTATGTGGATGGAAAGGACACGTGTTTGGCCAACTGGGTGAGGTGAGTGCAGTGAGTCTGCAGTTGCTGCTGTTGCTCCTCCCTCAAGTCCACACCCCTTTCCTTCTCAACCTGTCTCCCTCAATAGCTTTGACATCTTCTTTCATCTTTCCCCTCTATATCATGCTCTTTCATTTCAAAATACATTAGAAAGAAAGAAAAATATAGCATGTGCCCTTAAAATATAAGTCTATACACTCAACAAAACGGAGGTACTTGAAAACAACTTGAGGAGTCTAGATTCACAAAGGACACTTTAACTCACTTGACACTTACCAAGCACTCTATGCCCCAGTGTGGACAGTGAACTTCATTACTGAAGCAAACCACACAACCCATGTTCTTTTGGAGAACATACTGAAGATAGACATTAACCAATTAATTTTAGGAATAGTAACCTTAATTTTTCTATTTTTGAATAACTGCACAGTTAGGATAACCTAACACGGGAGACCTTGAGTCCACATGGGCAACAACCTCCCCAGGCTCAGTTCCAGTGAGAAGTGGGCCCTGATGTCTGGGAAAGAATGAGGGGCAGAATGACCATGAGCATGGCCGTTCTCTGAGGGCCTCTCCTTTCATCAGGGCAGGCAGAAAGTGAATAAACGATTACTGTTCTGTGTCTCAAGCTATGTCAGAGCACTCTCCAAGTTTCCATGGGAGGAAGTGGGCAAGTGAATAGGACCCTGGATACACATGGGGAGATTGGAGAAAAGCCTCGAAGAGAAGGCAGCTGGGGTGAGTGCTGAGGGGTTCATGCTAGCCTAGGAGCACCAAGTCCTGTGGAATGAAAGAGAACTTAATTTACAGTTTAGAGGAGCTGGAGGTCACCAGTCTTATGGAGAGTCCAGGTGGACACAAGTCTGGAACTGGGCTCTGGAAAATGGCTAATTAGGTAAGGAGAGAAAAGCATTCCAGCCAGGAAGAGGACAGGAAACAGGATCTGAAAATAGGGATTCACACACCATGGTCAAAGGTGTGAACAGAAGGTCCCCATGAGGGGTGGTGGGAGCCATCATGGCCTCAGAGCCTGAAGGCAAGGAGCTGGGCATGGCCTGACAGTGGCAGGGACTCATCACCTGTGGTTTCTTTCCTTTTCCCGGCCTCGACCTCAGGTATGTGAACTGTGCCCAACACTATGAGAAGCAGAACCTGGTGACTTTGCAGTATCACGGGCAGATCTTCTACCAAACCTGCCAGGTGGTTATGCTGGGCTGTGAGCTGCTGGTCTGGTATGGGGACGTTTATGGTGAGGAACTTGGCATCAAGTGTGACAGCAGGGGGAAGAGTGAGCTCACAGCTGGGAGAGGTGAGGACCACCCCTCTTCCAGTGCCCCACTCCATCCTGGGGAGCTTCCCTGGTCCAATTCTGAAGCACAGTACAATCCAGTCTCAAGTCAGTCAAGTTGCGATTAAAATGCCTCAGAATTTGATTCATTTCATATGACTTATGAAAAATATTTATTTTAAAATGCTAGTTCTAATTTTCAGTATTTCACGCAAAAAAAAAATATGTAACATTACCTTCTGCCGAAAGGCTTAGAAGCTAAAAGTAAGTTTTTGCCGGGGTCCAGCCCCGGTGGATCCAGGAAATTCGAAGCGGGGACAGCGTTGGCGAGGAAAACTTATTTATTTATTAATATAAGATTAGATTAGGAAGAAATAGTATAGTAGGGAAATTAAGTGGAGAAAGAAGGCTGAATAACTTGGTTTACGTGGGAAGCCAATAAAGTTCCAGACAAGGAGCTTGCACCATCTACGTTAGGCCACCGGCGTCCTCTTGAATATCAGGGGGTGCCCCACCTTGGGCTCCCCCTCATGTGGATCTTAAAAGCCGGGACAAGTAAGTATACATGGTGAGCCTCCACGCCCCAGATGGGAATTCAGCCAGAAATTAGAGAGGAAACACGGGGGAAACCAGTCCAGCGACTGGCCCTGTCCTCTATTGTTCAGAAGGCCTTTTATACTTTTGATAAAACATGGAGATCAATGGGTAACACAAAGTTATGCAGCATTAGCAGCCCAGACTCTTATCAAAACCAGGCTTTTCTCTCTGCATACCTAGTTGTATACACAAGTCTTAGGTAATTTACATCATCTTCCGGCCAAAAGGGCCAATTAACATTTTACAGCCTTTTTTCTGATAAAGGTTTGTCAACCAGAAGACTTATTTGTGTTGATCTTCCCAAAGTCTGGTGCCACTCTCAGAAAGCACTAAATGAAGTTATATTCTTACATAGCAAGGACACAAGAGGAGTGCAGTGATATATAACAAAGAGAAAAGTAATTAACTCAAAAGTTTAGTGTTGCTAACATCAAAACTATTATATATCTTTTTCCATATCCAGTTTACATTGATTAACATCCTCCCAGGTGCCTAAAAGATAAAGAATATGGAGGCCTGGCGGCAATCATTGAGTCAACAGTGAAAACCTGTCACCAATATGATTTTTAGCTCTTTAGAAAAGGCTCTGTATCTTTAAGATGCTTTAAGCTTTGTGCCTCTCCGGTTGGGGGGCTGTAAGCAATTCACAAGCTGTAAGAGGTCCGGGGAACCTGTTAGGCAAGCTAGAGAGCTATCAGAGGGGTTTAACTGAAACATCCCTTTCAAATGCAGAAGACTAAAGCCCTGATTTGACTTTTTCCAGAGAATATCAAAAGAGTGGAATAGCAGGCAGATTCTTATTTTTTGGGGGGGTGGATGCTCAGGAAATTCCAGGGGGAACCCCTGAAGCTTGATCACATCCTTGCATTTTGTCAGGCTTCCTTCCTCATGACCTTGTCACGGGCAGGATTCCTCACACTGGCTCCCGGCAAATTTTCTAGCACCTACCAGATCTCCCACCTTTACCTGTTTCTTCATTACATCTACATTTCTAAGTTACATGTGTACAGTGATTTGCATTCAGTTACTGTTTCAGCTTGTTGTCATGTGAGTTCATATTCTGTACCAGACAGGGCTCCACACACTGAAACAGACAGAACCTCTGCCTTGGGGCAGCATGGGCTTCATACCAGACAGGGGCTGGTGCTCTGAGGAAAACCAGTGCAGGAAAAGTGCCTTGAATCAGCGTGAGCAGAGGGTGGGGTATGGCGTAGGATGGTGGGGCAGGGTCTCTGCAGAGATAACACCTCTGGGAAAGGATTCTAGGCAAGGGACCAGTCAGTGCTGCAGCCCCAGGGCCAGGAAGAGAGGCCATGCCAGTGGTCGTAGGAGGAAGCACACAGGGAGAGGAAGGAGGCTGGATGGAACACAGAAGCTTCAGCACCCGTGTCCATGTGCAGGCCCCAGGGGTCTTCCTGGGTGAGACCAAACAACCATGCAACTTTCAGCTGCAAGCAGCATATTCTTTGTGCTAAGATGATGCTTTGGTTCATTTTGGGGGAGATTCAGAAGCAGGGAGTCTTCTCAGAGGTCAGTTCATTGCCACACATGAGGGGAGAGTGGGCTGGCTGAAGATGCATGGGTGCGAGGGTGTGAGGAGTCTGACTGGAGATGTATTTTTAACCAGGGCTTCCTAGTGCATGTTAAATGGACTAAGACTGAATGAAATAAATGAGCCTGCATTCACCCAGCACATGGTCTCTGAGAGGTCTATGACAGACTAGAGTGCCCCAAGCCCACGATCACACAGCAGATGGCCTCTGAGAGGTCGATAACAGACCAGAGTGACCACAAGCCTGCATTCACACAGCAGATGGCCTCTGAGAGGTCTGTGACAAGTCAGTGACCACAAGGCTGCATTCACCCAATGGACAGCCCCTGAGAGGTCTATGACAGACCAGAATAACCACGAGCCTGCATTCCCACAGCAGACAGCCTCTGAGAGATCTGTGACAGGCCAGAGCAAACACGAGCCTCCACTCACCCAGGAGATGGCCTCTGAGAGGCCTATGACACACCAAAGTGAACATGAGTCTTCACTCACCCAGTGGAGGACTCTGAGAGGTCTGTGACAGGTCAGAGTGACCACAAGCCTGCATTCACCCATCTTCTTAATGTCCCAGCCTTAAGGAGAGTGTTTGCCCAGCGGTTAGTGGTGTGAACAGGCATGTAAAGCTTTTTAGAGCACATGATGCACCAGGGGATGATTAAAGTAAGCAGGACACACTCCAATGATTAGGGTCCTCAAGACCAAATCCATCAAGGAAAGACCCCATGAAAAGAGCCACCCTTTGAAGCAAAGTGAATTGAAGTCACTGAGTCTCCACCCCCGGGAGTATGGGTCCAGCTGAGCAGGTGACAGACACTCCCCAGCTCAGCTGGATGATAGCCAGGGACTTCCCTACTGTCCAGAAGAAGTTTGATCCAAGTCTAAAGACTTCACAGGGGGCTACCCAACCACTTCACATGTGGGACCTCAATGTCCCTGATTCTTGGCTGGGGAGGCTGAAGAGGGGGTGCACTCAGAGTTCCTGGTCCCCTCGGGCATTTGTCACTCAGGCCCACCATCCCTGCCTTCCTGGGGACCACCATCTCTGCCATGTCTGTCACCATCTATTCCATTCCCCCTTCCAAGAAAATCTGAGATGTGGGTAACAGTGCTGGCAAGACCCATGCAGGCAGGATCTCTGTCCCCCTACTCTTTTTCAAAGGGCATGTTTCAAAGTTGGTGGTAAGGCAGGGAAGACTGGGGGATTTGGTCACCAGAGCATGAGGGCCCATGACAGCACTGCCTTAACCTGTGTCTCCAAGACCTGGGGTTCATGTCTGAGTCACACTTGTGAGGAGTCTGCTCTCTGCAGGCAGCACAGTATTGGTGTCCCCACAGGCCAAGCTCTGACAGAGCTGTGGGCTCGGCTGCGGAGCTGGGATGCTCAGTACAGGACAGATGGTACCAGGGTTAGAGCACTGTGTGGGAAGTCTCTGTGAGTGGTTGAGAAAGGCTGGAGCCACAACTGCCCCTGCTTGGAGGACATGGATGTTCACCTGAGGGACCAGAGAGGACCCCACGCCCCCAACAATGGCCGCAGAGGCCAGGCTAGCAGCACACTGCCAGAACAAAGTTGACCCAGGTCACCAGGCAGGATGTGTACTGGGCAGTGGCAGCAAAGATGCCAGGCTACATGCAGGCCCAGAGACCCTGGGCAGGCACAGATGGCCTCAGACTAGGTCAGGACCCAGAAGACAAGATCAGGGGGCTCCTGGATAAGGGAGGGTTGGGGTCTCCTGGCACACTGCAGACCTGGGCCAACTTATACTGCAGGTACTTGATGGTGCTATTCTTAGATTCCAGAAAGTCTGAGGAGAGGAAGGTGTCAGGGAACCGTGGCCTGGCTCCACTGCAGGGACATCCACACAGGAAGGACTGGTGTGGGAAGGCCTTGGAGCGAGACACCGGTGTTTGTCCACCCCCAGACCCCGAGGGGACCCAGCCTCGGGGCTAGCTGCCTCAGGTCACCCAGCTGGCCAGGACCCCAAAGCCAGGCCTGGCCACACTAGATACCCCTGTCCACATCACCCACTCTTTCTATGACATCTCCCATGTCAGAGGGCAAGGGGACAAGGCCCAGCTCCGGGCAAGGTCTCTGACAGGTGCAGTCTGGCCTTCCGGCTCCTGGGCACCGAGGCCTAGTCTGTCCCTTTCCGGCAGCGCCCAGTGACCGGGAGAGCCTGGCCCAGGGTAATGGCACACACCACCACAGACACACCAGGGAACAGATACTCAGCCTGTGCCCAGGAGTGCCTCCCAGGGAAGCCTTCCCAGCACCCGCCACACAGGCCACTGTGGGCCTTCCACTCCTGCCTTGGCCTCTTCCAGCTCATCTTAGTGTCTAGGCAGATCGGGGCCATGGCCATGGCCTTGGCTAAGAGGCTAAGCTGCAGCAGGCAGTGGACTCGGACTAGGATGGCTGGAAGGCCAGGGAGGGGCTGGGGAGACCTTCAAGGCACTGGAGCCAGGAAACCATGGCTCCACATGGGCTTGGGTTCTCTGGCCAGGAAACCATGACCAACCCTTCCTGAGGCTGACTGAGGGTCCATCTCTCAGTAAGGAGGAACAGAATCCCCAACTGCAGCCCCCAAGGCCAACCTCCAGCTGGCGGGATATGAGGGTCAGGGCCGAGGGGTCCAGGTTAGAGGCCAGCACCTCGCTGAACAGCACCTCCTCCTTCTAAAGGGCAGCAGCCTGCGCCTACACCTTGAGCTCTAGGACAAGGTTCCTGAAGCCCACCTGATGCTGTACCTGCAGGATGGCCATGGTGACCTTCCAGGGACCCTTTCTTCCTTCATTCTACATAAACACAGAAATCTGTATCTCTAAACCAGAAATGTGTAACTCTAGGAGAGCATCCACAGAAATAATATTTCACTGTATACAGAAAACCTGAATCTCACATGCCTAATCCACAAGGGCCTGATAATCAGCTATCTGTTGATTTCTAGGGCAAAAATCTAACAAAGGTTATAGATGTCCCATAGATTCATCATATCTGAATCAGCTGGCTGTATGCTAACAACAGTCACAGCACTGCAAATAAACTACACTACAACATAGCACAGGCATGATATTAAAGAGAAGGAAAGAAAACCAGTGCCTACTTTATTCCCTCAGCCTCCCTGACTGCGGCTGCTACCCTATCCCTGGAGCCTAACCAGGCTTGGGTCCCACAGCTCAACTGGGGTGGGTTCAAGAGAGCCTGGTAGGGTGCCCAGCATTGAACCCTTTTTAAATGTTTACTGTCTGCTTTGTTCTGGCTTGGACCAGACTCCCCAGCAGGATCCAGCCCTCCAGGGACTTGGGAACAAATATTACTAAGCCCCCACGTGCCCTGGTGTTGGACATTCCAGCTCAAGTCTCCTTCCCAGCAAAGTGTCACCCCTCATTTTAAATGGAACATATCTTCCATGAAGTTGTGATGCTGTGTGTTGGAAATACAACTGAAAGTTTTGGGATAAACGTGATGATTATGGAACATTTAATCCAGCTTTCTATGAAACACCATTGACAACAATATCTTACATTTGTTTCACACTTTAGTTTATATCAGGTTTTTGTTTGTAGTCTTTTCAGTGCTGCTTCCTAATAACCAATTTCACAGGTTTCTCAAGAAATCCTCTGGGCTCCTTCTTTAGCCTTCTGGTCTGGCCTCTGGCCCTGGGACCTACATAGGTCCCTCAGCTCCTTGGAGCCAGATTAACCCCAGTCTTTTGGTCAAAATTTCCAGAGTTGTAATGAGTCATTAGGAGCACTCCAACCCTCCCACACACCCACAGACAGCTGTGTCTAGAACCCAGCGAGTACCACAGTCTAGACCCCAGCAGTCCTGGCAAATGTGGGGCATGGCAGACAGATGGCAGGAAGAAGGGGTGCTGGGCAGTGTCCATGGCCAGGCCTGGGAGCTGTGGTTCCTGCCCAGACCTCGCATAAACCCAAAGCTTTCTGACACTCATCCCATCCTGGTGGGCTTTCCAATCCCTCTGTCCTCAGAGGTCTCTGCCCATGTGCTCTTTCCTCAAACCTGGCTTTTTTTTGGGGGGGGGGGTGCTGGGAAATCCCATGGATAGAGGAGCCTGGTGGGCCACAGTCCACAGGATCACAAAGAGGCTGACATGACTTATCAACTACTCAACAATAACAAGTAGATGGGAAAGCGAAGGAAGGTTCAAAAGAGAGAGGGAGAATATAAAGCAATGAAATATCCTGGCACTGTCTTTAGAAGGTAACTGAAGACCTGCCCGTCGAAACTTTCAGATGAACACACAGTTGGAAACTGTACTGTGTTCCTACATCCTACCATACACATTCCTGCTATAATCTGACAGCAAAGACTTGTGAAATAACAATAATTATCGTCATGATAATCAAATCTCTGCTATTCATGACTATACTCTTCATTTTCAACACGTATTTATTGAATATTTAATCGGTGTGAGGCATTCTCTAGGGGCTTCCCTAGAGGCTCAGACAGAAAAGGAATCTGCCTGCAATGCAAGGGACCTGGCTTTAATCCCTTGGTGGGGAAGATCCCCTGGAGAAGGAAATGGCTGATGGCTAACGACTCCAGGACTTTCGATCACTACAGAACTCCCAGCCCCATAGAACATTAATGTGTGAGTGCCCTCCCTAAGGCTTCCACCTCCTCACTAAGACTAAGCCACACCCAAAAGCCAGCAAGCTGTAGTGCCAAACACCCTTCGCTTATCCTTCAACCAAATAGGGGCACAAATTTGTACTTTGGAAGACAGGCTGCCCAAAGCTATACTGAACCCAAAGACACCCCAAACCACACTACCAGACCCAGCCACTGCCCTTCAGAAAGACAAGATCTAGCTTCACCCACCAGAACACAAATACAAATCCCCCAACCAGGAAACTTTCACAAGGCATTGGTCCAATCCCACTCAGGGGAGGCAGACTCCATAGTTAAGACCTACAGCCTTTCAAGCTGCAAAAAAGAGATATCAAACAAAGAAATTAAACAAAATGAAAATGACAAAGGAACATCCAGCAGATTAAGGAACATGGTTAAAACCCACAGGATTGAACAACTGAACAGGAAACAGGCAATTTACCTGGAAAAGAATTCAGAAGAATGACAGTAGAGATGATCCAAACTTCTGGAAATAAAATGGAGGCATGGATAGACTAGAGACACAGATTGAGAAGATGCAAGAAATGTTCAACAAGGACCTTGAAGAATTAAATAATAAACAATCAGCAATGAAGAATGCAATAACTGAGATTAAAAACCACTGAAGAAACCATATTTGAAAAAGACACATTCATCCTAACATTCATTGCAGCACTCTTTACAATAGCTAAGACATGGAAGCAACCTAGATGTCCATCGACAGATGAATGGATAAAGAAGCTGTGGTACATATATACAATGGAATATTATTCAGCCATAAAAAGGAATGCATTTGAGTCAGTGCTAATGAGGGAGATGAACATACAGCCTATTAAAGAGAGTGAAGCAAGTTAGAAAGAGAAAAACAAATATCATATATTAACACATATATAGGGAATCTAGAAAATGGCACTGATGAACCTATCTGCAGGGCAACAATGGAAACACACACATAGAGAACAGAATTATGGAAAAAAGGTGGGGGGAGGAAGAAAATGGTGAGAAGAGCATGGAAATATATACACTACCATATGTAAAACAGATGGCCAGTGGGAAATTGCTTTATAATTCAGGGAACTCAAAATGGGATCTGTGACAACCAAGAGGGGTAGAATAGGATGAGAGGTGGGAAGGAGGTTCAAGAGGGAGGGTCATATGTACACCTATGGCTGATTCATGTGGATGCATGGCAGAAACACAATATTGTTAAGCAAGTATCCTTCTACTAAAAATAAAGGGGGGAAAAAAAAACACCCTGGAGCAAATCAATACAGTATCTGAGGCAGAGGAATGGATAAGTGAGCTGGAAGATGGAATGGTTGAAATGACTGAACTAGAACATAATAAAGAAAAAAGAATAAAAAGGAATGAGGACAGTCTCAGAGACCTACAGGACAACATTAAATATAACAACATTTAAATCTTCTTGTCTCTAGAAGAAGACAAAAGGAAAGGCCACAAGGAAATATTTCAGGAGATTAAAGTTGAAAAGTCTAAAATGGGAAGGGAAATAGCCACCAAAGTCCACAAAGCCCAGAGAGTCCTGCATAGGATAAACCCAACAAGAAATATGGCAAGACATCAAACTGACAAAAACACAAGAACCAGCAAGGGAAAAACAACAAATAACACACAAGGGGATCCCTATAAAGCTAACAGCTGATCTTTCAATACAAACTCTTCAGGCCAGAAGGGAATGGCAGAACATACTTAAGTGATGAGTAGGAAATGCCTACAACCCAGATTACTCTATCCAAAAAGGAACTCATTCAGACTCAAAGGAAAAACCAAAAGCTTTACAGACAAGCAAAAGCTAGGAGAATTCTCCGCCACAAAACTAGCTCTTCCACAAATGCTAAAGGAACTTCTCTTGTTAGGAAACACAAAAAAGAGGCCTACAAAAACAAACCCAAAACAATAAAGTAAATGGTAACAGGATCATACACATTGGTAATTCCCTTAAATGTAAATGGACTAAGTGCTCCAACTAAAACATACAAACTGGCTGAACAGATACAAAAATAAGACCCCTATATATCCTCTCTACAATAAACCCACCTGAGACTGAGGGAAGCATACAGACTGAAAGTGAGGGGCTGGAAAAAGATATTCCATGCAAATGGAAATCAAAAGAAAGTGGGATTAACAATACTCATATGAGACAGAGTAGACTTTAAACTAAAGATCAAGACACAAAGGACACTACATAATGATCAAAGGATCAATCCAAGAAAATATAAAAATTCAAAATATATATGCACCCAACATAGGAGCACCTCAATACATAAGGCAAATACTAACAACTATTAAAGGAGAAATTGACAGTAACACAAAGATACTTCAGTTTAGTTCAGTTCAGTCACTCAGTCGTGTCCGACTCTTGTGACCCTATGAACCGCAGCACACCAGGCCTCCCTGATCATCAACAACTCCCAGAGTTCACCCAAACACACGTCCATTGAGTCAGTGATGCCATCCAACCATCTCATCCTCTGTCATCCCCTTCTTCTCCTGCCCTCAATCTTTCCCAGCATCAGGGTTTTTCAAATGATTCATCTCCTTTAGGATGGGCTGGTTGGATCTCCTTGCAGTTCAAGGGACTCTCAAGCATCTTCTCCAATACCACAGTTCAAAAGCATCAGTTCTTTAGTGCTCAGCTTTCTTTATAATCCAACTCTCACATCCATACATAACTACTGGAAAAAACATAGCCTTGACTAGATGGACCTTTGTTGGCAAAGTAATGTCTCTACTTTTTAATATGCTGTCTAGGTTGGTCATAAGTTTCCTTCCAAGAGTAAGCATTGAGGAGGCGGTCCTAAGATGGAGCAGGAATAGGACGGGGAGACCACTTTCTCCCCCACAAATTCATCAAAAGAACATTTAAACCCTGAGTAAATTCCACAAAACAACTTCTGAATGCTGGCAGAGGACATCAGGCACCCAGAAAAGCAGCCCATTTTCTTCGAAAAGAGGTAGGAAAAAATATAAAAGACAATAAGAGAGACAAAAGAGTTAGGTACGGAGCTCTGTCCCAGGAAGGGAGTCTTAAAAAGTGAGAAGTTTCCAAACACCAGGAAACACTCTCACCGCCGAGTCTGTGGTGAGCCTTGGAAGCACAGAGGGCAACATAACAGGGAGGAAAATAAATAAATAATTAAAACCCACAGATTACGAGCCCAACAGCAACTCCCCCAGCGGAGAAGCAGCGCAGACGCCTGCATCCGCCACTAGCAAGCAGGGGCTGGGCAGGGAGGCGCAGGCTGCATTGCTTAGAGTAAGTATTGGGCCCAAATGCCCTGAGGGTAATCAGAGCGAACTACAATATATAATGAATAATGCAATAATGAGATCCAAAACACTCTGGAGGCAACAAATATTAGAATAACGGAGGCAGAAGATAGGATTAGTGAAATAGAAGATAGAATGATAGAAATAAATTAATCAGAGAGGAAAAAAGAAAGACCATGAGAAAATACTTGAGGAGATAATAGTTGAAAACTTCCCTAAAATGGGGAAGGAAATAATCACCCAAGTCCAAGAAACCCAGAGAGTTCCAAACAGGATAAACCCAAGGAGAAACACCCACAGACACATATTAATCAAATTAACAAAGATCAAACACAAAGAACAAATATTAAAAGCAGCAACAGGAAAACAACAAATAACACACAAGGTGATTCCCATAAGGATAACAGCTGATCTTTCAATAGAAATGCTTCAGGCCAGGAGGGAATGGCAAGACATACTTAAAGTGCTGAAAGAAAATAACCTACAGCCCAGATTACTGTATCCAGCAAGGATCTCATTCAAATATGAAGGAGAAATCAAAAGCTTTACAGACAAGCAAAAGCTGAGAGAATTCAGCACCACCAAACCAGCTCTCCAACAAATGCTAAAGGATCTTCTCTAGACAGGAAACACAAAAAGAGTGTATAAACCCAAACCCAAAACAATAAAGTAAATGGCAACAGGATCATACTTATCAATAATTACCTAAAATGTAAATGGGTTGAATGCCCCGACCAAAAGGCAAAGACTGGCTGAATGGATACAAAAACAAGACCCCTATATATGCTGCCTACAAGAGACCCACCTCAAATCAAAAGACACATACAGACTGAAAGTGAAGGGCTGGAAAAAGATATTCCCTGCAAATAGAGACCAAAAGAAAGAAGGAGTAGCAATACTCATATCAGATAAAATAGACTTTGAAATAAAGGCTGTGAAAAGAGACAAAGAAGGACACTACATCATGATCAAAGGATCAATCCAAGAAGAAGATATAACAATTATAAATATATATGCACCCAACATAGGAGCACCACAATGTGTAAGACAAATGCTAACAAGTATGAAAGAGGAAATTAACAATAACACAATAATAGTGGGAGACTTTAATATCCCACTCACATCTATGGACAGATCAACTAAACAGAAAATTAACAAAGAAATGCAAACTTTAAATGATACAATAGACCAGCTAGACCTAATTGATATCTATAGGACATTTCACCCCAAAACAATGAATTTCACCTTTTTCTCAAGTGCTCACGGACCTTCTCCAGGATAGATCACATCCTGGGCCATAAATCTAACCTTGATAAATTCAAAAAAATTGAAATCATCCCAAGCATCTTTTCTGACCATAATGCATTAAGATTAGATCTCAATTACAGGAGAAAAACTACTAAAAATTCCAACATATGGAGGCGACATTCTAGGAATCAGCGAACTAAAATGGACTGGAATGGGTGAATTTAACTTAGATGACCATTATATCTACTACTGCGGGCAGGAATCCCTCAGAAGAAATGGAGTAGCCATCATGGTCAACAAAAGAGTCTGAAATGCAGTACTTGGATGCAATCTCAAAAACGACAGAATGATCTCTGTACATCTCCAAGGCAAACCATTCAATATCACAGTTATCCAAGTCTATGCCCCAACCAGTAATGCTGAAGAAACTGAAGTTGAACGGTTTTATGAAGACCTACAAGACCTTTAGAACTAACACCCAAAAAAGATGTCCTTTTCATTATAGGGGATTGGAATGCAAAAGTAGGAAGTCAAGAAACACCTGGAGTAACAGGCAAATTTGCCCTTGGAATGCAGAATGAAGCAGGACAAAGACTAATAGAGTTTTGCCAAGAAAATGCACTGGTCATAGCAAACACCCTCTTCCCAACACCACAAGAGAAGATTCTATACATGGACATCACCAGATGGTCAACATCGAAATCAGCTTGATTATATTCTTTGCAGCCAAAGATGGAAAAGCTCTATACAGTCAGCAAAAACAAGACCAGGAGCTGACTGTGGCTCAGATCATGAACTCCTTATTACCAAATTCAGACTCAAATTGAAGAAAGTAGGGAAAACCACTAGACCATTCAGGTATGACCTAAATCAAATCCCTTATGATTATGCAGTGGAAGTGAGAAATAGATTTAAGAGCCTAGATCTGATAGAGTGCCTGATGAACTATGGAATGAGGTTCGTGACATTGTACAGGAGAGAGGGATCAAGACCATCCCCATGGAAAACAAATGCAAAAAAGCAAAATGGCTGTCTGGGGAGGCCTTACAAATAGCTGTGAAAAGAAGAAAGGCAAAAAGCAAGGAGAAAAGGAAAGATATAAGCATCTGAATGCAGAGTTCCAAAGAATAGCAAGAAGAGATAAGAAAGCCTTCTTCAGCGATCAATGCAAAGAAATAGAGGAAAAGAACAGAATGGGAAAGACTAGAGATCTCCAAGAAAATTAGAGATACCAAGGGAACATTTCATCCAAAGATGGGCTCGATAAAGGACAGAAATGGTATGGACCTAACAGAAGCAGAAGATATTAAGAAGAGGTGGCAAGAATACACAGAAGAACTGTACAAAAAAGATCTTCATGACCCAGATAATCATGATGATGTGATCACTAATCTCGAGCCAGACATCTTGGAATGTGAAGTCAAGTGGGCCTTAGAAAGCATCACTACGAACAAAGCTAGTGGAGGTGATGGAATTCCAGTTGAGCTGTTTCAAATCCTGAAAGATGATGCTGTGAAAGTGCTGCACTCAATGTGCCAGCAAATTTGGAAAACTCAGCAGTGGCCACAGGACTGGAAAAGGTCAGGTTTCATTCCAATTCCAAAGAAAGGCAATGCCAAAGAATGCTCAAAGTACCACACAATTGCACTCATCTCACATGCTAGTAAAGTAATGCTCAAAATTCTCCAAGCCAGGCTTCGAGCAATACATGAACCGTGAACTCCCTGATGTTCAAGCTGGTTTTAGAAAAGGCAGAGGAACCAGAGATCAAATTGCCAACATCCACTGGATCATTGAAAAAGCAAGAGAGTTCCAGTAAAACATCTATTTCTGCTTTATTGACTATGCCAAAGCCTTTGACTGTGTGGATCACAATAAACTGGAAAATTCTGAAAGAGATGGGAATACCAGACCACCTAACCTGCCTCTTGAGAAACGTGTATGCAGGTCAGGAAGCAACAGTTAGAACTGGACATGGAACACCAGACTGGTTCCAAATAGGAAAAGGAGTACGTCAAGGCTGTATATTGTCACCCTGCTTGTTTAACTTATATGCAGAGTACATCATGAGAAATGCTGGACTGGAAGAAACACAAGCTGGAATCAAGATTGCCGGGAGAAATATCAATAATCTCAGATATGCAGATGACACCACCCTTATGGCAGAAATTAAAGAGGAGCTAAAAAGCCTCTTGATGAAAGTGAAAGAGGAGAGTGAAAAAGTTGGCTTAAAGCTCAACATTCAGAAAATGAAGATCATGGCATCCGGTCCCATCAATTCATGGGAAATAGATGGGGAAACAGTGGAAACAGTGTCAGACTTTAGTTTTTTGGGCTGCAAAATCACTGCAGATGGTGACTGCAGCCATGAAATTAAAAGATGCTTTCTCCTTGGAAGAAAAGTTATGACCAACCTAGACAGTATATTCAAAAGCAGAGACATTACTTTGCCGACTAAGGTCCGTCTAGTCAAGGCTATGGTTTTTCCTGTGGTCATGTATGGATGTGAGTTGGACTGTGAAGAAGGCTGAGTGCCGAAGTATTGAACTGCGGTGTTGGAGAAGACTCTTGAGAGTCCCTTGGACTGTAAGGAGATCCAACCAGTCCATTCTGAAGGAGATCAACCCTGGGATTTCTTTGGAAGGAATGATGCTAAAGCTGAAACTCCAGTACTTTGGCCACCTCATGTGAAGAGTTGACTCATTGGAAAAGACTCTGATGCTGGGAGGGATTGGGGGCAGGAGAAGGGGACGACAGAGGATGAGATGGCTGGATGGCATCACGGACTCGATGGACGTGAATCTGAGTGAACTCCGGGAGATGGTGATGGACAGAGAGGCCTGGCGTGCTGCGATTCATGGGGTCGCAAAGAGTCGGACATGACTGAGCGACTGAACTGACTGAACTGACAATACTACAAATCTCCAGTTACTGAGACAGTATGGTACTGGCACAAAAATAGAAATATAGACCAAGGGAACAAAATAGAAAGCCTGGAGATAAATCCACACACCTATGGTCACCTTATCTTTGACAAAGGAGACAAAAGTATACAATGGAAAAAAGACAGTCCCTTCAATGAGTGGTGCTGGGAAACTTGGCAGCTACCTGTGAAAGAATGAAATTAGAACACTTTCTAAAACCACACAAAAAAGTAAGCTCAAATGGATTAAAGATTTAAATGTAAGAGCAGAAACTATAAAACTCTTAGAGGAAAACATAGACAAAACACTCTGACATCAATGATAGCAAGATCCTCTACAACCCATCTCCTAGGATAATGAAAATAAACAAATCGAACCTAAGTAACTTAAAAGTTTTTGTACAACAAAGGAAACTACAAGCAAGATGAAAAGACAGCCCTTAGTATGGGAGAAAACAATAGCAAATGAAACAACTGACAAAAAGCTGATCTCCAAAATATACAAGCAGCTCATGCAGCTCAATAACAGAAAAACAAACAACCCAATCAACAAGTGGACAGAAAACCTAAATAGACACTTCTCCAAAGAAGACATGCAGATGGCTAAAAAGTACATGAAAAGATGGTCAATACTGCTCATTATTAGATAAATGCAAATCAAAACTATAGAGAGGTGCCATCCAACAGAGGTCAGAATGGCCATCATCAAAATGTCCACAAAAAATAAATGCTAGAGAGAATGTGAAGAAAGGGGAATCCTTTTGCACTCTTGGTGGGAATACAGATTGATACAGCCATTATGGAGAACAGTATGGAGATTCCTTCAAAAACTAGGAAGAAAACTACCATATGATACAGCAATGCTACTATTGCACATGTTCCCTGAGGAAACCATAACTGAAAAAGACACATGTACCTCATGGTTCACTGCAGCAGCATTTACAATAGCTAGCACATGGAAGCGACCTAGTTGCCCATCAACAGATGAATGGATAAAGAAGCTGTGTTACATATTCACGATGGAATATTACTCAGCCATAAAAAGGAACACATTTGAGTCACTGCTAATGAGGTAGATGAACCTAGAGGCTATTACACAAAGTGATGTAAATCATAAAGAGAAAGACAAATATTGTATTAGCATATATATAGGGAATCTAGGAAAATGGCACTGATGAACCTACTTGCAGGGCAGCAATGGAGATGCAGACATAGAGATATAGAGATGCAGACACAGTGCAGAAAGGAGAGGGTGGGATGAATTGAGAGATTAGCATGGAAACACATATACTACCACATGTAAAGTAGATAGCCAGTAGGAATTTGCTTTATGACACAGGGACCCCAATTTGTGACACCTAGAGGGGTAGGATGGGGAAGAAGGTGGGAGGGAGGTTTTTAAGAGGGAGGGGACGTGTGTATACCTATGGCTGATTCATGTTGATGTATAGCAGAAACCATCAAAATATTGTGAAGTAATTATCCTCCAAGTAAAAATGAAATAAAACTCTGTTTAAAAAAAAAAAAAAGACAGGTATAGAGTACATTCCACTTACTGCTTTCTGGATCTATTCCAAGCTACACTGCATCAACCACTAGGAGAATAAGAAATCTCAAGAGAACACCTCATAATGGCTTTGCAAAGTGCACATTAGAGTAAATAAATGGACCAATACATGGCACTAATGCAGTGTCATAACTGAACTCCACAGGCTTTCCCAAGGGCTTGCCGGTCAGACCCACTAAACCTCCCTGAACAAGGAGCAAGGCATGGAGCCAAGGCAAGGAACTTCCTAAGGCTAATGAAAGTCACTGCAAAAACAGTTTTGATGCTCTCAGTTAGAAAATGAGAGTCAGAGCGACATGCTGCTAATTAATACTCACTTCACACACACATAAAGCTAGTCTCTCATTTACAAAGGGCAAGGGGTCAAGCAGAAAAATCAAACCCACTTCTTATAGCTTACAGTGAACGATATCGAATTCATGACCTCTGAAGATGATTTAGCTTCGGGACCAGGGATGAGGCTTGATCACTCAAGAGCTTTTGTGTAGGAGAGTTTTATTAAAGTAAGAAAAAGGACAGAGAAAGCTTCTGACGTAGACATCAGAAGGATGATAGAGAATGCCCCCTTGCTAGTGTTAGCAAGGGAGTTGTATACTTTTTAAATTAGTTATTACAATAAATCAAAAGAATGTCTCAAGGTTATAAAGATCTTACTAGACCCACTCCCATAATTTACATTTTCAGATAACAGGATTAGCCAGAAGGTTTTCAGGAAGAAGAAACTGTCCTCAAGCAGGATATATTGTTGTTATATAATCCTTAATACAGAGTTTAAACTGAGTTGTTTGTTGTGTATCATCAGTTCCAGGCTTAAAGAAAATAACACTTTATGTGTCAAAGATTAAGGAATGCAGAGGAAAAAAAAAGTTTGTCCTTTCCTCCTCCTTGAGAACTCCAGACCCATATCTGGGCTTTGAGAGCCCCAGATCCTGTTCTCCTCTTCGGGGAACCTGGACTTCTTCTCAAGCTGGTTATGAATTGACTCTCTCACTACCAAGTAAATGCCTCCTCCCTGACTGATCATTAACCTGCTCACCCACCCACCAGCCAAGCACAGCTCAACTCTGTCACTTAGGAACACACAGATTGGTTCCACCAGAGCTTCATCCATGCAAGGTGAGCACACAGACCACTCCACCTCCATCCATGCTAGGTCAGCACTCAGACCACTCCATCTCCATCCATGCTAGGTCAGCACACAGACCACTTGACCTCCATCCATGCCAGGTCAGCACACAAACCACCCCAGCTTCATCCATGCCAGATCAGCACACAGACAAAATCATGTCTATCCATGCCAGGTCAGCACACAGATTACTGCACCTCCATCCATGCCAGGTTAGCTCACAGACCACCCCACCTCCATAGATGTCCGGTCGGGACACAGACCACCCCACCTCCAGCTATGCCAAGTCAGCACACAGACCACTGCACCTCCATCCATGCTAGGTCAGTACACAGACAACTCAACGTCCCTGGATGCCTGGTCAGGACAAAGACCACCCCACCTCCATTTATGCCAGGTCAGCACACAGTCCACCCCACCTCCATCCATGCCAGGTCACCACTCAGAGCACCCCACCTCCATCTATGCCAGGTCAGCACACAGACCACTCGACCTCCATCCATGCCAGGACAGCACACAGACCACCCCCACTCCAACCATCCCAGGACACCACTTAGACCACCCAACCTCCATTCATGTCAATTGAGCACCCAGACGACCCCACTTCCATCCATACCAGGTCAGCACACAGACCACCCCCGCTCCATCCATGCCATGTCAACACTCTGACCACCCCACCTCCATCCATGCCAGGTGAGCACACAGATCACCCCGCCTCCATCCAACAAGGTCATCTCACAGAGCACCGCACCACTATGCCTCTGACTGATAAGAGGCTTCTGGAAGCTTCCTCATGGGAGAGACTGACTGTGGGGAAAACAGGGCCTTGTTCTGATACACAGGACCATGCTTAGTAAATCTTTAATCCAAAGTGACAAAATGGCAGAGTAGAAGGACACGTGCTCATCTTCTCCTGTGAGATCTCCAAAATACAACTCGCTGCTGAACAACCATCAACAGGATACCCCATGTCCAAGTGCAAAGGAGAAGCCCCAGCAAGACAGTAGGAGGGGTAAAACAGGGTTTAGAATCAAATCCCATACCTGCCAGAGACACTCAGAGTGCTCAAACAAAACCTTGTGTGACCAGGAGACCCCACAGAGACTGACCAGACCTGCCTTTGAGTGTTTGAGCGTCTCCTGTGGAGGTACGGATCAGCAGTGGTGCACAGGCAGGGGCTCTGGGTGCAGGAGACCTGGGTGTGGCATAAGTCCTCTTCGAGGAGGTCGCCATTAACCCCATCATAGAGACCCTGAGCAGACAACCCACAAAGTGCAGAACAATTACAACAAAGAAATTCTTGCACTCTTAAGAAAGTTCTAGGACCCACAGCAGATTTCCCAACCTGGGGATCAGGCAAAGGGACTGAGAACCTCCAGGGAATTAGACTTTGGAGGCCAGTGGGATTTGATTACAGAACTGCCACAGGACTGGGGAAACAGACTCTTGGAGGGCACAAACAGAATCTTGTGTGCACCAGGACCCAGGAGAAAGGAGCAGTGTCCCCAAAAGAGACTAACTCAGACTTGCCCGTGACAGTCCATGAGTCTCTGGCAGAGGCGTGGGTCGGTGATGGCCTGCTGAAGGGTCGGGGGCACTGAGTGCAGCAGTGCATGCATGGGATCTTTGGAAGGAGGTCGCCATTGTCTTCATTACCTCCACAATACTTTGGTCTCAGGTGGAACAACAGGGAAAGCCATAGCCCTGCCCATCAAAGAAAGCCATGTTGACAGGCATTCAATATTCACAAGGTCCAAGGGTTTCTAAGTAAACAACAACTGATCTCCTGGAGTCTCCTGGGGGGGGGGGGGCGGTCATCAAAAAAGAATTCATAACTAGGTAGACTGCCACAAAGCCAATTTTAACAGGTACCTTTAACTCACACATTAAAAAAAAAATCACGTGAAAAGATGTCAACATTGCTAAGTATTAGGGAAGGGCCTTCAGTCTCACCTCACACCACCAATCAGAATGGTGACCGTCAAGCAGTCTATGAAGGTTAAATCCACCACATGCCATGAAGACAACGGACCCCTCCACCTCCATTGCTGTAAATGAAATAGGTGAAAGCCACTATGGAGGAGAGTGTGGACATGCATCAACAATGAAAACGAGAGTGAAATTAGAATATCCCTCAAATCATACACAAAAATAAACTTCAAAGAAGATAAAGATCTAAATGTAGGACAGATACTATGCAAATTTGAGGACAATATAGGAGGTGCAGGCTGTAACCCCCGTGCAGAAGGGGTCATAGTCAGCACATGTCTATTCTTTCCTCTTGGGCTACTGGGTTCTGCCGCCTCCCAGACAAGTTACCACATGTTGACAGAATATTTTTACTGTGTTTTAAAATTATTTACTAAGACAAGTTTTATTTCCAAAAGTAAATCAAAAGGTTCAAAGGTCAGTCAGTCAGTCAGTTCAGTCGCTCAGTCGTGTCCGACTCTTTGTGACCCCATGAATCGCAGCACACCAGGCCTCCCTGTCCATCACCAACTCCGGGAGTTCACTCAAACTCACGTCCATTGAGTCAGTGATGCCATCCAGCCATCCCATCTTCTGTGCTCCCCTCCTCCTCCTGCCCCCAATCCCTCCCAGCATCAGGGTCTTTTCCAATGAGTTAACTCTTCGCATGAGGTGGCCAAAGTATTGGAGTTTCAGCTTTAGCATCAGTCCTTCCAAAGAACACCCAGGACTGATCTCCTTTAGAATGGACTGGTTGGATCTCCTTGCAGTCCAAGGGACTCTCAAGAGTCTTCTCCAACACCACAGTTCAAAAGCATCAATTCTTCGGTGCTCAGCTTTCTTCACAGTCCAACCCTCACATCCATACATGACCACAGGAAAAACCATAGCCTTGACTAGATGGACCTTTGATGGCAAAGTAATGTCTCTGCTTTTGAATATGCTATCTAGGTTGGTCATAACTTTCCTTCCAAGGAGTAAGCGTCTTTTAATTTCATGGCTACAATCACCATCTGCAGTGATTTTGGAGCCCCCTCAAAATAAATTCTGACACTGTTTCCACTGTTTCCCCATCTATTTCCCATGAAGTGATGGGACCAGATGCCATGATCTTCATTTTCTGAATGTTGAGCTTTAAGCCAACTTTTTCACTCTCCACTTTCACTTTCATCAAGAGGCTCTTTAGTTCCTCTTCACTTTCTGCCATAAGGGTGGTGTCATGAAAACCTATTAATATCTGTTAAACCTACAACTAAAAACCATAACAACGTCTGCTTACGGCTCCCCCTTTGTAGCACCCACAGGGGAGCCTGGGACAGAGAGCTCATTTAGTCATCTGTAAGTGACTGCGAGGCTTTACTTCCCACTTGGCTTTTGAACAGGATCCCCAGTCCAGCTCCCAACTGCCTTTTACTCAGAGAAGCTGGCCTGCTCTCCTCTCATCACATTGACTTTATTTATATATTTTTGTCTGTGCTTAGTGTTTGTTGATAAACACGGGCTTTCCCTAGCTGTGGCCAGTGGCGTCTACACTCTATAGTTGTTGAGCACAGGCTTCTCATCATGGTGGCTTCTCTGATTGAAGAACATGAGATCTAGAGGATAGGCCTAGTAGTTGTGGGGCATAGGCTCAGTTGCTCCATGGCGTGTTTGATCTTCCCAGACGAGGCATCAAACCATGTCCCTTGTATTGACAGGTGGATTTCAGTCCACTGAACCCTCAGGGAAGTCCTCCTCATGATTTATCTCACTCTGTCCTGAACTGTAACCACTTCTCTAACCTCTGCTTTCTCCTGGATTAAAAGTATATGTGTATATGTGTGTATGGGCTCAATGGTGTCTGACTCTTTGCAACCTGTGGACTCTAGCCCACAAGGCTCCTCTCTCCATGGAATTTTCCAGGCAGGAATACTGGAGTGGCTTTCCATTTCCTTCTCCAAGGGATCTGAACCACCCAGGGACTGAACCTGTGTCTGTTGCTTCTGTTGTGTTGGCAGGCGGGTTCTTTACCACTAGTGCCACCTGTCTTTCGAGAGTCCTAATGAAAGTGTGTGGCTTTACAAATTGGACCACCTAAATCATTTCCTCTACAAGGAGTTCACTGACACCATCCACTCACGCCTGCTGTAAGAGGACTCTCCTGCAAGGGGGTGGGGCTCAGGGGCCAGATTGAAGTACAACCCCTGATGCAGTCACCTCCCATGGCACCAGCAATCTCTCGCAGATGCACCCCACACCCAGGAAGTGCTGCCCCAGCGCCGTTGTCTCTCCTGGCTGTACCTTGCCTGTTGACTTGACCCCCTTCCAGACACTAAAGTAGACCAGCACCCAGCAGGCCAGCAGAAACAGGGTCACCTCCCAGTTGAGGACCCCTGGCAACTCCAGTGCTCCAGAGAGCCTCAAGTCTGTTCCTGGAGACAGAAAGCCCATGAGCATTGTGCAAGCAGAGGGCAAGAGACTGGGCAGTGTCCAGGGGCACATGGCCCTTCCCTCAGCCATTGAGTCTAGCCAGTTCCTCCTGTGCTTCTGAGGGGCCCGGGGAATGCCCACAGCCTGGAGTCCCTGCAGTCTGTGTGCCCGGACCCCCAGGTGGCCCTGTCCCATACCATCCCCAGTGGGCCCAACAGCAGTCCCCACTTCCCTCCCCAGGCGGGCAGGCACAGGCCACTCTGCATCCCTGGTCTCAGGACTCCAGGGCCAGGTCCCAGTGCACACCCATGTATGTACCTTTCTGCCAGCTGACTGCTGAAGATGGCTGCCAGCTCCTAATTTCCATCATCTCCTGTCTCAAGCAGCTTTTCCTGCTGCTTGGGATCAACCAACCAATTACAGGGTACTTTGTGACCCTGGTTATCCCTAAGCCGAGGCCAAGAAACAGTGCCTAAGATTAACTTAGGCAGTGCATCCTTCCCCAGGGCATTGATTCCTACACTGGTTGCTGATTTATTATGGGGGCCTGTTTGCTTATATTGGCCTTTGGGCACTCTTGGCCCTGTTGTTTTCTTCTGGCTGGAGGAGGAGGGTGTTTCAATATTTCTTATAGCAAAAAATAAAGCTGAACTATAATTCTGTGTTGAATATATTTGCAAATACTGTGCCTCCACATTTGCTGCCTCTGTCCTTGGTTTCAAGGGAAGGTTCTGGGTTTCACATACTCTAGTAGTACAGTGTAATTGAAAACAATTTAAGAAATGTAAGAAAATTAAAATGTATTATGTCTTGTTATTCAGCATTAACTGCTGTCAGTATTTTGAAACATTTTCTTAGTTTTAAAGTGCCTTTTATATATAACAATAATTAATTTTTGCAAGGTCAGGATTAACTTTTTAATGAATTATTTTCGTTTAACATATAAGCTTTTTTTCTAAAATTTCTTCAAAAACAAATACTTAGATGCATAAAAGAAGTTCTATAATATAAGTGTTAAACACTTAATATTTCCATTTTTCCCTATTAATGATTCAGTGCAATTCTTTTGTATAAGCCTCTGTCTGAGGGGTTATGTCCTCAATATAGACTGCAAAGGGTAGAATAACTGAGTTAAAAATTCACTTTTCTACTGATTTTTTTAAAGTCTATTCATCTACAGTAGGTAGTTGCTACTCAAAATTATGCCCTCCCACCAGAATTCTAGTTTGCCAACCACCTTTTACCAGTAGGTCTACTTCCTCTCAAAGTAAAAAACTTAGCTTGCAGAAGATCAAACAACTCAGTAACACTAGAACTGTAACTTGACAGCCTACTGATCTTGTTTCAGATCAAAGTAGAAAAGTTTAGGGACAATTAGTTAAGTCTTTGGGGGACGATTAAGCTCCTTCCAATGTTTAGTGTTTCCTGCTACCTCACCAATTTGCTAATAGTTTTACTAATTCTGTGAGCTACACCATATTTTCTACATATATGATCAGGTTATACCCTGGAGAAGGGAAACGCTACCCACTCCAGTATTCTGGCCTGAAGAATTACATGGACTGAATAGTACCTGGGGACATAAAGAACAGTATGAAAAAGCAAAAAGATAGGACACTGAAAGATGAAATCCCCAAGTGGGTAGGTGCACAATATGCTACTGGAGATCAGCGGAGAAATAACTCCAGAAAGAATGAAGGGACGGAGCCAAAGCAAAACCAACATCCAGTGGTGGGTGTGAGCTGGTGATGGAAACAAGGTCCGATGCTGTAAAGAGCAATATTGCATAGGAACCTGGAATGTTAGGTTTATGAATCAAGGCAAACTGGAAGTGGTCAAACAGGAGATGCAAGTGTGAACACTGACATTCTACGAATCAGCAAACTAAAATGGACTGGAATGGGTGAATTTAACTCAGATGAGCATTATACCTACTACTGTGAGCAGGAATCCCTTAGAAGAAATGGAGTAGCCCTCATAGTCAAGAATAGTCTGAAATGCAGGACTTGGATGCAATCTCAGAAACAACAGAATGATTTCTGTTCGTTTCCAAGGCAAATCATTCAATATCATGGCAATCCAAGTCTATGCTAAAGAAGCTGAAGTTGAATGGTTCTATGAAGACCTACAAGACCTTTTAGAACTAACACCCAAAAAAGATGTCCTTTTCATTATAGGGTACTGGAATGCAAAAGTAGGAAGTCAAGAAAGACCTGGGGTAACAGGTAAATTTGGACTTGGAGTACAGAATGGAGCAGGGCAAAGGGTAATAGAGTTTTGCCAAGAGAACACACTTGTCATTGCAAACACCCTCCTCCAACAAAACAAGAGAAGACTCTACACATGGACATCACCAGATGGCCAACACCAAAATCATATTGATTACATTCTTTGCAGCCAAAGATGGAGAAGCTCTATACAGTTAGCAAAAACAAGACTGGGAGCTGACTGTGGCTCAGATCATGAACTCCTTATTGACAAATTCAGATGTAAATTGAAGAAAGTGTGGAAAACCACTAGACCATTTAGGTATGACCTAACTAAAATCCCTTATGATTATACAGTGGAAGTGAGAAATAAATTTAAGGGACTAGATCTGATAGACCGAGTGCTTCATGAACTATGGACGGAGGTTCATGCCATTGTACAGGAGACAGGAATCAAAACCATTCCCAAGAAAAAGAAATGAAAAAAAAAAAAAAAGGCAAAATGGCTGTCTGAGGAGGCCCTACAAATAGCTATGAAAAGAAGAGAAGTGAAAAGCAAGGGAGAAAAGGAAAGATATACCCATCTGAATGCAGAGTTCAAAAGAATAGGAAGGAGAGATAACAAAGCTTTCCTCAGTGATCAGTGCAGAGAAATAGAGGAAAAGAATAGAAAGGGAAAGACTAGCGATCACTTAAAGCAAATTAGAGATACCAAGGGAAGATTTCATGCAAAGATGGACACAATAAAGGACAGAAATGGTATGGACCTAACAGAAGCAACGGAGAAGGCAATGGCACTCCACTCCAGTACTCTTGCCTGGAAAATCCTACGGACGGAGGAGCCTGGTAGGCTGCAGTCCATGGGGTCTCTAAGTCGGACACGACTGAGCAACTTCACTTTCACTTTTCACTTCCATGCATTGGAGAAGGAAATGGAAACCCACTCCAGTGTTCTTGCCTGGAGAATCCCAGGGACG
The DNA here is from genome assembly GCF_023091745.1 of Budorcas taxicolor. Taxonomy (NCBI): domain Eukaryota; kingdom Metazoa; phylum Chordata; class Mammalia; order Artiodactyla; family Bovidae; genus Budorcas; species Budorcas taxicolor. The sequence goes on along the minus strand of NC_068935.1, from coordinate 63,180,795 downwards.
GGGAGGCTGGTGGGCTGCCATCCATGGGGTCGCACAGAGTCGGACACAACTAAAGTGACTTAGCAGCAGCAGCAACAGAAGCAGAAGATATTAAGAAGAGGTGGCAAGAATACACAGAAGAACTGTACAAAAAAGATCTTCAAGACCAAGATAATAACGATTGTGTGATCATTTACCTAGAGCCAGACATCCTGGAATGTGAAGTCAAGTGGGCCTTAGGAAGCATCATTATGAACAAAGATAGTGGAGGTGATGGAATTCCAGTTGAGCTATTTCAAATCCTGAAAGATGATGCTGTGAAAGTGCTGCACTCAATATGCCAGCAAATTTGGAAAACTCAGCAGTGGCCACAGGACTGGAAAAGGTCAGTTTTCATTCCAATCCCAAAGAAAGGCGATGCCAAAGAATGCTCAAACTACCACACAATTGCACTCATCTCACACACTAGTAAAGTAATGCTCAAAATTCTCCAATCCAGGCTTCAGCAATACATGAACTGTGAACTTCCAGATGTTCAAGCTGGTTTTAGAAAAGGCAGAGGAACCAGAGATCAAACTGCCAGCATCCACTGGATCATGGAAAAAGCAAGAGAGTTCCAGAAAAACATCTATTTCTGCTTTATTGACTATGCCAAAGCCTTTGACTGTGTGGATAACAATAAATGGTGGACAATTCTGAAAGAGATGGGAATACCAGACCATCTGACCTACTTCTTGAGAAATGTGTATGCAGGTCAAGAAGCAACAGTTAGAACTGGACATGAAACAACAGACTGGTTCCAAATAGGGAAAGGAGTACGTTAAGGCTGTATATTGTGACCCTGCTTATTTAACTTATATGCAGAGTACATCATGAGAAATGCTGAGCTGGAAGAAGCACAAGCTGGAATCAAGATTGCCGGGAGAAATATCAATAACTTCAGATATGCAGATGACACCACCCTTAGGGCAGAAAGTGAAGAATTAAAGAACCTCTTGATGAAAGTGAAAGAGGAGAGTGAAAAAGTTGGCTTAAAGCTCAACATTCAGAAAAGTAAGACCATGGCATGCAGTCCCACCACTTCATGGCAAATAAATGGGGAAACAGTGGAAACTGGCTGACGTTATTTTTTGGGCCCCAAATTCCTGCAGATGGTGACTGTAGTCATGATATTAAAGGCCTTACTCCTTGGAAGGAAATTTATGACCAACCTAGACAGCATATTAAAAAGCAGAGACATTATTTTCCCACCAAAGTCCATCTAGTCAAGGCTATGGTTTTTTCCAGTAGTCATGTATGGATGTTAGAGTTGGACTATAAAGAAAGCTGAGCACTGAAGAATTGATGCTTTTGAACTGTGTTGTTGGAGAAGACTCTTGAGAGTTCTTTGGACTGCAAGGAGATCCAATCAGTCCATCCTCAAGGAAATCAGTCCTGAGTACTCATTGGAAGGACTGATTCTGAAGCTGAAACTCCAATAGTTTGGCCACCTGATGCAAAGATCAGATTCATTTGAAAAGACCCTGATGCTGGGAAAATTTGAGGGCAGGAGGAGAAGCGATGACAGAGAATGAAATGGTTGGATGCATCACCGACTCAACAGATATGAGTTTGGGTAAACTCCAGGAGTTGTTGATGGAAAGGGAGGCCTGGCCTGCTGCAGTTCAAGGGGTTGCAAAGAGTTGGACACGACTGAGTGACTGAACTGAACTGAACTGATCAAGTTATCCGCAGATAAGGTATGCTTACTCAGTTGTGTTCAATTCTGTGCAACCCCATGGATTACAGCCTTCCAGGCTTCTCTGTCCATGGAATTTTCCTGGTAAGAATACTCTAGTGGATTGCCATTTTTCCTCCAGGGGATCTTCCTGACCTAGGGATCGAGCATTCATTCCCTGCATTGGCAGGCAGATTCTTTACCACTGTGCCACCTGGGAAGTGGCAGTGTTAAAACTGAAAGAAAGTAAATGTCCATCTCCACGGTTCAGAGGTAAAGAACCCACCTGCCAATGCAGAAAACTCAGGTTCCATCCCAGATTCTGGAAGATCCCCTAGAGTAGGAAATGGCTACCCTTCCAGTATTCTTGCCTGGAAAATCCCATGGACAGGATTCTGGTGGGCTACAATACATAGGGTTGTGGTGTAGAACACAGCCAAGAAACTAAACAACAAAACAATAAAAGAAATCAGAACCAGTTGAGAATCTGTGTGAGGATATGGCACATTCCTGTTCTTAAGAGTATGTTCCCACCATGTGATTGTGGGTATTACTTTTGACATTTTAAAATTTTGACTGTGTGGGTCTTAGGTGCAGCATGCAGGATCTTCAGTGAAGCATGTGGGCTCTTATTTAATAGTTACAGCATGTGGCATCTAGTTGGCTCACCAGGAATTGAGCCTGGGCCCCCTGCATTGGGAGTGTGGAGTCTGAATCACTGGACTACCAGCGAAGTCCCTGACATAAGTATTTTCTTTATTTGGGAAAATAATAGTCTGCACTATTAAATTAATGAGCTTCCCACATGACACAATGGTAAAGCATCCGCCTGCTAATGCAGGAGGTGAAAGAGGTGCAGGTTCTGTCCCTGGGTTGAGAAGATCTCTTGGGAAAGGAAATGGCAACCCACTCCAGTATTTGTGCCTGGAAAATTCTATAGACAGAGGAGCCTGCTGGGCTACAGTCTATGGAGTTGCAAAGAGTCGAACATGACTAAGTGACTGGGCATGAACACACTGTTAGATTAAGAAATAATCTTTCCCAGTCTTGTTCCTTTAAACATTGAAATTGATTCTGGATTTGATGAAAAGTCTATACCACTGCCGAGGACATGTATGGATTTTGTAACCCAGTGTCCATTTTCCTTCTCTTGGTACTGGTATGCTGTCACTCTTGAAAATTGCCCCTTTCCTTTTCTCTAGGCCATTGTGATTGTGACAGAGTTGACTTCACATTTGATTCCAGGGGTGGGCATGTGGCTCAGGTCTGGCCATTGAAGGAGCGCTTTCCTCCTGCTGCAGTGATATCATCCAACCAGGACACTTTGTTTCTCTAGGGGAGGCAGGCTGGTAACAGACAGAGGTGGAGTTGGAGCAGCAAGTCTTGACTATTAGTGAATTGAAGGATCATAATTGTATTTCTTACTTAACTAATGTGGTCTGAAGACTTGGCCCTTCTTTATTACTTCAAGGGAGAAACAGGCCTATTTTCTTATTAAGAGGTTAGCTGCTTGCTCATCAATTTATATCATGGTTGAAAAGGAGACAAATAAGTCAAAGGAGAGGAGGGACACGGCAGGGGCAGCTGGAGGAAGGGGACAAAAATGAGGACCATCCCTTTCCAGACAGGGCACCCAGAATTGACCCAAAAGTGGGCCACGTAATGGAGACAGCAAAGCCTATGCCATCCACAGTTCTTTTAAGAGCTGTATAATAATCCTCACAATGTGTAATCTGTAGTTATTTTTGCCAATTTCTTGTAATTAGGCCTTTAGGCTGTTTGCAGTTTTTCAGTATTATAAACAATGCTGAAATGGACATCCCGGTACATTTGTTTTTGTGTAACATATTATCTGGACAAGGAAATGGCAAACCATGCCAGTATTTTTGCCTGAGAAATCCCATGGACAGAGGAGCCTGGTGGGCTACAGTCCATGGAGCTGTAAGAGTCAGACATGGCTGAGTTACCAAACCACTACCACCAACACATTATGTACATTTAATAAGGATTGTTGAGTGAAAGAGTAATCTCTTTTTAAAATGTTTTATACATATTACCAAATATGTTTCATACATATTCCCATGCCCTCCAAAAAGGTTGCATCGATTTGACTCCAACCAATTGGATATGAAAGTGTCCATTTTTGTACTGCCTACCCTGAATTTGTCAGCTTGTTGTTTAGTCACTAAACTGTACCCAACTCTTCTGCAATGCTATGGACTGTAGCCCACCAGGCTCCTCTGTCTATGTCCGTGGGGTTTTCCAGGCAAGAATAATGGAGTGAGTTGCCATTTCCTTTTTCAGGGAATCTTCCCAAACCAGGGATCAAACTCACGTCTACTGCTTGGCAGGCAGATTCTTTATTTTACCACTGAGCCACCTGGGAAGCCCATTTTCAGCTTGCCGCTAAGTCACTTCAGTCGTGTCTGACTCTGTGCGACCCCATAGACAGAAGCCCACCAGGCTCCCCCATCCCTGGGATTCTCCAGGCAAGAACACTGGAGTGGGTTGCCATTTCCTTCTCCAATGCATGAAAGTGAAAAGTGAAAGGGAAGTCGCTCAGTCGTGTCTGACTCTTAGCGACCCCATGGACTGCAGCCTACCAGGCTCCTCCATCCATGGGATTTTCCAGGCAAGAGTACTGGAGTGGGGTGCCATTGCCTTCTCCGATTTTCAGCTTAGCATGGCATAATAAAATAATAATAAAATACCCCAGCCTAGGTTGTTTGAGGGCATTCCTGGTACCTCAGCTGGTAAAGAATCCACTGGCAATGCAGGAGACCCCAGTTCCATCCCTGGGTTGGGAAGATACCCTTGAGAAGGGATAGGCTACCCACTCCAGTATTCTTGGGCTTCCCTGGTGGCTCAGACAGTAAAGAATCCGCCTGCAATGCAGGGGACCTGGGTTCCATCCCTGGGTTGGAGAGATCCCCTGAAGGAGGGCATGGGAACCCACTTCAATATTCTTGCCTGGAGAATACCTGTGGACAGAGGAACCTGGCAGGCTACAGTCCATGGGGTCCCAAAGAGTCAGACAGGATTGTGCGAGTAATCACAGCACATTAGGAACAATGTTTGTGAATAAACTTGCCGATTTAGATGAAAATAACAAATTCCTTGAATGACACAAATTCCCAAAACTAACTCAAGAAGAAATTGGAAAACCTTAACACCCCTAAATCTATCAAAGATATGGAACAGAAAACTCCAGGCCCATGTGACTTAACTAGTGAAATATTTATACTTAACTAATGAAATATTTAAAGGAGGAATATCACCAATCCTATACAAATTCTGTCAGAAAGTAGAGGAGGGGAAACACTTCTCAAACCATTTTATGAGGCCAGTCTTACAAAATACCAAAACCATATGAAGATATTGCAAGGAAAGAAAACCATCGACCAATATCTTTCATTAAGTTAAGCACAAAAAATGAAATGTTAGCAAATTCAATCCAGAAATATATAAATCATTATGACCAAATGAGATCTATCCCAATAATGAAAGATTGGTTATGCATTAAACAACCAGTGTTATCCATCATATTAAGAAAACACAGGAGAAAAACCATATGATCATTTTGATAGATGCCAGAAAAGCATTTGACAATATTCAACAATGACTATGATAAAAACTGTCAGAAAACTAGAACTACAGACTTCCTTAATCTGATCAAGGTAATCTACAAAACTCTTACAGCTAACATGATAATGCAGGAAAATCTAATCCTTCCACTTGGGGTGGGGGAAGGCTGCTGGCCTGGGATTTGGAGGGACACCTAGAGGTCTATCCAGCCAGGGGGTGGGCATCAAGGGGCTGGATTGAAGTGCCTGCCCCCTCCTTGGGCAGTGGCCCTGATCCAGTCCCCTACTGTGGCACCAGCGGTTCCCTGGCATATGCACCCCATGCCCAAGCAGTGCTGCCCTAGCCCCATGGTCACCCCCCATGGCAGGGGTGCTTGTTGACTTGATCCCCTCCCATACACAGAATTAGACTAGCACCCAGCAGGCCAGCACACACCTCCCAGTTGAGGGCCCCTGGCACCTCCAGCCACAAGACTTTGTTCCTGAGGAGGGAAAGCCCATGAGAGTTGTGCCAGCAGAGGGCCAAGAGACTGGGGATGTCTTGGGGGACATTGCCCTTCCCGTAGCCCTTTAATCCAGCCAGTACTACCACTGCTTCTGGGGGGCCTGATGTAAGTCCCCAGCCTAGAGTCCCTGCAGTCTGTGTGCCTGGAGCCCCAGGCAGCCCAGCCCCATGCCATCCCCAGTGAGTGCAACAGCAGTCCCCGTTTCCCTCCCCAGGCGGGCAGGCACAGCCCTCTCCACATCCCTAGTCTCAGGACTCCAGAGCTGGGTCGCCCTACTCCCATGTGAAGCCACCTGTGCAAGCACACACACACAGATACCCATGTGCATTCCTCTGACCTGTGCTCTCTCTTTCATGCACACACACTCCCATATACATGCACCTGACCACACACTCCCTACTGCACTCACATGCATGCCCATGTGCAAGCACCTGAGCATGTGCTCGCTCTGCCTCTCAGACACACACACACATGCCTATGTGCATGTACCTGTGAATGTGCTCTTTCTCACACACACGCATATGCCTATGTGCATGCACCTGTGCACACGCTCTCTCTCTTAAACACACATGCATGCACACACCTATGTACATGCAGCTGTGCGGGCACTCTCTCTCTCTCACACACACACACGCCCATGAGCAGGCACCTGTGCACAGGCACTCTCTCTTGGCACACACACAGACATGCATGCTCACACACCCATGTGCATGCACCTGACCACATGCTTCTCCTACCCACGTATACATGCCCATGTGCAAACACCTACACAAATAGACATGCACACACCTATGTGCATGAATCTGTGCACGTGCTCTGTCTCATAAACACAGCCATTCACACGCATGCACCTGCCCAAGTGTTCACGCACACAGATGCACCTACGCACACGTGACCTACATGTGGGACACCAGAGGGAGAGACTGGCCCTGACCCAGGGATGCCCGACTCCCTTCCAGAAGTCAATGACAAGGATCCACACTCAGCAGGATGGTCACCTGCAAGCGACGCCAGGTTGGCAGCAGTGCAGTCTTGAAAGTGCACAGGGACAGGGGCTCACTTGGGGTTTGCAGGCTTGGACTGGAAACACGTGCCCTGAGGAGTGGGGCAGGGTCTGTTTGAGCATGCGCACTGAGGAACTGCCCCCACACCAAAGGGTGGAGCGCCACCCAGAGGCCTCATGGCTGAGCCGTTTACCAGGTTTCCGTGTCTGAGGCAGGGCTGACTTAGAGGGCCCAGAACATGTGAGTGTGTGCCCATGCGCATTGGGGCTAGATGGTGCGTGAACGAGTGAAACTTCAGCAGGGCGCCCACTGTTGGTGGGAACCAATCGTGAGGCAGGACCAAGGTGCGTGTGAGCAGCCGCTCTGCCGATGCTGAGCTGCAAATCTGACCACAGGGCTGGTATCTGTAGGGATAGTTCAGTCTTTCCCACCGCAGAGGGAGGGGAGAGCGGTTCAAGATAGAGTCTGAGGTACACAGTGGAGGAGTCACGAGGGCAGCCAATGAAGAGGCAGGTGCCGTGGCCTTTGCAGCAGGCGCAGCACGTGGTGGCCATGGTGATCTGGGTGGTGCTGATGGCCAGGATGGCCCTCGTGACCCAGCTGGCCCTGGTGATGCCATCAGTCCTGGAGTCCCTGGCGACCCTGGTGACCTGGCCAATCCCAGAGGCCCCAGCACTGTAGGAGAGTCAGGTGGCACAACCAGTGCCATTCCACAGATCCCAGGGGCACCCCAAGCACCAGGGCCTGGTGGAGATGCTGCACCCAGACCCAGAGTTCTGAGTAACCCGAGCCCTCTGCTGCTGCTGCTGCTGCTGCTAAGTCGCTATTTCAGGAGCCCCCGTGGGCCTGGTGGCCACGGGGGTAGGAGTGTGGGCTAGGGGTGGTTTGGAGGGTTGCAGGTGGTCGGGACTAAACTGTAGGAGGAGGGTACTCTGGGGGGTTGCAGGGTATGGGTCAGGGGTGGTCTGGCTGCCAGGGGAAGGTAGTGAAGAAAAGCAACCTGAAGGAATCCAGAGGGTCGGGCAGTGATATCCAGGGTGTCCAGTGGGGGCCTTGTCAGAGAAGGCAGGTCTCCATGAGCAGGGAGCCTGACATACAGGCTAAATGACTAGTGTGGATGATGGTGAGGAAAAGCAACCTGAAGGGATCCAGAGGGTCGGGGCACTGATATCCAGGGTATCCTCAGGGTATAGGCTGGGAAGTTCGGACAGCCTAGGCAGCGTCCTTGTGGGAGAAGGCTGGTCTCATTGTGCAGGGAGCCTGATGTACAGGCAAAATGAGAAATGCGGATGTTGCCTTAACCATATCTCCACCAGCAGCCTCACTGTGCCTTTTCTCATTGCTCACAGAGTTGGAGATTGTCCGCCTCTTCCTGTCTCGAAGTACTCTACTGCGAGGGCAGACTTGGAAGGAGCTCAATGTTAATGGATGCTTGTTGGTTCTGTCAGTTCTAAAGGGGGCCGGGGCGGGGGAGGGGTGGTGGGTGGTGACCAATTTCAGCTCAGGAGAAGCAATAACGGAGGGTTAAGCCTAGAGGAGAAATGTGGTGCTCTGGGCTTGTCAGTGTGCAGGGACAGAGGGAAGACATACTCCTCATCTTCCTTCTCAGCGGGAACTTGAATTTCATTTTCCCTCCCTATTAACCAATTGACTGCTGAAGACCTTGGCCTGCTCCAGACGTCCATCAGCTTTTGTCTGTCTGGAGCAGCTTTCCCTGGTGATCTGGACCTTGAAGCACGTGGTACCCACCCTTTTTGCTAAGTCTCAGCACAGAAGAAGGGCTTAAGCCTAGGCTATGTGCCCTAGCTTCAAGTGTCCTTCCCCAGGGCATTGCTTTCTGCAGTAGTTGGATCAGGCTTCATGTTGTGCCTGTGGTGTTGCTTGGGGGCTCAGGGTTCACATAGCTTGTTTGGTGATTGTTAACTGCAGAAAATAAAACTGAGCTACTGTGCTGTCTCTGACTTTACTTTTACCTTCTGCACTTCCTCATACTGCATTTGTCTTCTGGGCGAAGGGGAGGTTCTGAAATCCAGATATTCAAGGAGTACAACATAAGTGAAGACAATGTAAGAACTGGGAGAATAAGAAAGTTGTGTACTGCCATTCAGTTTTGATTTTGGAATATTTTCTCACATTTATAGTTATATATAAACTACCAGAATGTTGTTGTTGTTCAGTCTCTTAAGTTGTGTTTAGTCAACTCGTTGAGACCCCATAGACTGTAGCACACCAGACTCTGTGTCCCCACTGTCTCCTGGAATTGGCTCATATTCATGTCCATTGAGTTGGTGGTGCTATCTAGCCATCTCATCTTCTGTGGTCCCCTTCTCCTTTTGCCTTCAATCTTTCCCAGCATCAGCGTCTTTTCCAGTGAGTCAGCTTTTCACATCTGCTGGCCGAAATGTTGATGCTTTGGCGTCAGCGTCAGTCCTTCCAATGAATATTCAGGACTGATTTCCTTTAGAATGGACTGGTTTTATGTCCTTGCAGTCCAAGGCACTGTCAAGAGTATCCTTGTATCCTGAGACCTTGCTAAACTCACTAATAATTAATTGTAATAGCTCTTTTGTAGATCCCATTGAGCTTCCTACTTAGACAATCATTTTGTCTGTAAATAAATGCACATTTATTTCTTCCTTTCCAATTGATGCATTTTAACTGAGTTCTATTAAAATGAAATCTCCAACACTTTGGTGACCTGATACAAAGAGCCAGCTCAATGGCAAAGACCCTGATGCTGGGGCAGATTGAAGGCAGGAGGAGAAGGGAAGGACACAGGATGGGATGGTTGGATGGCATGATAACTCAATGGACATGAGTTTGAGCAAGTTCTGGGACTTGGTGAAGGACGGGGAAGCCTGGCCTGCTGCAGTCCATGTGGTTGCAAATAGACATGACTGAGCATCTGAATGACATCAACACACTGATTTCTGTTATAATGCGTTGGATTTTCCTGTTTCTTAGCTTCCTGGTAATGTTAGATTGGATGAGAAGCAATATCCAATTTCCCTTGCATGCTTTATATTTTTCTATTCTTAAACCTATTCTTGGGCTTTATTCTGGAATCCTGTTAAGTTGCTTGGAATCAGTTTGTTTCTTTTGGGTCTTACTTTTTAAGATTGCCTCCACAGGATCAGCGGAGAACTTCGTGTAGGATGAACTTAATTAACTGAAATTTTCAATGTCCGAGAAGGCTATAGCTGGAAACAGGGACTCTTTTTAAAAGTTTCATTTATGAAAATTCTTTATTTTTGGCTGTGCTGCCTCTTGTTTACTGTGTGCAGGTTTTCTGTACTTGAAGGCAGAGGTGGCTACTCTCTAATTCTTGTTCTCAGGCTTCTCATTGCAGAGGCTTCTCTTGTCGAGAAGCAGGGACTCTAGATAGTGGTGAGCTCAGTTGTTTTGGCACACGAGCTTAGTTGCCCTGGGCATATGGGATCTTCCTAGTCCAGGGATCAAACCCATGTGCCCTGGATTGGCAGGCAGACTCTTTACCACTGGACCACCAGGGAAGCCAAAACAAGGACCCTTATACAGTATCAGAGTGGTAGTAAAATCTATCTGGACATTTGATTGGCACTTCCTATGAAATTTTTAGGTGTACATATCCACTGATCCACTTTTGGGATCTATCATAGGAAAATTGTTGTATATGTGCACAAAACATAATCGACCACAGTATTAACACAGTGTGACTGCATCTTAACTAATTATATCTGCAAAACCTTATTTCCAAATCAAGTCACATCCACAGGCTCCAGGGGTTGGGACATCAACATCTTTTTCAGGGAGACACAATCCAACCCACAGTCACCCTCCACCACCTCCCACTTCACTCTGACCACAAGCCCTCAGCATGTCCCCTGAGGCCTACACATCCAGTCCCTGTCAGCTCTCGGCCCCCTGTCTTGCTGCTCTCCTCTTCACCCACTCTGCTCCAGCCACACTGGTTTCCTCATGCTCCCAAACCTCCCTGGAGTCTTCACTCAGTCTCTTCTTCACAACGAAGCCAACCCCAACCACCCAGTTAAAAATGGAAAACCACTCTTCCAAGCACTCCCTCTCCTTTTTCTTGCTGAACATCCTACCAGAGTTCTCACCATCTTCCCATAGGTTACATAGTGTAGTTGGTTTTTGTTTCTTTTGTTTTCACACTTTTTAAAATTTTATTTTTTTCTTAAACAATAATTGCTTTATATAATGCTTTTGTTTTCTATTGAACCTCAACATGAATCAGCCATATGTGTACATATATCCCCTCCCTTTGGAACTTCATTCCCATCTCCCTCCGCATCCCACACCACAGGTTGATACAGAGCCCCTGTTTGAGTTTCCTGAGCCATACAGCAAATTCCCATTGGCTATCTATTTTACATACAGTAATGTAAGTTGACATGTTACTCTTTCCATACATCTCACCCTCTCCTCTCCTCTCCCCATGTCCACAACTCTATTCTCTATATCCGTTTCTCCATTGCTGCCCTGTAAGTAAACTCTTCAGTACCATTTTTCTAGATTCCATATATATATACATTAGAATATGATATTTCTCTTTCTCTTTCTGACTTACTTCACTCTGTATAATAGGTTCTAGGTTCATCCACCAAATTAGAACTGACTCAAAGGCATTCTTTTTAATGACTGAGTAATATTCCATTGTGTATATTTACCACAATTTCTTTATCCATTCATCTGTTGATGGACATCTAGGTTCCTTCCATGTTCTAGCTATTGTAAATGGTGCTGCAATAAACAATGGGGTACATGTGTCTTTTTCAGTTTTGGTTTCTTCAGGGTATATGCCTAGGAGTGGGATTTCTGGGTCATATGGTGGTTTTATTCCTAGTTTTTAAAGGAATCTCCATGCCGTCTTCCACAGCAGCTGTATCAATTTACATTCCCACCAACAGTGCAAGAGCATTCCCTTTTCTCCACACCCTCTTCAACATTTATTGTCTGTAGACTTTTTGATGATGGCCATTCTGACTGGTGTGAGGTGATATCTCATTGTAGTGTTGATTTGCTTTTCTCTGATAATGAGCACTGTTGAGCATCTTTTCGTGTGTTTATTAGCCATCTGTATGTCTTCTTTGGAGAAATGTTTGTTAAGATCTTTCCCCACTTTTTGATTGGGTTGTTTGTTTTCCTGTTATTGAGTTGTATGAGCTGCTTGTATATTTTGGAAATTAATCCTTTGTTAGTTGTTTCATTTGTTATTATTGTCTCCCATTCTGAGGGTTGTCTTTTAACCTTGCTTAGTGTTTCCTTTGCTGTGCAAAAGCTTTTAAGATTAATAAGTTCCCACTTGTTTACTTTGTTTTTATTTCCATTTCTCTAGGAGGTAGGTCATAGAGGATCTTGCTTTGATTTATGTCATCGAGTGTATTGCTTATGTTTTCCTCTAAGAGTTTTATAGTTTCTGGTCTTCCATTTAGGTCTTGAATCCATTTTGAGTTTATCTTAGTGTGTGGTGTTAGGAAGTGTTCTAATTTCATTCTTTTATATGTAGCTGTCCAGTTTATCCAGCAACATTTATTGAAGAGGCTGTCTTTGCCCCATTGTATATTCTTGACTCCTTTGTCAAAAATAAGGTACCCATAGGTGCATGGGTTTATATCTGGACTTTCTATCATGTTACATTAGTCTATATTTCTATTTTTGTGCCAGTACCCTACTGTCTTGATGACTGTAGCTTTGTAGTATAATCTGAAATCAAGAATGTTGATTCCTGCAGCTCCATCCTTCTTTCTCAAGACTGCTTTGGCTATTTGGGGTCTTTTGTGTTTCCATATGAATTGTGAAGTTTTTTGTTCTAGTTCTGTGAAAAATGTCATTGGTAATTTGATAGGGATCACATTGAATCTGTAGATTGTGTTTGGTAGTATAGTATAGCCATTTTCACAATATGGATTCTTCCTACCCAGGAACATGGAATATCTCTCCATCTGTTTATGTCATCTTTGATTTCTTTCATTAGTGTCTTAAAATTTTCTGTGTACAGTTCTTTTGTCTCCTTAGATAAGTCTATTCCTAGATATTTAATTCTTTCTGTTGCAATGGCAAATGGGATTGATTCCTTAGTTTCTCTTTGTGATTATTCATTGTTAGTATATAGAAATGCAAGTGATTTCTGTTTATTGATTTTGTATCTTGCTACTTTGCTAAATTCACTGATTAGTTCTGACACTATCTTTAGGGTTTTCTATGACACTATCATGTCATCAGCAAGCAGTGAGAGCTTTACTTCTTCTTTTACAATCTGGATTCCTTTTATTTCTTTATCTTCTCTGATTCCTGTAGCTTGGACTTCCAGAACTATGTTGAATAATAGTCGTGAAAGTGGGCACCCTTGTCTTGTTCCTGATCTTAGGGGGAATGCTTTCAGTTTTTCACCATTGAGAATAATGTTTGCTGTAAGCTTATCATATATGGCCTTTACTATGTTGAAGTAGGTTCCTTCTATGCCCATTTTTGAAGAGTTTTAATCATAAATGGGTGCTGAATTTTGTCAAAGCCTTTTATTATGCATCTATTGAGATCATTATATGGTTTTTATCTTTCAAATTGTTAATGTGGTGTATCACATTGATTGATGTGTGTGTACTGAAGATTCCTTGCATCCCTGGAATAAACCCAACTTGACCATGGTGTATGAGCTTTTTGATGTGTTGCTGAATTCTGTTTGCTAAAATTTTGTTAAGGATTTTTGCATCTATGTTCATTGGTGATATTGGCTTGCAGTTTTCTTTTTTTGTGTTGTCTTAGTCTGGTTTTGGTTTCAGGGTGATAGTGGCCTCGTAGAATGGGTTTGGAAGTGTTCCTTCCTCTGCAATTTTTTGAAAGAGTTTTAGAAGGACAGGAATTAGCTCTTCTCTAAACGTTTGATAGAATCCTCCTGTGAAGGCATCTGGTGCTGGGCTTTTGTGTTTTTTTTGTTTTTTGTTTTTTTGTGTGTTTTTTTTTTGGAGATTTTTAATCACAGCTTCACTTTCAGTGCTTGTAATTGGGTTGTTCATAATTTCTATTTCTTCCTGGTTCAGTCTTGAAAGATTTAACTTTTCTATGAATCTGCCCATTTCTTCCAGGTTATCCTGACTCTTTAGAACTCCATGTACTGTACCTTGCCAGGCTCCTCCATCCATGGAGTTTTCTAGGTAAGAGTACTGGAGTGGGTTGCCATTTCCTTCTCCAGGGTATCTTCCCAACCCAGGAATCAAACCCAGGTCTCCCACATTGCAAGGAGATGCTTTACCATCTGAGCCACCAGGGAAGCCTTATTGCCATACAGTTATTCTTAATATTCTCTTATAATCTTTTGTATTTCTCCATTGTCTGTTGTAACCTCACCTTTTTCATTTCTAATTTTGTTGATTTGATTCTTCTCTCTTTTTTTCTTGATGAATCTGGCCAAAGGTTTGTTAATTTTGTTTATCTTCTCGAAGAACCAAGTTTTGGTTTTATTCATCTTTACTACTGTTTCTTTCATTTCTTTTTAATTTATTTCTGCTCAGATCTTTATGATTTCTTTCCTTCTACTAATTTTGAGTTTCTTTCCTTACTTCTCCAGTTGTTATAGGTGTAAAGTTAGGTTGTCTATTTGATGTTTTTCTTGTTTCTTGAGGTAGGATTGTATTGCTATAGACTTCCCTATTTGAACTGCTTTTGCTGCATCTCTTAAGTTTTGAGTTGCCGTGTATTCATTGTCATTTGTTTCTTGAAATTTTTTTTATTTCCCTTTTGATCTCTTCAGTAACCTGTTGCTTATTTAGAACCATATAGTTTAATCTCCATGTGTTTGTGTTTCTTACAATTTTTTTCTTATAGTTGATATCTAGTCTCATAGTGTTGTGGTCGGAGAAGAGGCTTCATAGAATTTTAATTTTCTTAAATTTACTGAGGCTTTATTTGTGACACAAGATGTGGTCTGTCCTGGAGAATGTTCCATGTGCACTTGAGAAGAAGGTTTATTCTGCATTTGGATGGAATGTCCCAGAGATATCAACGAGATTCATCTCATCCAATGTATGGTTTATGACTTGTGTTTCCTTATTAATTTTGTTTTGATGATCTGTGCATTGGTGTGAGTGGGGTGTTAAAGTCTCCTACTATTATTGTGTTACTGTCAATTTCTTCTTTTGTGTCTATTAGTGTTTGTCTTATGTATTGAGGTGCTCCTATGTTGGGTGCATGGATATTTACAATTGTTATGTCTTCCTCTTGGATTGATCCTTTGATCATTATGTAGTGTTCTTCCTTATATCTTGTAATCTTCTTTATTTTAAGGTGTATTTTGTCTGATATGAGGATTGGTACTCCAGCTTTCTTTTGCTTCCCATTTGCATGGAATATATTTTTCCATCCTCTCACTTTCAGTCTATATGTACTTTTATGTCTGAAGTGGGTTTATTGTAGTCAGCATATATATGGGTCTTATTTTTGTATCCATTTAGCCAGGCTGTGTCTTTTGGTTGGAGCATTTAATCCATTTACATTTAAAGTAATTATTAGAACAGACTTTTGGACTCTGTGGGAGAGGAAGAGGGTGGGATGATTTGGGAGAATGGCACTGAAACATGTATAATATCATGTAAGAAATGAATCGCCAGTCTAGGTTTGATGCAGGATACAGGATGCTTGGGGCTGGTGCACTGGGATGACCCAGAGAGATGGTACGGGGACGGAGGTGGGAGGGGGGTTCAGGATTGAGAACTCATGTACACTCGTGGTGGATCATGTTGATGTATGGCAAAACCAATACAGTGTTGTAAAGTAAAATAAAGTAAAAATAATAATAATAAGTAATTATTGATATATATGTTCCTTTTGCCATTCTCTTAATTGATTTGGGTGGATTTTGTAGATCTCTTTCCTTCTCTTGTATTTCTTGACTATATAAGTCCCTTTAGTTTTTGTTGTCAAACAGGTTTGGTGGTACTGAATTCTCTTCACTTTTGCTTGTCTGAAAAGCTTTAGATTTCACCATCAATTTTGAATGAGATCCTTGCCAGGTACAGTAAATTTGGTTGTCGGTTTTTCCCTTTCAGTACTTTAAATATATCCTGCCATTGCCTTCTGGCCTGCAGAGTTTCTGCTAAAAGATCAGCTGTTAAAAGTATGGGATTTCCCTTGTATGTTACTTGCTGCTTTTTCCTTGCTGATTTTAATATTCTTTATTTGTGTTTAGTCTTTCTTAGTTTGATTAGTATGTTTCTTGGCATGTTTCTGCTTGGGTTTATCCTATATGGAACTCTTTGTGCCTCTTAGACTTGACTAACAATTTCCTTTTCCATGTTGGGGAAATTTTCAACTATAATCTTTTCAAAAAATTTCTCATACCCTTTCTTTTTCTCTTCTTCTTCTGGGACCCCTGTAATTTGAATGTTGGTGCCTTTGATATTATCCCAGAAGTCTCTGAGAATTTCCTCAGTTCTTTTCATTCTTTTTACTTTATTCTGCTCTTCAGAAGTTATTTCTGCCATTTTATCTTCCAGCTCACTAATTCATTTTTCTGCTTTAGATATTCTGCTATTGATTCCTTCCAGAGTATTTTTAATTTCAGTAATTGTGTTGTTTGTCTCTGTATATTTATTCTGTAATTCTCCTGCTGCTGCTGCTGCTGCTAAGTCGCTTCAGTCGTGTCCAACTCTGTGCAACCCCATAGACAGGAGACCACCAGGCTCCCCCATCCCTGGGATTCTCCAGGCAAGAACACTGGAGTGGGTTGCCATTTCCTTCTCCAATGCATGAAAGTGAAAAGTGAAAGTGAAGTCACTCAGTAGTGTCTGACCCTTAGCGACCCTAGGGACTGCATCCTACCAGGCTTCTCCATCCATGGGATTTTCCAGGCAAGAGTACTGGAGTGGGGTGCCATTTCCTTCTCTGCTATAATTCTCCTAGGTCTTTGTTAATTGATTCGTGCATTCTCTCTCCATTTTGTTTTCAAGGTTTTTGATCATCTTTACTATTATTATTCTGAATTATTTTTCAGGTAGTTTGCCTATTTCCTCTTCATTTATTTGGACTTCTGTGTTTCTAATTTGTTCCTTCATTGGAGTAGTATTTCTCTGCCTTGTCATTATTTTTTTTTTTAACTTATTGTGTTTGAGGTCTCCTTTTCCCAGGATTCAGGGTTGTATTCTTTCTTCGTTTTGGTTTCTACCCTCCTAAGGTTGGTCCAGTGATTTGTGTAAGCTTCTATATGGTGAGATTTGTGCTGAGTTTTTTGTTTGTTTTTCATCTGATGGGCAAGGCTGAGTGAGGTGGTAATCCTGTCTGCTGATGATTGGGTGTTTATTTTTGTTTTGTTTGTTGTTTCCAGGGTGCTACTGATGGTTGGGTGATGCCAGGTCTTCTATTGAAGTGGTTTCCTTTCTGTGAGTTATTGCTATTTGATACTCCCTAGGGTTAGTTCTCTGGTTGTCTAGGGTCTTGGTGTCAGGGCTCCCACTCCAAAGGCTCCAGGCTTGATCTCAGGTCAGAAATGAAGATTCACACTTGGTTTGTTATGGCATTAAATGTGATTAAAACAAATACCACAAAAGGAGAAGTCAAAGATGAACCCCAGATAAATGTCAGTTACAAAATCAGGCAAGTAATATTTAAAATAATGGAATATACACATATACATATGTACCCATCAGTTCAGTTCAGTTCAGTTCAGTCACACAGTCATGTCTGACTCTTTGTGACCCATAAGCAAAGTCAAAAGAGTCCACCAAAAATAAAGAACAGTAGATTGACCTAGTGAACACAGGACATCAAAACTATATCTACCAGTTAACAACAAAATTAACTAAAGCGCAAACTGGAAAAAAAAAAAAAAAAAAACTAAAGCAAGGTTCCAAGTGGTGAATAAAGCAATGAAAAGAAAACTAACAAATATGTTGAGAGGAAAGGAAAAAACGAAAGAATAGATATGCCAAGTAAAATAAACATAGAGAAAAAAGATTTATATACATTAAATTTTAACAGCAAGGGGAAAAGAATGGTAAGAAAAGCAAACAAAAGAATAAATGTTTAAAAATAGGCTTAAATATTAAAATTTTAAAAAGAGAAAAGAGAAAAAAGGTAAACTCCACAGAACTACAAAAGCCCAACATAGAACCAGAGGTTTATAACAACAATAAAAAGTGTGCTTAGTATATACATATACATTCATAAAGAAAATCAAAACAGCCCAACAAAAATAAAGTACCATAGACTGACCCAATGAACAAAGGAAACCAAAAATTATATCTTCCACTTAAGAACAAAACTAGTGAAAGCACAAACTGGAAATAAAACTAAAGCAAGGTGCCAATTGGGGAATAAAGGAATGAAATGAAAGTACAACTAACAAATTTGTTAAGAAGAAAGGAAAGAAAGAAAAAAAGGAAAGAATAGATATGCAAAGTTAAGTAGAGATAGATAAAGAAGATTTATATACATTGAAGTTTAACTGAAAGGGGAAAAGAACAGTAGAAAAAGCAATGAATAAATGTAGAAAAATAGTAATAGGTTTAAAAAATTTTTAATTAAAACTAAAAAAAGAGGGAAAAAAAAGGAAAACTCAACATAACTGTAAAATCTGAACGTAGATACAGAGGTTTAATACAACAATAAAAAATGTGACTGAGGGGGAAAAAAAACAACTCAAAAGCTTAATTAGATTCCATAGTGCCAATAAAATTGACAACTAAAACAGAGGGGGAGAAAAAAGGGGGAAAAAATTAAAAATCCTTAAGAATCCACAGAACAAGTGAAAAGATCCAACTCTCACATGCATATATGACTACTGGAAAAACCAAAGCTTTGGCTAGACGGACCTTTGTCAGCAAAGCAATGTCTCTGCTTTTTAATATGCTGTCTAGGTTGGTCATAGCTTTTCTTTCAAGGAGCAAGTTTCTTTTAATTTCATAGCTGAGGTCACCATCTTCAGTGATTTTGGAGCCCCTCCCACCCCCGCAAGAAGTCTGTCAATATTTCCATCCTTTCCCCGTCTATTTGCCATGAAGTGATGGGACTGGATGCCATGATTTTAGTTTTCTGAATATTGAGTTTTAAGCCAACCTTTTTCACTCACTTTTTTCACTTTCATCAAGAGGCTTTTTAGTTCCCCTTCACTTTCTGCCATAAGGGTGGTGTCATCTGCATATCTGAGGTTATTGATATTTCTCCCGGCAATCTTGATTCCAGCTTGTGTTTCTTCCAGCCCAGTGTTTCTCATGATGTACTCTGCATATAAGTTAACCAAGCAGGGTGACAAACTACAGCCTTGATGTACTCCTTTCCCAATTTGTAAACAGTCAATTGTTGCATGTTCAGTTCTAATTGTTGCTTCTTGACCTGCATCTGGATTTCTCAGGAAGCAGTTCAGGCGGTCTGATGTTCCCATCTCTTGAAGAATTTTCCACTGTTTGTTGTGATGCACACAGTCAAATGTTTTGGCATAGTGAATAAAGCAGAAGTAAATGTTTCTCTGGAACTCTCTTTCTTTGTCAATGATCCAGCAGATTTGGGCAATTTGATCTCTGGTCCCTCTGACTTTTCTAAAACCAGCTGGAACGTTTGAAAGTTCATGGTTCACATACTGTTGAAGCCTGGCTTCGAGAAATTTGAGCATTACTTTGCTAGCATGTGATATGTGTGCAATTGTGTAGTAGTTTGAATATTCTTTGACATTGTCTTTCTTTGGGATTGGAATGAAAACTGAACTTTTCCAGTCCTGTGGCCACTGTTAACTTTTCCAAATTTGCTGCCATATTGAGTGCAGCACTTTCACAGCATCATCTTTTAGGATTGGAAATAGCTCAGCTGGAATTCCATGACCACTACTAGTTTTGTTCATAATGATGCTTCCTAAGGGCCACTTGACTTCACATTCCAGGATGTCTGGTTCTAGGTGAGTGATCACACCATCGTGATTATCTGGGTCATGAAGATCTTTTTTACATCCTTCTTCTGTGTATTCTTGTCACCTCTTCTTCATATCTTCTGCTTCTCTTAGGTTCATACCATTTCTGTGCTTTTTTGTGCCAATCTTTGCATGAAATGTTCCCTTGGTATCTCTAATTTTCTTGAAGAGATCTCTAGTCTTTCCCATTCTATTGTATTCCTCTATTTCTTTCTGTATCATTGAGGAAGGCTTTCTTATATCTCCTTGCTATTTGTTGGAACTCTGCATTCAAATTCTTTTCTTTTCTCCTTTGCCTTCAGCTTCTCTTCTTTCCTCAGCTATTAGTGAGGCCTTCCCAGAAAACCATTTTGCCTTTTCATATTTCTTTTTCTGGTGGATGGTCTTGATCCCTGCCTCCTGTACAATGTCACTAATGTCCATAGTTCTACAGGCAGTCATCTATCAGATTTAATCCCTTGAATCCATTTGTCACTTCCACTGTATAATCATAAGGGATTTGACTTAGATCATACCTGAATGGTCTTTTCCCACTTTCTTCAACTGAAGTCTGAATTTGGCAATAAGGAGTTTATGATATGAGCCACAGTCAGCTCCTGGTCTTGTTTTTGCTGACTGTATAGAGCTTCTCCATCTTCGGCTGCAAATAATATAATCAGTCTAATTTCGGTATTGGCCATCTGGTGATGTCCATGTGTAGAGTCTTCTTTTGTGTTGTTGGAAGAGGGTGTCTGTGATGACCAGTGCTTTCTCTTGGCAAAACTCTGTTAGCCTTTGTCGTGCTTTATTTTGTATTTCATGGCCAAATTTGCCTGTTACTCCAGGTATCTCTTCACTTCCTACTTTTCCATTCCAGACCCCTATCATGAAAACGACATCTCATTTGGGTGTTAGTTCTAGAAGATATTGTAGGTCTTCATTGAACTGTTCAGACTCAGCTTCTTCAGCATTACTGGCTGGGGCATGGTTATGCCATTACTGGTTATGGCCCTATCTGAGTCTTTTTTGAGCCTCTTGTAGTTGGTGATCAGAAGGCCTCTTTGGCAAGTCTTTCTCCATAGCCCCACCTGTTCAGGCACTTAGTTGGCTCCCGTACCTGGGGTCCTTCTCTGTTGTTTGGCAAGTCAGGCGCATAGAGGTTCCCCTCTGGCTGGAGTCCTACTCTCTAGAGTAGTGCATCAGGCACTTAAAGGGGCACCCTGGGTGGGGTCCTACTCTGTAGTTTGGTGCATCAGGCATTTGATGGGTGAGCCTCTCTATTGTTCAGCTGTTGATGCTGGCGTGTGGAGAGAGAGAGGCTATGGTGATGTCTCCACCCCTTACCTACAGATACCGTGACTCTACAGTATCACCTTACTTCCTTGGCTGTTCGACTTTCCTCCACAGGTATTTCCCACCACAGATATTTCCCACCACAATCTCCTCCCTCACATCCCTTGAATTTGTCTCTCTGTAGTCAAAAGCAGCCCTTGCCCTGGGATTACTCCACATTCCCTAAATTCCAGCTATGAACACCTATGCCTTCCAGGGAACCTGCATCCCTGTCTGGGCTATCTTGGTGGCAGCAAGGACTGCCTGATTCTCATTCCATTTAGGCTGCCACAGATCAGCTGTTTCACTCCCAGCCTTAAATGTTTCTCCTGTGACTCAGTCAATTGCCCCGATGTGGGGATCAGACCCATGCATCAGTTCCCCTACCCACTGAGAGTAGTTCTAATCCTACTAACACTCTTGTTTTTTCCCTTAGTTACTTTATCCTACCAAATTTTGCATGGTTCTATATACTCTTTTCTGCTGGTCAGGTACTTCTGTCTGTTCTCAGCTGGTGTTCTTCATGCACTTCTGTGTCTGAAGGTGTATTCCTGATGTGTCCATGGAGAGAGAGATGCTCCATGTCCACCTACTCCTCCACCATCTTGTTCTCCTGTATTTTTTCGTTTCTTGACAATCTCTCCCGGCTAGACTGTAACCTCCATGGAGACCTGGAACAGTGTCCAACAAAAAGTGTTCCTTGAGTTATCAAAAAACTAAAGCTACTATAGAAAATATAAGAAAATATCCTTGTGAGCTAGGAGTGGGCAAGTACTTCGTAAATGTTGTTTTAAGCCCAAAATAGAATAATGTCAAGAATATACCAATATTTTTCATATCCTGCTGATCATCAAGTAGATACCTGCAATTCTGATTTGTAGAAATGGACAACGGATACAGATAGGCTAATTATAGAAGAGGAAACCCGCAAAGGTCATAGGATACAGTAGGAGTGCAGAAGGGTGCAGCCATAGCAGGGAGCAGCCAGGCATGACTGAATCCAGTGAAGCCTGCACATCCCTGAACTCCAGCATTTCTGCTTCTGGGAAACTGTTACCAGTCCCCTCAGTGGGGGTGTATGAGGGTGTCCTCACAGTGTTGTCTGTGGAGGCGGGAGTCAGAACCACCTAGACATCCTGCAGACTGGCCTTCTGCTCTAATGTCAGACCCTAAGGTGGGTCTGCTTAATTCATGAGTTTCCACTTGTGTATGGATGACAGTGGAAGTCAACATGCTAGACCTTTGCTCGGTACGTTCTTTGAACATTCCTCCCACATGTCTGACCAGGGTGTCCACACCTACTCTACGTACCCATGTGATTCTGGTTCTGCCCTGACACGGCTTTTATCCAAGGATTATGGCGACCCCTATTAATATCTGCTAAAGCAACAACTAAAACTGTAACAATGCCTGTTCATGGCTTCCACTTTGCAGCACCCACAGGGGAACCTGGGATAGAGAGCTCATTTAGTCATCTGTAAGCGCCTGTGAAGCTGTACTTCTCACTTTGCTTTTGAACAGGATCCCTAGTCCAACTCCCCTATTGCCCTTTAGTCAGAGAAGCTGGCCTGCTGTCTTCTCCTCGTGTTGATTTTATTTGTTTATTTTTGCCAGTGTTGGGTCTTCCTTGCTGCATGCAAGCTTTCTCTAATTGTAAGGAGTGAAGGCTACTCTCTAGTTGCTATGCACAGTCTTCTCATCGTGGTAGCTTCTCTTATTGCAGAACATGGTCTCTAGAGCACAGACTCAGTAGTTGTGGGGCATGGGCTCAGTTGCTCTGTGGCATGTTGGATCTTTCTGGACCAGGCATCTAAGCAGTGTCCCTTGCATTAACACGTGGATTCCTGTCCACTGAACCCCCAGGGAAGTTCCCAGGGCACTTCCAGGGAAGTTTATCTCACTCTGTTCTGAATTGTAACCACTTCTCTAACCTTTGCTTTCTCCTGGATTAAAAGTATATGTATATATGTATGTGTGGGCTGAATCTTGTCTGACTCTTTGCGACCCATGGACTCTAGTCCACAAGGCTCCTCTCTCCTGTTCCCATAGACAACCAAAATAATGGAACTTCAGGTTCAGCATCCGTCCTTCTTAGTGAATATTCAGGGTTGATTTCCCTTGAGATTGACTGGTTTGATCTTCTTGCTGTCCAAGGGACTTTCAGGAGTCCTCTCCAGCACCACAGTTAGAAGGCACAGATTCTTTGGTGCTCTGACTTCTTTATGGTCCAGCTCTCACAACTGTATGTGATCAATGGGAAGACCATTGCCTTGACTCTATGAACCTTTGTCACAGAGTGATGTCTCTGCTTTTCAACACCCTGTCTAGTTTTGTCATAGCTTTCCTGCCAAGAAGCGATCATCTTGTAACTTCATGGCTGCAGTCAACATCCACGGTGATTTTGAACCCCCAAAAGAGGAAATCTGTCACTACTTCCACCTTTTCTCCTTCTATTTGCCATGCAGTAATGTGTCCAGATGCCATAATCTTAGTTTTTTTAAATATTTAGTCTATGCCAGCTCTTTCACTCTCCTCCTTCACCCTCATCAAGAGGCTCTTTAGTTCCCCCTTGCTTTCTTTCATTAGAGTGGTATCATCCATGTATCTGAGGTTTTTGATGATTTTCCCACCTGTCTTGATACTGGCTTGTAACTCATTCAGCCTGGCATTTCTCATGATGTGCTCAGCATATAGATTAAACAAGTAGGGTGACAGAAAACAGCCCTGTTATACTCCTTTCTCAATCTTGACCAATAAGTTTTTCCATACAAGATTCTGTTTCTTTTTGACCCGCACACAGGATTCTCAGGAGACAAGTAGGATGACCTGCTATTCCCATCTCTCTAAGAGCTTTTCACAATTTGTCATGATCTACACAGTCAAAGGTTTTAGCCTAGTTGAGGAAACCATGTGAGATGATTTTCTGAAATTCCCTTGATTTCTATACAATCCAGTGAATGTTGGCAATTTGATGTCTAGTTTCCTCTTCCTTTTCTCAACCCAGCTTGGACATCTGGAAGTTCTTGGTTCACACAATGCTGAAGCCTAGGATGCAAGATTTTAAGCATGACCTTACTAACATGGGAGATGAGTGCTATTGTCTGATGGCTAGCACATTCTTCGGTACTACCCTTCTTGTCAATTGGGATGAGGACTGATCTTTTCCAGTCCCATGGTCTTCCAGATTTGCTGACATAATGAATGCAAATCCTTGATGGCATCCTCCTTTATCAATTTGCCAAGTTCTGCTGGCATTTCATCACATCCACTAGCTTTTTTAACAGCAGTGCTTCTTGGGCAGCTGAGCAAAGTCAATCTGCTGACTTCCTCCACATGGAGACCTGGGCTTGGCCACCTGTGGGGAAACATGGGCTCTGAGGACTGACCCACTTGCCCAGGCTGCTGCCTCCCACTGTCAGGTTCATTCCCTGTCCCACTCTGATATGTGTAACAGACCCTTTTTCTTTCACACAGTCTCTCACATATACTTTCTCATGCTGATTCAGATTATCTGTCACATGCACTCTTTCTATAATATTTCTGCATCACTCTATAATGCTTTTTCCATCACACATATTCTCTCTCACCCTCTCTCTCTTAGAATGTATCTCTGACACTCTGCCACACACTCCCTCTGTCATGGTTTCTGCATCCAAGTCTCTTCCTGTCTCATGCTGTCCTTTTAAATCCCTGTCCCAATCACACATTCCCTCTGTCACACTCACTCAGAAGCATTCACCTGTCAGAGTGGTAAACTCTCTGTGAAACTCATTCTATCATACACTCTCTTTCCTTCATAGTTCTGTCACTGTCTGTGTCACATGCATTATTTGTCATTGTTATTATGCTTTGCAGATCTCACCATTCAGACCCAACTTAAGTCCAGTGCCTGATGGAGCACTACAGTCATCATAATTTTGAGAAACGCAGAAACCAAAATGCACAAGACTTTGAGCCACTGATGTTGGTGAATGAGTGGGTGTATGTGATTTTTTTGGAGGAGACCTGCATCATCAGAGACAGGACACTGACATGGCCATACTGTCTGAAAACTGACATGATGGATGAACACATGGAAAGCAGCTGAAACAGCGCATGGACCAAAAGAGGTGCTAGCTATCACTCTGGTCAGAGAGCACAGGTATGATGTGGAGTGGGCAGAGAGGGGACACTGGTGGGTTGAGTGGTTTGGCACCTTGTCCTCCACTCCCACCTTAGTCTAGTAAAACCCTACTGTGTCATATGTTGGAGAAATCAAAGTTGCATTGTGGAACTAGCTTTAGGCCTTGAGACTGAAAAGTCAGCATTTGTGTCTTGGTGGCATCTCTGTGGACACTTGTTGGTGTCCATTCCATGCCTTCTGAGCCAGCACTGGAGGGGCCCGTGTGCACAGGTGTATCGGGGGCACATGAAAGGAGCATGGCTTTGTGAGCAAGCCGAGTCCCTCCAGCCCCACGGGGTCTCTATAGTGGCCCATGAGGGGAGTCTGCACAGGCACACTTTTGGCATCCTTGCACAGAAAGGGAGGGACTTCATGAGGGCCTCAGTCCCTCTGCCCCTCATGTTGGCCTCTGAGGGAGATGCGTGGCAGCCATGTAGGTGTAGGGTGGTGGCGCTGGTGGTGCAGAGGGCCGAGATGACCAGCAGAGCTCCAGAACGTGTCCTTTCCAGAGTGGTTCAGGCAGCGCTGAAGGTGAGGATGGTCACCGGGACCCAAATGGCCAGGCTGGGCCTGTCAGAGAAAGAGCGCTGATGAAAGCTGATAGAGCTCGTACCTGGGGTGAGTGGGCACCATATGGCCCAGGACCTGGTGGAGATGTAGCACCCTTGACTGTAAGGCCTAGACCTGGAGAGGCAGTGCTGTATCCTTTTCATAGAGCCTCCCTGGGCAGGGTCAGTGGTATGGTGGTGGGAAAATGCCAGTAGCCTGAGGAAGGGATAGATGGGAGCATGAGGGTGATCTAGGGTAGCAGGAGTGGGCAGCCTGGCAGGAAACGGGGTTGTCAAGGCGTGAGGAGCCTGGAGGGTGGGGAAGATGGACCGAAGGTTTAGGGTGAGCACCCCCTCCCAGGTAAGCCCCCTCCCAGGTGAGCCCCCCTTCCCAGGTGATCCCCCCTCCCAGGTGAGCCCCCTCCAATGTGAGCCCCCCTCCCAGGTAAGCCTCCTCCCAAGTAAGCCTGCTCCCAGGTGACCCTCCTCCCAGTTGATCCCCTCTCCCAGGTAAGCCTCCCCTCCCAGGTGAGCCCCCTCTTGGGTGAGCTCCCTGTCACAGGTAAGCCTCCTCCCAGGTGAGCTCACTCCCAGGTGAGACCCCCAGGTGATCTCCCCCCAGGTGAGCCTCCTCAGGTTTTGCTCAGTGAATGACATTGGCCTTCAGGAGCCAACTTCAAGGTCCCCAGAGGAGAACAGGGCCCCAAAACTGGAAGGTGGCTCCCCCATGGGGTCAAACAGGTCCCTGATGAGCCAGCCGTTCTGAGCAGGTGGAGGTAGGGTTCCCCCCTCCAGTTACTGCTCAGAAACACAACATGAGTGATGCTTCTGATGATGTCAGGGGAGACCCTGGGCACTTTGTTGGGTCTGAGCCCAGGACACATGTAGACCGCTGTGTCTTCTTGGTCCTGGGGGCTGCCCCAGTGCCTTTCCAGCCCCAGATGTCCCACCTCCACAGTCAGCCAGAGGCATTGCTTTCGCCTGTTGTGGAGCTGCAGGCAAAGGGCAGAGGGTCACTGATAAGCAAACATGGGAGCTGAATACAGTGCGTTTAGACAGAGCAGGCAACCAGCAAGCCCACCCCATGCAGAGGGGTCATCCGGAGGCCTGCCCTCTCCCCACGGGGTGCTCCCTGAGGCTGCCCTTCAGGGACCCCACTCTTCAGAGGAAGGCAAGGGGTGCTGGCCTCCCATCTGCACTGCCCTAGGCCTCAGCAGGTGGGTCCGTGTTGAAGCAGGTCCAGAGCTATTCAGGATCAGGACATGTGAATAAAATTGTTTTTTTTTTTTTAAGTTATCAAAAATATCCCATGAGTGTAAAGTAGTTTCCTATTCATGGTATGACACCTGTTGGGGTCCTTTAATGGACCGGGACCTGGCAGTCTGGAGGCAACGATAAGAAAGTGAAAGAGAGAAAGAGGCTGATACTCCCTGGTTTATGCAGAAAACCAATAAAGTCCTTGACACAGAACTTGCATCTCTCACGAAGGCACCAGGCGCCCTCTCGAGGTGGGGTGAAGGCACAGGGTGCCTTCTCGAGATAGTCTTAGAAGCCCAGGCAGGAGAGTGAGCAAGATGGGTCTCTGCACTCCAAGGAATCAACCGAAGAAAGGGAGAGAGAGAAAGAAGGACACAGGGACCCAAGCTCTGATGGAGCAAAGGTGCTTTAATGATTTTTCTGTGTATATATATAGGCTGTAGTACAAGAGGTTTCTTTCGTCAATGATAAAGATCAGAAAACCAAGCGTATAACAACCATTACCAAGGGAACAAGGGATTAATAATTGCCACAAGGTCAGAAGACAATCCATATCTCAAGAAAGGGGATCGAGACTAAGCAGTTTTGTCATAAAGAGAATGTTTACTAAAGGAGACTCAAGCCTGTCTCACACAATGACCCTGGTTCCTGGGAGCAGCGTTCTGCTCCGCTTGAAAAGAAACAAAGGACTTGTGAGAAATGGCACGTAGAAATCCTCCTATTAAACATTCCCTGACAATTCCCCTTTATTTATTTATAATATTTGTAAAAAGGGTTCTGACCATTAGAGTTTGTTTAGTTTTAACAATCTTTGCATGGAGGCAATGGTAGATGACAAATATAATTGTCAAGACAATCACCAAAATCACAGTTCCAGACCCAATGCTGTGAGTAATGCTTTGAAGCCATCCACGTGGGTCTAGCCCTGATAATTGATCAGCTAGTTGTTCAGCTAAAGTTTCCAAATTAGTGGAAGAGGGCAGATTATTAGAAAAGGTTTAAAATATTTCTTTTTGTAATAATTGTACATTCAGAGAGGCATTATCATGTATGTTTTGTAAGTGAAATTTGATTCGTTCCCAGTTGTAGGCATTATTATTGGAATGAACAAGCAGCAGCAATACAAAATTGAGTCGAACTCTAATCACATTTTAACATTACCTGTTTTTGTACATCTGTTAATTGATCCCCAACCCATTTGATGGCTGTTTTTAGTTCCTGTATTTCCTTTTCAATATCCTCATCTATCTGAGACTGAGTGGCTCACATAGTATGGACATCTTTAGTCCAATTTTGAATAAGATTATGTGTTTGAATTGAGGTTTGTAAAACAACACCAGTGACAGCAGCAGTGGTGCAAATAGCTATTAATCTCAAAACGCCACAAATCAGCCATCCAATGAATCATTTAGATCACCAGAGCAGTTGAGTAAGTAATTGGGAAGCAAGTCTAGCCATGGGACCTTCTTCCTAGGGCCGTTGGAGATTTATTAGTAACCATAGATTATGCTGAAATCGAAGAATCAAAAGGGAGTCATTTCTCAAGGAAATAGAGGATTTAAGACAAGTATATAATTTACAATTTATGCAAGTTACAGAACATAAAGTCTTATTGAATTGTAAGTTTCTTATAGCTACAATAAAAGGAAGTGGAACATAGGCTTGTATAAAATATGATTGATTATAGCAAAAGAAATAATTGCTATGACTACGACTAGTCCCTGTGAAATGTCCAGTCCAAGTCCCAAGTTCCTTGATGTTTGCAGCAAGTTTCCAAGTGTCCCATTGCTTAGGCCTAATCTGTTTATCAAGAATAATTCAAGGATGAGGGGGGCCATTCCACCATCAAGCCATCCAAGAAGTCCTCTGTCATGGTAATGCTCCATTGTAGTATTAGTAACCTTCTATGTTGTTTAAGTTATATAATCATATATAGTGTTGTAATATCATCTGAGCAGTTAGATAACCATATACCATGGGGTCCCCAATCAACAATTGTATGATTAGCCATAAACATTAATTTTCTTTATTTGGTTTGACATTTGTCCCAATCAACAGGAATATATTTAAAGTTCTTATTGGTAAACCCTTTGCATAGTGTTTCTTTGTTCTTTAACTCTTTCCCTAAAGTTTTAGTAGTATAAACATGGTTCATGGACAAAGAAAGGGTAGTAAATAATCCAAGCAGTGTCCAAAAGTCCTCTCTTAGAGGCAGGGCGAAAGCCCAAGTTTGTCAGCTAACATTTATGCATAATTCTGTTGGGCCCATTTACAAAGAAAGGACTTCATAACCTAGAGAGATATTAATTAGTTTTTCTTCTTCTTCAGGGTGAGAGGGCCCCTCCAAGTTCCAAGGAGGGGGCATATGTGTTGAGTCATTAGTGAATATGATTGGTCTTATATCTGTCCATTTTATAACCTACAATAAAAAAGGAAGGTTAGGGAGGTTAAGCCCAATAAGTGTGATCAATCAAGTCAGCCTGAGCAGGGGAAACAAAAGCAAGCAAAACAAGCATAGCAAAGAAAAATATTTTCAGGATTCTGAGGCATTCCCTGTTGAGAAATCAGATTTTCAGTTTGATTAGTAAGGGTTTTTATCTGT
This sequence comes from Budorcas taxicolor, assembly GCF_023091745.1. Lineage (NCBI taxonomy): Eukaryota > Metazoa > Chordata > Mammalia > Artiodactyla > Bovidae > Budorcas > Budorcas taxicolor. The sequence goes on along the minus strand of NC_068935.1, from coordinate 63,151,233 downwards.
CCCCAAGTAGGGAGATCATAAGGTCGATGACATTGAGTGTGGTGTTTTTTGGAAATTTTTAAAGTCGCCATGGCTTGTATTGGAATTTCTTCTTCCTGAGGTTTTTGTTGTATCATCTCTAGTCTGAATGATGGGGGGCCCCTTAAGTTGAATATTCTGAAGAGGAAGTCATATAAGTTTGTTGGATCCATCTGGAGAAATAGAAGCATATCCCTTTCCCTGTAGGATTAGTTTCTTAGATTTTCATAGATTAGTTAACCCATCTTGATATCAAATGGGCAAAGGAAGGAAGGTGTCCTTTAATGTTTCAAAATGTTTTTCTGCTTTTGTCAAAATATCTTCTTGCAGTAAGTTTAAAAAATTTAAAGCAAATAAAGCTATTTTAACAATAGTTATAGAAAGAAAGGAAAGCGATAATGATGAAAACATTCCTAGGAAATATTTCAGTCTAAAAATAATCATCTAGAGATCTGTTTGGGGATTGGTAGATAATGTCACCTGAGAGGACATCTGAGAAGATTTTATTTTAAATTGACCTTGACTCTTGACTACTTAAACCTTTCTTGTTGAATGTTGTTTCCATGAATTTATTTCTGTGTCAAAGGTATGAGTCATCATCTTGTTCAGCCAATGCTATTGTTCTTCTTTTTCATATATGTAAATCAAATAGACCCAATTTTGGTTTTAAGTTAACTTCTTGGTCTTTGGGTATTTTGGAATTGACAACATTGATGTTGTTAGAGGTAGGTTTTTCTGATTGATACAGTTTATGCCTCATGTTTAACAGATGGGACAGTCAGTGGCTTAAAGCAAGCCTTTGTAAATATATGTACCCATTTAAAAAATATTTTTTCATTAGGCCCAGGTTTGGTGGCATAGTCTGTCTAATATTATCAGTTCCAACCAAGCAATGTGTCAGTAAGTAAGTAAGTTTGCCTTAATTTCCATGAAGTACTATAGTCTTATTGTCATCATTAACTAACCATGAAAATTTGGCTATGGTTTTGAAATAATGGGTTGATTTCTTCCTCATTTAGCATATATGTTTTTTCTGATACTAAAAAAATGGAATCTGACTGTGTTTTAAGTGGTTTGTGTTATTTGGGGCAAAGGATTAGGAGCAAACATTCAAATATTTTTTCTTAAGTGAAATTATTGAAAAGCTGATGCAGAACAACTTGATAAATGAAATGTTCATGTCCAAATATATTTGACCTTGTCCTTGGAAAAGAAATGCAGCCTGGTAGTTGTTGAATCTCTCTGTTCAGTGTGTCAAGGAAGATGATTATACCTTCAAGACAGACCTGAAAAGAAGGTGAATATTTTGCACTTTTGATATCTTTAGGAACAAATAACTTATTTGAAAAATGGTGTCCTTTTTATGTTGTTTTTCTTTTGTATTGTGAAACAGGCACTGAAGTTGATATTATTTTAAGAATCTTATAGACTGGAAATAGAAATAAAGCTATATTAACAGTAGTTATAGGCTTAAAAAATATATTGCGTCAGAATCTAGTAAAGTCTGCTTTGGATAAGGAAGATAAAAGTGTTCCTGTGTATTTTTATTTATTTAATTTTCTATTTGTAGTTACAGTGTGTAATGTGTTTGTTTAATTATGTCTTGTATTTGTGGATTATAAGGAATGTCTGTATTCCATTTACTAGAGAATGAATGTAAAAATTGTTTGAATTTGTTTATAAATATAGGTAGGGCCATTGTCTGTTTTTATAGAATTAGGTATTCTCATTATTGTAAAGTAAGCTAATAGGTGGGTTATAACATATTGTGTAGTTTCACCTTGGAGAGGTGTGGTCCATATAAAAGAAGAATTTGTATCAATTGAGACATGTAAGAAGGAAGAGGAAGAAAGTTCAGGGCAATGAGTTATATATATTTGTCATAAAATTTTCTTTCATTTGTCATAAACCTTTTTTATATTTTTATATTCATCATTTTATTTTCCATTTCTTATATCTTTTTATTAAAAGCATATATCTTACTTTTCTTTAGCAACTATGAAGTGTCTTGTATGTTAGTATTTTATAGATTGGTGAATATATTTATTATATCATATTATATATTATAATGTCAGGGTCCAGCCCCAGTGGATCCAGGGAATTTGAAGCGGGGACAGAGTCGGCATCTGAGGAATTAATTGCTTAATTAAAGATATGGAGGGAGATTAGAAAGAAATAGTGTAGTAGGAAAATAAGTGGAGAAAAGATGCTGAATAACTTGGCTTACACAGAAAACCAATAAAGTTCCAAGACAAGGAACTTGCACTGTCTACGTAGGCCACCGGCGCCTGCTTGAATAGCGGAGGGTGCCTCGCCTTGGGCTCCCTCTCTTGTGGGTCTTAGAAGCCAGGGCAAATAAGTAGACTTGGTGAGCCTCCACGCTGCAGATGGGAATTCAGCCAGAAAAGGGAGAAAAGAACAACATGAAGGAGCCAAGCATTGGTGCCAGACCCACAACTTTATTTTCAAAAGCAGCTTATATACCCCAAGTTGTACATAAAGAAATAATGGAATATGCAGAGTTATGCAGGGGCAGCAGTCCTGACCCTTATTGAGACCAGGCTTTCTTTTTGCATACCTTCCCGTATATAAAAGGTCTCACGTGGTTTACATTATCTTCTGGCCAAGAGGCCTGTTAAAATTTTTACGGCTCTCTCCCTAGATAAGTGTCTATCAACCAGAAAACTCATTTTCCCCTGAAGTGTTTTTCCTTAATCTTTATCACCCTCAAAATACTAAACAAAGTTACATTCCTGTAGAACAAAGGTGCAGTGGGTTATAACAAAGAAAGTACTTAACTTAAAGATCTAATGTTGCTAATACCAGGGCTACTACCTGTTTTTTCTATATACCAACTATATCTACAAATAAAAGATATGAAAACTTGGCAGCAAGTATTGGCTCAACAAATGAAACCCTTAATCAGTCCTATTCTAATGATTCTGACTCCTCGGAAGCCCCTACATTCCTAGGATGTTTTAAGCTTCCTGTGCCTCTCGTGGTCAGGAGGCCGCAAACAATCACATGCACAGCTGTAAGAGTCCAGCAGGCAGGCTAGAAAGCCATCAGAGGGGTTTTTGGATTGAAACACTCATATTATGCCCAGGAGATTTATTATCTAAAAGCTCTAAATTAACTTTTTCCAGAAAAAGGTGATGGGGGGACAGCCCCCTGTTAATGTCAGAAGAGTAGGTGGAAAGCATAACACAGTAAAGCAGGCAGACTCTGGTTTTGGGGGTAGATGCTCGGGAACAGGGGGTCTCCTGAGGCTCGATCCCGCCTTTGCATATGCTGAGCCTCCTTCCTCATGACCTTTGCCACAGGCAGAGTTCCTCATGCTGGCTCCCAGCATCATAATATATATATTTATTTTTACATAAATATATATTTTTTATTTATTTATATTTATTAATAGTTTAAAATCTCTTTAGTTTTTCTGTAAGAAAAATTTTTTGTAAGAGAAAGTTAACATTCAGTGATTAATGTTTTAAAATCTTACTTCATTTGGAAATGACCTAGCTATTTAATAAACTTTTATTATTTAGTTTAGTATAACTCCAGAAACTTGTTACCCCAATCTTAAGAGATTATTTTAGATTATAATAATAGATTATTCTATTAAAATATAATTATTTTAAGAGTTTATTTAAAAGTTTTCATCTTATTTATATATTTATATATGTATATATATATATATATAAAGTTACCCTTTTGTTGACAAATTTAGTTTACCTTAAACCTAGGCATAATAAAAGTATTATATAATGTTGATGACTTAAGACATGTCTTAATTAGATTAGCAAACAAGTGAATTTAAATAGAGCTCATTAACTTCATATTATTCAAAAACAAAGACATATATTGAGACATAGATAATATTAGATAGATAGACATAGTTTTCCTCTTGAAATTTAAAATATCTTTTTGTTTTATTTTTTAATTTTTATTTTTATATTTTTTATTTTTTGAGTTCCACCAATTCGTTTATGGCTGGAGTCCTAGATAGAGTGAGCTTTGTATCCCAAGGACATGATGAGAGTTAACTTTGGGTGGTTTCTTAGGCCTGTTTTTGTTTCCCAGGCAGAATTGGAGCTCCAAAAAAGTATTTTAAGAAGTTAACCTTTTCCTAACTGCACATGTAAAAGGAACCGGTTTTGCAATTTCAAAAAAGATTTTATTTTAATCAGTTTTCTCTGCAGTCTAAAGAATATCATGGCCATTCAGTGTCAAAAATATCATTTCTCCTTTTTGTAGCTACAGTATATTATTAATGATATATGCAGAAGGGAATTGCTGTCACATAGGAAGTAAAGCCTTGGCTATAAAATTTTAACAAATAGGACTGTTAAGCATATCTTGAGGTAACATAGTCTATTGAAATCTTTTATGAGTCCCCATATGATTAGGATAAGGGAGAGAGAAAGTGAATCTTTCCCAGTCTAAAAGGTGTAGAGGTATATTTTAAAAGCAATCTTGTAAACCAGTAACAATAATGTGCCAATTTTGAGGAATAGTAGTAGGTGATGGGATCCCTGGTTGTAATGTATCCATAGGTTTCATAGATGCATTAACTTTTCTAAGGTCTGTTAAGAGACACCATTTGTTAGATTTCTTTTTTATAACAAAAATAAGAGAGTTCCAAGAAGGGCAAGATTCCTCAATATGTTTCAATTCTAATTGTGTGTCTATAAGTTCTTTAGTAATTTGTAATTTTTCTTTGGTAAGGGGCCATTGCTCTGTCCAAATAGGCTCATTGTTCTTCTCAGTTATTTTAATAATTGCTTTGTTTGTTAAATGAGCAGTGGCCCCTAGGAAAAATGTGGAATGTATATCTGAGTTTGCCATTGCATAGGTAAGTCTCTTTCTATTAAATTAAGGGATGCATTTATCATATAAGGTCTTAATGTTGTAGGCTGGCCTTTTGGGCTTTCATATGGGTAGATTTGAATATTTTGATAAATTTCTGGTACTTTGATTTGAGGAATTTCTGCAATTTTGTCAGAGATTTTTTTGTATAGGCCAGGATTTGGGCCATAAGTGTTTGGAAATAATAGTAATATCAGATCCAGTGTCGAGGAGACCAGGAAATCTTTTATCATTAATTTTGATATTTACATTTGGTCAAGCATATTCAGATACCAATGATGTCCATAAGGATTGTTTTTTATCTATATTTTAGAACCCATTTGTCCATACATTATTAGAGGAGTTAATAGAAATGTAAGGCAAAAGAAGTAATTAAGCAATTTTGTCCCCCTTTTTGAATTGCCATAGAATCTGAGATGACATCATAATTTGAATTTCTCCTTTATAATTTAAATCAATTATTCCAGGGTGGACAGTAATTTCTTTAGAACCCAAACTAGATTGGCCAAATAAAAGACTGAAGTTTTGTGGGGGCAGGGGTCCAAAAAGTCCAGTAGGTATTCTAAAAGGGACTGCTTGAGGATAAAGGAAAAAATCATTTAGGGCTGGTATATCGACAGCAGCACTGCCAGATGTTGAAGGTTTGAGAAAAAAGATAGAATTTATCCCTGATTTTTGTTGTAGGGGACCTCGGGGGAGTTTGGAGTCCCCTGTTTGGAGCTTCTTGGAATAGGTTTTCCTTCAACATCAAATTTAGATTTACAATCTTTGGCTCAATGCATTCCTCTACAGTAGTGAGGGCAAATTCTTGGAGGTTTTTTATCAGCCTTCTTAGGGCAGTCCCTTTTTAAATGGTTTTTATCTCCACATGTAAAGCATCCTTCATTTCCCTTTTTAAAGGTAGTAGCCATTGTTTCAGCTAGCATTTGCATCTTTTGAGTTTCTGATGCTGGATTGTGACAAGCCTTCAAATAATCAATAATAGTCCCAGTCTTACAAATTACAGCGACAGCTCTTTGACATTCTTCATTTGCATTCTCATAAGCAAGTAATTTCTCTAGCTGTTTCTTGGTTTCTTCTCTGATTACAGTACAGGAAATAGCAGTTTCTAATCTAGCTTAAAAAATTAGTATAGAGACTTTTGGAGTTGCACCTGTTGGCAGGGGAAGAACATTTGAAGCAGCCGGGGCAGGGCTAGTAAGAAAATTTTGAAATATTTTATGTTGTTTTAACTGAGCCTTTTGTAAAGTTTTGTCATCTAATTCATATTCATGCAATAAATGTTCTGTCTGTTGTCAAATATTAGGAGGGTTAGAATTTACCTTGAAATGGCCAGAATTCAATTGGAATATTTTTTTCCTTGCTTGGTGGCTCGTTCAACATTTTCTTTGATCTGGTGCCAAATTTCTAAATCAAAACTACTTTTATCAGGGAACCAAGAATTACATTTAACCAGTGTTTGAAAGTAAGCCTCTATTCATTGGCGTGAAACCAAAAGTCCCTGAGCTTCAAACAAATGGTGATATACAGAAATGATGGGGCTTTCCTGCCATATAACCTGTATCTTAGTACTTACTGACCTCAATAGGTCCCGACCTCAATAGGTCCTGAGTCCCTCAGCCATTTGACCCATGTCTTAATACTTACTGACCTCAATAGGTCTTAACCTCAATAGGTCCTGAGTCCCTCAGCCATTTGACCCGTGTCTTAATACTTACCGACCTCAATAGGTCCTGAGTCCCTCCGACCAAAATGCCACATACACCAGTGTCCTTGTTGGGGCGCCACTTGTTGGGGTCCTTTAATGGACCGGGACCTGGCAGTCTGGAGGCAACGATAAGAAAGTGAAAGAGAGAAAGAGGCTGATACTCCCTGGTTTATGCAGAAAACCAATAAAGTCCTTGACACAGAACTTGCATCTCTCACGAAGGCACCGGGCGCCCTCTCAAGGTGGGGTGAAGGCACAGGGTGCCTTCTCAAGATAGTCTTAGAAGCCCAGGCAGGAGAGTGAGCAAGATGGGTCTCTGCACTCCAAGGAATCAGCCAAAGAAAGAGAGAGAAAGAGAAAGAAAGAAAGGACACGGGGACCCAAGCTCTGATGGAGCAAAGGTGCTTTAATGATTTTTCTGTGTATATATATAGGCTGTAGTACAAGAGGTTTCTTTCGTCAATGATAAAGATCAGAAAACCAAGCGTATAACAACCATTACCAAGGGAACAAGGGATTAATAATTGCCACAAGGTCAGAAGACAATCCATATCTCAAGAAAGGGGATCGAGACTAAGCAGTTTTGTCATAAAGAGAATGTTTACTAAAGGAGACTCAAGCCTGTCTCACACAATGACCCTGGTTCCTGGGAGCAGCGTTCTGCTCCACTTGAAAAGAAACAAATGACTTGTGAGAAACAGCACGTAAGAATCCTCCTGTTAAACATTCCCCGACAGACACCAAAGGTAATCTCCGAGGAAAAATTCCAAGAATGCCCCAGATGGAGTAGCCTTCATGGGGCAGGCTCCAAGGCTGGGTGCCCACTAGTCACCCAGCAGGAAGCATGTCCACCCAGCAGGCTCATCCCCAGGAACCCTCAGCCCCCACTGCCCTGTGGGTCCCCTGGCCCCCCGCTTCTCCTGATGGGCCCTGCCTCCACTGGCTGTCCCTCGTCCTAAGACCACCCCTGAGTCCCTGCTCCCAAGGCACCCACAGCTCACACTCGGTGTCTTGCACCCTGGCCCTGAGGGGATGGCCACATCTTTCTCCTTGCATTATGGTTTACCATCACAGTTGTTCTGCTCTGGGAGGCACTTGGGGACAGACTGTGTGTGCACATGTGAGGCACTTGGGGACAGATTGTGTGTGCAAAAGTGCAACATGCAGGAAAATGCCTTCAGACCGTCCCTCTGAAGAACAGTGATCATGATAAAGGGCCAGGGTGCCCTTCCTTCCCTCCCTAACCCCTCCCTTCCTAGCTTTATTCTTTCTTTCTCTGACCTGTCTTATCCACTTCCCCATGTTTTTTCTTTCCTCTCTCCTTGCCCCCCTATAGTGATCACCCACTAACTAGATTTACAAGCTGTGAAGGAACACTGTCACCAGCCTATGAAACACTGGTAGTTAAGACACAAAGCTCCCTGTGGGAGTTGCTGGCGATCTAGTCCCAGGTTGATCAGCACCATGCCATGGGTCCTGCCCCATCACAGCAGCACTCAGAGAATCGGGGATGGCCAGATGAGGCCAGGGTGGGACAGGAAGAGGGGTCACCCCAGGGAGGCCCTCCTCACCACCTCATGTCTGAGGGCCCCGGGGCTGAGAAGGGAGGCTGGGATCCAGCCCCCTCCCCAATCCTGCACCCCCTGTCTGTGTTGCAACAGCAGCAATAACAACATCCAGTCCATCACCTCTGGGGACTGGAATGTGACCAAGATCCTTTCCTAGGACGAGAAGCGGAGTAAGATGTGAGTGAGCAACAGTCCAGCCTCCCCCACGTCCTTCACTCTCACTGCCCTCAGCTCTGTCCCTCCTGGACGGCATCTCAAAGCCTTAATTCCCACCATGCCATGTTCCAAGTCACCAGGTCTTAGTGACAGACGATGCCAGGCCTGCAGCCAGGCCCGGGCAGAGGGACCAGCCATGTGGGGTCCCCGAGCCTCTGCTGGCTCTCAGAGGTGGGGGTCAGGGAGCCAAGTGCATCCCCAGTGCAGGTTCATTTCTTCCCATGCTTCTAAGAGAGATGGGCCAAGACAGAAAGAAGTTATGGGACTTCCTCCAAACTGTCAGGCTGGTAACACGAGGAGCTGGGCTCCACTCAGGTCTTTGGGGGGTCCAGGCCAGATGCCATCACCCTCCTGGATCCTGGACCAGAGCCTGGGTTCCCACGTGGGGTCCCGGGTGGGCATCGGCTGAGGAATTGTGGAGTCAGGCTGCGTGTCTGGACTCCTTGCCCTGGCCCTCCAGAGGGTTACTCCTGTAAAGGAATTTCTGCATCCAGACCCAGCTGTGCACCCTGTGCCCAAGCCCTGGGTGATGCGAGCACACCTGGGCCAGAGGAGGTCTGCCTGGGCATGGCGCCTTCAGCCAGTGGGAGTGTTGTGGGCCCTTCCCCACCCATGGGGAGCTGGCCCCAGGGAAGAAACTTGCCAACTGTGGGCCCTGAACAGCACATGACCCCCAGGGCCGGCAGGTGGGGGGATGGGTCTGCAGAGGCCAGGCCTAGCCTGCCAGGTACAAACCTGCCCCCCAACCAGCTAACTGCTGTGCCCCCGCTGGTCTTCACAGCTATTTCCTCAGCAAGGAGGACCTGCCAAGGTAACACCAGCTGTACAGGTGCGTCCCCACCCACTCCCCATGCCGCACCCCAGCCCTCAACCCTGTCCAACCACCCACCCATTCCCCCTACCATGGGGCACTGTTACCAACCCCCATCTCAATTTCCAGACAGAAGGAGGTGGCAGCTGGTTCCTGCTGCAGGCTCAGGGCCACCTAAGGGGACTCCACTGTGTGAGGCCCCCGTGGCCTGGACAGAGCTTGTGCCTGACCCCTGGCCCTGTCAGGTGCATGGCCACTCCCTCCAGCTGCCTGTCCCTCTGCCAGAGTAAAGCTGCATGGGGTGGGGGGGGGTCCTTTCAGAGGTGGAGAAAACTTGGGCACATCCCCGTGGTCACAGGCCCACTATTCTCCATAAGTGGGTCACCTCTGCTTGTCCACCAGGATAATCCCATCTGTCCCACCCCCAAATTAGCAAAGGGTGATGGAGGCTGGCTGCCCACCCTGCCTCTGACTTGTCCCGTCAGGACACTGTCCCCTTCCCACCAAAGGTCTTCAGCCCAGTGGACGGTTTTCACATCAGGACCCTTTTCGTGCCAGCAACTCTGACCGGGACTTCTTCCAGGCTTTTGGAAGGCACCTTGGTGTCTCGTAGCCTTTGAAAACACTTGTTAGTTAACCCTTCATGACATGAAATCGTGCTTGATCAGCGAGGCCCCGAGTGACAGCTTCAGGTCGCCCCTACCGTTCTTGGGCACTGAGCAAGCAGCCCCCTCCCTCCCGCTCACTGGCTGTGGGAGAGTCCAGAGCCTAAGTGTTGTAGTTTTGGGAGCCCCTGCCTCGCCCTGTCCTGGTAGCAGGTGCTCCAAGGGGAGTGAAATACCCTACAGCGCATAGATCCTGCTCCCAAAGTGCTGGTCGCCTGCTCAGAGGGACACAGCGCTGGAGAAAACACTTCCCACACTCTCCCACCAGTGACTCGCCCCGCCTGGGCGATCCCCAGAAGCAGCCTGCCAGGGAGCTCCTGCCTGTGGTGGGGGTGGGGAGGGTCTCATGACAGCTGAGCCCGGCACCCAGGGGCCTCAGCAGGGAGACAGGCAAGGGGACAGCATCCCCAGACCTCCCCTGTAGGAGAAGCCAGTGGGCCATTTGTGGGGCTGAGGGTAAGGGTCTCACCTGAGGTGACTGCCCCCACCCGCCCCCCCACCCACCACAGCGCCAGCACACAGCGTGGGCAGCTTCAACTGGCAGTGCCTGTCCTGTGACCTGGTGGACAACTACACCTACTTCAGCACCTCCTTCAGCCCCAGTACCGACTTCTCCCTGCTCAAGTGTGAAGGTGAGTTCCCGCCATCACCCGGGCATGCATCATTCTTAGCCTTCAGGGACCCGGCAGGTACCCTCCCTCTCCCAAGGAGCTCCAGGACCCTGGGACAGGAAGGGCTGCTGGACCATGGAGCAGCGTTCCTGGATCACCTCTGTCTGGAGCATTCCTGATATTTTACATCTTATAAAGGGTTACAGCTTATCAGAGTGTTCTCTACATGCTATGCCGGTTAATCCTAAAATTCACCTACATTTTCCCTTAAAAAAATATTTATCTTACACATTGATGGAGCCAGGCCATCTGTAAAGGTGATAAAACAGTTTCAAAAATTATTAAGTATATGTAAATATTGAGATATAAAAGAACACAGGGAAAAAATTGTTTACCTACAACCCAGTGCATGGATAATTTATCCCATGCTTCAGAGAGTTTTTGATCACTCCAGTCACCATACACAAAACAGCAGGCCAAGTCCCATCATGGACAAAAAGAAATATCTTTGCATCGTGCCCTCCTGTCTTGGAAAGATAAGATAGAAACCCACAGAAAGGTAAGAGATAATAAATATGGTTGTAACAAAATATGTCTCAAGGAAGAGCTTTCTCTACTGAGATCATCTCATGGGAGGAACCTACACTGAGGGTTCAGTTCGGTTCAGTTCAGTCACTCAGTCATGTCCGACTTCTTGTGACCCCATGAAACGCATCACACCAGGCCTCCCTGTCCATCACCAACTCCGGGAGTTCACTCAAACTCATGTCCATCAAATCAGTGATGCCATCCAGCCATCTCATCTTCTGTCATCCCCTTCTCCTCCTGCCCCCAATCCCTCCCAGCATCAGGGTCTTTTCAAATGAGTCAACTCTTCACATCAGGTGAAGAATTGGAGTTTCAGCTTCAACATCAGTACTCCCAATGAACACCCAAGATTGAACTCCTTTAGGATGGACTTGTTGGATCTCCTTGCAGTCCAAGAGACTCTCAAGAGTCTTCTCCAACACCACAGTTCAAAAGCATCAATTCTTCGGCGCTCAGCTTTCTTCATAGTCCAACTCTCACATCCATACATGACTGCTGGAAAAACCATAGCCTTGACTAGACGGACCTTTGTTGGCAAAGTAATGTCTCTGCTTTTGAATATGCTATCTAGGTTGGACTTAACTTTCCTTCCAAGGAGTAAGCGTCTTTTAATTTCCTGGCTGCAGTCACCATCTGCAGTGATTCTGGAGCCCAAAAAAATAAAGTCTGACACTGTTTCCACTGTTTCCCCATCTATTTCCCATGAAGTGATGGGACCAGATGCCACAATCTTCATTTTCTCAATGTTGAGCTTTAGGCCAACTTTTTCACTCTCCTCTTTCACTTTCATCAAGAGGCTTTTTAGTTCCTCTTCACTTTCTGCCCTAAGGGTGGTGTCATCTGCATATCTGAGATTATTGATATTTCTCCCGGCAATCTTGATTCCAGCTTGTGCTTCTTCCAGCCCAGCGTTTCTCATGATGTACTCTGCATGTAAGTTAAATAAGCGGGGTCACAATATGCAGCCTTGACGTACTCCTTTTCCTATTTGGAACCAGTCTGGTGTTCCATGTCCAGTTCTAACTGTTGCTTCCTGACCTGAATATAGGTTTTTCAAGAGGCAGGTCAGGTGGTCTGGTATTCCCATTTCTTTCAGAATTTTCCACAGTTTATTTTGATCCACACAGTCAAAGGCTTTGGCATAGTCAATGAAGCAGAAATAGATGTTTTTCTGAAACTCTCTTTTGCTTTTTCCATGATCCAGCGCATGTTGGCAATTTGATCTCTGGTTCCTCTGCCTTTTCTAAAACAAGCTTTAGCATCTGGAGTTCACGGTTCATGTATTGCTGAAGCCTGGCTTGGAGAATTTTGAGCATTACTTTACTAGTGTGTGAGATGAGTGCAATTGTGTGGTAATTTGAGTAGAAACAGACAAACACCAGGAGCAATTCACTCCCAGGGTCGCAGCAGGTGAGGCATGAAGAGCCTTCTTCAGACTGTGATAGCCTTGATGGCCACTCAGTAGCTAGAGATCTCGTCCTCTCTTTATCAGCATCATCATCTGAAATCTCTGCCCCTTCATCACCCAAGCTCAGTCCCAGACACTGTCCTTGGACAATGTGATGGGAGAAAATTGCATGTTGTTGGTGGGGCGGCGGGGGGGGAAGGATCTGAAATGCAACTCTAGGTCCCAATCCCCTTGAAGCATCCTACCAGATTCCTCTTTTCCCATCAAGACCTGTCACCCCAGGGCAGGACCTTTGTGAAAATATGTGTTGGGAACATGCAGAGATCCATAGAGCATAGAGACTGGGGAGTGTGGTCAGCAGACCCACCAGGAGTGAGAGACGAGGGCCTGACAGGAGCTGCAGGACCAGAGATCTGACACCTTACCTCTGGGGGGCATGTGGCTTTACAGTGTGGAAGGTCTTGATGAAATACAGAAGGGAAATGGAAATCGACCTAAAGTGGAAGTGCCAGAAATAATGGCTGGATGGGAAAGGTGACAGAGCCTCCCTCAAGGAAGGTCTAGAAAAGAAGGCAGGTGTCATTTTCCAGAAATAGGTTTAAATTCGAGGCAGACAGTGAGCTGGGGGCTTCAGGCTCTGTATTGTCCCTGGCCAAGGTGGTCATGGTTTGGGTCTCATTTTGGGGTTCTTGCTGACATTCCCCAGAAGATGAGATGGTTGGATGGCACCACCAACTTAACAGACGTGAGTCTGAGCAAGCTTGGGGAGTTGGTGATGGACCCGGAAGCCTGGCATGCTGGAGTCCATGGGGTCGCAAAGAGTAGGACATGACTGAACTACTGAAAGAACTGAACTGAACTGAACTGAACGTTCACCAGTGTTTGCTCCTGCTAGGTTCTGCGGGATCTTCACACACCAGAGCTCAGTGGGAAAGGCTTCGTGTAAGGACGGCAGCCTCTTGTTATCCAATCGCACAGACTCCCACCCAGGGTTGAAACTGAACGGCTCTCCCAGGACATCTGTGGCCCTGGGTTTGGGCACAGAAGCTCCCATGTGCGAGTGGTGGATGTAAAAATGGTACCCATGTTGTGAGGCCCTTTGGACAGTGCGTGGAGGTCACTAGACCGGTCATTTGTGTACAGATTTCCTATCCTCCTGCTGGTGTCCATCCCGAGCGGGGAATAACTTTTCTTTTTATGTTTACACTCCAGCTAGCCCTGGAACTTTTTTCTTTACCTGTATGGTGGTCTGGATATTCCAAGTGAGGAGATGGCTCCTCTGTGGTCACTGTGAAGGAAAACAGAAGCAGAGAGACAATAGGGCCGTCCCAGGTCACAGACATGACTTGGCCCCAGAGACCGCCGTGATCTCAGCTTCAGAAGGATGGGCGTCCCTCCCCACACACATGCCTGGATCCACTAGTTACAGAACTGATTCACAGAGTTTGAAGATAGGAGATTTCAGAAACCATCTGACTGGATCTCCACCCCTTGCTGCATCTTAATTAAGAAACTTAAGTCTTAACTGATCATGGAGTTGTCACCTCAGGATTTTTTGAATCATTGAAAAGTAGTGTTAGTTGCTCAACCGTGTCCAGTGCTTTGCAACCCCCATGGACTGTAGCCCACCAGTCTCCTCTGTCCATGTACTTCTCCAGGCAAGATTACTGGAGTGGGTTATCATTCCCTTCTCCAGGGATTGAACCCAGGTCTCCTGCATTGCAGGCAGTTTCCTTACCATCTGAGCCACCAGGGAAGCCCAGTAGATATAAAAGTAGACCCCAATGTGTAGCCCACAGCAGCATTTATTAAACCCAACACCCTCTCCTGTATGCTTCTTCCACACTCCAAAGCCACTCTCATAGACTTTTTTTCTTTTTTTTTTTTTTTTTTTGGCTGCGTTGTGTCTTGATTGCGACATCTGGGATCTCCATTGTGTCCTTCAGGATCTTTCGTTGTGGTGCACAGACTCCAGTTGTATTGTGCTGGCTCTGTTGCTCCACATGGCATGTGAGATCTTAATTCCCCAACTTGGCATCTAACCTACGTCCCTTGCATTGCATGGCAGACTCTTAACCGCTGGACCACTTTTGTAAACTTCTGAGCAGCATTTTACTGCTCCCCCCTCTCTGCAGGACTCTACTATACAGGTAAACTTAGCTTCTCAGATGCAAGCAGAACAGCAACTAAAATCTCTCCTTTTAAGGCTGAGGGAAACTGTAAGGGCAGCTGGATGATTCTCTTGGGTGAATTGGAAAAGGAAAGTCTGTGGATGCTCCCGGGTTCAAAAGTGTCTGGCTCATCATGTCAGGAACCACAGATGTTCATCTTGGTCAGAGATTGTGGTCAGAGGATTTACTAACTAGTTCAAGGTGGACCATAGCCACTGAAATAGAGGCCCAATTGGAGCAGATGCAAGCTCACCCCACATCCGTACAGAAGGGCTGGGTGTCAGAGCTGCTGTGAAACTGTGGCAGCCCCATGTAAACCGTACTTCTTTCTTTTCGTGGATCTTCCATTATGATGGTTTCTGGTAAGCTTATCCAATATGGACTTATCACCTTAGCTTCCACTGCAGTGCCCAGTGGTATAACCCCATCATGACTGATCACAGCTCATCAATAGCTTGCAGTCAGAACTTCTGTTTAATTAGTCCTCTGGCATATAGCTCTTCTCTTTGTTGTTGTTGTTGTTCAGCTGCTGAGTCATGGCCTACTCTTTGTGACCCCATGGACTGCAGCACACCAGAATCCTCTGTCCTCTGCTATCTCCCAGAATTGACTCAAACTCATGTCCATTGTGGAGAAGGCAATGGCAAACCACTCCAGTACTCTTGCCTGGAAAATTCCATGGATGGAGGAGCCTGGTGGGCTGCAGTCCATGAGGGAGCTAAGAGTCAGACACGACTGAGCAACTTCACTTTCACTTTTCACTTTCCTGCATTGGAGAAGGAAATGGCAACCCACTCCAGTGTTCTTGCCTGGAGAATCCCAGGGACAGGGGAGCCTGGTGGGCTGCCGTCTATAGGGTTGCACAGAGTTGGACACAGCTGAAGCAACTTAGCAGCATCAGCAGCAGCAGCATGTCTATTGAGTTGGTGATGCCATCCAACCATCTCATCCTCTGCCACCCTCTTCTCCATTTGCCCTTCACTCCCTCCCAGAATTAGGGTCTTTTCCAATGAGTCAGCTCTTGACATCAGGTGGCCAAAGTACTGGAGCTTCAGCTTCAGCATCAGTCCTTACAATGAGTATTCAAGGTTGATTTCCTTTAGGATTGAACTGGTTTGATCTTCTTGCTGCTGTAGTAGATTTTGTCCATCTTCCTCATCGTAGAGTTTCATCTCATCTTATCATCATGTACTTTTTCCTCTAATTTTTCTTTAACATTTCTTCTGTGGTTTCTCAAAGATTGCCACTTTTATATTTCTTTATAATTTTTAAATTATTAATTTTTATTATGTGACCACTTTAAAATATGTACATTATTTTTATACCTTTGCATATTGTTAGATTCGGAGAAGGCAATGGCAGCCCACTCCAGTACTCTTGCCTGGAGAATCCCATGGATGGAGGAGCCTGGTAAGCTGCAGTCAATGGGGTCACAAAGAGTCGGACACGACTGAGCAACTTCACTTTCACTTTTCACTTTCATGCATTGGAGAAGGAAATGGCAAACCACTCCAGTGTTCTTGCCTGGAGAATCCCAGAGACTGTGGAGCCTGGTGGGCTGCCATCTATGGGGTTGCACAGAGTAGGACATGACTGAAGTGACTTAGCAGCAGCAGCAGCATTGTTAAATTAAAAATTGACTAAAATAGAATATAAGTAAAGACTCAGAAATGTTTGCAATGCATATATCCATTAATTACATGGCTGAATCCCATCTATCAGTGTCAGTATTTATATCTAAATGGCATGGGTTTTAGGCAATCACTGAATACTTCCATGAGGTACATGTATAAACCATGCTCAGTAGAACTTTGTGGAAATTCACTTGCATATTGAGTGTAAGGGTTAGGTTCCTTTCCAGATCTCTGGGGCCTGGTAATGAAGCCAGCTGCATCCAAAAGGTTGTATTATGATAAAACATCTTATAATGAGATCAAATCTACTCTAAGATAAACCAGTAAGCCTCAGTTTACATGCTTAGTGGGTCTTCTCAATGACTCTGAGATAGGTAATTGAAATACCCAATATTTGTCCAGCTTCTTACATGTTGAAAAATGCATTCTTATAGTTTAATATTCGATGCCCATATTCCCATGTCTGACTCCTTGTAATTTATACTTTTATCACAAATAGATCTGCTTAGAGTGCCATACACTCAGTGTTCCACATGTACATACTTTTATCTGGCTGCCCAGTGATCTCCTATACACCATCCAAGATTCCACAGCATGTGGAATCTTCCTGGACTAGGAATTGAACCTGTGTCCCCTGCATTGACAGGCAGATTCTTATCCACTGCACCACGAGAGAAGTCCCATACCTCAGTTTTCAATGGTTACAAATTTTATTTTTTCCAGAAGAGAGTTTGTTTTTTTTTTTCTGATATGTATTATATACTTCATTTGAAGGCAGAAAAATACCTTTTGAAATCAGGCTTAGGATCATAAACTTTAGATAAGCACTATTTAATAGAAACACAATAAGAGGCACATAAATAATTGAAATTTTCTAGTAGTAATACTGAAAAGTAGAAACTATAATATTAGTTTTAATAATGTATTTTTATTTTGATTTATTTATTTTAATTGGAGGCTAATTACTTTACAATATTGTAGTGGTTTTTACCATACATTGATATGAATCAGCCATGGGTGTACTTGTGTTCCCCATACTCAAACCCCATTCCACCTCCCTCCCCATCCCATCCCTCTGGGTCATCCCAGGGCACCAGCCCTGAGCACCCTGTCTCATGCATCGAACCTTGACTGGTGATCTGTTTCACATATGATAATATACATGTTTCAATGCTATTCTCTCAAATCATCCCACCCTCGCCTTCTCCCACAGAGTCCAAAAGACTGTTCTATACATCTGTGTCTCTTTTGCTGTCTCACATACAGGGTTATTGTTACCATCTTTCTAGATTCCATATATATGTGTTAGTATAATGTATTGGTGTTTTTCTTTCTGACTTACTTCACTCTGTACAAAAGGCTCCAGTTTCATCCACCTCATTAGAACTGATTCAAATGCATTCTTTTTAATGACTGAGTAATATTCCATTGTGCACATGTACCACAGCTTTCTTATCCATTCATCTGCTGATGGACATCTAGGTTGCTTCCATGTCCTGGCTATTATAAGCAGTGCTGCAATGAACATTGGGGTACATGTGTCTCTTTCAATTCTGGTTTCCTCAGTGTGTATGCCCTGCACTGGGATTGCTGGGTCATATGGCAATTCTATTTCCAGTTTTTTAAGGAATCTCCACATTGTTCTCCATAGGAGGCTGAACAACACGCTTGTGAATAACCAACAAATCACAGAAGAAATCAAAAAAGAAATTAAAATATGCATAGAAAAGAATGAAAATGAAAACACAACAACGCAAAACCTGTGGGACACTGTAAAAGCAGTGCTAAGAGGAAGGTTCATAGCAATACAGGCTTACCTCAAGAAACATGTCAATTAAATAACCTAACTCTACATCTAAAACAAATAGCAAAGGATGAAATGAAGAACCCCAAGGTTACTAAAAGGAAAGAAATCTTAAAAACTAGGGTAGAAATAAATGCAAAAGAAACAAAAGAGACCATAGCAAAAATCAACAAAGCTAAAAGCTGGTTCTTTGAGAAGATAAATAAAATTGACAAAGCATTAGCCAGACTCATCAAGAAACAAAGGGAGAAGAATCAAATCAACAAAATTAGAAACAAAAATGGAGAAATCACAAAAGACAACAAAGAAATACAAAGGATCATAAGAAAGTACTATCAGCAACTATATGCCAATAAAATGGACAACTTGGAAGAAATGGACAAATTCTTAGAAAAGTATAACTTTCCAAAACTGAGCCTGGAAGAAATAGAAAATCTTAACAGACACATCACAAGCATGGAAATTGAAACTGTAATAAGAAATCTTCAAGCAAACAAAAGCCCAGGACCAGATGGCCTCACAGGTGAATTTTACCAAAAAATTAGAGAAGAACTAACACCTACCCTACTCAAACTCTTCCAGAAAATTGCAGAAGAAGGTAAACTGCCAAACTCATTCTATGAGGCCACCATCACCCTAATACCAAAACTAGGCAAAGATGCCACAAAAAAAGAAAAGTACAAGCCAAAATCACTGATGAACATAGATGCAAAAATCTTTAACAAAATTCTAGCAAACAGAATCCAACAACACATTAAAAAGATCATACACCATGACCAAGTGGGCTTTATCCCAGGGATGCAAGGATTCTTCAATATCCACAAATCAATCAATGTAATTCACCACATTAACAAATTGAAAGATAGAGAGTCCCAAACAGGATAAACCCAAGGTGAAACACCTCAAGGCACATATTAATCAAATTAATGAAGATCAAACACAAAGAGCAAGTACTAAAAGCAGCAAGGGAAAAACAACAAATAACACACGAGGGGATCCCCATAAGGATAACATCTGACCTTTCAATAGAAACTCTTCAGGCTACAAGGGAATGACAAGATATACTTAAAGTGATGAAAGAGAAAAACCTACAACCCAGATTACTATAGTCAGCAAGGATCTCATTCAAATATGAAGGAGAAATCAAAAGCTTTACAGACAAGCAAAAGCTGAGAGAATTCAGCACCACCAAACCAGCTCTTCAACAAATGCTAAAGGGTCTTCTCTAGACTGGAAACACAGAAAAGGTTTATAAACTCAAACCCAAAACAACAAAGTAAATGGCAACGGGATCATACTTATCAATAATTCCCTTAAATGTAAATAGGTTGAATGCACCAACCAAAAGACAAAGACTGGCTGAATGGATATGAAAACAAGACCCCTATATATGCTGTCAAGAGATCCACCTCAAACAATGGGACACATACAGACTGAGAGTGAAGGGCAAGAAAAAGTCATTTCAGGAAAATGGAGATCAAAAGAAAGCAGGAGTAGCAATACTCATATCAGAAAAAATAGACTTTGAAATAAAAGCTATGAAAAGAGACAAAGAAGGACACTACATAATGATCAAAGGATCAATCCAAGAAGAAGATATAACAATTATAATTATATATGCACCCAACATATGAGCACCACAATATGTAAGGCAAATGCTAACAAGTATGAAAGGGGAAATTAACAGTAACACAATAATAGTGGACGATGTTAATACCCCACTCACACCTATGGATAGATGAACCAAACAGAAAATTAGCAAGGAAACACAAGCTTTAAATGATACAATTGACTAGTTACACCTAATTGATATCTATAGGACATTTCACCCCAAAACAATGAATTTCACCTTTTTCTCAAGTGCACACGGAACCTTCTCCAGGATAGATCACATCCTGGGTCATAAATCTAGCCTTGGTAAATACAAAAAAATTGAAATCATTTCAAGCATCTTTTCTGATCACAATGCAGTAAGATTAGATGTCAACTACAGGGGAAAAAAAACTATTAAACATACAAACATATGGAGGCTAAACAACATGCTTCTGAATAACCAACAAATCACAGAAGACATCAAAATATGCATAGGAACAAATGAAAATGAAAACATGACAACCCAAAACCTATGGGAATCAGTAAAAGCAGTGCTGAGGGGACGGGTCATAGCAATAGAAGCTTACCTCAAGAAACAAGAGAAAAATCAAATAAATCACCTAACTTTACACTTAAAGCAACTAGAAAAAGAAGAAATTAAGAACTCCAGGGTTAGTAGAAGGAAAGAAATCATAAATATTAAGGCAGAAATAAATGAAAAAGAAACAAAGGAGACTATAGCAAAACTCAACAAAACTAAATGCTGGTTCTTTCAGAAGATAAGTAAAACAAACAAACCATTAGCCAGACTCATCAAGAAAAAAAGGAGAAGAATGAAATCAAAAAATTAGAAATGAAAATGGAGAAATCACGACAGACAGCACAGAAATATAAAGGATCACAATAGACTACTAACAGCAACTATATGGCAATAAAATGGATAACTTGGAAGAAATGGATAAATTCTTAGAAAACTATAATCTTCCAAAACTGAAAGAGAAATAGAAAATCTTAACAAACCTATCAGAAGCGTGGAAATAAAAACTGGAATAAAAATTCTTCCAACAAACAAAAGCCACAGGTGAATTCTACCAAAAATTTAGAGAAGAACTAATACCTATCCTACTCAAACTCTTCCAGAAATTTGCAGAGGAATGTAAACTGCCAAACTCATTCTATGATGCCACCATCACCCTAATACCAAAGCCACACAAAGATGCCACAAAAAAGAGAACAACAGGCTAATATCACTGATGAACATAGATGCAAAAATCCTCAACAAAATTCCAGCAAACAAAATCCAGCAACATATTAAAACGATCATACAGGCCAACCTAAGATGGCAGAGGAATAGGACGGGGAGACCACTTTCTTCCCCACAAACTCATCAAAAGAACATTTGAACGCTGAGTAAATTCCACAAAACAACCTCTGCATGCTGGCAGATGACATCAGGCACCCAGGAAAGCAGCCCACTGTCTTCAAAAGGAGGTAGGAAAAAATATAAAAGATAAAAAGAGAGACAAAAGAGGTTGGTACAGAGATCCATCCCAGGAAGGGAGTCTTAAAAAATAAGTTTCCAAACACTGGGCTTCCCTGGTGGCTCAGAGGTTAAAGCGTCTGCTTGCAATCTGGGAGACATGGGTTCAATTCCTGGGTTGGGAAGATCCCCTGGAGAAGGAAATGGCAACCCACTCCAGTATTCTTGCCTGGAGAATCCCATGGACGGAGGAGCCTGGTGGGCTACAGTCCACGAGGTCGCAAAGAGTCGGACACGACTGAGAGACTTCACTTTCACTTTCACTTTTCCAAACACCAGGCAACACTCACTGGCACATCTGTGGTGAGCCTTGGAACCTCAGAGGGCAACATAACCAGGAGGAAAAATAAATAAATAATTAAAACCCACAGATTACGTGCCCAACACTACCGCGGGCTGCACTGCTTGAGTACGGACCAGGCCTAAATGCCGTGAGGGCAATCTGAGGGAACTAACTTGTGATAGCAAACCAGACTGTGGGATAGCTACCCTGTGAAAAGCCCTAACTTAAGACACCGCCAGGCCCGCTCACGGAACAAAGGACTGACTAGAGCTAGCCAGCTGCCCATCCCCCACCAGAGACAGGCAGGCGAGGGCAGCCAGAGTCAGAAAGGGGCAATCGCAGCCACAGGGAGGCATCATCTACCAAACTGCAAGCAGACTTCATTGCCAACGAAGACTTCTTGGGATTCTGGATGGTCGACATCTGCCTGAGAAGGTGTGCCGGTTGTACACCCAGAAAACTGAGTGGCAGGGACGGGGGAGGTGACAAGTTGGAGCGACCACGCTCGTCAAACACCTGGTCGGTCACCTGAGCTGCTTGGACCTGGGAAGGGCACAAACGCAGGCCCAACCGAGTCTGCACTTATGTGTACCCAAGTACCTGAACCTGAGCAGCTTAGACCTGGGAAGTGCACACAACCCAGGGCCAGCCTCAGACAGTTCCCGGCAGAACAACCTAGAGCCTAAGCAGTGTAGACAGGGAAAACACACATGCTGTAAGCGGGGACAAACCCAGGGTGGCCGAGACACTGTGAACACATGCCAGTGATATTTGTTCACAGCGTTCCTCCCTCTCCAGAGCACGACTGAACAAGTGAGCCTACAGAAGTGTCCACTACCACCCCCTTGTATCAGGGCAGAAATTAGACACTGAAGACACCAGCAAACAGAAGAAGCTAAAACAGAGGAAACCGCCTTCAAAGTGACAGATGGAGAAGTCTTGAGGCTGCTGTAAGAATAAGACTGAAAACCAGAGGCAGGAGGATTAAGTCCAAATCCTGAGAACAACAGAGAACTCCTGACTCCAGGGTACATTAATCAATAGGAGCTCATCAAACGCCGCCATCAGTTCAGTTCAGTCACTCAGTCATGTCCGACTCTTTGCGACCCCATGAATCGCAGCACGCCAGGCCTCCCTGTCCATCACCATCTCCCGGAGTTCACTCAGACTCACGTCCATCGAGTCCGTGATGCCATCCAGCCATCTCATCCTCTGTCGTCCCCTTCTCCTCCTGCCCCCAATCCCTCCCAGCATCAGAGTCTTTTCCAATGAGTCAACTCTTCACATGAGGTGGCCAAAGTACTGGAGTTTCAGTTTTAGCATCATTCCTTCCAAAGAACACCCAGGGCTAATCTCCTTTAGAATGGACTGGTTGGATCTCCTTGCAGTACAAGGGACTCTCAAGAGTCTTCTCCAACACCACAGTTCAAAAGCATCAATTCTTCGGCGCTCAGCTTTCTTCACAGTCCAACTCTCACATCCATACATGACCGCTGGAAAAACCATAGCCTTGACTAGACGGACCTTTGTTGGCAAAGTAATGTCTCTGCTTTTGAATATGCTATCTAGGTTGGACTTAACTTTCCTTCCAAGGAGTAAGCGTCTTTTAATTTCATGGCTGCAATCACCATCTGCAGTGATTTTGGAGCCCAAAAAACTAAAGTCTAACACTGTTTCCACTGTTTCCCCATCTATTTCCCATGAAGGGATGGGACCAGATGCCATGATCTTCATTTTCTCAATGTTGAGCTTTAAGCCAACTTTTTCACTCTCCTATTTCACTTTCATCAACAGGCTTTTTAGTTCCTCTTCACTTTCTGCCCTAAGGGTGGTGTCATCTGCATATCTGAGGTGATTGATATTTCTCCCGGCAATCTTGATTCCAGCTTGTGCTTCTTCCAGCCCAGCGTTTCTCATGATGTACTCTGCATATAAGTTAAACAAGCAGGGTGACAATATACAGCCTTGATGTACTCCTTTTCCTATTTGGAACCAGTCTGGTGTTCCATGTCCAGTTCTAACTGTTGCTTCCTGACCTGCATACACGTTTCTCAAGAGGCAGGTTAGGTGGTCTGGTATTCCCATCTCTTGAAGAATTTTCCACAGTTTATTGTGATCCACACAGTCAAAGGCTTTGGCATAGTCAGTAAAGCAGAAATAGATGTTTTTCTGGAACTCTCTTGCTTTTTTGATGATCCACCGGATGTTGGCAATTTGATCTCTGGTTCCTCTGCCTTTTCTAAAACCAGCTTGAACATCTGGAATTTCACGGTTCACTTACTGCTGAAGCCTGGTTTGGAGAATTTTGAGCATTACTTTACTAGTGTGTGAGATGACTGAAATTGTGCAGTAGTTTGAGCATTCTTTGGCATTGCCTTTCTTTAGGACTGGAATGAAAAGTGACCTTTTCCAGTCCTTTGGCCACTGCTGAGTTTCCCAAATTTGCTGGCATATTGAGTGCAGTGCTTTCACAGCATCATCTTTCAGGATTTGAAATAGCTCAACTGGAATTCCATCACTTCCACTAGCTTTGTTCATAGTGATGCTTTCTAAGGCCCACTTTACTTCACATTCCAGGATACCTGGCTAAAGGTGAGTGATCACACCATCGTGATTATCTTGGTCCTGAAGATCTTTTTTGTACCTACACTGAAACCAAGCACCACCCAATGGCCAACAAGTTCCAGAGCAAGATATACCACGCAAATTCTCCAGCAACACAGGAACATAGCCCTGAGCTTCAATATACAGGCTGCCCAAAATCACTCCAAACCCACTGACATCTCATAACTCATTACTGGACACTTCATTGCACCCCAGAGAGAAGAAATCCAGCTCCACCCACCAGAACACTGACACAAGCCTCCCTAGCCAGTAAACCTTGAAAAGCCACCCGTCCAAACCCACCCACAGCAAGGAAACTCCACAATAAAGAGAACTCCACAAACTGCCAGAATATGGAAAGGCCACTGCAAACACAGCAATACAAACAAGATGAAGAGGCAGAGTAATACCCAGCAGGTAAAGGAACAGGATAAACGCCCACCAAGCCAAACAAAAGAGGAAGAGATAGGGAATCTACTCGATAAAGAATCCCGAATAGTGATAGTGAAAATGATCCAAAATCTTGAAAACAAAATGGAGTTACAGATAAACAGCCTGGAGACAAGGATCACCAAGATGCAAGAAAGGTTTAACAAAGACCTAGAAGAAATAAAAAAGGGTCAATATATAATGAATAATGCAATAAATGAGATCAAAAACACTCTGGAGGGAACCAACAGTAGAATAATGGAGGCAGAAGATAGGATAAGTGAGGTAGAAGATAGAATGGTATAAATACATGAAACAGAGAGGAAAAAGAATTAAAAGAAATTAAAAGAAATGAGGACAATCTCAGAGACCTTGGGGACAATGTTAAATGCCCCAACATTCAAATCATGGGAGTCCCAGATGAAGACAAAAAGAAAGACAATGAGAAAATATTTGAAGAGATAATAGTTGAAAACTTCCCAAAATGGGGAAGGAAATAATCACCCAAGTCCAAGAAACCCAGGGAGTCCCAAACAGGATAAACCCAAGGAGAAACACCCACAGACACATATTAATCAAATTAACAAAGATCAAACACAAAGAGCAAATATTAAAAGCAGCAAGGGAAAAACAACAAATAACACACAAGGGGATTCCCATAAGGATAACAGCTGATCTTTCAACGGAAACTCTTCAGGCCAGAAGGGAATGGAAGGACATACTTAAAGTGCTGAAAGAAAATAACCTACAGCCCAGATTACTGTACCCAGCAAGGATCTCATTCAAATATGAAGGAGAAATCAAAAGCTTTACAGACAAGCAACAGCTGAGAGAATTCAGCACCACCAAACCAGCTCTCCAACAAATGCTAAAGGATCCTCTCTAGACAGGAAACACAGAAAGGGTGTATAAGCCTGAACCCAAAACAATAAAGTAAATGGCAACGGGATCATACTTCTCAATAGTTACCTTAAACGTAAATGGGTTGAATGCCCCAACCAAAAGACAAAGACTGGCTGAATGGATACAAAAACAAGACCCCTATATATGTTGTCTACAAGAGACCCACCTCAAAACAAGGGACACATACAGACTGAAAGTGAAGGGCTGGAAAAAGATATTCCCTGCAAATAGAGACCAAAAGAAAGCAGGAGTAGCAATACTCATATCAGATAAAATAAACTTTAAAACAAAGGCTGTGAAAGAGACAAAGGACACTACATAATAATCAAAGATCAATCCAAGGAGAAGATATAACAATTATAAATATATATGCACCCAACATAGGAGCACCACAATATGTAAGACAAATGCTAACAAGTATGAAAGGGGAAATTAATAAGAACACAATAATAGTGGGAGACTTTAATACCTCACTCACACCTATGGATAGATCAACTAAACAGAAAATTTAACAAAGAAACACAAACTTTAAATGATACAATAGACCAGCTAGACCTAATTGACATCTATAGGACATTTCACCCCAAAACAATGAATTTCACCTTTTTCTCAAGCATACACAGAACCTTCTCCAGAATAGATCACATCCTGGGCCACAAATCTAACCTTGGTAAATTCAAAAAAATTGAAATATTTCCAAGCATCTTTTCTGACCACAATGCAGTAAGATTAGATCTCAATTACAGGAGAAAAACTATTAAAAATTCCAACATATGGAGGCTGAACAACACGCTGCTGAATAACCAACAAATCACAGAAGAAATCAAAAAAGAAATCAAAATATGCATAGAAATGAATGAAAATGAAAACACAACAACCCAAAACCTGTGGGACACTGTAAAAGCAGTGCTAAGGGGAACATTCATAGCAATACAGGCTTACATCAAGAAACAAGAAAAAAGTCAAATAAATAACCTAACTACACCTAAAGCAACTAGTATAGGAAGAAATGAAGAACCCCAGGGTTAGTAGAAGGAAGGAAATCTTAAAAGTGAGGGCAGAAATAAATGCAAAAGAAGCAAAAGAGACCTTAGCAAAAATCAACAAAGCCAAAAGCTGGTTCTTTGAGAGGATAAATAAAATTGACAAACCATTAGCCAGACTCATCAAGAAACAAAGGGAGAAAAATCAAATCAATAAAATTAGAAATGAAAATGGAGAGATCACAACAAACAACACAGAAATACAAAGGATCATAAGAGACTACTATCAGCAACTATATGCCAATAAAATGGACAACTTGGAAGAAATGGACAATAAAAGACAATCTCTTTAACAAGTGGTGCTGGGAAAACTGGTCAACCACTTGTAAAAGAATGAAACTAGAACACTTCCTAACACTATACACAAAAATAAACTCAAAATGGATTAAAGATCTAAGCGTAAGACCAGAAACTATAAAACTCCTAGAGGAAAACATAGGCAGAACAGTCTCTGAAATAAATCACAGCAAGATGCTCTATGACCCACTCCCCAGAGCAATGGAAATGAAAGCAAAAATAAATAAATGGGACCTAATTACACTGAAAAGCTTATGCACAACCAAAGAAACTATAAGCAAGGTGAGAAGACAGCCTTCAGAATGGGAAAAATAATAGCAAACAAAGCAACTGACAAATAATTAATCTCAAAAATATACAAAAATTTCATGCAGCTCAATCCCAGAAGAATAAATGACCCAATCAAAAAATGGGCCAAAGAACTAAACAGACATTTTTCCAAAGAAGATATAGAGATGGCTAGCAAACACATGTAAAGATGCTCAACATCACTCATTATCAGAGAAATGCAAATCAAAACCATAATGAGGTACCATCTCATGCCAGTCAGAATGGCTGCTATCAAAACAGCTTCAGACAATAAGTGCTTGAGAGGGTGCAGAGAAAAGGGAACCCTCCTACACTGTTGGTGGGAATACAAACTAATAAAGCCACTATGTAGAATGGTGTGGAGATTCCTTAAACAACTGGAAATAGAACTGCCATATGACCCAGCAATCCTACTGCTGAGCATACACATTTGAAGAAACCAGAATTGAATGAGACATGTGTACCCCAATGTTCATCGCAGCACTGTTTACAATGGCCAGGACATGCAAGCAACCTGGATATCGGTCAGCAGATGAATGGATAAGAAAGCTGTGGTACATATACACAATGGGATATGACTCAGCTATTAAGAAGAATGCATTTGAATCAGTTCTAATGAGGTGGACGAAACTGGAGCCTATTATACAGAGTGAAGTAAGTCAAAAAGAAAAACAGCAATACAGTCTATTAATGCATATATATGGAATTTATAAAGATGGGAATGATGACCCTATATGCGAGACAGCAAAAGAGACCCAGAGATAAAAAACAGACTTTTGGACTCTGTGGGAGAAGGCAAGGGTGGAATGATTTGAGAGAATAGCATTGAAACATGTATATCACCACATGTGAAATAGATAGTCCAGGTTCGATGCATGAGACAGGGCGCTCAGGGCCAGTGCACTGGGATGACACTGAAAGATGGGATAGGGAGGGAAGTGGGAGGGGGATTCAGGACGAGGGACACATGTACACCCATGGCTGACTCATGTCAATGTATGGCAGAAAGCACTACAATGTTGTAAAGTAATTAGCCTCCAATTAAAATAAATAAATTTTTTGAAAAAGAAAAGCAAGAAAAAAATTTGCCAATTTAGATGAAATTAAGAAATTCCTTGAATGACACAAATTCTCAAAACTAACTCAAGAAGAAAGTGAAAACCTTAAATATCCCTAAATCTATCAAAGATATGGAATAAATCTATCGAAGATATGGAACAGAAAACTCCAGGCCCATGTGACTTAACTAGTGAATGCTATGAAATAGGTAAAGGAGAAATATCTCCAATCCCATACAAATTCTTTCAGAAAGCAGAGGACAGAAAACATTTCTCAAATCATTTTATGAGGTCAGCCTTACAAAATACCAAAACCAGATGAAGACACTGCAAGAAAAGAAAACCATAGACCAATATTCTTCATCAAGTTAAGCACAAAAAAATGAAATGTTAGCAAATTTAATCCAGCAATATATAAAGCATTATGACCAAATGAGATCTATATCAAGAATGAAAGATTGGTTATGCATTAAAAGATCATCAACCAGTGTTATTCATCATATTAAGAAAACACAGGAGAAAAACCATATGATCATGTCCATAGGTGCCATAAAAGCATTCGACAATATTCAACAACCGCTATGATAGAAACTGTCAGAAAACTAGGACTACAAACAGACTTTCTTAATCTGATCAAGGTAAACTAAAAAACTCCTGCAGCTAACAAGATAATGGAGGAAATCTAATCCCTCCACTGGGGGTGGGGGAAGGCTGCTGGCCTTGGATTCAGAGGGCCATGGAGAGGCCTATCCAGCCAGAGGGTGGGGATCAAGGGGCCTGATTGAAGTACCTATCCCCTCCTAGGGCAGTGGCCCTGATCCAGTCACCTCCCGTGGCACCAGTGGTTCCACCTCCCATGCAGTGTTGCCCCAGCCCCGTCATCAGCCCTGGGTGTACTGTGTGGGCTGATTTGACCCCTTTCCAGATCAGAAGTAAACCAGCACCCAGCAGGCCAGCAGACACAGGGTCACCTCCCAGTTGAGGGCCCCGGCACCTCCAGCCCTTCAGAGAGCCACAGGACTTTGATCCTGGAGAGGGAAAGCCCATGAGTTTCATGCCAGAAGAGGCCAAGGGACTGGGAGTGTGATGGGGGACATTGCCTTTCCGGCAACCCTTGAGTGCAGCTGGTCCAGCCGGTGCTTCTGGGGGGCCTGTCATAAGTTCCCAGCCTGGAGCCTCTGTAGTCTGTGTGCCTGGAGCCCCAGGTGGCCCCGCCCCATGCTGTCCCCAGTGAGTTCAACAGCAGTCCCAGCTTCCCTCCCCAGGCAGGCAAGCACAACACACTCCACATTCCTATTCTCTAGACTCCAGGACCGGGTCCCCATGCACCACATGAAGGCACCTGCACATGAACACAAGCACACACAAATGCCAATATCCTTGTGCATGCACCTGACCACATGCTCTCTCACACACACACGCACATGCGAACGCCCATTTGCAAGCACCTCCACAAACACACATGCACATACCTATGTGCATGCACCTCTGCACACCCATTTTCTCACACGCACATGGACTAGCACCTGTGCACAGGCACTCTCTCTCTCGGGCACACACAGACACAGACATGCACATCAGATGCCCATGTGCATGCACCTGCCCACGCACACATGGACACACATGCACACACACGCACACACACATGAGCTATGTGCGGGACACCAGAAGGACAGACCAAGTCTGACCCAGGGATGCCCAGCTCCCCTCCAGAAGTCAATGACAAGGACCTGCGCTCAGCAGGATGCTCACCTGTGAGCGTGGCCAGGTTGGCAGCAGTGCAGTCTTGGAGGTGCACAGCAGACGAGGCTCACTTGGGGTTTGCAGGCTTGGACTGGAAACAGGCACGTGCCCTGAGGAGAGGGGGCAGGGTCTGTTTGAGCATGCGCACTGAGCAGCTGCAGACACACTAAAGGGTGGAGCGCCACCCAGAGGCCTCCTGGCTAAGCCATCTACCAGGTTTCCAGGCCTGAGGCAGGGCTGATTTAGAGGGACCAGACCACGTGAGTGTGTCTGTGCAGGCTCATTGGGGTGACACACCGCGCGAACGCGTAAAGCTTCTGCAGGGAGCGCCTATTGCCCGAGAGCCTGCAGCCACCGTGGGAGCCAATGGTTTGTGGGAACCAATCGTGAGGCAGGACCAGAGTGTGTTTGTGCAGGCACTCTGCCGATGCTGAGCTGCAGGTCGCACTACAGGGCTGGGTTCTGTAGGGAGGTTCAGTCTTTCCCGACGCACAGGGAGGGGGAGGGGCACACGGTGGAGGAACCACGAGGGCAGCCGCTGAAGACGCAGGTGCCATGGCCTTTGTAGCGGGCATGGCACATGTCAGTCAAGGTGTGCCCGGTGGTGAAGGTGGCGGTGATGGCACTGGCAACCCAGCTGGCCCTGGTGACACCGTCAGTCCTACAGTCCCTGGTGGCCCTGGCAACCCCGGTGATCCCAGAGGCCCCAGTGCTGCAGGAAAGTCACGAGGCACAGCTGGTGACATTCTGCAGATCCTGGGGTCACTCCACGCACCAGAGTGGGGAAGAGACACTGCACCTGGAGCCGGAGTTCTGAGTAACCGACCCCTTCAGTTGTGTCCTATTCCAGGAGCCTCAGTTGCAGGGTGAGCTAGGTGTGGATTGGGTGTGGGCTAAGGGTGGTTTGAGGGATTGCAGGCAGCGGGGCCTAAAGTGTAGGAAGAGGGTACTCTGAGGGGCTGGAGGGTATGGGGCAGGGTTGGTCTGGCTGCCGGGGGATGGTGGTGAAGAAAAGCAACCTGAAGGGATCCAGAGGGTCAGGACAGTGATATCCAAGGTGTCTGGGGGCGGCCTTGTGGGAGACGGTGGGTCACCATGAGCAGGGAGCCTGACGGACAGGCAAAATGAGAAATGTGGATGGTGCCTTAACCATATCTCCACCAGCAGGCTCACCGTACCTTTCACATCGCTCACTCAAGCAAAAATCGCCTGCAACTTACTGTCTCCAAGTACTCAACTGTGAGTGCCAGTTCAGGAGCTCAGTGTAAATGGCCGTCTGTTGGTTCTGTCAGTTCTAAAGGGGGCCGGGGCCTGGGCTGTGGAGAGGGTGGTGGGCAGTGGCCAGGGCCAGTCTCGGCCCAGGAGGAGCCATGCTAAGTCACTTCAGTCGTGTCCGACTCTGTGCGACCCCATAGACGGCAGCCCACCAGGCTCCCCCATCCCTGGGATTCTCCAGGCAAGAGTACTGGAGTGGGTTGCCATAGCCTTCTCCAATGCATGAAAGTGAAAAGTGAAAGTGAAGTCTCTCAGTCATGTCCGACTCTTCGCAACCCCATGGACTGCAGCCTACCAGGCTCCTCCATCCATGGGATTTTCCAGACAAGAGTACTGGAGTAGGTTGCCATTGCCATAATGGAGGGTTAAGCCTAAAGAAGTGTGGTGCTCTGGGGGCTTGTCAGTGTGTGTTTCCCTGGTGATGCAGACCTTGCAGCACTATGTGCCCTCCCTTTTTTTTACTAAGCCTCTGCATGAAAGTCAGGGTTAAATCTAGCATATGTGCCCTAGCCTCAAGTGTCCTTCCCAAAGGCATTGATTTCTGCAGTAGATGGATCAGGCTTCATCTTGTGCCTGTGCTTCTGCTTGGGAGGCTCAAGGTCCACATAGTTTGTTTGGTGATTGTTAACTGCAGAAAATAAAACTGAGCTACTGTGCTGTCTCTGACTTTAGTTTTAGCTTCTACACGTCTTAATACTGTATTTGTCTTCTGATTGGAGGGGAGGTTCTGAGATCCAGATATTCAAGGAGCACAACATTAGTAAAGACAATGTAAGAGGCGGGAAAATAAGACAGTAGTGTACTGCCATTTAGTACTAATTTTGGAATATTTTCTCATTTTGTGAAGCAAAGTGAAGTGAAAGTCGCTCAGTTATGTCTGACTCTTTGTGACCCCATGGACTATACAGTCCATGGAATTCTCTAGGCCAGAACACTGGAGTGGGTAGCCTTTCCCTTCTCGAGCGGATCTTCCCAACCCAGGGATTGAAGCGAGGTCTCCCGCACTGCAGGCAGATAGATTCTTTACCAGCTGAGCCACAAAGGTGGCCTGGGCCACGGCAATACTGTCTGAAAACTGACGTGATGGACGAACACATGAAAGCACCTGAAATAACGCAAAGACCGTAGGAAGTGCTAGCTATCACTACGGTCAAAGAGCACAGGTATGATGTGGAGTGGGCAGAGACGGGATGCTGGTGGGTCGTGTGGCTTGGCCCCTTGCCCTCGACTCACACCTTACTCCAGTGAGACCCTTCTGTGGCATACGTTGGAGAAATCAAAGTTGCATTGTGGAACTAGCTTTAGGCCTTGAGACTGGAAAGTCGGCATTTGTGTCTCAGTGGCGTCTCTTTGGACACTTGGCGGGGTCCATTCCACGCCGTCTGAGCAAGCACTAGACAGGCCCATGTGCGCAGGCACATCAGGGGGCACCTGAAAGGAGCGTGACATTGTGAGGGAGGTGAGTTCTGCCAGCCTCAAGGGGTCTCCATAGCAGCCGTGGGTGGCTGGGGTGTATGCGCAGGCGCAATTTTCGCGTCCTTGCGCAGAAGGGGAGGGACTCTGTGAGGGGCCAAGTCTCTCCGCCCCTTATTTGCGGTCTGAGGGAGACGCGCGGCAGCCATGCAGGCGTCGGGTGGTGGCGCCGGTGGTGCAGAGGGCCGAGATGACCAGCAGAGCGCCAGAACACCCGCTTGCCAGAGTGGTTCAGGCAGCGCTGAAGGTGAGGATGTTCACCGGGCCCCAGAAGGCCAGGGTGTGTCTGGCGGAGGAAGAGCGGTGATGGAAGCTGCTGTAGCTCGTCCCCAGGGTGAGCGGGCGCCAGATGGCCTAGGATCTGCTGGAGATGTAGCACCCTTGGCTGTAAGGCCTAGACGTGGAGAGGTGGTGCTGTATCCTTTTCATGGAGCCTCCCTGGGCACGGCCAGTGGTATGGTGGTGGGAAACATGCCGGCAGCCTGAGGAAGGAAGGGATAGAAGGGAGCACGGGGGCGATCCGGGGCAGCAGGACTGCGCAGCCTGGAAGGAGAGGTTGTCAAGGCCTGCGGAGCCTGGAGGGCGGGGAAGATGGACCTGAAGGGTTACGGAGGCAGCTGAGGGTGGACTCAGGTTGTGGTTTGGAGCATGGGCATCCTGGGGTAAAAACGGGCCTCTGAGGTGTGAGGAAGCCCGAGATACCAGCAAATTCTGTAATGGATGGTGCCTTAACCGTGTCTCTCCCAGCACACTCAGAGTGCCTTTCCAGTCGCCCCTGGAGGCAGACATGGCTCGCAGATCTCTGCTCCCAGATGCCCAACGCCACCAAGGATTGATTCGGAAGGAATTTGCAGTGAATGGCAGTGACCTGCTTGTGTCAGTTCCAGACGAGCTTGCCTTGGGGAGTGGGGGGTGGCAGGTGCTGTGGTCTGAGCTCCCTCTTAAGCATGCTATGATGGAGACACTGAGGGGCTTGGTATAAGGAGGAGGGCTGGTACCCTGGACCTACAGGAGCAATCTTCCCTTTAACCTGATTTTTTTTTTTTCCCCTGCTTTTAGTAGATGGACTGCTGAAGACCTTGCTTTCATCCGACTTTCCCTGAACCCATTCCTCGATCAGCTTTCCCTGGTGATTCGGAACATTCGGAGCCTTGGGATCCCACCTCGCCAAAGCCTAAGCTGAGGAAAGGGGCTGAGGCCTAACCTTGTGTCCCCTACTCGGCAGGGCATAGGGAATTCAACCTAAGAGTCATTGCCACTTTGTTATTTGAGTCTAGGTTTTGGCCTATACTGGCCTTTGGTCTCTCTTGGTTCACTTGCTTTGTTTCCCTGCTGCTTGAGGAGGGGGATGCTTCCGTGTTTATTACAGCAGAAAATAAAACTAAGTCACTTTTTGTGCCCCAGTTTCCTTTCAGCTAATGCACTTCTGGATTTTAAAAACACTTTTTATCTTTGTTCTCGTGTTAGAGGGAAGGTTCTGAAATTCAGATATTTGAATTCAGTTACAAGGGAATTGAAAACAATTTCAGACAATGAAAATCGAGCCCTATGTTCAGCACTAAATACTGTCAACATTTAAGAATATTTTCTGGTTGTACTTGCACATTAAATGTATAAGAGCATGTGATGTAGAACTTAACAAGTTTAAATTTTTTCCTGAATTTTTTTCATTTAATATACTAGCTTTTCCACTTTCTAAAATCTCTTAAGAAATGTGTTATTGAACAGACATAAGATGCATCATAATGTAATTATTGGGAATTCCCAGGCAGTCCAGTGGATGAGACTCTCCACTTCCAGTGTAAGGGCTGCAGGTTCAATCCCTGGCAGCAGAACTAAGATCCCACATGTCATGTGGTGTGGCCAAAAAATTAAGATTGGGTCTTTAAATTAAAAAATAATAATAATGATGTAATTATGGAACATTTAAGCTGTTTCCACTTTTTACATTACTATGGTTAATGATTTAGTGGAATTTATAAATCTTTCTATTAATAGTTATTTCCTTAAAGTATTAATATATTCCAAGAATTAGAAATACTGACCTAAATGTTTACTTCTTTCATTTAAATTATCTTTTTAATTAGAGGCTAATTACTCTACAATATCATAGTGGGTTTTGCCATACATTGACATGTCCAGACTCCCCACTGGGGTCCTCTTGGCCACAGAGCAGGGGACAGACACAGGCAGTAGACCAGGTCTTTGCACACCCTAAAACTGATAGGGAGCCAGAATCAACAGAAACTGGGAGGGTGGGAAGGTGGGACATGGATGCCCCACACTCAGGAAACAGCCACTGCTGGAGCCTCTCCCCCTCCAGTGGGGGTAGGGGTGGGGGAAGGCTGCTGGCCTTGGATTTGGAGGGCTGAGAGGACTCTCCAGCCAGGGGGTGGGGCTCAGGGGCCAGATTGAAGTACAACCCCTGATGCAGTCTCCTCCCATGGCACCAGTGATCCCTAGCAGATGAACCCCACGCCCAGGCAGTGCTCTCCCAGCCCCGTGGTCTCCCCCAGCTGTACCTTGCCTGTTGACTTGACTCCCCCCTTCCAGACAGAAGTAGACCAGCAGGCTATCAGATACAGAGTCACCTCCCAGTTGAGGTCCCCCGGTACCTCCACCCCTCCAGACAACCTCAAGACACTGTTCCTGGGGAGGGAAAGGTCATGAGAGTTGTGCCAGCAGAGAGCAAGAGACTGTGGGGTGTCCAGGGCAACATGGCCCTTCCCTCTGCCCTTGAGTCTAGCTGGTTCATCCAGTGCTTCTGAGGGGTCCAGGGCACGCCCACAGCCTGGAGTCCCTGCAGTCTGTGCGCGGACCCCAGGCAGCCGTGCCCCATGCCTTCCGCAGTGGGCCCAACAGTAGTCCCTGCTTCCCTCCCCAGGTGGGCAGGAACAGCTCACTCCACATCCCTGGTCTCGCATCCCCATGTGCATGCACCTGCACAGACAAGGACACAGACTTGAGCTATGTGTGGAAGACGAATGGGATGGACCTGGCCTGGCCCTGGTGCTCGACTCCCTTCCAGAAGTTGAAGTCAGCAGGAGGGTCACATGTGAACATAGCAGCAGAGGTGTAAGGGGAAGGGGCTCATTTGATGTTTCCATGTGCTCATTTGATGTTTCCATGTTTTGCGGGAAACACTGACGTGCTCATAAACACCTAAGAGGGACATCTGGGGACCAGCGTCAGGGCCTGATTGCGCAGGCGTTCTCGGCGCCCTTAGTGACATCACCCGCACAGGGGCGTGGTTTCCTTTGAGTGCCTCAGATTCTCAGACGCTCCAGGTGGCCGTGGTGGGCTGACCTGCAGCCTGAGTAGTCATGGAGGCTGCAGACCCAGGTGCTGGCATAGGTGGTGTGGCGGGAGATGCTGAAGGCCAGGGAGGTCTGGATGGAGCTGGTGACCCAAATGGCCCTGAAGGGCACGAGGGCCTCGGAGGCGCGGGAGAGGCGGGTGCGGCCACGGCTGAAGCCCCAGAGCTGGTACAGGCACCTCACGCTCCGGGACCTGGCGGAGACACCATGCCAGGGCTGGGTGGCCACGCCTCTCCAGGACCAGGTGGACATGTGGCGCCAGGGCCTGGTGTCCACAGTGCCCTGGGGCCAGGAGGACACGTCAGGCCGTGGCCTCTTGGACATGCTGCATCAGGACTTGGTGGGTGTGTGCCGCCCGTGGCCAGAGGACCAAGAAGCCAACTTCTCAATTTGTATCCTATTTGAAGAGAGGCCAGGGTGGGGGCTGGAGCAGGGAGGAACAGACCTCCTATAGACAGTGGAATGCAGAGAAGGCAGTCAACCTGGGGATAGGAAGGGCTGTGGGGAGGGAGACCAAGAAGATGGCTAGAGGGTCTGGCCTCAGGGGGATGGGTCAGGGGTGGCAGGGAGAGATGGAGTGGGGAGATGGCCTGAGGGACTGGAAGGGCGGAGAGCAGACTTGGGGTGGGGATGGAGACAAGTGAGAACGGCCAGAAGGAAACAGGCCTCCAAATGAAGAGTTGGCCTGAGGCACAGGCAAGGTTGGTGTGAGATGGTCCCTTAACCTCGGCACCACCAGCTCCATCGTAGTGCTCTTCCCGTCACCCATGGAGGCAGAGATGGCCCGCCAGCCCCTGAGCCCACACGTCCAGCCCTACCACAGGGCAGTAGGGAAGGAGCTCACAGCGAACGGCAGCCTCCTAGCAATGTTAGTTTGCAAAGGGGCCTGGGCGGGTGGCAGGTGTCTGGGGTCATTCTAATAGGGAATTGGAGACCACCAAAAGACGAAGTCTAAGGATGTAGACATGTGCAGTGAGCCTGACACCAGCTGAGGGGGCAGAATTAGGGGAACAGTTCCCACATTTAATTTTATTTTCTTTTTCCCTCCCTTTTAGCAGGCAGACTGCTGAAGATGGTGGCCAGCTCCGAATTTCCATCATGTTCTGTCTCAAGCAGCTTTTCCTGTTGGTTGGGATCAACCAACCAATTACAGGGTACTTTGTGCCCCCAGGGCTTCCCTGGTGGCTCAGAGGTTAAAGCGTCTGCCTGCAATGTGGGAGACCTGAATTCGATCCCTGGGTCGGGAAGATTCCCCTGGAGAAGGAAATGGCAACCCACTCCAGTACTCTTGCCTGGAAAATCCCATGGACCGAGGAGCCTGGTAGGCTACAGTCCATGGGGTCGCAGAGTCGGACACGACTGAGCGACTTCACTTTCACTTTGACTTTGTGCCCCTAGTTTTCCCTAAGCCTAGGCCAAGAAAGAGTGCCTAATATTAACCTAGGCAGTGCATCCTTCCCCAGGGCATTGATTCCTACACTGGTTGCTGATTTATTATGAGGGCCTAATTGTTTGCTTATATTGGCCTTTGGGCACTCTTGGCCCTGTTGTTTTCCACTGGCTGGAGGAGGAGGGTGTTTCAATATTTCTTATCATTCTGTGTCTGAATATATTTTCAAATACTGGCCCTCCACAGTTTCTTGCCTTTGTCTTTGGTTTCAAGGGAAGGTTCTGGGCTTCAGATAGTCTAGTAGTACAGTGTAATTGAAGACAATTTAGGAAATGGAAAAAAAATATATTATGGCTTCTAATTCAGCATTAACTGTGGTCAGTACTTTGGAATGCTTTCTTAGTTTTATATTGGCATTTATATGGCTCAGCTGGTAAAGAATACGCCTGCAATGTGGGAGACCTGGGTTCAAGCCCTAGGTTGGGAAGATCTCCTGAAAAGGGAAAGACTGTGCATTCCGGCATTCTGACCTGGAGAATTCCATGGATTGTATAGTCCATGGGGTCACAGTGTTGGACACAACTGATTGTCATATCATCTATAACAATAATGTAATTTTTGCATACTCAGGGTAATTTTTTCCTGGAATTATTTTTATTTAACATATAAGCATTTTCTCTTTCAAAAATTTATTCAAAAATTTGTATGTGGATGCATATAAGAAGTAGCATAATGTAAGTGTTCAGTCAGTTCAGTTCAGGCTCTCAGTCATGTCCAATTCTTTGCAACCCCATGGACTGCAACATGCCAGGCATCCCTGTCCAATATTTACTCCGAGTTTAACTAAACATATGCATTGAGTCCGTGGTGCCATCCAACCGTCTCATCTTCTGTCATCCTCTTCTCCTGCCGCCTTCAATCTTTCCCAGAATCAGGGTCTTTTCAAATGAGTCAGTTCTTTGCATCAGGTGGCCAAAGTACTGGAGTTTCAGCTTCAACATCAGTCCTTCCAATGAGTATTCAGGACTGATCTCCTTACAGTCCAAGGGACTCTCAAGACTCTCCCCCAACACCACAGTTCAGAAGCATCAATTTTTTAGCACTCAGCTTTATTTTATATTCCAACTCTCACATCCATACAGGACTAGTGGAAAAACTATGGCCTTGACTAGATGGACCTTTGTTGGAAAAGCAATGTCTCTGCTTTTTAATGTGCTGTCTCAGTTCAGTTCAGTTCAGTCGCTCAGTCATGTCCGACTCTTTGTGACCCCATGAATTGCAGCACGCCAGGCCTCCCTGTCCATCACCAACTCTCGGAGTTCACTCACTCATGTCCATAGAGTCCGTGATGCCATCCAGCCATCTCATCCTCTGTCGTCCCCTTCTCCTCCTGCCCCCAATCTGTCCCAGAATCAGAGTCTTTTCCAATGAGTCAACTCTTCACATGAGGTGGCCGAAGTACTGGAGTTTCAGCTTTAGCATCAGTCCTTCCAAAGAACACCCAGGACTGATCTCCTTGCAGTTCAAGGGACTCTCAAGAGTCTTCTCCAACAACACAGTTCAAAAGCATCAATTCTTCGGCACTCAGCCTTCTTCACAGTCCAACTCTCACACCCATACATGACTACTGGAAAAACCATAGCCTTGACTAGACGGACCTTTGTTGGCAAAGTAATGTCTCTGCTTTTCAATATGCTATCTAGGTTAGTCATAACTTTCCTTCCAAGGAGTAAGCATATTTTAATTTCATGGCTGCAATCACCATCTGCAGTGATTTTGGAGCCCAAAAATATGAAGTCTGACACTGTTTCCCCATCTATTTCCCAGGAAGTGATGGGACCAGATGCCATGATCTTCGTTTTCTGAATATTGAGCTTTAAGCCAACTTTTTCACTCTCCTCTTTCACTTTTATCAAGAGGCTTTTTGGCTCCTCTTCACTTTCTGCCATAAGGGTGGTGTCATCTGCATATCTGAAGTTATTGATATTTCTCCCAGCAATCTTGATTCCAGCTTGTGCTTCTTCCAACTCAGCGTTTTTCATGATGTTCTCTGCATAGAAGTTAAATAAGCAGGGTGACAATATACAGCCTTGACGTACTCCTTTTCCTATTGGGAACCAGTCTGTTGTTCCATGCCCAGTTCTAACTGCTGCTTCTTGACATGCATACAGACTTCTCAAGAGGAAGTTCAGGTGGTCTAGTATTCCCATCTCTTGTTAAACATTTAATAGGTTTCCATTTGTCCCTAATAATGATTCAGTGGAATTCTTCTGTATAAGTCTTTGCCTGATTGGTTATGTCCTGAAGATAGATTCCAAAGGGTAGAAGTACTGAGATAAAAATTTACTTTTCTATTGATTTTTTAATGCTATTGGCGTACAGTAGGTGGTTGCTACTCAAAAGTGTGCCTGCCCCCAGAATTCTAGTTTGATGACCACCTTTTATCAGTAGGTCTGATTCCTCCCAAAGTAAAAACCTTAGCTTGCAGATCAAACAACTCAGAAACTCTAGAACTGTAACTTTATGGCCTACTGACCTTGTTTCAGATCAATGTAGAAAAGTTTGGGGACAATTAGTTAAGTCTTTGGGGGAGGAGTTAGCTCCATCCAATGAATACCAGACCACCTAACCTGCCTCTTGAGAAATCTGTATGCAGGTCAGGAAGCAACAGTTAGAACTGGACGTGGAACACCAGACTGGTTCCAAATAGGAAAAGGAGTACGTCAAGGCTGTATATTGTCACCCTGCTTGTTTAACTTATATGCAGAGTACATCATTAGAAACGCTGGACTGGAAGAAACACAAGCTGGAATCAAGATTGCTGGGAGAAATATCAGTCACCTCAGATATGCAGATGACACCACCCTTATGGCAGAAAGTGAAGAAGAACTAAAGAGCCTCTTGATGAAAGTGAGAGGAGAGCGAAAAAGTTGGCTTAAAACTCAACATTCAGAAAACGAAGATCATGGCATCTGGTCCCATCACTTCATGGGAAATAGATGGGGAAACAGTGGAAACAGTGTCAGACTTTATTTTGGGGGGCTCCAAAATCACTGCAGATGGTGACTGCAGCCATGAAATTAAAAGACGCTTACTCCTTGGAAGAAAAGTTATGACTAACCTAGATAGCATATTGAAAAGCAGAGACATTACTTTGCCGACTAAGGTCCGTCTAGTCAAGGCTATGGTAT
This sequence comes from Budorcas taxicolor, assembly GCF_023091745.1. NCBI lineage: Eukaryota > Metazoa > Chordata > Mammalia > Artiodactyla > Bovidae > Budorcas > Budorcas taxicolor. The sequence continues at coordinate 63,110,717 of NC_068935.1, read as the reverse complement.
TTCCTGTGGTCATGTATGGATGTGAGAGTTGGACTGTGAAGAAGGCTGAGTGCCGAAGAATTGATGCTTTTGAACTGTGGTGTTGGAGAAGACTCTTGAGGGTCCCTTGGACTGCAAGGAGATCCAACCAGTCCATTCTGAAGGAGATCAACCCTGGGATTTCTTTGGAAGGAATGATGCTAAAGCTGAAATTCCAGTACTTCGGCCACCTCATGTGAAGAGTTGACTCATTGGAAAAGACTCTGATGCTGGGAGGGATTGGGGGCAGGAGGAGAAGGGGACGACAGAGGATGAGATGGCTGGATGGCATCACGGACTCGATGGACGTGAGTCTGAGTGAACTCCGGGAGATGGTGATGAACAGGGAGGCCTGGCGTGCTACGATTCATGGGGTCGCAAAGAGGCGGACATGACTGAGCGACTGAACTGAACTGAACTGAATGTCTAGTATTTCCTGCAACCTCACGAAATTTCCTGATAGTTTTAGTAGTTCACCATATTTTCTCCACGTATGATCAGGTTATCTGTGGATAAGGTGTGCTCAGTCACTCAGTTGTGTTCGACTCTTCACAACCCCATGGATTATAGCCTGCCAGGTTCCTCTGTCCATGGAATTTTCCAGGTAAGAATATTCGAGTGGGTTGCCATTTCTTCCTCCAGGGGATCTGCCTGACCTAGGGATCGAGCCTACATCCCCTGCATTGGCAGGCGGATTCTTTACCATTGTGCCTCCTGGGAAGTGGCACAGTGTTAAAATTGAAAGAAAGTAAATGTGCATCTTCATTGAATAAAGATTCAGTAAATCAGAATAAGCCCATCCCTTGGTGGCTCAGTGGTAAAGAACCCACCTGCCAATGCAAGAGACTCGGATTCCATCTGATTCAGGAAGATCCCCTGGAGTAAGAAAGGACAACCCATCCGGTATTCTTGCCTGGGAAATCCCATGGACAGAGGATCCTGGTGGGCTGCAATCCGTAGGGTTGTGGAGTAGAATACAATTGAGCAACTAAACAATAAAACAATAAGAAAGAAATCAGAAGAAGTTGAGAATCTGTGTGAGGAGATGATGCATTCCTGTTTTAACAGTATGCTCCCACTATGTGACTTATTACTTTTGACCTTTTTTTTAATTTGTGTGGGTCTCAGTTGCAGCATGCAGGATCTTCAACACAGCATGAGGGCTCTTATTTAATAACTGCAGCAATGTGGGATCTAGTCAGCTCACAAGGAATTGAACCTGGGCAACCTGCATTGGAATTGTGGAGTCCTAGCCACTGGACCACCAGGGAAGTCCCTGACGTAAGTATTTTCTTTATTTGGGAAAATAATTGTCTGCTCTATTAGATTAATGGGCTTTCCAGGTGGCAGAGTGGTAAAGAATCCACCTGCTAATGCAGGAGATGCAAGAGATGCAGTTTCAAACCCTTGGTTGAGAAGATCCCTTTAGAAGGAAATGGCAACCCACACCAGTATTCTTGCCTGGAAAATTCCAGGGACAGAGGAGACTGGCGGTCTACTGTCTATGGGGTTGCAAAGAGTTGAACGTGACTGAGTGACTGAGCATGCATGCTCTGTTAGATTAAGAAATAATCTTTCCCAGTCTTGTTCCATTAAAACATTGGAACTTGATTTTGAATTTGATGAAAAGTGTATACCACTGTTAAGGACATGTATGGATTTTGTAACCCAGCATCCATTTTCCTTCTTTTGGTACTGGTATGCTGTCACCTGGGAAAATTGCCCCTTTCCTTTTCTCTCAGCAATTGTGACTGTGATAGAGTTGACTTCACCTCTGATTCCAGGGGTGGGCATGTGGCCCAGGACTGCCAAATTGGAGCACTGCTTTCCTCCAGCTGTGGTGATATCATCCAACCCGTGACACTTTGGGTATCTAGGGGAGACAGGATGGCAAAGGACAGAGGGAGAGTTGGAGCAAGAAGGTAAATCTCAGGGAATAAAATGCTGGATCCAGCCATGCCTAAAGACAAACTACCTCTGTACCTTGTAGTTACACAGACCTAGAAATTCTCCCTTTGGCTTAAAAACCACTGTGGATATTCTTGGTCGTTTTTGTTCCACTTGTTCTTCACTTGCAATAGCAAAGTGAATTGAAGAATCATAATTTTCTTTCTTACTTAACTAATGTGGTCTGAAGACTTGGTCCTTCTTTATTACTTCAAGGGAGAAATAGGCCTATTTTGTTACTAAGTGATTAGTTCCTTGCTAATCAACCCATATCATGGTAGAAAAGGAGACCAGTGAGTCAAAGGAGGGGAGGGACACTGCAAGGGGCAGCTGGAGGAAGGGAACAAGGAGAATGACCATCCCTTGCCAGACAGGGCACCCAGAATCGACCCAAAATTGGGCCATATAGTGGATACAGTGAAGCCTGTGCCATCCACAGTACTTTAAGAGCTGTATAATATTCCTCAGAATGTGTAATCCATAGTTATTTTAACCAATCTCTTGTATATAGGTCTTTAGACTGTTTTAAATTTGTCAGTATTATAAACAAACCTGATACATTTGGTATCCTGGTACATTTGTTTTTGTGTAATACATTATGTGGAGAAGGAAATGGCAACCCACTCCAGTATTCTTGCCTGGGAAATCCCGTGGACAGAGGAGCCTGGTGGGCTATAGTCCATGGGTCGTAAGACTCGGACATGCCTGAGTGACTAAACCACCACCAACACAGGATGTACAATAATTCTGATTTAAGAAGGAGCATTCTTGGGTCAAAAAGTAATCTCTTTTTTAAATGTTTTATACATGTTACCAAATTGCCCTCCAAAAACGTTGCATCAATTTGACTCCAACCAGTTGGGTATGAAAGTGTCCAGTTTCTGACTTTCTACCCTGATGTTGTCATCTTGTTGTTTAGTCGCTAAGTTGTGCCCAACTCTTTTGCACCCCCATGAACTGCAGCACAGCAGGCTCCTCTGTCTATGGCCATGGGGTTTTCCTGGCAAGGATAATGGAGTGGGTTGCCATTTCTTTCCTCAGGGGATATTCCTGAACCAAGGATCGAACTCACTTGGCAGGTGAAAGTGAAAGTGAACTCGCTCAGTCGTGTCCGACTCTTTGCGACCCCATGGACTGTAGCTTACCAGGCTCCTCCCTCCATGGGATTCTCCAGGCAAGAGTACTGGAGTGGGTTGCCATTTCCTTCTCCAGGGGATCTTCCCGACCCAGCGATTGAACCCGGGTCTCCCGCATTCCAGGCAGATGCTTTAACCTCTGAGTAGATTCTTTATTTTACCACTAAGCCACCTGGGAAGCCCATTTGTCAGATTAGCCTGGCATAATAAAATAATAATAAAATACCACAGACAAAGTGGTTTAAGGGCTTCCCTGGTAGCTCAGCAAGTAAAGAATCCTCCTGCAATGCAGGAAACCCTGGTTCAATTCCTGGGTTGGGAAGATACCCTGGAGAAGGGATAGGCTACCCACTCCAGTGTTCTTGGGCTTCCCTGGTGGCTCAGATGATAAAGAATCTTCCTGCAATGTGGGAGACCTGGGTTCAATCCCTGGGTTGGGAAGATCCCCTGGAGGAGGGCAAGGCAACCCACTCCAGTATTCCTGCCTGGAGAATCCCTGTGGACAAAGGAGCCTGGCAGGCTACAGACCGGGTCATAAAGAATCGGACACGAATGAGCGACTAATCACAGTACATTAGGAACAGTGTTTGTGAATAAATCTGCCAATATAGGGGCGGTCCTAAGATGGCAGAGGAATAGGACGGGTAGACCACTTTCTCCCCCCACAAATTCATCAAAAGATAATTTGAATGCTGAGCAACTTACACAAAACAACTTCTTAACACTGGCAGAGGACACCAGGCACCCAGAAAGGCAATCCATTCTCTTCAAAAGGAAGTAGGACAAAATATAAAAGACAAAAAGACAAAAGAGTTAGGGATGGAGACCCGTCCTGGGGAGGGAGTGGTGAAGGAAGAGACATTTCCAAATAGCAGGAAGCCCTCTCACCAGCATGTCTGTGGGGAGTTTTGGAATCTCAGAGGGCAATATAACCAAGAAAAAGAAAACAAAAAGAAAACCCACAGAATACACACCTAACCACAGGGAGGCGCAGGTTGCATGCTTAGGGTAAGGACCAGGCCTGAATGCCCTAAGGACAATCTGAAGGAGCTAACATGACATAGCAACCCAAACTATGGGATAGCCAGAGAAAGAGGGGAAAAAAAAAAAGAGAGCGAGAGAGAACTTTCCAGGGAAAAGCTCTGAGCTAACTAGCAGCTTGGCCCACTCACAGAACAAAGGACTGAGTGAACACCAAAGGAGAGCTGGCTGGCTTAAAACCAACCAGTCCCCAGATGGAGGCAAAGAGGCAGACAGTCGACAGCCAGAGCCAGAAGGTGAGGGGCCATCTCGGCCCCAGAGATGGCATCCTCCACCAAACTGTGAGCAGGCCTCCAGTTGCTAATCACATCTTCCTGGGATCCTGGACAGTTGACATCCACCAGGAGTGTCGCAGCCTGATATCAGCTCGCCAAAGGAGACACACGGCACACCTGAGACAGTGCACTCACCAAGCACCTGGTCGCGTGAGGTGCTTGGACCTGGGAAGGGGAAAAAACGCATGCCCAACCAAGTCTGTGCCCTTGCAGAGTGCCTGAGAACCTGAACCTGAGCAGCTCAGACATGGGGAGTGAACAAAACACAGGTCCCGCTTTGGACAGTTCCCATGCAGAGCAACCTGGACCCTGAGCAGCGTAGACCGGGAAACACATGCCACCATGAGCTGGGGCAAACCCCATGTGGTCCATACACTGCAAACACTCCACACACATGCCAGTGGTATTTGTTCGCAGCGTTCTTAAAGAGATGGGAATACCAGACCACCTCACTAGCCTCTTGAGAAATCTCCATGCAGGTCGGGAAGCAACAGTTAGAACTGGACATGGAACAACAAACTAGTTCCAACTAGAAAAGGAGTATATCAAGGCTGTATATTGTCACCCTGCTTATTTAACTTATATGCAGAGTATATAAGGAAATTCCTGGAAAATCTCATGGAAGGAGGAGCCTGGTGGGCTGCAGTCTATGGGGTCACACAGAGTCGGACACAACTGAGCGACTTCACTTTCACTTTTCACTTTCATGCACTGGGAAAGGAAATGGTAACCGACTCCAGTGTTCTTGCCTGGAGAATCCCAGAGACAGGGGAGCCTGGTGGGCTGCCATCTATGGGGTCGCACAGAGTCGGACACGACTGAAGTGACGCAGCAGCAGCAGCAGCAGCAGCAGCAGCAGCAGAGTACATCCTGTGAAATGCTGAGCTGGATGAAGTACAAGCTGGAATCAAAACTTCTGGGGAAAATATCAATAATCTCAGATATGCAAATGACACCATACTTATGGCAGAAAGCAAAGAAGAACTAAAGAGTCTCTTGACGAAAGTGAAAGAGGAGAGTGAAAACGTTGGCTTGAAGCTCAACATTCAGAAAACAAAGATCATGGCATCTGGTCCCTTCAATTCATGGCCAATAGATGGGGAAACAGTGCAGTGACAGGCTTTATTTTGGGGGGCTCCAAAATCAGTGCAGATAGTGACTTCAGCCATGAAATTAAAAGATGCTTACTCCTTGGAAGAAAAGTTATGACCAACCAAGACAGCATATTAAAAAGCAGAGACATTACCTTGTCAACAAAGGTCCGTCTAGTCAAGGCTATGGTCTTTCCACTAGTCATGTATGGATGTGAGAGTTGGACTATACAGAAAGCTGAGTGCCAAAGAATTGATGCTTTTGAATTGTGGTGTTGGAGAAGACTCTTGAGAGTCCCTTGGACTGCAAAGAGATCCAACCAGTTCATCCTAAAGGAGATCAATCCTGAATATTCATTGGAAGGATTGATGTTGAAGCTGAAACTCCAATACTTTGGCCACCTGATGCGAAGAGCTGACTCATTTGAAAAGACCCTGATGCTGGGAAAGATTGAAGGCGGGAGGAGAAGGGGATGACAGAGGATGAGATGGTTGGAGGGCATCACCGACTCAATGGACATGAGTTTGAGTAAACTCTGGAAGTTGGTGATAGACAGGGAGGACTGCATGCTACAGTCCATGGGGTCACAAAGAGTCGGACATGACTGAGCGACTGAAGTGAACTGAACTCCCTCCTCACAACACAACTGAACAAGTGAGCCTAAATAAGTGACCACCTTCACCCCCTTTGTCTTGGTGAAAATTTGACACTGAAGAGACTTGCAAACAGAGAAAGCCAAAACAAAGAAGAGGGAACTTCTCTGGAAGTGACAGGTGCAACAGATTAAAACCCTGTAGTTAGCACTAAGCATTGGAGAGGCCTACAAACCTTGAGAAGAAATATAAGCTGGAACAAGGAACTATCTGAAACTGAACTAACCCCACACTGCCCTCAACATCTCCAGAGAAATACCTAGATACATTTTTACTATTATCATTTTTTAATCTTTTTAATTTTTTAAAGTTCTTTATTACTCCTTTTTCATTTTTATAACCTACTATTACCTTGCAAAAAAGACCCTACTATTAAAGCAAATTTCATATATAGATATAGATATAAATAAATAGATTTTGTTTTGTATTTTTAATATTGTATTTTTGAGAATCTAACCTGAAAATCTACACTAGATTTTCAATCTTTGCTTTTTGGTATTGTTATTCATTTTGTACCTTTTAGAATATAAGTGCCCATTTTTACTTAGGGGTATAATTAATGGCTAGATTACTCTCTCCCCTTTTGACTCTCCCTCTTCTCCTCCTGGTCACCTCTATCTCCTTCCTCCCTCTTCTTTTCTCCATGTAACTCTGTGAACTTCTTTGGGTGCCACTCACTATGGAGAATCTTTTCACCATTAACCTAGATGTTTTATCATCTGTGCTATATGGATGGAGAATTCTTGAGCTACTGTAAGAATAAGACTGAAAGTCAGAGGCAAGAGGCTTAAATCCAAAACTTGAGAACACCAGAAAACTCCTGACTCCAGGGAACAGGAATTGACAAGAGCTCATCCAAAAGCCTCCATACCAAAAAAAAAAAAAAAAAGCCTCCATACCTACACTGAAAGGACCTACACTTGACAAGCTCCACCCAAGGGCCAGCAAATTCCAGAGCAAGACATACCATGCTGATTCTCCAGCAACGCAGGAACACAGCCCTGAGCATTAAAATACAGGCTGCCCAATGTCACGCCAAACCCATAGGCACCCCAAAAATCACACTGGACACTTCATTGCACTCCAGAGAGAAGAGATCCAGCTCCACACACCAGAACACAGATACAAGTTTCCCTAATCAGGAAATCTTGACAAGCAACTCGTCCAACCCCACCCACACGGAGCAACCTCCAAAATAAAGAGGAACCACATATTTCCAGCCTACAGAAAGGCCACCCCAAACACAGCAATCTAAACAAATGACACTGGGAAGACCCAGAGGGAGGGGATGGGGAGGGAAGTGGGAGGGGGGGTTCAGGATGGGGAACACGTGTACACCCGTGGCATATTCATGTCAATGTATGGCAAAACCAATACAACATTGTAAAGTAATTAGCCTCCAATTAAAATAAATAAATTTATATTTAAAAAGAAATAAACAAATGAAAAGGCAGAGAAATAGTCAGCAGGTAAAGGAACATGATAAATGCCCACCAAACCACACCAAAGACGAAGAGAAAGGGAGTCTACCTGAAAAAGAATTCAGAATAATGATAGTAAAGATGATCCAAAATCTTGAAAAAAAAAATGGAGTTGTAAATAAATAGACTAAAGACAAGGATTGAGAAGATTCAAGAAATGTTTAACAAGGACCTGGCAGAAATAAAAAAAGAGTCAATCAATAATGAATAATGCAATAACTGAGATCAAAACCACTCTGGAGGGAACCAACAGTAGAATAACTGAGGCAAAGGATAGGATAAGTGAGGTGGAAGATAGAATGGTGGAAATAAATGAAGCAGAGAGGAAAAAAGAATTAAAAGAAATGAGGACAGCCTCAGAGACCTCTGGGACAATGTTAAATGCCCCAACATTCGAATCATAGGAGTCCCAGAAGAAGAAGACAAAAAGAAAGGGCATGAGAAAATACTTGAGGAGATAATAGTGGAAAACTTCCCTAAAATGGGGAAAGAAATAGCCACCCAAGTCCAAGAAACCCAGCAAGGATCTCATTCAAATATGAAGGAGAAATCAAAAGCTTTACAGACTAGCAAAAGCTGAGAATTCAGCACCACCAAACCAGTTCTTCAACAAATGCTAAAGCATTTATTTCATTTACTTCATTTATTTCTCAGGAAACAGAGAGAAGGTTTATAAACTTGAACTCAAAACAACAAAGTAATGGCAATGGGATCATACTTATCAATAATTACCTTAAAGGTAAATGGGTTGAATGCCCCAACCAAAAGACAAAGACTGGATGAATGCATACAAAAACAAGACCCCTATATATGCTGTCTACAAGAGACCCACCTCAAAACAAGGGGCACATACAGACTGAAAGTGAAGGGCTGGAAAAAGATATTCCATACAAATGGAGACCAAAAAAAAGCAGGAGTAGCAATACTCATATCAGATAAAATAGACTTTGAAATAAAGGCTGTGAAAAGAGACAAAGAAGGACACTACATAATAATCAAAGGATCAGTCCAAGAAGAAGATATAACTATTATATATATATATAAAACAATTATTTTATATATATGTGTGTGTATACATACATATATATATATATATATGCACCCAACATAGGAGCAGCACAATATGTAAAGGAAATGCTAACAAGTATGAAAGGGGAAATTAACAGTAACAAAATAATAGTGGGAGACTTTAATACCCCACTCACACCTATGGATAGATCAACCAACCAGAAAATTACAAAGGAAACACAAACTTTAAATGGACCAGTTAGACCTAATTGATATCTGTGGGACATTTCACCCCAAAACAACGAATTTCACCTTTTTCTCAAGTGCACATGGAACATTCTCCAGGATAGATCACATCCTGGGCAATAAATCTAGCCTTGGTAAATTCAAAAAAAAATGTGTAATCATTTCAAGCATCTTTTCTGATCACAATGCAGTAAGATTAGATGTCATCTACAGGAAAAAAAAAAACTATTAAAAATACAAACATATGGAAGCTAAAGAACATGCTTCAGAATAACCAACAAATCAGAAGAAATCAAAAAAGAAATCAAAATATGCATAGAAACAAATGAAAATGAAAACACAACAACCCAAAACCTATGGGATTCAGTAAAATAGTGCTAAGGGGAAGTTTCATAGCAATACAAGCTTACCTCAAGAAACAAGAAAAAAGTCAAATACATAACCTAACTTTACACCTAAAGCAATGAGAAAAAGAAGAAATGAAAAACTCAAGGATTAGTAGAAGGAAAGAAATCATAATTAGGGCAGAAATAAGTGAAAAAGGAACAAAGGAGACTACAGCAAAACTCAACAAAACTAAAAGCTGGTTCTTTGAGAAGATAAATAAAATAGACAAACCAGTAGCCAGACTCATCAAGAAAAAAAGGAAGAAGAATCAATTCAACAAAATTAGAAATAAAAATGGAGAAATCACAACAGACAACACAGAGATACAAAGGATCATAAGACTACTATCAGCAACTATAGGCCAATAAAATGGACAACTTGGAAGAAATTGATGAATTCTTAGAAAAGTATGACCTTCCAAAACTGAACCAGGAAGAAATAGAAAATCTTAACAGACCCACCACAAGCACAGAAATTGAAACAGGAATCAAAAATCTTCCAACAAACAAAAGCCCAGGACCAGATGGCTTCGCAGGTGAATTCTACCAAAAATTTAGAGAAGAGCTAACACCTATCCTAACTCTTCCAGAAAATTGCAGAGGAAGGAAAGCTGCCAAACTCATTCTATGAGGCCTCCAACACCCTAATACCAAAACCAGACAAAGATGCCACAAAAAAAGAGAACAGGCCAATATCTCTGATGAACATAGATGCAAAAATCCTCAACAAAATTCTAGCAAACAGAATCCAACAACATATTAAAATGATCATACATCATGACCAAGTGGGCTTTATCCCAGGGATGCAAGGATTCTTCAATATCCACAAATCAATCAGTGTAATACACCACATTAACAAATTGAAAGATAAAAACCATATGATTATCTCAATAGATGCAGAGGAAGCTCTTGACAAAATTCAACATCCATTTATGATAATAAAAAAAAACCCTCCAGAAAGCAGGCATGGAAGGAACATACCTCAACATAATAAAAGCCATACATGATAAACCCACAGCAAACATTATCCTCAATGGTGAAAAACTGAGAGTATTTCCCCTAAAGTCAGGAACAAGACAAGGGTTCCCACTCTCAGCACTACTATTTAACATCGTTTTGGAAGTTTTACTCACAGCAATCAGATAAGAAAAAGAAATAAAAGGAATCCAGATTGGAAAAGAAGTAAAACTCTCACTGTTTGCAAATGAGATGATCCTCTACATAGAAAACCCCAAAGACACCACCAGAAAATTACTAGAGGTAATCAATGAATATAGTAAAGTTGCAGGATATAAAATTAACACAGAAATCCCTTGTATTCCTATACACTAACAATGAGAAAACAGAGAAATTAAGGAAACAATTCCATTCACCATTGCAATGAAAAGAATAAAATACTTAGGAATAAATCTACCTAAAGAAACAAAAGACCTATAAATAGAAAACTATAAAACACTGATGAAAGAACTCAGAGATGACACAAATAGATGGGGAAATATACCATCTTCATGGATGGGAAGAATCAATATAGTGAAAATGAGTATACTACCCAAAGCAATCTATAGATTCAATGCAATCCCTATCAAGCTACCAATGGTATTTTTCAGAGACCTAGAACAACTAACTTCACAATTTGTATGGAAATAAAAAAAAAAACCTCGAGTAGCCAAAGCAATCTTGAGAAAGAAGAATGGAACTGGGGGAATCAACCTGCCTGACTTCAGACTATACTACAAAGCTACAGTCATCGAGACAATATGGTACTGGCACAAAGACAGAAATATAGATCAATGGAACAAAACAGAAAGCCCAGAGATAAATCCATGCACCTATGGACACCTTATCTTTGACAAAGGTGGGAAGAATATAAAATGGAGAAAAGACAATCTCTTTAACAAGTGGTGCTGGGAAAACTGGGAAAAGCATGAAACTAGAACACTTTCTAACACCATACACAAAATTAAACTCAAAATGGATTAAAGATCTAAATTTAAGACCAAAAAGTATAAAAGTCCTAGAGGAAAACATAGGCAAAACACTCTCCTATAAATCACAGCAGGATGCTCTATGACCCACCTCCCAGAGTAATGGAAATAAAAGGAAAAATTAACAAATGGCATCTAATTAAACTGAAAAGCATTTGTACAACGAAGGAAACTATAAGTAAGATGAAAAGGCAGCCTTCAGAATGGGAGAAAATAATAGCAAATGAAGCAACTGACAAAGAGTTAATCTCAAAAATATACAAGCAGGTCATGCAGCTCAATTCCAGAAAAAATAAATGACCCAATCAAAAAATGGGCCAAAGAACTAAACAGACATTTCTCCAAAGAAGACATACAGATGGCTAACAAAAACCTGAAAAGATGCTCAACATCACTCATTATCAGAGAAATGCAAATCAAAACCACAATGAGATACCATCTCATGGCAGTCAGAATGGCTGCTATCCAAAAGTCTACAAACAATAAATGCTGGAGAGGGTGCAGAGAAAAGGGAACGCTCTTACACTGTTGGTGGGAATGCAAACTAGTACAGCCACTAAGGAGAACAGTGTGGAGATTCCTTAAAAAACTGAGAACAGAACTCCCATACAACCCAGCAATCCCACTGCTGGGCATACACACCAGGAAATCAGAATTGAAAGAGACACATGTACCACAATGTTCATTGCAGCACTGTTTACAATAGCTAGGACATGTAAGCAACCTAGATGTCCATCGGCAGATGAATGGATAAGAAAGCTATGGTACATATACACAATGGAATATGACTCAGCTATTAACAAGAATGCATTTGAATCAGTTCTAATGAGGTGGATGAAACTGGAGCCTATTATACAGAGTGAAGTAAGTCAGAAAGAAAAACACCAATACAGTATATTAAGGCATATATATGAAATTTAGAAAGATGGTAACCATGACCCTATGTGCAAGACAGCAAAAGAGACAGAGATATAAAGAACAGACTTTTGGACTCTGTGGGAGAAGGCGAGGGTGGGATGCTTTGAGAGAATATCCTTGAAACATGTATATTACCATATGTGAAATAGATTGCCAGTCCAGGTTCAGTGCATGATACAGGGTGCTCAAGGCTGGCAAACTGGGATGACCCTGAGGGATGGGATCAGGAGCGAGGTAGGAGGGGGGTTCAGAATAGGGGATACATGTACACCCATTGCTGATTCTTGTCAATGTATGGCAAAAACCACTACAATATTGCAAAGTAATTAGCCTCCAATTAAAACAAATAAATTAAAAAAAATAAAAACAGAACTACCACATGACACAGCAATCCCACTACTGAGCATATACCCAGAAAAAAACATAATTCAAAAATATATATGCACTCCAGTGTTCACAGCAGCACTTTTTATATCCAAGACAGGGAAGCAATGTAAATGTCCATCAATAGATAAACGGATTTTAAAAGATGTGGTACATATATACAATGAAATATCAGCCATAAAAGAGAACAAAATCATGCCATTTGCAGCCATATGGATGGACATAAAGATTGTGATACTGAGTGCAGTCAGTCAGACAGGGAAAGACAAATATATGATATCACTTATATGTGAAATCTAAAAAATGGTAGAAATGAACTTATTTACAAAACAGAAATAGAGTCACAGATGTAGAAAACAAATTTATGGTAACCAGGGGGAAAGCAGGGGGTGGGTGGGGACAAATTGGGAGATTGGGATTGACATATACACTCTACTATACATAAAATAGATAATAAGCACCTACTATATAGCACAGGGAACACTATTCAGTACTCTGTAATGGCCTATATGGAAAAGAATCTAAAAGAGTGGATATATGTATATGTATAATTGAACCATTTTGTTGTACACCTGAAAGTAACACAGAATTGTAAATCAACTATTGTTGTTCAGTCGCCCAGTTGTGTTCGACACTTTGTGACCCCATAGACTTCAGCATGCCAGGTCTCTCTATCCCTCACCATCTCCTGGAGTTTGCCCAAGTTCATGTTCATCTCTGATGCTGTCGAGCCATCTCAACCTCTGACACCCTCTTCTCCTTCTACCCTCAATCTTTCCCAGCATCAGGGACTTTTCCAATGAGTTGTCTGTTCACATCAGATGACCAAAATACTGGAGCTTTGGCTTCAACATCCATCCTTCCAGTGAATATTCAGGGTTTTCCTTTAGGATTGACTGGTTTCATCTCCTTTCTGTCCAAGGCACTTTCAGAAGTCTTCTATAGTACCACTGCTCGAAGGCCATCAATTTTTTGGCACTCAGCTTTCTTAACTGTCTAGCTCTCACAACCAAATGTGACCACTAGGAAGACTTTAGCCTTGACTATAGGTACCTTTGTCAGCAGAGTAATGTCTCTGATTTTAACAGCCTGTCTAGGTTTGTCATCCTTTTCTTGCCAAGAAGGAATCATCTTCTGATTTCATGGCTGCAGTCACCATCTGTGGTTATTCTGAAGCCCAAGAAGAGGAAATCTGTAACTACTTCCACCTTTTCCCCTTCTATTTGCCATGCAGTAACAGGGCTGGAGTGCCATGATCTTAGCTTTTTAAATATTTAGTCTTACTTAAGCCAGCTTTTTCATTATCCTCCTTCACCCTCATCAAGAGGCTCTTTAGTTCCTCTTTGCTTTCTGCCGTTAGAGTGGTATCATCCACGTATCTGAGGTTGTTGATGTTTCTCCTGCTTATCTTGATTTCGGCTTGTAACTCATCCAGCTTGGCATTTCATGATGTGCTCACCATATAGATCAAACAGACAGCATTTAGATTAAGCAGACAGCCCTGTAGTTTTCCTTTCTCAATCTTGAACCAATCAGTTGTTCCATACAGGGTTCTAACTGTTGCTTTTTGACTCACATACAGGTTTCTCAGGAGACAGGTATGATGGTCTGGTATTCCCATCTCTCTAAGAGCTTTCCACAGTTTGTCATGATCCACATAGTCAAAGGCTTTAGCACAGTCGAAGAAAGAGAGGTAGATGTTTTTCTGAAACTACCTTGCTTTCTCTAGAATCCAACAAATGTTGACAATTTGACCTCTAGTTCCTCTTCCTTTTCTAATATGGACTTTGCTGGTGGCTCAGACAGTAAAGCATCTGCCTACAATGCAGATCTGGGTTTGATCCCTGGGTCAGGAAGATCCTCTGGAGAAGGAAATGGAAACCCACTCCAGTACTCTTGCCTGGAAAATCCCATGGATGGAGGAGTGTGATAGGCTACAGTCCATGGAGTCGCAAAGAGTTGGACATGACTGAGAGACTTCACTTTCACTTTCTTTCTTGTGGACATCTGGAAGCTCTTGGTTCACATAATGCTGAAGCCTAGCATGCAAGATTTTAAGCATGACCTTACTAGCATGGGAGATGATTTGGCCCCTTTCACGCATCATAGCCTTGTTGTGGCGAAGGGGCTTCCATAACTCAATGAAGCTATGAGCCATGATGTGCAGAGCCACCCAAGACAGATGGTTCGTAGCAGAAGAGTTCTGACAAAACATGATCCACTGGAGAAGGGAATAGCAAACCACCCCAGTATACTTGCTGTGAGAACCTCATGAACTGTAAAAAAAGGCCAAATCAATGATACTCCAATATAAATTTTAAAAAACATGTCATTTGCAAGTATTTTCTCCCATTCAGTAGGTGGCCTTTTTATCAATAGTTTCATTCACTGTGGAAAATTTCCTGTTTGAATACGTCCCATTTGTGTATTTCTGCTTGTATTTCTGTTCCCTGGGATGTCTCATGCAACCTGTCCTGTTCAGGGTGCCGTGTGGCATTGAGTGCTCGGTGGTTTAACTGTATCCTGTTCATTGTCCTTAAGAAGTTTTTTTGTGGGGATTCTTCGGTGCCTCCTTTTGCTAGGCATTTAATGGTACTATTATGGGATGGATTGTGCCACAGACTGAATGTTTGTGTCCCCTCAAAATTCATGTGTTGAAATCCTGACCTGAAAAATGATGGACTTTGGAGGTGGGGCCTTTGGGAGATGATCTGGGTCATTAGAGTAGAGCCCTCATGAATGGGATTAGTGCCCTGATAAAAGAGACCACAAAGAGCTCGCTCACCTGTTCTGCCATGTGCGGACACAAGAAGGTGGCTGTTTATGAAGCACAAGTAGGCCATCTCCAGACACGAGATCCACTGATACCATGACCTTGGACTTCCAGCCTGTCTATAGTAGAGTGTGCTAGTCTATGATAGCAGCCCAACCTGACAAGCCATAGTGTCCCCCAAAAGATGTTTAAGACCTAAGCTCCACTGCCTGTAAATGTGACCATATTTGGAAATGGGTCTCTTTAGATGTAATCAAGTTAAGATGTAGTCATACAGGCTTGGGGTGGCCATAATCCAATGACTGGTGCCCTTATAAGAAAAGAAAATGAGACATAGAGACACACAGGGAGAAGGCCATATAAAAACAAGGCAGAGACTGA
The DNA here is from genome assembly GCF_023091745.1 of Budorcas taxicolor. Classification (NCBI taxonomy): domain Eukaryota; kingdom Metazoa; phylum Chordata; class Mammalia; order Artiodactyla; family Bovidae; genus Budorcas; species Budorcas taxicolor. The sequence continues at coordinate 63,094,993 of NC_068935.1, read as the reverse complement.
AGTGACACGTCTAAGAGTCAAAGAACACTAAGGACCACAGGCCACCAATATGAGGTTGGGCAAGGTGTGGAACAGGATCGCCCTCAGAGTCTGAAGCACGAGGTGCCCCTGCTCCCAACTGGATTTCAGAAAGAGAATAAATTTTTGTCAAGCCGTCCAGTTTGTGGTCATGGGTTACAGCAGCCCTGAGAAAGTCACATGGGTGCTATCAGCCCAGGAACACTTGGAACCAAATTTAGGCCTTGAAGTCCCTAAAGCACCCCAGCTACTCAAACCTAAACAGCACAGAGCCAGACCCACAGCCCCAAATTCATGCTTTGGTATCCTGTGTCTAGGAACACTCCCTGCAGCCCCAGCGCTGGGGTGAGCTGGGTTGACTTTCGGCCTCCCTTGGGTTCAGTTCCAGAACCAACATCCTTGGGGCACAGTAGCCTCAGTGGCTTCCTTCTCAGACTCCCATTTCCTCTCAGCTTTCACTCTCTTGTTGGTTCTCAACTGCTTTAACAGATTTGAAGAATATTTCATCTGTCATTTGTAATTATTTTCAACAGAAAAATTTTACTACTACTGCCCACGGTTATAGAAGCCCAGGCTTGTTCTGTCACACTCCTGGATGCTGACAGAATCCTCATTCTGGTACCGCAGACATCTACGTGATTCTGAGAGATCAATCCCCACCTCGCCCCAGACCCACAACACTCAGATGCAATGGAACCCAGAGAATTCACAGAACAGCCCCATCCCTGGGTCTCCCCACTTCCAGACGCACCAGACCTACCACACGCCCTGTGCTCTGTTCCACCCAGGATGTGGTAGTATCAGCTGTGCCTGCACCCCGCCCTTGACACGCACACCCCTCTCTGTTGGGGGTTCTCCTCTAAGGAAAGGACAGCGCGGGGGCACCTGCATCAAGAGACCAAGGCAGACAGTCCCCTGTTCTCTTCTGACCTGTGGTGAGTGCACACAGGGATTCTCAGCAAACTCATTGCCTATCCTCACGCTGGTCCAGGGGTTCCACCCTATAGTGGAGAGAGATGGAAAACAAACCAGAAAAGATTGGAGACTCCAACAGGGCAATGGATTTAGGATGGAGACTTTAGATGAAAGTAATGTTTCAGCTCCAAGCTGAACAACAAAAAGAAACCAGCCATGCAAAGATTTGGCAAAGAGCATTCCCTGCCATGCAGAGGGCTGGGGGGAAGGGGGGCAACAGGGGCAAAAGCCTAAAGATACAGTCAAGGAAGGGGAAGAGGGTGACATTGACTCTTGGTAAGAACATGTCATTCAACCTCTGGCACTCAGGGATGGCCAATCGTGGCTGACTTCTTACAGCCTAAGGTCAGGACCCTGGGCCGACCCAGCTCCCTTTTGAGTCCCCATCTGAGAAAACAGGGCTAGCAAGAGAATGTAGTTTGTTCCAGCCAACATTTGACTGAGCACCCCCCCCCCTTTCTCCAAGTCTTTCCTAAGAAGGCTCCCCACATGTGAACCCCTGCTCTGGCCCTTTGAGATGTCCGTGTACCTCCAACAACCCAGGAGAGGCTTTCTCGGGGACCTGAGAGTCATTCCTTTGAAATGGGATCCTCAGGAAGGACAGGGCCTGAGTCTACCCATCTCTGAGTAGGATGGAATCGTAACATCCAAGAACTGACCCCAGGGACAGACGCTGCTGACCTCACCATATTGACCCTGACCAACCCGCCGTGGGTTTTCACTCGAGACCCTGCTTGCTGACCCCACCTCACTCTCCCTTCAAATCACCAGCACCCTGTGCCAATCAGAAGGTTGCCCGGTGCTTTCGTCTGCTGACAGTGGTTACCAAACAAAACCAGTTCCTACCCCTTTACCTAAAGGCCAGCTGAGCTGCTCCTCGACTGCATATCCTAATGCTGCTCACATGAAACAGACGAGGACTGGGCAGGTAGAGACATGGAGTTAGTATCTAATGGGGACAAGGTTTCCATTAGGGAAGACGAAAAGGTTCTGGCAATGGATGGTGGGGTGGTTGCCCAACCATGTGAATATGCTTCTTGCCACTGAACTATGCACTTAAAATGGTTAAAATGGTAAATCTTATGTGTATTTTACTACAAGAAAAAAAAAAAAAAAACACCTGCATCATTAAGTGTTTGGAGAACACCTCTGAAAATAAACTGTTAACAATCAGCTTTTAAAAACATAATTTGCAGCTTGGAATTATGTGCTCTTAGGTTTTCTTTGAAGTTGGAGGGATTAACAAGCAGTTAGCAGTCTGTGTGTGTGTGTGTGTGTGTGTGCGTGCGTGCGTGTGTTTTCTTCTTTGAAGTTGGAGGGATTAACAAGCAGTTAGCAGTGTGTGTGTGTGTTTTGAGTGTGTGTTTTGAGTGTTTTGTGTGTGTGTTTTGAGTGTGTGTGTGTGTGTGTGTTGTTTTGAGCCCCCAATGCAGTCCCTGAATGCCAGAGGTTGAATGGCATGTTCTTACCAAGAGTCAATATCACCCTCTTCCCCTTCCTTGACTCTATCTTTAGGCTTTTGCCCCTGTTGCCCCCCATCCCCCCAGCCCTCCGTATGTTCAGTTGGTTGCACTTAACTGCTCTGAGAGTCAGCAGGGAAGGTCCCAGCACAGGTCAGTGTGTGGTCAGCACATTTTCTCATGCCATTTCAGAGTGTACACACAATGGTAACCTCGACGGGGCTAAAGAAGTCTTTGCAAAGAAATGAAGAAATGCAACGAAGGCTCGTGATGGTTCGCCAAAAGCGAAACAAATGCAGATGGACTGCAACTGAGTCCCATCAGCTACAGCAGGGCCACCTGGCCCACCTCATGGATGCAGTAGCAATGTGCTCCAAATTGTACCCACCTGGATTTGGGGGACCGCCACCCCCACACACACAGTGTAGTGTGCAGTTTGACCCTGAGTTGAGATGTCTGTTTTGCAGTCTTGTGGTTTCTATCTTGACTCCAGTTCCAGCCCTGCCCTGGCCAAGGCTGTTCAAGCACCCCCTTGCCACAGCTTTGCCACCACGAAGGAAGGAGACACTCGGCTACGTCAGGGTGGAGGTTGCAGAAACCATGAAGCAGCCACACTGCGCACCATCTGCCTGCAAAATGTGGCTGCTACAGTCCTATTTCCCTTCCTCTGATTCTCCATCCACCCCGGTGGAACAGCATGCAAACAACAGCCTGCTCTCAGCAGCGACTGAAATCAAAGTCAAACCTTGGATGGTCCCATTTTATGGATGAGGAGCCTGAGACTCAGAAAGGTAAAGTCACCAATGCAAGCCTCACACTGCAGATGGGCCTAGGGAACACACTGCCGGGCTCCAGCTCCTCTCCAAGGAGCCACTGCTGCCCTCTGCACCTCGGCAAAGCCCACCGAGGGATGTGTCAGGCCTGGCCCTTCCAATGATGTTCTTCTGTGGCCAAGGAAGACACTCAGCCCTGCCCCCCTTCTGACCCATCAGCAGGCAGCGGACCACAGAAGGCCTCCAATTCACCACGGAGGTGGAGCAGCAGCTGTTTTCTAACACCAGACTCCTATATGCTGTCACCTAATTGGAGAAGGAAATGGCAACCCACTGCAGTGTTCTTGCCTGGAGAATCCCAGGGACAGGGGAGCCTGGTGGCCTGCCGTCTATGGGGTCACACAGTCGGACACGACTGAAGCGACTTAGCAGCAGCAGCAGCAAATGCTCTCTTCAGCCTCCTACCAAACAGAGCTGGGGACTTCTCTGGTGGTCCAGTGGGTAAGAATCCGCCTGCCAATGCGGGAAACATGGGTTCAAGCCCTGGGCCGGGAAGACCCCACATGCCAAGGAGCAACTACTGAGCCTGCACACCTAGAGCCCAGGCTCTGCAACGAGAAGACACTGCAGGGAGAAGCTGGCGCACCACAACTAGAGAAAGCCCTCAGAACAACAAAGACCCAGCAGAGCCAAAAAGAAACAAGACGTTTTTGGAAAAAAAAAAAAAAAAAAAAAAAACAGCTAGGCATCCCACATTATGGGTGGAAATGTGTCCCCTGCAAGAAAACACCAGGCAGCCCTTACCCGCAGGCCCTGAGGATGCCACCGCATGTGGACACTGGGTCTTCTCAGGGGTGATCAAGTTAAAGGGAGGTCACGAGGGTGGCCCTAATCCAATGGGACTGTGTCCTTATAAAAGGGGACACTTGGAGACGCAGACACACACGGAGGAAAGATGACATGAAGACACAGGGCGCAGACGGCCTCTCCCATCCCAGGAGAGAAGCCTGGAACACACACTCTCTCACGGCCATCAGGAGAAACTGACATCCAGCCTCCACGACTGGGAAACAATACGTTTCTGTTGTCTGCAGCACCGCCCCCACTCCCACAAGTGTGCACACACAGCTCAGAAACAAGGAGTCTGCCCTCGTACCACCTGCCGCCAGCCACTCGCAGGCAAATCCCTTGGCTGCACCCACCCCGGACCAAGTTCACAGTAACATACATTCTCTATCAAAGTAATACATGCAAATGATACGCATCCGGAAAATACATAAACACATAAGGCAAACTTAATCACTGGTAATCCTACCACCACAGCCATCCAAATGGTAGCAGGGCACGCACAACAGCTCTCCATCTTTTATTGGGGTCACACTTCATATATCACTGTGTCTGTTGGCTTTTTCACACCCACATGCTCCAGAGTGGGTTCCAGGTGACGAGGTATCCACGGCTCCAGAAGCGCTGCCTCCTACTCCATGGCCTTTGGTGGCTACAGATGCTGCTGCAGCCAGCAGCCTGACAGTGTTGAAGTCGCGGGGTTGAGGAGGCTAGGACACTCCCTATGGGCTTGTCCATCCCACCCGACCAGCCCCATGGCAGTGGGTCCCCGTGCCTTGTCAACAGGGCACTGGAAGTCGGCGTTAGTTGCCATTTTGACATCACTTTTTGTCTAGTTTGAGTCTATGTCATTCTAGTCATTCATGAGAAAGAAATGCTTTTGTATTGTGCTTATTTGATTGCTCTTAACGTGCATTCTCTTAACCAGGTAATGGAGCAGGGTGTGTGGAAGCAATGGACAATGCCAACGTGGAGGTCCTATCTGTCCATCTCCACCACCCAAACCCACGGTCATGAGGGTCCAGGGGCCACAGCTGACCCCGCAGTCAGGCTGCTTCCCTCACGGGAGGAATCCAGCCCCTTGTTTCAGAAGCCTGGTTGAAAACCTTCAGTCTTTCACATCCTGTCAGCCCCACAGGAGGCAGGAGGCCGGGTGTGAGGGGTGCCCAGTCTGCAGGAAGAGAAGGTTCCAGACAGCAGTGGGTCCTGGCCGGCGACCGGTCCCCAGTCAGCCCCAAAGCAGCTGCTCTGGGGCAGAGGTGGAACGTGTGTGAAGCTCCCACTACAGCCACTGTGCTGCCTAGGTGGGGGCCTCTGCCTGAGCTGCAGAAATACTCCTGGGTTGGGGGGGTGGGGCAGAGAATGTCCACCTTGCACCACTCTGGGATCTCCCCTTCTTTCAGCCCCCTTTCAGAGGAGGGAGCTGGTCAGAGAAGCACTCTGGTGTATATGTGTCATCTTAGAAGCACGAAACCAATCCCTACCCAGCCAGGAGCCACCACCCAGGATGCAAGTGGTCCAACAGAGTCATCCTCTTTCTCCTAGCCACGTGCATCAGCCTCAGCAGTGCTGTCCAGCTGGAGATGAAGGGTCTGAGGCTCGACAGTCCCCGAGCTTGCAAGCACCTACCCCACTCCCAACTCCATTTTTCCTCACCACAGTGTTACCTCTGCAGAGCGCAGTGGTCACCATCACCCCAGGGAACAAGCCCTCCGACAGAGCTGCCAATCCCAGAGATAACTGCCTTCAAACACATCTGTCCTCATCCATGGGCACCAGAAGATGACCCTGTGCTGGGCTGAACGGTGGCCAACACAGATGCACATGTCCTGACCCCCAGAACGTGTGACTGTGATCTTACTTGGAAAAAGGGTCTTTGTAGATGCAATGAAAGCAAGCATCTGGAGACGAGGTCATCCTGAATGACTCAGGGTGGGGGCGGGGGGGGGGCTCCAAATCCAATAAGTGTCCTTGAAAGAGAAGAAAAAGTGGAGAAGACTATGTAGAGACAGAGGCAGATGCTGGAGAGACACGTCCACCTGCCAAGGAATTCTGAGGAAGACCACTGGGAGCTGGGAGAGAGGCCTCTAGAAGGAACAAAGCCTGCCCACACCTGGATTTCAGACTTAGGCCTCCAGAAGTGGGAGGCCTAAGTCACCTGCTCCAGCAACAACAGGAAACTAATACATTCCCCCAAAATGGCAAGTGCTCTTGTAGAAAAATTGCAGGATACGGTTTGAAAGAGCGTCCATGAGCAGAGAACCTATCTGTGCCTTTAACATGCTCCTGAAGGACCATTTGCAACTGAACACTGGGCTTCAGGAAGTAGATCAGTCTCCCCCTGCAGATGACAAGAAAGCTCCCAGCCCAGGCTTGTTTTCAAAACAGGATGCTGGCTGGGCCTTCATCTAGCCAGACTGATATCCCGATCCTAGTCCACCCTGGCACTGCCAGATAGCAGGTGTCCCACACAAAACCCAGGGACGGGGGTCTGTGTCGTCCCGTTTCCAACCAGGCAGCCCCCAGGGCACAGAGGGATGCTGGGCACTGAGAAGGAAACCACAATTACAGGGTTGATGCCCACAGCATCGACATCCTCGGAAATATCCAGATTCTTGCAAAACTATAAGAGAGTTCTCTGATGTTGGTACTCTGCCAGAGATGGTGAAGTGGCTTCTGTTGGCCAGGCTGGGGTATCTGGGGCTGGCACAGGGAACAGCATCACAGACTTTGGTGGCAGCGCTCCTGGGGAGGACCAGGGTGCACTGCAGCATCAGGCAGCACGGGGCAAGTGTACCTGTGGCATGCACACCTCCTCAGACCAAGAGGTGGTGACAACGCTAAACCCGAAGTTGTGCAGGATAAACAAAACGACAAAGAACAGTCTCCAGTGCAAACACACCGGTACCAAGTCAGGAAGAAGAGATAACCGCAGGTTATATCACACACGAAAAGAGTCGATCCCCCTAATGACCGAAGAGCTCTTGTAAGTCAAGGAATAAAAGACTAACCGCTCAACAGAAAAATACGTAAAAAAAATCCAAGCAGGCCATTTATACCAGAACTGAAAAGGACCCTTCAAGCTCTGAAAAGATAAGTCAAGCTTACTCTTAACAGAGAGGAGCTCACTTTGTGGGATGGGCACAAGCCACCCCCCCCACTCTTGGACACCATCACCCGTGGCAGAGCTGTGGTGAGAGCAGGAAGGCACACTAGGGTAGGGGCCTCAGTGCTGTCTAGCCCTGGTGGATACTCAATGGTGCCGCTTCGAAGGATCCAACCCAAGGTACGTATGAGAGATGCACAAGGATTTTGTACCACAGCGACAACCCCAATGTCCAGTAGTAACAGACAGCATCAGTCCAATGTGCTGCAGCCGCGAAGGGAACAGCACCCAGCTTACAAGACCTGCACCCTAGGTGCTGTGCCAGGTGGCTGGGAGGAAGGCTCTGCCCACCTCAGCCTGGGAAGCCAGTGTCCAGGAGCCCCGGCTGTGGCTCGTGACCTTCCTAGCACAGGTGGAAAAAGTGTGAACCCCAGAGCCAAGCAGCTCAGGCAGACAGAACGAAACAAAAGGGCACAGTGGTGGGCCTCGCTGGGGCTCTGTGTTGCCCTAAGAGAGGCGAACCCATAAACGAGGGTGTGGAAGCATGGGGGCCTGTGGCTAGGTCTCGGGGTTCAGAGAGGGTGCCCACTCTGTGTCAGCTGCCCCTAGTTCAGGCCCAGGCAGACAGGAGAGGAAAGCAGCAGAGAGCACGGTCCTGGGCTGCCTGGCGGCCTGCAGCCCTACTCGATGCACTCCATGACGTGTATCTGCAGGGTGTCCATGTCAGGAGCCTGATACTGACACTTGGGGCAGCAGAAGTTGGGCGGCTCGTCAGGGGGGCTTCTCCTCTGGCTGGGCAGGGCCAGGTTAAAGGAGTGATGAGCTGGGGAAAGAGATCAGGCACCAGTCGGGGTGGGCTTCATGTGTGTGTCCCTCTGCACCAACTGTGGGGCAAGGCGAGGACCGACACCTGGGCTATGACTACCTGAGTCACCAAGGCTAGCATCTCCCTTTTCAGCCCACCCCTGGGGTGGGGGTGTACTGAGGGGGAGGAGGGGGCCACGTCCAGTTCCCTCTTCCCCTGTAGTATTGGGATCCATCATGCCTCCTCCCGCTGCTCGCTCACCTGGGGCAGGGGTTAAGGGGGGCTGGGAGACCTCAACGTGCCGCTTCCTCATGTCTTCAATCCTTTGAGAAAAGAAAAGAAAGTGTCCAATCAACACATCTGAGTCACGTCTCCAGAATGCACGAGGCTACGGAAAGGATGGGGTGCAAGGTGGGGAGGGCGAGGCCAGCCCCACCTTGACCTGACAGGCCCAGGACCCAGCACCACTGCCCGTGGGGCCTGTGCTCCGACACTCACCTGGCTGACTCCTGACAGCTGGTCTTCAACCTGCTATATTCCCTCTGCAGCTGCTCCAGCTGTTCTTGCAGGAATTCCTTCTTCTCAGCCAGCTTCTCCCGGGCCTGCCTCTCGGCCTGGAAGTCTGCCTTGTAGATATCCGCCTGGCAAAACCAAGAGAGGGGCAGCGCGTGCTGTCCATCAGCCACTCCATACCAGGCCCAGGGAATGCTGGGAGGGGGACGGCAGAGCCCCTCAGCATGAAGACGGTCCCCGCCAGGGCATTGCAAGTTCGAGGAACATCTCGAGGGGCTCAGAGCCTTTCTGAGAGGCCACTACCAAATGACACCCAACACATGGCAGGTCCCAGCCCTCGCGTCCCAGCCTACACCCCCACAGGCCGGCCACAGGGATGAGCTCTCACCTGGGCTTTTAGCACTGGGACAGTCTCCATCACGATCTTGTGCTGTTCCGCCTCCTCCTTCAGCTTATCGATCACTTCCTGTTTGGCCACCAGGGCCTCCTCAGCCTGCTGGAGCTGCTGCTTGAGATCCTCCAGCTGCAGTCCCTATATGTGGGGGACAGGGAGCTGACAGAGCCCCATCCGGCCCAGCCATGGAGGCCGGGCCGTCCCCGGGCCAGCCACTGCTCCTGGGGAGGAGGACCAAAAGGAACCAAAGACGGGGCATTGTGCAAGGCATGGGAAAGGCAGAGGAGGCCGGCGAGGACCACTGGGGTCACCTGGCACAACCTCCCCCAGGCTGACATTCCATCCTGAACTGTACAGTCCTCGTCCAACCCTCCAAAGGACAGGGGCCACCCACTCCACGCAGGCCAGTCTCATGCCCTAGTGCTCCACTATGTGCCCACTAAGCCAAGTCTCACAGGTTCCCCCGTGATGCCACCTCACAGACGCCCCACAACCCCCTTTCCTGCCCCCACCCTCACCACACCCACAGAGACACACTCACACAAACAGATGCACACACATACACACACACAACACCCAGCCTTCCCTCTTGAGGTCAAAGGGCCACGTTTTTGTAACTAGCTCTTCATCATGTGACCCAGTTTCAGGCTTTACCCTTATAAGTCTCTTCCAAGTATGTTTCTGTTTAACTATATCCTTGAAATGTGATCACTAGAAACTACACTCAGGATAGGTCTGATGACGACCAACAACCACAGGGCTCCCAGTCACCTTCAAGACTGATACGGAAACATTCCCAGGGGACACCTGGCAGGTGGGAGCAGCCATGGAGACAAGCGTGGTCCTGCTCAGGGCAGAGCATCTGGAGGCACCCTCCCCTCTGTCCACCATGGGCAGCAAACAACACAGCCCAAGTGTCTCCATCTCCCCCCACCGTCTGGCCTGACCCATCACTCCAGGGCTCTGACCAAGCTCTAGGGTGAATCGAGTATCCCTCTCCAAAGCCAGCTCTGTGAGTCTGTTAAGGTAGGGCCTTGACTTCCAATATCCCGGATCTAGGGGAGGGGATCAGCTCCCGGACTGCAGGGAGAGGAGCCAGGGGCAGGTCAGTCCCCAACACCCGGAAGACACCTCTCCAATACTCACTCGGTTCCGCTCACTGCTCACCATGCTGCTCTTGATGTGGCTGTCATACTCTTGGAAGAGCTGGTGATAAGCCACCTGCAGCTGGGCCAGCTTCCGCCTGAGGAAAAGAAACCACCTTGTCCTGATCCAGCCACAGCGTCCAACTCCACCCCCTTCCTTCCCCTCAAGGTTGAAGGCCAGAATGTGGCTTCCGGGGTGCCTCTGGGCCTTGCAGGCCATCAGCTCCGAAGCAAGCTTTGCTACCTAGTTCATATCCTTTTCCTTAAATCACACATTTTCAAAACAGTATAGAAAGCAATGTGTATCACAAAGCAGAGCTTTGGTCCAACTACACATTTCTGTGGGGTTGGCTTTTCTTCACATACTTCAATCAAAACATATCACAACAAAAAAGAAAGAAAAACAATAAAAAACCTGTCACAACAGACTGACCACAGCAGCAGCGGACAGGAGAGTCCAGCAATTTTTAGTGAACCAGAGACAATAATGAGTGAGATTTATAAAAATGTAATACGTCAGTCTCTAAGTATTTTCTGGAAGACATAGTTCTTTTTCATAAGAATATGTATTTTTATGTGCAAAAAATAAAACTAAAGTCAACTTCATGAAGAATCCAGAAAAGCAGGAGGATGGTTTGAGATGAAAGAAGACTCAAAAGACACCCCATCAAAGACAAAGTAGGATCCTCGATAGGACGCTGTGAACATGTGGGCCAGAGGGTGGAATTGGAATGTGGATAGGAGAGTGAAGGATGTCACCCTCTCCAGGACGCCTCGCTGGGGTGTGACGACAGTCAGGGACAGCGTTGGGCTTCCCCCCACCACATCCCACTCACTTCTCCTCCGAGGCGGCCTGGCGTTCCATGCGCAGGGCAGCCTCCATGTTCTGGTTCTGCAGACGCAGCTGGTCCACCTGCACGCTGTGCCGCTGTTGCAGCGCCTCCCGCTCGCTCTCCAGCTGCCGGGCCTGTTCGCTGGCCACCCGGGCCCTGTGAGGAAGCGGAGGTCACACACAGGCCCAGCAGAGAGGGGCACCAGCCAGCCCAGCACCCCTGCCACATGGTGCAAGACGGACACCAGGGCAGGGGACCAGTCCTGGCACAGGGCAACAAAGGGGGAGGCCTCCAGGTGACCCCAGGGTGGGTACTGGCTGGGGAGACAGGGACGACTGCAGGGCGCCTGGCTTGGGACGGGTTTGGGCTGGGGACAGCCATCCAGGAAGGCTGTTCTGGGGGTAAAGGAGATGGTCCCAGGGGAGAGGAGCCCCAGGAACTGCCCATGAGGTTACCACAAACGGGTGCTGGGTACACTGGCCAGGACCATCTAGTGGATGGGTCGGGAGGGACTGGAAGGAAGGAAGTAGAAACAGCCAGCCTTGATAGAATTTCTAGAAGGTGGGGAGGGAGAAGTGAGAAATGGGGGGGAGCCGGAAAGGGGCACTGCTCCAGAGGCCACGCAGGCTCCACACCTGTCCAAAGAGCCTCCTACTTGCCTGCCTGTGGGTACACAGCACTGATGGCCCAGCACCCCCCACCACCCCAGGTCTCCTACATCCAAACAGCACCTTGCACTCTGGGTCCAGGCTTCGGCCAGGCCAACCGCTGGACCAAGGCTGCCTCAGCCCCACTGCAGGGTGATGGCGGGAGGCTGCTGGAGATTGGCTCTGGTCCCACACCTGGGCCAGTCTATCAGACGCAGATCTCGTCTGTGAGCTGACAAAACAGCCCTGTCACTGCCATCATCGAATGGGACTGCCACCTGCCAGTGGCCTGATGGGAGACGCCTCCTGCCCTGAGCTGTGTAGTTCAGCACGTACGTGCTCAGCCAAGGGGGTAGAAGTGGAGGTAGGGTGATAGGAAAGCAGGGTGCCCAAGAGCCTGTAACTGCTGGAATAACGGCCCTCCAGGGTCGTTAGAGGACCAACTGCTACTGCTACTGCTAAGTCGCTTCAGTTGTGTCCGACTCTGTGCGACCCCATAGACGGCAGCCCACCAGGCACCCCCATCTCTGGGATTCTCCAGGCAAGAACACTGGAGTGGGTTGCCATTTCCTTCTCCAATGCAGGAAAGTGAAAAGTGAAAGTGAAGTCACTTAGTCGTGTCCAACCCTCAGCGACCCCATGGACTGCAGCCTTCCAGGCTCCGCCGTCCATGGGATTTTCCAGGCAAGAGTACTGGAGTGGGGTGCCATTGCCTTCTCCACAGAGGACCAAAGGCAGTTACAAAACTGCATTGACAGTGTCCCAACTCCAGCAGCTTCTTTTAGGTGCACAGAAAAAAAGATAAGCAGAGAAGATACCAGAGTATCCTAAAAATTACATGTGCCTTTCCCAACACTGAGTGATTTTTTGAGGCATGTCTGGGGAGACGGCAGGATGCAACAATCCCAGAGCCAGTAGGCTCATCCTTGAGTGGCCTCCCCACTCGCCATCCATTTCCTAGAGGGCGGCATGCTCACACAGGCTTACCTCCTGCCTGTTCCCCCAGCCTCCTTCAGGAAGGCATCCCGGACACCGCCCGGGGCACCCTGACCACCTCCAGTGCTGCGAGGGCTGGGGCCACCCTGTAGCCCAAACCCATCAGTCTGGGGCATCTGCAGTGGAGCGGCGTGAGATCCACAGAAACATCCGTGCCCTTTGACCCAATACCCTCACTTGCAGAAACCTCCCACTGCAGAAGAGAGTAACCAGAGGACCTAAGGATACTGACTTCAGAAGGGCCGGTGTGCAAGGATGGCCTGGGGATGGTGCCTGGGCAGTAGGCTGGTGCGAGTCCTTGACATTGATGAGACACTTTCTCTACTGATAAGGGTGGTCTCTGTGCCTCAGCTGTTGGCACCACAGGGTGGTTTACAGGGCGCACCGGCTTTCCTCTGGGAGTCAGGAAGTTTGGCACGTGCCTGGCAGCCATCAGCACTCAATAATACTCATGGTGCTGAGTCTCGAGTGGGCTCCCTAGGTCTCCAGGGGGGGCCTCTGTTGCTGCCTGTGAAGGAAGCGTGCTGGGGGCCCCTCAAGGGAGGGAGAGAGGGAACCAAAGGCATGGGGGTCTTCACCCCTGACCCGTGTCTTCTGCCCTTGGGGGTCCTGGTGTGTGCCCATTCCTTGTCATCATTCTCAGCTGGGAGGGCTTCCCTGCAGCCCACGGGCATGCCCTTCCACAACACCCCAGAAACACCCACTCAGTAAAGAAGACAAACTCCAGCAGAAGGTCGGAGAGCCCACAGGTGCACTGAGACCCAGGTCCTGGACGCCCAGTACCCCCAGTCCTGTGTGTCCTGTCACAGAGGACATTTCTGGAGGCTCCCGAAGGGTCCCGTTCTCCTCGGGAGCCCTGGCAGTGGCCTCGGGCTGGGCTCGCCCTCCCTGTCACTTCACCTGCTCTCCAAAGCCTGGCGCTCCTTAGTGGCAGCCTCCAAGCGACTCTGGCTCTCCTGCAGCTCCCCCAGCAAGGATGTTACCTGGGCTTTCACTGAGGCCTTGTCCTCAGCCATCTGCTGCATGAAAAAAAAAGAGCCACTTTCTGTCAGCAGTGGTTTTTTGCCAGCTGCCTGCCCCTTGCACACTCAAGTCCCCGGGGAAGCCTGGAAACACACTGACAGGCCTCCTGAGGGCTGCCCTCAGCGGTCCCCCTCACCTAACCTCCACCTCTGGAAGCATCTCCCCCTCATCCAGGCAACTGAAGCAGTGGAAAGAGATCCCGTCCCATGAGCACCCCCTCCCAGGCCTTCCTCATCCCTGCAGATGGGGCAAAAGGAGAGGCAGGGACATGGGAGCCTCTCCACCTCTGAGACTCAGTGCCGAGGAAGGCAAGATTCAAACAGAGTGACAAAGATACACACTCTGCTCCACGGGCCCCAGGCCACTGGAAGGTGATGTGGACTGATACCGTTTCCAGAAGATTTGCACAAGCAACAAGATGCAAGAGTTGGCCCAACTCCCCTTTGCCCAACTCCCTTCAAGCTGTCCAGACTCCAGTCCCGAGACCGAGGCCTGCTCAAGCCCAGGGTCAAGCCCCAGTCCTCGGCTTTCCCCGCCCCTCGGTACCAACCACCACGCAGACCTCCCAGCCAGGCCTGGGGGCCTGCACACACACACTCGTGCACTCACACATGTGCACACAGCCCCGCCCACCATTCCTTCTCAAAGGCAGTCTCAGGCCTGTGACCCTCTCCATGTATACGTATGTGAGGATGACCTGCTCTGTCTCAAGGCCTTCTGTACCCTCCACAGGCTGAGACTTTACAGAGTCCTACCTCCAGGACAGACTTGTCTCTTACAACCCAACCTAGCTATCTGACTGCCTGTCTAACTTCTCCACCTTGAAGCCCATGGGCACACCCTATGGATTAATGCCCACACTCCAGCCCACCACTGGGACCAGCCCACTGAGAGTCCCTTGCTGAGCAGCTACAATAAGCTTGCCCAGGCTCCCAGTTCCACCCCTGTGGCTGTGGGAGTTCCCCAGGGCTGCCCAAAAGGACCACAAATTTGGCAGGTGGTTAAGATAACAGAAACAGATTGTTTTCTAGAGGCCAGGAGTCCAAGAGCAAGGTGTCAGCAGCGCTGGATAGTTCTGAGGGCTTTGGGGGAGGATCAGCTCCAGCCCACTGCCTTGGCTTCTGGGGGTGTCCAGCAGTCCTTGGTATTCATCAGCTGTAGCTGCATCACTCCATCTCTGCCTCCATCATCACGTGACCATCTTCCCTGTATGTCTGCTTCTTTTCTAAGGACACCGGTCATTGGATTTAAACCCATCCTCAGCTACTGTGACCTCACCTTAACTTGGTTATATCTGCAAAGACCTCATGTTTAACTAAAGTCACATTCTGAGGTACTAGGGGTTAGGATATGGACATTTCTTTGGGGGAAACATAACAATCCATAATATCCTCCACACTCCAGAGGAATCCACATAGCACAGCCCCCTCCCCCGGTTCCTGTCACACTCAGGATCAAAGCCTGAATCCTTCCACTGGCTTACTAATCCCACATGACTAGTCTCCACCATGACTACCTCCTCAGCCCCTCTCCATTCTGCCCCAGCTATGCTTGCCTCTTTAGTCTTCCCTGAACATTACAGGTAAGCTTCTGCCTCAGGACCTTTGCACATACTTTCCTCTCCTCTAAAACACTCTTTCCCCAGATATCCATATGGCTCATGTCCTGTCTTCCAGGCTTACTCGATGGCAACTTAGTGAGACCTTCCCATCTAAGAGTGCGAATAGCCCACACCACCTGTTCTATTAGATGAATATCTCCCCTTGCATATCTAGTCATCCTCTCAAAACTAACCTCAGTAAAACTATACTCCTGCATCCCCAGAAGCCAGTTCCACTCATGGCCTTCCTTGTTACCAGTAGATGACTAACCCATGCTGTAGTTGGCAGGACAAAACCTTCAAGTCCTTCTTGATTCCCATCTGCCTCTCACAGCTCACGTGAGATCCATCAGGAAATCCTGTCAAGATGTATCTTAGAATCTATTTGATGACACTTAGCACGTAATGGTACTATTTTACATGTGACAGTGCTGTTGTGGTTATGTTTCTTTCAAAGTCATTTCTTAGAGATCCACATGGAACTTTTTCTGGAAAAAAATCACACGGTGTCTGGAATTTGGTTCTAAAAAAT
The DNA here is from genome assembly GCF_023091745.1 of Budorcas taxicolor. Taxonomy (NCBI): domain Eukaryota; kingdom Metazoa; phylum Chordata; class Mammalia; order Artiodactyla; family Bovidae; genus Budorcas; species Budorcas taxicolor. The sequence continues at coordinate 63,079,327 of NC_068935.1, read as the reverse complement.
GAGTGAACTCCTAGATATCTACCTGAAAGAAATCAAAACTCATGTCGGCACAGAAATGTTCATAGCAGCATTACTCCTAACAGCCAGAGTAGAAATAACCCAGATGTCCATCAAATGAAGACTGGATTAAAAAAAATATAGTCTCTCTCTATACTGGAATATCATCCAGCCATAAAGTGAAATGAGGTACTTGGACAAACTACAGCATGGATGAACCTTAAAAACATGATGCTGAGAGAAAGTAGCCAGACACAAGAGCCACACATTGCAGGATTCCACTCACAGGAGATGTGCAGATACCTGGGGCCTGGGGGGATGGGATTGCAGAGTGACAGCTCATGGGGACACGGTTTCTTCCTGGGGTTTCTTCTTGCGGTTTTGGAACTACATAAAGGAAAGAGATGGTTGGCCAACTCTAAGACTATACTAAAAACAATTGAATTCTATATTTTCAAGGGGTGAATTTTATGGTATATGAGTTTTATTCTGGTTTCTCCAGGGTTAACATCTTACCCCTATCACCTGCTGTCCATGTGCAAGAGTTTCTTTTATGTATACACCTGGGGTACAACTGACAAGGTGAGGGTGACCTGAACTTTCAACTTGAAGAAAAAATGCCAGATGGTTTTTCAAAGCAGTGTCACCAATTGATGCTTCCAGCAGCAACATGAAGCCATAGCCTCTCCAATACCCACTACTGTCAGACTTGTCAGCTAGCAATAGGGCTTTGGCAGTGGCTCTGATCGCTACTGTGAAGCCAGCATCCCATCCCTAAGTACAGGGCAGGTGGATGCTCTGCAGGCATTCTGAGAATAGCAGCCTTCTCCTTCTCCCTTCTGCACAGGTTCAGGGTGGTAGTGGCTTTACTGGTGGCCCCAAAGTGGTATGGCCACGGCCTAACCCACAGTTAGGCCTAACCTGAGCACCGAAGAATTGATGCTTTTCAACTATGATATTGGAGAAGACTCTTGAGAGTCCCTTGGACTGGAAGGAGATCCAATGAGTCCAGCTTAAAGGAAATCAGTCCTGAATGTTCATTGCAAGGACTGATGCTGAAGCTGAAACTCCAATCCTTTGGCCACCTGATACGAAGAGCTGACTCACTGGAAAAGACCCTGATGCTGGGAAAGATTGAAGATGGAAGGAGAAGGGGATGACCAAGGAAGAGATGGCTGGATGGCATCACTAACTCAATGGACATGAGTTCTGAGTAAACTCTGGGAGTTAGTAATGAACAGGGAGGCCTGGCATGCTGCAGTCCATGCGGTTGCATAGGGTCGGAAACAACTGAGTGACTGAACTAAACTGAACTAACCTGCAGTACGTGTCAATGGCATCTGACCTACAGACACGGTCACTGCAGATGTAATGGTGTGAAGATGAGGTCACACTGGAGGAGAGCGGGCCTCTGATCCAGTGACTCCTGAAAACTACAAAAGACTCGGACAATTGAGCAAGCTCTACTGTGACTTCTTGCAGCCTAAGGTCAGGACCCTGGGCCAACCCAGCTCCCTTTTGAGTCCCCATCTGAGAAAACAGGGCTAGCAAGAGAATGTAGTTTGTTCCAGCCAACATTTGACTGAGCACCCCCCCCTTTCTCCAAGTCTTTCCTAAGAAGGCTCCCCACATGTGAACCCCTGCTCTGGCCCTTTGAGATGTCCGTGTACCTCCAACAACCCAGGAGAGGCTTTCTCGGGGACCTGAGAGTCATTCCTTTGAAATGGGATCCTCAGGAAGGACAGGGCCTGAGTCTACCCATCTCTGAGTAGGATGGAATTGTAACATCCAAGAACTGATCCCGGGGACGGACGCTGCTGACCTCACCACACTGACCCTGACCAACCCGCCGTGGGTTTTCACTCGAGACCCTGTCGCTGACCCCACCTCACTCTCCCTTCAAATCACCGGCACCCCTGTGCCAATCAGAAGGTTGCCCGGTGCTTTCGTCTGCTGACAGTGGTTACCAAACAAAACCGGTTCGTACCCCTTTACCTAAAGGCCGGTTGAACTGCTCTTTGACACTTGTGTCTTCATAAGATGAGGAAAGATGCCCAGACACCCGGGGAGAAGGCCACGTGACAGTGTGTTTGCAAACCACGGAACATAGTCCTCCCAGCAGGTACCTGAGGCTAGGAGACAGGCTTGGACCAGATCCTGCCCTCAGAAGGAACCAACCCTGTCCACGCCTGGATCATGGACTTCCGGCCTCCATGACTGGCAGACCACACATTTCTGTGGCTTCCAACTACCCTGTTTGTGGTACTGTGTTACAGCAGCCCCGGAAACCTGAGACACTCCCCAAGGGCCCCCACCAGGCTGTCTACACTGCCAGCAGCGTGATTTCTGGCCAGGCCCTGGGCCACATGTACCAGCTTGATCTCTGGGACCCAGAAATCAAGTACCTAAGGGGAGCCATACAGGCACCCCAGGCCTCCGGGAATGACCACCCCTACAAGTCCCCAGAGGGCACACTGTCACGCATGGCTCCATCTCTCCTGGACTTGCCCTCCGTTCCTTTATCTTTACTGATTTCAACCCGTATCCCAGCCAGCGGCTCACCCTAATGCCATAACTGGGAGGACAACAGCTTTCCTCAACTCCAGGAGCCCCCCACCCCGGTGCCCCTAAGCAGGCGGCCAGGTCCTTACCTGCTGGCATGTCTTCAGGCGTTCCACCTCCTGTAGGGCCTGCTCCCTCTGCTGGCGCAGTTCGCGCTTCTCTAGGCTCAGCCTCGCCACCAAGTCCCGGGCCTCCTGGAACTTCTGCATGAGGAAGGCCTTCTCCTCCCTCTGGTTGCCCTGGAAACGCTGCAGCTCCTCACAGCGCTCGCGCAGCATCTGGTTGCTCTGGCGGATGGCGTCTGCAGAGATGGCTGGGGCCAGATGAGCCCAGGGCCTGCGGCCCCCCACCGCCCCGAGGACTCCCCCACTGGGACGTCTTCCCAACACTCCCTCGTTTCACCAATCACTTTCAAGGTCAGCTATGCAAATGACATGCCCCCAGTGTCCACAAAAGCTTCACTTAAAAACACATGTCAGGGAGTCCCTAGTGGCCTCGTGGTTGGGACCCAGTGCTTTCACTGCCCTGGCCCGGGTTCAATTCCTGGTCAGGGAACTGAGGTCCCACAAGCCACACAGTGTGGCCAAAAAAAAAAAAAAAAACAAGTCAAATGTCAGTTTATTTGTTCTTTGTGACTCTGGAACTCATCTGCCTTCTGCATGGGTCAGAGCAGGCCCCTGGGTCACTGCCTTCAGGATCAGACTGGGGGCAAACTTCCCCGAGCTCTGCTGGCCCCAGACTGAGGGGGGTCTGGGGGGCAGGGCCAGAAGTCTCAGAGCAGGTGAGTTCTCTGAGCCTCACCATCCTCTTGTACACGTTCAATGGGGACAAGCATCCCCATCTCAGAGACAGGACAGGTAACATGGAAAAGTACCCAAAGTGCCTGGTACACAAGACAGCTTCAAGAACCACTTTGTCCTCCTCTTCCCAGGCAGTCAGCAAGGGCTGAGGAAAGGAGAGCCACCCACCCAGGGACACCCCCAAGCAGCAGCTCACCACTGGTACTGACAAAACGGATCCATGGCCTGTGAAGGTGCTAGCCACCACAGAACTAGATTAGAGGGGGCCCCCTCTCTGTTCAGAACCCCCAACAAGCTAAATAGGCCTTCTGATGGAACATTCTTTTGCTAGAACCACAATGGCTCCTGAGCCCGGCTCCAGAGCCTCCTTTTACGTACCACAGTCCCCATAAGACTCCAGCCCTGCAAGGGAGCGACTCATCTGAGACAGGGCTTTCTGCCTCAGGCCCACGGTGCCCCCACCAGCCCCCACTGTCCTGGGGATGAGCTCAGACCACATATGTAGCCGTGGAGAGCGAACTGTCTCCCTGCCCCAAACTTGGCTGCCAGCTCAATGTGGCCCCAACACAGAAACATATTTAACGACACCTGGGGGATATTGTTGGCTGTCTTACCTGGAGGGGGGACGATTGACAGTCCACCCACAGTGGCCCAGATGTCCCTTCCCCAAAGCCACCCACGGGCCCTTCCTAGGAAGCCCCAGCCTAGCCCAGAGCAGACTACACCCCTTTCTGGAGCAGGCCACGCCCCTTAAACTAGCCACGCCCTTCCTCAGGTAGCCACGCCCCTTTCCAGTATATTGTTTGATGCTTCTGTCCATGGGGTCGCAGAGAGTCAGACACACGACTGAGTGACTGAATGACAACAATGGCTGATCAGTACGGAGACACAGGAGCCTGGCGGCCTTGGCCCGACAGGGACAACCCAAAAAGGTCACCTCAGCTCCAGAGCTCCTTGGAGGGAGGGCAGCCCAGCTTCTCCCTCTGCCCGCCCCTTCTTCTTCACTGCCCTGCCCTTCCCTTCCCATCCCCTCCCCTCCCCAGTGTTGGTCCTGACTCTAAACATTCTGGATGGCACTCTGTAGCTGTGAGTCACTTCCAGAGAACCCCACAGGAAACGAAGGAAGGAGGCTAGCTGAGCCAGAGCCACAAACTGGCTCTCGAGCGCCTGCCCACCTCAGTCCCAGAAAACGCAGAGGCACTGGGTGAGTGGGGTCAATTCCCCCAGCAGGGCCTGCTCCCCAGACATTTGACTCTGCCCGCCCACTGTCGCCCTCACCTCGGAGCTCTTGATTCTCCTCCAGACAGCGCTGGAAGGTCTCAGGGGTGCCCTGCTCTGAAGGCACATGGAGCATGGCTGGCTTCCCCAGAGAAGACTCTTCACCTAGCATGTCCTGGTCCCCTGCCGGGCCGCCACTCGGCTGCACCATCTCACACAGTGGACTCTTTCAGGGGGGCCTGCTCATCCAACACGTCAGGGCCTGAAAGAGAGTTAGCAGGGGTAGGATATGAAGAGACCTATACAGAATTCTCCTACCCTGCAGAACGAGGAGTCCTGGCATCACACTTCAAGCAAAATGATGAGCATGCTGGCAAGTGGAAAGAGATGCTAACATGGGCTTTCTGGTCTAAGAGGTAGCACATAGTCCCATTCCTAAGGGAGGTGCAGGCACTTCTGTGGGGCTTGGAAAGGTCATGAAAAGCACTGCTTGTAAACTGTAAGCTGAAGTTAAGAACGTCATCAGAGAGGAGAAATCACATAGAAAATTAGTTTTGGAGGGATGTGTCGGTATGCTGGGAATCCTACCCCACACACACACACTTCCAAGCATGAGTGGAGGTGAGTGGCCCCTCACCTAGTATAGTGAGTTGAATGATAACCCCCAATAAGGTATGTCCATGTGACATACCTTATTACATACCTTATGACACCCAGAACCTGTGACTGTGAACTGCGGAAAAGGGTCTTTGCAGATGCGATAAAATTAAGGATCTGGAGATAAGATAATCCTGGATGAGAAAGGCCCTAAATCCAACAAGTGTCCTTATGAGACACAGAAGAGGAGAGACACAGAGGAGACGCCACGTGAAAACAGAGGCAGAGACAGGAGGGATGTGGTCACAAGCCCAAGGACACCTGAAGCCCCCACAGGCTAGACAAACCCCAAAGGACCCTGCCCTGGAGCCTCCGAAGGAAGCACAGCCTTACCAACACCTTGACCTCAGGCTGTTGGTCTCCAGAGCCAGGAAAGGATAAACTTCCGTTGTTTTAAACCCCCGCCCCCACTTGTGGCTATCTTTTACAGCAGCCCTAGGAAATCCATACACCAAGTAAGAGGGTCTTCACAGAGATCACTCAGAGCCTGGTGAGTGTTCTTTGGAACAGAAGGGCTGAAGTGGATCATCCTGTGTTTGACGTGTACTGAGACATCTGAAAGCAGGGCCTGGGCTCACAGATGAAGGCAGGGAGGCAGAGAAAGGCTGAGCCATTTGTGTTCTCTTGTGACCTGGAGTAGAGAGGGAGTCTACGCCAGACAGCATCAACCTGGAGCCCTTTTAAGGCCTACCCAAGACTGGCTACATGAAGAGGAAGCTAATCCCAAAAGAAGTTTCCAGTAGGGCCTGAGCTGCAGCCAGAGACTTGAACACCAGACGAGCATGGACATTTCACTATTACACTGATGCTTCACTGAACACCCTACTAACCCATTAGCAGTATCTGATGGATCACTGATCCCTGATTCCAGAACAGCCCACTCTACTGGTTTCCCGCCTACCTCACTGGCTGCTCTCTCTCAGGCTTTCATTGGTCCATCCTCATTAACCCAGCCCTTCATGTGGTTGTGCCCTAGGGCTCTGTCCTGGGACTTTTTCTCTAATTTCAGTCACTCCAGTACTAATTCCATCCAGACTCAAAACTGTAGCCCTCATCTTAATGCTAATGATGCCCCAAATCAGAACTCTTTCCTGAACGCCCAACTCACACATCAAATGCCAGATCTCCACTTGGATATCCAGTCATCCTTTCAAAACTAACCTCGGTAAACTACACTCCTGATCATCCCCAGAGGCCAGTTCCATTCATGGCCTTCCTTGTTACCAATAGATGGCTAACCCATGCTCTAGTTGGCAGGACAAAACCTTCAAGTCCTTCTTGATTCCCATCTGTCTCACAGCTCACATCGGATTCATCAGGAAATCCTGTCAAGATGTATCTTAGAATCTATTTGATGACACTTAGCCGGTAATGGTACTATTTTACATGTGATAGTGCTGATGTGGTTGTTTCTTTCAAAGTCATTTCTTAGAGATGCACACAGAAATTTTTATTGAAAGAAATCACATGGCGTCTGGGACTTGGTTCTAAATAATGGGTGAACTGCTAGGTATCTACCTGAAAGAAATGAAAACTCATGTCTGCACAGGAATGTTGGTAGCAGCATTACTCCAAACAGCTACAGTGAAAATGACCCAGATGTTTATCAACTGATGAATAGACAAAATCTAGTACATTCCCATGCTGCAACATTATGTTAATAAAAAGAAACAACTCACAAAAGACCACATATTATGACTCCATTTACATGAAATGTCCAGAACAGGTAAATACATAGACAGAAAGACTAGTGGATGCTTAGAGCAGGGTAGATGGGGTGGTGAGAGTGATGGCTGAAGTTCATGGGGTTTCTTTTTGGAGTGATGAAAATGTTCTGGAATTAATGGTGATAGTTGTACAAGTCTGTGAATGCACTGAAAAACCAGTGAACTGTATACTTTAAATGAGTGATTTGCGAGGTATGTGAATTATATGTCAACAAAGCTGTTTTTGAGGCGTATGAATTAAAAATATCCACGAGTTGATAACTGTTGAAGCTGGGAAGTGAGTACATTGAATTTACTAGACTATTATACTTTTCTATGCCTTTGAAATTTTACACAATAAAATGATAAGAGCAACATCACTATTCAGGTAATTATTGTAATAACCTCCTAAAAGTCACCCGGCTCCTACACGTGCCGCCCCCATAGTCAGTTCTCCCCACCGCGCCAGACCAGTCAGCCTGAAAGGTGATTCTGATCACATCCCTCCTCTGCTGGGATCCCTACCATGGTTCCTCATTGCCGACAGCTTAAAACCTAAAGTCCCTACCACCACCTACAAGGCCGTGCGCTATCTGTTCTCCCATTAAAGTGAAACTCGCTCAGCTGTGTCCAAATCTTTGCGACCCCATGGACTGTACAGTCCATGGAATTCTCCAGGCCAGAATACTGGAGTGGGTAGCCTTTCCCTTCTCCAGGGCATCTTCCCAACCCAGGGATCGAACCCAGGTCTCCCACATTGCAAGCGGATTCTTTACCAGCTGAGCCACCAGGGAAGCCCAAGAATACTGGAGTGGGTAGCCTATCCCTTCTCCAGCGGATCTTCCCGACCCAGGAATCAAACCGGCTCCCACTCTAAGCATTCCCTCGCTCACTCTACTCCAGGTATAGCGGCCTCGTTACTGAGTTCCTCTAACATGTCAGGATGGCCCATTCAGCCTCAAGTCACAGAAATGATACGAGGTCCGGGAGACATTCATCGTTTTGCAAAGGAGCAAAATGATGCACATGAGGTGAGGTACTTAGCTGGCAAGTCATATTTAACGCCTTTTTAAAGAACTTTAACCTGAAATGCACAGATGATGAACAGAAAATGTCTCCGACCTAGAAGAGTCATTCACAAACTAGGGGTGTGGTCAGACTCGGCGCTGGCGGAGGAAAGGCGGAAACAAACCCGCTCGCCGCCAAAGTAACCTGAGTCCTCAATCGGCCTGCCTCCGCCGGTGCTCTGGAAGTGCGCAGCAGAACCCGGCTGGACCGAACAGGAGGGAGAAGACTGGTCATCCGGGGAGGGGATGTCGGAGGCGGCAGAACGCCCACCGATGGTACCCTGTCTTCGGAAGAGGGCCACACCTGTCAGCTGAGTCGGTCCGACGTGAGAAGGGCGGGAACGGCGGGCCCCGAGCGTTCCTCGGACCCCCGGCGCTCCGAGAAAGTCCGAGTTCCGCTGTAGCCCTTCCCTTCTCCCTCTGCCAACTTCTCACTTCCGGCTTCCGGTGTCTAAGCTGTCGGATCCGGAAGTAAAACGCTCAGGTCCCGCCCCTGCCTGGCCGGCCGGCGGAAAGTGAGAGAGGCTGCCCAAAGCGGAAACCTGAACCCACCAAGCCTTGGTTGGCCCGCGGGGCATTCCCCAGTAATTAGCGTCGCGACCTGCATTCCCCCTTGTCTCTCCGGCAGGGCCGTCCCCCTTCCCGCTAGGGTTGGAACCACAACGAGGCTGTTATCTAATAGGGCTGATTTGACCTGCTCCGGCGACCGGTCTGGCGAGGGGACGGAGCTGCAGAAGACCCCACCCACCAACAGGGTCGAAGGGCAGGGTCAAGCAGCTGGCGGAAGTGGAGGCCCACGCGAGCACGCAGAACCTCCCCGGGGCCCTGCGCCGACAGCCGGACTCTAGGGGCGGGGTCGGGCCAGGGATGGGGACACGGGCGAGCTGCGGGGAGCTGCAGGCGGACTCGCGAGGTAGCGGGGACACGGCACAGCCGCAGCCGAGACAGCAGGCGGCCCGCGGCTCAGCGGCCGGCGCAGGTGCTCGAAGGGCAGGGCGGGCCAGGGCTGGGGCCTCCACGGGGGGGTGGGGGGGCCCGGCCTGGCCGGGATGCGCACGCACCTGCCCGCGCCCTCGACCTTCCCCGCCCCACGAGGGAGGGGCCCGCGGAGGCCACACCCCCGTATCTCGCCTGAGGCCGGTCAGCTCAGCCCAGGCTCCCGCCCCCGCCGGTTAAATGGGCCGGCGGGGCTCAGCCCGGGGAAACGGCCGGGGACTTGGGGTCTGCGAGTGTGACGGGCGAGAGCAACGAAGCACAGGTAACCGAGTGGGCGGTCGCGGCGCTACGAGGCACTTTGATTGCCCAAACTTAAGAACGGGGCAAAATCCAGAGGGCCTAACCAATCTGGTACCCTGCGTTGCCCTCATGGGACCACCCGAGGAGACGGAGACCCCGAGAGGGCCAGGGACTTGCCGGGGGTCTGCCCAGCGTGGCAGGAGGAGGGCTGGAGCGACACTCCCATCGGCTGCACTACCTCGCTCGCTCCAGCTCATTGTGGAGTTTCTGCCTGCATCCTGGGTGACATGGTCTTAGGCAGATCGTACGCTGCGCCAGCGGCGTTTTACTCAGTCGCCCCAGAGCTGAGGCCCTAGTAAGAATCCAGTAATGTTTTGGGTCATTTTGTAATATACACCACAGAAGAAGGTTGCCCAGAGAGGATGGCCGGAGCCCAGGGCCAGCAGTTTCTAATTTCCCGAACATCCTGCTCCCCAGGTATTCACAGTCAGTGGTTTCAGTAATGAAACATCTGCTGGAGGAGAGCCCAAAGGACTCCTCCAGAAAGGGGCTAGCTTCTCAGTGCTCCTCTCAGCTCCTGCCTTGTCAACTGAGTTTTTCTTTCACTAGAGAGCGCCATGGCAGAGCAGGTGGCTCTGAGCCGGACCCAGGTGTGCGGGATCCTGCGAGAAGAGCTGTACCAGGGTGATGACTTCCATCAGGCCGATACGCACATCTTTATCATCATGGGTGCATCGGTGAGTCTCCCCTACCAAGCCCCACAACTTAAACGCGGCAGAAGGGACCTCACGGTGCCTGTGCTTTCCCAACTGCTTGCAGTTGGGCCCCTCGGGCTCTTGCCCCTGCTCAGGAGCCGCTGTCAACCTGTTACCACCCAGTATACACACACCATGAGGCATTTCTGAAGTCCGTGTGTAGCCATTGAGTGTAGACCTCTGTCTGGAGCTGGGAGGCCCTTCGGGACTGTCTGGTTGGACTTCCTCCTCCACAGGGGAGACAGAGAGGTAAACAGGGGAAGCAGTCCATTCCAGAAGGGTGTTTTCCAAACATGTTTCTGACTTGACAGATGTCACACAGTCAGTGCCAGAGGTAGGATCCAGGGCCCGATCTCTACCTTGTCTGTCTACCCTCACGGTCCCCAAAGACACACACTTGACCCTTCTTGAAACCCCATCTCTTTGCCCCGACTTCCAGGGCCTCCCGAGGAGCTGAGACCAGCCCCATTGTCCAGCCAGTGGAACTGCCACTTTGCTGTGATGAGAAAGGCCAGAGACTAGAAGCAAAGGCAGAAACAGAGTGTGCTGACCATACATGTTGGGAGGGGGTGGAACATGAGAGGGTGGGTGGGTCCTCGGAGAGCCATGACCGGCCCCCCCCAACTAAAAGCACTTTCTCCCATGTGCCACGTGGAAATAAGATCAACCCAGTGGCAAGACATGAGAAACGTCTGGAACGCTGTGTACGTTTCATCTCAAAGGGAAACTCTTCATCCTGGACGGGACCAAGAATCCGCTCCCCAGGATTACGAGCATCTCTGGTGGTGACTTACTGTATAAACCTGAAGCGAGAGTTCTACCGAGCGAGTGAGCTCTTGACAGGGCAGGCATGGTCTCTCTGTCCCTTCCACACCCCTCTCCTCTCAGCTCTGGAGGAATTCAGCTCTTCATTCATGTATCATAACAGGCTACCGCCCTTTGCAGAACGTGTTTCCTGCCAGTTGTGTGATTCTGGTCAAAACTTGGAAAAAGCCAGAATGCAGGGCAGGGGGCTTTGCGCGTGAGGAGGGCTGTGCTGCTGGGAGGGAAGGGAAGGCTACCCGAAACTCTCCCCTGACCGTCTTATCACCCCAAGACTGTAGGATGCCCAGGAGGGGCACACAGGGGGCAGCTTAGCCCCCACCCTGGCCCCAGCCTCGTCCCTCAAGGCACCAGAAAGCTTAACACCTTGGAGTTGGTCCAAGAAATAGGTTGACAAAGAAAGTTACTCAGGATTATTTTTCCTCCTTCCCCCATCCCCATCCCAGCCTGTCCCAAGACATTCCAGCAGAGGGTCCCCAGCCTCAGTAAATTGCCTATGACCCTAGACCCTCAACTCCGATTAAACACCTCAGTGAGAGCATCCAAGTGTGTTCTGTGGCCTGGGCCAAGTGTCTCCTCCTCTCTCAACCCCACAGTCTCCACTTGGCAATGGAAGTCTTTGGAGCACCAAGGGGCCCCAGGGTTCTGCTGAGCTGATTTGGTGACTCCTCCCTGCCTTCACTTGTGGCAGCCTTGGCATTGGGCAACACTGTTTCTTTGCAACCCGAGTAGTTCCCCTTTGCTCTCCTCTGTTCCAAGAGCAGTCAGCAGAGGCTTCTAGGGCAGAAAGGGGAAGTGCCGGCTGCAGCCAGCAGGGCGGGGGGTGGGGGAGTACCAGGGCCTCCGAAGTAGAGCCTGTTTTTTCTGTTGTTTTGTTTCTCCGCTTCCTGCTGAGATATGTGGGAGGCAGGCAGGCAGCACAAACCTGTTACTCTGGGAGACCAAGGAGTTCACAGCACAGCAGGCACCTGCCCTAAGGCCCCCCCACCCCCCACTGTGGGAGCCGTGCCTGGGGGCTGGGCCTGAAGGTGAGTGCATGTGACAGCAAACACTGCCAGGCCTTCACACCCCAGGCCTTGGGAGGCGCCAAGGTCCGCAGAGCCAGGGCCTCGGAGTGGAGCCTGCGACTCCAAAAAGGATGAGCTGTCCTCCACCCCTCTCCTCCCTGCCGGCTTTGCCCAACCCGCACCCACGCACCCAGGTTCCACCCCGTCCGAAGGCCAGCCTGAGGAGTTACCTGATGGCCTTGTAGCTGCAGCCGCTCCCTACTCCCTCCTCCAGACTCCCACCCTCAGTAGGAGGCCAGTGGACGTACTTACAGGACCTGGTCCGGAGGCCTCTGGAACCCAGGAACCCTGTTTCTCCTTCCAGACCAGTGTTGAGAGAGGAACCCTGGGCCTGCCAGGCTGGAGCCACTCTAACCCCCAGTGGAAAGAGAGCGATTGAGATGAGAGAAAGAACAGGCCGAGGAGCCCCCTCAGGCAGAAGTGGCTCAGTGCAGGTTCTGCAGGGCGGTCTTTGCCTCTGGGCCTCAGTTTCCCCATCTGGGCCATGGGCTCGATGAGTGCTCCAGGGCCCATCCCAGAGACGGGGTCCTGCCAGGGTTGAGCTGGAGGACCCGCGCCCTCTCTCCTGAGGGGGTGCTTCTGGGCCGCCTCCCCTCCTGGGGCGATAAGGTTCCTGCTGTGTCACGGTGACTCTGGCACCCCCCCAAAGGGCTGATGAGTCATGAGCCCCGCGGCCTAGGAGGGAGACCAGGCAGATCTTGCCTCGAGGGGGATAGAGCCCACCCCTGCCCGGCCTCCCAACTTCTACTGTCATATGCTCCATCCTAACACCCTGCGAGACCAAGGGCTCATCAAACTGGAGACTTGAGATAAGATCAGGGTGCTGACAGGCCAGATGCAGGTGGCTGGAAATCTGCAGCAGGCCCTGCTCCTGCTGCTAAGTCACCACGTGGCCCCAGACTCCTCCAGACCCCACGAGCACTGTGCTCTCAGCCCACGTTACCTCCAGCAGTGCAACCAGGCCCAGGCTGCTGGGTAGGGGGGCCGCCTAGGCCTCTGTGCCCCCACCCCCGTCTGGGTCCTACCTCACTCCTCCCTTGGGTGAGTGACTCAGTCCGCTGGTGGCAGGGCTGAGCTGAACGAGGCGAGCAGGTTCCACCCCTTGCTAATCCCAAAGGGACCAGTGAGGGCAGTCGGGTGTAGGGCACCGTGACTCAGCAGACAGGACACTAGGCCACTGGAATTTGACCGGAAGCAAACATTCCTCTGGGCCAGGAGGTGCCCACCGACAGGGGACTGATGGCTTCTCCTGCTGGAGCCCCGCAACAGGAGGAGTCAGCGGAAAGCGGGCACTGCTGGGCACTGGGAGGAGAGGGGCCACAGGGGTTGCAGCTGGGCTCCAGGGAGACCCCAGCCGGGGATCAGTGACTGACCTTGAGGCGCTGTTATCTCCAGGCTTCCCAGGGAAGGTGGCCGGCAGGAGGGGGCCCTGCTCCAGAGCCTTCAGCAATCAGTTCTAAGTGGCTGGCAGACAGGGGGCAGGGGCTGCAACACAGGGCACCCTGGTTTGGGAACCACCCACTGGAGCACTCCAGGTTCCGCTAGAGCCCGGAGGTGGCGGAGAGACACTGGCCCATGTGGGCTGGGCACTAGCCAAGACCTGGGCTGGAGCAGACTTGTCCACGTGCAGATGTTGGCTCAGCCCAGGAGACAGGGTGAAGCCACAAATGGGGATTGAGCGTGCTAGCCTCAAAAGTGGCCCCCCTCGCCCCCAGCCAGGGGAGGACTCGCCCACCTGGTAGCTCCCCAACTACCATCCTCATGGCCCGTCTAGGGGTGCGGATTGCAATCGGTTCTGGTCCTGCGGCTCCTCTCTGCAACAGTCCACAGATGTGACTGCGTCCAGTGCTGACATGACTCTTAAAGGGTCATTTTGCCCTGAAGACTCAGGTCCTCACACCTGGAGGTGGTTTTCCTGCCCGGGGCGAGTCTAGCAGCTCTGCCCAGCAGCCCTCACTGATGACAGCAGGGGGCATAAAAGGGCACCTGCTCTTCACCCAGGCCATGCCCAGGTTCACCACCTCTTCCACCCAGAGTGGAGAATTCCTTTGTCAGGTCACCAAAAGCAAGCAGGTAGCCGTGGCTATGGCAGCTAAACCGGCCTGGAGAGAAGGGACTGGGTGACTTCGTGGGATGACAATGTTGTTGCTCACAGTTGCTGTGTCTTCACACACTTGCCATTATCTTGGAAAGTTTCACATGGTCAACAGCAAGCGCCACCTGCCATCTGCTCAGTTGTTCTTTTCAGTCTTTGTAGGCAACATTTGCACACATCGAAAGACATCTTCTCTGTCCAGTCGGTTCTGACCTTTATAACCAGAGACAACGTTTCCATCTCCCCAGCCAGTCCACCTCCTGCTGTGGACTCACTTCTGTCACTGTGGCTGCTTTGCCTTTTCTAAAGCTTCCCTTAAATGAACTCAGAGTGTTGAGTCTTGTGTGTCCAGCATTCTGGTTCTGAGAATTGCTTGTGTTGAGTAGGCCACTGGCTCATCCCTTTTTTCTTGGTTTGTAATCTTTGTTCTTGCCCCCTGCGTGGCTTGCAGGATCTTAGTTCCCCTACCAGAGATCAAACCCGCAAACCCCTGTGGTGGAGTCCTAACCACTGGACCACCAGGGAATCCCCCTGGCTCATCCCTTGGTGTTGCTGAGTAGGTGTCCCACTGTGTAGATATCCAGCTTGTCCATCCCCTGTTGATGGCCTTTCACTGTGTCCCAGCTCAGGGCTGTTGGGAATTATGGCTGCTGTGAACCCTGGTGCAAGTGTTTTCTCCACACCACCTCCAACACCAGATGGGGTTAGTTTTTTCAGATTACAACCTACTGGTGAAGGTCAAGCTGGATCTCATTGTGGTTTAATTTGTATTTTTGTGACAACTGGTCATCTTGACCACTTTCTTGTGTGTTAAGTAATCATTGATTTTTCTTATTGTGAAGTATGTGGTCAAGCCTTTACCAATCTTGAATTCTTTTCTTGTTTTGTTGTAGAGTGGGTTTTTTTTCTTTTTGATTGACCTTTTTAACCACGTTCAAGTGTACTAACCAGTGGCATTTAACACATTTCACAATATCGAGGGGAGTGGGCTACATACTCCAGATACTACATCTGGTGAATGTTTTCTCCCAGTCTGTGGCTTATCTATTCATCTTGTTTTTTTTCCCCAATTCATCTTCTTAATAGGGTCTTATGATGACCAGGAGTTTCTAATTGTGCTCAAGCCTTCATTCATCCATTTTTCTAGTTACTGCGCTCTGTGTCCTAGCTAAGAAATCTGTTTCTACTCCCATCTATTAACTTTTTCAAACCTAAAATCTTATTAATTGTAATAATTTGCATAAAGCTTGGTTTCAAGTGGTTTTCCTTTTTTAAATGGACAGGTGGTCAGCTAGAGACCAGGCCTGCATGACACTTCCTTCCCCACCTTGTCGTGTGTCTTGTTCTCTGCCTGCTGCTGGTGGGGCTTCTGTTGGGGTGTTGAGTAAAGAGCCGAAGACAGGCCCTCTTTTCTTGCTCCTGGTTGTTGAAAGAGGATTATTTCAACCTTTCCCTACAGTATATGATGTTTGTGGAGTTTTTAACAGGGTCTGCTTAGCAAGGTGAGCAAGTTCTGTTTTATGGCTAGTCTGGGAAGAGGTCCTATCATGCTAGGTGTTGAAATTTTCTGGAACATTTAATCTCCATCTGGTGAGTTTTAACAAGGTACCTAGATTAAAAAGTCTAAAGGAGTAGACATATGGCTTAGAGCTTTTTTCCTCTAATCTGTTCATGTAGTGAATATTAATGATTTTTTTCTTTTCAATATCAAACCAAGCTTTCACTTGCAGGATGATCCCAACTTAGTTTGGACATACTCCATGTTTGACGTTGCAGGGTTGGGTTTGCTGGTATCTCCTGCAGAATTGTTTGCACTTGTATCTGTGTTCATGGATGAGACAGGCTTGGGACCACCTGTGCGCATTTCTCAGACTCTGGCTGCAGGGTCCTGGGGCCACCACGTGGCTTGGCAAACACTCCCCGAATGGCAGTCTCCGTGGCATTTTGTGAGACCTGTTGGCAGAGCTGTCTCTGTCAGGGACGATTGTCAGGGGCCAGGCTGGGCTTGCTGGGAAGGGTGTGAACGCCATCCTGTCTCCTTAATGACCATTGCCTCCCCAGGTCACTCACTCCATTGTGGTATGTTGGAATTTTCCAGAAAAGTGTCCATTTCATGTAACTTATCAGATGTGGGATAAGGTCATTCACAAAACCCTCTGTGGTCTTTCCTGTCAGTAGTTTTGTCCCACTGCCCCTGTGATTCTTGGTGCCTTTTTAAAAAGCAGTCTTTCCCAGGGGACTGTTTGAATTAATTAGTCTTTTTCAAATACCAAGATGGGGCTTTGTTGAGCTGTTCTTTTGGCTTGTTTTCCATTTTATTCATTTTTACTTTGCAGTGTTTCCTGCCTTGTGATTTGTTTGGCTTTTAAATTCTGCTGTCCTTTTTCTAGGGCTTCCCTGGTGGCTCAGTAGTAAAGAATCTGCCTGCAATGCAGGAGACTCGGGTTCAATCCCTGAGCCAGGAAGATCTCCTGGAGGAGGTAACGGCTACCCACTCCAGTATTCTTGCCTGGAGCATTCCATGGACAGTAGAGCCTGACAGGCTGCAGTCCGTGGGGTCGCAAAGAGTCGGACACAACCGAGCAACGATGGATGGTCCTTTTTCGAACTTTTTCAGCTGAATGCTGAGTTCATCAGCTTCGAGCCATTCTTTTTTTTGCTAACATAAGCATTTAAAGTCATGCCTCAGTTTTGTTGCGTGCTACTTCCAATGCCATTCAGTTCCAGTGAGTCTAGGGTTTTCTTTAGCCCATGAGCTCTTTAGAAGCGGGCTTCTTGTGTTGGCTTTGGTTTTGCCCATTCAACCATAAGACGAGTCTGTGGCTCATGGGACCAGCGGGTTAGTGGAGTACGTCCTGGCCAGCGTGAGGTCTCTTTCCCTTAAGGTGCCCCCCAGCAATGTGCGGGCACTTCAGGCCAGGGTCAAGGGCTAGACTGGGCCCCAGTTCAAGCGGCTCAGTCTATACACAGGGGGTAGGACAAACGTGCACAGGTCTCCCCCGTGGGGGTGATCTGGGGCGTGTCCTCAGCTCCTAACCACGCCTGTTTCTCTGTCGCAGGGGGACCTGGCCAAGAAGAAGATCTACCCCACCATCTGGTAAGCCTGTGTCCCCACTGCCCCCTGTGGCCCCGTGCCCCCTCGCCCTTGCCACAGCCATGCTCTGCCCTCAGGTGGCTGTTCCGGGACGGCCTTTTGCCCGAAGACACCTACATCGTGGGCTATGCCCGCTCCCGCCTCACAGTGGCTGACATCCGCAAGCAGAGCGAGCCCTTCTTCAAAGTGAGTGGTTTCTGGGGTCTCGGCAGGTGGCACACACCACCACTACCCCATCCCATCACAGAGGCCCTTCGTCCCGCCCCTCCTATGCCAGGCCACCCCCTCCCTGGCACCTCCCAGCCCCCTTGTGACTTGGGCTTACCACTTCCTTCGCACTGTACCCTGTGACCTCTCAAACATGGAGATGCCTGCCTTCTCTCAACACATGGTACATAGGTGGCATGGCTTTGGAGAGAGAGCTTTCTCCCAGATCCCAGTTTGCTGGACTCCGGCTTCTGTCTTACAGCATTGAGGCTCCCACCCCCGTGGGCGTGCTAGAGCTGTGAGTGACCCCAGTGCGAGGCTAGGATGGCTGACCCCTCAGGAAGCCTGCTCTGCCTATGGGCTCATAGGAGAACAAGGGCAGGGGGCCAAGATGTTTGTGTCCATGTTGCCCAGGCTACCCCGGAGGAGAAGTCCAAGCTGGAGGAGTTCTTTGCCCGCAACTCCTACGTGGCTGGCCAGTACGATGACACTGCCTCCTACGAGCGCCTCAACAGCCACATAAATGCCCTTCACCGGGGCACACAGACCAACCGCCTCTTCTACCTGGCCTTGCCCCCGACTGTCTATGAGGCTGTCACCAAAAACATCCACGAGACCTGCATGAGCCAGACGTAAGGCTGGTCTTTCTCCCTCCCTTCCTGCCTTCAGGGTGTGCCCTACCCTGGTGTGACCTGCCCCAGCAAGCTGAGCAGAGCCCCCAGGGCCAACCGGTCTAGGGAGTCTGAAAAAGATAGATGCCCCTGGTTTGTTACTTCCATGAATTCAGTCTGCAGAGAATGGGCATTTTCCGTTTTCTGGAAGTTTCCCCAAAGTGCTTGCACCCGTATTTACCATCCAGGTCGCTATATAGACTCTCAGGGTCAGCTTCGCAGAAATCCCACTGTCCCTGGCAGCAGTCCCGACTAACACCACAAGGTGGCAGTATTGTTCCACGAAACTTTTTCACTGCTGCCAACTTAGGCTCTCGGCACTTCCCACGGTCCCCTCGACCACCACCAGGGGGCGGTGTTGCTCCACGGGAACCCTGCTTCCTGTGACGCAGTAGCTCTGCGTGCTTGCTTATGTCCCCCAACCCAGGGCCATGTCTGTTTCACTTTGTCCTAGGTTTGGATGTGGAATGGCCACATTAACTCTCCATTAGGATAAAGGGGGCTTCCCTTGTAGCTCAGTCAGTAAAGTATCTGCCTGCAGTTCAGGAGACCCAGGTTTGATCCTTGCGTGAGGAAGATCCCTTGGAGAAGAACATGGCAACCCACTCCAGTATCCTTGCCTGGAAAATCTCATGGACAGAGGAGCCTGGTGGGCTGCAGTCCATGGGGTCGTAGAGAGTCAGGCACAACTGAGCGACTAACACTTACTTACTTCGCCACGTTTAAACCCCTGGGGGGAGCTATGCCTTTGGCATCCCCTCCCCCTATTTCCCCACTAGCTCAGGGCACCCCCAGACCCCGCAGGACCCCTGCGTTGCCAGGAGGGAGCAGAGAGGGCAGGAGGCGCTCCTCCCACTCGCCAGCCAGTCAGGCTAGAAGGCTTCCGAGGAAGCTTTGAGCCGAGCCCCAAGGGCTGGGAATTAGAAGGGATGTCCTCTGGGCAGAGGCCAAAGGAGACCCAGCCCTGCAGAACTTGGCTGGCCCAGCTGAGTGCTGAGAGGAGGCGGGGAGTCTCTGCCTTCACTCCCTAGGGAAGGGAGGGAGGACGGGGATGGGATGCTGAGCCCTGCCCCACCCCACCCCCCAGGGAGGGTGATGTGGTTCTGGGCTCTCACAGAGGCTGGAACCGCATCATCGTGGAGAAGCCCTTCGGGAAGGATCTGCAGAGCTCCAACCAGCTGTCCAACCACATCGCCTCCCTGTTCCACGAGGACCAGATCTACCGCATCGACCACTACCTGGGCAAAGAGATGGTCCAGAACCTCATGGTGCTGAGGTGTGCCGGGGAAGGGGCTGGGGACTAGGGGTCCTGGGCTGCCCCACTCCAATGCACAGTCAGCCTCCTTGTGCCCCTCCCCTAGGTTTGCCAACAGGATCTTCGGGCCCATTTGGAACCGGGACAACATTGCCTGCGTCATCCTCACCTTCAAAGAGCCCTTTGGCACTGAGGGTCGTGGGGGCTACTTTGATGAATTTGGGATCATCCGGTGAGAGCCCGGCTCCCTTATCCAGGGAGGTGGGCACAGGCACCATCCCACTCCCCTGCAGGTCCCCCCACCCCGCTCTGGGCTCCTGGACCCAGAGGTTCAAGTTGGGTGGCATGAGTGTCTGAGCAGTCAGTGAGGACTGTAAAGGGCGGGGTCACTGTCTTCTGCCTTTCCTTAAGGGGACCTGGCAGACATTGGGGATCAGGAAGGAAGCTCACTGCTTGTTGCTAGAAGGCTGAGTTTGAGGCCCTGAGTGCTGGAAAGGTGGCATATGAGGGGCTAAGGGAGCTCACGCCTCACTCCTTCCTGCCCACAGGGACGTGATGCAGAACCACCTCCTGCAGATGCTGTGTCTGGTGGCCATGGAGAAGCCCGCCTCCACTGACTCAGACGACGTGCGTGATGAGAAGGTGGGTGGGGCCGCCCCCTCCCTGCCCAGCCCCCTTTCCCTAGCCACCCATCCTGAGCACCAGGTGCCCTGGGCCTGGAGGCAGGCACCCTGTCAGAGAACTGGCAGGGCCATGCGACCAAGCTTCTGGAGAAGAAGCAAGGGTGGGGTGAGGTGGTCCTGAAGGACCCTCGCGGGATGGAGCCTAAAGCCCGGCTTTGGCAGCAGGAGCAAAGCTGTACGTGGAACACCTGACTATCGGGGCCACTAGCCACTAGCCCATCCAGGAAGGCCACCCCTGGGCGTTAACATGGCTCCCTGGTGCCCGGTGTCCTCTTTACCCAAGGGGCCTGTCTTCCCGGCTTTCCTGCAGGTCAAGGTGTTGAAATGTATCTCAGAGGTGCAGGCAAGCAATGTGGTCCTGGGCCAGTATGTGGGGAACCCCAATGGAGAGGGGGAGGCCACCAAAGGGTACCTGGATGATCCCACGGTGCCCCGCGGGTCCACCACGGCCACCTTTGCGGCCGCCGTCCTCTACGTGGAGAACGAGCGCTGGGACGGTAGGTGGCGCCGCCAGCCCACGGGGATGGGAGCCGGCCCCTGCGGCTGGCCAAGCGCTTCCCAAAACCAGCTCTGTCCATCCCCCATTTCCTCTCAGGGGTGCCCTTCATCCTGCGCTGCGGCAAAGCCCTGAATGAGCGCAAGGCCGAGGTGCGTCTGCAGTTCCGTGACGTGGCCGGGGACATCTTCCGGCAGCAGTGCAAGCGCAACGAGCTGGTAATCCGCGTGCAGCCCAACGAGGCCGTGTACACCAAGATGATGACCAAGAAGCCTGGCATGTTCTTCAACCCCGAGGAGTCGGAGCTTGACCTGACCTATGGCAACCGATACAAGGTGGGCAACCGCCTGGCCCCTGGGCAGGGATAGCAGCCCAGGGCTCCACAGGGCTCAGCACCTTGGTGACACCCTGTGGCCTGCCCACAGAATGTGAAGCTCCCTGATGCCTACGAGCGCCTCATCCTGGACGTCTTTTGCGGGAGCCAGATGCACTTTGTGCGCAGGTGAGGAGAGGCCCCCCTCCATCCCCCTCTTCATCCCCCCTCCCTCTGTGGTCCCATTGGCCTCCCATCCCCACCCCTGTCCCCTCAGTGATGAACTGCGGGAGGCCTGGCGGATCTTCACTCCACTGCTCCACCACATCGAACGCGAGAAGGCCCGGCCCATCCCCTACGTGTACGGCAGGTACATCTATGCAGGAGGTGTGGGGGACAAGACGGGGTGTGTGTGCGGGGTGACGGGGGTGGGGCGGGTGAGGGGGGATCCTGGGGCTCAGGGCTCCCTCACCGCTCCCCACCACTTGTCCCCCTACCAGCCGGGGCCCTGTGGAGGCAGACGAGCTAATGAAGCGTGTGGGCTTCCAGTACGAGGGCACCTACAAGTGGGTGAACCCCCACAAGCTCTGAGCCGGTCCCCCTCCCGTGCGCCCTGGCCCCGCCCACCTCTCTCGCTCCGCACCCCCCCCCACCCGGCCCAGCTCCAGAGGACTCGGGACCACTGCCCTCAGCCCCACATTCCTGCCCCGGGCTGGGGCCACCCCCCCACCCGTCCACCCGCCCCTCCACCCCTCAGCCCAGTCACATTCCTCGGCCAGCCAGCACTGTGACCCCACCCGCACCCCACCCCAGCCAGCCTGTGTCCCCGGGACTGAGCCCCCCTGCCGCCTGGAACAATCAAGAGGAGGGCTATAGTTGGGGAAGACAGGGGCAAGGTCCTCAGAAGGCCGGGGATGGGGCCCTCGCACCCCCAGTCTCAGCGCCATTCCACATTCCTGGTCCCCCCACGGAAGGGATGTCCATGTCGCCCAGTGCCCTCCCTGCGCTGGGCCCTCCAAATGTCCGTGTGCCCCCCAGACCCCCCCACCATAACTCAGCACTCCACAGCCACCCCACCTCACCCCCACACACCCCCACCCCCACCCCCAAGGTGGCACCCTCACCACCGGAAAAGCAAAAGCAGCAAAGTGCCATTAAATCAGCAAACTAAGCCACTCGGCTCTGGGTCCTTTCTTGCCTCCTGTGACCGTGGAAGGGCGGCCCTGCAGCTGCCTGCCCACCTGCCCTGTCCACAGCATCGACTTGCCCCAACACCCACTTCCCTTGACCACCAGATTGGGTGGGCACATGGATTACCTCCACCCCTGACCGCACATCCTGCCCCAACCAAGCCGTAGGATCTTGTCAGAAGACCACTTGTGGCACGAGAACAGGTCATGTTCCTTTCATTCATTTCCCCCCCACCCCCGCCATGACAAAGTATTTAGGAAGGAGAGGCTAAGGGACTTGGGGACATAAACCAAGGGGAACAGGCAAGTCCAGGGCATACGACAGTCTGGCACCACGGAGAGGCACACAGCTGGCCTTCGCGCCTGAGACCAAGAGCAGGCGCCCTCCAGGGGATGTGCTGGCTTCCTTGAGCCTGGCCGCCTCTGGCTCCATCTTCACATAAGCTTCTCCCTTGACAAGGACACCAGTCATCCTGGACTGGAGGCCCGATCTCCCGAAGGATGACCTTAATCTCAACTAGCTGGATTATCTCTGCACACGCCTCATTGCTGAACGAGGGCAGATCACAAGGGGCCAGGTGAGCCTGTCCCCCAAAGGCAGCGCCCCCCACCCCCGGGTGTCTGTCCGGCCCTTCCCCTCAACCAAGCATCAGGAAGGGGGCTACAGCCGCTCCTATTGTCCCCGCCCTAGGCCTGAGTTCTGGGACGTGTGGCTGACCCAAAGCAAACAGATAGGATGCTCCTCGTTTGCCGGGATGTTTCGTGGAGGGACCAAGCCAGCCGCCCAACATGTGACCTGAGCAGGCAAGGTCCACTACCCAGGTTCCCACGGCTGGCAGGGCTCAGGGGTCACAGAGCCAGGGAGGTCTGTGACCGCAGGGCCAGGCCCGCAGGCTGTTTGTTGGCAAGAGCTTGGCCACTGTGGCTCCTCACTTGAGCTTGGGCTGTGTAGGGAGACCACCGGGTTCACGTGGACCTAGATTGAGCAGAAAGGGACTTGCTGGGCCAGGGACAGCTGGAATCCAGACCCCGTGGTACCTTCAGGTCTACACGGAGCAGCTGAGAAAGCCCTGTGTGGACAGGCCGAGAGACCACGCTTCATTTGGTGTGGGGATGCTGACCTTGGTTCTCTTCCCTGTGCCAGTGGCCTGGGGAAGGGGCAGTGAGTAGTCCAGAGTCGCAGAGGGGGACCTAGAGACCCCTTCGCTCCCGCCTGATGCTCTGGCTCCTGCATAGCAACAGAGAGTCCTGTCCTGTCCTGGACGCTGTGGAGCAGCTGTGCGCCCACAAAGGCCAGACACTGTGCTTAGTCGCTCAGTCATGTCTGACTCTTTGCGACCCCGTGGACTGTAGCCCACCAGGCTCCTCTGTCCATGGAATTCTCCAGGCAAGAGTACTGGAGTGGGTTGCCATTCCCTTCTCCAGGGGCTCTTCCTCACTCAGGGATCGAACCACAGTCTCCGGCATTGCAGGCGGATTCTTTACCATCTGAACCACCAGGGAAGCCCTCCGGAGAAAAAGAAAGAAAGAAACAAGCCTTTCTTGACCCCGCTGGGGTCTTTGTGCTCAGAGCCCCCTCACACAGCTCCACAGGCACCTACAGACTTTGGGGGACCCAGTAGAGTTGAGTTCTAGAGAGTCGTCCCAAGCCCCTTGGAAAGCCTTCCGGCATGGCGTCACTGAGTGGGACACAACAGCATGGAGGATCCACGTAGGGCAGGAACCGGACGTGGAGGAGAGACTAAGCTCTTTGTGGACCCCCAACATGTGATAACTACATGGGAGCAGGGAGGGTAGGGTGGGGACCCCCAAGCTGATCCTGAGTGTCCCTACCATGACAGAGGGCCCAGGCTAGAGCAGTTAGTGGATAGCTCAGATCTGGGCACTACCTGTGGCAGAGATTAGAGGGCCCTGGTGAGGATGCTCGACTATCACCGGATGCCCGGTGCCAATGAAGGACCTGAGAGGGACAGTAGCTGTAATCTCAGCTCTAGGAGCTTGCAATGCAAAAGAGGCATAAGGTTCTGGTTGTTGTTCATTCACTCAGGCACGTCCGACTCCTTGAGAATGCATGGACTGCAGCACGCCAGGCTTCCCTGTCCTTCACCATCTCCTGAAGTTTGCTCAAACTCGTGTCCATTGAGTCGGTGATGCCATCCAACCATCTCATCCTCTGTCGTCCCCTTCTCCTCCTGTCCTCAGTCTTTCCCAGCATCAGGGTTTTTTCCAATGAGAAAAGGCTTTTTGCATCAGGTAGCCAAAGTATCGGAGCTTCAGCTTCAGCATCACTCCTTCCAATGAGTATTCAGGGTTGATTTCCTTTAGGATGGACTGGTTT
Organism: Budorcas taxicolor; assembly: GCF_023091745.1. Taxonomy (NCBI): domain Eukaryota; kingdom Metazoa; phylum Chordata; class Mammalia; order Artiodactyla; family Bovidae; genus Budorcas; species Budorcas taxicolor. The sequence continues at coordinate 63,055,098 of NC_068935.1, read as the reverse complement.
GATCTCCTTGCTGTCCAAGGGATTCTCAAGAGTGTTCTCCAGCACCACAGTTTGAAAGCATCAATTCTTTGTCAGTCAGCCTTTGTTATTGTCCAAGTCTCACATCTGTACATGATTACTGCAAAAACCATAGCTTTGACTAGATGGAACTTTGTCAACAAAGTGATGTCTCTGCTTTTTAATACGCTGTCTAGTTTTGTCATAGCTTTTCTTCCAAAGAGCAAGCATCTTTTAACTCCATGGCTGCAGGCACCATCTGTAGTGATTGTGGAGCCCAAGAAAATAGTCGGTCACTGTTCCCATTGTTTCCCCATCCATTTGCCATGAAGTGATGGGACCAGATGCCATGATCTTAGTTTTTTGAATGTTGAGTTTTAAGCCAGCTTTTTCACTCTTCTCTTTCAGCCTCATCAAGAGGCTCTGTAGTTCCTCTTCTCTTCCTGCCATAAGGGTGGTGTCATCTGCATATCTGAGGTTATTGATATTTCTCCCAGCAGTCTTGATTCCAGCTTGTGATCGACCCAGCCTGGCATTTCTCATGATGTACTCTGAAAATAAGTTAAATAAGCAGGGTGACAATATACTGCCTTGACATACTCCTTTTCCTATTTGGAACCAGTCTGTTGTTCCATGTCCAGTTCTAACTGTTGCTTCCTGACCCGCATACAGGTTTCTCAAGAGGCAGGTCAGGTGGTCTGGTATTCCCATCTCTTTAAGAATTTTCCAGTTTGTTGTGATCCATACAGTCAGAGGCTTTAGCGTAGTCAATGAAGCAGAAGTAGATGTTTTTCTGAAATTGGCTTTTTCTATGATCCAACAGATGTTGGCAATTTGATCTCTGGTTCCTCTGCCTCTTCTAAATCCAGCTTGTACATCTGGAAGTTCTAAGTTCACATACTATTGAAACCTAGCTTGAAGGATTTTGAACATTACTTTGCTAGCAAGTGAAATGAGAGCAATTGTAGGGTAGTTTGAACATTCTTTGGCACATTGCCTTTCTTTGTGATTGGAATGAAAACTGACTTTTTCAGTCCTATGGCCACTGCTGTTTTCCAAATTTACTGGCACATTGAGTGCAGCACTTTTACAGCATCATCTTTTAGGATTTGAAACAGCTCAACTGGAATTCCATCACCCCCTACTCGCTTTGTTCATTGTGATGCTTCCTAAGGCCCACTTGACTTCACACTCAAGGATGTCTGGCTCTAGGTGAGTGATCACACCATCGCGGTTATCTGGGTCACTAAGACCTTTTTGTGTAGTTCTTCTGTATATTCTTGCTACCTCTTCTTAATATCTTCTGCTTCTTAGATCCATACCACCTCTGTCCTTTATTGTGCCCATTTTTGCATGAAATGTTCCCTTGGTCTCTCTAATTTTTTGAAGAGATCTCTAGTCTTTCCCATTCTATTGTTTTCCTCTTTCTTTGCATTGTTCACTTAAGAAGCCTTTCTTACCTCTCCTTGCTATTCTTTGGAACTCTGCGTTCAATTGAGTATATCTTTCCCTTTCTCCTTTACTGGTTCTGGTTAAGAGCATTCAACTGTCACCTCCATTCCAGGTGCCTACAAGGAGGCACAAGCTTGAGGGCGGGAGGCCCTATAAGGACAGTCACTGGTCCCCTCATCTCTGAATAGTCCTTAGGGCCTCACTGAGGCACACCTTTGTACCTACTCTGGCAGTGGCAGAGGTGTCCTTGGATGAGGGCATTCAACTGTCACTGGTGACCCAGTTGCCTAATCTAGGGTCCAGGCAAGAGGTCCCATCTGAGAACAGTCACCTGTCACCTCAGCTCCGGGTGCCTACTCGGGAGTAGAGGCAGGAGATGCCAGCACAAGGGCATGAACACAGAGGCCCCCGTGAGCCCTGTCACTTGACAACTCTGCATGCAGAGTCTGCACAGAGAGGGCAGTGAGGGGTCAGCTAAGGGCGCGGGTTCTGGGTGCCTACAGTTGGCGCGAGGAGCCAAGCAAACACCAGGAACTAGCACTGCAGCTGTGGGAGCTGCCCCGGGGACCAGCAGGAGGGCCCAGAGGAGACATTCTGCACTGGGGCGCGTGAGTTGCGAGGGTCTCATCCTCTCTTAAGTCCCCGTCAAAAAATATTCCCGGAGAAACAAAGCCGCCCCCTGAAGCACAGAAGACTGGGGAGGAGTCCTGGGCCTTTGGCCCTGCACCACTGTGGTGTCCCTGGGGTTGATGAATGTGTCATTAGGCCCTCAGGAGGACTCATTAAACCAGCATTTCCAAAATGTCTGCTCTGAGAAAGACGTAAACAGTGTCTTCTAAGCACTAGCAGTCTCCCCGCTGCCTGGTGCCTGGCTGGCAGCTCCAGAGTAGGACCACCCACCAGCTTCATCTATTGGGCACCACAACACCCAGCATTGCAGGAAAGGCCACTGAGAGAGGGCATGGTGCCCAGGGCTTGGTACTCACAGACAGGTGGTGTTGTCCAGTGAGTCGTGTCTGACTCTTTGCAACCCCATGGATTGCAGCATCCCAGGCTTCCCTGTCCTTCACCATCTCCCAGAGGTTGCTCAAACTCATGTCCATTGAGTCGGTGATGCCATCCAACCATCTCATCCTCTGTTGTCCCCTTCTCCTCCTGCATTCAATCTCCCAATATCAGGGTCTTTTCCAGTGAGTCAGTTCTTCACATCAGGTGGCCAAAGTAGTGAAGCTTCAGCATCAGTCCTTCCAATGAATATTTAGGACTAATGTCCTTTAGGATTTTCTAGTTTGATCTCCCTGCAGTCCAAGGGACTCTCAAGAGTCTTCTCCAACACCACAGTTCAAAAACATCAATTCTTTGGCGCTCAGGTTTTTTTATAGTCCATCTCTCACATCCATATGTGACTACTGGAAAAACCATAGCTTTGAGTAGATGGACCTTTGCTGGCAAAGTGATGTCTCTGCTTTTTAATACTCATCTAGGTTTGTGATAGCTTTTCTTCCAAGGAGCCAGCGTCTTTGAATTTCATAGCTACAGTCAACATTTGCAGTGATTTTGGAGCCCAGGAAAATAAAGTCTAACACCGTTTCCATTGTTTCCCCATCTATTTGCCATGAAGTGATGGGATCGGATGCCGTGATCTCACAGATAGGTGAGAGCTTGGCAAATGGTCAGTACTACGTGATCCCAAATACTAATCGCTGACAGCTGTAGCAGGGGCCTCAAACATCACCTTGATCTTGTAGGGAGAAGGGGTGGTGGGGGGAGGGTTGTGGATGCCATTGCAGAAGTTCCTGGATGCTAACCAGAGCTCTGTCACTGCCTAGCTCTATCAACTTTCTCTGGTATTTTTGGTTCTTTCTTTAGGGAATTTTCCCATAAATGAGGTCATTGGGTCAAAGGGCACGGATGTTTCTGTGGTTCTCACGCCGCCGGGCTGCAGACGTCCCAGACCGATGGGTTCAGGCTACAGGGTGGCCCCAGCTCTCCCAGCCCGGGGGGGGGGCGGTGATCAGGGTGCCCCAGACGGTGTCCGGGGTGCCTTCCTGAAGGAGGCTGGGGGAGCAGGCAGGAGGTAAGCGCGTGTGAGCGTGCCACCTCTGGAAAACAGACCAGCGAGCGGGGAGGCCGCTCAAGGCTGAGCCTGCTGGCTCCTGGATCGTCGCATCCTGCCATTTCCCTGGATACGCTTCTGTCACTCCGTGTTACGAAAACGTACAGATTTGAACGTTGAAAGAATTTCTCATTACGCCCCAGGACCCTGCCGCCCATTTGTAGGCTTCAGATCTGCGCGCCGGGCGGGAGTGTAGCCCCGCCCTCAAAGCCTGGGAAGGCGGGGCTCTCCCCGTTGAGCGAAGTCTCAGGGGAGACGTCAGGGGCGGGGCCGATCGTGGCCCCTCCCCCCTGAGCCCGGCCCGGGGCTCTGCCGGAGAGCGCGTCGGGGGCGGGGCCAATTCGGGTCCCTCCTACCTGGTAGCCGGCTGCCCAGCGCTAGCCGGTGACGGCGGTGGCAGCCGCGGCCGTGCTCTCGCCCCAAGTCGCCATTGCTGGGCCTCTCGAGCTGCCCCGCACAGCTCCCTGGCCTCGCCAAGTAGAGCGAGGCGGCTAGCCTCACGACGCTGCCCTCAATCCGGCTCGCATCCTCCCCCGCGGCGTCAGGCAAGTCTCCGGCCGGCCCGGCCCGGCCCGCGTCGCTGGCCTCCATGCTCGGAGGGGTGGGGGCGGCCTCCCGCGGGAAGGACCCGCATCTGGGAGAACCACTTCCACTTCCCAGCCCCAGAGGCTCCCGGGAGCTCGATCGTGAGCCGCCTGGTTCCCGCGTCCCCTCCGGTCCCAGCTGGGCTCCTCTCCATGTCCCCAAGGGGCCTGGCCAGGGACTTGGACCAGCAAATCGGCGCACCGATCACGCCCGCACCATAACTGGGGCCCACCAAGAGGTCGTCCCTGCCCCCCACCCAAACCTGCTCTTCTGCTTTGTTGCCCCCCTCCCCAGAGTGCAGGGTCCCCAAAGGCTGCACCTGCCGGCTGCCCCAGCCCAACGAGAGAAGTGGACATGAGATTGGCAGGTGCGTGGCTTCCACCGTGAAAGGGAGAGTCTTGGAAAGCAGACTCGGCTGGAGGCCCAGCTGCCCAGAGGTCTGTCTGGAAGGGCAGGCAGGGCGGGAGTGGTGGGACCACTGGGTTTGTTGAGTTTTGCAGAAACACTCATGCTATGACCTTGAGCAAATCCTTTCACTTCTGAGGACTTCAGCTCCCAGCTCTTTCCGTCGTAAGAAGAGGGATACGATAGTCTGTTTCTCCCAAACGGGGTGACTGGCCACTCTTTGGAAAAAGCTATGTGAGAGATGCCCCAAGGAGTGCAGCAGCTAGGTGGACAGGGAGATGCGGTGGTCTTAGACAAGAAGCTGATCAAAGTGGCCCTGGGCTCGGATGGGAACCCACTGCCAGTTCTGCTGTTGCCTGGACAGTTGAGACAAAGCAGGTTTGGGGTCCCATCAGGGTGGACTTCCTAGTGGCAAAGGTTGCAGCGCTATGAATGTATCCCAGGGAAGCTGGCCCATGAGGAACTGGCTGGGAAGATGTGGCCTCAAGAGTGGTCAGGGCTGGGCTGGGAAAACAAGAGTCACTGCTCTGTGAATGTCAGTTAAAGTCTGGGAGCAGAGGAGGGCACTTATACAGATAGTCAAGGCAGGAGGGAAGAGTAAGAAAAGGGTATGGATACAGGATTTGGAGATTTCCCAGTGTCATTCTGCAATGTTTTCACTTGCCGCACTGTATGAATGGAGGAATCATTTGCTGAAAGACAAAATACTGGAAGAATAGAGTTTGCTTATTTGGGGTAGAAGAGAGAAGGTGAGTTCTGTTGTAATATTTAGTTTGAGACACCTGTGAAATATCCAGATATCAATATTAAAGTAGCAGTTGGCTATATAGATATAGCTCAGAAGACAGGATAGAGCCAGAGATAAATGTTAAGGACAAGGAGGATGGATGACATGATCCGGGAAGAGTCCATGGAAGGAGGTGAGAAGGCCATGTGGGACAGAAACCAGGACAAGCCCAGGTCTTCAGGGCAGTCTTGGAGGACAAGAAGGGTGAAGAGCATTATATGGGCTTCCAGGGTGCCAGCCCAGAAGGGTTTCAGCCTGGAAACAACGAGGGCCCACAGGTAACCCTGGGGCGCTGACCCCAGAAGGTCCTGGGCCAGGGGCCTTGGCGACAGGCTGTCCTATGGGGCCGATGGAGGCCCGAGCAGAGAGGAGGTGATCGGAAGACAGAGGGACCAGGAGGGAAGTCTATGCAAGGAGGGAGGAGCCAGCATATGCAACTCTGGAGGGGCCTGAGAGAAGGGGCGACTCTGGAGGGGCCTGAGAGAAGGGGAAGGGAGCGGACAGAGGCCAGCGGCCGGCTGGGGACGTGATCCCCAAGGAGGACCGTCCTCCTGTGTCTTTGGAGGACGGGAGATGTTGACTATAGATGACCAAGAGTAAGACAGAGTGAGCTATTCCAAGAACCCCAGGCAGGGTGGGGAGCTGGGCGCCCAGCTCACAGCAGGGGAAGGGAGGGCTGCCTGGCCTTCTAAAGGGGTAAGAGCCTTCTCCTCCATCATTGCAGGAGAAAGGAGGGCAGGATGGCGGGGACTCAAACGCATGGGGACCTCAGGGGTTAGGGGGCTTCTCCATCAGCACGGGAAGGGGGCAAAGCCCTCTCAAGCAGGGGCTCTGGAAGGCCCCTCCACACCATTAGGGAGAACCAAGCCAAGAGCCTTCCAGGTGCAGCGGCCTTTCCTCCTTCACCCACCAGGAGCTGATTCCCCTCTCGTGCCTGGTGGGCAGCCGCAGGTCCCCCCCACCCCCGCTCCTGTTCTCCCATCCCTTCCTCCCCAGCGGATAAGGAGATCCGCTCATGAGAAGGCCTGGGGTCGTCCGGGAACTTGCTGCCCTCAGAGGTGGCCTAGCTCATGTCTGTCCTGCCTCCAGGCCCCCTTCGCATTGTGGCCCTGGTCATCACCGTGGCTGTCACCTGGATCGTAGTCAGCATCCTCCTTGGTGGCCTTGGCTTTCCTCGGATCCAGCAACTCTTCGCCAGTGAGTGTGGGACTTTCCCTCACCCTGCTACAAGGGTCGCTGGCAGCAGGCACCTGGACCTGCGGGCTGAGGCTCAGGATGGGGCTGGCAGTGGTCTGGTTTGTCTGTCTCCTCCTGGCGAGACACTGGGAGCTGTCCTCGCTGGTCTGCCTCTTGGTATCTGCACAGCCTGACCCTTACCACCCAGTTGCTTTGGCTGGATACACCAATCCCCACTCATTAGGATGCATCCAGTTCAGTTGGAGTCACTGGAGCCTGAGTGGGGGGGCAGGGAGGCTTCAGCTGAATCTTGGGGATGATGCCCTTGTTGGTCCCCAGAGGCTTTCCACTGGGTTCTGAGATGGGGAGGGAACTTGACCCCTTCTTGCCAGGGACACCTCATCTCTAAGGACTTTTCACAAGTCCCATCTACCCTTTCCTGGAACAGAGAGCTTTGCATGTGAACGTTTAGACTTGCCCAGGAATGTATGTGCCAGGGTCAGCCTGGCATAGCCCCTGGCCCCTGATCCTGGCTTGCCCTCCACATTGACTTCCTGGTACAGGACCAGGCTGCCCTACTAACAGAAACAACTCTCTGTACCCACAGGCCAAGAGAACTCAGTGACTGCAGGTAAGGTTCCTGTCACCTCACTGCTCCTGCAGTGTGCCTGCCCCCTCCGACCACCTTTGTGACAGCCGTGCTTGTACCCAGCCCACCAGGGTTTCTCTTCTCCATTTACCCCTCCCCATACTATAGCCCATTGGAACTGCTTGCATGCTGGGAGTCCAGAGAACAAGTTACCTCCTTCCAGAATACCTAGGGGGCCAGGCATAGGATAGACATCGCCATTCTGAAAGGGAGGAATTGTAAGGAATAAAGAGGTCATCAGTTTCAAGCAAGTCCAAATGCCAGCAGGGCAGATCCATTCCATTTCAAAGCCTAAGAAGAATCCCTGGGCCTTTGAGGGGGTGGAGGTTGGTGGGGCTCTGGAATATAGGGGACAATCTTACCCTCCCTCTGGGTCCAAGCCAACTGTGGCCTCTGCAACTATTGATCTGCCCTTGGAATTATCCTTCCTCCTTTCCATCCTTTGTCTGTCTCTCTCAGTCCAGCCTAGAAATGTTCCTACTTGTATACAAGTCTCAAAAACCTTGTTGATCTCCTTTGGAATTCATGAGGGTCTAAGCTATAGACAAGAGAGTCCTCCAGATCATTCCTGGATAACATCATCTCTCTCTCCTGGCTTCTGCTGACACAGCTGAGTGGGTCCACAAGTCACCCGCCTAGCTCTTAACAAACAGTTGTCCAGCCACACCCTGGGTGTTGTCTCCTGAGCTTGCCCTTCTCATTTTTTTTTTTGCAATATGGTTAGGCTGAGAATTTTCCAGACCTTTACATTCTGGTTCTTTCCTGCTTAACTGGTCTGTCTTCCCTCCCATATTATTGTGAGCAACAAGGAGAAATCCTCAACACTCTGCTTAGAAATCTCCAAGTTCAGCCTTCACGAGTTGTACCTTCCACAAAACACTAGAACACAATTTGGCCAAGTTCCTTGCCACTTGATGACAAGGGTGGCCTTTTGGCCAGTGTCCCAGAACACATTCCTCATTTCTGTCAGAGAGCTCACCAGAAGCACCTTTAGCATTCACATTTCTAGTGACATTCTGGGCACAGTGAAGTGTGTATTCTCCATGAGGGTAGCAGCTTTCTCTACTGTTCTCCCTTCTTTCTGAGCCCTTAGCAGAATTACCTCCAATGGCTGTATGTCTACTAACAATCTCTTCAAGGCAATCTAGACCTTTTCTAAGAAGTACCTCAGAATCCTACACCCTCTACCCATTACCCGGTTGTAAAGCCATTTCCACATTTTGGGGGATTTATTACAGTAGCACCCCACTTCCTGGTCTCAAACTCTGTATCAATTTCCTGGGGTGGCCACACCAAAATGGCAGAAACTGGGTGGCTTAAACAGTAGAAGGATATTGTTTCTGTTCCAGAAGCTCCAAGTCTGAGATCTAGGTATTGAAAGGCTACTCTCATCCCAGAGGCTCCAGGGGAGGCTCCTTCTGGCATCTTCCAGCTTCTGGTAGCCCCAGGTGGCCCCTGGCTTGTGACTTCATCCCTTCTGTCTTGGTGCCCATCTTCACATGGCCTTCTCCTCCACGTCTGTGTCTTCTGTCTTCTGAGACCACACATCATTAGATTTACAGTGATTAGTGAAGTCGCTCAGTTGTGTTCAACTCTTTGTGACCCCATGGACTGTAGCCTACCAGGCTCCTCTGTCCATGGGATTTTCCAGGCAAGAATACTGGAGCGGGTGGCCATTTCCTCTCCAGTCATTAGGATTTAGGGCTCACCCTATTCCAGGGTGATCGCCTCTAAATGAATTATAATGTCAGTAACCCTGTTTCCACTGAAGGTCACGTTTTGAGGTCCTGGGGCTTCAGAGCCTCTTCTGTGGAAACACAGTTCACCTCGTAACACACAATCCTCCTGGCGGCTCTCCTACTATCCTCTGTTCTCCCACCAGTGGCCAAAGAGCCTCCCTGAGGGTCCCTGACCTCAACCTGAGCCATGTCTCCTCCACACGCCAGTCCCCTGGTCTGATCACTCATTCGTCCCTATGGGCTGGCCTGACCACCCCCTCTCAGGTGTCCAGTGCCCCCAGGGCCAGGAGTCACGCTAGTTGTCCCCACAGAGCCGCGGGCCAGGAAGTACAAATGCGGTCTGCCCCAGCCGTGCCCCGAGGAGCACCTAGCCTTCCGTGTGGTCAGCGGTGCTGCCAACGTCATTGGACCCAAGATCTGCCTGGAAGACAGGATGTGAGCCTCTCGGGACGGGGCCAGGGTGGGGCAGGGAGGGAAGCAGGGGCTGCATGCCGTTGATGGGCCATTGGAAAGCTCTGTCCCCCTGCCAGGCTCATGAGCAGTGTCAAGGACAACGTGGGCCGGGGACTGAACATTGCCCTGGTGAATGGTGAGTTCCCCATGGAGCAGAGACGCAAAGCCGGGTGGCAGCCTGCCACCCTCTGTCCACATGCCCATTCTGGGAAGTCCCAGGGGGGCCTGGGGTGGTAGGGGGCAGTGTGTGGGAGCTGAAGTTGCCACAGAAGAGGTGACCCAATGGACAAGATCAAGGTAGCAGTGAAGATCTCGAACTTTCCAGGGATGGGAGGCTGCTGCCTGGGGAGCCTCTGGAGAAGCCGCCAATGTCTGGCAGCCTTGGGTGGGTCCTGGCATGTGAACCAACAGCACGGTGGTGGGCATTCACATGTTGGGGGTGTTGGGGGAAGCTTCTGGAAGGGCTGCTGATCTGGGGGCTCTGGGTGGCATCACCCTGGCAGCGCCTGCAGCAGTGCCCAATTCTTCCCTCTACCCAGGGGTAAATGGAGACCTCATCGAGGCCCGCGCCTTTGACATGTGGGCGGGAGGTGAGTCAGGCTACCACTACCACTTTCTGACTGTGGGTGGAATGACAGCTCCTTTGCCGTGAACGCTGTTCCCCTCTATAGGTTCCCCCGGGCAGCTTAAGTGCTCCCTTGCCTTCAGAAAAGGTGGGGAGAAGGACCGGTGTACCGTCAGGGCTTTGGCCCTGGCTTCTTGTTTTCTGGGCTTCCCTGGTGGCTCAGAGGGTAAAGCATCTGCCTGCAATGTGGGAGACCTGAGTTCGATCCCTGGGTCAGGAAGATCCCCTGGATAAGAGAAATGGCAACCCACTCCAGTACCCTTGCCTGGAGAAATCCCATGGACGGAGGAACCTGGTGGGCGACAGTCCATGGGGTCGCAAAGAGTCGGCCATGACTGAGCGACTTCCGTTTTTCTTTCTTTCCTTACTTGTTTCCTAAACTCTTCTATTTCTTCTTATTTGGTTCCTAAACTCACTTGGCGACCTGGCTTGGCATGAATCCCTGGCCCGCTCCCTGCTTTAGTTTCCTCGTTTGGAGAACGGGTTGATGAGGGTGGGGTGCTCAGAGGTGGCCAGTGCTCCATGGGACCTGTTCCCCCAGATGTCAATGACCTGCTGAAGTTCATCCGGCCGCTTCACGAAGGCACCCTAGTGTTTGTGGCTTCCTACGACGACCCAGCCACCAAGTAAGTGATGGCCGAGGGCGCCTCAGCCTCATCCATCTAGGGTCACAGCTCACCTCTCTTCCTTCTGTGCGGCAGGATGAATGAAGAGACCCGGAAGCTTTTCAGTGATCTGGGCAGCAAGAACGTCAAGGACCTGGCCTTCCGGGACAGCTGGGTGTTTGTGGGGGCCAAGGGTGTGCAGAATAAGAGCCCCTTTGAGCAGGTATGGGCACAAAGCCTGGTACCCCCACTGCCTGGCCCAGGGCAGTCTGCCCGCCCCTCTGGCCTGCATCCTCCAAGGTCCCCTTCTGTTCATGCCACGGCCTTCCCTGAATTCTGCTCAGCACACCTGCCCCCTGCCCCATGGTGATCCTGGCTCTGCACAAGGAGGGCAGTAACTTTGATCTCTCTCTTGTCTGGATTTCCCCCTAAAGAACCTTTGAATGGCAAAGCTTTCACATGAGCAAGAGTCACAGTTAAGACACCTCCCTCCTATACATCTTCAAGATGCTCACCAGACATCTTGGCAGTCGTTTGGTTAAGATTCCATGCTTCCACTGCCAGGGGCAGGGGGCAAGGGGCATGGGTTCTATCCCTGGTCAGGGAACTGAGGTCCCTCATGCCACGTGGTACAGCACCACCCCCACCCCAAAAAGATTCTCAGTGATGTCCCATCCCTGCCAAATCCAGGACCCCAGTTCAACCTGTACACCCTGCTCCTCAGCTGCCCTCATTGGGAGGCCCCCGCCCCCAAACTCTGCTCCCCGCAACAGGGCAAGGCAAACAGGCCATTCCAGTGGTTTCTAGAAGGCTCCAGCTGCCAAAAGAGCAGCTCGGCTCCCAGACAAGAAATGTTCCTTTGGGCCTCACTCTTGGCACAGCCTTCATGGGCTCCCTGTGGGTGAGGTGAGGGCTGGAACACACCCCGTCCTTCCCTTCCCAGCATGGGCCAGGCCCACCTGAGTTCTGAGAACCTGACCCCCTCCAGCTGTAAGGGGACAGCTGCTGCCATCTTTAGCTGAAAACACTGAGGCACTGGCAGATGGGGCTGGGTGCCCAGAGAATGCCCGCTTGGTTGACCCCAGCCCAAGAGGATGGAGGGTCTGTCTGGCCCTGGTGGCCGAGGATGAGTCCATGCCTTCTTCTACCCCACAGCACATGAAGAATAGCAAGCACACCAATAAGTATGAAGGCTGGCCTGAGGCGCTGGAAATGGAGGGCTGCATTCCCAGGAGGCCCACAGCCAGCTAGGGGCCAGACTCGCAGATGAAACTGAGTAAGGCTGCGTATGCCTGGCCCCTGACGAGGTGCCAGCACAGGGCTGAGGCCCCGACCCCATGCCCAGCACGTCGGGGCTTTGAGGTGGTGACCAGCGACCAGACTGTGACCAGTAGTGGGGACTGCCCAGTGGACCTGTCGCACTTTGTGTCTGTGGGGAACCCCAAGTACCTGTCTCCTTTTCCGAAAGCTGCTCCCCTAGTCCACCCCCAGCCAGGCAAGTTCCCAAGCACTTGCAGCCCCAGGTTTGGTAGTGGCTGCCTAGAAGGTTTGGGCATCTTCCAGAACCTCTGCATCCCAGAGTGCCTTGTGGCTCCATGGGCCAGGCCTGTTTCCAGCATGATTCATCATGCTGGGCCACCTGGCCACCTCCAGGGAGGGGCGGCCACCTTGGAGCCAGGCCAGCTGTGTGCTGAAGTTGCAGCCTGATGGCAGTCTCTGGAGTGGCAGGTGGCCACCCCTGTGGTTGGTCAGAGGGCCTGCCTTCTCCATGACCTCTTAATAAACTGGTGGCCCCCAATAGGATGAAGTGTGTTCAGCGGGGGGTCAGGGGTGTTGGTGTCCTGGGGGAGGGACACGTCCCCGAGGCTCAACCAACTCTCCTCCGCACCCTTCGTAGTGGCCTGTGTCTCCAGGGCACATGTCGTCCACAGGCCCTTCTGCCAAGTGGACATCCCTGTAGCCTTGCCCGGAAAGCTGATTCTGGCTGCCGGAAACTGGCTGAATCCCTTGGACACAGGCCTGTAGGGACAGAAGTGGGGATTCAAATCAACCCAGGAGGCTTCCCCCTCCCACCCCAGCTCCCTCAAGAGCTGGTGCATCTCCCCGCAGTGCTCAGCTTTAGATCCCTTTGAAATCAGGGCATGAGAGATCAAGGTAGGGGGGCTATTTGGCACTTCTCAGAGATCACAGCTCTATTTCCCTGCATTGGGTGAGAACCAGCAAGAAATGATAAGGAGTTTTGCTGGAAAAGTACACAAAGCGGCACAGAAATGGCCTGGTGTCAGGAAAAGGAAGGAAGTCAGTTTGGACTTCCCAGGTAGAGGAATCAATTGGGCACCAGCCAGGTCACATTCAGGGTACCGTGGCGGGGGGCAGTGGACGTTTGAGTCCCCCTCTAGGGGTTAAGTGCTGCCAGAGTGTGAGTGCATTATCAGAAAATGAAGGTATTTAAGGAGGCGCAGAAGAGAGAGTCCTGGGATGGCCCAGGAGGAGAGGCTGTGGCTGTGGGGCTGTGGTCACAGCCATGAAGGGTCAGGAAGTTGCAGACGTGAGGGCAGCCTGTTGCTTGCCTGGGAGATGGTGATCACACGAGCTGAAGACCAGCCTGACCCCATGCCAAGAACTTGTGGTGTTTTCATTTTTACATCAACTTTGTTTTTTAGAGTTTTAGGTTCCCAGCAAAGTTGAGCAGAAAGTCCAGAGTTCCCTCATACCCAGCCTCCACTGAAACATCACCACCACCCATAACCCAGGGTGGACATTGGGGTTCCCTCTTGGTGTTGTGCACTCTGTTTGACAAGTGTTCATAACGACAAGTGATGGTTGAGTCACTAAGTCATGTCTGACTCTTCCGACCCCATGGACTGTAGCCTGCTAGGCTTCTCTGTCCATGGGATTCTTCAGGCAAGGATACTGGAGTGGGTTGCCATTTCCTTCTCCAGCGAATCTTTCTGACCCAGGAAATCGAACCCAGGTCTCCTGCATTGCAGGCAGATTCTTTACCAAGTCAGCTACGAGGGAAGATGCAACAACTGAGTACTTACCATTATAGTATCATCTATGTTCTTCATCTTTTTTTAACCTTTATTATGGACATTTCCAACATCCTCCAAAGTAGAGAGAATAGTCTGATGGATCTGGATGTACCCATTGGGGCTGCCACAAGGATCAACATGTGGCCAGTGATTCATCTGCATGTATTACCTGCTCAGTCGTCACAGCAACCCCAGTGAGCAAGTGCTGCTGTGACCCCCGTCTAGAGAAGAAAAATGGTCCCTGGTATACTTAGGAAAGCTTCCCTGGGGCTGGGAGGTTAGAAGCCAGCTAAATAGGGCTCCACAAAGTTAGTGACTCGCCCCAAATGCAATGCGCCTTAGTCAAGGGACGAACTGCAAGGCTGGGAGGTGCCTCTTATCAACCGCTATGCCAGCTGACCTGCCCCAGACCTTCATCGCTTACACTGGATTCACACAGATGGAAGCAGCAGGCAGGCCAGCTTTATCCCCCACATGGCCCAACACAGGCCAGGACGCTGACAATGGGTGGTGTGCAGCCCGCCAGACCTTCCAAAGTAGAGGACCATCTTTCTACACCTAGTGGTCCTCCTCCACCAGGGTTTTATCCCCCAGGCCTACCCTCAGGAGTTAAGACATCCTCAGTTACAGTTACAAGAGCCAGGGTCCCAACCCAACTGGCACATGCAAAAATAAAGCCACGATAGCAGAAGGAGGCTGAATTTTCCTGTAACAGACCCCCAACACCTACGGGTGAGTCCAGCTCCAGTCATGTCCTCAGGGCTCTCGTATGTTAGCTCCCCCTTTTTTTGTATTCGTGTCTTTTTCAAACGTGCTGACTTCCCGGGCAGGGGGAGCAACCCCAGCAAGAAAGTTTCCATCTTCCCAGTCCCTAGGGAACTACCTCTCATTGGTCCAGATTGGATTATGGGTTTATCTTTGCCTCAATCTGTGTGGCTCTGATTGGCTACCTCTGTGTCATGCACCCCCCAGAGGCCAGCACTGGGGTCATCTACATGCAAACCTGTGTACCAAGAGTGGAAGAGAGATGGCCCACTCAAGAAAACTCACACCACAACCTGTAGCTGGGCTTGTAAAAACGCCAGTTGTCACTACATATCCCGCTAAATACCAAATGCATCCCATATTCACGCTTGTATAGAATATGCCTTCCGTGCCTGCTAATTTATCACAGTCTTCCTGGAGGCCCCTGCCTGGAAAGCAGGCGGTAAGTCCACTTCTCAGGGTCATCACTGTGCCCTGTTAATGGGATGGCGGTGGGTCTCCCATCTGAAGTGCCCTGATGTTCTTTTAGCTTAACTATCATTTGTTCCATCTGTTTTCTTGGTCCAGATGACTTCTCCTTTGGAACTAGATATCTTTGACTGACACATAGAGACCTTCCTTCTCTTCTGGGGTAAATTATTAATCCTCAAAACTAACTACAAACATTCTTGGTTTTTTTTTGTTGTTGTTGTTGTTGTTCAGTCACTAGGTCGTGTCCAACTATTTGTGACCCCATAATTTTAATTTAGCCACCCCTTTTTCCTGGAGGGAAGGCCTCCAAATCCCTTCAGGTCAGACACCCCCCACCAGCCCCCTCTGGCTTTTCAGGGAAGGCTGGAGAGACTAACGATAACGGGGAGCAGCCTTCTAACTACATTTGTTCTCCTTGACCCCTGACACCAATTCTCATCCAGTTGGGAATATAAAAATGAAGGGCTCCTCAAGGGTGAACAGATTGTTTAGGTTTTCCATCCCCAATGTTCAGCTGATCCATCCCCCTTCTCTCTCTGGCCACTTTTACCCCATCCTCAGACAAGGACAGCACCACTGCTCCTTTGCAAATTGCAGTCTTCAACCTAGCATGTGCCCTCTCACCTGTGCCACCCTGCTTCCATCAGGACCTCTCAACCCCATTTGAGAGGGACAGTACAGACTTTCTGGGATACTAAGTCAACACACACACAAAAGGCTTATGTCTTAACTGAGACTAAAGAACAGCCTAGAGCTACAGCTCTGAATGTTTCTTGACCACTGACGTAAACCCTCTTGAGTGTGCACCCCACCATGTGTGTCTATCTGCTTACACATCACATGAATGTACTAATCTGAACTTTATAACACACAAATACAGTTCTCAATAAATAAGGCTAAATTAAAATTAATAGGTTTTTATTTAGGTGATTACAGTTATTATTTGTTGGGAAAATAAAAATAGATATGCTACAGGTCTTTTTGGACATTCTCTACGATGTGTCTTAGGAACCTTCTTGGGGCAAGAACCTGCTACTTTGGGCACCACTGGCCTCCATCACAGCCCTGACAAGAGGTTCTTCCAGAGCACTGGGTAGCTATTGTCCCGCTGCCTGACTGCGGTTGCCCAGCAACCTTTGGGAACATACAAATCTCCTTTGATTCTACACTTGTTCACTGTCTTCTCACATCCATGTTCTACACCCTCACCACCTTTTTGCCCTTCCTTATGCCATGTGTTTGCATTCCTTCTCCGTGAAACCTTAGGACCTTGCTGGTGGCCCCAAATAGTTTTGAAACCTCCGGACCCTGCTGGTGGCCCCAAATAGTTTTGAAACGTTCAAAAATCCACTGATCTTTCACAGGGTGGAAACAGGCGCTCGGTCATTGCTTGAACTTAGGAAGGTGGAACATGGCCGAGACTGGGTCCCAGAGTCTGGGTCCATCAGAGTCGGCCCTCTGGCCACAGGGCTAGCGCCCAGAGCAGGCACGTGACAGAAACCCTGATTCCTGGGTCCCGCCACTAAGCAGCAGCTCCCGGGCGTCCTAGCTTGGCTAAGGGCTAAGCATGTGTCCCACTGCCCCCAGAGGTTGCAGCGTGGTTGGGAAGGAGTGGGGTGCCTACCGGTACGGGTCGCCCTGGCAGCAACCACAGAAGACTGGGATACGCGTCTCGCTAGCCACACGAGATAGGGCCCAGCGCCAAACCACAACGACCCGGAAGGCGGCCAGACCGGCGCGCGCACACGCAGACTCGTCGCTCCCGTGTTACGTCACATCCGGTCTAGGCCCGCCCCGACGGTGAGAGGTGAGGGGACCGCCGGGGGGTAGGAGGGGCGGGAGCGTGGGGCGGAGGCGGAGGCGGTGCTTCGTCGGGCTCGGGGCGGAGCCCCGGCTGGCAGTGCTCGCGGGCGTCCGCCGGCCATGCTGGCGCTGGCTCCAGCGCCGTTTCCGGGCCGCCGAGGCAGGTGAGAGCCTCAGGCCAGAAGGGCGGTCGGAAGGCGGCTTCTGGCTCCGGCCAGTTTCCTCCCTCGCTTGCTGTGGCGGCCGGGCGCCACGGAGAAGGGTCGCCGCCGGGCGTTCGTGCAGCCGCGGGGACCGGGAGTGGCGTGAGGGATCCCAGGGCCGCCCGGGCGGATCTCCGGCCTGCCGGCTGCAGGGCGCTCCTCCCTCTCTCCCTCCCTAATTTCTGCCCGAGCTCTGATCCGCCCTGTCCGACAACTTCCGGACTCCCAGGTAGGGAGGAGCCCCGGGTCAGCACTGCCAACTGCACCGACACCGAACACTCGGCCAGGGAGGGGAAAACCTGCTGACCCGGGGTTCCCTCCCTCGTTTTGGAGCGTATCTGCCCAAACTCTACTGGCATCTCAAGCAGAAATGGTGGGATCTGGGCCGGATCCCCCATACAGTGACTCAAAGCCACCAGCAGTACTGGAACGACGGGGTGCATGGCCATTCACCTCCTCTGCCTTCTGAACTGGTTCACACCAGACCGGTGGCTTCAGTCCCAGGTGCCTTCGTTTCTTCCCTGTGAGTCCCCTCCACTGTACTTCTCCTGCTTCCTCTGGTTTTCCTGCCTCCCTCTTCAGCGGTGGGACCCAAGGCTGGATCAAGGCCTCCAGGGTAAGTAACCCAAATCCCGAGCCAGGAGAGGCTATGGCATCCCAGGGTGGTAGAGGATGACTTTCCCAGGGATGAGCCTTATGCTGAACCAGCCCTCCACCACCTACTTCCACTGCTCCCCAGTCTCAAATGAGACTATCCCCGATAGGATCTAGAGATGCAGGGGCCTCTTCCAAGACTCGGACGATGCCAGGCATGAGTCAGTCAACAGTAAGGATGAAGAATTACTGTGTTCTCATCTTGGTTGCCCCAGTTCCTGCAGGACAATAGGGTGCGAGCTGCCCAAATTGAGAAGTGGAAACAGGCAAACGTCCTTCTTTCCCCTTGAGGCAGCCCTCCCCTCTAGAAACACTCCTCAGGGGTAGTTCTAGGTTCTGGTAGGGGTCCACGTGGGCATGGGAGGAATCCCTGAACTCTGATCAGAGCCTCTCAGATGGCACAGTGGCTCTAGGAGCTCCAATTCTGGGCCTGCCAGGGGAGTGAGAGCTCTGACAGAAAGGGGAGAAACCTCTCAGTGGACACATGGCCCTATCTGATCCCTTTCTGCTGCCCCTTCTGGCAACTTCCCTGGGGAGAGAGGGACCTGCTTCCTCCCAGAACCTCCATCTTGCCCCTGTCAGCAGGTAGGTAGGCCAGATGGCCACACAGAGCAGCACCGTTCACATGGCAGTGGTGAACATCAGCACATGGGGCCTTTGGCCCGGGGGTCACCCGCTGCCCACACCACTTTGCCGGCTGCTCTCTGCTGGTCAGATGACACTCAGATGCCGTGAGCTGGCCTGCTCTCATCAGGCCTGCTTCCTGGGCATCCCTGGGCTGTCCTTCAGAGATTTCCTCCTGGTTGTGGTACTGCCGCAACTGTGCCTCAAAGCAAGTGGGGCACAGGCTAGTGGTGACAAGATTGGGGCTGATCCCCTGGTGTCAGGCCATCTCTGAACTGTCAAAATCAGCCTGAATCAGCAGGCCGAAGGCAAAGTTCTACCTGTCGCTGCCCCTTCTGGGGAAGCTTAAGGTAGTTGTGACTGGGGAAGGGACACCCGAATGGCACTCAAGGGCCATCCCCAGGCTTGCAGCAAGGGACCCGGCTGAGTCTCCCAGCAGTGGGCTTCTCGGTCATGCTCCTGGGCTCACAGCTGCTCACCCTCACCAACCACCGCCATGTCCCTTCTCTTCTCAGGAAGAGCTCTACCATCAAGAAAGGGAGCCCAGCACCAGACCTCGCCCATGGACCCTTCTGAGGACCACCCAACGGCACCAGCAAGGCTGGTCTCCTAAGCCACAGAGGGCCTGCGTGCCCCACCATTGGGAAGGAGCCATGGTGTTTAGGAGTGGTGAAGGCCGCTCCCTGCAGTGGCCTGGCCCAGAAGGGGGCACTGGTTGCACAGGCCCCCAAAGCATGCTCAGGGCCACCCTGCTGCTTGTCAGCCTGCTGTGGGGGGCCCGGGGAACAGCCAGTGCCAGTCTCAGCCCGGCTCTGGGCCATCCCATGCCCCTGACCAGGGGCCGCTACCTGAGCATTGGAGATGGCTCTGTGATGGAATTTGAGTTCCCAGAAGAGAGCGAGGGCATCATTGTGATCACAAGCCATTACCCAGGCCAGGGCAACGGGACAGGACCCAGCCCCATGCTGAGGGTCACCTCCCTGGACCCAGAGGTGCTGACCATCAAGAATGTGAGTGCTATAGCCTGGGGCGGCGGCGGCAGCTTCGTGGTAAGCATCCGCTCGGGCCTGCCTGGGATAGCCCCACTCCACATCCAGCTCACGGACCCCCGCGAGGCCCCGCCCAGGCTGATCGAAGAGCGGAGAGATTTCTGCATCAAGGTCTCACCTGCTGAAGACACCCCCATCACCCTCGGCACTAACCTGGTCCACTTCTCA
Source organism: Budorcas taxicolor (assembly GCF_023091745.1). Taxonomy (NCBI): domain Eukaryota; kingdom Metazoa; phylum Chordata; class Mammalia; order Artiodactyla; family Bovidae; genus Budorcas; species Budorcas taxicolor. The sequence goes on along the minus strand of NC_068935.1, from coordinate 63,035,737 downwards.
GAGAACCCAATCCTCTACTTGCTCCTGCCTCTTATCTTCGTCAATAAGTGTTCATTTGGGTGCAAAGTGGAGCTCGAGGTACTGAAGGGGCTCTTGCAGAACCCCCAGCCCGTGCTGCTGGGCCTTCTGGGCCAGTTCCTAGTCATGCCCTTCTATGCTTTTCTGATGGCTAAGGTCTTCATGCTGCCCAAGGCCCTGGCTCTGGGCCTCATCATCACTTGCTCGTCGCCCGGCGGCGGGGGGAGCTACCTCTTCAGCCTCCTCCTTGGAGGGGACGTCACTCTGGCCATCTCTATGACTTTCATCTCAACGGTGGCTGCCACCGGCTTCCTGCCGCTGTCCTCAGCCATCTACAGTCACCTGCTCAGCATCCATGAAACACTCCATGTGCCCGTTTCCAAGATCCTGGGGACCCTGCTGTTCATTGCCATCCCCATTGCAGCAGGCGTGGTAATCAAGTCCAAGCTCCCCAAGTTCTCACAGCTGCTGCTGCATGTCATCAAGCCCTTCAGCTTTGTGCTGCTCCTGGGTGGCCTCTTCCTGGCCTACCGCATGGGGGTCTTCATCCTGGCAGGCGTCAGGCTGCCCATTGTGTTGGTGGGCTTCACAGTGCCCCTGGTCGGCCTCCTGGTGGGCTACGGCCTGGCCACGTGCCTGAAGCTGCCAGTGGCCCAGCGGCGGACTGTCAGCATCGAGGTTGGGGTGCAGAACAGCCTGCTGGCCTTGGCCATGCTGCAGCTGTCCCTCCGCCGCCTCCAGGCTGACTATGCCTCCCAGGCCCCTTTCCTTGTGGCACTTAGTGGCACCTCGGAGATGCTGGCCTTAGTAATTGGCCACTTTATCTATAGCAGCGTGTGCGCCGTTCCCTGAGGCCCCCTGGGTCAAGCTTTCACCAGGCACCCCTAGCCCCCAACCTCCACCAACTGTCCCCACCATTCTTGTGTACCAAAGGCCTTTAGTTCTCATGCACTATGCACTCAGAAAAAAAAAAAATCCAGGCTTATTTTTTTTACTCGTTTTTTATTCTCCAGCTTTCAGTGCCAAAGAGGCCATGCTGAGTTCTGTAAGCGGGCACTGCCCAGAAAATATATTTCAATAAAACAGAAGCAAGCTTGGGTGTCATGCTGTCTTTGCCCTCTGAGGCCTGCGGGTCGGGGAAGGAAGGGCGTGGTGTGGCCAGGTAGGTGTGGGCCAGGGTGGAGGGCTGGCTTGGGCGACACTGACCTCTGGCGAGATTTAGCCCTCCTCACCCCTGCATCACCTCTGAGAGCTGTGTATCTGTTCTAGAAGGAGCAGTGGGAAGGGCAGAGGCCTGACTCCCCCACCAGATCCCAAGCTCAGTTGCTTTTCCACAGGTGGAGTAAAAAAGAGGCCGGCGGGTGGTGAAACGAGCTCGGCGGGGCCGAGTCTTCTGCAGGTTCCTGAGAGGCAGGGGATAGGATGGGCATCAGCATTGACCTGCTCTGCCCACGTGCGGTGGCGCGCGAACTCCCGGCCCGCCGTCTCCCCGGGCCCAGCTCCCCAATTCCTTCGAGCGAGCCCGACTGGTCCCTCCACCCTTTTCCACTCTCCGCGGGCTTCCGGGCTCCGCCGCCCCGGGGTCCGCGGAAGACAGTCCAGGTTGTGGGGGGAGGGGCCTGCGACGCCGGCGGGGCGGGGCCGCGACGCCGGGCTCGCCCCTCGCGAGGCTTCCGGCGGCGGCGGGCGGTTCCGGCGCGCGCCCGGGGCGGCGGCGCGCGGCGGCGGGCCTTTGGGGTGCGCGCCGGCCCGAGTGGACGCCTCGGCGGCCGCCATGCAGCTGACGGTGAAGGCACTCCAGGGCCGCGAGTGCAGCCTTCAGGTAGCATCGCTGGGCTGGGTTGCGCGGTCAGACCCGCGGGTGCGGGATCGAGCCGCGGGCGGGGACCGACCCGGCGGGCTGGCCGCCTCGGGAGAGCCACCCTCCGCGCGGGCCGCGGCTTCACCCCTCGCCCACCTTTCTCGGCCGGGACAGGTGTCGGAGGACGAGCTGGTGTCCACGCTGAAACATCTGGTCTCCGAGAAGCTGAACATCCCGGTCCGCCAGCAGCGGCTGCTGTTCAAGGGCAAGGCCCTGGCAGGTAACCAGGGAGAGGGGACGCCGGGGGAGACCCGCGGGAAGCCAGGGGACGGGGCGTCCACCCCAGGCCCGGGCAGCAGTGTAGGTGGAGGGGGCTCTGGCTAGGTGACCCCCACCCCCACCCCGGGAGTTCACCGCTGCACTTTGCCTAGGCTCCCCGAGGGTCAGTGCGACCCTCTCTCTGTCTCTCTCTCTGTCTCTCTCTCTCTCCTCTCTCTCTCTCTCTCTGTCTCTCTCTCTCTCTCTCTCTCTCTCTCTCTCTCTCGGACAGATGGGAAAAGACTCTCCGATTACAGCATCGGGCCGAATTCCAAGCTCAACCTAGTGGTCAAACCTCTGGAGAAGGTGTTGCTGGAAGAAAGCACCGCGCGGAAAACGGCCGAGGCCCCAGCCCCACCGCCCGCCGCCTGGCCGCTCATTTCCAGAATCCTGGCCCAGCACTTCAGCGCCGCTGATGCCAGCAGAGTCCTGGATCAACTCCAGAGGGTGAGAAGCGTGGCCCAGGACCTCTGCGTCCTGCCCGCCTGCCTCTGTCCCAACGGGCCCCCCGCCCCAAGCCACACCCCTGAATCCTTCTGGCTTTCTCTCTTCAGGATTATGAGCGGTCCCTGAGCCGCCTGACGCTGGATGACATTGAACGTTTGGCTGGCCGCTTCCTGCACCCCGAAGCGACTGAAGCTATGGAGAAGGGGTTCTCCAAGTAGGATTCTCGGAGTGTGGGGAGGAGCCTGGCCAGGCCACAAGCTGCATGTAGCATTAAATGTCTTCTTGTATTGCAACTTGGCTCATAATACTGCCTGGCGGGTACCCGGGTACCTGTATCTGGCTCATGTTAGGTGCCAGGCCCCACTCAAAGCTCTTGACCCAGGTTGGCTCCCACATGTCGCACAAAAGGTGAGACAGCCAAGGCTCCTAGCGGAGAAGGCGAGGAGCCAGATTCTGAGTCCAGCCAGCTTCCAGAAGTACTTCAGGGTGAGAAGGAGAAAAGGGTCGTTCAGACGGGTTCTGAGGGGTGGCCATGGACATTCTAGGTTTAGCCCACTGAGGAGAAACCCTCGAGCAATACCTTTTCCAGGCCTGGAAAGGGAAGCAGCTAGCCCCTGATGCCCAGTTCTGTCACCTCATCCTTGGCAGGTCCGGCATTGGCAAGAGGTCAGGTGACGGCCAGCCTTGGGCCCCCTTAGCGGCTGCAACCAGTATGCACTCAAAGGGAAGGCGGGCTGGGGAGTCTAGGATGTCACCCGACTCTGGGGAGTGACACGTAGGTGCCACGTTGGTCCCCAGCCTTCAACTCTGCCCAGTGAGGGCTGTTCTTGAGACTCTTTCAGTTTTCTTTAGCTCCAAAGCCTGGGGTCAGGAGTCTGTAGGCATCCTACCCCTGTGTCCCAGATACTAACTGAGGCCAAATTCTGAGTGATGGCCAAGCGTGGCCCAGAGATGGAATGTCCTGGCCCTTAGTGTCACAGCTTTTCTCTGGGCACCCCCTTCTTGTCTCCTCCCAGACACAAGCGGTCCATGACCTTTAGAGATGACAGGTGATGGTCTCGAGGTGACTCGAGCAGGCCCCTGTACCCTTTGCCCATCCTCTGCCACATGTGGATAGGGCCTCCCACTGTGCACACCACTCACTGTCTGAGAGGGAACCTGGGTGGGGGCAGAAGCTGGGGGGTGGGTCGTAGAGATCGTCTAGGCACCTGCTCCTCAGAGGAGGGCACCTGGGCCACTCTCCGGCCTGAGCCTCATAGGGTAAGTGCTGGGTCCCCAGGTGGGGAGGACAAACAGTGGCTCGAGGGCCAAAGGCTTTGAAGAGCAGGTGGAAGTCCATGGCTCCACCCAGGAGCTGGGCATGCACTGCCACAAGGTTCATGTGATAGACTTCCCTACGCTCTCATTTCTTTGCAGTCAGGAAATTTTATATTGACCTTTTCAGTCACACTAGAGGTGCATGTGAGACTTTGACCTGAAAGGAACTCTATTAGTTGAACTGCTTTTGGTTTCCCCATCGTTGATTTAACCATTACAGGACATTGGTTTAAGCAATAAAGAAAAGGTATTGGTTTGCGAAACTGAGAAGTCCAGGGGTATTGGCAGCAGATAAATGATTTCCCCAAATACCCAGTTTCTTCCTACCTCCCCTCTGCACTCTGCAGTGTCTGCTTCATCCCAGGCCTCTACCTCAGGATCAGAAGATGGCTGCCTGCAGCTTCCACCGAACCCCTCGGTCACAGCCAGCACGGAGCACCTTTCCGTCCTCTAGCGTAGCTTCCTCCTCAGCTGCCCCAACAAATAAACGCTGTCCCTTTTGGATGCTTAGAACCGGGTGCCTCCATCATTTTATCAGGGGCTTGGGTGGGCTGTGGAAGGGAGAGGGCAACTCTCAGGAAGGCCGGGTCCTCGGGGAGAGCTGATGCGTGCAGACGGGTCTTGTTGACAGACAGAAGAGACAGCTGGTGAGTCTTGTGTGCCTCCCGACTGGGTGGTGACGACCCTGTGGTAGCTAGGAGCCATCTGCTGGGTGCAGAAAGTCATCGGGGACCTCAGGCTGTCCATGGAGACAGGAGTGGTGTCTCCCAGGTGTATAGTAGGTGCCTTGCTGACAGGCCCGACAGGCTGATTCCGCGGCCCTGTGCAGCTTTCCATGACATTCCGGAGGGCCTGTGGACACAATGTCCCAGACACTGCGAGGATGCATGAAATTACTTCCCAGAGAGCATGACCGAAGAAAGGGGAGAGCACTGGACCTGGGGGAGACCACCAACTGGAGACACTGCAGAGGCCAAGGCACCTGTGCAGACGCAAGGCCACAGGGAGAGCTTGGTGTCAGAGGCCAGGAAGGCCCCTTCAGCCAGGGTACAGAGTGTATAGTGCTGCCAAGAAGCAAAAGAGAGGGCAGCCTCCTCTCAAGCTAACAAGAAGGTCATTGGTGATATTTTAGGGCAAGAAGCCGCTGCATGATGGAGAAGGGGAAAGTCTTGCCAGTGACTGGAGACCCCTGGTTCCAGAAGCTTGTCTGGGCAGGACTGTGTAGCTATGGGGGGTGGGGGTGGGGAGACAGGGAAGAGGTGCTGGGATGAGAGATGGGAGGCCTAGGTGGGAAGGGGCCACGGAGGCTCTGGTCTAGGCCTTGTGCCATCGCTAGAGGATAGAATGGCCATGGGCTGTGCCCTGGCTTTGTCCTTAGTTTCTGGGCGAGGGGGTGGCCCCATGTACCCTGCGGGCTCCAAATGCTGCAGTATCCTTCCACAGGGGCTGGAATGTTTAAGGCCATCACTGTGCCCCTTGAGCCAAGTGTCTGCCCCAGAGGTGGGCACTGACCCCCCCCCCCATTACCACTCCCATCCCCTGGCCTGAGACCACTCTCTTCTCGTGGAGGAGCCTTGAAACAGCCCCACTAGGAGATGGCAGGGCGAGTGAAACGCCCAGCTGAAGTGGCCCCAGACAGCAACAGTCCGGCACCTGGAATAAGATGCCTGTGGTGCCACTTGCCATGGGCACACTGGTGGAGGGGCAGGTTCAGAGGAAAGCAGCGTTTCCTTTGGGGTGGGGCTTGCTGAGCTGGAAAACGCCCAGGCAAAGATCAGCTGCATGCACAATTTGCTGGCGCCTTACTTTCCACGCAAGCCTGGACAAAAGCCAGCCTTACCAGGTCCAGTAGATCTGACAAGTGCTGCTGAGGACGGGTCAGGCCCTGCCAGCATGAGATGCAAAGGCCATGGCGGCCTCTGTGCCCTGGGCCTTGGAAAGCCTGCGGGAGAGATGCTCACCCCTGTCCCCCTGTCTCCCTCCAAGCCCAGCCAGAGCAGCCTCCCGGAGCTACTGGGGACCTGCCCCGGGCCACCTCTTCTGCCTGCCCTCTCCACCTCTTCTGCCTGCCCTCTCCAACTTTTCCTTCCACTTCCCCTAGCTCTGGGCTTCCCTGATAGCTCAATTGGTAAAGGATCCACCTGCAATGCAGGAGACCCCGGTTCAGTTCTTAGATCAGGAAGATCCCCTGGAGAACGGACGGGCTACACACTCCAGTATTCTTGGGCTTCCCTGGTGGCTCAGCTGGGAAAGAATCAGCCTTCAATGAGGGAGACCTGGGTTTGATCCCTGGGTTTGGAAGATCCCCTGGAGAAGGGACCGGCTACCCACTCCAGTATTCTGGTCCATGGGGTCGCAAAGAGTCAGACACGACTGAGCAACTTTCACTTTTACTTTTCACCTGTGCTGGCTCTCCCCCAACACACCCATCTCCTACTTACGGGGGATCCTGAGGCTCCGTCCCCGGATCTCTTCTCTGGATCTCTCACTCCCTGGGGAACCTGTCTGCCTTCATTGCCATTTCTATGGTTTGTGTCCATGTCTGCAACTCACCCCAGCCCCATCTCTGAGCTTAGGGCCATGGCTCTGGGTTGTGACTCTGAAGCCGTGTCCAGCTTCCCTGCAGACACCTCCTGTCACCCCTTTAGTGCTTGTGATGTCGGTGGCACAGGGACTGGAAGACACAGTTCCTTCCTGCCTGGCACCCATGTGCCCAAGGTGAAAGGCAACACCACTGGGTCAGGCTTTTGATGACAGGAAATGGGAGGCCACCTTTGCCTCTCCTAACTCTCCCTTGTCCACGGGCCATCAGACAGCAATGCTTTTGGAAGAGTCCAGGGCACTGGCCTCATAGCAAATCCCAGGATCTGGATTCGCCTCCTTCCTTGCTGGTTAGATTCAGCTTAGGCCTTCTGAGGAGAGTGGGCACCCAGGGCAGGCTGTGTTCCTCCCCACGCAATGTGAGGGAGGCTCAGTTTGATCACTCAGTCTCTCTCTGGTAAAGCTGCCTTCTCCCTTCCTAACACACAAGTCATCTGGGTGATACCTTGAGACCCAGGGATTCCCTTTTCCCCAACAACCTTCATCTCATGGTCTTACCACCCAAGGATGCTCCCCATTTGGATCAGTTCAACTGGATGAATTGCACAGGTGGCTGCAAAATAGTGGATTTTCTTGGGCTGTCTTGCTTTCTGCAATTATTAGCTGGCATTTCTCTACATTTCTTAGTTATCATGATGGACACTTTTTTTTATTCAACAACTTAGAATCTAAGTTGTCTAAGTGTCATTTTGGGGACAGTTTTTACTGCATTGTAGCATGCATACAGTAATGGGCATAAATCATCGATATACAGCTCAACAGAATTTCAAAGTGAATATACCCATGTGTGCATCCCCTCCAGATTGAAATATCTACATAATGTCTGCCTATATATTACGTTCCCTGGTGCCTCCTCTCCAAAAGGTTTAATAATCTTTGGGGTGCTCAAATTGTTCTAGCTTTGGTTCTTTCCAGTTGGCTCCCATGTCTCTTTCACATGCCCCATCCTTTTCCTTTTCAAGCATATCCTTCCTTTCTGACACTACAAGGTGCTCCAGGCTCCTCTTGTATTTTTCCCTGACCCATACCTAGAATCTTCCATTTCTCCAAGGAGCTCTGGTTCCTTTTAGTGGAGACTGGTGTTGAGAACCAAGTTCTGGGTACAGGGAACATTCTTTGCTACTGGAGTGACATTGCTTCTAGACTCTCACTGGACAAAACTAGGCAATCTTTTTTTTTTTTTAAGAATTCATGATGTGATCCCCAATTCCAGTCTGGTAGCACAGTTCTATCTCAGCTTCCCTCATTCCACATTGATGTTCCTAACAACAGCAAAAACAACCGTATATGGATATGTTTACTCATCTCTTCTACTGGATACAGTCTACCTTGCAGTATATTCAGAGTAGCTTCAGAATCACCTCAGGACTATCATTACTAACAACACACATACTGAGAATAAAGCCGATTCTTTCTGTCCTTAGAATATATCCCATAAAGGGAGCACCGTCAAAGAGTGAGTTTGAAAGTTTCCTGACTCATTTTCTCTGTGTGATTGTTACTAACTGGATATGCAGTTAGGCTCACTTGCTTTTGTTTTTATTCCGTTTTAGCATTTTTTCCCTCTTTCAAATGTATTTTTGAATATATAAAATATTTTATGGTTTAAAGTCAAAACTACACAAGAAGATATTAATATATTACAAGAAATCCTATACCCATCTCAACCCCCTATCAGTGAGAATTTTCACTAGTTTCAGGGTTCTCCATCCCCTTTAGTTTTTTTTTCCCAATAAGCATGTGTATCTATGAGTGTGTGTGCACAGGTCGTTTGCACTCAGCTTTTTTCTTCCCCCCACATAACAATATATCTTGGAAATCATTTCATTTTTCTTTTTATTTCATTAGAGATTTTCATTGTTTTTTTTGTTTGTGTGTTTGTTTGTTTTTTTTACTGCTGCTTGGGAATATATTGTCACCCTGCTTATTTAACTTATATGCAGAGTACATCATGAGAAACGCTGGGCTGGAAGAAGCACAAGCTGGAATCAAGATTGCCAGGAGAAATATCAATAACCTCAGATATGCAGATTATTCCCTTAGGGCAGAAAGTGAAGAGGAACTAAAAAGCCTGTTGATGAAAGTGAAATAGGAGAGTGAAAAAGTTGGCTTAAAGCTCAACATTCAGAAAACTAAAGTCATGGCATCTGGTCCCATCACTTCATGGGAAATAGATGGGGAAACAGGGGAAACAGTGTCAGACTTTATTTTGGGGGGCTCCAAAATCACTGCAGATGGTGACTGCAGCCATGAAATTAAAAGACGCTTACTCCTTGGAAGGAAAGTTATGACCAACCTAGATAGCATATTGGAAAGCAGAGACATTACTTTGCCAACAAAGGTCTGTCTAGTCAAGGCTATGGTTTTTCCAGTAGTCATGTATGGATGTGAGAGTTGGACTGTGAAGAAAGCTGAGCACCGAAGAATTGATGCTTTTGAACTGTGTTGTTGGAGAAGACTCTTGAGAGTCCCTTGGACTGCAAGGAGATCCAACCAGTCCATCCTAAAGGAGATCAGTCCTGGGTGTTCATTGGAGGGACTGATGCTGAAGCTGAAACTCCAGTGCTTTGGCGACCTCATGCGAAGAGTTGACTCATTGGAAAAGATCCTGATGCTGGGAGGGATTGGGGGCAGGAGGAGAAGGGGATGACAGAGGATGAGATGGCTGGATGGTATCACCGACTTGATGGACATGAGTTTGGGTGAACTCCAGGAGTTGGTGATGGACAAGGAAGCCTAGCATGCTGCAATTGATGGGGTCACAAAGAGTCCAACATGACTGAGCGACTGAACTGAACTGAAGTAATTTTGTGCATATGTTGTTTCATATTTGTGAAGTAACAGGTACATGTGGCATTCCTAGGCCCAAGACACTGTCTGAGTTTTTGAGGGGATGAGAAGGGGGCAACAGAGGATGAGATGGTTGGATGGCATCACCTACTCAATGGACATGAGTTTGAGCAAGCTCCGGGAGATGGTGAAGGACAGGGAAGCCTGGCGTGCTGCAGTCCAGTCCATGGGGTCGCAGAGTCAGACACAACTGAGCACACAGAATGTTGTTTCATCCAACAAGAAACAAACCACCTAGTGCATAAACTACATAGAAAAGGTATCAGAGACAATACAATGACAGTATAGAATTGAACAAACTTACAATTTCAGATTATTAGAAATGAGCAACCTGAAATGGGCAAATGTGATGAAGGGTGCCTGGGGGTAGTATGTTAGATTGGTGATCCCAAAGGCCTCTCAGAATTGACACTGGAGACTAGATCTTAATGACAAGAAGGAGCCAGCAACAGGAAAGTCTGGAGACAGTCTTCCAAAAAGAAAAAGTAAGTGCTAAGGGATGGGGGCAGGCCACTCTTGGTCAGGAGCAGAGAGAAGTCCCTAGAGGCTGCACAGAGTAGGGAAGCAAGAAGGTGGAGGAACCCTGAGCCGGGTCACACAGGACTTTTATAAGCTACAGGAAGGAGTTTGTCTTTGGTTTCAAAGACAACAGGAAACTTTTAGTACTTTAAGCAGGGACATGATATGATGTGATATATATTAAAAATTAAGAACTGATTCTACTGTGGAGAACAGGATGTAGAGGAGCAACCATAGAAGAAAACTAGTCAGAAAGCTGTTCAAGGGGCTCCCCTGGTGAAGAAAAAAAAAGTGAAACTAGTAGTCACTCCGTTGTGTCCCACTCAAGGCTCCTCTGTCCATGGAATTCTCCAGGCAAGAATACTGAAGTGGGTAGACATTCCCTTCTCCAAAGGATCTTCCCCAACCAGGGATCAAACCCGGGTCTCCTGCACTGCGGGCAGATTCTTTACCATCTGATCCACCAGGGAAGCCCCAGTGGTAGAGAATCCACCTGCCAATGCAGGAGACTTGGAAGCTCTGATCCATGAAGATCCCCCATGCCTGGGAACCACTAAGCCAGGCACCACAACTACTGAGACTGTGCTCTAGAGCCCACACGCCCTACAGCCTGAGCTCTGCCAACAAGAGAAGCCATTGCAATAAGCCCGCTTGCTGCAACTAGAGAAAAACCCTCACAGGAAGGAAGACCCAGCACAGCCAAAAACAATTAAATTATATGTGAAAAATATATATCAAGTTCAGGGAGATAGGGTGGCCACCGGTGGAGACTAGCAATGAAGGGGGAGAGGGTAGGCTGATTCAGGATGGATTTTGAGGGGTGATGCAACAGGCTTTGATAACCTACTTCACCTTTATGCCCTTCCTTCTGATTACAAAGGAGGAAAACAGAAAACTAACAGGCCTATCACCATCAGAAATTTCATGTCACTTTAAAAACTTATTTTTGATTAAAAATGCCGTATAAGGTCACTGTCAAAAACTTGCAGAACAGAAAAGGGAAGTTAAAATCGAGTCATACAGTCTGTGAAAGGCCCGAGCTGTGGGGAAAGAAAGAGTCGCTCAGTCGTGCCCGACTCTGTGGTTTAATCAGTAAGTCGTGTCCGACTCTTGAGACCTCACAGACTGTAGCCCCCAGGCTCCTCTGTCCATGGGGTTCTCCAGGCAGGAATACTGGAGTGGGTTGCTATTTCCTCCTCCAGGGGATCTTCCTGACCCAGGGATCAAACCCGGATCTCTTGCATGGCAGGTAGATTCTTTACCCACTGAGCTACAAGGGAAGCCCCGAACTGCGGAAGGGAGACTCATTTCTCTGTGGCCAACGGAGACCCCCTCGGCCGGCCGGCTCCACCAGACCTGTTTGCGCAAGCGCGGGGGGCGGGGTCGGCGCGGGGGGCGGGGTCGGCGCGGGGGGCGGGGTCGGCGCGGGGGGCGGGGTCGGCGCGGGGGGCGGGGTCGGCGCGGGGGGCGGGGTCGGCGCGGGGGCGGGGTCGGCGCGGGGGGCGGGGTCGGCGCGGGGGGCGGGGGCGGCGCGCGGGGCGGGGGCGGCGCGCGGGGCGGGGGCGGCGCGCGGGGCGGGGGCGGCGCTTCAGGAAGAAGCTGCAGTTTTTAAGCTGCTCGCGGAGAGGGTGGGCGACGCAGAGTCCCGGAGCCAGTGGGTGGGGTTGGAGGCGGAGCATGGCAGCCATGCAGGAGACTGGTGGGGACGTAGGCGCAGGCAGCCTGGCGGGTGGCGCCAAAAGCCAGGGCCGGCGGGGGGTCGGGGGTGGCCGGGGCGGCCCCGGCAGCGCGGGTGCTGCTTCCGCTGCAGACCACGGAGCTCCGGGTGTCGCGCCGGCCCAGCACTCTTCCCAAAGGCCGGGAAGCCGACCATGCGTATTGTATCCTACTCGAGGGGCAGTGCGGATTGGGCTGGGGGCTGCCTGCGGTGGGAGGTGGGACAAACGGACCGGCGGGTCAGGGGCTGCTGGGGGGTGGAATGGCCAGGGCGCCTGGGGCGGGTAGAGAATAGAGAGCTGAAGGGAGACTGGAAGCTGGGATGGGCCTGGGTGGCGTGGGTCGGGGGAAGAAATGGGATCACGGGGCAGTGGGGTGGCTGGGCTGGATTAGGGCTACGAGTGGCCCGGAGGGGCTGGATGCGGTCCTGAGACAGGACCCAGAGCTCCAAATCCTTGTGGGTGGTACCTTAACCGCATCTCCATCAGCACCCTAAGCGTGCCTTTCCCGTCCGCCTTGGAGGCAGAGATTGCCCGTGGGTCCCTGGCCCCAGATACCGAACCTCACCGTGGGGCGGTTGGGAAGGAGCTCACAGTGAGCGGCAATGTCCTGGCGGTGTAAGTTGGAAAAGGGGCTGGTTGGAAGTGGTAGCAGGTGACCAAGCTTGTCTCTCGCCAGGGGCGCTCTGTTTGGACATACTCAAGGGCTGTGTTTATGGAGGTGACGCAGTGCCCTTGATTCCACCCATCTCCACCTTGATTCTCTTTTTCTGTCACTTTCAGCTGCTGGAGAGCTGAAGATTGCCGCCTCCTTCGAATCTCCATTGTCAACTTTCTGGACCAGCTTTCTCTGGTGATGCGAACCATGCAGCGCTTTGGGCCCCCTGTTGCCCGCTAAGCCAGGGCTGGGGAAAGGGGGGTCTGATCTGGTGGCCCTTCCTAGACAGTGCATCCTTCCTAGGGCAGTGATTCCTGCACTAGTTGCCTATTATGGGGGCCTCATCTTTTGGCTATAATGGCCCTTGTGTGCTCAAGGTCCACTTGCATTGTTTGGTACTTAAATGTTTCTTAACTACTGAAAATAAAATTGACCTATGATGAGTTTATTTTCAACTGTAGCACCTTCAAAATTCTTGCATTTGTCCTTAGATTGGAGGGTTCTGATTCAGATAGTCAAGTAGTACAGTGTAAGTGAAGATAATCTAAGAAATGGAGGAGGATAGGTCCTGTCTCTCATTCAGTATTAGCTACTATCAATATTTTGGAGTATTTTCTGAGTTTTATAGTTACATAGTAAATGTGTAACAATAATATTTGATATTGTGCAAGTTTAGCATTTTTCCTGGTATTTCTCATCTAACATGAACTTTTTTCTAAAAATTATTCAAAATCATTATTGATTGTTTAAACTATTTTCAGTCTTTGCCATATTATAGGTAATGATTCTGTGGAACGCTTGTATATAGATCTTTGCATGAATGATAAAGATTACAAGAAGTAGAATTAATTAAATATTTAAAGCTCTCAATCTGAAGCATGTGAAATTACTCTCCATAAAATACCCTCCCACCAGAATTCTGGTTTCCCCACATTAGTGTCACCATTGGGGGCTTCCCAGGTGGTGTAGCAGTAAAGAATCCACCTGCCAGTGTGGGAGGCACAAGAGATGAGGGTTTGATCCCTGTGTCCAGAAGATCCCCTGGAGGAGGAAATGGCAACCCACTCCATGATTCTCGCCTGGGGAATCCCATGGATAGAGGATCCTGGTGGGAGTCCATGGAGTCGCAAAGAGTCAGACACGATTGAGGGCCTCAGCACTGCACAGGGGCACAATTGACTGCAGTGCACTTGGGACAGTAAAGAGCTGGCAGACATGAAGGTGTTTGTTGGCCATGAAGCTCTGGACCATTTTGAACAGAGTGGGGACAAGGGCCACCATGTTTATTGACAGAGTCCTGGTGCCTCCCATGGTGAGAAGAGGCAGGGCAGAAATGGGGTCCAGGCAAGAGACAAGGGCAGCTTGGACCAGTCAGGGGCAGTGGGGATGGGGAGAAGGGAGTGGCTTCTGAACATGTCTTGAAGGTGGAGCCACCCAGCCTCATTGATGGATTGGACATGGCTGCCCTGGACCACCTCAGATCCTCAGAAACCCCACAAGGAGTCACCCTTCCTCCCACAGATGGCCTCCAGCTCAGGCAGAGTCCAACAGTCTCCCCACCTGCTTCCACCTGCCCTGAGAACAAAGCCACATGCCAACTCTGTTTCCTAACATTTAATTAGGAAAAAAAAAAATGACAGGTCAAAGAAAACCTCATGCAGAAAAGAAAAAGGCCAAATCGGGTTTGTAGGAGCATGGACTGGGGCCAGGTTCCTCCAAGGAGGCAGAAGGACAAAGGAGTAAGGCACTGCCACCTCTGCCTCTCGAGGCGTGCGCAGGGCAGGGCAGCGGAGGGTGAGTGGTCTGAGGGGCGTGCAGACCCCGCAGATGGAGTTTGGCAGCAGGGCCTGGAGGAGGAGAGTCCGGTGCCCCCAGGCCCAGGTCTGGCCCTGGCAGGAGCCTGATTCAAGCCCTCCAGGCCTCAGAGAACACGGCCTGGGAGGAGGCCCAGGCCTAGCCCGAGAAGTCTGGACAGGCTTCTGTGTCAGCTGCTGGGGGACCCCTACGCAGAGCCGTAGTCTGAGGGCACCTTTGGAGCCTTGCCCACCCCGAGTGCTGCTGGTGTCCAGGCCCTCTCCTGGAGATGGGCAGGGGCAGCCAGGGGAAGGGGTGGGGCCAGAGGTGAGGCCAAGGCTGACCCTGTCCCAAGGGGAGCCGGAGGACTCGAGGTGAGTGAGGTTGGGACATCTGGGGCAGGGGTGGGTGGATAAGGGGGGGGCCGTATTTACAGATGGAAAGGGTGAGTGGAGATAAATTAAATAAATAGGTGTTTGAGGCATAAATAGCAAGGTCAGGGGTGATCACCAGACTGGGCAAGAGGGCAGGGGGAGGGTGGGGGTATTGCTGCTGCTGTGGTGGGGGGCTTGGTCCAGTCGCCCCCTCCCCACGCAGGGCCCAAAGCAAGGCACTAATGAAGGGCCCCGGGCTATGCCAGGGGTATCTCGGCCCAGTGCCACCTGATCCAGGGCTCAGCCCAGGACCCAGGCCCGAGACGTCCCCTGGACAGGAGACTGGCTCAGGTCTGAGGTGCGCCTTTCTCTCCAGGTCGGCTGCCCTTAGCTGTTGCTGGACACGAGGCCGATGATCTGCTCCAGTTTCTGGCGCAGCTTGTGTTTCCGACAAGAGGCATCTCGGTCCAGGGCGCTAAGAACCTGGGAAGCAGGCCCCGAGCTGGGCTCTCAGGGGCAGCGGGCCGTTCCTCCCAGCCAAGCCCCCTGCTCCTTGGGGCAAGCTTGCCCCTCCCTCAGGCCTCAGGGTGTCCCTCCCTGCTGGCCGGGACCCTGGGCACATGGCCTCCAAACAGCCCCTCTTCGACCCCAAATCCTCCTCCAACCGCACAACTCTCATCCCTCCTCTCCAAGGCCAGCATGCAGCCCCATCCAAGGATGGTGTGGACTCAAGGCTCCCCTTTCCCATCCCCTGCAAACCCCCAATCCCACCCTAGACCTCTCCCATCCAAAGCAGCAGGCCTTCTTGGGCCTCATCTCCGTTGACCATGGGCAGCACCCATCACTCGTCCTGACACCTGGCAGGGGTCCTCACGCATGTGTTCCAGGCCCGTGTGGCACTTGAGGGGGTGTCCCTCCCGACCCTCCTCAGACTCCGCAGCCAGCTCCCCTTCTGCTCTGCCACAGCTCTGTCTCTAGCTGCCCAAGGACTCCCTTGGTGAGCTCATCCAGGCTCAGGGCTCTCAGCCCTGTATCCAGTTGAAGTTTACCAGTTCTCATCTCCAACCAGGAGCCCAATCCTGAAGCCCACCCTCTGGCTTCCCTGTCTACTGAAGCTCAAGTCACAAATCAGGCAGGTGGCCTGACCCTGCCCACCTCTGGCCCCAGCCTTCGTTCCTGGCCCTTTACTTTCTCCCAACCAGAACTTGGTGCTTCAGCCAGTAGCTTCTCTTCTGGGTCCCTCACCTCCCCACATCTACAGAGTGTGTCACGTGTGCCATCCTGAGGGCTTGTTTGTGGGAGGAATTGTGAGTAATCCAAGAGCTGGTCTCCCTGACTCCCATCACACCCCTGCTTTTGCCACTGGCTGCACTCTCAAACTCGAGGGGCCTGCGGGGGTGGCACGCACCTCCTGACGGTACTTGGTGACGTAGAAATAGAGCTCACTGAGCGCACTGAGGACATTGAAGTCACTTGCGTGGAGACGGGACTGCTCCACCAGATACGCATCCATGTCCTGGTCACTGATGGATGCCATCTTGGCTATGTCCCGGTAGTACCTAATGGGATCCCAAAGAAGTCATGCTGGCAGCTGCTGCAAAAGTCAAAGCCCTTGTCCTGGCTGCCAGGCCAGCCTCTGGGCCTTCTTCCTGAAGCTAGCCTTTCATTAATATGTGCCAGCCTGGGCAGGGCCAGCTTCTACCCTCTCACCCAGTAGCCATGTCCCGTGGGTGTCCAGGCCCCCCACCCCCACACGCTGGGGCCCACCTCTCCACCCAGCTCTTGTAGTTGGGGATGTCCTTGGCATAGAGCAGCTTGTTGGAGGGCGAGTCCTTGCCCAGGCGGTGCTCCGACGTGGAGCAGGAGTCCATGAAGGTCTGGGCCACCACCGACAAGCAGGCGTCCGTGATGCTGCTCTTGTGGATGTCGAACACGAACTGCGGGTTCTTGATCACGTTCACCCAGAAGCGCAGGGGCAAGCTAGACAGAGGGACAAAGGCCCGCAGCTCCCCAGTTTCCCCGTGCCACACCCTCCTGTCTGCTCACCTCCACAGGCCCACAGGTGGCAAGATGACACACTGAGAGTTAGCAGCCTTTTCTTTAATTTTCAGCCTGACTTCAAGCAGTGAGAAGTAAGAGGAAATGGCATTCTGGCCTTGGTGATCTCAATGCTCCCCCCAACACACACATTCACCCCCTGAACCAGGCTTCCAGCATCTCTGCACTGTGCCAGCGGTATCACCAGGTGAGCAGCCAGGCCCAGACAGTCAAGGGCATCTCTGAGTGTGGAGAGCACTATCTGCATCCCAGCCACCCAAACTCCTGGCAGAGTGACAGACCCTTGCTCTCCCTACTCGGTGGCACCGTCAATGCCAGGCCACTGTCCTCTCCTGCTGGGATGAGCAGTCCAGCCCCCAGCCCCCACTGTCACCCTGACCGAGGTCCCCAAGTATCAGCCAAGCCTCCTTTTCCCACCCAGCCCTGGAGGGCCAGCGCACAGTGGTACCAGTTGCTCTTCCAGGTGTGGCGCACATCGGGATCACTGATCTGCCGCTGGTCAGCCTGCTCATCCAGGAAGTCAAACATGTACTTAATGGCCAGTGGCAGGGCCGAGCCGCGGTGTGCCGTGCTGAACACAGTTTCAAAGAGGTCATCCACGAACTTCTGCAGTGTGCCCTGCAGGGGCACAGCAAGGGCACTGGCTGACAGGGAGCCAAGGGGGAATGTTCCCACAGCAGGACAGATGGGGATGGAGAGGCCTGACAGTGAGTGGGGCTTCTCTGCCCAGCTAACAACACCCTTCAAATAGGCCTGGCCTTGACCTCAGGGTGGCAGTTCCCATAGCCAAGGCCTTAAGACAGTCCCTTGGCAATGGAACAATCCAGTGGCCCCTCCCCCAGGCAGCCAGAGCCAGCCTGAGGGCCAAGTCGAGGACAGAAGGGACCCACACTCAGGCCAGGATGGCACAGGGCAGGCGCACCTTGGTGGCCAGCAGCCGTGTCAGGTAGATCTCTGAGACCATCTTGCTGCCACGGTCACCCTCTCGGTGGTCGGCGTGGTCATGGTTCTTCACCAGGTGCCACAGCTTGGTGCCCGTCTCCTGGTCCGGGGTGATCATGGGCGCCCGAGAACGGAGGCTGTCGGGGCTGCTGGCCGTGCGAAGCAAGCTCTCTGGGGCAGGGGATGGTGTGCCTCCTTAGGCCAATGGGCCAGCCATCACCATGGCTCTTGCCCCCTCTATCCCAGGAGCCACGCACTTCTAGGTTCTAAAGAGCCCAGACCTCCTGAAAGCAGGGTCCAGGGAGGCTGCCAGAGCCAAGCTGGCTGCTCGGAGCAGGGGTTCCCCACCACGGCTGACACAACCTCAAAGGGCACGAGGCCAGCAGACGCCACCACACTGAGGACACTTACCGTAGCGGCTGAGGGAACGGGTGAAGGTGAAAGAGTTGGCCATGTTATAGGCTGACACTTGTTTGGGCACCAGCGCCACCAAGGAACCGTCTGTCACCTGCAGATGCCAGGGACAGAGAGGGGGCAATGCAGGAGGTTGAGAAGCCAAGGGGCCAACCCTGTGGGGATATGTGGGGCAGCTTCCACAGCTCCCAGAGGAGGGCCTGTATTGTGGGGGTGACGGAGGAGAGGGGCCAGCATGGGGCCACAGCCCCACAGGAGCACTGGTCATGGGTGGCCCTCCAGCTCCTCACCTGGTAGTGGGCCAGCGAGTTGACCCTCTTCCAGTCACACTCGATCTTGGTGGTGACATCCTCATCCTGGAGGATGACACGGGCCATGCGGCCCTGGCGCCACTCTGCAGGCCACAAACAGCTCAGTGTGGGGGGGAGCATGAACAACAGCTATGGTACCAGGAGGTGCGGGGGGGGCTGGGAGGAGAGGGCAGGGGCCTCACCTAGGTCCATGTCCTCAGCTTTGGGACGCTGGGAGTAAGGGATGCCCTTGTACACAGCATCAAGCAGCTTGTCTTTGGCCTGGGTGATACTGTCACAGTTGAGCACCTTCACAGGCACCTCAGCGCTGCCCTCGCTCTCCGGGCACACACAGTGCAGGGTCTGAGGGGGTGGGGGGCCACAGGGTGGGTCCTGGGTGAGGCTTCCCCGAAGGCCTGACACCCTGTCCACCTGACCACCCCCCGACACCACACACCAGCGTCTTATAGTCGATCTGCTGCCGGATGAGCTTGTCCTCGCTCAGCGAATACCGTGCCTCACCCGTGATGGCGTCAATGGGGCCCTTCTCCATCTGCTGCTTGATGGCACAGTACAGCAGGAAGAGCGGCTCCCCAGCACACTCCTGTGGGCAGGGCCGGGCATACAGTTGCCTGCCAGCCAGCTGGCAGCTTCCCCACCCTACAGCCCCCACCACCTGCCCTGTGAGCATGCACACCTTCAGAAACTTATGCAGCAGGAAGGTGAACCAGTTGGTGAGCATCTTCTCAGCCACCGACTCAGTCCTGGAGAGAAAGGGGTGCTGGGGTCCTAGCCGGCAGGGGCCTCCCTAGGGGTGGGGCCTGGCCAGGGCAGGGTTGGCCTGGGGGCTGGGGGAGGGGGGACCCAGTACCTGCGCAGAAGCAGCTTCGGGTGGTTCTTGCTCTCAAGGTTCTTCTCGATGAGGTCCGCCAGCAGCTGCTTAAGCAGGCCCGTGGCGTAGTCGAGGCGGCTCTGCAGGACCACCATGGTGAGGGAGGCCACGGTGCCCCGGTCACGCATGGAGAAGCTGCTCTGGGCCTCCAGGGTGTGGATGAAAGTGAGCACGAAGGCGCGGCTGTGCAGCAGCTGCCCGAAGAGACGCAGGGCCTTCTCAACGTGGGGGGGGCTCTGGAGGCAACAGGGCATCTCAGAGAGCAGAGGTGACCCTGCGGATGACAGGGCAGGGGCAGACAATGGTGGGGGGAGTGTATGGGGCGGGGTGGGACTCACATCCAGCTCCTTAAGCACCGGGTGGGCCTCAATTCCTGGGAAGAGCACCCGCACAGCATAGGTCCGGTAGTCCAGGAAAGGGATCTGCACACCGTCCATGTGGTTCGTCAACTCATTGATGTCTGTCTGCAGCTCAGCAAAGGCTGGGGAGGGCCGGTGGGGCAGAGTGAGCAGGGCAGGAGCAGGGAGCCCCTGCGGCCTGCCCCACACCCCACCTCCACACAGGCACCTTCCTTGCACTCCAGGGCCACCCGGGACTCCAAATTGTCCATCTGGAGCTGGAGCCGCTTTAGTGTGCGGTCGGCATCCTGAGTCTTACGTTTGTAGGCAACCAGCACGGCAGTGATGGCCAGCAGCAGGAGGCTGCCCCCTACCGCCAGCCCCACCACGGCCGGCAGGGTCAGTGCGCGCTCAGCCGTGATGTGCAGGGTGCCCAGCCAGAACTCCAGACCGCCCACCAGCACCTGTGGGGATGGGCACACAGTGAGGTGAGCCCCACGCCTGCCCCAGGCTGCCCTGGCCGCCTCCCTGCCCCATACCCACCATGACGGGCTGCCGGCCTGTCTGGCTGGGGGAGTCACAAAGGAGTTGTGTGTCGGAGACGGTGAGCGCACATGGCTGGCCCCCTATCAGCACCGTGTAGTTGAGGCGGGAGCTGCCAGCTGCTGCAGGGATCAGATTCTTGCCCTGCACACAGACACCCCAGTCAGCCAGGGCTCCCCCTTACCCCAGCCCTCCTGCCCTTTGCTCCTGCCCCAGCGGCACCTTTAGCACTACGTGGGAGCCCGGTTTGATGTCCAGGACCCCAGAGGGCCCAAGAGGCTCAAAGCTGGGGTCAGGGTAGTAGGTGAAGGAGGACCGGTTGAGGGAGCGGGCGGTCTGCACATGGTCCAGCAGGAAGCCAAACTCATCTGGGTGCTCGCCCTGGGCCTGCAGCTGGGGCTGCCCCAGGAAGATGCCAGGGGCTTTACACAGCATGGCAGTGTCATTGATCACCTGGCATGTCTGCGGGGACAAAGGCAAGCAGTCCAGCACTTGAGGCCACAGCGGGCAGAGTGGCAGGGGTGGGACGGGGGGCGCAGCTGGCACTCACGTTGGTGGTCTCGATGCCTCGGTACTTGGCCCGGACCCGGGGCTCCTGGACCGTCAGCAAGTGGGTCCCACTCACGGTGATGGCAGTGCTTCCACTAGGGACAGGAGTGAGGGACTTCAGGGTTCCTCCCCAACTGCCCCGAGCATGGCCCTCTCTCTGCTTTCCCCATTGGAAGTGGAAGTGAAGTGAAAGTCACTCAGTCGTGTCTGACTCTTTGTGAGCCCATGGACTATATAGTCCATGGAATTCTCCAGGCCAGAATACTGGAGTGGGTAGCCTTTCCCTTTTCCAGGGGATCTTCCCAACCCAGTGGCCCTGGAGCCTCCCTAACCCTGGGTCACCCAGTGGGTGCCAAGTGTCGTGTGGTCATGGAGGAACCAGGCTCCCCTCTGCTGAGGAGGGTTCAGGCTCAGAGGGGGGAACTTGATGCCAGGCGCTCAGAGACCTGGTCCCCAGCATCCCCTCTTACTTGATGATGCTCCACGTGGGCTCGAGGCGTGTGACAGTGGGGTCCTGGGTGTAAGTGTAGACAACACCGGGACTGGAGATGTTGGCGCGGTCAATGGCCAGCGTGATGGGGGCTTGGCTCGGGCCGAGGGTGGAGACAGGCGAGATGCACACGATGGCTTCAGCATCCCTCCTGCATCAGCAAGTGGGGACTTGGAGAGAGTGGCCCAGGGCTGCCCACCATCTGCCAGCCTGAGGCCCCAGCTCCCAAACAACCCACCGGACGAACTGGCACTCGCCATCTCTCACGATCACCATGACCCTGCTGCCGGCGTCCAGAGCCCTTCCAGAGATGGTGAGCCGCGTGCCCCCGGAGGCTGGGCCCCGACTAGGACTCACACGGTCAAACGTAGGTGTCTATGGGAGAAGACGTCCTAAGGGGCAGGGCGAGGCAGGGGGGGCCAGGCCACACGCTACCCCCAGGAAGCGATAGGAGAGGAAACGGGTAGGCAGCCCACCCACCACAAAGGTGTAAAGCTGCTCAGACTGCGTGCGGAAGTCAGCCGAACAGTCGCCGACACAGAGCTCCGCAGGCCCCGGTGGAGGGCTGGGTACCAGTGACTCTTCCATCTCACAGACGATCCTGAGGGCAGGGTCCGAGAAGGTCAGGCCCTGGAGGCCAGCCCCCAGCGGGGGATGAGGCCTGGTGTCCGCCAGCTGGGCTGCACTCACCTCTCAGCACTGATATACTCAGTGGGGATGGAGTTGCAGCGCACGCCAGCCACCCGTAGGCCCACCTCTCGGGAGGTGAGGCCCAGGTTCTCACCCACGATGGTGATCCAGGTGCCCCCCTCCTTGGGCCCCATGACTGGGTGGATCTGCAGAGCAGGATGGGAGGCAGGAGGGTAAGCTGAGTTGGCGGGTGCCCAGAGGGCAGTGGGTGGAGGGGAGACCGACCTGAGCAATGCGAGGATGGCTGCAGCGAGCGCCCTTCTGGTTCGGGTGCATCCAGTTTGTCTTGGGGGCTGGGCAGTGGGCCCGCAGCTGGCACCTGTGCTCCGAGATGCACCAGCCACAGTTGAAGCGGGGGTCAGCCTTGAGGCAGAGGCCACAGCTGGGCCGCTGCGCCCAGCACTTGTACAAGAGGGCTGTGGGCACAGAGGGCATCGCTGGGGAGCAGTTATGGGCCCTATCGAAGGGTCCCCCTGTGGGACCCCGGCCCCAGCTCGTGCCTATGCTGCCCCAGGAAGTGAGGTCCTCAGCCCCATCCCGCAGCTCACCTCGGAAGGTAGCAGGCTTGTCAATGGGGAAATCGCCATCCCAGACCACGGAGAAGTCCAGCTCGGTGTCACCGTACTCATCACCTTCATAAGAATACTGGGGGAGAAGGACTCGTGTGACCCTCGTGAAGGTGTGCAGACCACCCCCCCAAGCTCTAGCTCAGGAATCCCCAGCAGGAGACTCAGAAGGTCCTATGCCAGGATGAGCCGAGGCTTTCCGAAGAGTCTGCTGGGCACAGCCCAGACCCCTGAGACAGGCAGGGTGGGCCTCACCGAGGCGTTCTGGCACTGCACGCTGCTGCTGTTGAAGCGCACGGCGGGCACCCGCTGATGCCGGCCCTGCACCCGGACCACGCACTCGTAGTTCTTCTGCCCCGACTGAGGCTGCGGCAGGTTCTTGGCCTGCAGGGTGAGGGGCTGCACAACGCCTACCGGGATCAGGAGGTCCCCGCTGGGCAGGATCTCAGGGCAGCCCTGAGGGGAGAACCCCCACGTTGAGGAGGCTCCAAGAAAACCCCAAGATGGAGGGCAGCAAAGCCAGGGACCAGCCTGCAGGGAGCCCGGCCCCCTCGTGCGCGATGCCCGCCTCACCTCAGGGTTGCGCACCCTGCCCTCCTGGAAGGAACAGTCATGGGGCTGGCTGGTACACACGTGGCGGTACTTACACCACTGGCAGGGGTAAGGGCTGCTGACGCAGGATATGCACCTGGAGGGGAGAGGCTTCAGAAATCATGGAGGAGACCAAACTGGGCCCTTCACTGTCCCTTGCGTGGGCCACACGGCAAGCCAAAGGAAAAAGGCGCCCACGTCACAGCGAGCCACAGAGACGTGGGGACCGGGGGTAGGCCAGCTACTACTCACGACTGGAGAACGCTGCAGTTGTAGAAGACGAAGTCGGCCCCAGCAAACCTCACACCGGTCTCCTTGGAGAGCAGCTGCAGCCGCACAGTGCGGGTGGCCCCTGCAGTGAGCCCGTGGCACCCCGTGTGAGCCATGGACAGACAGCATCCCCCACCCCCCGCAGCCCCATCCACTGACCGTGCCCCCGGGTGAGAGCCCGGAGCTCCTGGAGGGAAGGCGAGGGGCAACGTAACTCCCCGGAGGGCAGCAGGACGGCCTCGCTCTGGGTCACCTCCTCGAAGGCACAGCTCACACCCGCACTGAGGTCTGGCACGTTGCTCATGGCCACAGTCAGCTGCGGGAAGCCGAGGGCTTGGAGGAGGGTCCACTGCAGCACGCGGGCGCCACGGCCCTGCCATGTCCCCGCCACGCCCCTCACCTGCACCCTGGGTGATGTCACCGACACGTTGTTGGGCCAGATGTGCACCTGGACACACTTGCTGAGCGCCTCAGCGAAGCCATACGGGGCCACAGCACCTGGACAGGCCCCTTGGCGGCAGCACCTGTGTGGGGTCAGGCCAGGCCCATCCCACAGCTGCCCTGGGGGCCAGGAAGGGATGACGAGGGGGCAGCCGGCCCGGCCTACGGTGCCAGACAACCACATGCCTCGGCTTCATCCCCGAGGGCCTGAGAGACATCACTCGGGCCAGAGGTTCTATTCACTAGCGGGAGAAAGTCAGAAGGGAGGGAGAGGGAGGCTACAAGGGCACAGCTGGTAGGGTGGGCACGTGGGAGAGGGCAGGCACCACAGCCCCCAGCCACGGGCAGAGCTGGGCAGGTCCTCACCTGTGCTGTAGCACGCACCAGCCACAGTGCGGGTCCCCCGAGCCCAAGCAGGCCGCACAGTTCAGGTATTGCTCGCAGGTCTCCACTGGGAGCTGGCTCACCTGGGCACAGCCGAGTTAGCATGTGCCGCGCCCTGCCCCCAGCCCACCCCGCCACCTGCCCCGGGCCCACCTGCTTCTCACTCAGCAGGTAGATGTGCCGGTGGTCAGGGCTGAAGAGCAGGTCACGGAGAATGGGGCTGCCATCCACCACGGGCACCGTCTCGTACAGGTGAGCCTCCTGAGAGCTGTCAACCCGCACCTGGGCAACAAGACCAGCCACCTGACGCCACAGCAGCAGCCCATATACCCGGGCAGGCTCTTCTGCAGCCAGGGGCCCAGCCTTGTCCCATCATAGACAGCCGGGGAAGGATGAGACCAAGGCTGCCCCCTGGAGGCTCTTGGGGGTGTCACAGCTGGTCCAAAAAGGCTCACAGGGCAGAGAGAGAGATGACCACACTTACGGCAGAAAGCAAAGAAGAACTAAAGAGCCTCTTGATGAAAGTGAAAGAGGAGAGTGAAAAGGCTGGCTTAGATCTCAATATTCAAAAAACGAAGATCATGGCACCTGGTCACATCACTTCATGACAAATAGATGGTGAAACATTGGAAACAGTGACAGACTTTATTTTCTTAGGCTCTAAAATCACTGCAGATGGTGACTGCAGCCATGAAATTAAAAGATGATTGCTCCTTGGAAGAAAAGCTATGACCAACCTAGACAGTGTATTAAAAAGCAGAGAAGTTACTTGGCCAACAAAAGTCCGTCAAGTCAAAGCTATGGTTTTTCCAGTAGTCATGTATGGATGTGAGAGCTGGACCATAAAGAAAGCTGAGACCCAAAGAATTAATGTTTTTGAGCTGTGGCGTTGAAGACTCTTGACAGTCCCTTGGACTGAAAAGAGATCAAACCAGTCCATCTTAAAGGAAATCAGTCCTGAATATTCATTGGGACGACTGATACTGAAGCTGAAACTCCAATCCTTCTGTCACCTGATGGGAAGAACTGACTCATTGGAAAAGACCCTGGTGCTGGGAAAGATTGAAGGTGGGAGGAGAAGGGGACAACAGAGGATGAGATGGTTGGATGGCATCACCGACTCAACAGACATGAGTTTGAGTAAACTCTAGGAGTTGGTGATGGACAGGGAGGCCTGGCATGCTACAGTCCATGGGGTCACAAAGAGTCAGACACGACTGAGTGACTGAACTGTAACTGTAGAGTTTGGGCACGGGGAAAAGGTGAGATTTATAGGGGAAGGGATTTTCGGGATGATGGCAATACCCTGGAATGAAGGAGTGTTCATGCCAGTATAACTCTGCAAATGTACCAAAATCACAGAGATGCTTTATATGAGGGTGGGAGTGCGACATGGGAGTTATACCCCAATAAAGCTATGAGAAATGCAAAAAAAGGACCTGGAGGGTAGTAGACTAGGCCCCCAAGAGTTCCCTGGCCACTCCAGACCTCCTAGGAACAGCCCGCATCTCCCAGGTGAGCACAAGGAGAAGTTGGCAGTTGGTCTGACTCCTTGTCCCTTTAGAAAACCTCAGACCTCCCAGCCCTGAAACAGAAGCAACCCCTGGGCCTATGAGGGGACAAGATGGCAAAGGCAGTCATGTTCACATCTGTTCCCTCATTCGTTCAAGGAGGCTTCCTTAGTAGGTCAGTGGGTAAAGAATCTGCCTGCAATGCAGGAGACCCAGGTTCGATCCCTGGGTCAGGAAGATCCCCTGGAGAAGGGAACGGCAACCCACTCTAGTACTCTTGTCTGGAGAATTCCATAGACAGAGGACCTGGTGGGCTACAGTCCGTGGAATTGCAGAGTTGGACCCGACTATATGACTAAGTTTCCTTTCCTTTCCTTTTTCATTCAAGGAGGACCCAACAACAATGGCTCCTGCTCTCCTGGAAGGGAAGCCCAGAGATAAGGACAGAGGCCTGGGTCTGCCACAGGAAGCCAGTGGTTCAGGCCACAGCAGGCAGTGGCACTGGTGAGCGTGGGTGGCGCAGGGGCACACAGGGCTTGCCTGCACAGTCTTGTCCCCACCCCTCGTTCTGCATCTCAGCCTACCCTGATGCCCACAGGGCTGGTGCCCACCTTCTTGAGACTGCCACCGCGAGTGCCGATAAAGACCACAGAGTGCTGCTGGTAGGTGTAGGCGGCCACGCTGGTCATGCCATCGGTACTGTCAGCTAGCAGGGGCAGCCCCTCGATCACGTGCAGTCCACCCAGTGGCTGGTTCAACACCAGCCCACAGAAGTTTCCATTTATCTGCATGGGCTGGTGAAACAGGAGGGGTGCATGCGGGTCAGCTCACAGGTACCCACTGGACGTCGGCCACGAGATCCCACATTGTGGCACGGAAGAGGACTCAGAACTCATTCCTTGCTAGCCAAGACCAACCAACCATTAGTTCCGGGACCCCACAGGAAATGGGGGGATAAGAAAGGAGCTGGAGGAAGGCGAGCGGGCAGGAGTGGGGAGTAGACAGCAAAGCCTGGGAGGCTGCCACTGACGCAGAACATGAGGGGGCACCCACAAGACAGAGCTGGAGGAGCCAGCTGGGGACACAGGGGCAGGAAGAGGAAAGGAGTGGTCCACAAACAGAGTGTGCCCACCCAGAGGACTGGCAGGGAGGCAGGCTGGCAAGGGAAGAGAAGCTGCAAAGGCAGGGAGGGGATCACAGAGGGTGGGGGATTCTGGGCTAAGCTGTCACTCCCGAGACAGTCCAGGGAAGCATCTCCCAGGTGAGTGGGCCTGTCCAACCTGGGACAGGCTGGCAGCCTACTGGCTGCTGTGTGACCACCAGGGCTGGCCCCACAGACCTGGGAAGGGGCAGAGGGTCTGGCGGAGGGGTTGTGGGGGTGGGCAGGGGCTCACAGTGTTGATACAGGGCAGCTCCTTGTTCAGAAGCCAGGGCAGGGCCAGCGTGCCCTCCCCACGGTAGCAGGACTGGATGCGACGCCGGATGTGCGCATTGATGTTGCTGAGGGTAAAGAGGCAGAGGATGGTCTGCCGTGGCGGGCTGGCCCGGTTCTTCTGGCCCTGAGAGAAGACAGTGAAGAGGACGTCCTCATCGGCTGGCACACCCAGGGCCTGGGCCAACAGCAGGCCGGGTTTGGCCAGGTGGGCACTCTGCACCAGGCGGTACTCCACACCACGCCACGAGCAGCCGATGGGGAACTCCACGTATGAGTAGAATTCGGAGTCTCCTGAGCACATGCGCACAATCTTGGACGTGAAGAACTTCTCGCCCGCTGTGTCCAACAGTGTCTGCTGGGTGTCCAGCTGCAGCGTCAGAAAGTACACAAAGGAGGCGCTCACAAAGCCATAGACGTAGTAGATGTCAAAGGCCGGGTACAGGGACAGCGTGTCCGAGGGGATCTTGATCTGTGAGGAGACGAACTCGTCCTGGTACACCTACGGAACAGGTGGGGGACAAGGCTAGGGTCCACCCGTGGCCTCCCCATCTGTGGCCCCTGCCACTCGCCCTGGCCTCGATCCCACAACACGGTCCCCAAGGGGCTTCCATCACAACCCCCTGCCCATGCATGCACAGGACCCCAGGCCAGAAAGACTCCAGAGGGCAAGCCATGACCCAGCCCACCCTGCCATCCTCAGCAGCTTGTCCTGTCTGGGACCAATCAGGTCTCTTCCGGGGGCAGAGGCAGGACACATGAAGGCAGGAGGGCACAGGGCCTGGCTCCCCAGAGGGGAGTGAACGGATGGGAGGGCAGGGGCCACCTGACGGCCAGGGGGCGCTCACCCACCAGACTGAACATGTCTACACCGTCCTCGTCCCGGATGAGCTTTCGGGAGCTCAGGGTGGGGAAGTACTCAGACTTGCCGTCCACAGCCGTGCCTACAAACAGCTTGCTGGGCCCCTGGCCCTGCTCCACGATGACGCCAGCCATGGAGTCTGGCTCCTGGGCCCCCGACAGGTAGTGCTCCTTGCGGTGGTGGGGCTCACCCAGCTTGAAGAGGTCGTCCAGCCGCAAGAACTGGCAGATACCCTGCCAGATGCTGCCGCAGGCCACCAGGCGGCGGGCCGTGTAGTCTATGAGCAGCAGCTTGTTCACATTGTCCACGGGCGCCAGCCGGTGGGCACACACGCGCATGCTGGGGGGCGGGTAGCAGCGGGAGTTGTCCTCGACAGGCCCCGTGACGTGGACCCGCAGCTCGGTCAGATTGGGCGCCAGCTTGAAGATGTGGTTCACGGCGCCCACAAACACCTCCCCGGTCACCCGGTGCACAGCCAGGTGGGTGAGTGAGGTGTCCGTCACTGAGAAAACAGGGAAGGGCCCGTGGCTGCCCAGGGCCTGCCCGGCAGCCAAGAGGAACAGCAGGATGAAGATGGTGGGCATGGCTGGTGGCTGTCCCGGGGGGGTGGGCCTGGGGAGAGACAGCAGGGGCCAGTCAGAGGCCCACCCCCTGGTCTGACCTTGGGCCTCCGGCTGGCCTAGAACCACGGCCCAGAGGGTGGAGGCCGGTCACCTGCCACCACACCAGGGCCCCAGATGGCAGCCCCAGCTGGGAGAGAGGAGGGGCATCCGCCAGGGTGCACAAGGGAGCTACAAGCACAGGCAGGCTTGGGGGCCATCAATCACCCCCCACCCATTGCTGGCAAGCAGCCGGGAGGCCTCGCCTCAGCTGGGCCACACCCAAGTGGGCCTCGGCGCCAGATGCTGGGAGAGGCAGGGTGGGAGGCCCTACAGGAAGGAGAAGCTGAACAGCAGATCCCAAGCCCAAGGGTGGCCAGCCACACATGGGCGCAACACAATCACGGGCCACTCAAGGCCACAGAGCCGCCTCGCACCCTAGTGGGGGGGGGCGGGGAGGAGACAAGGGAGGGGGAAAAAGACTGCAAATGGGACGTTGGGGTGTCAGGACATCAGAGGTCTGAGGCATCAAAGTCTGAGCCCAAACAGCACCCAGGGACACCAATCCGCCTTAGGCACCCCAGCTGCCTCCTTGCCCCAAGGGCCTCTGTCTTCTGGCTGACCAGGAGCCTGCGATCGGTCTACAGGCTGCCACACAAAAGCCGAGTGGTCCCGGCCCCCATAGCAATGCACAGAGACAGACGGAAATCAGGCTCTGCCCAGGCACAACCGGATGGATGCCTGGGGCAGGGGTGCACGCAGCCCCCTCCAAAACCAGATGGTAGCTGGCAAAGGGGCGAGGCAGGGTTGGCAAACACGGCTAAGACTGGGGAGACAAGCCTAGGGACCCCCAGGAGCAGTGCCGGGCTTGCCTGGGTCTTCACCCGGAGGCCACACCTAGCTCCAGGCAGCCAAGACAGCAGAGCCGTGTCGTGGCAGCCAACGGGGCAGGGCTCAGGGCCCCCCTATCGGTGCCCAAGCCCCAAGGGAGACACAAGTTATCCCACCTTGCAGGGGGTGGCGGGGAACCAAACCAAGGCAGCCCAGAAGAAATGGGGCGGGGGAGGGGGCGGATTGCATTTGCCAGAACCAGGAGCAGACCCAGCTTGGAACTGCTAAGTTTCAGCTCAAGACAGCTCGGCTCTCCCAGGCTCTTTTGTCAAGGTCTGCATCCTGGACCCTGAATGCCAGAGCCAGAGAAGAAAGGAGGGCGGAGAAGGGGGGACGTCATTGCCACCCTCACCTCCTCCGCAGCGCACCGGAATACAAGCCTAAGAAGGGGAACGGGACGGGTCGGGAGGGACACCTGAAGTGGCACGCTGTGGAGCCCAAATGCCCGCTCCAAAGCACAGCCTGGAAGCGGGAGCCTCCGGACAACCGAGCCTCTCTGCGCCAGCCCTGCGGAGCCCGAGGATGCGGGCAGACCCTGGCAGAAACGGGGCTCTCGCACCCGCTCCCCGATGCCCTGCGCGGTTCTGCCAGCCCGGGTTGCCCTGCCCCCATCCAGGGACACCGCCCCCCCTCCGCCGCCCCACTCCCCCCAGTGGACGGAGGCGCCGGGGCTGCTTCTCCACCACAAAGGGTCCCCATCGGGTAGGGGGCTGGCGGCGGGGGCGCCGAGCACTGAAGACCAGTCGGGCGGGCGCCCAAGAAGGCAGGGGCAGGGCCCGACCCCTGGGAGGCCAAGGCGAACCCCAGGGATGCCCGACCCCGGGGCGGATGAACAGGCTGGCCTCGCACAGGCGGCAGGAGCGAGGGGGGTGGTGGCAGGCACCTACCTGTCCCTCCGCCGCCGCCGGGTCCGGGTGGCCGCCTGTCGGCCACGTGGACGCGCCCTCGAGCCCCACACCGCCCCGCTCGCGCGCCCTCGCTGCCGCACCCCGCGCGCCCGCGCCGCCGCCGCCGCCCACACTTTGGGGCCGGCCTGCGGCCGCCGGGGCCTTTTAAATCCGGACCGTACCACCGCGCCGGGCAGGGGTGCCCAGGGAGGGCCGAGCGGCAGTGCTCGCGGCCGTGGGGGGCCGCCTCTCCCCGAGCCACGGGAGAGGCCCAGCAGCGCAGCTCCGCCCCGGCGAGAGGCCGGGGTTCCCCCCCCACCCACCGCAGCGAGACGACCCTCCCGTCCCCTCGCGCAATGGCCGCGTCCGGGACGCGCGCCCCTCAGCCCGCTGCCTCCCGCCACCAGGGGGCCCGCGCGCGCCCGCGCCTCAACCCCTTCGGGCTCGGGGTGCGCGCGGGCCTCGGGGTCGCGCAGACGCCTCCCGGCCGCTCGGAGGCGTGCCCAAGGCCACCTGCCGCTGGTTCGCAGCACCACCCGCCCCCCCTCGCACCCTGGTCACGATCCTACAGGCACACACCAGGCCGGAACTCGCGGTCCTGACCCAGGACACTCTCCCGGAGAAGGTCCACTAATCCGGAGGGCCTGCGTCTGATAACATCCACGAGGACTGAGGCTATCTGTCTTTACCATCTGGCCCCTTCCCCAGTGGCCCTGAGTTGGAGATTTTCAGTCCCTTGGTTCCTTTTTCCTTTTCTTTTATACAACTTTATTGACCTATAATTCATCTATCATGTAAGTCCCTCATGTAAAGGGTAACATTCAATGACGTTTAATATATTCACACAAAGTTGGGCAACCATTCCTCCTGTTTGATTCCAAAACATTCTCATCACCCCCAAAGTAAATCTCTATATACCCTTTAGCCAGCCCTCAGTCCACCCCATATGAATTTTAGGATGGACTTTTCAGTTTCTGGGAAAAAAAAAAAAAAAGCCAGTGGGAATTTTATACAGACTGAATTGAATCTGTAAATCAATTCGGAGAATGTTGCCATTTTAACAAGGCTTCCAAGATGGTACTAGTGGTAAAGAACCCGCCTGCCAATGCAAGAGACATAAGAGATATGAGTTAGATCTCTGGGTTGGGTAGACTACCATGGAGGAGGAAATGGCAACCCACTCTAGTATTCTTGCCTGGAGAGTCCCATTGACAGAGGGACAAGAGGGACTGGTGGGCTACAGTCCATAGAGTCACAAAGAGTCAGACATAATGGAAGCGACTTAGCATGCACACACACACCATCTTAACAAGATCCTTTCCATCCATGAACTTGGGATGTTGTGATGATGAATTCATGTGTATTAATTTCAACTTGGCTAGGCTATAGTTGGCAATTATTTAATCAAACACTCATCTAGCTGTTGCTAGGAGAAATTTCGTAGGTGTGGTGAACATCAACAATCGGTTGACTTTAAGTAAATTACACTCCATAATGTGGGTGAATCTTGTCCGCTCAATTGAAGGCCTTAAAAGCAAAAACTGAGGTTCCCTGGGAAAAGAGATATTCTGCCTCCAGACTGTAATGTAGAAGTCCTGCTTGAATCTGCAGCCTGCTGACCTGCCCTGCAAATTTTGGACTTGTCACCTTGTCAGCCCTCACAATCACATGAGCTAATTCCTTAAAATTAATCGTGTGTGTGTGTGTGTGTGTGTGTGTGTGTGTGTGTGTGTATCCTGTTCTGTTACTCCGGAGAACCCTGACTAAATAAATGTGTTTTCATTTATTTAGGTTTGCTTTATTTTCTTTCAGTGATATTGTCTAGTTTACAATATACAAGTCTTGCATTTCTTTTTTTGATGGTTTATGTGAATTTTTTTTCGTTTTTTTTTATTGAAGGATAATTGCTTTACAGAATTTTGTTGTTTTCGGTCAAACTTCAACATGAATCAGCCATAGGTATACATATATCCCCTCCTTTTTGAAACTCCCTCCCATCTCCCTACCCGTCCCACCCCTCTAGGTTGATACAGAGCCCCCGTTTGAGTTTCCTGAACCATACAGCAAATTCCTGTTGGCTACCTATTTTATATGGAAGTACCTATTTTATATGGAAGTCTTGCTATTTCTACTGTTAATTTATTCCTGAGTATTTTATTCCTTATGGTGCTATTGTAAAACAGAATTGTTCATTGCTCAGGTATAGAAATACAGTTGATCATTGCTCGGGTATAGAAATACAATTGATTTTTGTGTAATGATGTTTCTTCCTGCAACTTTGCTGAACTCGTTTATTAGCTCTACTGTTTTTTCCAGCACATGTAGTAAGATTTGCATATACAAGATTATGTCATCTGAGAATAGAGATAGTTTTATTTCTTCCTTTCCAATCTGGCTGGCTATATTGCCCTGATATATATGCCCCTCAGATATGCAGATGACACCACCCTTATGGCAGAAATCAAAGAGAAACTAAAGAGCCTCTTGTGAAAGTGAGAGGAGAGTGAAAAAGCTGGCTTAAAACTCAACATATAATGTCATTCTCCCAAACACGTGTACACCCGTGGCGGATTCATGTTGATGTATGGCAAAACCAATACAATATTGTAAAGTAATTAGCCTCCAATTAAAATAAATAAATTTAAATTTAAAAAAAACATACAAAAAGCAAAGATCATGGCATCTGGTCCTATCACTTCATGGCAAATAGATGGGGAAACAATGGACACAGTGATAGACTTTATTTTCTTGGGCTCCAAAATCACTGCAGATGGTGACTGCAGCCATAAAATTCAAAGACACTTGCTCCTTGGAAGAAAAGCTATGACCAACCTAGACAACATATTAAAACGTAGAATTATTTTGCCAACAAAGGTCCGTGTAGTCAAAGGTATGGTTTTTCCAGTAGTCATGTATAGATGTGTGAGTTTGACCATAAAGAAGTCTGAGTGCCAAATAATTGATACTTTTGAACTGTGGTGTTGGAAAAGACTCTTGAGAGTCCTTCAGACTGCAAGGAGATCAAACCAGTCAATCCTAAAGGCAATCAGTACTGAATATTCATTGGAAGGACTGATGCTGAAGCTGAAGCTCCAATCCTTTGACCACCTGATGCGTAGAACTGACTCATTGGAAAAGACCCGGATGCTGGGAAAGATTGAAGGCAGGAAGAGAAGGGGACAACAGAGGATGAGATTGTTAGATGGCATCACTGACTCGATGGACATGAGTTTGAGCAAGCTCTGGGAATTGGCGATGGACAGGGAAGCCTGGCGTGCTGCAGTCCATGGGGTCGCAAAGAGTCGGACACAACTGAGCGACTGAACTGAACACTCTCCAATCAAATGTTGGATAGAAGTGGGCATTTTCTTTTTAACTTTACAATTTGAAAGTATTTCAGACACGGAAAAGCTATAAGAAATGTATAGAAAGCTCCCATGTACCCTTAACTCACATTCACCAAGAGTTCATATTTTGTTCCATTTGCTTTCTCATTCTCTTTGTCTCTTGTGGGTGCATATATTTTTATTTCATTAATTAGAATAACATTTTCTCAGGCTTCCTTGGTGGCTCAGTGGTAAAGAATCCACCTGCCAATGCAGAAGACATGGGTTTGATCTCTGGTCCAGGATGATCCCACATACCTCAGAGCAACTAGCCCCATGTGCCACAACTATTGGGCCTGTGCTCTAGAGCTCAGAAGCCACAACTACTGTAAACCATGCACCCTAGAGCCCTGCTCCACAACAAGAGAAAAACCACTGCAATGAGAAGCTTGTGCAGCAGCAAAGACCCAGCACAGCCAGAAACGAAGAAGTAAAAGAAGAAAAAAAAAACCCATGAGGCTGATATTCTGAAAAAATTATAATAAAAATATTTTCTCAACTATGTCTAAGTTGCATACAGCTTACCCCTTAACCCCTAAATACTTCCCTCTGTGTTTCATAACTATAGCATAATTGGCTTCCCTGGTAGCTCAGCTCATAAAGAATCCGTCTGCAATGCAGGAGAACTGGGTTCCATCCCTGGGTTGGGAAGATCCCCTGGAGAAGGGAAAGGCTACCCACTCCAGTATTCTGGCCTGGAGAATTCTGTGGACTGTATAGTCCATGGGGTCACAAAAAGTCAGACACGACTGAGTGACTTTCACTCACTCACTCACAGCATAATTACTGTACTATAGTAATTATAGCCTCTTACATAACCATAGTATAACTCTTCAATGTCAGAAATGTTAATGTTGATATGATGATATTATTTTATCTAAGGTCTTGTTAAAATTTCACCAATTGTCCCCATGATGTCCTTTATAGTTTTGTTTTCCTGATCCAGGATCCAATCTAGAACCCCACATGGCATTTCATTCTCATCTCATTGGCCCGCTTTAATCTGGAAGACTCCTGCTTTTCTTGGCCTTTCATGACAGGGAAATTTTTGAAGAGTGCAGGCCAGGTATTTGGTGGACCATCCTCAGGGTGCATTTGTCTGATGTTTTCTCAGGGCAAGATTCGGGGTGTGTGTGGTGGGAGGTTACCAGGCCCTCTCTGTGCTTCTTATCAAGAGGCAAGTGTTACTGTTTTGTCCCTTCACTGTGATGTTAACTTTAAGCATTTGGTTAAGGTGGTAACTACCAGTTTCTCAATGGGCTTCCCTGATAGTTCAGTTGGTAAAGAATCTGCCCACAGTGTGGGAGACCTGGGTTCGATCCCTGGGTGGGGAAGATCCCCTGGAGAAGGGAAAGGCTACCCAGTCCAGTATTCTTCCCTGGAGAAGTCCATGGACAGAGGAGCCTAGTGGGCTACAGTCCATGGGGTCTCGAAGAGTTGAACACAACTTTCACTTTCATAGTTGCTCAGTTCCAAACCTCAAGATGATGGTTACCAAACAGTGCTTTTTCTCCCTTCATGATCCCTCCTACTCAATGGCATCCTTTCAGAAAGAACTCCAGTTTATCTATCTATATATACATTATCTGTGTGGACTCGTGGATCTGAATTTTATTTGATGGGTTGTAATCCATTAATTTTTTTTTATCACACTACATGGAATGCAGGATCTTATTAATAGTTCCCCATGCTGTGTGTGCTAAGTCGCTTCAGTCATGTCTGACTCTGTGCAACCATATGGACTATAGGCAGCCAGGCTCCTCTGTCCATTGCATTCTCCAGGGAAGAATACTGTAGTGGGTTGCCATGCCCTCCTTCAGGGGATCTTGCCAACCCAGGGACTGAACCCACATCTCCTGCATCGGCAGGTGGGTTCTTTACCGCTAGGGCCACCTGGGAAACCCCTACACACAGGCTATATATATTTAAAAAAATCCTGAATACATACTGATGCCCCCCACTCCAATTCCACAGCAAAACTTCCTAGCCTTTCCCCAGTGTGTATTTGTATCTCCCTTCAGCATTGGAAGACCTGGCTCCCAACACCACTGATGTATTGACTCATTTGCTTGATCCTCCAATAATGCATAGAGAGCACTTTAGAATCAAGTATTTGTCCCTAGGACAAATAAACCTGCTAAGAGGGGTCTGGAATTTCCTTGCAGGATTTTTGTTGTTTGGTTTCTTTTGTCTTAAAACTGAAGGCATAAAGTAAAAGTGCTGTGTTTAAACACCGTTTGCAGGGACTTCCCTTGTGGTCCAGTGGCTAAGACTCCATGCTCCCAATGCAGGGCACCCGGGTTCAATCTGTGGTCAGGGAACTAAGCTCCCACATGCCGTGCAGCATAACAACAAATAAATTGGGATGTTTGTCTAACTTTTATTGATTTGCAGGAGTTTCTGTATGTCTGTGTGAATGTGTTCTGGATACCACCCCTCTGTTATAAAAATATTTTCTTTTCTCAAATCTACTGGCTTGTGTTTTCATTTTCATATCTTTTAAAGAGCAAAAGTTTGCATTTTTGTGAAGTCTGATATATGTTTTTCTTTTTATGATTATTTTTTTATCCTGTGCAAGAAAACTTTGCCCAGATTGCCTAGAGCAAGGTTACAAAGATTTTCCCCCTTGTTTCATTTATACGCATTTTTTAGTTTCAGCTTTTACTTTTAGGTTTCCAACCCATGTCAAATTCATTTTTCTCCTAAGAAATGTAAGTAATTCTAATAAATTACTTTAGTATGTAAGTAATTCTAATTTAGTATGTAAGCAATTCTAATTACTTTAGTAATTCTAAATGTAAGTAATTCTAAATGTAAGAAATTCTAAGTAAGGTGTGTTCGTTTCTTGTGGCTGTCAAAACAAAGTTCCACAAACTGAGTAGCTAAAACAACAGACATTTCTTCTCTTTTTTTTTTTTTTAAACTGCTACCCCCTCTTCTCTCCTTTTGAGGTGATAAAATTATTCTGGGAGTAGATAGAGGTGATGGCTTCACAACATTATGAAATGTACTCAGTGCCACTGAAGTGTGCATTTTTAAATGGTTAATGGTTATTTTTATGTTATGTGAATTTTTCCTCAGTTGAAAAAATAAATCCCCCACTGAGAGACCACATGTGCCATCTCAGGTTGCATAAGTGCTCCCCCTCTTCGGGAGTGACAGTACTGTGTTGGTGAAGCTGGGGAGCCAGGATTCTCACCCAGTGATCATGCTACAAAATGGGAGGGGTGTAGGGAGAAAAATCTATCACTCTCTGGAAACTTAATTATGCCTTCCCTGGTGATCCAGTGGTTAAGACTCAGTGCTTCCACCACAGGGAGCGTGGGTTCAATCCTTGGGCTGAGAACTAGGAATCCTTCAAGCTGCACAGAGGCAGAGGCTGTTGGGAAATGTCTTCTTTTTGATTTTATTTATTTGACCACGTTGGGTTTTCGTTGCATCACGCGTCCCTCAGAAACCATCCAGCCCTGGGTGAGCTGCTGAAGGGCTCCCTCTCCGCAGGAAGCCACTCTTCTGATGGCTTCTCAAAGAGGGCAGGAGAGGGTTGGCACAGGCCAGAGGATT
Organism: Budorcas taxicolor; assembly: GCF_023091745.1. Lineage (NCBI taxonomy): Eukaryota > Metazoa > Chordata > Mammalia > Artiodactyla > Bovidae > Budorcas > Budorcas taxicolor. The sequence continues at coordinate 62,998,735 of NC_068935.1, read as the reverse complement.
CCCTCTCTGGGGTTTCTGGAACCCCACAAAAGGCCCCACTGACTTTCTCAGAGTTGTCCCCCACATCCAGGGCTTAGGGCCAGGCCTGCCCACCCCTCCCCGCTGTGCCCAAGGTGCTCTGGCCTACGCTCCACTCCTCCCTCCTCCAAGTGACCCCAGATGGCCCTGCCCCAGACTCAGGGTGAGGAAGCCCAAGTGATAGCCCCTAGCTGCCAGATGGGCCTCCCCAGGCCAGGGCTGACAGGGCCCTGCCACAGACGAGGAGGGCAAAGGAGACTGCACTGGGCAGAGCCCACCACTACCATCAGTTCTGTCCATCGGCCTGGGAGGTGGGGCCAGACCCAGAGCTGAGATGTTCACCACTGGCTGGGGGCTATCCGCTGCCCTTTCCAGGCAAAGTGAAGGTGGTGGTCAGCTTACCTTACTCAGCTTCCAGGAGCTGGGTCCGGGGGAATTAGGAGTTGGCAGGGGCCACTGAGGTGGGGCACAAATGATACCCTCGAGCCGAGGCCCACCCCCCTGGGGGCGATGAGAGCGGCCCAGCTCCAGGGCAGTGTGTGCAGAGCTTGCCAGGGTGAGGTGGGCAAGCGGTGGGTACAGGGCACCCACAGCGGCCTTCCTGTGTCAGCACTGGAGAGAAATGCTGTGACGGGGACACAGGGCGGCTGGGAGCCACAGGACAGCTATGGCCCTTATGGAACGGGCTGCTGGGAGACACAAAGGAGACTGAGGGGCCTGAGTGGGCAGCCCAGGGAGGAATGGCCTTCCTACCTACATAGGGGTTGTGGTGGGGACAGGCTGGCTACAGGGACAGCTGGGCCTGCCTAGGCCCCCAGTGAATCACAAGTGCCCCCTCCTGCCTCCACAGATTCACGTTTCCACCCAATCTCCTTCCACCCTCAAATCCCCGAAAAACACACTCTTTCTTGCAAGACTCCACGGATTCACATTTCCACCCAATCTCCTTCCACCCGCAAATCCCCGAAAAACACACTCTTTCTTGCAAGACACAGAAAGCAGAGATACTGTGTAATTCTGTTAATCGAAACTTCCAGAATAATCAAATCCAAACAGACAGGAAATAGACTTAGGGATATGAGGGGCTGGCTGCTAATGGACATGGGGTCTCCTTCAGGGATGATTCACAATACTGTAAATGTACACAATACCCCTGTGTGGTGTACTTTCACATGGTTACAATGGTAAATTTCATCATATGTGAATTTTAGCTTGATCAAAAAGTTTTTAGACAAAACACACATCGGGTGATCCAAGTGTCATGAAAGAAACAGGCAGGAACCAACAGCGCCAGGGCAGGGGCTGAGCAGGTCCGATCCTATCTCAGGAGCAGGGAGCCGGGCGCCCGGAGTCCTGGGGACCAGAGGAGGGGACCGCAGGGAGCCGGGGCCACACTGCCACCACGTCATCGGATCTGGTGCAGGATGAGAGGACAGAGGAGGAGAGGTGAGCGGAGTGGGGCTGGGTGGGCCTCCAGCCTGCCAGCCCAGCTGGGCTTCCACCCTGCGCTGGAGGGCTTCCATACCGTGTACTTGTCCCACTTCTTCTCGGGGTCGTAGGGCTCCCAGCGGCTGGCGGGGAAGATGTGCTTGTTTTTCTCATACCAGCTCCGCAGCACCACCTTGCCTGCATGCGACTGAGGATGGGAAGAGGTCCAGATGCTGAGGCTCAGGGCTGCTGGATGCCCGCCCCCTCCTCCCTGCCCTGGCAGGCCCGGAGCATACCTCATCCTTCTCCACGGTGGCGTCACTGAGCAGCCTCACATCATCGTGAACGTCAAAATTGAAGAGGGGCCCTGCAGGGACAAGGGTCCAGAAGCCCCCCCTCTCAGCTGCCACCCTACAACAGGGGCAAGCTCGGGGAGGAGGGCGCAGCCGGGCGCACTCACCACTTTTCCCTCTAGCCTTGGTGACGATGAAGTCGTAGAAGCTGTGGTGCTACAAGCCGAGCACAGGAAAGTGACACTGGATGACTCATTTTGGTGTCTCACAGCTAGCTGCCTACAAGCCCGGCTCCGACCCTGCCCACCCGAGCCAAACACCTAGAGTAGGAGGGGCCCCCTCGAATTCCCTGGGTGCACCAAAGCCTGAGACCCTCCCTACCACCCCTCCTGGGGCTGCAAGGACACAGAAGGGACTAACATGGGGTATGATTAAGTCCTCCTTGATGTACATGAGCTGCTCCACCCCTGCCGATCTGAGGAAGAAAAGATGAGGAAGCTGCTGGCCAAGGATACCAGGCACCAGTGCCAGAGGCCTGCGAGGCTAGTAGGCAGCCCAGTCCGGAAGGCACTTCCTACCCCAGCTCCCCATGGGGAGAGGGATGGAAAAAGGGGCCTGAACTCCTTTCTCAGGAGCGCAGTGCCCAGCATGCCGCAAGCAGGAGCTGCCACTTGGGGGTCCCTGGTGCCAGGCTGAGGCTGCAAAATCTGGTGCACATGCTCACATGTACTCACACCCCCACACAGCCCCACCTGAGTTCGCTGAAATCTTTGCGCAGGATCTCGAGTGCCTTCTGCAGGAATTGCTGCATCGTGTTGCCCTTCTTCATCTGTATGAACAGGCATGCAAGAAACCAAGGGGTTAGGAAAGGAGGTTGGAAGCCCAGAAGGGGGCCCTCGAGAAGGCGGGCACCCCGGAACACTCACCGCCCCCTTCCCTGCTCCCCCCAGGCCACTCATGCCAAAGGGTCTGTGGGCTTTGTCAGGACTGACAGTTCCTTCCCACTGGAAGGCTGGGCCCAAGAGCAAGGGAAATGGGGCCCAGGCTTCACATTGCCTACCTTGACTGTGCGCCGGTGCCCAGAGCCATCCCAGTAACTGAAGGTGATCTCAATCTCCTCACCTACAAGACAGACCTGCTGCTTGGCCTCCAGACCCCTGCCAGCTCCCTGGGGCTTAGGGCACTGCCCAGAGTAGTGTTCACAGGAAAGCAGGCATGGCCCCTGCCCCGGGCTGCATGCCTCCCACTCCAGGAGCTCTCACTCTTAATCTTCTCCTGCTTGGCTTCCCACTCTTGCCGTAGCTCCTCCCGGAGCCGATTCTCCTCCTCCTGGAAGATAAATGAGCAATGCGGGGAGGCCCAGGGCTGCTCAGGGGGCACACGTGGCCCCCGCTTCCTGACTGAAAGCCTCTGCCAGGGTCACCCTGCCTTTACCTCCCGGTCTCGGTCAGGCAAGAAGCTTGTGTCCACATCTGGGTTCTTCCCCATTTTCCTCTTCTTTGTGGTGATCTCTGGAGCAAAAGAAAACACAAGAAGTCAACAGTATGATGGCCCTCGCCTCAGGGGGGCAACTGTATCAACTCTATCAACTGTCAGAGGAAGGATGTCATGCCATGTCACATGATCTCTGGAAAAATCCACAGCACAGTCGTGAAAAAACAAGAGTACAGAAGGATAAGAATGTCTTCACAGGATTATGAAGATGGTTTTGACTTTACGGACCTCTCCAAAGGGTCTCAGAGACCCTAGGGTCACTGGATCACTCTTTGAGAACCGCCAACCTAGATGAGCCCACACTCCAGGGCAAGGGTTCCAGAGCCTGGACAACTTACAAAAATTCCACACCAGGGACTTCCCTGGTGGTTCAGTGGCTATGACTCCGTGCTCCCAATGCAAAGGGCCTAGGTTCGATCTTTGGTCAAGGAACTAGATTCCACATGCCACAACTAAGAGTTTGCATTGCACAGCTAAGCGTTCACATGCTGCAACTACAGATCCCGTAAGAAAGACCCAGAACAGCCAAATAAATAAAAATAATTTAAAAAATTCTACACTGGGTACCAACGGCCAGGCCCCCAAAACAAAATCTCCAGGGGGAGGGGAAGCACCCACAAAGCCCCAATGACACACAGTGAGGTTGAAAGCCTCCCTCTAGACCTGTGGTGTCCCAAAGGTAGCCTCTGCTACACAGATGCAGCTAATACCCAATGCAACTGACCTGCCAACGGGAATGTTTTCGATACCAAATACTTAATGTTACTAAATAGTACAAAGACTATCCCAGGGTTTCCCCCAAGAGGCTGGCAGGCTCTTTGCTCTTCTCCTGACACCACTGGCTGCTCCCCTCAAAGCTGTCCCTGTGCCAACCCCTGCCTTGGCTCTACCATACAGATCCCAGACCATTAGGCTTTCTAACCATCCACCCCCTCCAGGCCTGCAGCTGCACCCTCCCTAGTCCTAAAATGTGTGCACTCCCGCTGGCTCCATTTCTGGACACACTCATCTCTCAACTCTACACACCTCCCGACTCCCCACATCTCTGGGTGCTAATGAAATTCCCCTCGCCCTGAAGGCCCAACTCAAATCATCCCCTCTCCCCTGGCCCCAGTGGGGTGCATGGTGTCCTGTGTGATTCCCACCAGGACAGAGACGGTGCCCAGTGTCTGTCTATCTGCCTTGGTCCTAGCCCATCTGCAAGTGGGTGCTCAGCACACAGGAGCCCCATGGTGTCTTAGTTCTTGCTCACCAGCCTTCCCAAGTCTTCCCTGTTACCCCCTGTTCCCTTGGGCAAGAGCTGCTCTGTCCAATTAGCAGCCACATAATGTCTGTGGTTGTGTCAATTTACACTGAAATTATTAACAGTTTGGTGCCCCAGTCACATGAGCCCCACACCTCCGCCAAGGGACTGCATACCCGGTTCCCACTCAGTCTGCCACCAAAAAGCAAGCCCTCCACTCAGCTTTGCCACAGTGAAGACCTGGCTCTCTCTCTCTCCTGCCCCAACTTCTGAGGTTCAAGGCCCCAAATGTGGTTAGCAGTCAAGTTTGTTGGTGGATGTGCTTCTTCACTCGAGACCCAGAAGCCAGGACAGAGCTCTGCCCGCTGAACCCATCCCCAGCCTGCCCTCACCTTCCCTTTCCAGCTCCTCCTCGTCCACGGCCACCACCTCCTCCTCCTCCTCGCCTGCCTCCTCTTCTTCCTCCAGGGTGAAGGACAAGCTGGAGATCTTCCGCTTGGCCTCCTTCTTGCGCTCCTTTTCTCGCAGCTTCTCCAGCTTCCTGCCAAGGCACGGGTGGCTACCACGCACGTCCCCACCCTCAAGGCCCATTTCCCGACCCAGAGCCACCTGTGTGCTCAGTGCAGGGCAGGTCCCAGAGTCCTACCGCCCTGGGTCCCTTCAAGTTCACCAGCAGGGCTCTGATGATCAAAAGGCACCCCCACCTCCCGGCTTCCACAAGCAGGAACGGCCTCACCCGCCCCCAAACACAAGCTCCATCTGGAGGGGAGGACCCACAGCTGCAGCTCCTTCGACTGCTCCTTCTTGGCAAGTTGCTTCTCCCGCTCCTTCACCAGCGCCTCCTGCTTGGCCTTCATGTCGTTAAGGGTCACAAGACCTGCGAATTAAGGAGATAGGGGGGTGAAAGGCGGTCACCCAGAGCGAACCATGCAGTGGGCCTTGGGCCGGGAGTGGGGGCACAAATGCTTTGCGTACCCACAGTGCTGGACTTGAGCTCAGCCTCCACAGCGTCGTAGTGTGCAGAGAACTTCTTGTCAATGTTGGACTTCATTATGTTCTCCTGCCCAGGAGGCAGAGCAGTGATGATGGCCACCTGCCACCTCACAGTGGAAGTGGGGACCTGGGTTCTCATCCCAAATGAGTCCCTAGACTATGATGTGCCCTTGGGAAAGACATGGCCCCTTTGCCTGATGGAGGGTCCCATGGGGCTGTAAGAGGCTCTTTCAAGTGCCCAGGCAGCCAAGTGGGGTGGTTTCCCTGCACTGTTCTGGTCCGTCCACATGTCCTGCTCACTCAGTAGTCTGGAGCCGTGGGTCCTACCTGCCTTTGGTGTTTTTCACACCTAGCTCTTGAGCTGAAGCTCTGGAGACCCAAGGCAAGGAGTGACAAGAGGAAGCGGAGAGCAGCTGGGGGCCTAGACCCTCACTGAGCAGTGTGGCTCCCTCATAAGGCCCCCTCGCTCCAGGCCTGCCTCATCCCACTGCATACCACTGTATGGACCTCCGCCTGGCCACACAGCAACAGCCGGGTTGGGGCTCGAGTGTAAACTGGACAGCAGTCGGGCCTCAGCATGCAGCCACTTCCCGGCTGTTGCAGGACCCAAGGCCCCCAAAGACCTAAGTAGGGTGGCCCACCACCAGCGGCCACTCACAGAAGCCCTTAGTGAACCGCTAGCACCTAGGACCCTCCTGCCTGCCTGTGTTAGTTGAAACGGGTTCAGTGGCCAGCAGAGTGGTTGGGGCCCGCCCTTCCGGAGAGCCACTGAACCTGGGCAGAGGCCTGACTCTTGGGGCTGAGGAGCCAGAGAAACAGGATGCTCTGTACCCTCGAGGGTCGCCCCAATTGCCACACATGGAACCACTGAATATGGCTCCTTCCTGTTGCAGGCGTGTGACAACCTAGCTCACCCCAGCCTTCTGGGCCCATTTTACAGAGGGGCAGACTGTCCCCGGCCCGCTTCCGCCCCTTGCGGGAGATTGGCGAGCAACCTTCCCACCCCAACTCGCCGCCCGCACTCCAGTCCTGCCACCCAGGGTCACGCAGGGTCCCGTGGAATCGGGGCGGCTGTTCGAGCGCCTGCTTTGAGGGGCCCCGGCCCGGCCCGCACCTCAGCAATCCTCTGCTTCATCTGCTCCATCTGCTCGCGCTGCTTCTCCCGCTTCTTCATGAGATGCATGGCGCGGCCCGCCTCGCTGGCGGCACCCTTGTACTGAGCCATGGCGGCGGCGACGGCGACGGCGACGACGGACTGGCTGGGGCTCCGGAGCTAAATCGGCTCTGGAGACCGCGGTTCGGTCAGCTGACACCCGCGCCTTGACGTCAGCCATCAAGGCTGGCGCAGCCGCCTCGCCCCGTCCCGCCCCGACACGTGACCACCGGTAAACACCCCCGCCCCGGCCCCTAGTGGCCCCGCCCCCCCGGCCCTCGGAGACTGGAAGATCCCGCTCTTCCTAGCTTCCCCATCAGTTTCACAATCAGCCCTGGTCTGAGGCTGGGTCCCCAGTCTTACTTCCTTCTGTTGACCCCAAGGCTGCCCCCACCCTAGACCCTTCCCTTCTTCAGTGTTGATCTCAGTCTAAGGGTAGATCCCCTCAGTCCCCTTGCTGCCTCCCTGCCTAAAGCCCCTCTGGTTACTTCTGCATCCTTGATTTTGACTCCCCTCCCGGGACTGGACCCAGTCCTGTTTCCCCAGGCCACAAGACTGGGCCTGAGTCCCCTCTGCCTCCTCCTCCTCCTTCTTGGCCTGAAGGTAGGGGCCCTGTGCCTCTGCTTCCACCACCTCAGCCCCCACCCCAGGCTGGACCCGTCTCCCATTTCCCTCACGTTGACCCCCAAGGGTTGGAGTCCTGATGTCCGTACTAGCTCAATGTGTGGCCTTGGGCAGGGTGATGTGACCTGCTCCCTTCAGTTCAGGAGCTCTGCAGTTCCCTGATGAAGTCACCTTTTATAGCCATCGGGAACAAAGCTAAACGACGTGCAGTCCCAAGCCTGTGTAAGAGAGCAGGGCAGCCCAGGGAGCCAAGGCCCTGGCCTGAAAACAGCTCTGAGAAGAAAAAACTTAAGATCTAGGCTCAGATTTCAACACAGTTTTATTGGGAGAGTTTGTTTTCTGTGAAATACACTAGAGGATGGGGAAAGGGACACATTCACTTTGCAAGATAAGGATTTCCCACCACTAATGGGAAGGAATAGGGCGGGCAGGGCACAGGGGATTTGGATCCATTTTCCCACCTCCTTCTGCTTTGTTCACACATCATTTCTCTCTCAGCCAGTACCAGCGGACACAAAGACAAGAAACAAAAACAAGATCAACCTCCAACAGGGCCACACCCAAGCCCTCTCCCTTCCCAAGCTGCGCCAGGGTTGCCAGGGTCAGGCGGGCCCGGCCAGGGTAGCTGTTCCACAGCCCCAGGGCACACCACAAGGCTGCGGACAGGGCTCCTTTCTCACACAAGGTGGGCCAAAGTTAATAAATTAGAATAAATTATGGGGGTGGACTAGGGAAAGGAATGTGACTTTGTGCTGGGAGGGCCCCTTCTTTCCAACACACTAGAGTTGGTGGGGGGAGGCAGGGGGCATCTCCAAAGGCCACTACAGTAGGAGTAAGAATAACGGGGGCAGAAGTCAGCTTTCCTCCACGTTCTTCCCAAACAGAGCAGAAGAATTAGGGGTGGGGGGAAGATACACACACAAGGAGAGGAACCCCCTTTTCCCAGGATAAGAAAGGGCCAAGAAGGAGGATACTAACCAACCCCCCCCCCCACCGTCTCCCAAACCATCACTAAGGTTAAGGATTTGGTCAGTGAATCAATGACGTGGGTGACAGGAATGCAGTAGGGGAAGCAGAAGATGTTGGAAACAGGGACGCCCAGCCACACCCATCTCCCCAGCCTTCAGGGAGAACAGACTCAGGCTGGGGGAGAGGGCACCAGGGGCTGGGCCAGGGGTCAGCCATCACTGGTCAGCTTCCCCAAAGACATCATTCTGTTTGCGCTTCATGTTCTCAAAGTCAAAGGCGGAGCCTGCCATGCGCTTGTAGATGTCTTTGATGTCGTTGCAGGTTGTCTCAAAGTGTGTGGTGGCGTCGTAGGAGCAGGAACAGAACACCTAGAAACAGCCAGCGCCCAGGGCCCGAGGTGAGCAGGGCAGGGGCCCTGGGCCGGCAGCCAGGAGCCGGGGCCGGGACAGGCTGCTTACCTGGCTCTCGGAACCATCATCGATGGGCTCGTACAAGTCACTGATGGCCACAAACCTGAGGGAGAGAGAGAGGGACTGAAACAGGTCTCAGGATCAGCCTTGCCCTCCCTGATGTCTGCCCTCCCTGATGTCCGTCCTCCGGCCCCCTGGCTCCCTTCCTCCCCCCAGCTCCAGCCCCAGCCCCCCAGCCCCTCACTTCTGGTCAATGGGCTCCAGCAGCTCCAGGGCCGGCTCAACCTCCTTTTCAGGATCTGTGGTCTCCACTGTGGTGCTGGCGATGGCAATGTACTTGCCCTGCGCGGCCACGTTGTGTGCATAGGAGATCATGCACACGTAGATGTCTGCCCACAAGAAAAGCTTCGTTAGCAGGGGCACGTGGGGGGCTTCTGGGGGCCAAGCTCAACACAGGCCCTCCTGCCCCTCCCCAGCCCTGCAGAGCTGGCCACATCCCAGAAGCCGCCCTCGTGGAAAGGAAGCATCCCTCCCTAGGGCCTCAAGGCATGGGGACCATGATGTGGATCCCTGCTCTTCCATGGAGGGATCGAGCAGAGAGCCAGCCCCCGCGCTGGGCAGGGGGCGGGGAGGGGCAGCGAGACAGGGCTAACCCGAAGAAGAGAACACACTGGAGGAAGTTGTGTGGGGCTTGGCCTACCTGACTTCCTGTTGACCTGGTTCTGGGGGATGATGATTTGGCAGGAGTTGGCATCGTTGGTGTTCTTGATCGGATGGCTGAGGATGCAGATGATACGGATAACCTGGCCGGCCTTCCGCACGCGGTCAGGAACATAGCTGGGGTCACAGATCAGCTGCTTGCAGCGGGCCACCTGTGAAAGCACCAGAAGGCGTTGGCCCTATCCAACCCCCCCTCGATGTCTGAAGGCCAGGACGCCCAGGGAGGGCTGGCAGCTCTGGTAGACGGGCCACTCCCCAGAGCTGTCACCAGCACCCCTCCCACAGCGTACATTCTCCTCCCACAGCGTACATTCTCCTCCCACACCTCGGGAAGGTGGGCCCTCATCCACAGCTGTCTGCTGACAGCAGTGACTACCATCTTTCTCTGGAGCCCCGGTCCCCGGGCTAAGGCACCCGGCCAAGCTGTAGGAGCCCCAGCAGAGCTAGGGTGACCAGGAAGAGTGTCTCAAAGGATGGGCTGAGCCCAGCCCAGACCAGCGTGCCTGTGCAGCAGGAAGGCTCACCTCGCCCTCAGACTTCACGCCCACCACCTTGCCATTCTCCATGATGATGTCGTCCACCGGTTTGTTCAGCATGTACGTCCCCCCATAGATGGCACTCAATCTACAGTGGGGAGAGGAACCATGAGAGTGCCTCCTGGGAGACATGGGGACCAGCACTACTGCACGCCCTGCCCCCAGCAGTGCAGGGCATGGAGAAGGTGGCCTCAGGCAGGCAGAGCTCAGGAGACCTGGGGGCTCTTCCAAACTTTGTTGCTGCCAGGACCTCAAGACTGAACCTGGAGGAGTCCCTCCTCTCTAGACTTAATGCCAGAAATTTCCAGCTAAGGGATAGTGTGAGGGCAGCTCCTCAGGGAAACATCCCAGGGAACAGAATGAATGGCTCTGATGAATCTGACCGGAGGTTTCAAGGCCACAGGCCCAGTCCTCGTGCCATCTGACTCCAGCCAGGAGCCAAGCGAGCCCTATCTGTGGTCCTTCATCTCCGCACTACAATGCCCCACTGGGCTGCTATCACCCGAGGATGGTGGGAAGTAAACTAAGCCCACAGTGAGAAAGTAACAAAACACAGTGGAGATGCCCAAGGGGGCCCTTTCCATTGTTGGCCTCAGCCTTCTCCGCCAATCGACAGAAGCCACGCCCTCACCTTGCAAAGCCTTGGGGCAGCTCGCCAAGGCCATAGAGTGGGTACAGATACGGGCTCTTTCCATACCGAGCCAGGGATTCGCTGTACAACTTGATGCGGTTGATGGTCTCGAGACATGGCTGGTCCAGGTAGCTGGGGGAAACAGGGTCAGAAGAGGCTCCAAGAGCAGAAGGCCCAGTACACCCCCACCCTGGCATCAGGCCAGCCTTCCCACCCTTGCAGGCCTGGGAAAGACCATGGGTCAAACACAAGGAAGGGACAGAAAAGGCGACAGGTGAGTGAGCCCGGAGCTGAGTATGGGAGGTAGGCAGGGTGAGCCAAGGGAGCAGCAGGCAGGAGCGGGGAGGGCAGGGTGTGGGCTGGCTGAAGGGTCATCTGCCATGCCAGTTTCCCCTCACTCATCAGTGCGGTAGAGCGCTAGGGCATGGCCAGTGAAGTCAATGACATCCTGCCCCAAGTCGAACTTCCGGTAGACGTCACGCATGCTGGTGTTCTGGGGGTCGACGCCCTCAAAGGTCTTGGGGTCGTTCTCATCAAAGTTTGCCACGAACACCAGGAACTTGCGGAAGCGCCGTTTCTCAAACATGCCCATCAGGTCTGCGAGGGCCACATGCAAAGCACCACTGAGGTGCGGGCCGTGACCCTCTCCACCTGCCAGGCAGGCAGAGCAAGCTGGTGCCCTAACTCCCAGCAGAGTTCTCTTGCCGACCACTGTGTGATTTTCAATTAACCCCTCTGTGCTCGTTGGCCTGTTTTCTCAACTGTACCAAGAATGAGTCTGGCTGGACAGCCTCTGAGAGCCTTCCAAGCTCTGACACTTGGGGAAGTTTCACTGATCAGGTGAAGCCTCTGTCCAGGACACCGTATTCCCTTCGCACTTGGACTCCTCGCCTGGCAACCAGTGGGTGCACACAGGGGCATGATAGAGCAAGGGGCTTTTGGTACTGCACAAGAAACATGACCTGCAGCAAGGGCCACCCTGCTCTTGATAGCTGTCCCCCCTTCCCCCACCCCGATTCCCTGGCTCATGGGACCCATACTCACTGGAAGCCAAGGCTTCAGTCTCGGTAGATGGTACTTTGTAGATCTTGCCTCCCTTGTAGACAAAGCTGCCCTCCACCACCTTGAAGTCCAGGTAGCGTGTCACCTCTGTATACAGCAGCATCTTCACAAGCTGCCCTGCAGGGTGGTGTGGGAAAGACAACACAGTCAGCATGGCTCCCTTCACAAGCTCAAGCTGGTCTGTCTGCCCCTGGTCTGCAGTCTGACCCTTCTCTGCTCGTCCCAATCACCCCGCCCCCCACAATACCTCCTTCATCTCCCTCACCATTGGCCATGAGGAATTTGGGGATCAAGTCAACGTTCCAGTCTCGGCCCCGGCCCATTGTCTCAGGGGGCCCCTCCAGCAACTGAAAACGCTTATACAGCTGCAGGCAGCGGAAGGGGAAAAGAGAGACAGAAAGATGCATCTCAAGGAACCCCCCTCCCGCCCCCGCCCCCCACCCAGAAAACCTGGGGAGCTGCTTCATTCAGCACCCCATGCAAGAGGTTAACGAGGGACAGGCCTGGGCCCAGAGCAGCCTACCTCCTCCAGGGGGGTGATGGAGGAGCTCTCACCCCCATAGTAGGGGTTCCGGTCCATATGCAGCACCTTCTTCCCGTTCACAGACATAATACCCGACAGGATACATTCCTGAGTGAGGGGCAATGTTCACTGCACTCCCATCTGCCCACATTCCCACCAGCAGCCCTGACCGTGTTCCCCACTCCAACCCTGAGGGGAGAGTCAACCTGAAGGGCCTCTGCCTCAACACACAGCTCCTTGCACCTGTGGCTGGTCGCTCTGCCTGAAATTGGAGGGCGGGACACCTTCATTTGAACCATGGTTTCCTTTTAAAACCTTGCTGGGCAAAAAGGTGAACAAGGAAGAGGGTATCCAGCAGACACATGGATGGTCTTCAAGCAACCAAGATGCCAAGAAAATCACCTATCGACGTAGAAGCCCACAAAAAGGCAGATAAAACACAGGGATCGCCTAGCTGGACAAGCAAAGGACCCGAAAAGGAAGTAAAGAAAGGCTTAGCATGGTGCCGAAATCCCAGGCCCCACCCTGGGCCGCTTTCCTCAAAGAGGAACCCCTGACCCTGAGCTTTCCCAGTCACAGTAGGGGCTTCCACACCCGACTGTGGGGGAGGCGTCTCTCAGGGCAGCAGTCCAACAGGGTTCGGGGGAGGGCAAACAACCTCACCAGTCACTGTCACCAGCCCAAGGACAAAGGCTGCAAATACGCCTCAGCCCCAAGGTCTCCATGGGAAACCGGGGTGGGGTAGCGGGAATGTGGTCACGGTCCCCACCGCCGCTCCTTCTGGAACATTCCCTGGGTCCTCGGGCCCCCTAAGAACCTGGGAAGGCAGGATGAAAGCCCATCCTGGGAAGTCCCCCCGCCCCGATCTGACTGGAGGTCCCTGTACCACGACATCCCCGCCAGAATGAGAGCAAAATGAGAGGGGATGTTAAGTTGGTCCTGGGTAGGGGCCGGGGGTCGGGCCCGGGGAATCGGTCAAGAGAGACAGCCAGAAAAGGGGCCGCTTCTTGGGAGACCGGCCATGACAGGGATGGAGGCCGCATCACGGTGGTTGGGGACGGGGCTATCTTTTCGGGGACCGAACAGCGCCGCGCAGGCACTGATGGGAGGATGGGGCCGGGGGCTGCAGCATCCCAGGGAGGAGGAGAGGCGGCGCCCTGGACACCGGAGGCCGCACTTACGGTGAGTCCGGTTCCCAGCACGATCACGTCGTATTCCTCGTCCATGGTCAGGCCTCGGTGTCAGCGCCCGTCGGCTCCTCCTCCTCCGCCACAGCCGCCGCCGCCGCCGCCGCCGCCGCAGCAGTGGACCAAAGATGGCGGCTCAACCGCGCCGCTCAACCCCTCCGCCACGTCAAAGAGTCCCGGCCCCTCCCCTCCGCCACCGCGCCGACCGGGGGCCCCTGCTGTCCCCGCTTGCCTCCCGGGGAGGGTTGCTGGGGCCCGGGCTCTAGCACTCGCGCCACTTGGCGGGCCGCGCCGCCTTGCCGAGGGCCTAGAAAAGAGGGCGGTGAGGCGGGGCGGGGCGGGGCGGGGCGGCGCGGCTTGGCAGACGGTGCTGAGGTCCGCCAGGGATCCGTGCGCAGGAGCCGCGCGCGCCCCGCCCCGGGAAGCTCGGCGCGGCCCCGCCGGCTGGGCGCGCGCTGCTGCAGCAGCCCGAGGCGGGTCCCTAGGGACGTGGGGGCGACTATTGTCGTGGCCGTCTCCCCCGCCTCCCTCTCCCGGGCGCTGACGGCCCCCGCCCTCCCCTAGTCGCTGAGGCGGGGGCCGGGGGAAACCCAGCTAGCGAACAACCCTCTCGGCCTCCGCTGGGTCCCTGGAAAAGCAGCCTCCATCCCTCCATCCTCGGGCCTCCTCTCTCGGCAGTCAGCCAAGTGCATCCTCCCTTCCTTGTGCCCAGCGCAGAAATGAGTGACAAGAAGCCCAAGCATGGCGACCCGTCTTTATTTTATTCGGAAGGAAACCATGAGCACCCCGGGGCTCCTGCCGGGTACTCCCGACAGGAACAGGTCCCAGACCCCGTGATCACACCCATCCCACCTGCCATGTTAGGTCCCTTCCTTCTTAGGCCAAAGGAATAAACCCCAGTGTACGTCTTATTGTTAGCACATCACCAAAAAATAAAATAATAACGCCAGCTAAGCGGGACAGACAAATAGTACTTCCACACTCCCCCCCAAACTCAGGGAATGGAACAGCTCCTGGCTGCTACAAGGAACCCCATAGAGCCTGGGAAGGGAGGACTGGCTACACAAAAGCACTATCAACAGCAAGGAGCGAAGGTGGAGAAATCAGAATAAATAAGGAGAAGGGGGGTGGATTTTGTAGAACAGCCCCTACCTTTATAATGATCAAGCCTGGGAGATCTGTCTACTGTCTATGCAGAAATATATACACCTTGTGGAGAGAGATGTGGTGGGGAGTGGGCAGCCTAGGGAAGACCCTCAGCAGGCTGAACAGGTAGCCTGACAAGCTAGGGGGAGCCAGGGAGTCGTGCAATGGCGGAAGAGGGAGAAGCCTTCCTGCCCAGTGGGCCTCTGATGGGAAGGTGACAACCTGGACCCCAGCCACGCCCTCAATCCCCCCATCCCCCGCCCCTACAGGTGTGGAATCACACGATCTGGGTCAAAGTGATGGTGGGGCCCTTGTGGTCGTCGAAGCGGTCCATTGTCTTGAGGCTGAGGATCATGTGCAGGCCATAGGTGAAGATGAACAGCATGAACAAGGAGGTGAGCAACCCCATCCAGATACCCGGGGAGAAGAAGCCTGCACAGTCGCTAGCATAGGAGAACTGCTCGCCTGTCACATTGAAGGCCTGGATCTGAGGGACAGAAAGCACTGAGTGGCCCCACCCAGAGAAGCCCGGTAAGGGCTGGGGGTTCCCCAGCAGGTGGGAAGAGAGCAGCAAGGGGACGGGACTCCCCTACATTCCCAGGCCCAAACCTGAAAGGACCCAGAGACCCTTCGCAGGCCTCTGCTCCCCTCGAACCCCTCCTCCAGCCAGGGCTTCCCCACTATCAGGCACAGTCCCTCCTCCCTTCCTACCTGGAAGTCCCGAAAAGTCATCTGCCAA
The DNA here is from genome assembly GCF_023091745.1 of Budorcas taxicolor. NCBI lineage: Eukaryota > Metazoa > Chordata > Mammalia > Artiodactyla > Bovidae > Budorcas > Budorcas taxicolor. Next base: position 62,983,566 of record NC_068935.1, on the reverse strand, counting down.
AGAGAGGGCTGTGTGTCAGGCACAAGGAGGTTGCCATCCTCGTTTTCACTGCTGACATGCTCGCAGTGGAAGGAATAAATGCTGGGCCCCGTGACCTGGGAGGCATTGAAGTAGGCGACGGAGCCGTTGCTGTGGATTTCCAGGTTCTCCAAGGTAAACCAGTACCGGGCAGATACTGGGTAGAAGCGGTTAGCCAGAGTGAACCTGGGGGGGGGCATCGCGGAGGGAGGTCAGGCAGCTGGAAAGGCTGGAGCCACAGCAGCCCACCCGCCCCTGCCTCTCAGACTCACTTGAATGTCACCATGGTCCCAAAGAGTGAGTCATAGGTCAGCACCAGCCTGCGGAGGAAGAGGGGTTTTCAGACTCTGGAATGGCCTTGAAAACATTTCCGAGCAAGGCCCTCAGGTCTCCTTCTACCTGAGCTGCACCAGGTTCTCCTGCAGAGCCACCTAAAGAACCAGCACCCTAGCTTGACAGATAGGAGACCTGAGGCCCCATCCCTTTCCAAGTCAGGAACCGGGTAGCACACAGGTACCCCACCTCCAGCAGAGGGCTCCTTCCTCTGGGTTCCCTGAACCCCCAGACTCCCTCTTGGAGTTCCTTAAGGTGCTCAGGCTGGGCCATGAGGCTGCCCAAGAGGGTGGCACCAGGATCCAGGGTGATTAGGAACTGTTAACAACCAAGGCCCCAGCTAAGGGATGAGAAGGCATGAACAGGCAGAGCTCTCTTGAGCAGCGGCCCCACCCTACACCACCACCTGCGTCCTCATGCTGAACGCCCCTAAACAAAGACCCAGTCAGGGGCACGCACTTTGCCCTCACCTGGCAATGGAGTCGTTCCAGGAGGAGCCAGTCAGGTTGAGGTCCTGGACCCCAAAGGTGCGGGAGGTCAGGTCCTCCCAGTGCTCCCTGTATGCCACCGAGAAGTTTTGGGCCCAGAAGAGGATCCGCGGGGCAGTGTCATTATAACTTACAGGGGCATTGATTGCAGGTGGCGCCACCGTTCTCTGCAACAGCTGGCGACCCAGCCCCCCAGTCACCATGGCTACATCGCGGGCCACCTGCAGACAAGAGCCCACAAAACCTTCTCTCAACAGCCCTGGGGGCGAGCCCTGAACCAGATAGCCTGCCCTTCCTCTCCCCACTGGGCACCATCTCCGGTCCCACCAGTGATGCTCATATGCAAAAAGCTTCCTCTGAGCAGCTTTCCCCTAAGCTTCTGACATTGCTAATCTTTGCAACTTCGGAACACTTGGACTTCATGTCCGAAGACGCCAGCCCATAAGGCTGATGGGACGAGATGGACAGTGGTCGCTTGACTTCATGGCTCATCCATGCCCCCGACCCCTACACCTGCCCAGAGGAGGAACCAGCCCCTCTCCAGGCTCCCCGACCACATTCCTGGAGCCCTGGGCATGGGCACGTACCCTAGAAGGGCGGATCGCCGTGAGGGCCGCTGTGTAGGGGATGTCTTCTGACTTGAGTGTGCTCAGCACCTGCCCAATGACCTCATCTGAGGGGCCAGGGGGAGAACAGAGATGCAGGTCAGAGGCAGCCCCTCGCAGCCACTGTACCCAGCAGAAGCCAGGAGAGGCAGGCTGTGCCCTTCTATGCCCTCTCTGGGCGCCTTCTCTGGATGGCGCTCTGTAAGATCACCTTGTGGAGGCGGGCACCCCTAGACTTCTCCACTGTGAAGCCCTTCCCACCCTAGCAACCGGCATGTCCCCAGGTGGGACACCGAGCCCCTCCAAGAGCCAGCTCCCATCAACCCCCAGTAGTGTTTTCCGTTTCAGTAGCCACTTCTCATCATCCCACCCACTTCCGGCCTCCCCTGGGATACCATGGCCCCAGTCACCGCCTCCCCCACGTGGACAGAGAAAAGACAGACAGCTACCAAAAACGCCAAATCCACCATGGCAAGTTTCTGGTGACCTTTCTGGGAGGAAGAACTGTCCTCTCTAGCACAAGGGAGACAAGTTCTCAGAACAGGTGTTTGAAACAGTGCTGGCGTGTTAAACCCCCAGACCCTAGGGTGCAGGCTGCCTGGGTGGAAGCTGGCTCCAGGCTGTGCGGAGGAGGCCCCTGGGCATCCAACGCTTAGGCCAAGACCTAGGGACCTTGCCCAGTTGCCAGGGGCTCGGAGAAGCAGCCAGGCCCCCTGGGAATGCCAAGGGGCTGAGGAACCCGGGCCAGCTCCACATGGCCAAGGGCTGGATAAAGATGGAAACCATGCACCTTCCCCGACCCCACTCACCATTGCCCGTGAGGACTTCCTTCGGTGCCATCAGACCCGGGCTAGGAAAGAGACAGGAAGTTCAAGCTGCCCAAATCCTGATGGCTCTCTGCCACCCATTGGGCTGCCTCCTGAAGCCCCTCCAGGCCCTGTCATTCCCTGGTATAGCCCCGCCACCTAGCACACTCAAGTTGGGCCTCCAAGAGCCGTACTCACCACCATCAGTCCCCCCTCCCGGGACCTCTGCTCACCTCGTGGCCCTGCCTGGAATCCCCTGCTCCTTCTCCCCCAGCTCCGGAGTCCCGGTCACGTCCCTGCCACCTCTCCATGAACAGTCCCCGCTAGGCAGGCTGGTTCCCCGCTAGCGAGGCCCACTCCTGGCTCATCTCAGGAGGCCCGAGAGGCCTAGCTCGATGCAGGGGACTGACTCCTGAGTCCCAACCCGGCTGGAGGGCCTTCCTCCCTCTTCTGGCCAGACAGACGCCTTCTGGGAGGGCCTCAGGGTGCTAAATGGAGGACGGCATGGCTGGATGGAGCTGTGACCCCAGAGCTTGGGCCCTGAGGCTAGAGGCCCAGCCGTACCTGGCTGTGTAGGGCAGGTGGATGAGCAGCAAGGCTGGGATGCTGGCGTTGAGCTTCAGTTCCTGGAGAGTGGCCAAGTCCACGTGCAGGGGGCTGGCCCTGAGCTTCTCCTGCAGGTAAGTGGTCAGAGTGCTGATCGCGTACCAGTCAACGGCAGGAAGCACCAGAGAGGAGGGGGCCAAGTCTAGGGCATTCTGGGAACAGGGGGAAGACAGGCAGATGAGTTAGCAAGGGGCCACAGGACCAGGGCCAGCCACCCAGACCTCGGTGGCAAGCCATACCTACACTGGGTCTCACTCCAGGTAAGAAACAAAACACACCACACCCCTGGCCCTGACACTCGGCCTTTCCCCGTCGAGCCAACGTCTCTGGTTCCTGAGGGGACAGTTCCTATTATGCTGGTGGAGAGGGGCACGGGGTGGCCTCCAGGGTCACCGGCTGGGTGTGGACTCTTACCTCCAGGTTAGAAAAGGCGCTGTCTTGCTTGTTTCCAAACACGCCACCATAGGCTGTGAAGTCCTCAATGCTCAGCTAGTAGAAAGGAGGGAAACAGCCTCAGAAGGTTAGACGGACACGGGGCCAGGGCAGGGGGCAGACACTGGCCCTGGGTATTTTTGCAGGGCCAGCAACATCTCATTTAGAAGCAGGTTTGATCTGGAGCATGAGGATGCATTTTAGGGATGGGGGCGTGGAAGGTTCTCTTTCTTTCTGCCAGCAACCCTCTCAGCAGGGCGAGAAGACAAGGAAGGTAGTCACAGGGTTGGGAGAAGATGTGTGGGCAGCTGACTCGTGATAACCTCAGGAGTAAGAGTCAGCGGCCTGCCTGGAGATAAGAGGAACTATGGACAGAAGAGGGAAGCTGCGGGTAGGGGGCTGGGAGCAGCCAAGAACACTGATTGCATGCCCCCGGGGTGGAAGGCCCAGAAAAAGAGAACCTACATGCCAGCTGCAACAGCTGGAGCCACCTTTGTCCAGTCTGCACAGGACCCTTTGCAAAGTAGGGTGAGAAATGCCCCCTCCCTACCCCGGTTTTGGTGGAAGGGGAAAGAGGTGAAGATCTCAGAACACACTGGACTGACCATGGAAGGCTTCTGAGCACTCTGGACCACAATCACCCTGAACCCCATCCTTCTAATCTCCACAACCTAGGGATGTCCTTCCACTTCCGCCCTCCGCTCCAACTCCCAGCTTCCTCTGGCTTTTCCCAGGGAGGCCCAGAAGTGATCTTAATCAGCTTCCCTGATGTCGTGTTTAGTATACACACCTGCCCAGCCTCCTTGCCCTTCTGGGCAGGAATCCTGAGCCTCTCTGGTGCCGAGGCTATTATTCTGAAAGCCTGTGTGCACTCCTTGTTCAAAATCTCCCAAGGTTTCCTGCCACATTTTAGAATTGCGACCAACCCCTTTCCCCCTCATCTCCGGACTCCTCAACTGACCATTTCCTATGCCTTTCTCTCACTCACTGTACTCCAGCCACACCAGCTCTTCCACAGGCTCACCAGGAATACTCCTCGTCCAGGCCCTTTGAACCTGCTGTTACCTCTGCCAGGAATGCATACCTTCCTCCCCCAGCCACATGGCTCCATCTCTTCCTCCGCTTAGATCTCTGCTTCAATACCACCTCCTCAGCGAGCACTTGCCTGCTCTCTATCTTACCCAGCATTGCCAGTCACTCTGTCCCCGAGTCTGCTTCCTTCTTACCTAAGGACTACAGTGCTTACATTATGTCATACCAACTTAGCATTTAAGTAAACCTCTCACCCTCGCAAGAGCGTTAGCTTCTTTGGAATAGGGGCTTGGGTGATTCTGCTCATTGCTATGTCCCCAGCACTTAATCAATATCTGGCACAGAGTAGGTAGTCTATATTTGACAAATGAATGAATGAATGCCATCAGATGGGGGTTGGGGGGGGGGGCCGCCAGCCAGATTTTTTACATGGACTATCAGAATTGCTCCTCACCGCCCTCTGATGTCAGTGGTGTCTTTTTACAGATGTGGAAACTGGTATTTGCAGAGTATTTCACATGTCCAAAGGCCAGTAAGCAGTAGAACTAGAACCGAGTTCCAGTCTGACTACATTATTCACCACCTCCTGGAAGGACTACAGGCCAGCACAGCTACCAACCCCTGCCCACAGAGCAAGACCACAAAGGGAATGAGCCAAACAGGCCACCAATGAGGAATAGACGAGCAGAAGCTCAATAATCTCGCAAACATTAATCCTAGAATTAGGATTAATTAATTAATTAAACTGCCCTAGAATCTTCTTGTGGTCTGCATACCTGCTTTAGGGGCAGAAATGCCCAGATGGGAGGGTAAACAGTGTGTTGGGTATGAGCACAAAATCACAGTGGGGGAAGGGTGTCCAACAGACTCAGGCTGGAATAATCTGGGGCTTGCACAAGCCATGGAACTTCAGCTGATCCTACAACCCTCAGCTCCTTAGGCAGTAAAACCAAGATAACGACATCACCTCAGCTAGTATGAATGAAGCACTCAGTAAGCGATCGATCATTCTTCCATTCTCTGTCTTACAATCATTACAGTCAGAATCACAACTCTGCCACCCATTAGCTATGTGACCTTGGGCAAGTTACTTGCCATCCTTGGACTTCTCATCTGTAAACAGGGTTCATTATCCCTGCCATGTAGTGAGTCAGGTAAGGGTTTGGCACTCAATCAGCATCTGGCCTCTGACCCCTTATTTCCCCCAATCAAGTGGGTGCCATTTCTGGGCCCTCACCATTCCCGTGCTCAGCAGAGTGGCTCAGTGGAAGCGTGTTGTCCCAATAACCCAAAGGTGAAGTGAAGTGAAGTGGCTTCCCAGGTGGCTCAGTCGTGTCCAATTCTTTGTGACCCCGTGGACTGTAGCCCAAAAGACTCCTCCATCCATGGGATTCTCCAGGCAAGAATACTGGAGTGGGTTGCCATTTCCTTCTCCAGGGGATCTTCCTGACCCAGGGATCGAACCCAGGTCCCCCGCATTGCAGGCAGATGCTTTAACCTCTGAGCCACCAGGGAAGCCCAAACCCAGAGGTAGACGGATCCTGTGCTAGCTGTTTGGCTTCCCAGGTGGCGCTAGTGTTTAAAAAAAAACCCGCCTGCCAATCCAGGAGACGTAAAGAGATGTGGGTTCAATCCCTGAGTGGGGAAGATCCTTGGAGGAAGGCATGGCAACCCACTCCACTGTTCTTGACTAGGGGCATCCCTGGTGGTTCAGACTGTAAAGAATTTGCCTGCCAATGCAGGAGACCCAGGTTTGATCTACGGGTTTGGAAGATCCCCTGGAGGAGGGCATGGCAACCCACTCCAGTATTCTCACCTACAGAATCCCATGGACAAAGGAGCCTGGGGGGGCTATTAGCCCATAGAGTCGCAAAGAGTCAGACACAACTGAAGCGACTTAGCAGGCACGCACCATTCCCACTGAACATTCTCCCACAGGCCTTCCCAAGGAAGGAACTACACCTCCCTGCAGTTTGGACAAGGTCACTGCAGCTTCCCTCGGGGAATGGGCCTCAGTGTCCTGGGGGAGAGGGGGGCTGTCTCCTGAATGACGAAGGGAGAGAGGGTTGGGGGAGGCGCACCTTGTCCTGCAGGAACAGCAGCACATTTCGGGGGCCCAGCTCCAGGGCGGGGTCTAAGTAGGTGGAGAGCTGCATGTCGCTGGTGATATGGCCCTCGTGGGTGTCGGCCGCAGGAGCCCACAGGCCTCTGGCAGGGGATAGAGAGGTGCTGTCAAGCGGGGGCTTGAGATCCGAAGCCCGTGGGCTCCCAGCTTGATGCCTGGGGCCCAGAGCCAGCGCCCTTGCTATAGGCCGCCGAACAAGGGACAGCCCCCCTGGGCCTCGCCGCCCCCCGCCAAGGACAGCTCTGGAGTAGAGCGAGGGCCCCTCAACCGCCGCGGCGCGCAGCGCAGCCCACCCCGCTCACCGGTCACTCGACCACAGCACCAGCGGCACCTGCTGCTCCGACGTCGCCGCTGCCGCTGCCACCACCAGCATCAGCAGCAGCCATGGCATCCGGCAGAGCGCTGGAGCCCGCCGCGTCCCCGCCCGCAACCGAGCCGCCGCGGTCGCCGCCATCATAACCTCTCGGCCTCCACTGCCCGGACCCACCGCGGCCGCCGCGGATCAGGTGACTGTCGCCCCCGCCCGAAGTCCGCCTTGAGCTGCCATTGGTCCGGGCGCAAGACGGCTCTCCAGACTCTCAGGTGATTGAGCGATGTGGCTGTCACTCATAGCCGCTCCTTTTCGCTGGTTGGATGTACGTGTCTCCGGGCGCGCATGCTCCAAATAGCTAAGGGGGCGGGGCAGCGCTCCTCTGGTTCCCACAGCCTGCCTGCCAATATGCGGATGCTGGCGTCTGGGACCCAGCAGAAGGTACTGGGCGGGGTGGGCTCCGCTAGTCCCCGCACTCACGGCTTACCGTCTCCCTGTTTTAAAACTTCAGCATCAGGGTCTTTTCCAATGAGTCAGTTATTTGGCCACCTGATGCAAATAACTGAGTCCTTTGGAAAATACCCTGATGCTGAGAAAGACTGAAGGCGGGAGGAGAAGGGGACGACAGAGGATGAGATGGTTGGATGGCATCACCGACTCGATGGACATGAGTCCGGGAGTTGGTGATGGACAGGGAGGCCTGGCGTGCTGCAGTCCATGGGGTCGCAAAGAATCGGACCCGACTGAGCGACTGAACTGAATGCTTAGAATAGCAAGGGGGCTTTCTTTTTCCCGCAGTTGGACCCTCCCTTATACAGGTAAGGAAAGAAGAGGACGCCCAGGAGAGCGTCCAGAGAAACACTAGCACTTACTAGGGGCAGGGAGGAGGATCAGAAGAGGGATCGGAGAGGAGCATCAAGGAGGAGGGGGAAAACCCTGGGAAGTTTCAAGGACGCCCTGATTAACAACGTCAGTCTCGACTGCTGCCAGGAAGCATGTAAGATGAGGACAGAAAATTTTCTTGTACTTCGCAACACCAGTTTGGTAAGAGCGATGTCATTGTGAGGAAGTGGAGACACAGTGTTGATTGTTCCTTTCTTGAAGTTTGCCTTCAGGAGAGGAAAGAGACAACTAGAGCCAGAAGATGTGAGACACCACCTCAAATGAACTGGGAGACTTTCATCTTTCTCTGTGCCTCTTTTTCTTAATGTGTATTTTTTGTGTGTGCTTACAAAAGCATATACAAAACACTTACAATGTTTCAGGTGCACAGCTATGTGGTTATTATACACATATGTTATTTTTATAATAGACACATCTATTATTGTTAGGTTATTTTCCATTATAGATATTTCAGATAATTTTCCATTGTAGGTGTTCCATTAGCGATATTGACAAAATATTGACTATAGTTACCTATGTGTACAGTAAACCTTTGTTGCTTGTTGCACACCTATTTTTTTAATTAGAATCTAGAAATCTAAAAAAGAAGAAATCTAGCAATCTATTCATACTAAGTCAAAAAAGTGGAATCAAAATGTCATGTTTTTTAGCTATATGCCTCTTTTTTTTTTTCCCATACCACGCAGCAGGTGGTGTATTAGTTCCCCAACCAGGGATCAAACCCAAATCCCCTGCATTGGAAGCATAGTCTTAACCGCTGGACCACTGAGGAAGTCCCTGTCTGTGCCATTTTTGATTTCTCATATTGGCGACCATTGAAATCTAGTGGGTAAGTAAATGGGTGCTGTTTTTTTTTTTTTAACACTGATACATGTACTGGGTTGAAGAGTATCCCCCTAAAATTCATGTCTATCCAGAACTTGTAAATGTCACTTCATTTGGAAATTAGATGTGATCCAAATAAGGTCATGCTGGAGTAGGGTGGGCCCTAAATCCAATGACTAGTATCCTCCTAAGTAGAGAGAAGTTTAGACACAGACACACAGGGAAGGCCAATTGATGGTAGAGACAGAGTTTTGCAGCCACAAACTGAGGAGCTCCTGGAACCACCAGAAACTGAAAGAGACAAGGAGAAATTCTTCCCTAGAGCTTTCAGAGGGAACACAGCCCTGTTTACACCTTGACTTTGGACTTCTAGCCTCCAGAACTGGGAGAGAATAAATTTCTGTTGGTTGAAGCCTGCCCGTTTTTGGTAATCTCTTATAGCAGCCCTGGGAGACTAAAACACTATATGTTTGCAATTTTTCATAATAAAAACATATGGGGAGATGAAAGTTTGATCAAGCCCGTTGCCAGTAAGGATGTTGGGGAATAGTCTCACCTACACGGTGGTGAAAATATCAACTGGTTGAACTGTTTTTAGAGGATAATTTGGCAGCATCTAACAAACTGAAACCTGTATGACCTTTAACTAAGAGGTTTCCCTCTTAGGGATCCATTCAATAGAAATGGGCTTCCCTGGTGGCTCAGAGGGTGAAGAGTCGGCCTGCAGTGCAGGCGACCTGGGTTCAATACCTGGGTCAGGAAGATCCCCTGGAGAAGGAAATGGCAACCCACTCCAGTGTTCTTGCCCGGAAAATCCCATGGACAGAGGAGCCTTGCAGGGTACAGTCCATGGGATCACAAAGAGTCAGACATGACTGAGTGATTTCACTTTCACTTTCAATGGAAATACTCAGCCAAGCACACACAAAGAGCTTTTGCAGCACCGTTTGTGGTTACAAAGATGTGGGTACTTGGGACTGGACATTGGGACAGTGTCCAGCCTCTGCTGCTGCCATCCCTGCCCCTCAAATACCATCTCCTTGGCAGAATTCAATCTATGTGACTCCCCCCCACCACCCCCACAGAGCTGACAGACCACTGATCACCTCTACTCATCAACTGCTTAGGAGATTGTAATCATGGTTGTCACAAATGTGGCTTCAACTATGACAGTGGCAGTTGAGCTGAAGAAAGGAGGTGGGCTTGCCATCGTTGAAGAAGACAGAGACTGGAGGTGGCTCTTGGATCTGTCTGAGTTGGGGACTAGGAGACAAGGTAAGTTGGGGACTGGGAGATGAGGTAAGTTTGGGACAGTTAAGTTTGGGTTGTTTGTGGGGCCCCTCAGTGGCAACGTCTGAGTCAGCTGCAGGGAGAGCTTTGTGCTGGAGCTCACTGTGTCCCCAGAAGACCAGGAGAGGTTGGAAGGCTTAGGGCCATGATCTAAGTTGTTGTGTTTAAAAGGGCTGATTTGGCTGTGGGAGCAGAACAGATGAAGTGGGGAGAGTGGCAAAAGAGACCAGCAAGAGGCTACTGCTCTTGTCTAGGAGGAAGGTGATGGGGCTGGACCAGGTGATGGAGAGGCAGAGGAAGAAGCCAGAGAGACTACAGAGGTCGCTGCCTCAGCATTGATGTGGGGCTGATGTTCGAGCAGGTGGCATGGTGGCAGGGGCCCTGGGAGCATCTGAAGGGAGAGATCAGAGCCAGGGTAGCCAGCAGATGGGGAAGGGAGAGACCAGAGTCCGCATGCTCGAGTCCTTCCCCGTCCTTGCTCTCACTCTCTGCCCAGTGGCTCTGTTGCATCCCCCTGGTCTGTCAATCCTGCTTAGCCTGGTGCCCCAAGGGAAAAAAAACAGGGATCGCCTCCCCCCCACCCAAACAGGGCATCACAGCATCACTGAAGTCCAAGTTTCAAGGGAAAGATTTTCTCAAAGGTGTGACCTTGCTGGCCAGCAGTCTCCTGCTCCCCGTCATTACAGAGGCCCACAGATGCTTTTCTTCTTTGCTCAGTTCCCACATGTCCCTGGAGTGGTAATCCTCCGGAAGCAGGAGACGCGACATCAGGGGTCCCAGCCCAGGGTGATGGATATTCAAAAGGGAGACACACAGGGCCAGGAGGGAGGCACACAGAGGGGCGCCCACCTGAGTCTGCTTCGACCACAAGGTGACATCTAAGCTGAGTCCTTCAGTAAATATTGACAGCACCCATGAGTACCTTCTGTCTGTGGCTTTGTTTTGGGGGTGAAAGCATTTATTCATGAAAACCCACCTGGGCCCTCACCATCTCTGTGTCTTCTTTTAATACAATATTGGACACATCCCCAAATCAGTGTAATACCTGTGTGCTGCGTGGATTACCTATGTTGCATAGACACATATCACCTTTACGTTACACATATCACATTATTGCATGTGAAATAGACAATAAAAGGAGCCCCCATCACCCGCCCCAGACTTCACAGAGTGCTGCCAGGTCCTGGGCAAAAATCATTCTCCCCGAATCCCTTTCTCCTGCCCCTCCCCGCCCCCCAGAAGTAATTGCTAGCCTAAATTTGCTGTTTATCATTCTTTTTTCTCTTAGAGGTTGACCACTTCAGGATGCCCCCCTAAACAGTCTTGTGCTCAGTCTGCTGATACTTGAGCCTGACAAAATGGCATCATCCTGCTCGTAGACCCACACAAGGGGACATGGGGAGCATCGGAGCATCCTCATGGAGTAAAACCAATGCCTGGTTTTCCTCTTCCCTTGGCAGATGCTGGTGCTTCTTACTGTCCCTTGGTTTGCCAGGAGGCTCTTAATGACCTACAGATAGAAGATGTCTCCGGGGCCATGGTCGACGGCCCTCTCATTCACAATGATTCCATCTCCTTCCGTTTAGGAGCACCCCTCCTTGCCCATTGCTGGCCAGGACACACACTGCAAGTGGCAGGGTCCAGGTATCAGGAGACCCACAGGCCCCCTGTGGGAGTCTTTCAGCACCCTCACGACAAGTGACTCGCCAATGGAACGTTGCTTACAAAACCCTGAGCTCCATGCTGTGCTTGCTATGAGACAGGTGAAGGGGGCCACCACCTCACCCCTGCAGCCCACGTCACCTGGAGTGCTCCCCAAAGTGGAGTCCACACCCTGAGCCCGCTCACCCAGGCGTCACACAGTCCTCCCAGGCTTGCCTTCCCCCACACACTCCTTGTGTGACTGAAAAAGAAAAGTTGAGAAATCCAGATGTCCAGCGGAATGACTTAGCAAAGCAAACTTTGCCTTGGCATCGCCCAAGTCAAGAATTCAAATGCCTACATCCTCATCCCCCTCCCATCACTTCCTTCTCACGCACCAGTGAGCACGCACCTGATTTTGGGGGTCATCTCTTGGCTTTTCATAACTTTACCAATTGTATCAGCCCGTTTGGGGTGCTGGGACAAAGTGTCACAGACGGTGGCACTTAGAAACAGCAGAAGTTTATTGCTCACCGAGGCTTGCCGTCAGAGATCAAGGTACCATCAGCATGGGGGAGGGTCTTCTTCCCAGTTGCAGACTTCTCATTGTATCCTCACTGGGTAGGAGGACTGAAGAAACTGGAGCTTCTTTGATGAGGACACTCATCCCATCTTGAGGACTTCACCCTCATGAGCTCATGACCTGAGCACCTCTCCCAGGCCCCCACCTCCTAATAAATACCATTAAGGCATTAGATTTCAATATTTGAGTTTGGACAAACATCCTGACCATTGAACCAGACAAGCAGGCATCTCTTGGTTTTGTCTGCATTGGGATTTTGTATAAGTGGAATTATTCAGTATTTTATTTGTGTCTAGATTCTGTGCTCAAAATTCGGAGGTTAATGTGAGTGATTTCATAATAGCCACATGACTGCTGTTCCTCTGGACAGATATTTTGCCAGTCATTGAGCCCTTCTGTTGAGGGATATTTGAGTATTTTCCCACTTTAACTAGCACAGCTAGTGTTGCTGCAAACATATATTTGCCTAATGGTGCACATGTATGTGTATTTCCATAGGTGTATGTGTGTGTGTGTGTCTCAGGTCATAGGGTACATACATTGGGTTGAACGGGCTTCCCAGGTGGTGCTAGTGGTAAAGAACCCACCAACCAAAGCAGGAGACGTAAGAGACGCAAGTTCAGTCCCTGGGTGGGGAAGATTCCCTGGAAGAGGAAATGGCAACCCATTGGAACCCATTGGAATCACATATAATCTATAAATCACATATAATCTATAAATCAATTCTGGAGAACTGACATATTTACTATATCAAGTATTCCTACTCATGAACATGGGATCACTCTCCATTTACTTAGGTCTTCTTTAATACCTTTCCATAAAATGTTATGATTTTCCTTATGTAGATCTTTCACATCTTTTGTGAGATTCCTAGTTACCTTGTAACTTTTGTAAATGGTGTCTTAAACTATACTTTCTAATTTTTTGTTGCTGGTATGTATGTAAATACAACTGATTTTGATACATGTTGATCTTATAACTGGGAAACTTTCTAAAACCTTGTTTCCAAAAATTTAGGCATAAATTCTTTCAGGTTTTCTTTCAGTTCCAGAAGCTAGAAGTGGTACCAAAGCAGTTAGACAAATGAAATCAAAAGTAGAATACTTGTAAAGAAGGAAACAACACTGTCATTAATTTCTGCTATTAGGACTCTCCACATAGAAAAAACAAAAGCTGACTTTCACCTCATTTTGTTCCAAGTTTTCTGAGACTGAACATGAGACTTCCTTGGTGGTATGGTGGATAGGAATCCACTTGCCAATGCAGGCGACACAGGTTCAATGCCTGGTCCAGGAAGATCCCACATGCACCAGAGTAACTAGGCCCATGTGACATAACTACTGAGCCACAACTCCTGTACTGCAACTACTGAAGGTCATGCACTGAGAGCCTGTGCTCCACAACAAGAGAAAACACCACAATGAGAAACTTGTGCACCACAGCTAGAGAGTAACCACCTGCTCTGGCAGCAATGAAGACCCAGTGCAACCAAAAATTAAATTAATAAATAATTTAAAACACAACCACATGGAAAAATGGAACATTTATGTAGGGTATCAAATCAGAACTCTTCATGAAATAGTTGATGTCTGTCAAAATTAATATAAAACATATACATGAAAAGGGGATGTTACATTTGGACCTATGCAGATGCAAACTGGCTGACAGTCTGTTTTTTCCTACAAGTGAAAGTCTCTCAGTCATGTCTGACTCTTTGCAACCCCATGGACTATACAGTCCATGGGATTCTCCAGGCCAGAATACTGGAGTGGGTAGCCTTTTCCCTTTCCAGGTGATCTTCCCAACCCAGGGATTGAACCCAGGTCTCTCACGTTGCAGGTGGATTCTTTACCAGCTGAGCCACAAGGATTTATGTGGGGTTTTTTTAATGTTTACAAGGGTTTATGTTTTTTCCCGTTGTTGTTGTTTAGTTGCTAAGTCATGTCCAACTCTTTGCGACCCTATAGACTGCAGCATGCCAGGCTTCCCTATCCTTCACTATCTCCCGGAGTTTCTTAAAACTCGTGTCCATTCAGTTGGTGGTACTAACCAACCATCTCATCTTCTGTTGCCCCTTTCTCCTCCTTCTCTCAATTTTTCCCAGCATCGGGGTCTTTTCCAGAGAGTCAGCTCTTCATATCAGGTGGCCAATGTATTGGAGTTTCAGCTTCAGCATCAGTCCTTTCAATGAGTATTCAGGGTTGATTTCCTTTAGGATTGACTGGCTTGATCTCCTCAAAGACCAAGGAACTCTGAAGAGTCTTCTCAGCTCCACAACTTGAAGGCACCAATTCTTCGGTGCTCAGCCTTCTTTAGGGTCAGCCTTCTTTCACTAATGGCTAACCTCAGATATGCAGATGACACCACCCTTATGACAGAAAGTGAAGAGGAACTAAAGAAACTCTTGATGAAAGTGAAAGAGGAGAGTGAGAAAGTTGGCTTAAAGCTCAACATTCAGAAAACTAAGACCTTGGTATCCAGTCCCATCACTTCATGACAAATAGATGGGGAAACAGTGGAAATAGTAGCTGACTTTACATTTTGGGGCTCTAAAATCACTGCAGATGGTGACTTACTCCTTGGAAGGAAAGTTATGACCAACCTAGACAGCATATTAAAAAGCAAAGACATTACTTTGTCCACAAAGGTCTGTCTAGTCAAGGCTATGGTTTTTCCAGTAGTCATGTATGGATGTGAGAGTTGGACTATAAAGAAAGCTGAGCACCGAAGAATTGATGCTTTTGAACTGTGATGCTGCAGAAGACTCTTGAGAGTCCCTTGGACTGCAAGGAGATCCAACCAGTCCATCCTAAAGCAGATCAGTCCTGTGTGTTCATTGGAAGGACTGATGTTGAAGCTGAAACTCCAATACTTTGGCCACCTTATGTGAAGAGCTGACTCATTGGAAAAGAGCCTGATGCTGGGAAAGATTGAGGGCAGGAGGAGAAGGGGACAGCAGAGGATGAGATGGTTGGATGGCATTACTGACTCAATGGACGTAAGTTTGAGTAAACTCCGGGAACTGGTGATAGACAGGGAGGCCTGGCGTGCTGCAGTTCATGGGGTCAGAAAGAGTCGGACCCAACTGAGTGACTGAAGTTCACTAATGGCCGAAAGTGAATAGGAACTAAAGAGCCTCTTCATGAGGGTGAAAGAGAATGAAAAAACTGGCTTAAAACTCAACATTCAAAAAACTAAGATCATGGGATCTAGTCCCTTCACTTCATGGTAAATAGAAGGAGAAAAAGTGGAAGCAGTGACAGACTTTATTTGGCGGGGGTGGGGGGGCTCCAAAATCACTGCAGATGGTGACTGCAGCCATGAAATTAAAAGATCCTTGCTCCTTGGAAGGAAAGCTATGACCAACCTAGACAGCATATTAAAAAGCAGAGACATCACTTTGCCAACAAAGGTCTGTATAGTCAAAGCTGTGGTTTTTCCAATTGTCATACATAGATGTGAGAG
Source organism: Budorcas taxicolor (assembly GCF_023091745.1). Taxonomy (NCBI): domain Eukaryota; kingdom Metazoa; phylum Chordata; class Mammalia; order Artiodactyla; family Bovidae; genus Budorcas; species Budorcas taxicolor. The sequence continues at coordinate 62,968,104 of NC_068935.1, read as the reverse complement.
TTGGACCACAAAGAAGGCTGAGCACTGAAGAACTGATGCTTTTGAACTGTGGTGCTGGAGAAGACTTTTGAAAGTCCCTTGAACTGCAAGATCAAGGGACTTGATCCTAAAGGAAAAAAGTCAAGGAAAAGTGAAGGGAAAAGTAGAGGAAACAGTCAATCCTAAAGGAAAAGTAATCAAGGGAAAAAAAGGGAAAAAGTCAAGAAAAAATAAAGGAAAAAGTAAAGGAAACAGTCAATCCTAAAGGAAACCAACCCTGAATACTCATTGGACGGACTGATGCTAAAGGTGAAGCTCCAATACTTTGGCCACCTGATGCAAAGAGCTGACTCTGGAAAAGTCCCTGATGCTGGGAAAGATTGAGGACTGGAGAAGAGGGTGGCAGATGGTGAGATGGTTGGATAGCATTACTGACTCAATGGACATGAATTTGAGCAAATTCTGGGAGACAGTGAAAGACAGGGAAGCCTGGTGTGCTGCAGTCCATGGGGTCAGAGAGTCAGACACAACTTAATAACTGAACAACTACCTGTGGACAAACTGGAGCCCTAAACAGAGCTGGCTTTTCTCTCAAGAGGATTTCCCTTCTGCCAGGAGTGCCACCGCCCTGGATCCTCCTACCTTTTCTCCTACCCAGAGCTCCAAACTCAGTCAAGTTGTCCCCCTTCCCACCTCTCATCACAGCACGTGTAGTTTGCAGCAGCTCACTGGGAGCTTCAGAGACCACCTCTGCCTAGGGAACCAGCCTGAGGACTGAATTGCTACTTGCTTCTCCCTGCCTTGCAAACTTTAGGTTCTGAATCAAGTCCATTAACCTCATGCTGCACCATTTGCAGAATGAGATGAAGCCCTACTGTTGTCAGGCTGCACGGGGATTGCAGACAAGGATGGAAGTCTTCAGTGGCGGGTGCCCACTGAGAACCCGTCCAGTCAAGTGCTGTTGACGTGCCCAGAGCTCTCAGGGGCCAGCCTTCTGGTCCAGAGGGTCACCTCCCAGCCCCACCCCTACAGAGAGGCCAGAGGTAAAAGAGCACAACACAAATCCTTTACTGATAGTTTATAAAACAACAAAGGGATTCAAGTGATGCCAGGGAGGCAGAAAGAACAGTGGGCCCCAGCGAGGGGCCGGGTCTTGGGCCCCATTGGACCTGGCTCCCCTTATAGAAAAGGGCAGCTCTTCCACCTGCAGCCCAGGGCTGGGCCCTGCCCGAGGCTCCCATGCCTGCAGGGAGCACAGGCAGAAGAAAGACATGGCTGATGGCTATCCCTGAGGAAGCAGTGAGATCAGGGCTCCTCCTTCCAGTGCCCTGCTGGATCAGGCCCTCCTTCCAGTCCCCAGCTCTGGGAGCAAACGGCTTGCAGGTGAAAGAGCACAGGGCCCCCCGCCTAAAGGTCTTTCCTCCCTGCGTGGCCAAGTGCGAGGAGCAGCTGAGAGCCTTCTTTCAGTGGCAGAACCAGAGGTGCTACAATGCTCGCCCACTCGGAGAGGGAACCCTGGAAGGGTTATGCACCAATCTGTCAAAAGGACCATATCTGAGCTCCGAGCATCAGTCCATCCCCCAGCCCAGCACCCAAAGGCGGCGCTGAGAGAGCTGGGAGGGGTCCCAGAGCTGTGTCTGGCCCAGGCCTCGCCACCCCCTCCCAGTCCAAAAGGCAGCTGGACCCGGGTCTAGGCAGGATGGCACCTATCTGGCTTGCAGGTGGTTGTGGAGCTGCTCTGCCTGGCTCTTCAGGCGCTGGAATTCCTCTTGGATGAAGTCCGTCAGGGCTTTGCGCATCTCCACCTGAGGGCGAAGGACTGGGGCTGCCACGCAGTCCTCAGGGAGCTTCGCCCAGGGCACCTGAGGAAGCCAAGGGCACTGGGACGGGCGAGGACAGCCCCAAGGAGAAACTCACTGCTGACTTGTTCTCTGCCCGCAGCCGTTCAAGCACAGGCCGGGCGCTGAAGGGCTTGCCAATCAGCACGGTGATTTTCTGCGGGGAGACCAGCCGCCAGTGGGTTGACAGGAGCGGGGGGCGGGGTGCCCACAACCCCAGCACTAAGATGCTGAGTACCCCCTTGGGTCCACCCTCCTGCTTTAAAACGGGGTGGTCGGGCTCAGTGACATCCAAGCCAGTCCTGGGGTCCATGCCCAAGTCATCCCTATCCTGCCCTCGCCCTGGCCATGGTGCCAGGAAACCGCCCCTCGTCTCTGCTTCACTCTGTTCCCTCTGCTGCAAGCCCAGCCCCTCTTGAATCTGGGCTCGGTGGTGCCGTGTGGAAGTCACAGGGCAGAGGGAAGACGGGAAGACAGACAGACAGACAGACAGACAGATAGACATGATCGGTGGCCCTACCTACCTGCCCAAAGCGGGGAAAGTAGGGTGGACTGTTAGGAAGGACATCGTTCATTCCTGCAGCACAGCAGACAGAGAGCCAGGGTGCAGGTGTGGGGGGTGGAGCAGGGCAGTCCAGGAACCCTGACTCGACCACCCAGAGGAGACCCATCCCACAAGACCACTGTGCAAAGCCCCTCTCCCTGGGCTGCAGCGGTGGTCCGAGAGGGAGGCTCACCAACATGCCACAGGGGCAGGATGATCGGATTGAGATGACATTCGGCGATCAGGCGACCTATTCCTGCCCGGGGGGAGAGGCAGAAACATTGGCATGAGCGGCATTTTGGTGCCAGCCTGTGGACAGGGCCGCTCCTGCCCTCCCTGCAACCCCATTCAAAGCAGCTGCCCTGGGCCAGCTCCTCTTCCAGGCTGGCCTTGGTCTGGGCCCATCCCCCTTCTGTGGCAATGATCACAGTCATCTGCCCCACGTGCCTGGGTCCCACCCAGCCAGAAAGGACCAGTGGCTCTTACCCCACTTGAAGCGGAGGAACTCAGAGCTCATGTTCACTTTCCCTGTTGAGAGAGAGGATGGAGTCGCAGCTTAGGGGCTACTGGGAGGGGATGGGGGCAGTCCCATCCAGATCTTCGAGCGAGTTGCAACCCTGCTAGCACCACTGACCTTCTGGGAAGATGTGCACCCAGTCCCCGTGGTTGAGCTTCTCCAAAATGAAATCCATTCCCTTCTGGTAGACGCCGTCTCCTGCCAATGAGAAAGTCTCCTCCATCAGTCTCGGTTGTCCCAGGACCCCCCTCCTCCACTTCACCCCCAGGGCCTGGTCCACGCGAACACCGCAGATGGTAAAGCGTCTGCCTGCAACGCGGGAGACCTGGGTTCAATCCCTGGATCGGGAAGATCCCCTGGAGAAGGAAATGGCAACCCACTCCAGTACTCTTGCCTGAAAAATTCCATGGACGGAGGAGCCTGGCGGGCTACAGTCCATGGGATCGCAAAGTCAGCCACGACTAAGAGACTTCCCTTACTTCCTTACGAACCATCTATGACCCCGCCTTCTGCCCATCAGTCCCAGCACAGCTGCTTCCCCTGAGCAACTCCGGCTGTGGTCAGACACCTGCAGTGTGTGCCCTCTCAGACCCCCGAACTGATTACTGTCCTCCCTGCCCCTGCTTCCACAGTTGGGCTCTTGGAGCCTTGGGACGAGCTAGTCCAGGGGCAAGCCTCTCAGCGGCTGCCGCTGGCCCAGAGGAAGCTGCAGGAGCAAAGCAAGGCTATTTGTGATCTCTAGTCTCACTGGGGCCCAAGGTTCTGCACAGCAAGCCTTTCCCCAGGGTCTCTTACAGACCAGTTCCCACAGGCACCCCTCAGGGGCCTCTGAGCCTCGTCTGAGTCCTCAGCCTCTGCTGTCCCTCCCTCCTGCTCTCCCCTTCCTTGAAGGGCGCCCCTTGAAAACTCGAGTCACCCTTTGTAAAGAATCCACCTGTAATGTGGGAGACCTGGGTTCAATCCCTGGGCTGGGAAGATCCCCTTGAGAAGGGAATGACTTACGCACTCCAGTATTCTGGCCTGGAGAATTTCACGGACTTTATAGTCCATGGGGTCGCAAAGAGTTGGACATGGCTGAGTGACTTTGACTCACAGTGTCACTGAGAGTTGGGGAAAAGTCAAATCTGCTACATGGAAAACGCTGTGGCTGAGCCGTCCCCGATGCTGGCAACACTGCCTCAGAGATGCCCCGAGACTGTGACACTGGCCCCAAGTGCCCAGCGGTCAGCAATAACCCAGACACGACTGCTGGCTCTTGACTTGGGCGTCACATGGGGACAATCTGTGCCCACACGCAGTAAAAACCTTGCTTGCCAAGCTTGTCCAGAGAGTGGACAGAGACCGAGAAAGAGGGAGGCTGAAAAAGAGGGGTAAATATCCTTATCTCATCAAGTGAGGAGTAGAGAGCCACAACACAAAGAGGGAGAGTGGGGCTTCCCTGGTGGCCCAGTGGCTGAGATTCCACACTGCCCACTGCAGGGGGTGCAGGTGCATTCCTGGTCAGGGAAGTAAGATCTTGCTTGCCCTGTGGCATGACCAAGAAAAATAAAACAAACAGGGAGACACGGACAGAGGGATGGTAGGACTACCTGGGCCGATGCCCTAAGAAATGGACTTCCAACCTCTTCTCTGCAAGGCCAAGTCTTTGGAAGGTGCTAGATAGGGATCCAAGGGTCTCAACCCAATCCACATGGAAATGGCCCAGCAGCTCCCTCAGGGGTTGGAGTTGGGGAGCAGTCACCCACTGCAGTTTCTCTGGGTGTCATAAGTGTGAGCTGCGGGTTCCCTACTTGGGATCACACGACCCACTAGGGCTGGGCTTCAGAGGCACAGGCTCCTGCTTGACAAAAACCGACTGGTGCGAACCAGCCTTCCAGCTCGCAATCGAAATTTTAAAATTCTATGCTTGTGGAGCAACCCTTCAGGATGTTTAGCTTTTACAAATGCTATTTCTACTCACTTGCATGGCTTGTGCAAGATCACTTTGACACTTCATGTCCTAGCACGAGGTGGGGAGGAAATTTTCTGGAACACAGAAGCAAAGTATACTGGGTACTTCCTTTGCTTCAATTGTTAGGCCTTTACTGCACGACCAATGCATTTGACAGCTTGTCCCTTCCCACATTCTCTCACCAGAAGGTGCTTAGGAAAAAGACTGCACTTGCTGCTTTTATTGTACCCTAAAATGTAGATACAGGTCAAAAAGAAAAACGAGGGTAGAAGTGGACACGGAAAGCCCCTGAGGTCACAGAAAGGAGGGACTAAGACTCAAGACAGAGTACCCGAGCAGCATCAGCATCACTCAGAGCAGTGCATGATGGATACCACGGTCAACTGCAATGACACTGGGGCCTCTGCTTGTGTTTTGGGGAGATGAAGTTGCCTCCAAATGCAGCAAAAAAGTGTTCCAGGCAGGGGTCTCTGGGGAGTAAGTAAGTCTGCAGACCTGAGGGGTGGGCACTGCAACTTTTCATTGGATGGTGATGGTTTAGTCACCAAGTCGTGTCTGACTCTGGCGACCCCATGGGTTGTAGCCTGCCAGGCTCCTCTGTCCATGGGATTCTCCGGGCAAGAATACTGGAGCGGATTGCCATTTCCTTCTCCAGAGGCTCTTCCCAACCCAGGGATTGAACCCAGATCTCCTACATTGCAGGCAGATTTTTTTCCGACTGAGCCAAACCATCATTACCATTTCCACTACTAGCAATAAGGTTTCCCCTGACCTCAAACACCCCCTGGTTACTTCCTCCTTACACCCCAACTTCCGGGAGGAGTGCCCCCCACCCTGCAGGGCCCCTCCCCACCACTCCCTCAGCTCTGGTGGCTGTCAGTCCAGGGAAGTGGCTTCTCCAGGATCACGGGAAGCTTCCACAATAGCCAGGAGCCCTGTTTTGCTCCCTGCTGCGCTGGGGGCTTCTGTCTCCACTGTGGTAAGGGGCTGTCCTGGTCCCTTCTCTCCCCCTCTACACTCTCATTTCTGTGTGGCTGACTTCGTTTGCACCAGAGTTCCCAGGATCTTTTAAAGTTCCAGAATGGCACATCACACTGTCTCCGGATTGCTCCCTCCTCGGGTGACAGGATCTCTCAATGCCCTGCTGCTCGTCCCTGGTCCCATCCTCCCAGCGGTTCCCTGGCACCTGCCGTCACCTAGTGTCATCATTGAGTTTTCTTCTCCTCGCCCCCCACCCCCGGCCACGACCAATCTATCAACAAGTCCTGGCAACTCCACCTCCAAAGCACAGCCCAAAGCACGTGGTCCCCAGCTCTCTGTGGTGACCCCCAGAGGCCCTGTCGCCAGAGGAACCGTGACAGCCCCTAACCAGGCTCCTGGCCTCCATTCAACCCCGATTCTGTCCACCAAGTACACTGCAGCCCGGGGGCTCTCTCTTTCTCTTAACCACACAAGAAAGCACATCAAATTCTTAGCACGATTGTTCTAGAAGCATCACAGGCAGCCCGTAACCTACATTTTCTGCCTTGGTCACATACCCTTTCAGGGTTTGCTACATGCTTCCTGGGTCTAGGATGCCTTGCCTTTCATACTCTGCTGGGAAAAATCCCACTTCCCCAGAGGACCAAGCAAGCTGGATTTGAATCCGGGCTTGGCCACCTCTCGCCCTATGATCTTGACCCCACAGCTTTCTCTCTCTGAGCCCCTTTTTCTGGAGAAGGGGGATCCGAATGGCCCCGACCTTCTGAAGCTCTCAAGAGGTATGGAGTAATCACTCCATGTCACACAGCTCGACACAGAAGCCTGTTTGTTTTCACAAACTCACAGCCTCCGGCACGTGCCACCACCATCGCTGACTGATGACACCACATGGCCATCAGTGCGTCTCTTAGCAACGGCCTCCCAAGAAGCAACTGTGGATAATGTCTCCTTGACCTCCAATGCCAGAGCCCCAGGGCACCCAGTCCTCCGGCACTTGCAGGGAAATCAGTGCTCTCCAAGAAACCATTGCTCCCTCCTCCCAGATGATGGAGGTGGGCCTCATGCGAGTGAGGCAGCCGCATGAGGCGCCTGCAGCCCTGGCACCCAGGTGGCCTGTCCCACCGGCGTCCCTCAACTCCCAGTGCAGCTGAACCAGAGACACTGCCACCAGTCTCCCTGCCCCTGGAAGGGCCAGAGAAGTGTCCCCAGCACCCAGCAGCCCAACAGCCCCTCGTAGAGGAGTGGCTCACCTCGGCACACGGGCACACACTTGCCCAAGCTGAAGAAGTGTGAGTGCAGCTCCTTGGTGAAGCAGATGTCTGCAGCTGTGGGGGTCCTGGAGTGGGGATGGATGCAGTCACCCCGGCTTCCCCTGTACCCTGCTTCCCTGCCACCCTCCTCCCACCAGCGTGCTGCCTAACGGCATCGGCAATGCAGAATGGAGGCACAGGAGGGCCAGTGGGGTCCCACCCCAGGCCCTGCCTGGACTGCTGGAGGCCACCTCCTGAGCAGGCCAGGAGGAGGCCCAATCTGGGCATACGGGTAAGGCCTGCTGGGCCCACTGTGGGGGTCCATTCCTCCTCACCAACGCATCAACTTCAGGTTCCAGATGTGACGGAGTTTCAGGATCCCTGGAGGAGAGAAGGCTGCATGCCTCAACTGACCTTGTACCTAGGGGGGCACCACTTTCTGTCACCCTGTTTCAGGGAATGAGGGACAAGGACATTTCCCTATAGCCCAAAGAGCTATCTTCCAGACCCTTCGGCTGGACCCCCAAGTTCTCTCTGGCTCCTCCATCTTCCACCCCCTGTATCTTAGTCGTCACCACATCCGGCCTGCCTACCTCCCTGATATATGCTAATGCTGCCCATCCCTGCTGACTCAGCATTAAAGAATCCACTTGCAATGCAGGAGATGGGGGTTCGATCCCTGGGTGGGGAAGATCCCCTGGAAGAGGACATGACAACCCACTCCAGTATTCTTGCCTAGAGAATCCTATGGACAGAGGAGCCTGGTGCGCTGCCGCAAAGAGTCAGACAAGACTGAAGCGACTAAACATGCACACACAGCACATCCTTCTAACTATTCCTCCACTGTCACTGCCACCACCCTGGTCCAGGTGACTGGATGGCACTAAAACCTTTCTCCTGGTCCCTGGGATTTGCCTCTGGCACCCTACAGGCCATCTTCTGCCCAGAGCAGCAAGTGTGTGCTCTGAACGACTAAATTGACCACATGGCTCCCCATGAGCTCCCTGTCCTCGTCCAGCAGTGGGAGCTCTGGACACCCCTGTAGCCAGCCACCTGGGTTATTGGAGCCAAGCAACGCCCTGTGAAGTCAGCACAGCAGAACTTCTAGACTCCCCAGTGAGGCTGGTCGAAGGCTACAAACCCAGCCTGAGGCAAAGCCGGAACCAGAACACAGGTCTTCCAGTCCCTAGCCCAGAGCTTCCTTGACAGGACACCCTGTGCTCCTCAGATTTATTCCCAAAGCTCTTCCGAACCATCAGCAGTTTAAAGAATGGAGGGTCCCGCAGGCCTGATAGCTCAGAGTAAAGTAGCCGTCAGACTTTGCCTTGTGGTCATCTCCTCACTTCCTCCAAATTCCAGAGGCCCTCTCCAAAATCACACTACCTAGGAGAATGCTGAAGGGGCCACAAATCAAACTTTCATCCCTGAGGCAGGACACCCCAGTAACAGGAGTGTGAGGACCAGGCAAAGAGCCCTGTGAGGAGTTTGTTCTGTTTGTTTGGCCCTGACCCAGGTTCCCTCCTTGCCTCCCCAAGCCGAGCACGCTGGCCCGTGTACCCCAGAGATGAGGGTCATCCATGCACGACTGGTGATTGGACACCGTGATGAGGGGTGTGGCTGGGCCTCGGTTCTCGATGAGATCGTACAGCACCTCCTTGTTGTGGACGGTGAGGTGGTTCATGCACTCTGAGGGGAGACGGGCAGGATAGGGATCTTGGCTTCTTTCCCCAGGGGCCCAGCGCTCCCCCCTACCAAGCCAACCCCTGCCAGCGCCCCGAACCCCAACTCTGGCTGGGCGTGGAGCCACGCGGCCGACCCTGCCTCGGCTGTGGGCCCACTCACTGGTCCAGAAGCAGCTGTAGGTGCCCACCAGGCCCATGACGACGCTGCTGGCCAGGGTCCAGGTGAGCGGCGGCACCACGGGGAACGGCCATTTCACGTGGAGGGGCATCTCCCCCGCACCCAGCTTCCGCCACAGCCCCCGGCCCGGCGCTCCCCTTGCCCTGGGGCAAGCCTATAGGGGCCGCTCTAGGTCTACGTCCTCAACCGCTCGGGAACCGGATCACTAACAGGCCCACGGATGGGCGCCACAGCTCGGCGCGACAGGGCACTCGACCAAGGTCACCTCGCGGGTCGGGCCTGAACCGGGCCCGGTCTCGGCCTCGCTCTCGCGCCACACACTAGCCGTTCCGGAACCAAAAAACCGGGAGCGCACTGAGGAGCCCGGGCTGATGGCGGCGTTAGCCGCGAGCTCCGCGGACCCGCCGGAAAGCGAGACTGCGGTGGCGCTGGGCTCGACCGCCGACTGTCGCAAAACTCTCTCGGGCCGCTCGATGGCAGCAATGACAGGCTGACGGGCGACTTGGCCCCGCCACGCCACGGCCCCGCCACGCTCCGGCGCAGGAGGGGCTCGAGCCCCGCCCCCTCTTCCGTTCCGAGTCCACTTTGTTCGTCCTTGGAAAAGTCTCCGTGACTAACGTGCTGCCTGGCACGGTTATCTGACGCCACTCAAGGTCGGGGTTGGCAGAGCCCTTTTAGTTTTTTCCCCTTTGTTTTCATTAATTTCATCTAACATAGAATTAACTACTTTATAGCATTTTTATTATATAGATTATTTTATGAATGTACCATATGTAATATTATTACACTACATAATTTTTACATAATTATCTACATACACTGCAAAATTCAGATTTAAATTGAAGAAAGTAGGGAAAATCAGTAGACCAAGAAGGTAGGACCTAAATCAAATCCCTTACAGTTGTACAGTGGAAGTGACAATAGATTCAAGGGGTTAGATCTGATAGAGTGCCTGAAGAACTATGGGCAGAGGCTCATGACATTGTACAGGAGGCAGGGATTAAGACCATCCCCAAGAAAAAGAAATGCAAAAAGGCAAAATACGTGTCTGAGGAGGCCTTACAAATAGCTGAGAAAAGAAGAGAGGCAAAAGGCAAAGGAAAAAGGAAAGATATATCCATCAAGAATGCAGAGTTCCAAAGAATAGCAAGGAGAGATAAGAAAACCTTCCTAAGTGATCAATGCAAAGGAATAGAGGAAAACAATAGAATGGGAAAGACTAGAGATCCCTGCAAGAAAATTAAAGATACCAAGGGAACATTTCCTGCAAAGATGGGCACAATAAAGGACAGAAGTGGCAGAAGATATTAAGAAGAGGTAGCAAGAATACACAGAAAAACTATACAAAAAAGATCTTAATAACCCAGATAACCATGATGGTATGATCACTCATCTAGAGCCAGATATCCTGGAGTCTGAAGTCAAGTGGGCCTTAGGAAGCATCACTATGAACAAAGCTAGTGGAGGTGATGGAATTCCAGGTGAGCTATTTCCAATCCTAAAAGATGATGCTGTGAAAGTGCTGCACTCAATATGCCAGCAAATTTGGAAAACTCAGCAGTGGCCGCAGGACTGGAAAAGATCAGCTTTCATTCCAGTCCAAAAGAAAGGCTATGGCAAAGAATGTTCAAACTACTGCACAATTACACTCATCTCACATGCTAGCAAAATAATTCTCAAAATTCTCCAAGCTAGGCTTCAACAGTACATGAACTGAGAACTTCCAGATGTTTAAGCAGGATTTAGAAAAGGGAGAGGAACCAGAGATCAAATGTCCATCTGATGGATCATACGAAAAGCAAGAGAGTTCCAGAAAAACATCAACTTCTGCTTTATTGACTACACCAAAGCCTTTGACTGTGTGGATCACAACAACAAACTGTGGAAAATTCTTCAAGAGATGGGAATACTAGACCACCTGCCCTGCCTCCTGAGAAATATGTATGCACATCAAGAAGCAACAATTAGAACCGGACATGGAACAATGGACACATCCAAATTGGGAAAGGAGTATGTCAAGGCTGTATATTGTTACCCCATCTATTTAACTTTTATGCAGAGTACATCATGTGAAATACCAGGCTGGATGAAGCACAAGCTGGAATCAAGATTGCCAGGAGAAATATCAATAACCTCAGATATGCAGATGACACCACACTAATGGCAGAAAGCGAAGAAGAAATAAAGAACCTCTTGATAAAGGTGAAAGAAAACAGTGAAAAAGCTGGCTTAAAACTCAGCATTCAAAATACTCAAATCATGGCATCTGGTCCAATCGCTTCATAGCAAATAGATGGGGAAACAATGGAAACAGTGACAGACTTTATTTTCTTAGGCTCCAAAATCCCTGCAGATGGTGATTGCAACCATGAAATTAAAAGACACTTGCTCCTCGGAAGAAAAGCAATGACCAACCTAGATAGCATATTAAAAAGCAGAGACAAAAAAAAAAAAAAAAAGCAGAGACATTCCTTTGCCAATAAAGATCCGTCTAGTCAAACCTGTGGTTTTTCCAGTAATCATGTATGCATGTGAGAGTTGGACTATAAAGAAAGCTGGGCGCCGAAGAATTGATGCTTTTGAACTGTGGTGTTGGAGAAGACTCTTGAGAGTCCCTTGGACTGCAAGGAGATCCAACCAGTCCATCCTAAAGGAAATCAGTCCTAAATATTCATTGGAAGGACTGATGCTGAAGCCGAGCTCCAATACTTTGGCCACTTCATGCGAAGAACTGACTCATTGGAAAAGACCCTGATGCTGGGAAAGATTGAAGGCAGAAGAGAAGGACAGAGGATGAGGTGGTTGGATGGCATCACCGACTCAATGGACATGAGTTTGAGCAAGCTCTGGGAGTTGGTGATGGACAGGGAGGTCTGGCGTGCTGCAGTCCATGGGGTTGCAAAGAGTTGGACATGACTAAGCTACTGAACGAAATTACATACAATTGTATACAATTACCATATTACAGAATTACACTGTATGAATGTATGTTTGTAATAAAATGTCATATGTGATGTTATATGCAATGTATAGCAGCATATAACATACAATAGGAAATATATATAACAGTATTTTATATCATTTAGTATTGATACATCCAAAATGTTGTCAGCCATTTCCAACTAGTTCCAGACATGTTCATCACCCAAAAAGAAAGCCCTGTACTCCTCAAGCAGTAATATTTTTAGTTTTTATTTTTTAAAGCACCACATGACTTCATGTATTTAAAAAACATTTCCCCAGCAATTTCCTGGTCCAGTGGTTAGGACTCGGCGCTCTCACTGCCAAGGGTGCAGGTTCCGTCCTTGGTCCGGGAAATAAGTACCTGCAAGGTGTGGCGAGGCCAAAAAATTTAAAAATGCCCAAACCTTCTGCTCATCACCACCCCCAATCCATGAGTGGGTAATTGCGGGGAAAATCGCACTACAAACCAGCCAGTGAGGACCCACCGCCGGGCCGCAGAACCCGCGCGAGTCGCCCACTTGTCCCAGCAGCGACCCCCATGGGGACTCCCCTCGCGGTCTGCCCTGGGCTCCACCTACACGGCGCGTTCCTGCGCCCGCTCGCCTGCGGCCATGCAGAGAACCTAGGAGTGCGCGGCCCGAAGACTTGGAGAGAAGGCTTTTGTCCTGGGGTGGTGGGGGACGCCCAGGCTCGCCGCGGGGCTCCCCTCGATGCGCCAAGCGCTCCAGGTCGGGCCCAGGACCGGCTCTGACTCACGGCTCGCCCCGCGCCTCAGAGCCTCCGCCGCCGCAGGCGCCAGGTCCCTCGCGGGCGGGGAAGGCGGAGTCTGCTGGGAAGGCGGGCGGCCGGGTCAGCGATTCCCAGGCCCCGGGCCGCCCTCCCTTCCACCGCCGAGGCGGAGCCAGGGCCGTGCCCGCTCGCCGGAAGGGTGAGGCCGGCAGACCGGCCTCGACGGAGCGGTCAGTGTGTTGGCGGCGTCTTCCTCTGCTGTCTCCTTCCGTCTAGGCCGGCGCTGCGATTCCCTGGGGGCTGTCGCGATCAGCCCACAGCACAGAAAGGTGTAGAGACGGCCTGGTCTGCGCAGGTATGGGCGCCTTCTAGGCGGAGGGGAAAGGAGAAAGTGGCCCCCAGCCTGGGAAGGGAATTCCAAGGCTGGGGCCCCAGCTTTGGGCTGAGGCCAAAGTGAAAGTGAAGTCGCTCAGTTGTGTCCGACTCTTTGTGACCCCATGGTAGTCCATGGAATTCTCCAGGCCAGAATACTGGCATGGGTAGCCTATCCCTTCTCCAGTGGATCTTCCTGATCCTGGGATTGAACCAGGGTCTTCCTCATTGCAGGCAGATTCTCTACCAACTGAGCTATCAGGGAAGCCCTGAGGGGAGGAACTCTCTAGTTCTTCTTGCCCTCCGCCCTCCTGGGAGCCCATGGCCCCAGAGCCTCCAAGCTTGCCCTTGCCTGCCCAGGGCTGCCTAAAGACCCATGGGCATCCCAGAATAGGCACTGGGGAAGGAGCCCAAACTAGCATGAGTGACACTAGCAGGTGGCTAGAGAGAAACAGGCAGGGGGCCCAGCCAGGGAGAAAGTGAACCCAGGGAGGAAGGTCACAGAAGTAACAGAGAAAAGCCGGCAGAGGGAAGTAGACGGACTGACATGGCTGTGTGAGGGTGACACCAGCAGGAAGTGGGCTTTGGTTGCAGAGTCGAAGACGACTCTGGCTGACTTGAATCCAGCAATTGAAGGAGTTTATCTTAAAGATCATGTCTGGCAGCTGGGGAGAAAGAAATGCACCATGATGGTCCTCCTGGTTGCTGATGCTGGTGAAAAGGTAGAATCAACTCTAAGGTTGAACCCTGGTGTGCTGCTGGTGGGAATGGAAGATGAGGCAGCCACTGTGGAAAATAGTATGACATTCCTCAAAAAAAGAAAAAAAAATAGAGAATTACCATTTTGTTGTTGTTGCTCAGTTGTGTTCAACTCTTTGCGATCCTATGGACTGCAGCACACCAGGCTTCCCTGTCCTTCACCATCTCCCAGAGCTTGCTCAAACAAACTCATGTCCGTTGAGTCAGTGATGCCATCCAACCATCTTATCCTCTGTCGTCCTGCCTCTTCTCCTCCTGCCTTCGAGCTTTCCCAGCATCAGGGTCTTTTCCAATGAGTCGACTCTTTGCATGAGGTGGCCAAAGTATTGGAGCTTCGGCTTCAGCATCAGTCCTTCCAATGAATATTTAGGACTGATTTCCTAAAGGATTGACTGGTGTGATCTCCTTGCAGTCGAAGGGACTCTCAAGAGTCTTCTCCAACACCACAGTTCAAAAGCATCAATTCCTCAGCACTCAACCTTCTTTATGGTCCAACTCTCACATTGGTACATGACTACTCAAAAAACCATAGCTTTGACTAGACTGACCTTTGTTGGCAAAGTAATATCTCTGCTTTCTAATATGCTTTCTAGGTTGATCTTAGCTTTTCTTCCAAGGAGCAAGCGTCCTTGAATTTTATGGCTGCAGTCACCATCTGCAGTGATTTTGGAGCCCAAGAAAATAAAATCTGTCACCATTTCCATTGTTTCCCCTTCTATTTGCCATGAAGTGGTGGGACTGGATGCCATGATCTTAATTTTTTGAATGCTGTTTTGTTTTTTTTAAGAAGCTCTAAAAACATGTATTTTTCAAAGTACAGTTTTTCTCAATGTAATACAAGGCACGTGTCTAATAGATATACGTCTGTGTATAACTGAATGAAGTGCCTGAAAACAACAGCAACAACAAAAAATCGGAAATCATGTCTACTCTAATAGAATGTAACAATTTAAACTACCAAAATAAAGAGTGGGGCATGAAGAAATGTTGCCACCTTGTGGCCACTTTGGGTAGCAACAATTAAAAACCTGTGAAGATGGGCACGTAATATCCCCAGGCCTTCAGGGATGCAAGGGAAAAAAACCTGTCATCAACGAACCACCTTAGGTAGATCCTGGAAAAAGAATTCAAAACCTGGCAATTGGTCAAGAAGCCAACCTTGGGAGGTAACTTTTACTCACACTCTTTCAAAATAATCACACGAAAAAATATCGGTATCACTGAAACTTCCTGCTGCTGCTGCTAAGTCGCTTCAGTCGTGTCCGACTCTGTGCGACCCCATAGACGGCAGCCCACCAGGCTCCCCCATCCTTGGGATTCTCCAGGCAAGAATACTGGAGTGGGTTGCCATTGCCTTCTCCAATAATGCTGAGTTTTAAGCCAGCTTTTTGCTCTCCTCTTTCACTTTCATCAAGAGGCTCTTTATTTCCTCTTCACTTTCTGCCATTAGGGTGGTGTCATCTGCATATCTGAGGTTATTGATATTTCTCCCAGCAATCTTGATTCCAGCTTGTGCTTCATCCAGCCCAGCATTTTGTATGATGCACTCTGCATATAAGTTAAATAAGCAGAGTGACAATATACAGCCTTGCCGTACTCCTTTCCCAATCTGGAACCAGTCCATTGTTCCATGTCCGGTTCTAACTGTTGCTTCTTGACCTGCACACAGATTTCTCAGCAGGCAGGTAAGGTGGTCTGATATTCCCATCTCTTTAAGAATTCTCCAAAATAAGAATTTTCCACAGTTTGTTGTGATCCACGTAGTCACAGGCTTTAGCGTAGTCAATGAAGCAGGAGTAGATGTTTTTCTGGAATTCTCCTGCTTTTTCTATGACCCAATGGATGTTGGCAATTTGTCTCTTTTTTTTTTTTTTTTGCTTCCCTGGGTTATGGCACACAGGATATTCAATCTTCACTGTGGCATGTGGGATCTAGTTCCCTGACCAGGAATTGAACCCAGGCCTCTGCACTGGGAGCTCAGAGTCTTAGCCACTGGACCACCAGGGAAATCCCATTTGATATCTGATTCCTCTGCCTTTTCTAAATCCAGCTTGTATATCTATAAGTTCTCAGTTCATGTACTGTTGAAGCCTAGTTTGGAGGATTTTGAGCATGACCTTGCTAGCATGACAAATGAGTGCAATTGTGTGGTAGTGTTCACATTCTTTGGTATTGCCCTTCTTTGGGACTGGAATTAAAACTGAAAACTGACCTTTTCCGGTCCTGTGGCCACTGCTGAGTTTTTCAAATTTACTGGCATTTTGAGTGAAGCGCTTCCACAGCATCATCTTTTAGGATTGGAAATAGCTCACCTGGAATTCTATCACCTCCACTGGCTTTGTTCGTAGTGATGCTTCCTAAGGCCCACTTGACTTTGGACTCCAGGATATCTGGCTCTAGATGAGTGATCATACCATCATGGTTATCTGGGTCTTTAAGATCTTTTTTGTATAGTTTTTCTGTGTATTCTTGCCACCTCTTCTTAATATCTTCTGCTTCTGTTAGATCCATACCATTTCTGTCCTTTATCGAGCCCATCTTTGCATGAAATGTTCCCTTGGTATCTCTAATTTTCTTGAATGGATCTCTAGTCTTTCCCATTCTATTGTTTTCCCCTATTTCTTTGCATTGACCACTGAGGAAGGCTTTCTTATCTCTCCTTGCTATTCTTTGGAACTCTGCATTCAGATGGGTATATCTTTCCTTTTCTCCTTTGCCTTTCACTTCTCTTCTTTTCACAGCTATTTGTAAGGCCTCCTCAGACAAGTATTTTGCCTTTTTGCATTTCTTTTTCTTGGGGATGGTTTTGATCACCGTCTCTTTTACAGTGTTATGAACCTCCATCCATAGTTCTTCAGGCACTCTGTCTATCAAATCTAATCCCTTCAATTTACACGATCCAGCAATTTCACTTCTGGGTACTTAACGAAGAGGATTGAAAGTAGGAGCTTGAAGAGATATTTGTAGAGTCGTGTTCCCAACAGCATTATTGACAGTAGCCAAAAGGTGGAAGCAACCCAGTGTCTATGGATTGGTGAATAGATAAAATGTGCTCCATCCATCCAGTGGAATGTTATTTAAAATTTCAAAAGAGCATTCTGAGACCTGCTACATCATGGATGAAATGAGGACAGTATGGTCAGTGAAATCAAACAGTCACAAACAGACGGCTACTGTATGACTCCACTTGCATGGGTTGCCTAGAGGAGCCAGATTCCTAGAGACAGAAAGTAAGGATGGTGGGGGCCATGGGCTGGGGGAGGGAAGGAGGGTTATTGTCTAATGGGGACAGAGTTTCAGTTTGGGGAGATGATGAAGTTCTGGGGATGGATGGTGGGGATGGTTGCACAACAAGGTGAAGGTGCTTCATGCCACTGAACTGTGCACTTAAAAATGGTTCAGATGGTAAACTCGATGCTGAGTGTATTTGATCCCAATGAAAAAGAACAAGCCTGAGAAAGAGCTTCCAACATACATGCTGATGTTGGAAGATATCCACAAGGAAGAAAGGAGGACATGTGTGATGGTGGCAGCACAGGGAAGCTGGTTCTGGGCAGCAGGATGAGCATCACTTTCTCTGTCGCATATTACCATGTCCTTCTGGAACTAGAACTGTGCGCAACTGGGACCTGAACCTGGGGCAACCTGGATTCCTCTGGAGCGTTCCAGAAGCCCATACACAGCCATGCTCTGCTTTTGCTCCTCCTCCTGGCCAGTGGGGCTGAGACCTTTCGCATCTGTGCCTTCAATGCACAGCGGCTGACACTTGTCAAGGTGGCCAGAGAACCTGTGCTCGACACCTTAGTGAAGGTCAGTTCATCCCTGCAGGGAAGCTGGGCCCCTGAGGACCATGACCCAAAACCCCTAGCCCTGTCTGACCAGGGGCATGTCCCAGAGAAGAGGGGGACATCAGGAGATATGGTGTGGCAATGTGGAGCAGCACCTTCCTTCACTGTCGTCCTCAGTCTCCTCCTCTGTAAAATGGGTGCGGTGTTTATGGCAATGGCATTCCATCTTCTCCCAGGGCTTTTCTAGCCTCACAGCTCTCTTGGGGCTGCAGCCAGTGTGTTATGACACTCATGGCCACGCCACTGCCCGGTTCCCAGAGAGACCACCCTTCTGCCTGGGCAGCTGGCCCTGAGCAGGACTAGTCTTCCTGGTTTCCTGCAGATCCTGGCTCGCTGTGACATCACGGTGCTGCAGGAGGTGGTGGACTCATCTGACAGTGCCATCCCCCTCTTGCTTCGAGAACTCAATCGGTGAGGAAGGCTCTGTGGGTCTTAACAGAGGGCCCTCCCTGCGAGAGCCTCAGGGTCGCTGACCCCAGGTCCCCTTTTCTGGCAGATTTGATGACTCCGGGCCCTACGCGTCCCACAGCAGCCTCCTGCTGGGGCGTAGCACATACAAGGAGAAGTACGTGTATCTCTACCGGTGAGCACAGACGGAGACCGAGGCGGCCTGGATGCTTGGTGCCATGTAGTAGCCCGAAGGGTGGCCCTCACCTTCACACTGTACTTCTCATCAGAGGTTTTATCCCGGGGTCTTCCTGTGCTCTACCCCAGACAGCTTTGGTGCCCATATTTCCCTCTAGAAGGACACCTTCCTTCCCCAAGCATAGATGTGGGCACCCCATGCCTCCCCCCTGCAGAAGCCACTGGGGCTCAGGGCTAGAGTGGCCCCCTCTGTGGGAGTGACTGGTTGCAGCTCCTGGGAAGAGACTCCCTGGGGACCTGTCTTGAGTCCTGGGCAGATGCAGTTTCTGGAAACAGCCCTCAGTCCCTGGGAGGACAGCCTGAGGGGGTCAGAATTGAGAGGGCAAGGGTGGCAGTCAGAGATGGAGACTTGCTCCTCTATATAGATGAAATTATATAATATCTAGAACTCACTCCAAAATGATGGGGGAACAGAGCCCTGCCCATATACCAGCCCCGCTCCTAATCTCAGAGTGGAAATTGATCTGAGTGTCCATCAGCCGATGAACGGGTAAATGAAAGGTGGTCTCTCCACACAGTGGAGTATCATTTGGCCTAAGAAGGGAGGAAGTCTCAGCCAGGCTGCAGCCCGGATGCAGCTGGGACACATGTGTTAAGGGAAAGAACCAGTCACAGAATACTACGTATTATTTGATTCCATTCGCATGACGTGTTCAGCAGAGATGGAAAACAGATCAGGGGCTGAAAGGGAGGGGAATGGAAAATGCTCATGAGTGATGTTTCTTTGGCCTGCTAAGAATATTCTGAAATTGATTGTGGTGATGGTTGCACAACTTTGTGCATTGCCACTGAACTGTGCATGTTAAACAAGGTACCTTTATGGTAAGTGAATTCTAGCTCAATCTAAAAGAAGTTCTAGAAAGAAGGGCTGGAAGGCTGTGCTTCCATGAAATAGAGCTGCTGGTGGCGGGCCCCCCTCCCTGAGTGCCAGCTCTGATGTGGGCACTTGCAGACCAAGAGCAGTGACATGGGGCCACCGCTTCTTGTCCCTGGTCCACCAGGTCACATGAGGCAGAGGTCCGGGACTCCTACATATACGACAATCAGGATGATCTCTTTACCCGGGAGCCCTTTGTGTGCTGGTTCTCTTTACGCAGCAAGGGTAAGAGGAGGGGGTAGAAGGGTGGTCCCACTGTGGGGGAGCAGGAAGTGGAGTCTGGAGGGTTCTGCCAGGGCAGGGGGTGGGCTTGGTCACCCAGCAGGGACTGGGCCGGGGAGGGCCAGGAGTGGCTGGGAGCCCTGTGTCCCTGGGGTCTTGCAGTTCTTCCCAGCCTTGTGCTGGTCCCGCTGCACACCACTCCGAAGGCCGTGGAGACGGAGCTGAATGCCCTATATGACGTGTTTCTAGATGCTTCCGAGCGCTGGCAGACCAAGGTAGGGCTGGGCCGATTCTGTGGGAGGGAAGAGGGCCAGGGCAGCCAGGCGGCTGGGCCTGACAGCTGCCTGCATCTCCAGGATGTGATCCTGCTCGGGGACTTCAATGCTGACTGTGCATCACTGACCAAAAAGCGCCTGGACGACCTAGTTCTTCGGACTCAGGCTGGCTTCCACTGGGCCATCGCCGACGGCGTGGACACTACGGTGCGGGCCAGCACCCACTGCACCTACGATCGCATCGTGCTCCATGGGGAGCACCTCCAGAGCCTGCTGCGTGGCGCGGCCGCCTTCGACTTCCGCCAGAGCTTTGGGCTCACTGAGCAGGAGGTAAAGCAGTGGTGAGGCTGCAGTGGGCTCCCCGGAAGCCCCTTGGGCCTGAGACTGATGCTTTGTCTCCCCGCTGCCTGCCCCTAGGCTCTCAACATCAGTGACCACTACCCTGTGGAGGTGGACCTGGCGCTGAGCCGGGCAGTGCACGGGGTCCAGCCCCCCTGCCTGGACACTCTGTGGCTGTCACTGCTGCTGCCCCTCCTGGCCCCCCAGCTGGGCCTGGTGGCCTGAAGCCATGTACCTGCTGCCCCAAAGTGAGGACTGTCCTGTCTTCTGGACTCAAAGCCCTGCCCTGCTCCCAGCCTGCCCCTCTGTGTGCCTTTGCTTTGGGTGTGTCCTCTGGTCAGGCCTTTGCCTGCCTGGCATCAAAAGGTAGAAAAGGCAGGTGGGGCCCTGGGGCTGGACCCATGCCACTTGTCCCCCGGGTAGTGTCAAGAATGAGGACAAAAGACTGGGTTAGGGGGTGAGGGGGCTCAGTAGAGGTGATCTTGGCTCAAGGGCAGGGCTCTGAGAAGGGAATTGCAACAGATCAAAGGATTTTATCCTGACAAAACCATCCACTCCAAGAACAGAAAGCCAAATGACACAGACATTACATGTGTGTAGCAGACATGCCAAAAGGTTCATCTTTAACATACACAAGACTTCTAGGAAACAGTATTAAGACCCCAGGAGATACAATGGTAGAGATCAGCAGTTTATACACAGACATACACACATAAGAAAACAGCAAGTGGTCAAACTCATTGTAACTTAACCAGATGCCGTAACACCTCTGGTCAAGTCCATGTTCAGACCACAATGCAATTTGGCCCCTACCACTCAGGGTGTGGTCAAGCACTGCCTAGAAGAGGCTGATCACCAAGGCTATAGATGCACACAAAGTATCTATAGAAACCAGTGTAACCATTATAGATACTTTGTAAATGTGTGGTCCTATGGGGGTAAAGACTTCCCTGGTGGCTCAGATAGTAAAGCTGCCTACAATGTGGGAGACCTGGGTTCAATCCCTGGGTTGGGAAGATCTCCTGGAGAAGGAAATGACAACCCACTCCAGTGTTCTTGCCTGGAAAATCCCATGGATGGAGGAGCCTGGTAGGCTACAGTCTATGGGGTCGCAAAGAGTCGAACACGACTGAGCAACTTCACTTCACTTCATGGGGGTAAAAGGACACACAGCAAAAGTTAACTAAATGACCCCATTTAGTGTGTTGTCAGCACAGAGCTCTTCGCCACCTCCCTTTTCCAGAAAACAGACCTCATTAAAAATCTGCACAACAGAGCTATTGTACTGTGAATTAACTGTGACCTAGAAACATCTACCTGAGGTACAAGGGTGGCTCAGCTGGTCAAGAATCCGCCTGCAATGAGGGAGACCTGGGTTTGATCCCCGGGTTGGGAAAATCCCCTGGAGGAGGGCGTGGCAACCCCCTCCAGTATTCTTGCCTGGGAGATCCCATGGACACAGGAGCCTGGCAGGGTACAGCCTCCAAGGTCACAAGTCAGACTCAACTTAGAGACTAAACATTTCCACCATAGCAACTTGATGTCAGGTGTGGTGGTCCTGGGAATGAAGTCCTATAAGGGGTGGTGGGCTAGGCTTAGAATGGGGGAGGGTAACAAGGTTTCTCAACAACTCTTAACCCAGGAAAAGGTGGTTAGGCCCAGGACAGATGTTAACTCTAGGGCTAACTGTACGACCCCACCTCCAGGGCTGTGTCTGGTGAGGTTCCACAGCAGCCTAAGGCCAACATTAGACCACAAGCCCTTTTCCATCATCCAGGGTGTGAGCTTCTCAGTGCTCCACATATAGGTGGGAGGACTTCAGAACCTACTGCCTGGGGTCAAGGCATGTACCTCACTGGCCCTACTGTCAACTGGCCAGCTTGTCAGTCTTCTTCTGAAATGACAGCAACCCTTGGGGCATCCAGTTCCCCACCCACCATGAATCCAGATGCAAAAACAGATGGACAGGAAATAGCATTTATTGGTGAGCATGATTAAGGAGGGGACAGCGCTGATGCTCATGAGTGCAGGGCCCGCCATTTGTCCAGGGGACCACGATTAGGGATGTATTTGACCCCACAGCCATCTGGGATGAGTCGCTTTTCTGCCACCATGTTCTCAAATTCATCCGCATTGAATTTGGTAAATCCCCACTTCTTAGAGATGTGAATCTAGAGAGAGACAGAAACAACTGAGTCACGGGCCCTGAGGCCAGGAGTAGAGAAAGGGGAGACCAAGGCTGCAAGGAGACCAAGCTCCTTACCTTCTGGCGGCCAGGGAACTTGAACTTGGCCCGGCGGAGGGCTTCAATTACATGTTCCTTGTTCTGCAGCTTGGTGCGGATGGACATTATGACCTGGCCAATGTGGACCCTGGCCACTGTGCCCTGAGGCTTTCCAAAGGCACCGCGCATACCTGTCTGGAGTCTAGATTGGGAAACAGCAGGCCAGTCATGAATGCCCACTAGGAAGAGTTGTCTCCAAGGTCCCTTAGGGCAACCTGTACAGTCAACAGGTTGCATACACTACCAAGGAGCCTGCTATTTGCAGCCATTGCACACTGGGCCCCCATGGGGAAAAGAGCACAGTCGGCTTAATTGGCTGCAAAGAAAAGAGAACCAAAAAACAGACTAGCTAGAGTCCCTGCAAGGTGCCATTGGGCTCCTCTGAAAGATCTATGACCACCCCAGCAACCTGCTTGCTTGCAGGTTATGTCATCAGGTGCAAAGAGAAGCTATTCCCACATGAGCAACTTGTTGCCCAGAGCGATGATGCCTTTTGAGCTTCTTTCTGGGACTCTGGGTTGTTCAGTGTCCATTGAGGTCCACTTACTAGCCCTTTGGCCTGGCTTTGCTGGGGGTTAATCTCTGTGGGGCCACTTCTCTGCCCTGGTCGATGAAAATCATCAAGCCCAAAGTAGAGGTCTCAGGATCCAGCTCACCTATCAGCTCCAGCGCAAGACAACATCTTGTTGATGCGGATGACATGGAAGGGGTGGAGCCGCACTCGGATGTGAAAACCATCTTTGCCACAGCTTTTCACCATGTACTTGTTGGCACAAATACGGGCAGCCTCCAGGGCTATGGGAAGACAAAATGCCACAGAAGCATTTACCACGGCTCTCTGTCTTGGTGGGATGAGTTTAGCAAAGAGGCTAATGATTGGGCACTTGTGATTAATAAGCTGGTCATTTCAGTGCAGTGACTTCCAGGTTTGGCTGGGGGTGCACACGCAAGGAACCGGGCAGCATTGACAAGGAAGCCTGCCTCACCTTCAGAGGAAAGCTGCTCATACTCATCTGACACCATGTGGCCACAGAGTGGGAACTCATCCACTTTGGCCTTCTTACGCCCCAAGTCGAAGATGCGAATCTTAGCATCTGGGGAAAAAAAGACAACCTTGCTGAGTGTGGGAGTTCCATAAGCAACTAGGTCATTGGGCCCAAACCAGTTTGGGAGCTTTGCCCCTACTTACCAGGGACACCTCGGCAGAAGCGGGACTTTGGGTACGGCTTGTTCTTACAATACCGGTAACTGCAAGGAAGACAACCCAGGTTAGCAAGGGTTCATAAAGGAGCTCTACAACATGCACGTTGAAAGCTTGACACATGTTAATCTCCCAGCTTGGTCTCCTTTACCGGAAATGGGCGCTAAAGCAAGATGTGGCCAAAACTCAAGTCACCTTTAACAGGGGATTAAAAAATAAAATACCATCCTCGACCCTGTTGTTTTAAACGCTCACATTCTGAAACACACTTTCTCGGTTTAAATATAAAATAGCACAGTTCAAGCCATCCACCTAAATGGACCTTGGAGCACGTGGCATTAAGTTCGCCTCCAAGCCATGTGAAGGGCTCCCGGCGCCCCCTGCAGGGCCGAGGCAGCTGAAACCACTTTTCCGGGACTGCCGTTGGCATCCGAGGCGCCCACATCGCACGTCGCCTGGAAATAAGACGGGAATGGCACACAGAGGCCTCGAGAGGAAACTAAACTAGCGAATTTTCAAGTCCAGAGGGCGGGATGCAAGGTAGACATCGCTTGTACCCCTACAATGGGGCCATCGTATGCAAAATTGGGTCAATCCACCTCTACAACAAAATAGGAGAAAACCTCAAGTGACCTGGAATGTCTCAAGGAATATGCAGAGTCCGTCCCCAGGACAGAAAAGCCGCACCAGGGAGACCCCACCCCACTGTTGCTTTTAACGGTTAAATGGCCCTCCCTCTCGCTTCCCAGCAGCGAAAAAGCATGGAGTAGCACTCACCACCGGGCGGGGCGGCGGCCCATGGCGACACCAGGATCTTCAGTGGCTACAATGAAACAAAGTCGGAAAAGAAGTCGAACACAGGCATTAAACTAGGAAACAGAAATGGCAAGGACAGCCATAACCGGAGGCCGCGACTACTTACCGTGCCAACGGGAAAGAGGCGCTCCCACGCCTGCGCAGGTCTTATATAGGCAGCCTATCTTCACGCGTAGGAACCATAGAGTCCAGGCGAGGGCGCGTAGACGCTCTATCAGACTTCCGGACCATAGATGTAGCGATGCTCTGCGCCTGCGTGCG
Organism: Budorcas taxicolor; assembly: GCF_023091745.1. Classification (NCBI taxonomy): domain Eukaryota; kingdom Metazoa; phylum Chordata; class Mammalia; order Artiodactyla; family Bovidae; genus Budorcas; species Budorcas taxicolor. Next base: position 62,943,592 of record NC_068935.1, on the reverse strand, counting down.
GTGGAAGCTGAGCACATGCGCAGACCGAGAAGGCGGTTAGGTTCCCAACTGCGGGCGCCCAGCTGGCGAATGGGGTTTCGCCACATCGGCACGAGAACCCAGCTTCCGGCTGGCCATCTTGGGCGTAGAGCTCTTGCCCGAGGCTTTGCCGTAACTGTGAAAGACATTATGTTCCTAGAGTTGAAAGTACCCTCAAGTGGGGGTTCACGGCGGCCGCGCGCATGTTGCCGGGCATCGCAGAGCCTGGGACAAGCCTCTGCCTTCCCCGGCGCCCCGGAGCTGGGAAGAGATGCGCCCGGCTGGAGGCTCAGCCTGCATTCCTTTGTCGACCAGGAGGCCGAGGGGGAAGCCCGCCCCTGCCCCCGCGCCCCCCCAAGTGAAGAGTGTTGAACCCACTTGTCCGCGAGCAGTACCCAAGTCCCCCTTCTCTGAAAACCCAGGGCGGGGGCGAGGGAGGGGTCCAGCGCCGACCCCAGGTGGTCTGTGCCTTCCAGCGAGAAAGGCCAAGGAAAAGCCGCCACCGAGATCCAGAGCTCAGGAAACCCCACCTGAGCACCGTTAGGCCTACCCTGTCCCTTGCAAGAAATGAGACGTTGTTCTCCGCAGGGTGCCTTGGAGAAGGGGAAAGGAAGCTGGTGATCCCCCTCAGGTGGCAAAGGAACACTGTCAGTCCTGGACTGCACCCCAGTCCTGGCCTCTGAGAGCTGCCTTGATCGGTACTCCTGGGAGCTTCCACACTCCCAAGGCCCAGAATCTGGTACTCACCGCCGCGCCCCTGCCCCAAAACACACACACCCCTGATGCAGTTCTTTCTGTTCCCTGCCCACTGAATTCCAGCACCTCCTGAGTGTGCCCTTGAAATGTTTGCAGATAAAGCACGGATCCTTACCCCACCAACCCAAGGATAGTATCCAGAGAAGTGTGCAAAGCTAATGCTCCTACCACCAGGGATCTAAACGTCCGCCAGAGGTGCCCAGCCTTCTAGAGGTGAGGACCGCAGGAAAGTAAGGAAGTCTTGAAGGCGTCCCCATGTCGCTTAACAGATGTGACGCATCTCTTCTCCAGGACAACCTGTCACTTTAGTGCATGGGTCCTCTAGGAAGGCATGGGAAGATTTGCTGTGTGCACTTCCAGCTGTGGCATGGGGTCTTTCTCAAGGAACACGATCTCTCATTCCATCCAGAGGCCTTACCTCTGGAAATGGGGTGAGATATGACTATCCGTGGGGACAGCTCAACTCAGGTTTTTGGCTCCGAGAACTAGAACATTTAGGGTTGTACAGTATACATCAGGCAGAGCTGGATCAGCTGTTGATACTGTTCACTTACGCATGTCTGAATCTTTGCAAACCCATGGGATGCAGCATGCCAGGCTCCTCTGTCCTCCACTGTCTTTGAGAGTTTGCTCAAACTCATGTTCACTGAGTCAGTGATGCTATCCAACCATCTCATTCTCTGTCACCCACTTCTGCCCTCAGTTTTTCCAACATCAGGGTCTTTTCTAATGAGTTGGCTCTTCGCATCAGGAAAAACGATTGGAGCTTCGGTTTCAGCATCACTCCTTCCAGTTAATATTCAGGAGTGATTTCGTTTAGGATTGACTGGTTGGGTCTCCTTGGAGTCCAAGGAACGCTCAAGAGTCTTCTCCAGCACAGTTCAAAAGCATCAGTTGTTCGGTGCTCAGCCTTCTTTATGGTCCACTCTCACATCCATACATGACTACTGGAAAAACCATAGCTTTGACAATATGGACTTTTGTCCCAAAGTGATGTCTCTGCTTTTTAATATGCTGTCTAGGTTTGTCATAGCTTCCTTTCCAAGGAGCAAATGTCTCTTAATTTCATGGCTGCAGTCACCATCTGCAGTGATTTAGAGCCCACGAAAATATAAAGTCTGTCACTATTTCCAATGTATTCCATCTATTTGCCATGAAGTGATGGAACTGAATGCCATTAATTTTGCTTTCTGAATGATGAGTTTTAAGCCAGCTTTTTCACTCTCTTCTTTCACATTCATGAAGAGGCTCTTTAGTTCCTCTTGGCTTTCTGACATAAGGGTGGTATCATCTGCATATATGAAATTATTGATATTTCTCCCGGCAATCATGATTCCACTTTGTGCTTCACCAGCCGGGCATTTCACATGAAGTACTCTGCATAGATGTTAAATAAGCAGGGTGACAATATACAGCCTTGATGTACTCCTTTCCCAATTTGGAAGCAGTCTGTTTTTCCATGTCTGCTTCTAAGGCAGGTAAAGTGATCTGGTATTCCCATCTCTTTAACAATTTTCTACAATTTGTTGTGATCCACACAAAGGCTTTAGCATAGGCAATAAGGCTGAAGTAGATGTTTTTCTGGAATTCTCTTGCTTTTTCGATGATCCAACGGATGTTCACAATTTGATGTCTGGTTCCTCTGCCTTTTCTAAATCCAGCTTGAACATCTGGAAGTTTTCAGTTCACGTGCTGTTGAAGCCTAGCTTGGAGAATTTTGAGCATTACTTTGCTAGTGTGTGAGATGAATGAAATTGTGCAGTAGGTTGAACATTCTTTGGCATTGCCTTTCTTTGGCATTGGAATGAAAACTGACCTTTTGCAGTGCTATGGCCACTGCTAAGTTTTCCACATTTGCTGACATATTGAATGCAACACTTTCACAGCATCATCTTTTAGGACTTGAAATAGCTCAGCTGGAATTCCATCACCTCCACTAGCTTTGTTCATAGTGATGCTTCCTAAGGCCCACTTCACTTTGCACTCCAGGATGTCTGGCTCTAGGTGAGTGATTGCATCATCCGTGCTTATCTGAGTCATTAAGACCTGTTTTGTATAGTTATTCTATGTATTCCTGCCACCACTTCTTAACCTCTTCTGCTTCTGTCAGGCCAATACCGCCTCTGTCCTTTATTGTGCCCATATTTGCGTGAAATGTTCCCTTGGTATCTCTGATTTTCTTGAAGAGATCTCTAGTCTTTCCTGTTCTATTGTTTTCCTCTGTTTCTTTGCATTGATCACTGAGGAAGGCTTTCTTATCTCTCCTTGCTGTTCTTTGGAACTCTGCATTCAGATGGGTTTATCTTTCCTTTTCTCCTTTGCCTTTTGTTTCTCTTTTTTTCTCAGCTATTTGTAAGGCCTCCTCAGACAACCATTTTGCTTTTGTGCATTTCTTTTTCTTGGGGATGGTCTTGATCACCACCTCCTGGACAATGTCCCAAACCTCCGTCCATAGTTCTTCAGGCACTCTATCAGATCTAATCCTTTGAATCTGTTTGTCACTTCCACTGTATAATTGTAGGATTTTATTTTGGTCATACCTGAATGGTCTAGTGGTTTTCCATACTTTCTTTAAGTCTGAATTTTGCAAAAAGGAGTTCGTGATCTGAGCCACAGTCAGCTCCGGTCTTTTTCTGCTAACTGTATAGAGCTTCTCTATCTTTGGCTGCAAAGAATACAATCAATATGATTTCCATTTTGACCATCTGATGATATCCATGTGTAGAATTGTCTCTTGTGTTGTTGGAAGACGGTGTTTGCTATGACCAGTGTGTTCTCTTGCAAAAAATATATACTCAGTCTGATTTCAGTATTGACCATCTGGACCAGGGTGCCCAACTATTTCTTCCCTAGAGGCACTGTGGTCTTTCAGAGTCCTGCTCCAATGGCTGTGTCAGTGCCTCACAGAAAAGAGCTGATTTCTCTCTCCCTAAGCTTTTGGATATGTACAAAATGAAGCAGGGCAAAGGCTAACAGAGTTTTGCCAAGAGAACACTGGTCATAGCAAAAACCCTCTTGCAACAACACCAGAGATGACTATACCCATGGATATCAACAGATGTCAATAACGAAATCGGATTTATTATATCCTTTGTAGCCAAAGATAGAGAAGCTCTATACAGTCAGCAGAAACAAGACCGGGTGCTGACTGTGGCTCAGATCTGAACTCCTTATTGCCAAATTCAGACTTAAATTGAAGAAAGTAGGGAAAACCACTAGACCATTCAGGTATGACCTAAATCAAATCCTTTACGATTATACAGTACAAGTGACAAATAGATTCAAGGGGTTAGATCTGATAGAGTGCCTGAAGAACTATGGACAGAGGTTCAGGATATTGTACAGTAGGCGGTGATTGAGACCATCCCCAAGAAAAAGAAATGCACAAAGGCAAAATGTGTGTCTGAGGAGGCCTTACAAATAGTTGTGAAAAGAACAGAAGTGAAAGGCAAAGGGGAAAAGGAAAGATAAACCCATCTGAATGCAGAGTTTGAAAAAATAGCAAGGAGAGGTAAGAAAGCCTTCCTCAGTATCACTGCAAGGAAACAGAGGAAAGCAATAGGATGGGAAAGACTAGAGATCTCTTCAAGAAAATCAGAGATACCAAGGGAACATTTCATGCAAAGGTGGGTGCAATAAAGGACAGAGGCGGTATGGACCTAACAGAAGCAGAAGACATTAAGAAGAGGTGGTATGAATACACAGAAGAACTATACAAAAAAGGTCTTAATGATCCAGATAAGCATGATGATGCGATCACTCACCTAGAGCCAGACATCCTGGAGTGTAAAGTGAAGTGGGCCTTAGGAAGCATCACTATGAACAAAGCTAGTGGAGGTGATGGAATTCCAGCTGAGCTGTTTCAAATCCTAAAAGATGATGCTGTGAAAGTGCTGTAAATGATGCTGCATTCAATATGCCAGCAAATGTGGAAAACTCAGCAGGGCTGCAGCACTGCAAAAGGTCAGTTTTCATTCCAATGCCAAAGAAAGGCAATGCCAAAGAATGTTCAACCTACTGCACAATGTCGTTCATCTCACACACTAGCAAAGTAATGCTCAAAATTCTCCAAGCTAGGCTTCAGCAGCACATGAACTGAAAACTTCCAGATGTTCAAGCTGGATTTAGAAAAGGCAGAGGAACCAGAGATCAAATTGCTAATGTCCACTGGATCATTGAAAAAGCAAGAGAATTCCAGAAAAACATCTACTTCTGCTTTGTTGCCTACACTAAAGCCTTTGACTGTGTGGATCACAACAAATTGTGAAAATTTTTCAAAGAGATGGGGATACCAGACCACATTACCTGCCTCATGAGAAATCTGTATGCAGTTCAAGAAGCAACAGTTAAAACCAGACATGGAAAAATGGACTGGTTCCAAATTGGAAAAGGATTATATTGTCAATATCCAGCATCAAGGCTGTATATTTTCACCCTGATTATTTAATTTCTATGGAGAGGACATCAAGCGAAATGCCAGGCTGGATGAAACAGAAGCTGGAATCAAGATTGCTGGGAGAAATATCAGTAACTTCAGATATGCAAATGACACCACCCTTATGGCAGAAGGCGAAGAGGAACTGAAAAACCTCTTGTTGAAAGTGAAAAAACTGGTTAAAACTCAACATTCAAAAAGCAACCATCATGGCATCTAGTCCCAAGACTTTATGGCAAACAGATGGGGAAACAATGGAAACAGTGACAGAATTTATTTTGGAAGGCTCCAAAATCACTACAGATTGTGACTGCAGCCATGAAATTCAAAGATGATTGTACCTTGGAAGAAAAGCTATAACAAACCTAGACAACATACTATAAAGCAGAGACGCTACTTTGCCAACAAAGGTCCATCTAGTCAAAGCTATGGTTTTTGCAGTAATCATGTATGGATGTGAGAGTTGGACCATAAAGAAGGCTGAGCACTGAACAATTGATGCTTTTGAACTGTGGTGTTGGAGAAGGCTCTTGAGAGTCCCTTGGACTGCAAGGAGATCCAAGCAGCCCATCCTAAAGGAAATCAGTCCTGAATATTCATTGGAAGGACTGATGCTGAAGATGAAGCTCTAGTACTTTGGCCACCTGATACAAAGAACTGACTCATTAGAAAAGACCCTGGTGCTCAGAAAGATTGAAAGTGGGAGGAGAAGGGGACAACAGGGGATGAGATTGTTGGATGGCATAACCAACTCGATGGATATGAGCTTGAGCAAGCTCTTGGTGTTGGTGATGGACAGGGAAGCCTGGCGTGCTGCAGTCCATGGGGTCGCAAAGAGTCGGACACAACTGGGCGACTGAACTGAACTGTACTGAAGTCTTTGTATTCTTTCCTCCACCTCCTGTCAGGGTTTTCTGGCATCAAAACCTATGAAATGCAGGTCAGCAGTAGGTCCAAGTATCAGTCAGCCACCCATGTGAAGTGTGTGCTAGACTACACAGCAGCTACATGTCCTAATACTGATGCTTTCAATCAGAACCTTCTAGTAAATAGACCTCTATCAGTTAATCCACTTCATCGAATGGCCCAGCTCACCTACTGAGTTGAACTCCCTGAGAAGCTCCTACCACAAATGTCCAAATAAAGTTAAGCTGGTAGATAGCAGTGAAGTCTGGAAAATATTTATTGATGTATGAGCTGTTTCCTGAAGTGTCAGACTTTGTGCCTGTCCCCTCAATCATGCGGTAATTGGACCCCACTTATGGGTCTCATGGAAACAGGATGTGGTGGCAGAGGGTCTGGAAGACAGTCGGTGTCCCCTTGCAAGGCATCGGCACCAGGTGAGGTAATGGCACAGTCCTCAAAGGACAGAACACCAGCCTCCCAGACATGACTGGGCAAGCTACTTCCATCAGCAAGGGAGGCTCTGGGGGACTGGGGGCTTGCCAGTTGTCAGCTTCCACCGAGGGCAGCCAGATATCCCGAGTCTCGGTTTCAAGATCCCACTCGTTCACACAGCACCCTGCCTTTCACCTAGGAAATGCAGACAGGCTGGGAATTCAAGCGACCTGGGCATTCTGCAACTGACATGGTGGAATGCTGTGTTTGATTTCCAGCCCTGTCAGCCCTGCAGGCACGGGAATTAACAGGCTGCCATGGAAGAGCTGTGGCTGTCATCCTGTGACTTGAGCCGAGAGGTTAAGGCAGGTGTCCTTGTCAGTTTCCTCCCAGGGACACTGTAGTCACCGCACAGCCCAGCCTTGGTTCCCAGCATTCCCTCCATGACAGTTCAGGGTAGCAGCCACTCTGGCTCCTTGGGCACTTGCTGCCCTTGGCCCTTCACCCCAGTCGAGTGCGGGGGCAGCATGGTTACTGCTGAGACCCCCACAGGTCATGAGAACCTCAAGCATAGGTGGTCACTCAGGGATGGCTCGGAGGGCTGAAGGCACGCAGCGAGTACAGGAATCAGCTGCCGCCCCAGACCCGGGGCAAGAAGGGAAGGGGTTGACGTCATCGGAAGCCTGGAAGCCAGGATGAGGGGCCACGAAGACTGGGCCATCTCTCCTCAAGGTCACTGCCTTGTCATCTTCCAAGTCATCTACCTGTGGTTTGATTCATCAGCTGAGATTTTTATTTCAAAGACTGGTTTTGTTTCTAATGTCTAAAGTTATTTTTTAGTTTTAAATTCTGCCTAGACTTTTAGAATTTGTCTTATCTTTTTTATTCCTTCTTGTGTATCTACTTTTTTAAGTTTATTTTTAATTGGAGGATAATTGCTTTACAATACTGCGATGGTTTCTGTTGTACATCAACATGGATCAGCCATAGGTATACATATGTCCCCCTCCCTCTTGAGCCTCCCTCCCACCTCCCACCGTGTGTGTCTCTTTTGGTGTGTCTCGGAGGCTAGTGAAGATTTGGGGAGTTGCAGTAGCCTTCTATCACAGGAATGCAGATGACTGGTAAATATCCATGAGAACTGCTCTCTGATCTCATGAGAATTTCAAAGTCCCCCCGATTAGGCACAAGAGTACAGGTATTTCTCTTTCTCACCTCCTTCCTTTATGGACTGGTCCAAGGCCCGGGGATATTCACTGGGACTCACCTCTGATGCCTTCAGGACAAGCTGATGTGTGATATGATGCCCCAGGAACCTCCTTGGGAGCCAGATGGAAAGTGTAGCCTGCAAAAGGGCTTCCCTGAGCGCACAGTTGGTAAAGAATCCACCTGGAATGCAGGAGACCTCGGTTTTATTCCTAGGTCGGGAAGATCCTCTGGAGAAGGGATAGGCTACCCACTCCAGTATTCTTGGGCTTCCCTGGTGGCTCAGCTGGTAAAGAATCCCACCTGCAATGCAGGAGAGCTGGGTTCGATCCCTGGGTTGAGAATATCTCTTGGTGAAAGAAAAGGCTAACCACACCAGTATTCTGCCCCAGATAATTCCATGGACTGTATAGTCCATGGGGTCGCAAAGAGTTGGACACGACTGAATGACTTTCACTTCACTTTACAGCCTGCAAAAGGAGGTCAGGCTTAGAGGCCAATGTCCCTATCCACCCCTCCCTCCTGCTAGCTAGAGATTCAGAACAAGCTGCTCAAGCCTTCTGTGTCCTCATTTGCTCATCTGGAGAAGGGGGTGACATGCTACCGACTTCCTAGGGCTGCTGCGAGGCTGGGATGGGTGAATCCAGGCCCGTAACAGACACTCCCAGCCCTTACCGAAAATTATATCATCTGGCCTCTGACAGTGACGCCCTGGGGACGTAACAAAGCCACTCCTCTCTCTGAGGGACCTGCCAGTGTTCCATGAGGATGGGTGGTGTCTTCAACGTGAGATTGCAAACCAGTCTTCAGCTGGCCCTCTGGGAGTCCTGAGTGGGAAGCCAGAGGTGAGGCATCCCTTCTGGAAGCATTCCCTCTGCCAGGAGCCCAGCAGTACAACCACAGTGCCAGGGATTGGGGGGGGGGGGCGGGGGAACCTCCCTCAGCCAGTGGTTTGCTGAAGCCCCACTGTCTGTGGCAGCGGGATGGAAGCCCCTGCTTGTAAATGACGGGGACCGGTCTTTTGCTCACTCAGACACATGCTGGGATGGACCCAGTTCCTTTTACAGCCTTGTGCTTCCTTCTTACGGTGCAGGTGACCTTCAAGAGCAATGGTTTTAGGTGGATTCTCAGTTCTTATTTGTGCTTTCCCCATGGATCTCCCTTGCTCACTGGCGGGCCACCTATGCATTTAAATAATATAATACACTTCATGTACAGGTTTCCTTGTCTTTTCCCCAACTGACCTGGCATCCCAGGAGTTCAGGGGCACTGGCCCCAATCCTGGCCTACCTAGCTTGAGATCATAGGACACCTCCTCACACACACACACACACACACACACAGTAGTGGGGCCAGCAGGACAGCAATCAGCCAGCCTGGGTCCACACAGTATCGGGTGTGGGAACTTGGAAATTCTGCCCTGAGTCACATGACTCTCCTCACTTGAGGCAGGGCTATTTTGTGCCCAAGATACACAACCCAGAAATCATCAATCTGGAGTTTAAGAATAATTTGGTCACATAAAATTGTGTAACTTCTTGACAGCCAAAACCAGCCGGCCTAGTCTTTTGAGACAAGAGACAGGAATCCCACAGCGGTCCAGTGGTTAAGACACCATGCTTCCACTGCAGGGGCCGGGCTTGGTTCAATTCTTGGTATAGGAACTAAGATCTGGCATGCCATGCTATGCAGCCAAAAAAGAAGATCCCTTTCTTCCGCAGCCCCTAAGGTGCTTGGTCCTTCTGAGAAGTCAAGGCCATTTTGGGGTGAGGCCCTCACTTCATCTCGCGACTAGCACTGAGCCAGCAGCCCCACCGAGCACTCACCCGCACTGTGGCTTCTGTCTCGGAGCTTTCTTGCACCTACTCAGCCCTCATTCTGCCCAGTGAGGTGATGGTCACAGAGGATAAGATCAGTGCCCTCGTTAAAACAGCTGGTGTAAATGTTGACCCTTTCTGGCCAGGCTTGTTTGTAAAGGCTTTGGCCAGTGTCAGCATCGGCAGCTTCATCTGCCATGTGGGGGCTGGTGGACCTGTCCCAACAACTGGTGCTGCACCACCATAAGGTCCTGCCCCCTCCACCACTGCTGCCCCAGCTGAGAAGAAGAAAGAAAGAAAAAAGAATCTGAAGACTCTGATGATGACATGAGCTTTGCTCTTTTTGACTAAACCTCTGTAGTAACTTCTCTGGTGGCTCAGATGGTAAAGTGTCTGCCTACAACGTGGGAGACCCAGGTTCGATCCCTGGGTCGGGAAGATCCCCTGGAGAAGAAAATGGCAACCCTCTCCAGTACTCTTGCCTGGAAAATCCCATGGGCGGAGGATCCTGGTAGGCTACAGTTCATGGAGTCACAAAAAATCAGACACGACTGAGCAACTTCACTCACTTTAGTAACACATTCAAGAAGAAACTGAGCTCTTTAGAGAGAGACTGAGAGAAAATCTCTGCAACATATGGAGCACAGGGCTAACAGCCCTGCTATATGCCGATCAGAGTCTTTTGGGGAGGCAACTGCTTAGTATCAATAAACATGGTAAATGCCCATAGGTTTTGACCTGGTAGTTCCACGTAAAGGTAATATCTATCCTGAGGGAGATTTTCAAATCTTCAGAGGTGCTAACAAACAAACAAGAAGAACGGAAAAAGTTATACTACATCAGTTGGGGATTTGTTATGTAAACTATTGTACATGTGTTCTGTTCAATACCTTGTGGCCAGAGATGACATGAGCTAGACTTTTGTGTAGTGACAAGGAAGACTTTTGCAGATATATTATTGCTAGTTAAAATCACACTGAATATACAGGGTGTGTGTTTTTTTAACCTGAGTGAGGAACTATGTAGGTGATCCCATAGAAGAATATAGTTAGAGGTGAGAAACAGAATTGTTAACAGTCTTGCCTAAAACAATGTTTTGTAAAAATCTTCAATTATGTGCTTTAAAAATATCCACGGTGGTAAGGTAAAATGGTCCAGCCACAGTGGAATGCAAATTGGCAGTTTCTTCTAAGGCTAATCGACCACTTCCTTAGGACACAGCACTTGCACTGCTGGGCATTCATGCCAATGAAATGGAAAATTCTGACCACAGGAAAGCCTGGATACAAATGTTCAAAGCAGATTTTTTCTAGAAACCTAAAAGTGGAAACAGGCAACAGTGGGTGAAGGCTTGAACAACTGTGGCTGACCCACACCAAGGAAGAAGGCTAGCAATACACAGGGAGAACTGACCGCTGAAACCAATTGAGATGGATGGATCTCAAGGGCAGTGTGTGATTAAAAAAAGCACACCCCGTTATCAAATTGCATGGTTTCATTAATGTACTGACGTGTGTGTGTGTGTGTGTGTGTGTGTGTGGCAAGGTATGCAGCATCCTAGCTACCCATCCAGGAATCGAACCCAAGCCATTGGCAGCAGGAGTGTGGTGTCTTAAACACTGGCGCATGCGCGCGCACACACACACACACACACACACACACACACACACACACAGAACCCTGAGCAGCACACACACACACACACACACAGAACCCTGAGCAGCACACACACACACACACACAGAACCCTGAGCAGCACACACACACACACACACACACAGACACACACACAGACACACACACAGAACCCTGAACAGCACACACACACACACACACACACAGAACCCTGAGCAGCACACACACACACACACACACACACACACACACACACACAGAACTCTGAGCAGCACACACACACACACACACACACACAGAACTCTGAGCAGCACACACACACACACACACACACACACAGACACACACACACACACACACACACACACACACACGCACAGAACCCTGAGCAGCTTTCCGATGGTACCAATGCCACTTCCTGGTGAGGGCCCACTGGCTACGCAACACGCTGATGCTGGCGCAACAACGGGAGGGGCATTTCCCTGTAACTTCCCGTGAACTTAACTCCTTCAGAATACAAGCTCACACCAAAGGCACACAGCAGGGCTTGGCGTGTACACTCGCGTGACTCTGCACGGAAAGTCTGAATCTCCCAGCGGGGAGATCCACGAGCCCACAGGACGCCCGCCTAGGGACTGAGGAAAGAGAGCCCGAAGGCCGAGCGGAGGGCGGAGCTCACGCGATCGGCCTACTCTGACTGGGCCATAGAGGTGCCCGTCACAAAGCGGGACGGGCTTGCTCGGAGCTAGGGGGCGGGTCTTCCCAGGAGTCTAGCATGGTCATTGGCGAATCAAGCCGGAAGAGGTGGGCAGGAAGGCGGGGCTCCATGTCTTCCGGTGGGCGGGCTGAGGCGGGGAGCCAGAGATGACCGCCGCCGGGGCGGTCAGCGCGGGGCTCGAAGCGCGGAGACGGCCCCTCTGCTCCGTGTCCCCACCCTCCATCTCGGTACTCGGCCGCCCGCCCTCTGGGTCCTGGGCGGGGCCAGAGCCCCGCAGTTCCCTGGGTTGTGCGCCCTCTCTTGCGGGGAAGGCGAAGAGACTCTTCCCCCGAGCCTAGGGACCTGGAGACCCTGGGGATTCCGTCGGGGCCCGCTCTCGGCAGGACTCCCCTTGATGTACTGAGGGCGTCTGGCCCTCGAGATGGCCCAGGACAGTGTATTGGGGGCGCCCAGTGACCGGGGGAGCAGGAGGGTGGGCGGCAACCCCGCCAAGAAGCCGAAGGGCAGGGTCAGAGGGTCTCCGCTCGGCCCCGCCCTCCAGTCCTGGCCTCTGAGGGCGGCCTTGCCCCGCGCTCCTGATGCCTTCCACCCTCGCAGGGTCTAGAATCTGGCCGCCTCCAGCCGCCCCCACCCCTTGCCCGGCGCACCGTGTTCCACCGCCCGTGAGTGTGACTGGGATGATTCTCTGTGAAGCCCGGATCCAGTCCCCTTCTCCCCGCCCGACACGGAGTAACAAGGGAGAGGTGGGCAGAGCTGAGCCCAGTGCCCAGAAACGTGGAGTCGGCCAGGGGTGCCATGCTTCTGGAGGTGGGGAGGGCCCGAAGTAACAGTCTTCTCCCGTCACTCGACAGGTGTGGCCCGCTGGGAGGGAATCTTGCCCAAGCACTCCTGTTCTCCAGGACCACCTATGGTTGCAGCCCTCAGTGCCTGCTGCCTGCCTCTTCCCTGGAGGTCAAGGTGAGTGAGCCCGGCAGGGAGAGAAACCTCCTGGCTTCACTAGGAGTGGATGCGATCAGAAACCATCCATCCCGACGCTGGTTCTCATGCTGGAAGGGTTGTGAGAACACCTGGAGGGCTCACTCAAAGCCGGCTGTAGGGCCCCTCACCCTAGAATCTCTGATCTTGCACATCTGGGGTGGGGCTTGAGCATTTGCAACTCCAACAAGCTCCCGGTGCTCCTGCCGCTGCTGGTACAGAAACCCCACAGTAAGCGCGCTGCTCTAGAGGCCTGAGACTCCTAGGTGTGTGCCCCCTGCCCTTCTCCTGGCTCTCTGCAGGGTCCCGGCAGGGTTGGGAGAAGCCAGGAGGCTGGTGGCTCTCGAGAGATCTGTGGCTTCCCGTTGAGCAGTCGTCACCCTTCCCTGCCTGAAGCTGAAGGAGGGGGCTGTCCACAGCCCAGGCTGGATCAGGTGTCAGGTTTGTCGAGTTGCTCAACAGCTCCTCACTTGGACTGATAACATCTGGGCAGGTAGGAGGGTGGGGCGAGATCAGATCCAGTGCCTGGGTGTGGGGATGGAGGAACTATCTGATGAGGCAGAGGAAAAAGGCGTGCATGCCGAGGTCAGGGATGGGAAAGGAACATCGGCCCTGAGACCAAGTGTGGATCTGGGGGAGCATGGAGACCCAAAGAGTTTCCCAGGTGGTGCTAGTGGCAAAGAACCCACCTTCTGATGCAGGAGACGTAAGGAGATGCGGGTTCAATCCTTGAGTCGGGAAGACCCATGGAGGAGGGCATGGCAACCCACTGCAAGATTCTTGCCTGGAGAATCCCATGGACAGAGGAGCCTGGTGGACTACAGTCCATGGGATTGCGAAGAGTCGGACACGACTGAAGTGCCTTAGCACACACGCAAGGGGGTTGTCTGCCCAGGAACTGCCCTGACAGTTGTCTGGTCTGCAGGTGTGGTCAGCCTTCTCCCGCTGGTGGGAAGCCACTGCCTTTCCTGCCACATGTTCCTCACCAAGAGGATCTCCCAGCTCCTGGGTGACGCTGTCCAGACCTCCTCAACACCCAGCGCCACCACCCACTTCTTTGGCCAGTCTTTGCCGAGGCTGGTCAGTCTTTGCCGAGGCTGGCCTGTCTTTGGCTCCAGGATGGCCCGCCATCCAGTTGGAGCCACAGATGAAAAGCAATGCCAGTGTCCAGCTGCCCCATGTGCCCAGAACCAGCAGCTCTGGAACCCCAGCCCCCGAGTACATTCTTGCAGTGGGATCATTTCGGGGGTGGGGGGGGTGGCACTTTGATTGGCGTTTACCAAGGCCCTCTCTTGCACCCTTTTCCTTTGAGTTGTTAGTCTTTTCTTATTGACTGGTTCAAGTTCTCTATACATTAATGATATGAGCCCTGAGTCACATTCTGGTAATATTTTTTGCCCCACTTTGTCACTTGTCTCTTAACTTGGTGGTTTGGGGTTTGTGTTTGACTAGGCAGACGATCTTAGCGTTTGTGTCATCAGACTTTCCAGGCTCTTCCTAATGGTTTCTGGGGTTTTTTGTCGGTTTATTTTCTTCCAACTGACTTAGGGTGATCTTGTCCATTTAAAGTCATTGTGTGTAAATTACCCATTGCTGAATAACAAGGGGCTACCCAGGTGACGCTAGCAGTAAAAACCTGCCTGTCAACATAGGAGACATAAGAGACATGGGTTGGGAAGATGCCCTGGAGAAGCCAATGGCAACACACACTAGTACTCTTGCCCGGAGAATCCCATGGACAGAGGAGCCTGGAGGGCTACAGTCCATGGGGTTGCAAAGAGTCGGACACGACTGAAGTGATCTAGCACGCAAGCATGCATAGCAAATTACCCGAAATGGAGTGTAGTCCCTTAAAACAACCAGCACTCGTGATGTCCCGGGTGTCTGAAGGACAGGATTCTAGAAGGCCTGGCTGGGGCTTCTGGCCTGGGGTCCATCACAGGCTGCGGTCAAGGCTTCTCCGGGGCCAGAGCCCTCTGGTCTGCCTGGGGTGTCGGAGTGGGAGGCGGGTAGGCTCTGCTTCTGGAGGGTTCACGGGGCTGCGGCAGGGGACGGTCCCTCCCCACCGGGCCTCTCCACCGGGCTGCTCGGGTCAGGCCTTCCCCAGATCCAGCGATCTCAGAGAGACAGAGCAGCCCCGAGATGGAAGCCATGTCTCATAACTCATAAGATGGAGTTATGTCTCATAACTCACTCCCTCGCCTCTGCTGTGGTTTTATGGTTCACACTGGTCACCCCGTGGAGAAGAGAGCAGTACCTGCGTGGGCCTGGGTTCTTCACGTTCGTGCTGCATGAGAAGGCTCCAAGGAGTGTCCCTGCCCCTGAGCCCGGGTGTGGGACTCCCAGGCTGCCCAGACCCCTCAGGAATGTGTCCTTTGTGGAAGCAGGGGTCCGGGTTGCAGCCCGGAACCAAGCCATGCCAGGTGTGTGTTGTACAGGCAGAGTGGCTTTTCACCTTGAAATGGTTGCAGACCAAACACACGGAAAGCCAGAGAAAGAGAGACCATGTGATGATCCCAGCATGGCCCGCAGAGCCCGTGGCGTGTGCCCTCTGCCCTCCTCCCAGGAGTCCGCAGCCCGAAGGGCCATCCCAGCTGGTGGTGCAGCCCTGGGCACGGGTGCAAAAGCTTTCTCACCCTGGCAGCCCGTGCACGCCACGGCTGTGCAAGTGCACACTCAGGCCTGAGCCCCGTGCTCTCTGACCTCCGAGGCGTCCCCACCCTGTGGTCAGCCCTGCCCGCACCCCCTGCTTCTCAGGGGCCCCCCGTTGAGGGGGTGAAGGCTGATGAGCCCCTTTTCTTCAATGACTGTGCCCGGTAGCCCTGGGCTGGGCTGGTGCCAGCCTGGGGTGGCAGCTGAGTGTCCCGTTGGTCCCAGGAAGGCACTCCCGCTGTGCCCATGGGGGACGTGCCCACCACCCCACCTCCTGGCTGGGACTGAGACGGGACTCCTGGTGACACGCTTGGTGGCTCTGAATGTGTCATGCAGCTTCTGTGGGCGGTGAGGGCTCCTCCCGTTGCCTCTTGCTTCTGGGCAGTGCTGGGGCCCTTGGCGAAAGCTCCGGCCCCGTCCGTGGCCACTACGCTCTTCTCGAGCCTGACAACCCTGGCCTCGGGAGAGCCGGGCTCTCTGTCTCCGTCCCGGGGCAGAAGCTGAGGCTGAGGCTGAGCTTGCGGGGCCTGTCCTCGGGGATCGTGGACGTGGCTCGTGGGGCAGGATGTGGGGCCACCGCAGGGTCCTGGGGTCTCCTGGAGAGGCTCAAGCCCCCTGTGGTCCCAGACTCCTGGGCCCGCTGACTGTTCCCCTATGTAGAGCTGCCTTGCAGCCCCTGAGCCCCAGGCACAAGGACCGACAAGGGGCCGGCTGCCCTGCCATCTTTGCCCTCCTCAGGCCTGCCTTCCTCAAGCCTGCCCTCAGGCCCAGGACTGCATGGGCAGTGTCTTCCCTCTCCTGCCTCCCAGGTGCTGTGGCTCGCGGAGCTCCTGCAGGTACCCGCCTGGTGGACGGGCACAGTCTGGGCAGCGGCCCAGCCCTGACCCCGCCCCGCTGTCTGCCTGCCCCGGGCTTCACCCTCGTCCTCATCCTCCGCCCGCCGGGCATGATGGTGCCTGCCCTCAGGAGCTCAGGCATCTGGAGCAGCCCAGCCTCTGCCAGTGCTGGGTCCCGGAGCAGTCCCCCTCATTCAGCCCTGCTCCCTGGGCTGTGGCCTCCCTGGGCTCATGGGGACCTTGCAGACATCCGTGGCGAGTGGTGGAGCTGGCTGAGGCCAGCCTGATCTCTGAGCAGCACAGCGTGCCCTTGCCGGGTGCAGAAGTCCTCCTGAGGGTGCCCCTGGCCTGTGGAGGAGGCTGCTGTAGGTGGCGGGCCTTGTCCTCTGGGGACCTGTCCACAGCTGGGACGTGGAGCTGGATGATACACACACAGCTTGGACGTGGACCTGGATGGTCCACACAGACACACAGATGCACACACACTCGAGTTCCTGGCGGCCAGTATCCATTATGTATGTTTGCTGACTGTTACTTGTCCACAGCTGGGACCTGGAGCTGGATCACACACACACACACACACTGGAGCTGGAACACACACACACACACACACACACACACACACACTGGAGCTGGAACACACACACACACACACACACACACTCGAG
Source organism: Budorcas taxicolor (assembly GCF_023091745.1). NCBI lineage: Eukaryota > Metazoa > Chordata > Mammalia > Artiodactyla > Bovidae > Budorcas > Budorcas taxicolor. The sequence continues at coordinate 62,926,538 of NC_068935.1, read as the reverse complement.
TTCCTGGCGGCCAGCGTCCATCACTCTTCACATTCACTGACCCTAACTTATCAGCTGCTCTCCCCTTGGCTCACTGCCTCCGTCGGGGTTCCAGTGGGGTGCCCGTCAGTGCCCTGGCCCTGCGCCCTTGAGTGGGGTGTGGCTGCCCAGACTGGGGGCCGTGCAGGACTTCCAAGGGTCTCTAGACCTCCATCGCCATCATTGAAACACCGAGGCTCTCTCTCTGTGGGTGGGTGGCCGTCCCATCCTGAGGGGCACTGTGCCCCTCGCTTCACCTAGGTCCAGCCAACCCTCCTGGGGGAGCGGGCACCAGGGAGAGTGAGGTGCAGGGGTGCCCCGGAGCGGGGCGGGCCGGCTGTGGTGTGGGAGTGGTCAGCTCCCCCGTCCCCCTGACTCAGAGCAGACAGGACCTGCAGGATGCGGGGGCCACTCCCCACAGGTGACCAGACACCCCCTCCCCAGGCTTAGTAGGGAAGAAGGGCCCCGGCGGGCATCTGTGGCTGGACCCCTCCTCTGCTCCGGGGGGGCCAGGTCTCATGCCGCTTGCCCCCAGCAGATGGGCTCCTGGTGCCATCTGCGTGTCCTCCTCTCCAGAAGCCCTCCAGAGGTGGCACCGTGTCTCGCTCCCTCCTGCCCCTGCCTGGTCGAGGCTCTGGCCTGGTCTGGCCCGTGGCCGTGGCCTCTCCTCAGGGCTGTCCTCAGGGTCGTTCCCCCTACACATTCCAGCTTCTCCCCTTGCCGCCCTGCAGGCCTCATGACCATCTGGGTGCAATGTGTTATCCAGGGAGGGGACAGGACTCCTGGTTACACTCTCCTCTAGGGCCATTCTCCCTCCGGGGACCCCCACCAGGCAGGCTTTGGAACACGGGATGGCAGGGTAGACTGATGGCAAGGAGGACTGTGTGCTCTTGGCAGGCTGGTCCAGGCAGCAGGCAGGAGAATCTGGGTGAGTCCAGGTAGGGGATTGGTGCCTGATGGGCCGGCAGAGGTGAGAAGGGCTTTCTGGGAGGACCTCCCTACCTGGCTCTCCCCAGTGGTAGGGGACTTCACTGAGTTCCTGCCTGCCCTGGGGAGGGGCTGGGGCTAGTTTCCAGGGCATGGGTATGCTGAGCCTAAGGCCAAAGACCAGCCCCAGGGGCAGTAACAGTGACACTCTCCTTTTCTTTAGTTCCTTGGGGAGGTTCATCCTCGTGGATCCACGGGCTTGTACCCACAGGCTTGTACCCACTCTTGGATGGCTGCTTCTTCAGTGCTGGGACTAGTCCAGTAGAGTGGTCAAGGTCGGAGTGGTCCTAGATTGTGAAATGCTGTCTGCTACTTCCCCTAGACCTGGGGGCGGAGGGAGGGTGCGGCTGACGTCAAGGGTGGCATCAGGAGCTCCCCCTGCTTGCCATACCTCCCGGGCACTTCTCTCTGTGCTCCACCAGGGATGCTGCTCAGGCTGTCTGGCAGGGTCCCAAGCTACCAGCTCAGTTGCCTCATCCAGGGCCTCCTGGGCTCCTCCATGTCTGCCAACCACCACTACCATCCCCCGACTCCGCTCTGGTGGTACCTAAGATGGCAGGAGATGCCCTGCACGCTAGGAAGCTGCTGCCCCCTGCTGTGCTCCCAGTACCACTGCAGCCCATGGTCCAGGCAGGAGCCTGGAGGTTGGTCTCAGAGCCCTGGAAAGCCCTAGGTGGGGACTTGGAAGCCTGACGTTTCTTGGGGGCTCACGGAGCCCTCAAAAGCTTTGGGCTGGGGTGCCCAGAGCACTTGGAGGCATTCAGGCGCCCTTACGGGGGTCCAGGGCCTTGGAAGCAAGGCTAAGCCTGGTGGGAGTCTGGAGGGAGGTCCAGAGTCCTCAGGAGAGCTCTCTGGGAGGCGGGTATCTCAGAGCCCTGGAGCAGTGATTTTGAAGCAAGGCCCTCAGAAACCCTCCGTCTGGTGCATGGTGATCAATGGATATGGTCACCCATGAGAAATAAAAGGGGGAGACTGTGTCACCTGGGAGGGAACTCTGTCTCCCTTCAGACACAGCAGTGGTTGCCAAGCACACCTAGCCTCCCCCTCGGCCCTGCAGATGGAGGATCTGAAGCCCGGAGGGGACCATTCCGTGCAGAGGCCATGCCATCTCTCTCCCCTTCCTCCCTGCAATCCCTCCTCTCCACCAGGACCCCGTGGGTCTCCCGCTGCACAGCCACCCCCAGGAGGAGCACTTGAGATCACTTGCCGAAATGAGATGTTGCGCCACGCCCCTGTGGAGTTCTGATGCCCTGACGATGGGACTCCTTGTTCTCCCACCCTCCAGTTCACTGATTTGACCACCTGCCCCTGTGGTCACAGATGAGCAGGCCACACCTCTTGCCCATGCCCACCGCCCACCACGGAGCATCCGTGTCTCAGCTCTTGGTCTAGGATGGCATGAGACAGATGCCGGGGGCCCAGGGGTGTCCCAGCCACAGCGGACTGGGTGCCACAGGAGTCAGGTGGGAGTGCCTAGCAGCAAACGAGGGAGGCTGGGGCTCTGGGAGGGGTGAGAATATGAGAAGCCATTTCTTTTTGGTGTATTTGAAATGCACAAAGAAAGCCTGTTGGTTTTAGGAAAACGCCCACCCCATCTCACCCCATAAAAGTGCAGAGACTAGGATGCAGCAAAAAGAAATGTCTGGAAGCTTTGGTAGAAAGGTTCCAGTCCGGCCCTGAGCAGAGCTTACCCAGCGGCCATAGACAGCAGAGAGCCCCAAGGCTCAGGAGCCCATGGTGCACATGCAGGTGAGAGGGCAGGCCCTGCCAAGTCCTGCCACCTGTAGGAAGGAGCCCGTCAGAGCTGAGATGCCAGGGTCCCACCCAATGGTGGCCCAGGGGGTGCCTCTGCTTCCCTTTTGTGTGCCTGTTTCTCCAGACTTTACTGCCCTCTACAGGCAGTGCGGAGCCCAGACGCACAGTGTGGCATTCCACTCCATGTTTCCTTAGCACTTGATGTTAAGTGAGTGATAGTCGTTCAGTCGTGTCAGACTCTTAGCGACCCCATGGACTGTAGCCCGCCAGGTTCCTCTGTCCATGGGATTCTCCAGGCAAGAATACTGGAGTGGGTTGCCATTTCTTTCTCCAACTCGATGTTAAAATCACATGTAAACTGTGAAAATTGTTAAATGCCCACAGCAGAAAACCTTGTGGTAATACCCAGGTGAGGAACTGGTTTACTAAAAGGAGATGAAACATTCCAGAGGACTGAGAGCCTTCCCCTGTCATTAGACAACCAGCCTTCCAGCAGAAACAGCCCATCAAGCAGATGCCTCATTTCCTTCCCATCACTCTGCCCTTGGACACCACGGTTGGTGTCTGCTGGTCCCAGTTGAAACACCCAGAACTGACATGGTGCAAGCAGCCTCACCTGCGTTTCCCAGTGGGCTCTCTGTGTGAATATTTTTTATAAGCACTTACAAGAGCTTCTGGTAACATGTCAGGGAGCGGGCACCAAAAGCAAAACATAAATGAGTCTATGGGTAGCCTATGATCCCTATCTCAGGCTCAAAGGACGAAAGGATGAACTGACAAAGTTGGATGGCAATTCTGGAGACCCAAGGCCTGGAAGCCTTTAGCAGGGGGGCAGCCCAACCCCTCCCCACGTTAAAGAAAAGAACCCACACGTTAAAAATAAATGGTCTTTTATTGTGTCCACGAAAACAAACTCAGGGTGGCCTTTGGTTAATCCCCCCATGAGGTGACGACAAATAGGAGGCATGCGATGACCAAAACCATGTTCTCCTCTCCAGGAGAAGGGTCTTGCCCTCCTAGGCCCGAAGGGTGACAGGCAAGCAGGGCCAGGAGGATCCAGAGGCAGGCCCACCCAGGCCCACCATGCCGCAGAGGGCCCAGGCCTGCTGCCTCCCTGGCAGGACAGGGCAGGGGTCAGCAAACATTGCCCCTGTCCTGGTAACCCCAAGCTAGAACACAGAGAAAAGCCCCAACCCCCCTCCCCCAACAAACACTGATAAGGCAGTCAGCCAGGGCTTCCAAGAGGAGCCGGCCTCCAAGGTACGAGGTCAGACCCTTAGGGCTCTGCCCAGAAAGGGTTGCCATCCTCGGCCTGCATGGAGTAGTAAACAAAGAGCAGGAAGGCAGCAAAGACCAGGAACAGCAGCACCTGGCCCCAGAGCGGGACCTGGCGATCCTGGCCCAGGCCGGCAGCCCCAGGGGCCTGCTTTTCAGGCCGGATGGCTCTGCGGGTGAGCCACGAAGGGGCCGAAGATGAAGATGAGGACACACTCGAGGTGGAGGAGGATGTGGGATAATAGGACAGGCCCAGGGAGCTTCTGGAGATGTTGGAAATAGGGCGGTAGTGTGCAATGTTCTGGTAGGCACTGTCCCGGCCATACAGGAGGCGTTCCCTGAGGCAAAGAGTGCAGTAGGTAGACCAGGAGGGCTTGAGTCCTGAATCAGCCCCAGCCCCTGGCTGGCCTTAATACTCACCGATCCTTGCCTTCCTCTTCCAAAGAGAAAAGATTGTCATCACGGACCTACAGAAGTGAATCAGAATGAGGATACCTATTGACAGGGTCGGTGTAGGTATGACAGGTCATACCCTCAGTCCAAACTGCCCTTCCCAGCCTGTTCTGAACACTGCTTAAAGGCCTGGGCCCTGCCACCCTCCAGACCCCCTTCTTGGTCCTCAGCCTTATGCCTGCAGGGCCGTGCCACTTGTCCCGGCTGCCTGCATCCTACTTTCTGCCCCAGAATTCTCAAAAAGAGCTCAAACCTAGATCCCAGACCAGAGCCAGGGCACGTCCTGGGCACACTAGTCAAAACAGTTCTGACAGCCCCTTCCCCCACCCCAAAGGTCCTGACCAGGCAGGTGTCTGCAGGCCCCACCTCTCCCTGGAGGTTTCTGAGCCACCATTTGTGCCCAGTGGTTCCCTTGACTCATCCAAACCCCATGAGGACCCCCTCAGGTTGTACCCAAGTACAGGGTGCCCGACAACTCAGCTCACCTGGCGGTGAAAGGGGTCAGCATCTGAGAGTGAAGCTGAGGGCTGGCGGAAGCCCTTGGATGTGCCCATAGACTCAGGCTCCCCGTAAGTCCTGGTGGTCAAGTAACTCTCCTCATAGTAGTCATCATTATAGCCTTAGGAAGGGGGGGCAGCGGTAGCAGAAGGGGCAACGGTGTCCCCACCTGGCCCGATGGCCCTAATCTGAATCCCACTGGCGGGGAGGGGGGGGGGCTGCAGGGCTACTGCAGGATGAGTGGGGTTGAGGTCTCAGGTTCTGGCTGACACTGGAAGGAAGATGTCAGAGTGCCCACCCCACCCCTGCCTTACCCTTGCTCTGGTAAAGTAAGGCGTCCTCTTTCTTGGGCAGATCATACATATCCGAGTCCACGGACGCCGAATCTAAGTCTGAATGGGGGAGGGGCTAGGACCATTGGCCCACAGGGGTCCCCTCCCGTTTCCCCCGCGCCCCCTCCAGCCAGTGCCCTGGCCACACCCCCGCGACCCCTTCCTCAGCGTCCCCCAAACCGTGTCCCCAAGGGCGGCCAGGCGGGGCCCTGGGACGGGAGCCTCACCCGAGAACCGATAGGAGAAAGAGGATGAGGACGAGCTCGGGGGCGAGAGCCTCCGCCTCTGGGTCTCATACTCGAAGATTTTCTTTTCGTAGAGCTTGCGAGTGGAACCTGATCAGACGCGGGGCACAGGGCGGTCAGGGAGCGGGCCGAGAGGGGGCCGCGGGGCTAAGCGCGGGGAGCGGGCCCGCCCTCCGTCCACCGCGTACCGACGACGGGCCCGTGTGGGATGTTGTACTGGCGCAGCACGGCGGCCAGCTCGGAGTCCGAGAGGACTGCGTAGTCGTCCATGGCGGGCAGCGGGCGGCGGAGGCCTGGGGGAGGCCTGGGCCTTGCAACACCGGCCGAGAGACGATGGCCTCGGAGCGCGGCAGGGGCAACAGGAGTGCCTCGGGAGCGGCTACGCGCGCGTCACGCCCGCGTCACAGTCGCGGTCTCCGCGGGCAGCGCGCGCTGTGCGGAGCGGGGCCGGGCCTCGCAGAGAGCTGCCAGCGCAGATTGGTGGAGCCTTGCGAACGGGCGGGGAGGGGCGGGGCTCGCGAGCCCAGAGACGTCACACGCTGGCGCATTTAGGGCTGGACCCCAGCGAGGGGGCGGGGCCTGGGCGCGACGGGAACTAGCTTAGACCCGCCCCGGCTTGGGAGCGGGGCGGGGCCCACGAGCCGCGACGTCACCCGCTCGGCTATTTGGGTCAGAAGGGTGGAGGGGCGGGGCCTGTGGCCATGCAACCAGCAGAAACTGGCCAGGATGTGGGAGCTGGGCGGGGCTGCGCGCTGGGAGGGGCTCGCCTTCCCTGAGTCACGTGGAGTCCGCTCGGTCCCAACTGCCCCTCTGCTCCAGCAATTGCGGGTCCCTGGCCGCGCCCCAGGCTGGCGCGTCGCCGGCGGCTGCGAGAAGGGGCCCGATCCGAAGGGGCAAGCCCTTGGAGAGCACGGGTCCAGACTAGGCGCTGCTGCACGCGCAGTGCGCGCGCGCGCCACACCAAGGAAGCCTGTAGCCACCTGACCATAAACCGCCCCCCAGACCCCCAGACCCCCTGCCCCAGCACGCCTTCCCGCTCTGCAGGATCCTGGCCTGCGCCCGCCGGTTCCCACCGCCTCCCTCCCTCCCCCTGCACCCCAGAGGAAATGGGGCACTGGGCCAGGAGGCCACCGGCGCTCCAGGAGCCAGCAGCCTTGGAAGGGGCCCGGGCATGCCAATGGGCACTGGCACGGGGCGCCCTGTGATGCCGAGATGGCGGGTGTCTGCCTCACCCACCGGCAGTGCACCAGAGGCGCGAGGGGCTTCCCCACCGTGGCTGGGATGGCCCCTGAGCCCAGCGTGACCCAGGAGGCTGCCAGAGGGACCTGCCCCGGGCTTCCGATAATGCACTCTGAGCACCTGGGTCTCAGTGGGCTTCAGGGTCGTGGGAGTGCAGAGGGAGCCTCCCGGACAGGGGGACCAGGGGACTGAGGGGGGCAAACCTTGGAAGGCAGCCAGGGCCTGTCACAGGGAGTTGGTGAGAGCCTTGGTCAGGAAAGAGCTGTCCCATAAAAATTAGGAAGAAGATGACAGTCACATTCTAACAAAGCCAGCCAATGGAATGAGGGGAAACTGAAGTGCCTCTCCCGGAACTGAGATGAAGGCTGGCAGACTGGCCCAGTTGGTGAGGGTCACAGCCTCGGTCTCAGCAAAAGTTCCTTCATGGGGTGGAGAGAAGATAGGGCCCTGGTTTAACCATATATGAAGCCCCTCCTCAAGGTTGCTGTTGGCCAGGTTTTAGAAATGAGGCTTTCTCCATCTCCCAAAATATGAGGGCCCCACGTATGCATGGTCGGATGAGGGGCAGCGCCCCAGGCAGGGCAAGGGTCTTGCTGCTTATCTCCGAGCAGGGAGGGAAATGGCATTTGGGCTCTGGGCTTCTCAGAGCCGGCTTCGCGGAATTTGGAGTTTGGGCCAGATCAGATTCCCCAGCACCTCTCTAAGCCTTCTTTTGCAGTGCTGGCCCCTGTCCCGGAGGCCAGCCTCCCCTTGCCAACCCCCGCCCCATACAGACCCAAGCCGTTTCCTTATGAGGTCAAGGAATTCTAAGTTTGCCTTCTCCTCTGGGAGCACCCCCTCCCCGGCACCTGCCTTGGCCCTTTGCCTTTTATTTCCCTCTCCCCCAGTTGCCCCACTATGAGGTCCCACCACAGATGGCACCACATGGCTGACCTGTGATGGTCTCCTGCACACAAGCCCACCTGGAGCCCCAAGCCAGCCCCACTGCAGGCAGACCTGTCTCAAACCACCAGAAACCAGGCAAGCCCTTGACCATCAGAGCTGAGAGGCCCTTGGCACTGCCACAATCACATCGAGGAGGAATTAAGGGCCCAGAGAAGGAGGGGACTTATGCAGGGGCACCCAGTGCAGCAATTCATTCATGGATGTTCCCCTAGCCAGTACCTAGCCCTCGGGGTCATAACCTGGACAGCGTGGCCCACTGGGGATTCCGAGTCAGCAGAGGAGCTGTTAGTGGAAATCTGGGGCCTTGAGGGGAGTCTTCCTGGGAAGAGTGGGCAGAGTTAAAAAGAAGCATTTCTTTGGAACTTTGGCTGAGGCGAAAAGGGCTTGGAAGCCACTGATTCCAAGTCAGTAACAAGACAGTTTCACCTTTAAGGACTAGGATTCTAAGCAATAGATTATATAACTTGTGATCCTAGCAACATCAAAAAATGTAAGGAAAAGTAATATCAACATGAATACATTTTTCAACAGGTCCAAGGAGACATTCACTGAGTGATTAATGTTTTAAGATCAGAACCTGAATCCTTTGGTACAATACAAAGCTTACTTTTTCCCTTTAAGGATGTTAAAGATCCTCTGGGTTTGGCCTAGCAGTCGAATGCTTTAAAACATGGCTCAGATGGTAACAAAAGTTGTAAGATGGTGACTAGTGTGAAAATGACCGTTTGGAAGGTTGTCACAATCAATATATAGCAGGGAATGGTTAGCCGACCAAAAGCCTCTCAGGTGACACCTTGTGTTCCAGTCCTAGGACACGTCAGTCTGCCTTGGGACAGTCGGCATGGCAGCAGGAATGGAGCTGCTTCTAGTGCTTTTGTGGAACCTTCAACACAAGGTGATGGTTTAGTCGCTAAGTCCTGTCCGACTCTTGCGACCCCATGGACTGTAGCCCACCAGGCTCCTCTGTCCATGGGATTTTCCAGGCAAGAGTACTGGAGTGGATTGTCATTTCCTTCTCCATCAACACAAGGAGCAAAAGCCTTTGTTAAAATCTTTTACCAGGGAAGAGCTGGTGCTATATAAACCTTCATTCCCCCCAGACCTGGATAAGTAGAGACCCTGAGTTGCATGTGTCTCAGGGGTGTGGAGGGAGGGGAGAGAGAGAGTAAAGAGAGGATTAAAACGGAGGTGAGGGGTCCTGAGATCCAGCCATGAAGCCATCACTTCCTTTCTGCTACCCCAGCTATTGTACCACTGATTCCCATTGCAATGCCTCTGGCAGGTGGGTGTCCCTCCTTGAAGGATAGCCTTGGCCATGAGCTACCTTGTGGACCTAAACTGAGGCTGCTCATCTATCAAGGGAGGATAACCCACTGCCGTGAGGGGCGGAGGGGTGGATCCCACTAGATGGGGCGGGGAGAAACAGAGACCGAGCCCACTGCTAGGCGATCTCACCTGGGGTCAAGGTGGAGAGGTCATTGCCAACAAAGGCAGCAGTGGCTGCGGAGAGGCCTGGAGGGCAATCAGTGCCTTCCTGTTAGTGTGCAGCTGTAGATATCAAACTACGTTAGCAGGTGACAGCAGACTTCTCCTTTCTTCCCCCCTGTTCCTTCCTGCTTCTCCCCTTTTGCCTCCCTCCCTCCCTTCTTTTTGGAGAAGGAAATGGCAACCCACTCCAGTGTTCTTGCCTGGAGAATCCCAGGGACGGCAGAGCCTGGTGGGCTGCTGTCTATGGGGTCACACAGAATCAGACACGACTGAAGCGACTTAGCAGCAGCAGCAGCTCCCTTCTTTGCTTTTTCTCCTTTAATGAAGTAGAATAAAAGAAGAAAGATCAGAGTGCTTTTCAGGTGGTAAGGGACAGTCTCACTTGGTGGAACGTTTATTTCAGCCATTTGTGTCGATCTGCGTGTGTGCCTGCAAATATTGGCTCAGGATGTAAGATGCAGTTCTTTGTGGGGGTTGTGGGCACAGTGAGAAGACACTGCTTTGTGTGGCTTTCCCCGAGGAAGTGACATTTGAGCTGAATACGACGCTGTTAATACCAGGAAATGGGCACACAGAAGACGAAGATGGAGCCTGGCAGTGCCAGGGTGTGGCTGTGCCCACCTAGTTCCCCAGATGCTTGGCTCCTCGGCTGCACCCCACTGTCCATGCCCAGGCCTCAGGACTGCAGCTAACTGTGCTGCTGAGAATTCAGTCCGCTTCTGTTGCTTGCTTCCAGGCCAGGCCTGGCACTGGGCAGGGGCCAAACCCATGCCAGCCCGGGAAGTTGTTTGGCTTGTCTTGGGGCTCAGGTCCCTGCCCCCGTGCAGACTTTCAGGTGGGAGGCTCTCAGTGCATACCTGCTAGGGCCTGTTGCACTTCCCCCTTCAAGGTAGAATCCAACTTGCCCGACCAGCCCCAGGCTTGGGGTAAAGATGGGGGGGCGGCGCAAGACTGGGCAGCTCCCTGGAGGAGGTGGCCTTCGCTGCTGGGCTGAGACGTGGGCTCTGCAGACCCTCCGGGCCGCCCCTCCCCGTCAGCAGAGGGTGAGCTCATCTCAACGGGGGTGGGGGGGCGTCACCGGCTGCCCAGGCGCCTGAGCTCACGGCGCGCCCCCGCGGGCCCCCCCCTCGAACCCCCCCCCCCCCCCGCCCCGCTCCTGGGTGATTTTTACCAATTAAGGCCTTCTCGTCGGGCCGAGTCGGGCCGGGTGCGGGGCGGGGGTGCGGCCAACAAGAAGGCGGGCGGCAGCGGCCCATTCGCGTGGAGGCGCCCGGCGCGCAGCAGACGCCAGCAGAGCCCCGAGGCGCCAGGCGCGGGCTCGAAGATCTGCCAGGCGCCACCCCGCGGCCGCCGGCCGCCCGCAGGGAGAGAAGGTGAGGCGTCCGCGGCGGGCACCGAGCGGAGCGGTTGGCGGGCACCGAGCGGAGTGGTCGGCGGGCAGCTCACGGAGTTGGTGGTGGGGTGCCCGGGGCCAGCTGCAAGCTGGGGTGTGGTGGTGCAGCCGCCTTCCCTGGTTTCCTGGGGAATCCGGGTCTGGCTCCGCAGTGTGAGAGCCCAGCAGCCACGGGGGTGCCCTGGGAGAGTGAACTGGGGGGCAGGTCACTGCATGACTGTCCAGGAAGGCAGGGCTCTGAAGCAGGACGTTGTGTGGGGTCAGGGCGAGAGGCCACCTGGAAAGACACTTTGCAGCCAATATGCCCCCAGGAGGGATGTCGACGGTCGGTTCCTCCCTGACATCAGTGCTCTGGGCATTGGCTGCTTTGGGTAGAGGTGCGGGGCTGGCTTCTGGGCCGCTGCGCTCCACTGGGGCGAGGGCACACGGGGTTGGCCATGCTAGATTCGAGGCTGGGCCCTATCCCAGGTTGGCTCTGAGCTGGATGTTCACTGCCAGGCAGGATGTGAAGGCCAGCCCCCGCCCCCCCCTCACCCGCCCCAATTCCTGGGCCAGGAGGAGTAGGTGATGGCCGCTGGGAGACCCACCTGCACGGGCTCCTAGCAGCGCAGTCAAGGTGGGAATTCAGCCCTGGAGCGCTGTCAGCCTGCCTGCCACACCTGGGCTTGGGCAGACTCTCCTGCCACCCTGTGCCTCTCTTTCACCAGCCGTGGGAGGGCCTGGCTTGGGGTCTGAGGGAAGGAGTGGGGGTGGGAGGCGGGGTGTGTCTAACAACATCCAAGAAATCGACTCCAAATAAGGGAAAATATGAAAGAGCTGTATTTCAGCTTCCAGGGACTGCCCTATCTGGGGGCTTTGGGATGGGGCGCCACCTGGTGGTGATACTATGTCCCCTGGGGACAAGAACTCGTTACAGCCCCATCTCTTATCACCCCCCAAATAGGGAAGAAGCCTAAGGCTGGCAGCCAGGGCTTCTGTCCCCCTTTCTGCTGGAGTTGGCTGCTGGTTACTGACGCTGACTCAGTTTCCCTGCTCTCTGCAGATTAAGAAAAGAACACAGATAATGCAACTGGATGGCACTTGTTGAGTGACAATGAACTCTCAGTATGATTCTCTCCTTGGGGGACTGGCTCTTCAGGGGGGCAAGGGATCAGAAGGATGGCTCTCATCTCTGCTTGGGTGGGGCCTGCTAGGGAGGAGTCTGCACGGGTCCCCCTCTACTGCTGTCCCTCCCACCTCCATCCCAGTCCCCAGACACCATGGTGTGGAATTTTGCACAGGTGTGTCTAAAGTGGTCAGGCCTTTAGACTGAAAAATGTCACTGGTGAGCAAAAACCAGTGTGGGGTACCAGGCAGCCCCAAAGAGAGCATGCTGGAGGCCAGGTGCTGACTGCAGCCCTACTGTGGGTGACACAGTTCCCAGGGCTGTGAGAGTTGGCCTTATTTGGGCATGCTGACCTAGGGGCTCCTTTCCCACTGGTCTTTAGCAGAGAACTGAGGTACTGCTAGTAGGAAGCTCGATCTAAGTACGAAGCAGGAGGGACAGAGACATGCCTTTCTGGGGAAAAAAAAAAAAAGATGTGAAGAAGGGAACATCCTGCAGAGGGGAAGGACACAGGACCGAGGGAAGTGAGTCCACTCTGGGGACGAAGCCACCAGTAGGCTGGCTTCTCCAGACTGAAGAAGGTGGCAGTGACTGTCCCTGAGAGGCCTCTTGCTTCTGTGCCTTTGTTGGTCTTAGTATCCCCCCCATAGTCTCCAGTTATCTACAAGAAAATGTATTTTGAGCGAATAGGTCCCCAGTACCCAGTCCTGGCTCCACGGCAGGCCCCAGCTGCCTTTCATGGTTTGCCCCCCTCAGTCCCCTGGTCCCCCTGTCTGGGAGGCCTCCTCTGTTCTCCCATGACCCTGAAGCCCACTGAGACCCAGGTGCTCAGAGTGCATTATCGGAAGCCCGGGGAAGGTCCCTCTGGCAGCCTCCTGGGTCACACTGGGCTCAGGGGCCATCCCAGCCACGGAGGGGAAGCCCCTCGCGCCTCTGGTGGCCTGCCGGTGGGTGAGGCAGGCTTACCCGCCATCTCTGCATGCATCGCATCACAGGGCGCCCCGTGCCAGTGCCCACTGGCATGCCCGGGCCCCTTCCAAGGCTGCTGGCTCCTGGAGCGCCGGTGGCCTCCTGGCCCAGTGCCTCATTTCCTCTGGGGTGCAGGGGGGAGGGAGGGAGGCGGTTGGGACCGGCGGGCGCAGGCCAGGATCCTGCAGAGGGGGAAGGCTTGCTGGGGCAGGGGTTCTGGGGGTCTGGGGGTCTGGGGGGCGGCTTAGGGTCGTGCGGCTACGGGCTTCCCTGGCGTGGTGCACGCACGCCCGGGGCGGGCAGCAGAGCCTACTCCGGACCCGCACTCTCCAAGGGCTCGCCCCTTCGGATCGGGCCCTTTCTCTCGGCTGCCGGCGAGGCGGCTGGCTGTGGCGCGGCCAGGGACCCTCGAGTGCCGGAGGTTGGGGGGGAGGGGGCGGCGGGGACCGAGCGGAGTCTACGTGACTCACGGAGGGCGAGCCACCCCCCGCAGGGGCCTTGGGGAAGGAAAGTCCCTTGTATGGTGTGCCCGCTGCAGGCCAAGCGGTCCCCCGCTCTAGACGTTGCTCAGCCTTTCATCGCTGCAGCGTCTCCTACAGCGCGGGAGGGAGACCTCAGCATTTCCTCGCAGCTTCGCCCGCTCCGGGGCCAACGACCCTTCCCGGTGCCTGGGGGTCGGGTCAAAGAGGCGGGGCGGGGGGGGGACTCAGGGGGGCATTCCAACGGGTGGGGAGGGGCGGGGCGGTGCGGCCGCGAAGCCCCACCCCGCCGCGGCCCCGCCTCCTGGCCCCGCCTCCATCAGCATTTAAAGGGCTCGCTCTCACCGCAGCGCAACCTCAGCTGTCTGCCTCGCCCTGCGCTCGCTGAGGTGCCTGCGACTTTAATTAAAGGGCCGTCCCCTCGTCTAGGCTGCAGCACCGCCCATCGGTTCCTCGCGCCTCAAAATGAGTAGCTCCCACTCTCGGGCGGGCCAGAGCGCTGCGGGCGCGGTTCTGGGCATCGGCGCCGACACACGAGACGCCGAGATGCCGGCCACTGAGAAGGACCTGGCGGAGGATGCGCCGTGGAAGAAAATCCAGCAGAACACGTTCACGCGCTGGTGCAACGAGCACCTCAAGTGCGTGAGCAAGCGCATCGCCAACCTGCAGACGGACCTGAGCGACGGGCTGCGGCTTATCGCACTGCTCGAGGTGCTCAGCCAGAAGAAGATGCACCGCAAGCACAACCAGAGGCCCACCTTCCGCCAGATGCAGCTCGAGAACGTGTCGGTGGCGCTCGAGTTCCTGGACCGTGAGAGCATCAAGCTCGTGTCCATCGGTGAGGGCGCGGGCCGCCCGGTGGCGCTGGCGGGGCGAGGGCGGGGGTTTCCGCGCGTCCTCCCCTCTTCCCCGAGCCGACCCCTAGCAGACATCCCCTTAAGTTGCGGCGCTGCCCCGGGGGCCCTCGGGGCCGCCCAGCTGCGTGCGGGCCTCGAGAACAAAGGCTCGCAACCCAGCGGTGCGTGCGGACCGCTACGCGCCCCCGCCCGCCGGTCCCCGGCTGGCCCACGCCCAGGCTGAGCTCACATCCTCCACAGGCCGCGCCCCTGCCGCTGCGCCTGCGGTGGGAGAGGGCCGGGGCGGGGTAGGGAGGGAGTGGGAAGGCGGTGCGGTGGGCACTAGCCAAGCTCTGGCCGTACGCCCAGCGCCCCATCTCTAACGAGGAGAAGGCCAGGACTCTCCATCTCCTATAGCAGTTGGGAGATGGCTCTTGGGCCTCGGGACACCGTTGTGTTTCCTAAACAGAGGCTTGGAGCTTGTGGGTCCCATTGTCTAGGACCCCTCAACTGAAGATTGCTCCAAGTTTAGATCTCCTTTTGGGCACTGGGGGCCCAGAGAGGACCATAGCTAGCCAAACAGCACCTGAGATAGGTTTGGGTGCTGGCTTGTAGTTGCTTAGACACCCAGTTACTGTTGATTGCGGGCCAAACTCTTGCTTCCATGTAGGACTTGCTTTTCTGCATCTAGAGTACAGGGGTTTGCTGGGAGGTACTCCAACATGTGCTGGGCTCACTGCCAGCCCAGTGTCCGTGTCACTGGGCTGGTGAGGCTGGCACTGACCAGGCCTACCACATCATTCCCAGGCACCTCTCGAGATGGGAGCCACACAGGGACCGGCACCAGAACTGGTGACTTTGGAGGGGGGGCGGCGATGTGAGACAGGGAGCAAAGGGGCACCAGCTTTATTTTCTTCAGCAGTCAAAGAGAACTTCCAGCGGCCCCTGCAGTCCTGGCCTGGTCCATGCTGAGCCTGAGAAAGTGAGGGACCAAGACTCAGGTGCCCCCAATCACTCTGAGCAGGTCTCGAGGGCCCCACCTCTTTTTCTGGAACGCAAGTCCAGGCTGAGGCCCACTCCCCAGTCCCATACTCAGTCTAGCCAAGCTGAGTCATCTTTGAGCCTTGGGTGGGGGGGCAACCGGATGTGGGGAGGCGAGCCACACCCCAGTTGTCTGGGGGGGGTCTCTCCCCCCACCCCCGCCCTTCTTCTCCTCCTCTTGTGAGCTGGCTGGAGCAGGCCTAGTTCCCAGAGCTTTGCCATATAAGGCAAAAAAATGTTGGAAAGCAGCAGTGATTAGGGGAAGGAGGGGGCAGGCTGGCCCCGGGGCTGGGGAAAGGGGGTGGGATGGGGCGGGGCCATCCAACCAGTCAGTCTCTCAACACTTAGCCCAGTCCTTCCAGCCCTCTTTTGTGAGTTGGATGGGACGGCCTGAGCCAGCCTCCTATGGACCAGCGGGGGGGGGGGCCCAGCCCCAGGAGGACCGATGAGCTTGGCCTTGTGTGTCCCCTCGTGGGTCTGGGTGGACCTCAGGCCTCCCGAGGGCTCTGGTGCCAGGCTCAGGGTTCTGGGGATGGGAACCTGGTGGGAAAGCACAAGTGCTCCCATGTACTTGGTCTTCTCTGAGCCTTCCAGTCATCCCTAGCCTGAGACCCCCTCTCTTGCCACTTGGCAATAGTGCGAGGCAGTGGTATAGGACTGGGACGAGCCCCCCGTTGAGAACTGGGAGGCCACTCTGCTCTGAGTGGTGTTGAGCTGGTCTTTGAGGTGGGGCCTGCTGGGTTCAGAGGCTGCCTGGTCCCCACCCCCCAGTTGACTTGCTGGACAAGCATTTTCTCCTGATTATTGGTGAGTGGAACCCATCAGCAGGGATTCCAAAGATAAGCGGCCCTCCTGCATTCTCAGACCCAGCCCTAAGCCCCAGTCCCCAAGCGCTTGAGACTGACACCCAGAAGGGCCTTGGGTGGGGCCCTGAGGGGTTGCCATGGTGATGGGGTGCAGGGTGCCTGCCCTAACCACTTCCTCTGTGGTAAGCTTGGTGGCCACCCGCCTGCAGCCCAGCGGCCTGATAAGTGGTGAGGAGGGCGGGCAGTGGCTGAGCCTACTGCTGAGACAGCGGGACTCTGGGACCCCACCCACAACCCCCTACTAAGCGAGGGGCCCTGGGTACCCAACCCAGGCTGGCGGGCCCCACCCCCGCCCCCACCGGGCTGGGTGAGGGGGCCCCTGGAATGTGTCCTGCTCGGCATCCCAGCTGGCAGGCCATCCCTGCTTGGCCCCAGTGAGTCAGGGCCAGACCGCTGGTTCCTTGGGGCGCCCAGCCCCTCCCCTGAACCAGGCCAATGGCCCAACCCCCAGCCTGGCTCTGTCAGGGGAGGGGTGAGCATGAAGGAAGTGGGGGCAGGTGGGGGTTCACACCCTCCACCCAAAGGGTCCTTGCCCAACTTCCCCAGCCTCAGCCATTCACGCCCCAACCCTGGGCCAGCAGTTGTATTTCCCAACCCAACCCCCACTTGCCTTCCTCTTCCCCAGTGCCTGCCCAGGGGCCCTGGCATCAAGGCCTCGGGGTCCAACTGTTCCCCCTGCCCCTCCCTTGGAGACCTCTGGAGAGGGGCCTGGGCGGCTGCAAAGCACTCATCCACTCTCTCTCTCTGGAACCATCTTTGGGGATCGGGGCCCCGTCTGCAGCCTGGATCTGTCACCTGTCCGTCTTCTGGGCCCCCATGGCCCCGGGGCTTCTGGCAGCTCCCCTGATTGTGCTGTATTGGCACTGCATGTCTGGGGAGGTTTTACCCCTGAACCTCCTTGATGCTCTCACAGGCACCTGCACCCCACCCTGCCTCACGGAGGCCTCCTCCTCCTCCTCCCTGGGGCCCGCTGTCTCCCACACTCGCCAGTGCCTGGGAGTGGCCTGCTGTCCCGTGTGTGCACTTCCGCACCCCCACCCCCGAAGCCATGTGTGCACATGCGTCTGTGCCTGTGCCCAGTCCCCCTGCCCCGGGTCAGCCGTGCCCACCCAGCGCTGCCACTCATTGCCCTTGCAGACAGCAAGGCCATCGTGGACGGGAACCTCAAGTTGATCCTGGGCCTCATCTGGACCCTGATCCTGCACTACTCCATCTCCATGCCCATGTGGGATGAGGAGGAGGACGAGGAGGCCAAGAAGCAGACCCCCAAGCAGAGGCTGCTGGGCTGGATCCAGAACAAGCTGCCACAGCTGCCCATCACCAACTTCAGCCGCGACTGGCAGAGTGGCAGAGCCCTGGGCGCCCTGGTCGACAGCTGTGCCCCGGGTGAGGGGTGTCAGGTGTTGGGGGTGAAGGGGACGGCCTGTGGCGAGGTCCCGTGGTCCCTAGACTGACGACTTTCCTCCATCTGCAGGCCTGTGCCCTGACTGGGATTCCTGGGATGCCAGCAAGCCCGTGAACAATGCACGGGAAGCCATGCAACAAGCTGATGACTGGCTGGGCATCCCTCAGGTATGCCCCCCTACTCTGACCAGCAGGGTCTGCATGGGGGCCGAGGTCCCCATGGGGAGAGGTGGAGTGTCCCAGGAGCCCAAGGCTTGGAGGCCCACTGGCTCCTCCTTCTGTCTGTGAAGGTAATCACCCCCGAGGAGATCGTGGACCCCAACGTGGATGAGCACTCCGTCATGACCTACCTGTCCCAGTTCCCCAAGGCCAAGCTGAAACCGGGGGCTCCCCTGCGGCCCAAACTCAACCCGAAGAAAGCCCGAGCCTACGGGCCAGGTGAGGGAGCCAGGCAGAAGTGTTCCTGTGAGGTCACCTTCTCCCCGTGGGGCCACATCCTCTGGGAAATGTCAGCTCCTTGGGAATCTTCCATCATGTGGCCGCCGGGTTATCAACTGCCCTCTGCAAGTCAGACAGGAGTGGGTCAGGGCTGATCAAAAGCAGCCCCTGGCTGGATGTTCCCCACGTCACACCCACCCAAGGCAGAGTGTGTTTAGGGAGTAAGGACCCATCCACTTTGCTGTAAGTGAACTTGAGACCCAGCCAGGTTATCTGACAGGAGCCCGAGTCCCAGCATGCTCAAGCGAGCATTCTAGAAACAGGCCCAGGCCTGTCGCACAAGAGCACCAGTTCAGAAGGGAATAGGGAGGGGTGCTGAGTCCGTGTAGGTGAGGGGGTGGCCCTGACGACCAACCCGTGGCTTCCTCACCCTTCCTGGGCAGGCATTGAGCCTACGGGCAACATGGTAAAGAAGAGGGCAGAGTTCACTGTGGAGACCAGAAGCGCCGGGCAGGGAGAGGTGCTGGTATACGTGGAGGACCCGGCCGGGCACCAGGAGGAGGTAAGGCAGCCTGCAGGTAGGGCCTCGAATTGCCAGGCCTTGGTGTGCCAGGGGCTGCTCCGAATGAAGACTCACAGGCTCCTTCCCACCCTAGGCCAAAGTGACCGCCAATAACGATAAGAACCGTACCTTCTCTGTCTGGTATGTCCCCGAGGTGACGGGGACTCACAAGGTGAGCCCTCAGCCTGAGGGGAGGCTGGGAGCAAAAGCTGTGGCCAGGGGGGACCCCAACCCTGGCCTCACGGCCTGCCCCTCCTGGGAACAGGTCACCGTGCTCTTTGCCGGCCAGCACATTGCCAAGAGCCCCTTTGAGGTGTATGTGGACAAGTCCCAGGGAGACGCCAGCAAAGTGACTGCCCAGGGCCCTGGCCTCGAGCCCAGCGGCAACATCGCCAACAAGACCACCTACTTTGAGATCTTCACGGCTGGTGAGCGGAGGGTGCTAAGGCCAGCAGGCCCATGGGAGGACGAGAGGCTGGAAACTGAGCCGCTGCTTCCCAGCAGGTGCGGGCATGGGTGAGGTGGAGGTGGTGATCCAGGACCCAGCAGGCCAGAAGGGTACCGTGGAGCCTCAGCTGGAGGCCCGGGGCGACAGCACGTATCGCTGCAGCTACCAGCCCAGCGTGGAGGGCGTCCACATGGTGCACGTCACTTTCGCTGGGGTGCCCATCCCTCGCAGCCCCTACACAGTCACTGTGGGCCAAGGTAGGCCAGCCCCAGCTGCCTTCCACAGGACACATCTCCAGCTGGGCGGTCTTGGATGGGGGCAGCCGGGCACGTGCTGCTGCAGCCCTGCCCTGGCTCCTGGGACGTCTGTGCTTCCACTGTTGGGGCCTCCTCCTCCTCCTCCTCCTCCTCCTCTCGCCTTCTCCCTCTCTCTCTCTCTCCACGCTTTCACCTTCGGAAGAGCTCGCTCCAGCTGTCTAGAAACCTGCTGCTCTCTGCTCTGCCCACAGGGTCAACGGTACTTGGATCTGTCTTCCTCGGGGGTCAGGGGTGGGTGGGCTGGGTGTGGGGGCTGTGGGGGGAGCTGGTGTGGATGGAGCACAGGGAAGGAGGCCTGCCACATCCGGGCCTGGGCCCCAGGTCCTTGGGTCATGGTCCCTTCCGGTTCTTTCTTACACGGCCTTCACCATCCCGGGCAGCCCACCGGCCCAGTCTGGTGGGAGACAAGGGAGGGGATCACCCTGCACTAGTTCCCAGCAGCTCAACCAGTCCTCTGCTCACAGCTTGTAACCCAGGTGCCTGCCGCGCTGTCGGCCGGGGTCTCCAGCCCAAGGGTGTGCGAGTGAAGGAGACAGCCGACTTCAAAGTGTACACAAAGGGGGCGGGCAGCGGAGAGCTGAAGGTCACCGTGAAGGGCCCCAGTAAGTTGGCCTGTGGCTGGGGTAGGGCGATACCAGCCCCTGGCCACTGCTCAGCAGGCCTGAGGCCTCCCCTTGTCTCTGACAGAGGGCGAAGAGCGTGTGAAGCAGAAGGACCTGGGTGATGGTGTCTATGGCTTCGAGTATTACCCCATGATCCCCGGCACATACACCGTCACGATCATGTGGGGTGGCCAAAATATCGGGCGCAGGTGAGGCCCTGGATGAGCGCTTTAGAGGTGGCACACCTCCTCCCCTGCAGGGCTCAGGCCAGCCTGCCTCCAGGATGGGGCCTTCGGCACTCCCCTGGGTGGCTCTCTCCTTGCAGTCCCTTCGAGGTGAAAGTGGGCACCGAGTGCGGCAATCAGAAGGTGCGGGCATGGGGCCCTGGGCTGGAGGGCGGTGTTGTCGGCAAGTCTGCAGACTTTGTTGTGGAGGCCATTGGTGACGACGTGGGCACCCTGGGTGAGTAGGTGGCTGCAATGGGAGTACCCCGGGGGCAGAGGCTGGCGAGGGCCATCCTCCCGGGGCTCCAGGGCCCTCACGAGCTGGCGGCTGTTGTCAGGCTTCTCAGTGGAGGGCCCATCGCAAGCTAAGATTGAGTGTGACGACAAGGGCGATGGCTCCTGCGATGTGCGCTACTGGCCACAGGAGGCCGGTGAGTACGCGGTGCATGTGCTGTGCAACAGTGAGGACATCCGTCTCAGCCCCTTCATGGCTGACATCCGTGACGCGCCCCAGGATTTCCATCCAGACAGGGTAAAGAGCATGTGCCGCTGGGTGGGGGGGCCTGAGGGGGCTGACACTCTGTGCCCTGAGAACTGGGTGGCCTCCCATCAGGTGAAGGCACGTGGGCCTGGATTGGAGAAGACTGGCGTGGCTGTGAACAAGCCAGCAGAGTTCACAGTGGATGCCAAGCATGGCGGGAAGGCTCCTCTCAAGGTCCAAGTCCAGGTGAGGTGCTCCCCCGTGCCAGAAGCAGGCTGGGCAGGTGCCCAGACCTGGTCACTGACCAGGAGGCCTCTTGCTCCCGCCCACTTTGCAGGACAATGAGGGCTGCCCAGTGGAGGCAATGGTCAAGGACAATGGCAACGGCACTTACAGCTGCTCCTATGTGCCCCGGAAGCCAGTGAAGCACACGGCCATGGTGTCCTGGGGAGGCGTCAGCATCCCCAACAGCCCCTTCCGGGTGAGCCTTTAGTCTGCTTCCCTGGGGCCCCTGCTTCGTTTGATACAACTCTGATGAAACTTGCACGCCATACAATCGACCCCTTTCCAATATCCAACTTGGTGGTTTTGGGTGAGTTCCGAGTTGTGCAGCCAGCACCACAATGGAAGATGAGGCCGTTTTCACCATCCCCTAAAGAAAGTCGGCAACCCTCTAAAGGCCCCCTGCCCTGGCCTAAGCAGCCTCTCCTCTCTCTGCTTTCTGGCTGGGTGGGGATGGACTCGTATCCCCTGTGGCCTGTATATCATGAGTCATTGCTTCTTGCCTCTCAACAGCTGGATGATACACCATTGTGTGGATAGACCACGTTTTCTGTTTCCAGTCATTTGCTGATGGACATTTGGGAGTTTTTTCACCTTTTGGTTGGCAGGAGCTGTGCTATGAATGGTCCAGAATGGGTGTTAGAGGGGACGAGTGATCTCATGTCTCTGGGTGGATAGATACCAAAACATGGAATTGCAGCATCATATGGTTGCTTGTGTTTGGAAAAGGAAAGGGAAGTCGCTCAGTTGTATCTGACTCTTTGCAACCCCACAGACTGTAGCCCACCAGGCTCCTCCATCCATGGGATCTTCCAGGCAATAATACTAGAGTGGGTTGCCATTTCCTTCTCCAGAGATCTTCCCGACCCAGGGGTCAATCCCAGGTCTCCAGCATTGTAGGCATACACTTTACTCTCTGAGCCACCAGGGAAGTCTGCTTGTGTTTGAGGGGCCATCAAATGATTTCCGAGGGTGGTGGTACCACTCTGCATGCCCGCCGGTGGTGGGTCAGAAAGCCCCTGCCTGTCCTCCAGGCTGGTTGTGACCCTGCACTTGCCCCTGTGCCCTGCAGGTGAATGTGGGCGCTGGCAGCCACCCGAACAAGGTCAAGGTGTATGGTCCAGGAGTGGCCAAGACAGGACTCAAGGCTCATGAGCCCACCTACTTCACTGTGGACTGCACGGAGGCTGGCCAGGGTAACTCCCTGCCTCAGGAGTGGGTGGCCGGTGGGCATGGCATCCCTGTGAGGTCCCTAGCCCCATGCTCTCCTCCACTGCAGGTGACGTCAGCATCGGCATCAAGTGTGCCCCGGGCGTGGTGGGCCCTGCCGAGGCCGACATCGACTTCGACATCATCCGTAACGACAACGACACCTTCACGGTCAAGTACACCCCCCGTGGGGCTGGCAGCTACACCATCATGGTGCTCTTTGCTGACCAGGTGGGTGCTGCTGCTCCTGGCCCCCAAAGATGGCTGGGTGTTGGGGTGCTGCTCACCTCTCAGCCCTTCTCCTCCCACCCCTTGCAGGCTACGCCCACCAGCCCCATCCGGGTCAAGGTGGAGCCTTCCCATGATGCCAGCAAGGTTAAGGCAGAGGGTCCTGGCCTCAGTCGCACCGGTGAGGACGGGGACCCTGTGGGGAGGTTGGGGCCCCGAATGGGGTATGTATGTGCACATGCAGGAGCCCCTAGAGGGTTGCTGTGTCTCCTCAGGGGTCGAGCTTGGCAAACCCACCCACTTCACGGTCAACACCAAGGCTGCCGGCAAAGGCAAGCTGGATGTCCAGTTCTCAGGGCTGGCCAAAGGGGACGCAGTGCGTGATGTGGACATCATTGACCATCATGACAACACCTATACCGTCAAGTACACGCCTGTGCAGCAGGTAGCCAGCTCCCTTGATAACCCCCTGTGGCCACACCCGTCTGTACACCTGCTGAGTCTGCGGGCCCCTTCATGTGGTGGGCTGGGTGGCTGGCTCCAAGAGACTTTGTGCCCACTCTGGTTTCTCACTTGGGACAGAGTGGGCACAGCAGTTGGAGGGTCCAATGTCTCTAACCACCCAACCCCCATGCCCGAGTTGGAAAGGCACAGGACAGGGGAGCTCAGCCATGACTTCTGACCCTGTCTTCTGTACCCTTCTCAGGGCCCAGTGGGCATCAATGTCACTTATGGAGGTGATGCTATTCCCAAAAGCCCCTTCTCAGTGGGAGTGTCTCCAAGCCTGGACCTCAGCAAGATCAAGGTGTCCGGCCTGGGAGAAAGTAAGTTGCTGGGGCCCTGGCATAGCTGCTGGCGATGCCCAGGCTGCCTAAGTGGCCTCATAGTCCTGTCTTCCCCCCATTGCTTCAACAGAGGTGGATGTTGGCAAAGACCAGGAGTTCACGGTCAAGTCCAAGGGCGCCGGTGGCCAGGGCAAAGTGCTGTCGAAGATCGTGGGCCCTTCAGGGGCAGCAGTTCCCTGCAAGGTGGAGCCAGGCCTCGGGGCTGACAACAGCGTGGTGCGCTTTGTGCCCCGTGAGGAGGGGCCCTACGAGGTTGAGGTGACCTATGACGGCATACCTGTGCCCGGCAGCCCCTTTTCCCTGGAAGCTGTGCCCCCCACCAAGCCTAGCAAGGTAAGGGGGTTGCCGGGGCCACAGCCCATGTTTGCTTTGGACCTTACTCCTTCTCCTTTTGGTCCTTCTGAGCGAGGGCCCTGCTCAGGCCTGTGCCCACCTGGTAGGGGAGGGAAGCCAGAACGAGAGGAGAGACAGATGGAGTCAGGCTGGGATCTGAGGGTCAAGGATCAGAAAGCTGGTGCAGCTTGGGCTCCTGACCCGCCCCTCTTCCTCCAGGTAAAAGCCTTCGGGCCAGGGCTGCAGGGGGGCAGTGCAGGGTCTCCTGCCCGCTTCACCATCGACACAAAGGGTGCCGGCACAGGTGGCCTGGGCCTGACAGTCGAAGGCCCCTGTGAAGCTCAGCTCGAGTGCCTGGACAACGGGGATGGCACGTGCTCTGTGTCCTATGTGCCCACTGAGCCCGGGGACTACAACATCAATATCCTCTTCGCCGACACCCACATCCCTGGCTCCCCATTCAAGGCCCATGTGGTTCCCTGCTTCGACCCGTCCAAGGTCAAGTGCTCGGGCCCTGGGCTGGAGCGGGCCACGGCTGGGGAGGCCGGGCAGTTCCATGTGGACTGCTCGAGCGCGGGCAGTGCGGAGCTGACCATCGAGATCCGCTCCGAGGCGGGGCTGCCGGCCGAGGTGCACATCCAGGACCACGGTGACGGCACGCACACCATCACCTACATCCCCCTGTGCCCTGGGGCCTACACCGTCACCATCAAATACGGCGGCCAGCCCGTGCCCAACTTCCCCAGCAAGCTGCAGGTGGAGCCCGCAGTGGACACCTCAGGCATCCAGTGCTACGGGCCCGGGATTGAGGGTCAAGGTGCGAGGCTCTGCCGTGGGACATGGGGGCAGGGGAACTGGGCCCCCTGGAGCCCCCGTCTTCCTCTTCACGTCCCCACCCACAGGTGTCTTCCGAGAAGCCACCACCGAGTTCAGTGTGGATGCCCGGGCTCTGACACAGACTGGAGGGCCCCATGTCAAGGCTCGTGTGGCCAACCCCTCGGGCAACCTGACTGAGACATACGTGCAGGACTGTGGCGATGGCACGTACAAAGTGGAGTACACGCCATATGAGGAGGGTGCGTGTCGGGGTGCCAGAGGGACTGCGGGAGGTGAGGGGTCAGGGCAGTCTGGGACTCTTCTAAGTCAGCCCGCCCTCCTGCAGGACTCCACTCTGTGGATGTGACCTACGACGGCAGTCCTGTGCCCAGCAGCCCCTTCCAGGTGCCAGTGACTGAAGGCTGCGACCCCTCCCGAGTGCGTGTCCATGGGCCAGGCATCCAAAGCGGCACCACCAACAAGCCCAACAAGTTCACTGTGGAGACCAGGTGGGTGAGAGCCCCAGAAGCAGGGGCTGCGGTGGGCCTTAGAAGTTGGGGGATAACGAACTGTCTGTTTGGACTAGGGGAGCTGGCACGGGGGGCCTGGGCTTGGCTGTTGAGGGCCCCTCCGAGGCCAAGATGTCCTGCATGGACAACAAGGATGGCAGCTGCTCGGTTGAGTATGTCCCCTACGAGGCCGGCACCTACAGCCTTAACGTCACTTACGGCGGCCACCAAGTGCCAGGTGAGCAATCGGGTCAGCTGGGGTCTGTCTGGGGCCACCTGCCTGCCCTCCAGCCTGTCTCAGAAATGCCACCTTTCGGCCCCCACAGGCAGTCCTTTCAAGGTCCCTGTGCATGATGTGACAGATGCGTCCAAGGTCAAATGCTCTGGGCCTGGCCTGAGCCCGGGCATGGTCCGTGCCAACCTCCCTCAGTCCTTCCAGGTGGACACGAGCAAGGCTGGCATGGCCCCACTGCAGGTCAAAGTGCAGGGGCCCAAAGGTGAGAGTGTGTTGGGTGTGGGGGTCAGTTCAGGAGGGCCTGGTCCCCTGAGGGAGGGCGTCTCGCACACCTTGGGGTGGGACGCAGGTGGGCAGGCAGTTGACCGAGGAGCCTCAGGTGACACCAGAGCCAGTGACCTGGTGAAGGGGACCAAAAGGACATAGACCACTGAGCAGAGGTGGGAAGGAGAGAGGGCAAGGGCCCAGGTGGTACCCAGATTAGTGTCTCATGTCACAGAGGCTTAGGGCTGTTCCTGGGGACGGCAGGGCTAGGCCTGGGGTGGGGGCTGAGTATACATGGCTCAGATCTGGCTTTTTAGTGTAGTGGGCCTAGGAACCCAGAGCACCAGCTGAGACTCTATCTCTGGGACTGGGGTCAGGCCTGGTGGAGCCGGTGGATGTGGTGGACAATGCCGATGGCACCCAGACTGTGAACTATGTGCCCAGCCGTGAGGGGCCCTACAGCATCTCGGTGCTGTATGGAGACGAAGAGGTACCCCGCAGGTAAGGAGCAGGGCCCTCTGTCATAGGGGAGGGGCCCTGGCCTGGGCACCAAGAGCCATTCTAACCACCCACAACATTCTGGCCCGACAGCCCCTTCAAGGTTAAGGTGCTGCCTACACATGACGCCAGCAAGGTCAAGGCCAGCGGTCCAGGGCTTAACACCACGGGTGTGCCTGCAAGCCTGCCTGTGGAGTTCACCATTGATGCCAAGGACGCTGGGGAGGGCCTGCTGGCTGTCCAGATCACGGTGAGCAGGCCACGTGGGGGCCACCTGGCCTTGCTGTTTCGCAGCTCTGGGTTCATGGCAGGTGGGGAGGGGAGGGACCCAGGCCTAAGGTCCACAGCCTGGGGCAGATGAGCCAGTCTGGGGTCTCTGGTCTTCCCTAGGAGCCAGGCCCCCGCCTCTAGGATGGTGGTCACAGACCCAGGCTTCCCCTACACACATACTTGCTCACTTCTGATGTAACTAAAGCCCTTAGTGCCTCAACTTTTCTGCCTGTA
Source organism: Budorcas taxicolor (assembly GCF_023091745.1). Taxonomy (NCBI): domain Eukaryota; kingdom Metazoa; phylum Chordata; class Mammalia; order Artiodactyla; family Bovidae; genus Budorcas; species Budorcas taxicolor. Next base: position 62,900,415 of record NC_068935.1, on the reverse strand, counting down.
ACATTCTCCGGGGCCAGGTATAAGGCTGGGACTCTGGGATCTTTCAGAGGAGCTCGTCCTATTGCTGGGGCTGGCCCTGGGGTAGAGGACTAGGGCTGAGAAGTGGTTGGGGATAAAGCAGGATAGGTGCCAAGTTTCCTGGCCATGCCTGTCATCGGGGGCTTCCCTTTTGGACCTTGCCCGTGGGGAAGTAAGTAAAGGACAGTGCTGGATGCAGGCAGCCATTTTGGGCCATGGTGGCTGACCCTGCAGCAGCAGTGCTTGACACTTGGTCCTCTGAGAGGGCCTGAGGAAATCCTGGGCCAGGGAGAGCTTGGACCAACTGTTCTTCCCTGTGCTCTGCTACACAGGACCCGGAGGGCAAGCCCAAGAAGACACACATCCAAGACAACCACGACGGCACGTACACTGTAGCCTACGTGCCAGACGTGACAGGCCGCTACACTATCCTCATCAAGTATGGCGGTGACGAGATCCCCTTCTCCCCATACCGTGTCCGTGCCGTGCCCACGGGGGATGCCAGCAAGTGCACTGTCACAGGTGAGCCCAGCGTGCCAGCAGCCATGGCGCTCAGCACGGGGCTTGGGTGTGCCTGTGTGCAAGGGCTCGCTGCTTGGGGCGGCGTGTGGGAGTGGGGGCCGCCCCCTTGAGTGACTCACCTGACCTTTCTCCTTGCTCTCTGCCCTCTCACCTCAGTGTCAATCGGAGGTCACGGGCTAGGTAAGCTGCTTGCTGGGGCCACTCCCAATGCCCCTTCTGCCCAGAGGGCAGCTTCCTTTCCTCTTCCGGCTGATTCCCAGGATAGTTCCAGCTGCAGCTCTTGGCAGGGACAGAGGGGTGGTACTGGAGGGTTAGGGGCCAGGGAGGCCTCTGGAGCTGGGCATGAGTGCTCCGGCCCTCCCCCTCTCTGGGCCTCTGTTTTTCCACCTGAGAAGTCGGGTTGCAGCTGTGAGCTTTGGGGCGAGGTGCATCCTGAGAGGCACCCCCCTGGGGGCTCTGGGGTCTGGGGATCTTGGCGCCCCGGGGCACTCTCGGGGGCGGGCAGTAGGCCCGGTCTCTTTTCACTTCCTCCTTCTGAATCCAGGGTCTCCCCCAAGCAGCGGGAGTCCCCAGCCCCAGCCGGATCCACAGACCCCCGTCCCCACCTCCCAGGGGCCTCCGCGTCCCGGGTCAGGGGAGGTGCCAGTGCATGAGTGGGTGGGGCTGGCTGGTAGTGCCGTAGCACCAGCATTGACTGCTTGGGCGGCCAGCATGGCGGGGCCCAGCCCAGCCTCAGAGTGCCAAAGTGCACTCGGTGGCCCACCCTCTTCCCGCCTCCCTCCCTTCCTGCCCCTCCCAGCAGTGACGTTATTCAGATGGTCCCCAACCAGACCTGGGAGGGGAGGCCCGCCCCAGCCAGGGATGCCAGCAAGAGGCCACAAGTACATGGGAGCCTCTGGAGGCTGGAGGCCTGGACCTTGGCCACGGTGGCCCTGGAGAAAGCTAGAGGGTGGCAGGGGTTTGATGACTCCGTCCAGGGGGCCTCGGGGTCTGAAATGACAGGCCCGTGTGCCCGGGCCAGGGGGTAGGACCTTGGGGACCAGGGGCAGGGTCGAGACTGGGGCCGAGAGAGCGGTCTTGGTTTACCTTGGCCGCCATGTGCCAGCGGAGGCAAAGAGCCCAGTTGGGGAACCGAAGTCACTTCGGTATCAGTTGCAGGGCTGGCTTGGGCTAGGCTGCTGGTGGGTGGGTGGGGCTTGAGGGGAGAACCTCAAGGGGTGGGGGGCTTCAAGGATGGAGCAGCCCAGACCTGCTGAAGAGCTGGGTGCTGGGCAGGGAGCACGGGCAGTTGGGGTCAACTGAGGTTTGGGCCCAGGCCACTTGCTAGATGGTGGGTTCAGGTTCCGAGCCAGGGAGAGCAGGTGTGGCTGTGTGTGAGGTGAGGCCTCCCAGTTGGGGGTGGGCGGTGGGGGTCCAGGCGTAGTGTTCTGGAGCCCCGCAAAGTGGGCACCCTCAGTGGACAGTGCAGTTCAGGGGCCGGCCAAGTGGCCGGCTGGGGACCCCCTTGAACTTGGCCCTGGGGTGGGTTCGGTGTTGCCAGCTGCTTCCCTGGCAGGGGCCGGGCTCCAGAAAGCACTCGCTGCCAGGCCTCACGGTCCCCAGCCCCCCAAGCCTCCATGGCTGAGCCCAGATCATAACGTCACTGTCCCTCCCCTCTGCTCTCACCGCCTCGCAGCCGTGGCTCTGGCTTGGGCCCCCTGCCTCCCTGCCCTCTGGGTACTGGCCCCCCTGCTGCGCTGCGCTGCCTGGGTGCTAACCCCGCTGCCTTCCTGCTTCCCTGCTCCCGGTTCCCTGCCTGCACCAAGCCATGCCCGGCTGCCCCTTCTCTGCAAGCCTCCGGTCGAGCGAGCCTTCTCAGTTGTCAGGAAACTCCAATTGCAACTTCAGGCCCCAGGGGTGGGGAACAAGTGTCACATGCCCCACACTGCAGCAGGACTCTGCCTCACCGCGTCCGCACACGGCACTGGGGGCCAGGGCATGGCCACAGGGGTGAAGGCAGCCCGAGGCTCAGCTGTCAGTCAGCATGGTCCAGGGCACCACTGGCTGAGGCCAAGTTGGCAGGGGAGATGGCAGCAAATGCTTAGGCCCTGGCAGTGGCCTCGGGGCTTTCCAGGCCCTTCTTCTTCTCAGACTCTTGGATGCCCCCCATTGGGCTTTTCCCACATGGCAGGGATACCCCCCGAGACAGGACTCCCGGGCTTGAGGTGGTTCAGGGGAACCTTTCCTGCCTTCTGAGAAATCACTCACCATCCCAGCTTGGGGGGCGGGAGGCCTGGCTGTGCTTGGTGGTTGGCAGTAAGAGGCCTGGGCGGCTGACACGTGGATGGCCGCGGCCTGAGCACCAAGCTCATGCCCCGGCCCCCCCTTCGGGGACCCACCCTGCCCCACCAGGTGCTGGCATCGGCCCCACCATCCAGATAGGGGAGGAGACCGTGATCACCGTGGACACCAAGGCGGCGGGCAAAGGCAAGGTCACCTGCACCGTGTGCACGCCCGATGGCTCTGAGGTGGATGTGGACGTGGTTGAGAATGAGGATGGCACCTTTGACATTTTCTACACGGCTCCCCAGCCCGGCAAATACGTCATCTGCGTGCGCTTCGGTGGTGAACATGTGCCCAACAGTCCCTTCCAAGTGACGGTCAGGAGGGACTGGGGCTTGGTGGGGGTCTGGGCAGGGACCTGGCTCACCGCCCCCACGGGGCTCACGGGTTTGGACAGCCTCGAGCTCTGTGCCTTGCTCTGCAGGCTCTGGCTGGAGACCAGCCCACGGCACAGCCGCCATTACGGCCTCAGCAGCTGGCACCACCATATACCTACGCCCAGGGGGGCCAGCAGACCTGGGTATGGCTTGCCCTGCCGCCTCCCAGCTCACCCCGCCCTCGGGGACACTTGGGGATGGACCAGCTGGGTGTCCCGTGAGGCCCTGTTCCACTATCTGCGAGGGAGGGACCCTGGAGCCTACCACTCGGGACTCCCTTTCCCTCCAGCTCCTCACTCAGGCCTTCTGTGTCTCTGCCCCCCGCAGGCCCCAGAAAGGCCCCTGGTGGGGGTCAATGGGCTGGATGTGAGCAGCCTGAGGCCCTTTGACCTTGTCATCCCCTTTACCATCAAGAAGGGCGAGGTCACTGGTGAGTGCAGCTGGGAAGGGGCTAGGGAGCCACAGAGGCCAGAGAGTGCCCATGGGCTGCCCTGACCCAGGCCCCCCTCTCCCCTGCAGGGGAGGTGCGGATGCCCTCAGGCAAGGTGGCACAGCCCGCCATCACTGACAACAAGGATGGCACCGTGACTGTGCGCTACGCCCCCAGTGAAGCTGGCCTGCACGAGATGGACATCCGCTATGACAACATGCACATCCCAGGTACGTCCACTCAGCATGCCGGACCACCTCCTTGGGGGGCAGGCTGTGGGACAGACTTGGGGATGACGGGAGGCCCTGGTCCATGTGGTCCCTATTCCTGCTACAGGAAGCCCCCTGCAGTTCTACGTGGATTATGTCAACTGTGGCCACGTCACAGCCTATGGGCCGGGCCTCACACATGGGGTGGTGAATAAGCCTGCTATCTTCACCGTCAACACCAAGGATGCGGGCGAAGGTGAGCAGCAGCTCTCATCGTGACCTGCCTGATTGAGGCGGGATGCTGTCATCTGGTGGGGGGGCTGGACACAGGAGATGCTCCCAAAACGGGGCTCCCCACCCCACCCCCAGCCTCTGCTTGCATGGTTGGTGCAGTGTCCCCGGGCACAGTTTGTACCCTCACTCACAACTCTCTCCAGGGGGCTTGTCCCTGGCCATTGAGGGCCCCTCCAAAGCAGAGATCAGCTGCACTGACAACCAGGATGGGACGTGCAGTGTCTCCTACCTGCCCGTGTTACCTGGTGACTACAGCATCCTGGTCAAGTACAACGAACAGCACATCCCGGGCAGCCCCTTCACTGCGAGGGTCACAGGTAGGGGATGGCCCGCAGCGGTGACAAAGGAGGCAGCTGGCGGTGGGGGGGCTGTCTCCCTCTCGGTGCCTGGACACATAGTGACTGACCCCTGCCAGGTGACGACTCCATGCGCATGTCCCACCTGAAGGTGGGCTCTGCAGCTGACATCCCCATCAACATCTCTGAGACGGACCTCAGCCTGCTGACTGCCACAGTGGTGCCCCCCTCGGGCCGGGAAGAACCCTGTCTGCTGAAGCGGCTGCGTAATGGCCACGTGGGTAAGAGGCTGGGCGGCAGGGCCTTCCGAGAGGGAGGGAAACTGGGTGGGGGGTGGTTGCATATCTTTCCCTGGCTGACAGCCCCGTTCTGTGCCTAGGGATCTCGTTCGTGCCCAAGGAGACAGGAGAACACCTGGTGCACGTGAAGAAGAATGGGCAGCATGTGGCAAGCAGCCCCATTCCAGTGGTGATCAGCCAATCAGAGATCGGGGATGCCAGCCGTGTGCGGGTCTCGGGCCAGGGCCTCCACGAAGGCCACACCTTTGAGCCAGCAGAGTTTATCATTGATACACGTGATGCAGGTAGGCAGTAGGGACCTGGGAGCTGGGGTCAGACTGCCATACTTGGCCCCCTGGCTCAGGGATGTCTCGCCCACAGGCTATGGGGGGCTCAGCCTGTCCATCGAGGGTCCCAGCAAAGTAGACATCAACACAGAGGACCTGGAGGATGGCACATGCAGGGTCACCTACTGCCCCACGGAGCCTGGCAACTATATCATCAACATCAAGTTTGCTGACCAGCACGTGCCTGGTGGGTACAGCACCCATGCACCTCCCCCACTGCTGGGCGACTCTCCATGCCACACTCCAGGGGCCCCCAGCAGAGGGTAACCTGTCTGGGGTGTGGGTTGTGCCTTCTTCCTGCAGGCAGCCCCTTCTCCGTGAAGGTGACAGGCGAGGGGCGCGTAAAAGAGAGCATCACGCGCAGGCGACGGGCCCCATCGGTGGCTAATGTTGGTAGTCACTGTGACCTCAGCCTCAAGATCCCAGGTGGGAGCCGTGGCCGCCTGGGCGGGTCCCAGGGAGGCCTAAGCACCAGCTCTGGGGTGCCCCCGGACAGAGAGACGTGGCCTGGGTCTCTTGCTCAACTGGCTATTCCCCCACCTGCAGAAATTAGCATCCAGGACATGACAGCGCAGGTGACTAGCCCGTCAGGCAAGAGCCATGAGGCCGAGATCGTGGAAGGGGAGAACCATACCTACTGCATCCGCTTTGTGCCTGCTGAGATGGGCATGCACACAGTCAGCGTCAAGTACAAGGGCCAGCACGTGCCCGGGAGCCCTTTCCAGTTCACTGTGGGGCCCCTGGGGGAAGGGGGAGCCCACAAGGTCCGTGCCGGGGGCCCTGGCCTGGAAAGGGCTGAAGCTGGAGTGCCAGGTAGGCCTGCTTCCTTCGGGGCTCTGGCTGCTCCCGGCTGGGGGTGCAGTGGGAGGGAGGAAGTCTCCAGCAGCCCCTGCTGGGGCTGGGGAGCACAGCCCTCCATGAGGACACATTCTGCCTTCCTGCAGCCGAGTTCAGCATTTGGACCCGGGAAGCTGGTGCAGGGGGCCTGGCCATTGCTGTTGAGGGCCCCAGCAAGGCCGAGATCTCCTTCGAGGACCGCAAGGATGGCTCCTGTGGCGTGGCTTATGTGGTCCAGGAGCCAGGTACTGCGGTCTGGCTGGGGCCAGCAGGCTGCCCCTGGGGGTGGGTGCCTGTCCAGGTCTATACAGAGAGCTCCACCTTCTCCCCCTCTCAACACCCTGAGGCCCCAGGGCCTCTTGGGCTGTCGGGGGGAGGCATGCATGGCCATCTTGTTCTCGCTCCCCATCCAGGTGACTATGAGGTGTCAGTCAAGTTCAACGAGGAGCACATTCCTGATAGCCCTTTCGTGGTACCTGTGGCTTCTCCGTCTGGTGACGCCCGCCGCCTTACTGTTTCTAGTCTTCAGGTGAGGCACTGAGAGAAACCGCCCGCCTGGGGCTCCTGTGCCCGGCCAGACCAGAGTCCCTGTGTCCAGGGACCCAGCCAGCCCAGCTCAGGGCACCGGGCTGCTTCTGCTCTGGCCGGGAACAGCCCATGCCTGGGTCGGCAGGACGCACCCCTGACGGCCGTGTGGAGTTTTTCTCGTGTCTCAGGTCTAAAGGCTTTGAACAGAAGCCTGTGCCCCTTGAGCACCAGGGCTGAGGTTTAAAGAGGGACAGCCACCTGCCAGGGCTGCTGAGTGCTGCTTGTGGGCCGGGGGCCGCCCTGCTTCCCGCCTACCCGCTGTGTGCCTGGAGTGTGTGGGGCTAGGGGTTTGGGGTGTGTGCCTGGAGCTTGCTGCCCCTCGAGAAGCACTGGCTCTCCCTCTTTAAACCCACTTGGACGCCAGATGGGTAAGTGCCTCCCCCTGGGCCTCCTGCTTCTGGGGCCCAGCCTCCCCTCACGCCCCCCCCCCGCCAGCCTCCGCTATCCTAACCATGTCTGCTGTGCTTCCAGGAGTCAGGGCTAAAGGTCAACCAGCCAGCCTCTTTTGCAGTCAGCCTGAATGGGGCCAAGGGGGCAATCGATGCCAAGGTGCACAGCCCCTCAGGAGCCCTGGAGGAGTGCTATGTCACCGAGATCGACCAAGGTGAGGCCCTGCCCGGCCACCCAGCCATCCACCCGGGCACTGCTGGGAGCAGTGGGCCTCCCCAGGCCGGCCCTGCTGGCTGGAAGCAGGCTGAGAGTGTAAAGCAAAACACATAATCTGCAAGCAGCTGAGACAGGGCCTGGGCCCCCCGCCCCCTACTTGGGACCCAAGCCCTTGGGGACTGGGCTCAGCAGCCATGCTGCTAGAAAGGACAAAGCCCTCTGGAGGCATGATCCTGCCATTTCTTACAAGAGAGACCCCAAGTCTAGCAGTTGGTCCTGCCAGGGCCTGGAACTCACAGACAGGCTTGGGGGTGGGAGGAGCTGCTCAGTTTGACTCGTCCATGGCTAAGTCCTGCCCCTTGCTGGCTGTATGACCTCGAGCAAGTTCCTGCCTATCTCTGGGCCCCAGTTAGCATGTGGTGGATATGACATTCAGGGTAGCCTTTCTAAGGAGGCATTGAAGCAGGTGTCTTGCTTACAAAAGACTTCAGTCCAAATGCTGCAGCATCTAAAGTGAGCTTGGGCATCTGTCAGTAGCTTGGGCATCTGTCAGTAGCTTGGGCATCTAAAGCTTCATCCCTCGGGCTTCAGGATTTCTGTACAGTAGAGTGAAGGTGCCCAGCACAGTTCCCAGAAGAAGCTAACTGGGCCCCGAGACCTGCTAGACTCATACTGGTGGGCACATGCCACTTGCTCAGTTTTAGAGGAGGGACCCCAGGCCCACCACCTACTTCTCTGTTCCTCAGATAAGTACGCTGTGCGCTTTATCCCACGGGAGAATGGCATCTACCTGATTGATGTCAAATTCAACGGCACCCACATCCCGGGGAGCCCCTTCAAGATCCGAGTTGGGGAGCCTGGGCATGGAGGGGACCCAGGCCTGGTGTCTGCTTATGGAGCTGGCTTGGAAGGCGGCATCACAGGTAGGTCAGCATGGGTGGCTTCTGGTGTGTGAACACAATGACTAGGGTTCCCTCCTCTAAGCTCTTGGTGACAACAGGTGGCGTGCGGAGGTGACAAGACTCTGTTGGGGTGGGGGGTGGGGCAACGGGCCAGGCCAGCTGTACCTACCTTCCCGTGCCCCCAGGGAGCCCAGCTGAGTTTATTGTGAACACCAGCAATGCGGGCGCTGGTGCCCTCTCAGTCACCATCGACGGGCCTTCCAAGGTGAAGATGGATTGCCATGAGTGCCCTGAGGGCTACCGCGTCACCTACACCCCCATGGCACCTGGCAGCTACCTCATCTCCATCAAGTACGGCGGCCCCTACCACATTGCGGGCAGCCCCTTCAAGGCCAGAGTCACAGGTGAGCCTGGTGCCAGACGGCTGCTACACAACCCATTGCTGGACACTCCTGCCACCTCTTGGCTGTCCACTGCTCTGCCCTGCAGGTCACCGCCTCGTCAGCAACCACAGCCTCCATGAGACGTCATCCGTGTTTGTGGACTCCCTGACCAAGACTGCCACCATCCCCCAGCACAGTGCCCCAGGCCCGGGTCCCACCGATGCCAGCAAGGTGCTGGCCAAAGGCGTGGGGCTGAGCAAGGCCTACATGGGCCAAAAGAGCAGCTTCACGGTGGACTGCAGCAAAGCAGGTGGGTGTGCGGGCCCCAGCCCTTCCAAAAATGGGAGGCTGGAGAGAAAAGCAGAGAGGCTGTGCCTGGGAAAGAGCGGGTGGGAAGGCCTCTTTGGGGGCCTTCTGGGCCCCCCTGCTAGTTCCTCTGCCCTCCAGGGCCCTGGAGGAACTGCAGGTTCTTTGGTTGTTCTGGGGGGGACAGGGTGCTGGCTATTTTTAAGAAGGGCTGTCACCCCAAGACAGGCAAGGTGGGAAGGGGAGGACCCAGGGCAGGAACAAAGCGGGTCGCTGCAGTCACCACTGATGGGAGGGAGCTTGGGGCCTGGCAGTGAGGCTCTGGCCCCCACTCCCAGGCAACAACATGCTGCTGGTTGGCGTACATGGGCCCCGGACGCCCTGTGAGGAGATCCTGGTGAAACACGTGGGCAGCAGGCTCTACAGTGTGTCCTACCTGCTCAAGGACAAGGGGGAGTACACTCTGGTGGTCAAGTGGGGTGACGAGCACATCCCAGGCAGCCCCTACCGAGTCCTGGTGCCCTGAGTGCTGTGCGCCTGCCAGCCACCAGCTCCCAGGACGAGAAGTGCCCCTGCGCCCGCCCCTCGCCACCCAAGCAGCACCCGCCCCAGCCCCGGCCAGCCCTGGCCACCCCGTCACTGCAGCCTGACCCTGCCCTGTGCTGCGCTCACCTGCCTCCACATGGGCAAAGGAGAGAGGCGAGCAGAGGCAGCCTGCCTGTCTTCTTTGGTTCTGGAAGGGGTGAAGGGGGGGGGCCATGCACACCTGCCCGCTAGTTCTCTCCCCTAGCCAAGAGGAATAAAAGTTCTGCTTCCATTCTCCTGAGCATGACTCAAGCTTTGTGGCAAAGAGGGCCGACAGGGTGGCTGGAGCGGTGGGCCCAGACCACAGGCTATGGGATCTTCCGCTCCAGCCCCCTCTGCTGCCTGAGCACCTAGGGGGTACCTGGGGACTCCGCCTCCTCTCTGCCTCCCTGGGTTCCCATCCATGCAGGCCAGGGGTGTCTAGTGCCCCAAGAACCAAACCTGACATGATTGTCCTTGTCCCAGATCATACCAGGAACAGATGCTGTCCCAGGGGAAGGCCAGGCCTCGACCAGGCTACAGGAGGTTGTGTGCCGGGTGGGAGGGCCAGGTAAACAGAAGGCCAAATCCCAGCAGATTCCTGGCCATGACCCAGGCATCTTAAATGTGCCACCAGCCCCTGGTAAGGGGCTGTCCCCAAGCCACACAGGTGGCAGCAGGTGGACACCTTCAAAGCTCTGCCCCCTGGCCAGCGTCTGCCCATCCTCACTAGGTCCTTCTGAACCCGTGCCTGTCTGACCTGTGCCTGGGTGGGCTGTGCCCTCGGCACGGTAGAGCAATCTCAGCCCCTTAGCATGCTGTTCTGAATAGCTGTTCAGAATTCCCACCTTTTCCACACAGCCCGCCCCGGGTCTGCAGGTCAGGAAGGCTGTTAAAGCCAGCCAGGGCGCCAACTTTCAGGCTTCCTCTCTCAATGGGGCACCTGGTAGCCATACCCCTTTCTGGAAGCAACTTCTGGGCCAGCATGAGCCCAGGGTTCATGGCACAGTTGCTTGTCGGCCACCTCAGTGATGAGCGTGAGCTTAGGAAAGGAGAGAAACAGGATCAGACGGGCCAGGGGCCAGCTCCTGCAGGCCCGTCAAGGGCTCACCCAGCCCCCAGCCCCTTCTGCCATGGAGGGAGCAGGCAGAGTGCGTACAGCCACTGGTCTACAGACAACACTTCTAGAAGCTGCTCAGCTGGACAAGGGGGCGAAAAGAGGCAGATGCAAGCCTGGAGAAGTCCCACCCTGGGGTGGGGGCAGGGAACGGGACCCCCCCCCCCAATCAGCCCCTTCTCACCTCTGCTGGCCCACCAGAAACAGTCTCCCCTACCTGGACTCACCGAGATTCTGCCTGCTGCCTGGACCAGCCTGCCAAGAGCAGACAGTCCTCCCTGCCATCAGCCCTCCCTGCCATCCCCTGTTCCAAAGCCCGGCTGGTGGGGCCCCCCAGAGGGAGAATAGCCCCAGAGGAGAGTGTAACCAGGAGTCCTGTCCCCTCCCTGGATAACACATCGCACCCAGGCGGTCATGAGGCCCGCGGGGCAGCAAGGGGAGAAGCTGGAACCTATAGGGGGAACGACCCTGAGGACAGCCCTGAAGAGAGGCCACGGGCCAGACCAGGCCAGAGCCTCGACCAGTCGGGCAGGAGGGAGCGAGACACGGTGCCACCTCTGGAGGGCTTCTGGAGAGGGGGACACGCAGATGGCACCAGGAGCCCATCTGCCGGGGGCAAGCGGCATGAGACCTGGCCCCCCCGGAGCAGAGGAGGGGTCCAGCCACAGGTGCCCGCCGGGGCCCTTATTTCCTACTAAGCCTGGGGAGGGGGTGTCTGGTCACCCTGTGGGGAGTGGCCCCCGCATCCTGCAGGTCCTGTCTGCTCTGAGTCAGGGGGACAGGGGAACTGACCACCCTCACACCACACCGCGGGGCACCCCTGCAACTCACTATACCTGGTGCCCGCTACCCCAGGAGGGTGGGCCGGACCTAGGTGAAGAGAGGGGCACAGTGCCCCTCAGGATGGGACGGCCATCCACCCACAGAGAGCGAGCCTCAGTGTTTCAATGATGGCGACGGAGGTCTAGAGACCCTTGGAAGTCCTGCACGGCCCCCAGTCTGGGCAGCCACACCCCACTCGAGGGCACAGGGCCAGGGCACTGACGGGCACCCCACTGGAACCCAGACGGAGGCAGTGAGCCGAGGGGGGAGCAGCTGATAAGTCAGGGTCAGTGAACGTGAAGAGTGATGGACGCTGGCCACCAGGAACTCGAGTGTGTGTGTGTGTGTGTGTGTGTGTTCCAGCTCCAGTGTGTGTGTGTGTGTGTGTGTGTGTTCCAGCTCCAGTGTGTGTGTGTGTGTGTGTGTGTGTGTTCCAGCTCCAGTGTGTGTGTGTGTGTGTGTGTGTGTGTGTGTGTGTGTGTGTGTGTGTGTGTGTGTGTGTGTGATCCAGCTCCAGGTCCCAGCTGTGGACAAGTAACAGTCAGCAAACATACATAATGGATACTGGCCACCAGGAACTCGAGTGTGTGTGCATCTGTGTGTCTGTGTGGACCATCCAGGTCCACGTCCAAGCTGTGTGTGTATCATCCAGCTCCACGTCCCAGCTGTGGACAGGTCCCCAGAGGACAAGGCCCGCCACCTACAGCAGCCTCCTCCACAGGCCAGGGGCACCCTCAGGAGGACTTCTGCACCCGGCAAGGGCACGCTGTGCTGCTCAGAGATCAGGCTGGCCTCAGCCAGCTCCACCACTCGCCACGGATGTCTGCAAGGTCCCCATGAGCCCAGGGAGGCCACAGCCCAGGGAGCAGGGCTGAATGAGGGGGACTGCTCCGGGACCCAGCACTGGCAGAGGCTGGGCTGCTCCAGATGCCTGAGCTCCTGAGGGCAGGCACCATCATGCCCGGCGGGCGGAGGATGAGGACGAGGGTGAAGCCCGGGGCAGGCAGACAGCGGGGCGGGGTCAGGGCTGGGCCGCTGCCCAGACTGTGCCCGTCCACCAGGCGGGTACCTGCAGGAGCTCCGCGAGCCACAGCACCTGGGAGGCAGGAGAGGGAAGACACTGCCCATGCAGTCCTGGGCCTGAGGGCAGGCTTGAGGAAGGCAGGCCTGAGGAGGGCAAAGATGGCAGGGCAGCCGGCCCCTTGTCGGTCCTTGTGCCTGGGGCTCAGGGGCTGCAAGGCAGCTCTACATAGGGGAACAGTCAGCGGGCCCAGGAGTCTGGGACCACAGGGGGCTTGAGCCTCTCCAGGAGACCCCAGGACCCTGCGGTGGCCCCACATCCTGCCCCACGAGCCACGTCCACGATCCCCGAGGACAGGCCCCGCAAGCTCAGCCTCAGCCTCAGCTTCTGCCCCGGGACGGAGACAGAGAGCCCGGCTCTCCCGAGGCCAGGGTTGTCAGGCTCGAGAAGAGCGTAGTGGCCACGGACGGGGCCGGAGCTTTCGCCAAGGGCCCCAGCACTGCCCAGAAGCAAGAGGCAACGGGAGGAGCCCTCACCGCCCACAGAAGCTGCATGACACATTCAGAGCCACCAAGCGTGTCACCAGGAGTCCCGTCTCAGTCCCAGCCAGGAGGTGGGGTGGTGGGCACGTCCCCCATGGGCACAGCGGGAGTGCCTTCCTGGGACCAACGGGACACTCAGCTGCCACCCCAGGCTGGCACCAGCCCAGCCCAGGGCTACCGGGCACAGTCATTGAAGAAAAGGGGCTCATCAGCCTTCACCCCCTCAACGGGGGGCCCCTGAGAAGCAGGGGGTGCGGGCAGGGCTGACCACAGGGTGGGGACGCCTCGGAGGTCAGAGAGCACGGGGCTCAGGCCTGAGTGTGCACTTGCACAGCCGTGGCGTGCACGGGCTGCCAGGGTGAGAAAGCTTTTGCACCCGTGCCCAGGGCTGCACCACCAGCTGGGATGGCCCTTCGGGCTGCGGACTCCTGGGAGGAGGGCAGAGGGCACACGCCACGGGCTCTGCGGGCCATGCTGGGATCATCACATGGTCTCTCTTTCTCTGGCTTTCCGTGTGTTTGGTCTGCAACCATTTCAAGGTGAAAAGCCACTCTGCCTGTACAACACACACCTGGCATGGCTTGGTTCCGGGCTGCAACCCGGACCCCTGCTTCCACAAAGGACACATTCCTGAGGGGTCTGGGCAGCCTGGGAGTCCCACACCCGGGCTCAGGGGCAGGGACACTCCTTGGAGCCTTCTCATGCAGCACGAACGTGAAGAACCCAGGCCCACGCAGGTACTGCTCTCTTCTCCACGGGGTGACCAGTGTGAACCATAAAACCACAGCAGAGGCGAGGGAGTGAGTTATGAGACATAACTCCATCTTATGAGTTATGAGACATGGCTTCCATCTCGGGGCTGCTCTGTCTCTCTGAGATCGCTGGATCTGGGGAAGGCCTGACCCGAGCAGCCCGGTGGAGAGGCCCGGTGGGGAGGGACCGTCCCCTGCCGCAGCCCCGTGAACCCTCCAGAAGCAGAGCCTACCCGCCTCCCACTCCGACACCCCAGGCAGACCAGAGGGCTCTGGCCCCGGAGAAGCCTTGACCGCAGCCTGTGATGGACCCCAGGCCAGAAGCCCCAGCCAGGCCTTCTAGAATCCTGTCCTTCAGACACCCGGGACATCACGAGTGCTGGTTGTTTTAAGGGACTACACTCCATTTCGGGTAATTTGCTATGCATGCTTGCGTGCTAGATCACTTCAGTCGTGTCCGACTCTTTGCAACCCCATGGACTGTAGCCCTCCAGGCTCCTCTGTCCATGGGATTCTCCGGGCAAGAGTACTAGTGTGTGTTGCCATTGGCTTCTCCAGGGCATCTTCCCAACCCATGTCTCTTATGTCTCCTATGTTGACAGGCAGGTTTTTACTGCTAGCGTCACCTGGGTAGCCCCTTGTTATTCAGCAATGGGTAATTTACACACAATGACTTTAAATGGACAAGATCACCCTAAGTCAGTTGGAAGAAAATAAACCGACAAAAAACCCCAGAAACCATTAGGAAGAGCCTGGAAAGTCTGATGACACAAACGCTAAGATCGTCTGCCTAGTCAAACACAAACCCCAAACCACCAAGTTAAGAGACAAGTGACAAAGTGGGGCAAAAAATATTACCAGAATGTGACTCAGGGCTCATATCATTAATGTATAGAGAACTTGAACCAGTCAATAAGAAAAGACTAACAACTCAAAGGAAAAGGGTGCAAGAGAGGGCCTTGGTAAACGCCAATCAAAGTGCCACCCCCCCCACCCCCGAAATGATCCCACTGCAAGAATGTACTCGGGGGCTGGGGTTCCAGAGCTGCTGGTTCTGGGCACATGGGGCAGCTGGACACTGGCATTGCTTTTCATCTGTGGCTCCAACTGGATGGCGGGCCATCCTGGAGCCAAAGACAGGCCAGCCTCGGCAAAGACTGACCAGCCTCGGCAAAGACTGGCCAAAGAAGTGGGTGGTGGCGCTGGGTGTTGAGGAGGTCTGGACAGCATCACCCAGGAGCTGGGAGATCCTCTTGGTGAGGAACATGTGGCAGGAAAGGCAGTGGCTTCCCACCAGCGGGAGAAGGCTGACCACACCTGCAGACCAGACAACTGTCAGGGCAGTTCCTGGGCAGACAACCCCCTTGCGTGTGTGCTAAGGCACTTCAGTCGTGTCCGACTCTTCGCAATCCCATGGACTGTAGTCCACCAGGCTCCTCTGTCCATGGGATTCTCCAGGCAAGAATCTTGCAGTGGGTTGCCATGCCCTCCTCCATGGGTCTTCCCGACTCAAGGATTGAACCCGCATCTCCTTACGTCTCCTGCATCAGAAGGTGGGTTCTTTGCCACTAGCACCACCTGGGAAACTCTTTGGGTCTCCATGCTCCCCCAGATCCACACTTGGTCTCAGGGCCGATGTTCCTTTCCCATCCCTGACCTCGGCATGCACGCCTTTTTCCTCTGCCTCATCAGATAGTTCCTCCATCCCCACACCCAGGCACTGGATCTGATCTCGCCCCACCCTCCTACCTGCCCAGATGTTATCAGTCCAAGTGAGGAGCTGTTGAGCAACTCGACAAACCTGACACCTGATCCAGCCTGGGCTGTGGACAGCCCCCTCCTTCAGCTTCAGGCAGGGAAGGGTGACGACTGCTCAACGGGAAGCCACAGATCTCTCGAGAGCCACCAGCCTCCTGGCTTCTCCCAACCCTGCCGGGACCCTGCAGAGAGCCAGGAGAAGGGCAGGGGGCACACACCTAGGAGTCTCAGGCCTCTAGAGCAGCGCGCTTACTGTGGGGTTTCTGTACCAGCAGCGGCAGGAGCACCGGGAGCTTGTTGGAGTTGCAAATGCTCAAGCCCCACCCCAGATGTGCAAGATCAGAGATTCTAGGGTGAGGGGCCCTACAGCCGGCTTTGAGTGAGCCCTCCAGGTGTTCTCACAACCCTTCCAGCATGAGAACCAGCGTCGGGATGGATGGTTTCTGATCGCATCCACTCCTAGTGAAGCCAGGAGGTTTCTCTCCCTGCCGGGCTCACTCACCTTGACCTCCAGGGAAGAGGCAGGCAGCAGGCACTGAGGGCTGCAACCATAGGTGGTCCTGGAGAACAGGAGTGCTTGGGCAAGATTCCCTCCCAGCGGGCCACACCTGTCGAGTGACGGGAGAAGACTGTTACTTCGGGCCCTCCCCACCTCCAGAAGCATGGCACCCCTGGCCGACTCCACGTTTCTGGGCACTGGGCTCAGCTCTGCCCACCTCTCCCTTGTTACTCCGTGTCGGGCGGGGAGAAGGGGACTGGATCCGGGCTTCACAGAGAATCATCCCAGTCACACTCACGGGCGGTGGAACACGGTGCGCCGGGCAAGGGGTGGGGGCGGCTGGAGGCGGCCAGATTCTAGACCCTGCGAGGGTGGAAGGCATCAGGAGCGCGGGGCAAGGCCGCCCTCAGAGGCCAGGACTGGAGGGCGGGGCCGAGCGGAGACCCTCTGACCCTGCCCTTCGGCTTCTTGGCGGGGTTGCCGCCCACCCTCCTGCTCCCCCGGTCACTGGGCGCCCCCAATACACTGTCCTGGGCCATCTCGAGGGCCAGACGCCCTCAGTACATCAAGGGGAGTCCTGCCGAGAGCGGGCCCCGACGGAATCCCCAGGGTCTCCAGGTCCCTAGGCTCGGGGGAAGAGTCTCTTCGCCTTCCCCGCAAGAGAGGGCGCACAACCCAGGGAACTGCGGGGCTCTGGCCCCGCCCAGGACCCAGAGGGCGGGCGGCCGAGTACCGAGATGGAGGGTGGGGACACGGAGCAGAGGGGCCGTCTCCGCGCTTCGAGCCCCGCGCTGACCGCCCCGGCGGCGGTCATCTCTGGCTCCCCGCCTCAGCCCGCCCACCGGAAGACATGGAGCCCCGCCTTCCTGCCCACCTCTTCCGGCTTGATTCGCCAATGACCATGCTAGACTCCTGGGAAGACCCGCCCCCTAGCTCCGAGCAAGCCCGTCCCGCTTTGTGACGGGCACCTCTATGGCCCAGTCAGAGTAGGCCGATCGCGTGAGCTCCGCCCTCCGCTCGGCCTTCGGGCTCTCTTTCCTCAGTCCCTAGGCGGGCGTCCTGTGGGCTCGTGGATCTCCCCGCTGGGAGATTCAGACTTTCCGTGCAGAGTCACGCGAGTGTACACGCCAAGCCCTGCTGTGTGCCTTTGGTGTGAGCTTGTATTCTGAAGGAGTTAAGTTCACGGGAAGTTACAGGGAAATGCCCCTCCCGTTGTTGCGCCAGCATCAGCGTGTTGCGTAGCCAGTGGGCCCTCACCAGGAAGTGGCATTGGTACCATCGGAAAGCTGCTCAGGGTTCTGTGCGTGTGTGTGTGTGTGTGTGTGTGTGTGTGTCTGTGTCTGTGTGTGTGTGTGTGTGTCTGTGTCTGTGTGTGTGTGTGTGTGTGTGCTGCTCAGAGTTCTGTGTGTGTGTGTGTGTGTGTGTGTGCTGCTCAGAGTTCTGTGTGTGTGTGTGTGTGTGTGTGTGTGTGTGTGTGCTGCTCAGGGTTCTGTGTGTGTGTGTGTGTGTGTGTGTGTGTGTGCTGTTCAGGGTTCTGTGTGTGTGTCTGTGTGTGTGTCTGTGTGTGTGTGTGTGTGTGTGTGTGCTGCTCAGGGTTCTGTGTGTGTGTGTGTGTGTGCTGCTCAGGGTTCTGTGTGTGTGTGTGTGTGTGTGCTGCTCAGGGTTCTGTGTGTGTGTGTGTGTGTGTGTGTGTGTGTGTGTGTGTGCGCGCGCATGCGCCAGTGTTTAAGACACCACACTCCTGCTGCCAATGGCTTGGGTTCGATTCCTGGATGGGTAGCTAGGATGCTGCATACCTTGCCACACACACACACACACACACACACACACGTCAGTACATTAATGAAACCATGCAATTTGATAACGGGGTGTGCTTTTTTTAATCACACACTGCCCTTGAGATCCATCCATCTCAATTGGTTTCAGCGGTCAGTTCTCCCTGTGTATTGCTAGCCTTCTTCCTTGGTGTGGGTCAGCCACAGTTGTTCAAGCCTTCACCCACTGTTGCCTGTTTCCACTTTTAGGTTTCTAGAAAAAATCTGCTTTGAACATTTGTATCCAGGCTTTCCTGTGGTCAGAATTTTCCATTTCATTGGCATGAATGCCCAGCAGTGCAAGTGCTGTGTCCTAAGGAAGTGGTCGATTAGCCTTAGAAGAAACTGCCAATTTGCATTCCACTGTGGCTGGACCATTTTACCTTACCACCGTGGATATTTTTAAAGCACATAATTGAAGATTTTTACAAAACATTGTTTTAGGCAAGACTGTTAACAATTCTGTTTCTCACCTCTAACTATATTCTTCTATGGGATCACCTACATAGTTCCTCACTCAGGTTAAAAAAACACACACCCTGTATATTCAGTGTGATTTTAACTAGCAATAATATATCTGCAAAAGTCTTCCTTGTCACTACACAAAAGTCTAGCTCATGTCATCTCTGGCCACAAGGTATTGAACAGAACACATGTACAATAGTTTACATAACAAATCCCCAACTGATGTAGTATAACTTTTTCTGTTCTTCTTGTTTGTTAGCACCTCTGAAGATTTGAAAATCTCCCTCAGGATAGATATTACCTTTACGTGGAACTACCAGGTCAAAACCTATGGGCATTTACCATGTTTATTGATACTAAGCAGTTGCCTCCCCAAAAGACTCTGATCGGCATATAGCAGGGCTGTTAGCCCTGTGCTCCATATGTTGCAGAGATTTTCTCTCAGTCTCTCTCTAAAGAGCTCAGTTTCTTCTTGAATGTGTTACTAAAGTGAGTGAAGTTGCTCAGTCGTGTCTGATTTTTTGTGACTCCATGAACTGTAGCCTACCAGGATCCTCCGCCCATGGGATTTTCCAGGCAAGAGTACTGGAGAGGGTTGCCATTTCCTTCTCCAGGGGATCTTCCCGACCCAGGGATCGAACCTGGGTCTCCCACGTTGTAGGCAGACACTTTACCATCTGAGCCACCAGAGAAGTTACTACAGAGGTTTAGTCAAAAAGAGCAAAGCTCATGTCATCATCAGAGTCTTCAGATTCTTTTTTCTTTCTTTCTTCTTCTCAGCTGGGGCAGCAGTGGTGGAGGGGGCAGGACCTTATGGTGGTGCAGCACCAGTTGTTGGGACAGGTCCACCAGCCCCCACATGGCAGATGAAGCTGCCGATGCTGACACTGGCCAAAGCCTTTACAAACAAGCCTGGCCAGAAAGGGTCAACATTTACACAGGCTGTTTTAACGAGGGCACTGATCTTATCCTCTGTGACCATCACCTCACTGGGCAGAATGAGGGCTGAGTAGGTGCAAGGAAGCTCCGAGACAGAAGCCACAGTGCGGGTGAGTGCTCTGTGGGGCTGCTGGCTCAGTGCTAGTCGCGAGATGAAGTGAGGGCCTCACCCCAAAATGGCCTTGGCTTCTCAGAAGGACCAAGCACCTTTGGGGCCGCGGAAGAAAGGGATCTCTCTTTTTTGGCTGCACAGCATGGCATGCCAGATCTTAATTCCCAGACCAAGAATTGAACTGAGCCTGTCCCCTGCAGTGGAAGCATGGAATCTTAACCACTGGACCGCTGTGGGATTCCCGTCTCTTGTCTCAAAAGACTAGGCCAGCTGGTTTCGGCTGTCAAGTAGTTATACAGTTTTATGTGACCAAATTATTAAACTCTGGATTGATGATTTCTGGGTTGTGTATCTTGGGCACAAAGTTTTCCTGCCTCAAGTGAGGAGAGTCATGTGACTCAGGGCAGAATTTCTAAGTTCCCACACCCAATGCTTCGTGGATCCAGGCTGTCTGATTCTTGCTGTCCTGCTGGCCCCGCTACTGTGTGTGTGTGTGTGGGGGTGGTCCTATGATCTCAGGCTAGGTAGGCTGGGACTGGGGCCAGTGCCTCTCAGACACCCAGCCCCTCCTGGGATGCCAGGTCATTTGGGGATAAGACAGGAATCACGTACTGAGAAGAGTGTATTATATTATTTAAATGCATAGGTGGCCCACAGGTGAGCAATCCAGATCCATGGGGAAAGCACAAATAAGAACTGAGAATCCACCTAAAACCATTGCTCTTGAAAGGTCACCTGCATAATAAGAAGGAGGGACAAGGCTGTAAAAGGACCTAGGTCCATCCCAGCATGCATCTGAGTGAGCAGGAGAACCGGTCCCCATCATCTACAAGCAGGGGCTTCCATCCCTCTGCCACACACATTGGGGTTCAACAAACCACTGGCTGAGGGAGGCTTCCCCCGACCCGCGGCACTGTCATCATACTGCCGGGCTCATGGCAGAGCGAATGTTCCTAAAAGGGACACCTCACCCCTGGCTTCCCACTCAGGACTCCCAGAGGGCCAGCTGAAGACAGGTCTGCTATCTCATGTTGAAGACACCACGCATCCTCATGGAATGCTGGCAGGTCCCTCAGAGAGAGGAGTGGCCCTGTTATGTCCCCAGGGCGTCACTGTCAGAGGCCAGATGATATAATTTTCGGTAAGGACTGGGAGTGTCTGCTATGTGCCTGGACTCATCCATCCCAGCCTGTGGCGGCTCTAGGAAGTTGGTAGCATGTCACCCCCTTCTCCAGATGAGCAAATGAGGACAGGAAGGCTTGAGCAGCTTGTTTTGAATCTCTAGCTAGCAGGAGGGAAGGGTGGATAGGGACATTGGCCTCTAAGCCTGACCTCCTTTTGCAGGATGTGAAGTGAAGTGAAAGTCTCTTAGTCATGCCCAACTCTGTGGGACTCAGTCCATGGAATTCTCTGGGCCAGAATACTGGAGTCGGTAGCTCTTCCCTTTTCCCGGGGATCTTCCCAACCCAGGGATTGAACCCAGGTCACCCGCACTGCAGGTGGATTCTTTACCACCTGAGCCACTAGGGAAGCCCAAGAATACTGGAGTCAGTAGCCTATCCCTTCTCCAGCGGATCTTCCCAACCCGGGAATCAAACCGAGGTCTCGTTATGAAAAACCGTTTGTCTATGTGCTTCATTTTTTTAAACTGTGGAAATAAAGAAAATTAAAGGGAAAAAAAAAAAAAACCCCGAGGTCTCCTGCATTCCAGGTGGATTCTTTACCAACTGAGCTCTCAGGGAAGCCCTTTTGCAGGCTACGCTCTCCATATGGCTCCCAAGGAGGTTCCTGGGCATTGTATCGCACATCAGCTTGTTTTGAAAGCATCGGAGGTGAGTCCCACTGAATATCCCCGGTCCTTGGATCAGTCTATAAAGGAAGGAGGTGAGAAAGAGAAACACCTGTACTCTTGTGCCTAATCGGGGGGACTTTGAAACAGACTGACAGTACCTTTGAATTCTCATGAGATCAGAGAGCAGTTCTCATGGATATTTACCAGTCATCTGCACTCCTATGATAGAAGGCTACTGCAACTCCCCAAATCTTCACTAGCCTCCGAGACACACCAAAAGAGACACACACGGTGGGAGGTGGGAGGGAGGCTCAAGAGGGAGGGGGACATATGTATACCTATGGCTGATCCATGTTGATGTACAACAGAAACCATCGCAGTATTGTAAAGCAATTATCCTCCAATTAAAAATAAACTTAAAAAAGTAGATACACAAGAAGGAATAAAAAAGATAAGACAAATTCTAAAAGTCTAGGCAGAATTTAAAACTAAAAAATAACTTTAGACATTAGAAACAAAACCACAGTCTTTGAAATAAAAATCTCAGCTGATGAATCAAACCACAGGTAGATGACTCGGAAGATGACAAGGCAGTGACCTTGAGGAGAGATGGCCCAGTCTTCGTGGCCCCTCATCCTGGCTTCCAGGCTTCCGATGACGTCAACCCCTTCCCTTCTTGCCCCGGGTCTGGGGCGGCAGCTGATTCCTGTACTCGCTGCGTGCCTTCAGCCCTCCGAGCCATCCCTGAGTGACCACCTATGCTTGAGGTTCTCATGACCTGTGGGGGTCTCAGCAGTAACCATGCTGCCCCCGCACTCGACTTGGGTGAAGGGCCAAGGGCAGCAAGTGCCCAAGGAGCCAGAGTGGCTGCTACCCTGAACTGTCATGGAGGGAATGCTGGGAACCAAGGCTGGGCTGTGCGGTGACTACAGTGTCCCTGGGAGGAAACTGACAAGGATACCTGCCTTAACCTTTCGGTTCAAGTCACAGGATGACAGCCACAGCTCTTCCGTGGCAGCCTGTTATTTCCCGTGCCTGCAGGGCTGACAGGGCTGGAAATCAAACACAGCATTCCACCATGTCAGTTGCAGAATGCCCAGGTCGCTTGAATTCCCAGCCTGTCTGCATTTCCTAGGTGAAAGGCAGGGCACTGCGTAGATGTCAGTTCAGTTCAGTTCAGTCGCTCAGTCGTGTCCAACTCTTTGCGACCCCATGAATTGCAGCACACCAGGCCTCCCTGTCCACCACCAATTCCCGGAGTTCACTCAAACTCATGTGCATCGCGTCAGTGATGCCATCCAGCCATCTCATCCTCTGTCGTTCCCTTCCCCTCCCGCCCCCAATCCCTCCCAGCATCAGAGTCTTTTCCAATTAGTCAACTCTTCGCATGAGGTGGCCAAAGTACTGGAGTTTCAGCTTTAGCATTATTCCTTCCAAAGAACACCCAGGACTGATCTCCTTTAGAATGGACTGGTTGGATCTCCTTGCAGTCCATGGGACTCTCAAGAGTCTTCTCCAACACCACACTTCAAAAGCATCAATTCTTCGGCACTCAGCTTTCTTCACAGTCCAACTCTTGCATCCATACATGACCACTGGAAAAACCATAGCCTTGACTAGATGGACCTTTGATGGCAAAGTAATGTCTCTGCTTTTGAATATGCTATCTAGGTTGGTCATAACTTTCCTTCCAAGGAGTAAGCGTCTTTTAATTTCATGGCTGCAATCACCATCTGCAGTGATTTTGGAGCCCCCTCCAAATAAAGTCTGATACTGTTTCCACTGTTTCACCATCTACTTCCCATGAAGTGATGGGACCAGATGCCATGATCTTCGTTTTCCGAATGTTGAGCTTTAAGCCAACTTTTTCACTCTCCTCTTTCACTTTCATCAAGAGGCTTTTTAGTTCCTCTTCACTTTCTGCCATAAGGATGGTGTCATCTGCATATCTGAGGTTATTGATATTTCTGCTGGGAGTCTTGATTCCAGCTTGTGCTTCTTCCAGCCCAGCGTTTCTCATGATGTACTCTACATATAAGTTAAATGAGCAGGGTGACAATATACAGCCTTGACGTACTCCTTTCCCGATTTGGAACCAGTCTGTTGTTCCATGTCCAGTTCTAACTATAGGTTTCTTAAGAGGCAGGTCAGATGGTCTGGTATTCCCATCTCTTGAAGAATTTTCCACAGTTTATTGTGATCCACACAGTCAAAGGCTTTGGCATAGTCAATAAAGCAGAAATAGATGTTTTTCTGGAACTCTCTTGCTTTTTCGATGATCCAGCGGATGTTGGCAATTTGATCTCTGGTTCCTCTGCCTTTTCTAAAACCAGCTTGAACATCAGGGAGTTCACGGTTCACGTATTGCTGAAGCCTGGGTTGGAGAATTTGAGCATTACTTTACTAGTGTGTGAGATGAGTGCAATTGTGCAGTAGTTTGAGCATTCTTTGGCATTGCCTTTCTTTGGGATTGGAATGAAAACTGACCTCTTCCAGTTCTGTGGCCACTGCTGAGTTTTCCAAATTTGCTGGCATATTGAGTGCAGCAGTTTCACAGCATCATCTTTCAGGATTTGAAACAGCTCAACTGGAATGCCATCACCTCCACTAGCTTTGTTTGTAGTGATGCTTTCAAGGCCCACTTGACCTCACATTCCAGGATGTCTGGCTGTAGATAAGTTATCACACCATTGTGATTATCTTGGTCTTGAGGATCTTTTTTGTACAGTTCTTCTGTGTATTCTTGCCACCTGTTCTTAATATCTTTTGCTTCTGTTAGGTCCATACCATTTCTGTCCTTTATTGAGCCTATCTTTGCATGAAATGTTCCCTTGGTATCTCTAATTTTCTTGGAGATCTCTAGTCTTTCCCATTCTGGGTTTTCCTTTATTTCTTTTCATTGATCACTGAAGAAGGCTTTCTTATCTCTCCTTGCTATTCTTTGGAACTCTGCATTCAAATGCTATATCTTTCCTTTTCTCCTTTGCTTTTCGCTTCTCTTCTTTTCACAGCTATTTGTAAGACCTCCCCAGACAGCCATTTTGCTTTTTTTGCATTTCTTTTCCATGGGGATGGTCTTGATCTCTGTCTCCTGTATAATGTCATGAACCTCCGTCCATAGTTCATCACGCACTCTGTCTATCAGATCTAGTCCCTTAAATCTGTTTCTCACTTCCACTGTATAATCATAAGGGATTTGATTTAGGTCATACCTGAATGGTCTAGTGGTTTTCCCTACTTTCTTCAATTTAAGTCTGAATTTGGCAATAAGGAGTTCATGATCTGAGCCACAGTCAGCTCCTGGTCTTGTTTTTGCTGACTGTATAGAGCTTCCCCATCTTTGGTTGCAAAGAATATAATCAATCTGATTTTGGTGTTGACCAGCTGGTGGTGTCCATGTGTAGAGTCTTCTCTTGTGTTGTTGGAAGAGGATGTTTGCTATGACCAGTGCGTTCTCTTGGCAAAACTCTATTAGTCTTTGCCCTGCTTCATTCCGCATTCCAAGGCCAAATTTGCCTGTTACTCCAGGTGTTTCTTGACTTCCTACTTTTGCATTCCAGTCCCCTATAATGAAAGGGCATCTTTTTTGGGTGTTAGTTCTAAAAGGTCTTGTACGTCTTCATAGAACCATTCAACTTCAGCTTCTTCAGCATTATGGGTTGGGATATAGACTTGGATTACTGTGATATTGAATGGTTTGCCTTGGAAATGAACAGAGATCATTCTGTCGTTTTTGAGATTGCATCCAAGTACTCCATTTCGGACTCTTTTGTTGACCATGATGGCTACTCCATTTCTTCTAAGGGATCCCTGCCCACAGTAGTATATATAATGGTCATCTGAGTTAAATTCACCCATTCCAGTCCATTTTAGTTCACTGATTCCTAGAATGTCGACGTTCACTCTTGCCATCTGTTTGACCACTTCCACTTTGCCTTGATTCATGGTCCTGACGTTCCAGGTTCCTATGCAATATTGCTCTTTACAGCATTGGACCTTGCTTCTATCACCAGTCACATCCACAGCTGGGTATTGTTTTTGCTTTGGGTCCATCCCTTCATTCTTTTTGGAGTTATTTCTCCACTGATCTCCAGTAGCATGTTGGGCACCTGGGGAGTTCCTCTTTCAGTATCCTATCATTTTGCCTTTTCATACTGTTCATGGGGTTCTCAAGGCAAGAATACTTAAGTGGTTTGCCATTCCCTTCTCCAATGGACCACATTCTGTCAGACCTCTCCACCATGACCCACCCATCTTGGGTGGCCCCACATGCCATGGCTTAGTTTCATTGAGTTAGACAAGGCTGTGGTCCGTGTGATTAGACTGACTAGTTTTCTGTGAGTATGGTTTCAGTGTGTCTGCCCTCTGATGCCCTCTCGCAACACCTACCATCTTACTTGGGTTTCTCTTACCTTGGACGTGGGGTATCTCTTCATGGCTGCCCCAGCAAAGCACAGCTGCTGCTCCTTACCTTGGATGAGGGGTATCTCTTCACCGCTGCCCCTCCTGACCTTGAACGTGGAATAGCGCCTCTTGGCCCTCCTGCACCCACGCAGCCACCGCTCCTTGGACATGGTGTTGCTCCTCTCAGCCGCCACCCCTGGCCTTGGGCGTGGGGTAGCTCCTCTTGGCCGCTCCTGCACCGTCACAGCCTGGCACTCAGCTCACCACAGGTAATTGTCTTCGTGTGGGTGCGGGCTCCCTAGCCGTCCAAGGGGCTCCTCGAGTGGGCAGTCCGGGTGTGGTCACCTCAGCGACCTCCCCCAGAATCAGGCTTCAGGCCGGCGCCTGTGCAGCCTTCCACTGCGTGGATGAGTAGGGCCTTAAAACCGAGACTTGGGATATCTGTTTGCCCTCAGTGGAAGCTGACAGTCCTGCAGAGCCTCCCTTGCTGACGGAAGTAGCTGGCCCAGCTGTGTCTGGGATGCTGGTGTTCTGTCCTTTGAGGACTGTGTCATTACCTCACCTGGTGCCAATGCCTTGCAAGGGGACACCAGTTGTCCTCCAGACCCTCTGCCACCATGTCCTGTTGCCACGAGACCCATAGTGAAGTGAGTGAAGTCAAAGTCGCTCAGTCATGTCTGACTCTTTGCGACCCCATGGACTATATTGTCCATGGAATTATCCAGGCCAGAATACTGGAGTGGGTAGCCTTTCCCTTTTCCCAGGGATCTTCCCAACCCAGGGATCAAACCCAGGTCTCCCGCATTGCAGGTGTATTACCAGCTGAGCCACAAGGGAAGCCCTTTAGACCCCTAAGTGGGGTCCGATTACTGCATGACCCAGGGGACAGGGATACAGTAAGGGTGGGGGGTCTCCACTACACTCCTCCCTTATTGCTTGAGTGGCCTGCAAGTTTTCTGTTTGTTCTCAGTAAGCAGGGAACCCTGTAGGATCATTTCAGGATTACTGGGTGTCAGGCACCCCGTTTCTCATCCTGCACATGGCCCAGCAAGGTATTGTGCCACAGTAGGGAGATAGAATGTAACTGTCTTCCTCTCTGGTGGCTGGTAAAGCTGTCCTTGGGGAGGCATGTCTGTAGGTGGGCGTGCCCCAACTGGAGGACTCCACTCCCAGACCCCAACTCTCCAAGTGGCATCACTTTCTCTGTCCTTTTATGTCCGGGAGGGCTTGTGCTGCACACCTTTGCCACCAGCCTTTTGTGCACCTTCACGCATATCTGCCACCACGCCCCCACCCCACCCGTCCACCCCTACCTCAACCAACCTCAGCTTCCTCTTCTCTCGGGCCATACCTCTTGCTCTCTGCCAGCTGTCAGCTCTCGGTTGGGAGCACTGTTCTTATTCGGCTTGCTTCTGGGGACCCAGGCCACTGCAAGCCTATCTCTGCTTCGGGGGCCGAGACTGCAGCCTCACGCCATCAGATTCACCCCTTTCAGGGAGGCCCCACCCCCTAGGGTGGTGCATGCGATGCTGATTGGCTAAGGCTCAGTGAATGACCGGACAAAACCCAATGACGTGGCCCGGGCCGCGTGGATTGGCCGGCCCCGGGCAGTGGGGCACAAGGTATGCGGAGAGCCGGCGGGGGGGTGGGGTGCAGGCCTTCGCCAGGCAGTGGCCAAATGGTGGGTAGGTACAGGCGGGTCGGAGGTGGGGGGAGGTTCGAGCAGCCAAGGCTGCCGAGGAGAGGGTTGACCAGAGAGGGAGAAGGTGGGGCCTATTCCCTGCCGAGCCCTGGGCGATCCCACTGAAGCTGGAAAGTGGCTGGGGCATGCATGCGTGCATACAGAGTCTGGAGGGCACTGCTGGGGAGTACAAACGCGCCACAAGCTAGGGTAGTCCTCAGTGAGGACATTTATATGGCATTTCTAAAATCCTGGCCACAACCCTATGGGAGAAGCTGTCCCCACCCTCAGCACTGTCATCCCCTTTGACAAATGAAACAGGTCAAAGCGGGTGACTTTAGCTCAGCTTTACATACACGAGTATGCAACCTGCGGATTAGAATCATGCGGCAGGGTCACCCGAGTCTGTGGCTCCAGATCAAGGGACAGACACTTAAGCACCTAGACCAGTAGACAGCGTTCCTGTCCCCTATAACCTGGGCTACTCTGCACCCTGGAGGTGTAACTGGGCCACTCCCATCCCTACATGATTATCTCCTCCCAGTCCCTATATGATTATCTCCTCCCAGTCCCTATTCCTAAGGTCAGCTCTTCTGTTCTTGCCCAACACCAGTGGGGCCTGAACTCAGGCTTTTGGAATGGAGTTTTTATCATGGATTGTATTTGGAACTCCATTTAGGCTTCAACAGTGCATTGCTGCACAGTATTTGTTGTGGACATCACCAAATCAGGCATTATACATCTAAATACAAGCTGGTGTGGTGCACAGTGCATGGTCACACATCCCAGCTTATCTGTGTTCACAACAGCTTTACCTTAGAGTGCTTTAAAGATGTCATGGTGTCATTATGGTCATTGTTTCATTCACCCCTCGTGAATGTGCTTTAACTACTCCCACACACATACACATTCAAAAGAGTAAATGGAATTATCACATGACCCAGCAACTCCTAGCTTTATATACACCCAAAGTAAAACTATAATCCACAAACTTGAAAAGGAATGTTCATAGCATTATTCACAATAGACAAAAAGTAAACCAATGGACAAAACAGTCTATACAGAGGATGGACTATTATGTGGCCATAAAAAATGAAATTTTGTAACATGCTCTAGTGTAGATGAACCTGAAATACATTATGCTAAGAAGCTAGGAGACAAAAAGGTCACATTACTGTATGATGCCATTCATACAAACTGTCCAGAATATGTTAAATCCCTAGAAACAGTAAACACATGAGTGGTTACCAGGGGCTGGGACAGTGAATGGGGACGGACTACTCAGGGGTACAGTTCTCTCTGGAGTGATACAAATGTCCTAAAATGAACCACAGTGATGGTTATAGAACTCTTTGAGTATGCTAAGTACCACTAAAATGTATTCTTTCAATGGGTGAACTGCATGGAATGTGAGATGTCCAGTTAAGTGAGGTAAAATTTTGATTTGCATTCTATCAATTTTCTATATGACCCTGTAATCAACTGTTATTTTTATAGAAAAATGTCAACTATTTAATATTTACTTGGCTGCACCAGGACTCACTTGCAGCATTGCAGCATGTGGGCTCTAGTTCCCCAACCAGGGATTTAACCCAGGCCCTCTGCATTGGGAGTGCAGAGTCTTAGCCACTGGACCATCAGGGAAGTCCCTGGTATTTTTAAATTATTTTGTATTTTGATACATTCGATATATTTTCTATCAATTATATCAACTATTTTAAAAGTTTTTGAAGTTTTATGAAATAAGCATACTAACTAAGATGCTAATTTTACAGGCCAGGGAACCAGCTTAGTGAGTTAAAAAAGCCAGCAACAGAAAGACTAGGCCCTGCAGATGACTCAGTGGCAGACTGGTTCTTCCAGCTCTACCAAACATTCTAGAACAAAAACCCCTTGATGACCAGTTAGTGAGAATGATAGAAATAAGGACCACGACATACCAGATATATCCAGCCAACTTTAGTTTTGAAGCTCCGGTCTATCTTTCTTTTATCTAGCAGGTATTTTCTTGTATTCCAACCACATGGTTTAAATGCTCTGACCTAAAATAAGGAGTTGGCCCAGGGCTGGCTTTTCAGGCTGCATACTGTCCTTTAGTGGTCTACCTCCTGCCTACTACCCTTTCCAGGGCTTGTTGGGGACATGGACCTCTCTCCTGGTTTAAAGAACAGCTTCTTCCATATTTAGGATTTTATCAAGGAGAAACAAAATCACACATACAAACAAAATCACACATACAAGGCACAAACAGAGCAAAACAGCTAGCCAGTTCTTCATTGCTTTATTAACGTCAACTTTAATATTGTCAGTAGATGAGTACAATTGAGCTAACAGTTTGGCTTTGTCATTGGGTAAATAAGACATTCCTGAGATCTGACCAGAGAGCACAGTGTGGAGGTCAGACCTAGTCGTGTCCTCTCTTCACAGAACAGTCACTTCAAACAGCACAGGACATCCTAAGAGCTTTCACTGCTGCTCCACAGCCTCTGCACAGGAGAGGAGGGATGAAGGCAAACACCAGAGGAAATTCCCCATCAACTGCAGTCACACAGTACCTGGAAGGCTGCAGGTAGGATAGCAGCACCTGACCTCATGCACGGGCCATCAGTGGGCAGCATGGTGGTATAATGCTGCCCAACTTGGGTGATGGCAGTCTACAATTCAATTCACATTTTTTTTTTTTTTTTTACTTATGAGGAAAATGCACACATTTAAGAAACTGTTACCTTATGTTGGTCTCTACCCCAGTTATCTCTAGTCTCATCAGAAAACTTGCTATCAGGTGGTTGTTTTGTTAGCTATTCTGTCACTTCAAACTTTATCTTATAATCCACTTTAATGACTCAAAGGTAAGAGTTATACACGTATACATAGTTATGGCTTAACAAGAAAGCAGTTAACTTGCACTGTTTTTAAAAAGAATAAAGCACAATAACATAGATTTAAGTGATCATTTGGCAACAAGCATAAACGTAAGGTAAGGTAAATAGGCCAATCTGTTGGTCAAAGCCAACAGCTAAGCTATTTCATTAAAATTCGTTCCACAGCCAATATGATGTGTTTGGAACTGATTCCAAACATATCCAGCAGGTCACTGGGCTTCCCGCTCCGAGGGATCCCTGACACTGCCAGCTGATGGACCATGATGTCAGGCTCCAAGGAAACGGCTGCACAGACGGCCTCCCCGATACCACCTGGAGAAGCAAGGGATATTAGCGTCTATTCTGGAAGTAGTCAGCCTCAAAACCCCATCATGTAGAGACCTTTGAATGTGTGGTTCCCAGGGAGAAATGTTTCTCACTAGGCACTAATTTATAAACAACCATTCCCTAACTGGCCAGAAGAGTTCTCATTCAAAAGTGCAAGTCTTAAAATTGCTCCCAGTCCCACTTATGGCAGGGGTTTATCTCCACTGGGGCTCCATGGACGCAAGATCTCTGGAGCTCAGATTCTCAAACCTGTCAGGAGCCCAAGAATTAGCTGCTGACTTCAGAAAGGCCGGCGTGCAAGGCTGGCCTGGGGGTGGTGCCTAGGCAGTAGGCTGGTACGAGTCCTTGACATCAATGAGACACTTTACCTACTGCCAAGAGTGGTCTCTGTTCCTCAGCTGTTGGCACCACAGTGTGGTTTGTGGGGCTCACCTGCTTTCCTCTGGGAGCTGGGAAGTTTGGCACGTGCCTGGTAGCCATCAGCCCTCAATAATACTCGCAGCAATGAGTCTGGAGTGGGTTCCCTAGGTCTCCAGGGGGGCATCTGTTGCTGCTGGTTAAGGGAGCATGCTGGGGGACCCCCAAAGGAGGGAGGGGGGTGGGAGGGAGGCAGGGAGGGAACCAAAGGTGTGGGGGTCTTCACCCCTGACCCGTGTCTTCTGCCCTTGGGGGTCCCGGTGTGTGCCCTTTCCTTGGAGAGTGCTTCCCTGCAGACCACGGGCTTGCTCTGGAGCCCCTGACACACGAACACATGAAGCTCCCCACTCACTCCTCTGCCCTACCTGACCTTCCCAGGCCAAACACTGCCCAGCCCCCTCTCCCTGGTCACACTTCCTGCATTTGCTGTGTTCTCTGCTTGCAAGGTACTGTCTGCATTTTTGCAGGGGGCAAACTATGAATCAGTCAATACACAAGAGCAACTGTGAAGCTTCTTATGATCCCTCCCGCCACAATGCCAAGTTAGACATTCCTCTGTACTGCCACTGAGCCACCCAAGGACCAGGCAGGACACACTGTGCTGAGTACACACCAACGAGGATGGACATGGGACCTCCCTTAGCCAGTATAGATGGGCAAGAGACCCTAGACCCGCAGCCTTGCAAAGAGCAAGTAATACAGGGTGAGTGGTCGGTTGGAGGGACTGCCCATGGTCATGGCATACTTCTGGTCAAGGAAAACAAAACATGTTCCACCAAAGCAGACTTTCAAAATGGTCCCCCCTAAGGCTTGCACACACCTTCTGGGTAGTGATCCTCCACTGTGATAATTTGGCCACCTGTGGCTTTTGCATTGGAGATGATGGTGGCAGCATCCAGAGGTTTAACAGTAAACAGGTCAATGACACGGACAGAAATATCTAGAAAACAGCAATAACCAGCTTAGTGTATCAAGCAGACTTAAGACTAAAAAGATGCATTGGGGCAGACAGGCAGTCCAACCTCTTCCAGCCCGAACTTCAGCGTTCAGCAACCCCCAACTGACCTTGCTTGGAAAGATCAGCAGCAGCAGCTAAGGCTTCGTGCAAAGTAATTCCAGCTCCAACAACCATAATCTTGTCGTTCACACTTTGACGGATGACCTGGTGTTGCACCCACAAAACAAAAATGCTGCGCTTACTACACAGACTGAGTCTCAAAGTGGAGGACAGTCTGCTCTCTCGAACCTACCAATTTCAGTGCTTCACAGTTCACTATACGAAAGGCTGAGTCAGCACACTGACCAATAAGGACTGCTCTCTTTAATAAGCCCCACTTCATGTTTATTTAACAAATTTGTCTACCTTTCCTCATGATTTACAATGCCAAATCACTAAGTTCTTTTACAGTATGTATGCAAAATGACCCTTTACTAAAGCAGGTGGATTTCCAACTGGAATGTGAAAGATAGAAGACCAGAAGCAAATTCAACAGCCCATCTGCTCTAGTGTGGACTCACCACCACCAAGGGATCTGAAAAGGCACCACCTCTGGACTGCTTAGACCTCTTTTTGGAGGTATCCATGCAGATTGGACTCTGATGATGAACGTGCTAATGAGGGCTATTTGAGAGCATCTTGGGGTGATCTGTGCCAAGAACCCTGCATGCCCAAGTGCCCTGTGACACCCATGCATTAGTGGGCCCATTCTGTGACTGAGGAAAGCAAACCTGAGAACAGGAGGAACTTGCCCAGGGCAGGGTTGAGACCAACAGCCAGATCCGTATGAATTCAAAGCCCATGCTCCCAACCACTTGCTAGTCTGTAAGCAGATACGGTTCTCTGCTCTGTTTTTCATTGGTTTGTTTCTTTCAAAGTCACCCAACCAAAGGCATCTGAAATTAGTCTGCATTGCGTTCCTCTCTATAGGTTTCCCTGTAGCATAAGCACTACTATGACTAGATATCTAGGGCTTCACACCACTTGCCCCATCCTTTAAGAATGTCCTAGCCTTTGTATATGTAAATATATGTATATGTAAATATACACACACACCCCTATATGCCCCTTTGCAAACCCAACCTTGAATTATTCATGCCATGCATATCATCACACATAATTTAACTCACATCAGGAAATTTACTTCATTTTGTCAGGATAGGACAAACATCACGGGGAAAAAAAGACAAGAGAGATGTGAAAACTCTGAAAACCACATGACTGTCACCGAGACACCCTCCCTGCCACCCCTAGAGGCAAACAGATGGCCTTGAGTGGGAGTCCATGGAACAATAGCACCTGTACTTCACACTGAAGTGAATAGTTCAGCTTTTCCATTCAGTGGAATGAAACTATGGGGGGCTAGGAACTGTTCTGAATATACCTGCTCTCCTGTGGCACTAAAGCTATTCAGGGCTCATTTATTCATTCTGAGCACTACCACTGTGAATTCTGGTGCAACCTAGTCCTTTATCAATCAAGTTGGAAGTCATGTATTGCTCCTTTAATAGTGACTATCATTCTTTTACATACTTAAGAAGAGTATTCTAAAAGGCTTATAAGATAAAAGGCAGGACATAAAACAGTCCTATGCAGCATGATCTCAACTAAGATATACACCTAGAAAAAGTCAGGAAGAAAACATGCCCAAAAGTCTGTAAGCCCTGCCCTCTAGGTGGTGGACAATCATGTATTTTCTCCACAGATGCTACTGGCTTTCTGCGTGCACAACTCCAAAAGGCAGGCCCACAGACAGCAAGTTGCTGACTGGGCTTGCTACTCACCCTTCTTTGTCCCTCATCTTCAAAATATAGCTGCTAACTATCTGTGCTTCCAAGGCTTTCTCAAGGAGACAGGAGATAGGAAGCACCCAGCAGGGCTGAAGGTGTGGCCACATCCCACAGAACCAACCTCAGGGCCACACAATGGCCAGAGGCAAGATGGTTCACGTTTGTTATATTCCTGGCCTCCGATGGGCAAAACAAGAACCTAACAGATCTACTACTCATTTGAAATGGGTTCTATTATTTTTTTAGCTTGATGCTGTCTGTGGTAACGTACAGCCAAGCAACTCAAGAGTCTTCAAGTTATTTATCTTTAAGGGTTCAATAGAGACTCCTTTCAGAAAGGAGAAAAGTTAAGTTCAGGCTGATATTGGCAGAATATTACTTTCTGAAGAAAAGCAGGGAAATATCATGATTTTTTTTAAAGACTAGAACAAAGGAAGAATGAAGCCTCAACTGTTGGGGCTCCTAACTCTGGCTGTAAAGAACAGTGCTCCCAACACAAACTAATACTGGAAGATACAGGAGAACTTAATGAAGGCCTTACCTTGGCCTGTCCAATCGCAAAGCTTTCTTGTGGGGTGTAAATAATTGCAGTTTCTGGCCTACTGGTTCGAATGTAGCACATCCCCTAGGGTGTAAATGAATACCAGAGCCACAGTTTAGAAAATAAAACTAAATTTCCAACTAATAAACCTTAAAAGGAAGCTGGGAAGGACTGAACAATTCTTAGTACGAAAAACACAATGTGCATTTTGGAGTGAGGGATAACCGTCTCTAACCACTGGCAACAGGTCAGGTGTTACTGATCAGGAGGCAAAAGCCTGTGAGGGAAGCTGCTGGATGCCCAGTGACAAGCTCTCCATGCTATCATGCTTACCCCTTTGGGAAAGCTTCCTCAGATACACACCGATCTGTCTCAACCGAACATAAACTTGGGGCATGAGCACTTACTTACCTTGAATAGAAACCCTAAAACATAATGGTAAGCAATTTTTGTCACAACAGCATGTAATACTTCATTCTTAGAAATACCTTAGATACCAGAACATAAAATTACTCGTCTTCCAATGAGAAGATGTCAATTCTTTTCATCGTCATCACCTTGAACATATAAATAGAACTATAAACAAATACTCAAATATCTATAGAGTATTTGTTAATTTGTGTGCATGCATGCTAAGTCATGTTGAACTCTGTGACCCCATGGACTGTGTAGCCCGCCAGGCTCCTCCGTCTACGGGGCTTCCCAGGTGGCACTAGTGGTAAAGAACCTGCCTCCCAGTGCAGGAGACCTAAGAGACCCAGGTTCAATTCCTGGATTGGGAAGATCCCCTGACAGGGGGAAATGGCGAATTCTCTGTGCCACCTGAGAACCAGATTGTTGATTTACATACATATTCAAATCATACATGATAAACTAATACATTAATTTAGAAACACTGCTTCCCTTTGTTAATTTACATGCTATGAACCACTTCTGTTCAGTACATTTTTAGGAGGTAAAATTTACTTAAGTGGAGCACACCCTGAATTCTGACAAGTTATACACCATGTATCTGTCTCCTCAGTCTGGAGAGCATTTGTACTTGCCCAGAAAGTTCCCTCATGCCTCTCTCCCACCCAAGAAGCAACCTCTATTCTGATGTTTCTTTTGAACTTTCCACAAATAAGATACTGCAGCACATATGAGCTTGAGCTGTATGTGCAGACATAAAATAATGTCCAGGATACACCAAGTAGGAAAGTACAGAACCATGTGTGAGTACACTTAGGTTAAAAAATAAAGAAAAAAAAAGTCAAAGAAACTCATGTGTCACACACATTGGAAATGCCAGGAATGGAACCTGCATGTTGCATGACCCATCTCAACCGTGCACAGGGTTGTGTGCAGGGCTGGGGGGGTGGTAGTGGTGAGGTGAGTCCAGTGACTGCTAGCTGGAGAGTTTGGAAAGGTAAAGATTCTGTTCCCTAAACTTTCTTACAGCTGCGGGGTTCTGTGTCTCCTACACTGCAGGCAGATTCTTTACCCACTGAGCCATCAGGGAAACCCCTGCAGCTGGGTTCTAGACAGGAGCCAGGTTGTGTCCAACTGATGCCCCTGGGTGAGACTTCAGGAGGTGCAGGCAGGGCAGAAGTCAAGACTCTTACCTTTCTAAGCAGTTTTTGAGGAGGGTGGGCCAGGGCTGGGGATTCTAGGGTTCATCTCCAGTTGCAGCTGACAACTCTCCAGCTTTCTGGCTATCACAAGGTGGCAGTCACACAGGCTGTGTCTAACACCCACACCTGGTGGCTGGTCACTGGAGCCCACTCCCATGGCTCTGCCAAGGATTCCCGGTCCCAGAGCCCCCAAGTTTCCCCCTCTTCTTGACCTAAGTTTCACCCCATACAGTTCGCTGGGAGTTTGACCTTGTTCTGAACTGCTTTTTTTTTTTACAATGCAAATGTGTTCATGTTCTACATGCTTCCATTACCCTTTTTGGGGTAATGGCGCTATCTTTAAAGGGAATCCTACAGGACTTCCCTGGTGGTCCAGTGGTTAAGAATTCGCCTGCCAGTGCAGGGGACACAGGTTAGATCCCTGGACCAGGAGGATCCCACATGCTGCAGAGAGACTAAGCCCATGCGCCGCAACTACTGAAGCCCGTGTGCGCCCTAGAGACTATGCTCTGCATCAAGAGAAGCCATCACAATGAAAAGCCTGCGCACCACTAGAAAGTAGGCCCCACTTGCCACAACTAGAGTAAGCCTGTGCAGCAACAAAGACCCAGTGCAGCCAAAAAAAGCCTACAATTAAATTACGTGTCTGTGTGTGTCACTCAGTCAGGTCCGACTCTTTGCAACCCCATGGACTGTAGCCCACCAGGCTCCTCTGTCCATGGGATTCTCCAGGCAAGAATATTGGGGTGGGTTTCCATTTCCTTCTCCAAGGGATCTTCCCAACCTAGGGATCGAACCCAGGTCTCCTGCATTGCAGGCAGACACTTTAACCTCTAAGCCACCAAATTACCTGTAACAAACATCTATTACCTTTGTGATGAGAAAAGTAATATCAAACCATCAGTACCAAACTAGCAGCAAAGCCCAGACACATTTTTTGTCTGTACCAGTGTTTTCTAAGAAATACCTTGGTATTGGCCGCCAGGAAAATAGCATGCTCTGTCGAGATGGCATCACTTGGATAGAAAATCGTGCAGTTTGGAATGGCTCGGAACATGGCTAGGTCCTCGAGGGCCATCTGGGAGGGGCCGTCTTCACCTGAGAAAGCAAAACCATAGCTCAACAAAGAGACCCCAGTAGGAGCCTGCCCTCCACTGCCTGCCATGGGGGCCACCATCCCAGCAGTCGCTACAGACACTGCAAGCAACACAGCAGAAGCCACTTCTTGGCCTCGAGCCTCGCCAGCATCTGGCACTCAAGTATGACTGGTACTGCTACCCTAGGTGACCCATGCTCTCTTCCAAGTACCAGGTCTCTGCCCCTGTCCTCTTCTCCGAGGAGGGTCCCTCCAGACTCTGTTGTTTCTTCTCTGCTCTTTTACCTTTTCCATCAAGAGATGAAAGTTTCCAGACTCCAGTGGTCTCTCATTTCTCATGGCTTTCAAAGTAGCTGAGCATTATAGAACATACCTTCGGGGTGCCCTGGGGGTACTGTTGGAACTCAGGGACTTCATGTAACCCAACGTAAACCAGGGTGTCTGAGCTCTTCCAGCTAGGAAGGAGACTGTCACCATGGACACTGCCTGGCCTGGGACCATTGTCTCTTCAAAGAACTCCAGTTCTTCTGGGTTGGACTTAGAACCACTTTTCCACTTGGCTGACTTTAAAACTGACTTTACACCCAGCCCCAGGAGAGGCCCCTGTGCAGGCCCTCCTCTCTTCCCTTGAATCTGGCCCACCCATAGTCTCCTTTGCCAGTCGAGCTCTCCCTGGAAGTCCCTGGGACAACACCCAGACGTGCAGTTCCAGCCCTCCCCTCCAGCCTTCTGGCAGCAAGGGTCAGCTGTCAGTCACATCTACCTTGATGACCTGCCCTGCCCCAGGCATGTCAGATGCCCCATCTTTCTCGAGTCCCCATTGCTATCCTCCACAAACACAACTCCCAGATGTTTCCTAGGCAAGAAACCATTGGGCACTGGCGTTTTGCTTCTCATGCAGTTTGGGACTCCTCCTCCTGTCAGCGATGTTGACGTCTTTGCTCAGGCTCTTACAGGTTCGTTCCATTTTCTATCCAGTGCTAATGCACACCTCCATCCTCCTCCCGGCTTCCCTGTTTCCCATCCACAGTTAATGCCCCGATGTTGGGCGCCTTGAGGCTTCCCATTCTACCTGACCAGGCTGCTTATCCCAGGAGAGCCCTGGCAAGCTGTTTGTCCCAACTCAGACTAAGGCGACCACAACAGCAGGAAAGAATTCTGTGATGCCAGAGTGGCCCAATCACTACCTAGTATGTGGCTTGTCACAGAAGAGGCACTCAGGATAAGTATTTCTCAATGACTGAAACAATGGGCACTTTACAGTAATACCAGGAGATCAGCTAAAAAGTTACCCAGTTTCTGGAACTTCTGAAACACAATATGGCCCTTTAAAAAAAACAGGTTACAAATAATCAAACTAATATCACAGAACTCTATGTTGGGCAGTTCAACTGCTCACATGCTGATCTTTCTCTGTAAAGGAGGAGGGCAATTAAGATGATGGCATTGAGAACTCATACCTACGGACACCCCACAGTGGGACCCAATAAGATTGATGTTGGTTTGCGAGATGGCTCCCATCCGGATCTGATCAAAGGCTCGGGTCAAAAAGGCAGCAAAGGTGCAAGCAAAAGCCACAGTGCGACCACGGGTGACACATCCCAGCGCCACACTCACCTGCATCACAAAGAAGGTGAATCAGAACCTGTTTCCCAGTGTAGAGTGTATGCTTCTCAGGATCACCTATCCTTTGCACCCCCTCACCTCGCCACACCCCTCCTCCAGCCACCTACCTGGGAAAATCCCAAACCTGGCAAATTCACCGTGTCCCCTGAACACTGCCAGAAACGAGAGGAACTGAAGTCGTGGCCCCCATTTCTTCAAATCCAAGCTGGGGAACCTCGGGACACTCAAGGCTGCCCTGCAGTCCTTGTGGGTCTCCTTCCCACTTTCCTCGTCTCCTGCCTCTGTCCCCTCTCCTCACCCTGCTGAATCTCATCCTTCTCCTGCTTTCTCAAGGGGCTCTCTGACCATGCAGTTGTCCCCTCCCTTCCCACATTACCTCAGTTTCTCCCTCAATTTCCCCTTGCACTCCTGCTCCAGATTCTGCCCTTTGTCCATGTTCTCCTTCCCAGGAAAACCTTGCACTCTCTCTCATTTCCCACTTTCTGCACGTTCTCCTTCATCTAGGCCGCCATCCCCATGAGGGACCTGGAAGCTGCCAAATGCAAGAGGTCGCCTGAGTTCCTCTGCATCACATCTGACCTCTGAGGAGCATCCAGCACTAGGGACTGCCTGCCTCACTGGATGTTGCTGCTCCCTCCTCGGCTGGATCTGCCAGGAGGTGCACCTGGACTAAGTCCTGGGGCTGAGTGCCACACTCCTCCTCATCTGCCCCCTTCACAGGGAACCAGCATGGGGTCCCACAGTGTCACTCTGATCTGCATGATGCTAAGGTCTCCTCTGTCTCTCTATTGCTCACCTCTCCTGCAGAGCCAGGCTCACACACCCTGGTGGCCTTCAAACTAGAAGATGAGTATCTCAGAGGTAAACAAAGACCTTTCAAAGGGTGCATGGCTGTGGCTGGTCTCAACATCAAGATCCTTGACTCCCATATCTGCCTGCTAGGGAAAGGGCCCAGGGCCTCCTTCCCAATGTCTCCCTGATAATCACCTCCCAGCAACTAACTGCCAAAAGGTATACTCTCACCCACCTCGGGTTGCTCCTTCAGTGGGGCAACATCCTGGAATATAAGAGCTCCAGAAACAGAAAGAGTAATTTGAAATAATCACAGCAGCCTTGAAAAACTACAAAGCTCAAAAGACTGGATAACAAATTCTTCTGTAAGTCAGGGGTTTTCCAATTCTTCTAACAAAACTGAAAGAGAACCTAACTGAAGTGTCAATCCTTTACAAGTAATTTTCCACAAACAACTGGACATGAAAGATCACTGTGTGATTTTTGGCTTATAGCTGGAACGGGATTCAAATGAACTGAATGACGTTGCTGCAACAAGATTTTTACTCTTTCTAGCACCATATTTACTTGAATAAGGTTTTCTGGCACTTACATCATTTAAATACAAATAGATTTTGCTCTGAATCTTATCTCATTCTAGCTCTAATAAGTGTACTTAACTACTGCTACACAAGCTAAAAATTATAGCCATATCTCAATCCAGAAGAAAAAAATGGTAATGCTCTAAGGCCTGTGGATGTAGGAAACAAATTTTAAAAACCATCAATGTATATGCATAGTTTATTGCAGAATTAACAGTAAAAGGCTTTCATGAATAAGAAGTAAAATGGAAGTAAGAATTCAAGTAGAAAAACATTTAATTTCTGACAAAGAGAGCCTTCGTGTAACTGGATGATTTAAGTATTCGAGTGTCACAAACTACAATATACGGGAAGTTACGTCCTCGGCATCAGTTAAATCTAGATACCAAGGATATATTTAGACGTGAACTTAAAAAATTTAATGAAAAATTTAGATGTTAACTTAAAGCTTTTAGATCTACTTAGAAAAAGACATTCAGCGGTTTGGAAAGCAAACACATCTGGAGATAAATGATCTATCCTCTGACCTACCTGGAACCCCTACCCCCAGTCTAAGAGGTAGTCTAACCCCTCAGGGCTCAGCGAGGGCTCCTATGTCCCCAAAACCCATTCCTGCTCTAGTCTTGTCTGTCTCCCAGGTGCTCTGGCCTATGCCCTATTGCCAGCCTTGGTTACACCCGGTCATCTACCCTGCATGAGTCTGCACCTCCCCAACCCCACAGCTTCTGACCTGGTCCAAGCTGTCATCTCCTGCCACTACCCCACTTCCCTCAACAAGCTCTTCTCCATACCAGAGTCTCAGGCCCTTCCTTCTGCTCCCTGAACAGCTCTAATCTGGGCATGCAGCAGAGCTAGCTGGGCGCTCTGCTGGGAATGCTATCCCTGGATCTGCGTGTGACGGACTCCTTGTCACTTAAGTCTCAGTTTAAATGTCACCTCTTCTGAGAGCTTGCTCCTGACTGGCCCTAGTCATGCTCTCCCTGTAGCCACCAGTTTTATCTGGCAGCACAGGACACTACTCACTTGGTGGCTGCTTCTTTACTAGGTTTTTTTTTCAGTTGCTGGTTGAAAGAATCAATGCATAGGGAAGCAAACTTTTTGAGGCTCAATTCAGAAAAATGAGTTGTATTTTTTTTTCCATTCAAAATGGAAATAGGTTAATGAGACCCACTGAAAAATGCTCATATCCTTACAATTGCAGTGACCTGCTTTACTGAACAGAGGGGCTTAGATTCCAACACTGATAGGGCCAGGGAAGCACCATGAACAAAGGAGCAGGCCAGCAGGAGGCAGGGACATGGCGAGCTGGCTGTGGATGCCCATCTAAACAGGGCCCCTGCTTGACTCCAGCCAACTGGTGGCAGGAAGGAGGGAATGTTGTTCCAGTGTTGCCAGATCTTTGCATTCTTTAAGAAAAATCCAGAAATCTGGATTCCATATAAAAATTTCCTGATTTTAAAAAGCTAGCAACTAATTTAAAATATTTGTAAATACTATTTGTTCCAAACAAAGTATCTCTGGTCACGTGAGGCCTGCTGGCCCATAGCTTTCTGGTCAGTGCTGTTTCTGGCCTCTGTGATATGAGGGTAAATGTGTGCTATCCTCTGCACTGGTGCAGAACTTTAGAAGTCAAGGCATTTACTTCCATGAACACTGAAATATCTAGGATATATTAGGCCCCATACTACAAGGTGGAGAGACAAACCACAATCCCTTGAGGTTCTGCACCTACTGGCCACAGCCAGGCAATCCTACAACATCCCAGGGGCCACCTAGAGCTACTAGGGAGCTAGACATTCTTCAGACTAGGAGCCCTGAGGTCAGATGGCTGCAGCCCGCAGACCCTCTGGAGAAAGTGTGGGGCCGTCTAACCATGCCTGTCCCAGCAATCCTGGAAGCCACCCCTCACACTCTTCCTGACTGCTCTCTACTTGTTTCCCCTGAGACTTTTTCCCTCCACTTCCTTTGCCTTTGTAAGTGGAAAGAAAAACTGTAAGGGGGGCAGGCCTCCTCAAGTGGGTCACCATTTGTCAATGAGATGACTCAAAGTGATGTTCCGCACACGTACCATGTTTTGCTCAGCAATAAAACACTCGATGAAGCGCTCAGGGTGTTCTCTCTTGAATATGTCAGAGAAGGTGGAGTTCTTGGTATCACCATCCAGCACAATAACTCTGTCGTTTGCATGGCCCAGCTTGGCCAGAGCCAAACCACATGCTTTCCGAGTAGCTATCTGAAAGTCAACAGGAGAGTTTCTTAGAATGTATTTAGAAGGAAGGTGAAATTTGGTAGAATTATGAATTGTCATCCTCCTTAATGAAGAAAGCAAATTTGTAATTCACCAAAAATCTCCTTTGGGGTAATAAAAAAGGACTGCTGGGACTTCCCTGGTGGTCAAGTGGTTAAAACTCTGTGCTCCCAATGCAGGGGCACAGGTTCAAGCCCTGATGGGAACTAAGATCCCACATGCCACACATGCGACCAAAAGGGAAAAAAATCTAAAACAACAGGATTGCTAGCCAATCTTACATCCATACTTTGCTCACTTGGGTATCAATTTCCCAAAAATAAATTTATTCTTGTCTCATTCTTATAGTTGATTAAAAACTTAAATTTCCCAACATGCAAATGCCTCTATGACTTATTTTAATTATAAAGCTGGTAACAGGGGCTTCCCTGGTGGTCCAGTGGTTGAGAATCTGCCCTGCAACGCAGGGGACACTGGCTCAATCCCTGCTCCTAGGAGATTCCACAGCTGTGCAACAACTGAGCCCATGCACTACTACTGAAGCCCACGTGCCCAAGAGCCCATGCTCTGCAACTATAGAAGTCACAGTGTGAGAAGCCGCACAACACAGCTAGAGGGTAGTCCCTGCTCTCCACAACTAGAGAAAGGCCATGTGTAACGAAGATACAGCACAGACAAAAATAAGTAGTTTTTAAAAATGATAATACTCACTGTAAATATTAAAATGGAGAACTTTGGAATCATTATACAAATAATAAATAATTCCATTAGCATATTGTATGAGACTGGACTGAACCCATGGATTAATCTGGGGGAAAACTGACGTCTTTACTATATTTTTTCTATTAAAAAAACCCCAGATTTGATATTCCCAAAGAGTTAAACATAGAATTACAATTATGACCCAGCAACTCTACTCCTAGGTAATTACCCAAGAGAAAAATACAAACACACAAAAAGCTGTACACTAATGTTCATTGCAGCATTATTCACAATAGCCAAAAGGTAGAAATAACCCAAATATGCAGCAACAGATGAATGGATAAATAACAGACTCATAAAGTTTACATATTAGATGATCTCATTTATATGAAATGTCTGGAATAGGCAAATCCACAGACACAGAAAGTAAATTAGAAGTTACTAGGGGCTGGGTGGGAATGGAGAGGAATGTTTGTGAATACAGTGCTTCTCTATGGGATGACTGAAATGCTTTAAGATTCAGTGTGGTAATAGTTGCACAACTCTGTCATATGCTAAAAACCATTGGATTGTACACTTCAAATGGGTATATTGTAGAGAAAATTTTATCTCAATAAAGCTGTTATCAAAAAAAATAAGGTTTGCCTCTTCATTTATCTCTGTTCATTCATCTAAACACTCTTAAAATATTTTTTTAAAACAAGCAATTCACATAGATGAGTACAAAAGTCAAGTTATGAAAGGATATTGAATGAAGAGGCCATCTTCCTCCTGCTCTCCCAGTTCCTCTCTCCAGAGGTAAGGGAAATGATAGGGTTGTGAAGTATCCTTTTGAGAATGGTCTATTCACAGAGCATCTCATGCATACAAGGCATGTGAGCTTTTAAAGCTATAGTTTCATAAGTACCTTAATATAGACCATATGCATTTATTTTTAGTTATTTTACTTTTATTGCTATTGTAAAAAAGGAATAATCTCTCAATTGTATTAATATGAGAAAACAATCAATCCTTATATATTAGTTTAGCTACAAGCTCTCTTTCTAGACTCTTATTTCTAACATATTTT
Organism: Budorcas taxicolor; assembly: GCF_023091745.1. Classification (NCBI taxonomy): domain Eukaryota; kingdom Metazoa; phylum Chordata; class Mammalia; order Artiodactyla; family Bovidae; genus Budorcas; species Budorcas taxicolor. Next base: position 62,856,737 of record NC_068935.1, on the reverse strand, counting down.
CTTATTTCTTTTCTTACTCATTCTGATTTTGATTCTCTTTTGAGTTTTCCAGACATACAACTCTACCACCAGCAAACAGGCTTGCCTTCTCATTGTTAGGATGGAGTCTTTTATTGTGAATGACCACAGTTTCTCCTCTCTTAATATTGGTGAATGATCTGCATTACTAATTTGAATTTCACTGATTCTGGTACTTCTTTTAAGGCACTAAAGAAGTTGAGGCCGGTGAATGTCTTATTTCAGTTCCATTAGTTCAGTTCAGTCATTCAGCTGTGTCCAACTCTTTGCAATGTCTTATTTAGAATTTTTAAATCAATATTTCTAAGTTAGGCTGGCCTGTAGTTTTTTCCTTTGAGTTAGCTTTATAACATTTTGGCTTCATAAATGACCTTCTCCATATTCAAAAAGGTTTGAAATAGCAGAGGAATTAATCTATCCCTTGAAGGTTAAAATTAAGTCACTCTTGTAAGTAACTGAACCTGGCACTTTGGAGGTATAATTCCTAGACAGTTTTCTCAAATTTTCCTAATGGCTGTTGATCTCAAGTGTTTTTTAAAATTTTTATTTTTGGCCACACTGTGCAGCATGCAGCATCTTAGTTCCCTGACTAGGAATCAAATCCATGCTCCCTGCATTGGGAGCGTGGTCTTAACCACTGGATCGCCAGGGAAGTCCCTGACCTACTTAAGCGTTTTGTCTATTTTTACTTAACTTTGGTATTTTATGTACTCCTTAAGAAGGTCCATTCTTTAAATAGGTTTTCTAAACCAATTAGCATAGTTTTCTCAAAATTCTCTGAATGTTCTCTCGATTTGTGTTTATCTCCTCTAGTGACTAATTTTATTCATTTATAGTTTTCATCTCTTTAAGTAGACTAGATAACGGCTTATCTACTGTTTAATAGTAATTCAGAGAGCCAACTCCTAGATTTGTGTATTAATGTGACTTCTTGTTCTTTAATTTACTAACTTTTTAATCAATTGGCCTGTGTCCTTAATTTCTATTAATAAAATATATACACTTCAAACAAAAAGTTCCAATAATCTCACATACTTTCTAGACATAAACACTTCACCATAATCAATGCTAGAATCAACATTCATTCTATTCTGCACACTTGCACGGGTATTTCTGTAGGATAAATACCTGTGAGTTGCACTTCTACTTTGAAGGGTGTGAACAGTTGGTGTTAACACATATTACCAAAGTACCTTCTGTTAATATGTGCTTTTTATTAATAGCTTTCTTCTGCTTTTAAATTTGCTTTCTAATTTCTCAAAGTCAATTCATTTATTATTAATCCATACTACCAGGCTAAGAAAACATAAGTAACACTCAAAATGTCCCCAAATAAATAAGGAAAACAAACAAGGGTCAGAAAAATTTCCTTCCTCCCAGGCTCACCACCTTGTTTCCTTAGGTTGTGAAGAGCCTGCCTATTTTGGATCTGCTGTAATATACCAGAAGGCAGGAGACAAAAATCATGATAACAACAGAAAGGGTTACTCAGGGTTTCATGCCTAATTTGTTTCCTTTTTGAAGAACTGGCCTTTGGTGAACTGGTGCTCTTTCTTGTGTAAACCATGGATTAAGCCCAAAACATCAATCCAGCTAGGCCCCTGTCCTTCAAGTTTACAGAGAATCATGGAGATTCATGCACAATGGTCTGCCAGATTACAGACTGAATTTAGGAAGCAAGCAAAAGCTGCATAGCACTGGATGCAAATAAGTAGTGACTGACTGGTAAGAAAGTTCAGACCCGAGTTAACTTTGAAATCAAAGAATAAATATCAACATAGTTAAAAGACAAGGTAAATCCATCTTTGTTGCTTATAACCTTTAGCTAAATGTCACACCACCTAAGAATTGGTTCATTTGGGGAAATCAGAGTAAACAAGAGTCCTCTGTATTTAGCAAGAGCAGAGAAAAAAGTTTGCCTACCGTATCACTGACTTCATAATCAGGTGGAGAGGTCATTTCTATATCTGAGATGTTGATTTGAGGAGAGTCTTCAACAGGGGCTTTTGGTTCGAGACTCTTGTTGGTCTCTATCTGGCTCTCAATTAGTTTGATAATTGCATCTGCTCTTTCTTTTGGCATTGGCTTTCCGTGCCAATTTTCTGCATCTTCAACACCTGTAACCCAATGGATAAAAGACATTTATTCTGTAACTCACGAGCCCCTGTTCAGTCATCTGAAAGACATTTGGAAAGGAAAGATGTCAGCCACAGAGTAAAAACCTGGCACAGGGGGCCTGACATGGTACTGCGGTGGCAGGAGACAGCCTGGACAAAGGCTGAGAGGCTCTTAAGGGGGCCACTGGCCAATGTGCTGGTGAATGGAGGGAACGGTGAGGGAGACGAGCCTGGAGACAGGCAGGGAGGATCCTGTGGGTACAAAGAATTTGAGTTTTGCCCAAAGCAAGATGGGAAAGGGTTTCGAAGTGGGGGAGGTAACTGATCAGATCCTTGTTGTAGAAAGATCACCAAGGTAGGCATATGGGGATTGGCTTGAAGAGTCTGAAGTAAGGGAGAGAAGACTAGGCCTGGGCAAGAAAGGTGGAGAGATGTGAACAGACTGGAGACATACGTTAGGAGCAGAATCAATTAGAATGGATGACAAAGTGGGTGTGTGTGTGTGTGTGGGGGGGGTACATAAAGGAGAGGTGGAGGCAAAGAAATACCCAGGTTTCTTACAGGAGCAAATTGGGCAAGTTGTCATTTATTGAACTGAGTGTACCAGAAGACTACTTTGAGGAGAAGTCAGAGAATAGTTTTCTTCTAAAATGTTAATATTAAGAACACACCAGAAATCACTTCCACTGCAACTATTTACACTGGAGATGAACAACTTTAGTTGTCCGCTTTGAAATTTGCAAGAAGTTATGACTTTCAACCCCCCTCCTCCCCTGACCATCAGTTCCACAGCTGCCTTTCCCAGAAGGACCACTTTACTAGTGGCCTGTGTGTCCTCCCAGGTGGCGTGGGCACAGGCCATCACATGCATGTGCACACATTCCTGTTTACCTATCTGCTCACACACCCTCTCTCACTCTGCATGCCCCGTGGAGATGGTTCCCTGCTGGTCTGTAACTGATGGACTATCCTCCCAGCTGCTCCCTGGTGCTCACTTGCTGGGCGTCTGGGTTTCCCCTCCCCAGCCCTGACCAGATCTGCTATTTACAAGCATCAAGGAGAGTGAGAGCATCTGGCACATGTTAGAAGCATAATCACTGCACATGAAGTCAGCTGTCTGTCTGCTCAGCGAGCCTCAGCCTCCTTCCGCCTCATGTGCTGTGCAGGGGCTGACAACCCTAAGCATAAAAGCAACACTTCCTTACTTGGAATGCCCCGGCCCTTGAAGGTCTTGGCAACCACAGCTGTGGGCTTGTTCTTCATTTGAGCTGCCTGCCAGAACACCTGGCACAGTGCCTCCACATCACGGCCATCCACCACCAAAGTATTCCAACTGTCAACAGAAGTAGCAGCCAGGTTACAAGGCGAAGGGGGAAGGAGCAGAAAGAAGGTGACACCAAATAGGACAATTACCCAAAGGCTTCGCAGCGCTTCTGATAGACATCTATGGAGTGCTCGAGAGGCAAAGTGGTGCTGTGGGTCAGGCGATTCACATCAAAGATGGCCACAAGATTGTCCAGACTGTAGTGGGACGCAAAGGCCAGGGCCTCCCAGACAGAGCCTTCCGAGGACTCGCCATCTCCCACGAGGCAAAACACTCGGTAGCTGGGGCAAGTCAAGAGAGGTTAGGACCCTGCCTGGGGATCCTCTGAGCCATTCGAATAAGTACATTTCACAAAGAGAAACAGAGGAAGAGCATGAAGCAGGTGCTTCAGATCAGCAGGTCCCTATGCGACAATTTCCCTTGTCAAAGCTGCCCAAACTCAACAGCTGAGGAATTGCAGCTTTAAAAGCTTGGGCTTCATGAGATGGGCTGAACCTTTGGCTAGTTCCCTCATTCTAGCTGCAAACACTATTTCTAGGTTCTTCTTCCACTTCTCTGGGTCCAATAAACCAGAGAGGATGGAGAGAAGGCCCTTAAACACCCAAACATTCACATATACAGTTTCTTGGTAAGCTTGTTTTTAAAGCACATCTACTTTCTATTTCTGATCTTACAAATTTATTTACAATAACCATAACAACCAAAACATTCTACTTCAGGAGCATATGTTGTTGTAAATATTAAACTCCTCCACAGCAGAAACAGGAAATGTTTACACCAATAAAATATAATGCAGACCCCAGGCTGTAAGTGAACTTTTAACAAAGTTATTAACCACACAACAGGGACTAATAGAGGCAAAAAGGAGAGATGAAAAAGGTCAACAGTCTTATGGGAAATGGAGCAGGACAACTGTCCCAGCAGTGGAGAAAGCACATCATGGAGTGTATGTTCTAGTCCCACGGTTCCCCCAGGGCACCTGAGTCTGTGGCCCCTCAGTCCCAGGTTCCAGCCCAGGTGGCCCCTCTGGAAGCACTTTATTGTGCTTTCTCCACTGCTGGCGCAGAAAAATGCTATAAGTGAAATTTTTAAAGAGCGACTTACCACACAACAGGGACATGACACTTTGCTGCTCTATATCAGCAGCACCCAGACACACACCCTTATAATAAAGGCATGAATCTGTCTTTTGGAAGGTGGAACCATTCCAAAAAGAGACCTTTGATTATTAACATATAGGAGTCCCAAATGGAAAGGCGAACACACCATCTGTTCACTCTATAGTGAAGCTCACTTAGAGATGGGAAACAGGAAGATATCTATCTTGGTAAAGACTTGAATCCTAACAAACTAGTTTCTATACTGCAGGCAGCACTTAGAACCCAACCAGCGATGCCAGAACAGTTTCCTGAAATATGATTTCTTTTTACTGCTTGAATACTTGGTGACCTGAACTTTTAAATCACTGTATTCCCAAACTAATAAATGATAAACAAAGCCAAAGTGCCAGGGGCGGGGTAGTTGGAGAGTTAAATGGTTTCTGAGTGTCTTACCTAGCCTTGTCAAAGTACTTGCCAGTATACGCCATCCCACATGCAGCCCCCAGTCCTTGTCCCAGCCATCCAGTTGCCACGTCAACGAATGAGAGTCTCTGTAGAAGGGACCAAATGAACCTAGATTAGGTGCACCTGCAGGGCACGAGTATCAGACCAACTTCCTAGGATCAGGCACCAAACAAAGGTTACTCTTCATAGCAGCCCCTCCCACCCTACAAGGGAATTACTCTTCCCCACACTCACACGCACCCCAAGTCTCAGATCAACATTACAAAGACAAGGAAATCACAGGGAATCTATGCAGCTGGTGAGGGCGACTGCAGCTCTGACAACATAGAAGAGGGCATCTTCTCCACATGGCAGCCTAAGCAGAGCCCAAGAGCAAACCAGAAAAAAAAACATCTAAACATGAGCCTTGCCATTTTTGCAAGGCCTTTCATCTAGCCATGTACAAACCAGATGTTCAATGTTTTTGAAGAACACAGGCTCTTAAACAGGAATCAGAAACACTGAAGACTTCTACTTCCCTGGTTTGTAAAACTCAAGTCAACTGAGATTTGGGAAGGGGTTATGTAAAAGGTCATGCTAGAAATAAATCCCTTTCTACCACCACTCCACTGTTTCCCCCCACCCTGCTTGTACGCATAGGCTGTCACTGTCCCATGGAGAGAAGGTGCTGTCAAAGGTCTGCTGCACTGAGGCCCCACTCCCAAGCTTCTAAAGAGACACCAAACTTAAGTCAGTGCTTCCACTGCTACCATCTCAGCCTGTCCACAGACCTCTCTCCCCTCTGTCACTGCAGTGGCCTCCCCACTTCCCTCCACAGTCAATTCTCAACACAGCCACCAGGCGGAGCATGTTAAAACCTAAGCCTGCTCCTCAATCGCTGTGGAGAACTGTCCAAGGTCTTGCCATCTAATGTCAAGCAAAGCTCAGGCTCTTGCAGTGACCCCCATCACCTCCCACTCTCTCCCCCACTGCCCCGGGTGCCTGGTGTCCTGGCTGTCTTCTGAATGCACCAGGCACACACCTGACTCAGGGTTTCAGCACTTGTGCCTTCCTCTACCCCCAGAGTGCCCAGTGCTTACGCCTAAGTAGGGGCAGAGCTCACTCCTTTCAACTCTCGGCTCAAATGTCGAAACCAAGACCTTCCTGGACCATCTCTTTCACCTAGTACTTCCTGCCCCTCCACTTCCTTTGGATTTAGGATTCTTGGCCCCTCTGGCATGCTAGCTATTTCTGGGTTAGTTTCTTCTCTGTCCCCTCCCTCCATTCAGATGTCAGCTTCATTCAAGCAGAGACTGGTTAGTGTTGTCACTACAGGATGGCTGAATGGTACTTGTGAGTTCTCGAATCCCTCTCCTGTCTTGATCTACCCTATGGTTCTCCTCCTCCTGGGGCTCCTGACCTTCCTCCATGTGCTTCGTGCCCTCACTCTTTTTCTGTTTTGCACCTCTAGCTCTGACAACTGTCCCATGAAATCCCTCCTGACAACCTTTCTAACTCTGTCTCTCCCCCACAGCTCCTAGTTTACTCCTATAACAAGCTCTGGCTCCCAGGTGCCTTGCGTGCCCTTGGACCAAGCCTGGGCTCTATGCTCAGACCAACTCCACTTCCCCCAGGTTTAATGTGGCAATTAAGTAAGAACACCCCCACAAGGCTTTGCTTTCTGGGTATGATGGTGATAAAATCCCCCTCAGGCAGCAAGAGACTGTAGGATTGATTGAGGAGACTGGCGGGGCATCAGCACGTCTGCTGTGGTGGAAGCACCCTTCCCATGGGTTCCCTTTTCTTTTCCAAGAATTCCTAAACTGTGTGAGGACACACAACTGAGGCAGCCCAAGGCCAAGAATAAAGATGCACTCAGTGTGCCAAGGGCACCCAGAAAAGAAAGTCTTCTCTTCCAGGTAGCATTTCTCATCTTTGTTCTGACACAAAGCACACTTCAAGAACAAGTTTACAAACAGGCTTTTTGGTTACTTCCCAGGCCTGCTTCACTGAAGAAAACAAAAGAGTTTGTGAAACAAAAACTAAGGCCATGGTGGTGGATGGAGGGATCATGAGCACCATGAGGGCTCCAAGGGAATCCGAGCACTTCAGTCAGCACCATGGCCAAGCCTTAGCAGGTGGCCTCCATCTGTAGTTGTCTGCATAGACACTTGTGCCCTGGGAGCATGGATTATGAAGATCCTGGCTTAGCTCAGATGGTAAAGAATCTTGGCCTCTAGCAAGTCCATTTACTCTATTCCCGACCAGAGCTGAGATGGACTATGCCCGAGTGTTTTCTCTTTTCTTCTAACTATCTGCTGCATAAATCTGACACACACACAAATTCTGGTAGCTAAGCAGTGTCCAGCCTGCGATCGCATGCCAGAAAGTCACTCTATACTTCTAAAGCTAATGACTCTGATTATATGACAGCAGTGGTTATGAGATAATATAGGCATTTTTGGGGGGGGGGGCATGCTGTCCTGCTTGCAGCTAACTCCTGAACTAGGGATCAAACCTGCACCCCTGGCAGTGGAAACACTGAATCTTAACCACTGGACTGCAGGGAATTCCCACATCTCTCCCTCTCTGTTTGGCTGCATCCCATGGCATGGGGTATCCTACTTCCCCAACCAGGGATCAAACTTGAGTCCCCTGCGGTGGAAGCACAGAGTATCACCCACTGGACCACCAGGGAAGTCCCTCTTTCCTTTTTTTTAAAACTAGAGCTCTAGGGACTTCCCTAGGAGAAGACAATGGCACCCCACTCCAGTACTCTCGCCTGGAAAATCCCATGGACGGAAGAGCCTGGTGGGCTGCAGTCCATGGGGTCGCTAACAGTTGGACACGACTGAGTGACTTCACTTTCACTTTTCATTTTCACGCATTGGAGAAGGAAATGGCAACCCACTCCAGTATTCTTGCCTGGAGAATCCCAGGGACGGGTGAGCCTGGTGGGCTGCCGTCTATGGGGTCACACAGAGTCGGACACGACTGAAGCAACTAACTTAACTTAGAGACTTCCCTGGTGGTTGAGTAGTTGAGACTCTACGCTTCCACTGCTGGGGGCGTGGGTTCAATCCCTGGTCAGGAAAGTAAGATTCTGAATGCTGCAGCCACTCCCCCGCTCCACCCAAAACCAATAAACAAAAAACCCCAAAACCAAACTAGAGCTCTAAACAGTCATACTTTATATATCTATAGCTATTCAATTTTTATAATGAAGGAAATCTAAACTTACAGAAATGTTGTAAAAAGAACACAATGAAGTTCCCCATATTCTTTACCTAGATTTTATTAGCTATTACTAATTGCACTTGTCTGCTTTATCTCTCTTCCTCTACACACATCTTTTATTCATCCTTGGGCAAACCTCACTTGAGATTACATTTTAGACACCAAGACAAGGGTCATTAACTACAGCTCCAGATTCTCTGCCCGTACTCTGCCTTCTCTTTACTTTCCACTGCCTAGATCTGGGGTTTCTATTTGCACATGATGTTCTACCAGTTAAGTTCTGAATGCTTTGCTCAGAACACAGCAAACCTTCAGATAGCATCAAAAGAGCTGCTTATTCTCCTAGGTCGATCTTGTTTTTAACATTCCTTTTCTTTCCTGTCCTCCAATGTCATGAGGTACCTGGTTACCATATCTAGACTCATGAGAAACTCCCTACTGGTGATCTGCAGAAAAATGGAAGAGAAAGCTGACTGATCGGAGTGGGATGTACCTCCAAATCAAGCTCAATGTTGCCCTCCTCTACCCAGGTGGCATAGGATGGGAGCAGCGTGACTCTGGGTAGGGGGTCTTAGTGCCAGATGGGTTAAGATGAAGTACCAAAGGAAAACAGGGGCTGCCAGTTGCTGCAAGTCATCCTTCCCACTATGCAGTTTTTGCTAGAACACCTTTTAGATCTTTATGAGTTGCCATGGTCTGAATGTTTGTGCCCCTCCTTCCAAATCTCTTATGTTGAAAATCTGAAGCTGAAGGTGATGGCATAAGGAGGTGGGGGTCTTTGGGGAGTGATTAGGTCATGAGGGCAGAATACTCAGGAGTGGGGTCAGTGCCCTTATAAAAAGGGAAACCGTTTCTCCTTCCACCGTACAATACAATGAGAAGTCTATAACTAGAAAGATGGCCCTCACAAGAACACAACCATGTTAGTGCCTTGATCTTAGACTTCTGGCCTCCAGAACTGTGAGAAATAAATTTCTATTGTTTACAAGCCACCTAGTCTCTGATGTTTTGTTACACCAACCTAAACAAATGAAGACATGAAGCAAAGAGGGAAGAACCAAAACGATAAACAGAGGCCATCTCAGGCCTTGTTGACATATGGTGGCTTTGAAAATGAGTATCTGAACTGGCCCTAGGTTCCTGTGCCAGCTTACCTTGGAGAGGACGAAACGGTCATTGTCTGGGTTCTTCGGGTCCATTTGTTTATACCTCATGACGTGGAAGAACAGCACAGACATGATCTCAGCAGCACTGCTGCATGATGTAGGGTGGCTGGAAGACATGGCACAGGTCATTTCTCACAGGCAAGTGACTCACCAGGGACACACACAGTGCACAAGGAGGCCTTTCAACACATGGTCTCCTCAAACCAAAAGCAGCAGTCATTTCTTCCAGCCCCAGAAGAATCCAGTCAAGGGAAAGGGATGCTAAGGCACTCAGTGACCCCCTCAAGCTCACAGCTTTTAAGGATGCTTTAAGGCCTAGTAATCTCACAACTCCTCTCCCTGAAGAGAGCAAGGCCTCACAGACTAGCCTCCTTCTATCAGTGGAGTACAGACATACTTGGAGAGGTTCACCTGATGACTCTGTAAATATCTGAGTGTTATTTCACTTGAATTCATTTGTGGTATCATTAATCGGAAATTCCATGAAGCAGAAATAAACCCACGCCTATGTGGTCAACTAACTTTTGACAAAGGAGCCAAGAATATTCAATGCAGAAAGAACAACTCTCTTCAACAAACAGTAAGGGAAAAACTGGATATTCACGTGTAAAAACATGAAACTGGACCTCTAATACCACTCACAAAAATTAACTTAAAATGGATTAAGACTTAAATGTTTAACACTGGAAACCATAAAAATCCTAGAAGAAAACACACCGCACTAAGCACCTTGACCTGAGTCTTGGTGAGGATTTTTTGAATCTGACACTAAAAGCAAAAGCAAAAAAAAGCAACAAAAACAATAAAATGACAACAAACATAAACCAAGTGGGACTGAATCAAATTCTTGATGGCAAAGGAAACCATCAACAAAATGCAAAGGCAACCTATTGAATGGGAGAAAAGTATTTGCAAATCACATATCTGATAAGGTGTTTACATACAAAATATATAAAAAACTCACACAATTTCATAACAAAACAATAAAAAGTCTATTAAAAATGGGCAATGGATCTGAATAGGCATTTTCCCAGAGAAGACAGACAGCCAATAGACACATGAAAAGGTACTCAATATCACTGATCATCAGGGAATTGCAAGTCAAAATCACAATGAGATATCCCCTCACACCCATAAGAATGGCTATCATCAAAAAGCTGAATTAACAAATGCTAACAAGGATGTGGATAAAAGGGAATCCTGTGCACTGTCAGTGGGAATGTAAACCAGAGCAGCCACTATAGAAAACAATAAGAAGATCTTAAAAAACAAACAATAAAACAACCTACCTTATGACCCAGCAATTCAACTACTGGGAATGTATCTGAAGGAAATGAAAACACTATGTGGAAGAGATATCTACACCCCTATGTTCACAGCAGCATTATTTCTAGTAGCCAAGCCATGGAAACAACCTAAGTGTCCACTGATAGATGAATGGGGGATTTCCCTGGTTAGGAAACTACGATCCCACATGCTGAGCCACCAAAACTAAATAAATAAATAAAATACAGTATTTCTTTAAAAAAGATAACGGATAAAGGAGATGCGGTACATATATATGATGTAATATAATTCACTCGTAAAAAGGAAATTCTGTCATTTGTGACAACATAGATGGACCCTGAGAACATTATAACTGAAATAACTCAAAGAAAAACAAATACTGTATTATCCCACTTATATGTAGACTCTAAAAACAAAAAAACCCACACCAAACATCCAAACTCATAGAAGATCATAGGATTTGTGGTTACCAGAGGTGGGGGTTGGGGGGAGCTGGAATTGGATAAAGTTTTCAAAAGCTATGAACTTCCAGATATGGGAAGTAAAACACAACTAAATGACTGTAGTTAACACTGCTGTATGATATACACTTGAAAGTTGTTAAAAGAGTAGATCCTAAGAGTTTTCATTACAGGGAAAAAACATTTTCTTTTCCGTTATTTTATATCTATGAGATGGTGGATGGTAAATAAACTTGTTGTGGTCATCATTTTACAATATATTTAAGTCAAATTATTATGCTGATATATTAATGCTGTGTGCTCAATTGTTTAGTTGCTAGGTCGTGTCCCACTCTGAGTGACCCCATGGACTATAGTCTTCCAGGCTCCTCTGTCCATGGGATTTCCTAGGCAAGAATAAATACTCAGTGGGTTGCTATTTCCTTCTTCAGGGATCAAACCCTCATCTCCTGCATTGGCAGGCATATTCTTTACTGCTGAACCACCAGGGTAGCCCCATGTGCTCAATTACATCCCAATAACACTGAGGAAGAAAATTTTAAAAAACCCCAATGAATAAAATGCATTCTACTACCTAAGGTGAATTTCTTTTAGGAAGTAAATGGCCAGACTGAGAAGTTTCTCATGGTGGAGTAACTTGAGGCCCTTACAGAATGAAGCAACTCTTGCTCTTAAAAAGCAGCTTTCATGGGCGTCCAGGCAGGCACTCTAGAGCCCTGCCATGCCCCCAAAGTCAGAAGAGTAAGATTTTAAGTGCAGCTCATGTGTATTACTAATCTCCCCTTTCAAATTTCACAGTAACAGAAAATGGAGAGTTAAACCTCTTGGTCCTGCAAGTATCCCCTAAGTGGATGCTCTTGTTAGAGATCTCTTGAGAAAATGTAAACCATTATTAATTTAGAAGGTGAAGGGAACAAAATGTAAGTGTAAAAAAAAAAACAAACACAGAACCACGCACAAAATGGTAAAGCTTACACATTTGTGGGAATTAGGCAACACACTCTTAAAATAACCTTATATGCAGTATAATCTGTAAAAATATTGAATCACTGTATTGTACACCTGACATTAATATTGCAAGTCAACTATAATTGAATTTTAAAAGAAAACAACAAAAATCCTCCACAGTGTACTTAAATGAATAGGTCAACTATAATTCAATTTTAAAAGAAAACAACAAAAATCCTCCAGTGTACTTAAATGAATAGGTCAAAGAAGAAATTGCAAGAAAAGCTGATAAACTTTTAGAGACAAATGAAATACACATTATACCAAAATTTGTGGGATGTGGCAAAAGCAGTGATGAGAGAAGTTTATAGCTATAAATGCTTGCATTAAAAAAGAACTATCTCTGGGAATCCCCTGGCAGTGCAGTCGTTGGAACTCGGCGCTTTCACCACCCTGGGCCCTGGTTCGATCCCCGGTCCGGCAACTAAGATCCTGCAAGCTGCATGGTGAGGCCGATAAATAGATAAATAAAAAGTCTCTCAAAGGGAAAAAGAAAAAAAAAAAAAACCAACAACTAAACAAACAAACCTAAATGCACAGTGAAAGAAAGTGAGCTCGCTCAGTCCTATCCAACTTTTTGTGACCCCATGGACTGTAGCCCGCCAGGCTCCTCCATCCATGGGATTTTCCAGTCAAGAATATTGTAGTGGGAGGCCATTGCCTTCTCCAGAGGATCCTCCGGACCCAGGGATCTAACCTGGGACCCAGGGATCTAACCTGGGTCTCGCGCACTGCAGGTAGGCTCTTTACTGTCGGAGTCACCAGGGGAAGACCCTAAGTTCACAACTTACTAAAAAACGCAGAACTAAAATGGAAAAAGTAATAAAATATTAGAGCAGAAACAAATAGACTAGGAAAACAATGTAGAAAATGAACCAAAACAGAACAGATTAACAAAATTAACAAACCTATAACTAGAGTAAATGAAAAAGAAAATTACTAAATGTACTAAATCAGATTCGAAATTACTAATTTCATGTCAGGAATGAAAGTAAGGCTATAACCACCAATTCAACAGACATAAAAAGGACTATAAAGTACTGCGAACAACTGTATGGCAATAAATCGTTTAACCTAGAAGAAATTTCTAGAAACAAAATCGAAGAAGACTGAATCACAAAGAGAAAATCTGAAGAAATCTACAATACGAAGTTGTATCAGTAGTGGAAAAGCTCCATGACAAAGAAAAACTTTGAACCTGATGGCCTCACTGCTGAATCCTCAATCCTCTTCCAACTCTTCCAGGAAAACAAGAACAAAAAAAACCCTGAAGAGAACACGTTGAAACTCACTCTGGGCCAGAATAGCCCTTATACCGATGCTAAAGGCAGACAAATACTTTCCAAGAAAACCAACTGCCAGTATCTCTTATGAATACTGACGGAAACATCAACAAAATACCAGCAGAATACCCCCTTTGCTCAGATTCTTACTCCCCCTTCACTTTCTTTTAAGCTTTATTTCGCCGAACTCCACCTACTGGGTTCGAGGCCTTGGCGACGAGGACAATTCTTCACACGAACAGCGCCAGGCCGCTCCCGCTCCACCCGCCACGTCCAGGCTCTTCTTCGTTAACCTGAGAGACCGGAGGCCCCGGGCCGCCACTGTCGGCCGGCCACGGACCCGAGAGGGGTGGCTGCCGGAGCATATGGCAGCCAATCCCGGAGAGCGTGAAACGGGGCCTCCACAACCGAGCCCTCTCCGCCCCCCGACAGCTCCCTCAACTCTCTCCACAGGCGTCCCCGCAGGGCGAGCCGCTCAACGACCAGAGCTTCGACGAGGACGCCTTACCCAGAGCTCGAGGCGCAGGTGGCCCTGATGGAATGGATGCGCAGGCGATTGGCCATGTCCCGCAGAATCTGCAAAGTCTTCGCGTCAGGTTTGGCTTCGTCCGCCATCGCGGCGCTCGCCTCAGCGTCGGCCATAGCTGCGAACAAGCCCGCGTCTGAAGAGCAAATGCAGCGGAGTGTGCTGCGCGGCGTACAAACGCGCCGCTCCCTCCGCGCCCGCTCCCTCCGCGCCCGCTCCCTCCGCGCCCGCTCCCTCCGCGCCCGCTCCCTCCGCGCCCGCTCCCTCCGCGCCCGCTCCCTCCGCGCCCGCTCCCTCCGCGCCCGCTCCCTCCGCGCGCCCTCCAATCCCATGGATTTTGAATATATGTCATTCATATATTGCACATTATTCGAGATAACTTGAGATTAGTCCTTTGTATCTGCCCTTGTCCTGTCAACTCAAAGAGAGCTGCCTCCGCACCAGCACCAGAGTCTACTTTGGGGGGGGGGGCGTTATAATAAATTTTTGGAACTAGATGATGCGATGGTTGCAAGACGTGCTGACTGGAATAACGAAGTGCCTGTGCTTTCACAAGCTTTAAAAGAGTTACAGTGCTTAAGTTTGTTTTGTGCATTTTCTCACACTATGATAAAAGCCACGCTGGAATTTTCCAGTTGGCAGCTGCCCCCTTTCCAGCCCCACAGAAGCCCAATGTCGGGCGGTGGCGAGGTGGGGGGGGGGCGGGGGTGGGGAACGAGGTTCACAAAAGGTGAAGCGGTCTGAGCGTCTTAAGGCAGCAAGGCGTTTCTGCGCGGACCTTGTTTCTTTTTCTAGAAACTTCTGTACTTAAAACCCCGTCGAACCGTTGAGCTGCTGTGCGCCCAACGCTAGGCTACAGTCCCGGGAGCCTAACTTAAAGGGACTGCCGTTAACTTTCCATCTTTCTGAAAGCCCCCATCAGCAAGGCCACGGAGCTCGTCCCTGTTACTCTGAGGTGCTCTTCCGTGGTCCCCCTGGCACCTTCTCTGCACCAACACACGCTTATTTCAGCCACTTAGTTCAAACCTGCCGCTCTCCTGAGTGCTCCCACAATGGCCCTGAAGGCTCCCAGGGACCCACGTCCTTGCTGGGTTAAAGGCTTCGTGCAGTGATAATGGCGCAATGAAACCCAGAACCTCTGTGTCATTTTATTCGCGGGTATGTGAGTGCGCCTTTCCCCAGGTCCCCGTCAACAATGAATAATGTTTATATTTTTAATGTCCGGCCTTCTGATGGATAAGAAAACCATTTTTAATCATTCATGTCTGCCTGATTTACTTGCAGTTGTACATTTTTTTGTACGTTTACTGGCATTCGTAGTTCATCCTTTCTGAATTGCCTGTTAACAACCCTTTACTGTTCTTATGTTTGGTAAATTCTTTTTAGCTTCCTAATTTGTAGGAATTTAAAAAATATTATGTTGATTAGTCCTTTGTCTCTTACAGGTATTGCAGGTCTTTTCATCTGTTGCTTTTTAAAAATATTAATGGAGATACTTTTTTTTTGGCAACACCTAATGAGTTTATGTGAACAGGCTCAGGGAGTTGGTGATGGACAGGGAACCCTAGCATGCTGCTGCAGTCCACGGGGTTGCAAAGAGTCGGACACGACTGAGTGATTGAACTGAACTGAATGAGTTTATCAGGAGATACTTTATTTTTAAGGAGCAAGTTTTGAACCAAGCTGAAATGTTGCTTCGTTTTAATTTTATACTTCTTTCACTATAAGAAGGTTTATAGATTAAAAAAAATTTTTGTAATGTAGTACGTGTACAGTAAATTCCTTTATGGCATTTTGGCTTGAGACTTGTTCAGAAAGATGTTCTCCACACAAAGATTACAAAAACATTTCCTATTGTGTCCTTCTGATACCTTTTTAGTTTCATTTTTATGTTTAGTACTCTATGCTGTCTCGGCTTTCTTATTATTGTTGTTTAGTCACTAAGTAGTGTCCAGCTGTTTTTGACCCCATGAACCGCAACATGCCAGGCTTCCCTGTTCTTCACTATCTCCTGGAGTTTGCTCAAACTCGTTTCCATTGACTTGGTGATGCCATCCAACCATCTCATCCTCTGTCGCCCCCTTCTCCCTCTGCCCTCAGTCTTTCCCAGCATCAGGGTCTTTTTCTAATGAGTTGGCTCTTCACATCAGGTGGGCAAAGTATTGGGGCTTCAGCTTCAGCATCAGTCCTTCTAATGAATATTCAGTGTTGCTTTCCTTTATGGTTGGGTGGTTTGATCTCCTTGCTGTCCAAGGGACTCTTAAGAGTCTGCTCCAGCACCACAGTTCGAAAGCATGAATTCTTTGGTGCTCAGCCTTCTTTATGGTCCAACTCTCACACCCGTATATGACTACTAGAAAAATCAGAGCTTTGACTTTATGGATCTTTGTTAGAACACTGATGTCTCTGTGATGTAAAGTAGCACTGTAACTTAATTTATTTTATATATAGCCACATATCCCAAGACTTTATTTTTCTTAAAATTTCTTAGCTACTGTTTTTCATTTTCTCTTCCAAGTAAATTTTGGTATTAGCTAATCTAAGATTCATGAGATAGTCCCATTGGGTTTTAAATTGGGATTTTATTAAATTTATACATGGAGAAGGGAAAGACTACCCACTCCAGTATTCTGGCCTGGGCCATGGAGTTACAAAGAGTCAGACATGGCTGACTGACTTTCATTTTCACTTATTTTTCATATATTAATAAGTAGAGGACTGACATTTACAGTATGGAGTGTTATTCTCGAGAACATGATATACAGTCACTGATAATCACATCTTATTGCCATCCTATTTTATATTTGGTATCCCATTTATTTGTGTTCCTCCTTTCCTTCTGCTTTTTGAATTAATCAAGTTCCTTTCTTTCTTCCCTTGGTTATTTGGATGTTATGTACCTGTCTCTTTATTCCACTAGTGGCCCTGCATTTTTTTTCACCAACCTATTCTTCTCTCAATTTTTAGTTTTCTTAATTACATTTTGTTGTTCAGTCACTCGGTTGTGTCCAACTCTTTGCTACCCTATGGACTGCAGCATGCCAGGCCTCCCTCAGTTCAGTTCAGTTCAGTTGCTCAGTCATATCTGACTCTGTGATCCCAGAGACTGCAGCATGCTAGGCCTCCCTGTCCATCACCAGCTCCCAGAGCTTGCTCAAACTCATGCCCATTGAGTCGGTGATGCCATCCAGCCATCTCATCCTCTGTCGTCCCCTTCTCCTCCTGCCTTCAATCTTTCCCAGCATCAGGGTCTTTTTCCAGTGAGTCAGTTGTTCACATCAGGTGGCCGAAGTATTGGAGCTTCAGCTTCAGTCCTTCCAATGAATATTTCCTTTAGAAGTGGCTTGTTTGATCTCACTGTCCAAGGGACTCTCAAGAGTCTTCTCCAACACCACAGATCAAAAGCATCAATTCCTCGGTGCTCAGCTTTCTTTATGGTCCAACTCTCACATCCATACGTGACCACTGGAAAAACCATAACTTTGATTGTATGGACCTTTGTCAGCAAAGTGATGTCTCTGCTTTTTAATATGCTGTCTAGGTTGGTCATACCTTTTCTTACAAGGAGCAAGCATCTTTTAATTTCATGGCTACAGTCACCATTTGCAGTGATTTTGGAGCCCCCCAAAATAAAGTCTGTCACTGTTTCCACTGTTTCCCCATCTATTTGCCATGTAGTGATGGGACCGGATGCATGGTCTTAGTTTTTGGAATGTTGAGTTTTAAGCCAGCTTTTTCACTCTCCTCTTTCAGTTTCATCAAGAGGCTCTTTAGTTCTTAATTTTCTGCCATTAAGGTGGTGGTGTCTGCATATCTCAGGTTATTGGTATTTCTCCTGGCAATCTTGATTCTAGCTTGTGATTCATGCAGTGTGGCATTTTACATGATGTACTCTGCATATAAGTTAAATAAGCAGGGTGACAATATACAGCCTTGAAATAATCCTTTCCCAATTTTGAACCAGTCTGTTGATCCATGTCCTGTTCTGTTACCTTTTGACCTGCATATAGGTTTCTCAGGAGGTAGGTAAGGTGGTCTGGTATTCCCATCTCTTTAAGAATTTTCCACAGTTTGTTATGATCCACACAGTCAAAGGCTTTAGTGTAGTCAATGAGTTAATTAAATAATTTTTATTGGGGTATAGTTGCTTTACAATGTGGTATTAGGTTCTGCTGTACAGTGAAGTGAACCAGCTACATGTATACCTATATCCTCTCTTTTTTTGGATTCCCTTCCAATTTAGGTCACCTCAATTTTGAGTTTGATATATCTATAAAATTCCCCAATAGAACAAGTCATTAGCAAATTTTAATTTTCTGTATTTCCTACTTCTTTTAAAAATACTTAGTTATTTCATTTATTAGTGGTGTGTATGAAAGCAGAGATCAGCAAACTGTTTCTATAAAGGGCCAGATAGTAAATATTTGAGGCCACATGTTCTTTGTTTTAGCTGTTCAGCTGGACCTTTGTTATGACACAAAGTTGGTCAGAGACTATATATAAATGAACCAGTGTGGCTGTGTACTAATAACACTTCAGACACTGAATTTGAACCTCACATCATTTTCACATGCCAGAAAATGTCCTTCTGATTTTTTCAACCATTTAAGTGTAAAAACCATACCTAGCTCATCCGTGTACAAAACCAGCCCAGAGTTTGCCAACCCCTGGTTCAAAGAGGAAAAGGGTTCCCCTACAAGGTTTATTACAAAAATAGCAATCTGTTGCTTGCACCCACATTCATCCATCCATTCCCCAGAATCAACTATATTCATCCCTTTTAGCTGTTTCTTTTGGCATTTACTTCCAATTCTCTAAATAAATCATTTATAGTGCTATTTCTTTAGTTTTTAGATTTTAGGAATTACTGACTATTCTTAGAATAAAAGATGATGATGTAGCTCTTTCACCACCCCCATCCTCCCAGGACAGTATACAATGATCTGCATTAGGTCATTCCTTGGTGTTCACATTATCAAGTCTATGACAACCCTGATTATTTTTACTTTCTCTCTTGATATATTTTTAAAAATATTTATTTATTTGACTCCGCAGGGTCATAGTTGCAGCATGGGGGGGTCTAGTTCCCTGACCAGGGCTCAAACCGAAGCCCCCTGCATTGGGAGTGTGGAGTCTTGGCCACTGGACTGCTAGGGAAGTCCCCTGTCTTGATATTTTGTTTTCCTTAGAGTTAACACTGTTTCTCCCCACCCCCGTGTTGCTTGTTCTCTGCTACTTACCATAGGTCAGTACTTTCCCAAACTGGCTATCTCTCCTCTCCAGCTGCTGAAAGATGTCCTACAGTATGCCATTGATTTCATTCACTTGGAGCACTCTTTCCTGGAGCCTTTTGACTTGCCCTCCAGGCCAACATCCAGCTTGGGCTCCCCTTCCATCATCCTGGAGATTGCACTTGATGTTTTTTTCGCTTGAGACCCCGGTTTCATAGATTGCATCTCTACTTCTTTCTTAGGTTTTTCTCTGATTTTAGTGGCACATCTTCTCTAGTAGCTTCCAGAAAAAAAAAAAAAAAAGAATGCAGAGGAAGTGAACTATTTGAGTTCTTTCATGCTGGAAAAACCTTTAGTCTAACCTGAAAATTGACAGTTTGGTTGTAGACTTCTAGGTGAGAAAATTGTTGCCCGCCCCCCCTCCAACATTTCGAAGGCATTGCTTCAATGTTTTCTAATTCTTAGTGCTTCACTGAAAAGTTGGAAAACATTCTCGCTTCTGATTCTTTTTTTTTAATTTTTATTTTTACTTTATTTTGCTTTACAATGGACTTCCCTGGTGGCTCAGATGGTAAGGCGTCTGTCTACAATGCGGGAGACCTGGGTTCCATCCCTGGGTCGGGAAGATCCGCTGGAGAAGGAAATGGCAATCCCACTCCAGTGCTATTGCCTGGAAAACCCCATGGACAGAGGAGCCTGATAGGTTACAGTCCATGGGGTCGCAAAGAGTCGGACAGGACTGAGCGACTTCACTTTCACTTTGCTTTACAATACTGTATTGGTTTTGCCATACATTGACATGAATCAGCCACGGGTGTACATGAGTTCCCAATCCTGAACCCCCCTCCCACCTCCCATGCTTCTGATTCTTTGAATGTGACCTATTTTTTTTTCTCTTTGACAGTTATTCTGTCAGCATATTGAAGATATTATTCAACTCTCTTCTGGATTTCATTAATGCCACTGAGAAGGCAGCTTTCAGTCTAAAAGTCATGGTTTTAAAGGTAATCAGCTTTTTAAATCTGGCTGCTTCTAAGATCTGTGTCTAGATTTGTATATATTTGTGTTTTATCCTGTTTGGTTTATCTTGGGCTTCTTAAATTTGTGTATTTATATTTTTCATCAATTTTGGAAAGTTCTTAGTGACTATCTCTTAAAGTCTTGCTGTTACCTGAGTCTGTCCCCTCCCTGTGGCATGGCAGTTACTTTTTTGTTAGACTTTCTCATTCTATCTTCAGTGTGTCTTATTTTTCGGTATTTTCAGGTTTTCTATTTCTTTGTGCCTCTGTGCTACATTCTGGATGCTTTCTTTAGCTCTGTCTTACAATTTATTAATTGTTTCTCCAGCCATTTCTAATCCACTATTAAAGCCATCTATTGAACATTTTAAAACTTTCTAAAATTGTGAAATTTGGCATATGCATATAAAGGTGCAAAAACCTCAACATTTAGTTTAGGAAGTAGTGATAAGGTAAACACACATTTAGCTACCACTCAGATCAAGCACCCTAGCTTCCACCTGTTTCTCCCAATCACAATCCCCTTCTCTCGCTCTAGTGGAAATTTCAGGAAGCACTATCCTGATGATTATGCTACTAAAGCTCATGTGTTTCTTTATAACTTTACTTCCTCTGTATGCATCCCTGAACAACATCATTTCATTTTGTCTGCTTTTGAACTTGATATGAAGTGGGAGGAGATGGGGACAACAGAGGATGAGATGGTTGGATGGCATCACTGACTCAATGGACATGAGTTTGAGTAAATCCGGGAGCTGGTGTTGGACAGGGAAGCCTGGCATGCTGCAGTACACGGGGTTGCAAAGAATCAGACACGACTGAGTGACTGAACTGAACTGAACTTTATATGAATAGAGCCATATATTGTATGGATTCTTCTGTGTTTGACTCCATTTGTTTAACATTATACTTGTTCATTCATGTTTTTAAGACTGTAGTTTATTTTTATTGCTGTACGCGTGGATGCATGCCAAGTTGCTTCAGTCGTGTCCAACTCTTCGTAACCCCATGGACTGCGGCCTGCCAGGCTCCTCTGTCTATAGGATTCTCCAGGCAAGAATACTGTAGTGGGTTGCCATGCCCTCCTCCAGAGAATCTTCCCGACCCAGGGATTGAACCCATGTTTCTTATGTCTCCTACATTAGTAGGTGGGTTCTTTACCACTAGTGCCACCTGGGAAGCACCATTGCTGTAGTATATTACTGAATATATTACAATTCACTTACATATTCTTTGATCTATAGACCAGGTGGGTTGTTTCTAGCAGTTGATTATTGGGAGTATTATTGTACTTGTCTCTCAAGGGTATATCTAGGTATGTAATTGCCAGGCCATTCAGCATTAGTGTGTTAGTCACTCAGTCGTGTCTGACTCTTTGCGGTGGTCCTGTGGACTATAGCTTGCCAGGCTCCTCTATCCATGGAATTGTCCAGGCAGGAATGCTGGAGTGGGTTGCCATTCCTTTCTCCAGGGTATCTTCCCCACCCAAGGATCAAACCTGGGTCTCCTGCATTGCAGGCAGATTCTTTACCATCTAAGCCACCAGGGTACCTGGGCCATTCAGCATGCATGTCTTCAACTTCATGATATTACCAAATGCTTTCCCCAAAGTTTTATACCGTTTACTATCCCACCAGGAGTGATGGAGGGTTCCTGTTGTTTCATATCCTGTCTGAGATTTATTATCGTTAGTCTAAATTTTGCCACTCTGCTCAGTGTATAGTGGTATCACATTTCTTTTTTAAGATTAAGGTATAATTTGCATAAAATAAAATACACGGAACCAAAATATCTATTACAATATAATCACTCCTGGCTCTCCACTGGGAGAGCATTTTCAAATCAAACACATTCATGAAGGTGTTTCTAGTTAAAAAGTAGGAATAGAACAGAGGTTCCACCTGTCCTGATCACACCTACCTCTCCTAGCTCATCACTGTCCACTCTGCCCTGGTTTCCTGTGTTCCAGTTATGCTGTATGGCCATCTTTATTTTAGAAGTGAGAAATCTGACCCTCTGAGTGCTCAAAGTCTCAGAGTGGTAGTGTCAGGATTTGAACTGGGCTCTGTCTCCAAGGCAGTGTGCTTACTATTATCCCTTTCCATGTAAGAGACTCCTTTGTGTTACAGTAGAACCGTCCACCCTGTATGGTCAGCTCTATGAGAGTACAGAATGTGTCTGCCTTCTGTTCCACATGGCAGGCTCAGGAATATGTGTTCAAAGAATGATTAGGTGAAGGAATGAACCTGTTAGGCTGCAAATCTCCCTGCCTCTCCCTTCTGTCCACCTGGTAGTAGCAATATAGCAAGCTGTATGGGTTGATGGAAATGAGTTTATTCCATGCTTCACAATAACAGTTCTCTATAAAATGAGATGCACAGCTGGTAATTCTTTGAAGAGAAGTTCAGGAACAGACAGGGCAGGTGTGGAGGGTGTGCTAGCCACCTGGAGGTCGTAGTGAGGTATGCCATGCCCATAAAGCATGTCCAGTCTGTGTCACATGTACTCACATGTTCTTGCACACGTAAGTACATGGAAGGGATGTACATGGAAGTGCATGTAGGGCATGTAAATACCTGCTCACACCTGGAAGTATTGTTTAGGGTGGAGCAATGTGTCTGATTCTCCCATTGTTTCCCTCTTACGGAAGTACCCATTTTGTGATTCTTATCTCCCAGTGCAGACAGAATACACCAAGGGCCCAACTGCCATCCTCTCCTCCGGTGTCCCCTCCTGCAGATCCCTGTCATCCAGCAAGGATGGCCCCAGTGGCCACTCCAGCCTTTCAGATGGGGAGCTGACCTGGAACATACAGGACAGTATCAAGCACCATATCCTCTACCTCTCAGAGCAGCTGAGGGTGGAGAAAGCCAGCCGCGATGAGAACACAGCGGGCTACCTCAAGCTGGTATCCAAGGCCGACCGGCACCAGGCCCCCCATATCCGGCAAGCCTTCGAGAAGGTGAACCAGCGAACCTCTGCCACCATAGCCCAGATTGAGCAAAGTCTCCGCCAGGGTCACCAGCAGCTGCAGGAGCTAGAGGAGGGCTGCAGGCCCAAGGGCTTAGTGCTGGGGACCAAAAGCAGCCTGGACAACAACTGCAAGCAGCCCCATGAGAAGGTTCTGTGTGCAGAGCACCCCCGGCCAGGTGGAGAAAACTGCTCATCCAGCAACCTGTCCACCGTCATCAGACACGTCCCTCTCCAGACTCACTTCCCAGCCTGCCAGCAGCAGAGGTCCTTGGAGAGCAAGTGTGGGGCCCAGCCACGAGCCCTGCTGGGGCAGAAGATGAAGGAAGAGCTGAGAGAGGTGAAGATGGTCCACTTGAGCCTGCAGGGGTCCTACCAGAGCCTCAGGGAGCAGTATCTGACTGACCTGCAGGCATCCCTGGAGTTCCTTCAAGAGGAAAAGTCCAGGTGAGGCGGAGCTCCTGGCCACCTGGGCTCTGGGGAGGGCGGGGGTTGTATCGGTGTTCCTCTCGGAGCAGCAGATGATAAATGAGTGGAATTGCCTTGTCTGCCCTGACCCCATCACCTGGGCTCATGGCTAAGTTGAGGCAGAAGCTCCCATGTGGGTGATATGTTCCAAAAATGACCACCTTCCAGGGAATGCTTTCTCTCCTCCCAAGCCCCTGGTGCAGTGGGTTGATTTTATTCATCCAAGAGGCTTCCCTGGTGGCTCAGACAGTAAAGAAACGGCCTGCAATGTGGGTGACCTGGGTTTGATCCCTGGGTTTGGGAAGATCCCCTGGAGAAGGGCATGGCAAACCACTCCAGTATTCTTGCCTGGGAGATCCCATGGACAGACAACCTGGTAGGCTACAGTCCATGGGGTCACAGAGTCCAATACAACTGAGCAACTTGACACTTTCACTTTTACTTTCAAGACCAGACTAGGGTCCACCAATAGGAAAAAAAAGGCAAACTCAGTCTCTCAAGGACATCCCCATTTCTATTAAGCCCTTCTTGGGGTGCCAGCCGCCCTCATAGGTGCCAAGCTCCCTCCTCTGAGCCCTGCAGTCACCCTCTGTTTGCATAGGGAAATCCTACCTGCACTAACACCGCTGGACCAATCCCTGAAGGGCAGTTAAAGGAGTATGAAGGGGCAACCCACTGTCAAGTAAGGCAGCCAGTCACAATTCAGGTTTCTTTTGAGGGTGACTTTTTCAAGGTTGTTGTAGTTGTTGCATCCAACTCTTTGTAACCCCATGGACTGCAGCACATCAGGCTTCCCTGTCCTTCAGCATCTCCTGGAGCTTGCTCAAACTCATGTCCATTGAGTTGGTGATGTCATCCAACCATCTCATCCTCTGTCGTCCCCTTCTCCTCCTGCCTTCAATCTTTCCCAGCATCAGGGTCTTTTCCAATGAGTCAGTTCTTGGCATCAGGTGGCCAAAGTATTGGAGCTTCAGCTTCATCATCAGTCCTTCCAGTGAATATTCAGGACTGATTTCCTTTAGGATGGACTGGTTGGATCTCCTTGCAGTCCAAGGGACTCTCAAAAGTCTTCTCCAACACCACAGTTCAAAAGCATCAATTCTTCGGTGCTCAGCCTTCTTTATGGTCCTCTTTTCAAGGTTGGATTTATGTAAAGCAAGACCAGAACTCAGGGAGGTTGTGCATTTCCTTGTATGTTTCCACACTGCCTAGGCCAATGGGACTGTGGTGCTCTAGTAAGTTTTTAACCCATAGCATATTAGTGTCTGCCAGCTGTGCAGGGGAGCAGAACAAACTACCTCCTCGAAAACTCTGTGGGAATTGTGCAAGGTTGCGCTTCTAAGCCAGCACCTTCCTCACACCAACACCACCACCAGTGAACTGTGAAATAAACTGGCATCATCTTCAGCCACCAAGATGTTCTGGTCATTGGCCATAGCAGTTAGCCTACCTTGATTAATATACATTAAAAACAAAAAGCAGGTCCATAAGACTCAGATTTCTTGAGAGAAATGGTGAATGGGCTAACAGTGACAACAGGGAGCGTGTAGCATTGATCACCTGTACCATTCAGCACCCACTTTACGGATGGGGAAACAGAGTCTCAGGCACAAGGGCATATGTTCAGCTCAATGAAGTGTCACCTGGTGTCCAGAGCTGGGCACTACCCAGGCCCCTGCAATTGTCATGTCTTCTCTGGTGTGTCACAAACTAAGGTTTCAAACTAGAGAGTTCTGTGACACTTCTCACAGGTTATATGTATTTGCTTTCAAGAGGGCTATTTTATTTTTCAATTGAGAGAAAATTGACAAAACACAAAGTTATTAATTTTGTTTTATTTTTTATCCAAAACATGTTTATTGGGACAGTTTCCCATTCCTCTTGATACAGGTTACTTTTAGTGCTACTTCCATCTGCAGGAGCAGCCTTCTGTAAGCCTTGCTTTTCCTCCTGTAGGCTGGCAGAAGACAGTAGAGCAGCCAACACACAGAACTACCGTTTGTGCATGGCTAAAGACAGTGATGATTTTATAACATCCTAGGCATTTCACATCCATGAAATAGGAATTGGAGCTCTGCACCAGATGCTTCTTCTTGTGTTTCCTATTGTCTTCTGGAGAGAGATGAGAGAGATCCTTTTGAGAGGCATGTTCTCACAGGGAGGTTGTTACTGCTGGAAAGGCTAAAATTGCTGATTTTAAAGTGTACAATGGCATTCAGTGCATTCACAGTATTGTGCAATGAAAAGTACATCTATCAATAATAGTTCCCCAATGTTTTCATCACTCTGGAAAGAGACACTGCCATGCCCCATTTGCCTTCCCTCAGCCCCTGGTAACTACCAATCTGTTTTCCGTCTCTGGATTTGTCTGTTCTGGTACATTTCATGTAAATGGAAGCATATATTATATCAGACTTTGTGTCTTCTTCACGTAGTGTAATGATTTTGAGATTTATCCGCATTGCACGCAGGAGTGGCTCATTCCTTCTTGTCCAGCAGTGCTCTGTGATGTGAACGCAGTGCATTGACCCATTCATTTGCTACCAGTTAGGGCTGTGAGGAGTAGAGCTACTGTGAACACTATGCATGTCTTTTTGTGAACATACGCTTTTATATGTGGAATTGCCAGATCAACATCTAAAGCAACTTTTCCAGCATGTGCTGTGCTTAGTTGCTCAGTCATGTCCAACTCTTGGCAACCCCATGGACTGTAGCCCTCCAGGCTCCTCTGTCCATGGGATTCTCCAGGCAAGGATACTGGAGTGGGTTGCCATGCCCTCCTCCAGAAGATCTTCCCATCCAGGAATCAACCTTCCCAACCCAGGTCTCCTGCATGATCCTACCACTTTACATTCCCATTTGGAGTCTGTGAGAGTTTGAGTTGCTGCACACTCTTGCCAATATTTGGTGGTAGGGTCAGTCTTTGAAGTTTCAGGCTCCTAAACTCAGGTGTCACCTAGTGGACGAGAACTCTAGATGATGTCACCAAAGCGCAGTTTTTTTCTCAACCTCAACACTACTGGCATTTTTGACCAGGTGATTCAAAAATGCCAGTACTGAGGCCGTGCCACGTGTTGTGGGCTGTTTAGCCACATCCCTGTTCTCTCCCCACTAGATGCAGTTGGAGGGCTTTCGTCTGGCCATCCTAACAAAGTATCCCAAACTTAGCAGTTTCAAACAACAGAGATGGATTCTCTCAGTTCTGGAGGTCAGCACAGTGAAGTCAAAGTCAGTGTGTGGGTGGGGCTGCATCCCTTCTGGAAGGATGAATCTGTTTCTAGCCTCTCCCAGCTTTCGGGGCTGCTGGCTTCCTTAGCTTGTGGCCTTGTCACTGCAGTCTTCCAGGCCGGCACCTTCCCCTTCCCTGTGCTCCATCTTCACATGCCCTTTTCCTCTGGGTGTGACCATTGCTGCTGCCTCCACTTCTAAGGATGTGCGTGATATACCACATGAGCTTGGAGGAGTTTCTCTGTCTCTACCAGGTTACCCCATCTGGCCCGCTTCATCCTTCCCACCTCAGTCTCTCCATCTCAGACTTCTCTATGTTTCAGGCTGTTAGGTTCTAGCTCAGTTTGTCAAAGCCCATCCTCAGCTATGAACAAGAATATACTTTTCTGCAGCAGCAATGATGTTTGAGGCCATTTGTATCAGACAGGGTCCTTAACAGCTTTGGAAGAATTTGAGGGGCATTTTGGTTGACCGACCATCATTTTGCCCTCATAAGAGCATTTTCCATGGTGGTGCTTCTACCTCTGTGGCTGTAGGAGCCAGACAGAGAGGAGTCCTTGACCAAGGGAGGAACGTGTCACAAGCCAGGACCCTACTGTGGCCCCACTGATAAGGGGAGATAGAGGGAACAGCCTTACATGTTAATATTGTCTTATTCAACAGTTTCTGCAAGAATGTGTGTAAGAGTATAGTCATTTGTTCTTAGAAATATATTAATGAAGAATCCACTTGCTAATTTCGTCTTCATGAAGAATATATTCATGAATATACACTTGAACGTGGTAGATATCTTGAATGTCCTTGCATCGCCATCCCATATGTGAATGGAAGGACAGCCATGGGGGAATCTGCTTTCAGGGTGGACACCCCACTCTCTCCCCTTCTCTGTGGGCGGTAGTCTCAGTCAGGTTGTCAGACCAATCTCTTCTCAACAGGGAACAGGGCAGAGATTGATGGACTATTCCTTGAAATACCATCATGAGCTGGCTCTTGATGAACTGGCTTCCACAAATGAGTGTTTCAGCTTCTCAGCTGCCTGGGGACCATCTCCACGGCACGCCAGTCAAGTCCCTGAACAGGACCTAACTGAACTTCTCACTTCCCAGTTCCTATCCCTGCCTCTGCTTCTCTGCAGGGCTCCAGGCCCCCACTGGTATCCAGCGTTGTCACCCTGGCTCTGGTCAGGCTTTCCTCAGCTTTCCTTAAAGAGCTGGAAGCTGTCTGGCCTGTGTCTTTCCAGCCCATCTTTGCTGGTGCCCAAATGAGGGACCTCAGAGGGTTTTTTGACATCATGAAATATTCCAAACCCAGGGAAAGCAGAGAATAACTTGGTCAAGGTTATCTGCCCACCCCCAGCTTTCTCAAATCTTAACATATTCAAATTTTATTTAAGAAATAAAAGCTTAAAAGATGAGTTGTTTGAAACTCTCCCCTTCACCTTCCCCCCTTCTTCCCACCTTGCTATCCTTGTTGGGTGCTTAGTTTTTCCAGACATATTTTTAGACTTTTGCTACTTAAATATGTGGCTGTAAACAACAGGTAGTGATGTTTTGTGTGTTTTTTTAATAGGTCTACTGAGATATTACTTACATGCCATAAAATGTACCATTTTAACTGTATGTTTCAATGAGCTTTATTAAATTTACTTAGTTGTGTAACCACTACCACAATTCAATTTTGGTTTCTGTTTTAATAACAGCTTTATTGAGATATAATTGACATCCCATACAATTCACCCATTTAAAGTGTTTTTGTTGTATTCAGTGTTTTTATCATATTCACAGAGCTGTGCTGTAGTCACCACTGTCTCAGTCTGGGACCCTATCATCCCTCCCAGCAGAAACTCCATCCCCACTAGCAGTGACTCCCCACCTCCTCTCTCCTCCAGCCTCCAGAAACCACAAATTTGCTTCTGTCTTTATGGATTGGCTTATGCTGGACATTTCCTATCCATGGAATCATACAGTTATGTGGATTTTTGAGACTGTTCAATCCTGATAATCAACAGATGATTTTTAGGGAAGAGCTACTGCACACGAAACACTGGGGTAGGTGTATATGTATGTGTGTGTATATATATATGGAATTTAATGGCATACACAGGCAGTTTAGATCTCGATTTCTACTTCTCATATATTACTATTTTTGTAAAGCCATTACAAAAGAGTGACTATATATATGAAAGATTCATGAATATCAGGGTGTGTGTGTGTGTGTGTGTGTGTGTGTGGCTGATGTGCATCTGGGGTGTTCTGAGACCGACCTGGAGGAGGAGGCAGGGTTTGACCGCAGCTTGAGGAGAGAGGAGGAAGGCGTGTTCTGAAGCTACATCTAGTGTGGCTTTGAGCAGGGTCACTCAGGGCCTGTCACTGTCTTTTGCTCCCAAGACAAGTGCTGCTGGAAGGACAGGTGAATGGGCATCTGCAGGGGCACCTGGACGAGGTTTACCACCTCAAACAGAACCTGGCCTGCACCAAGGAGAGAATGGTCTACCTGTCCTATGAGAGAGCCAAGGAGATCTGGGTGAGCAGCCCTGGGGGACCTTTGTGAGAAATGGCTGATAAGGAGGTGCTGATAGGGACCAGGCCAGCAGAAGATGAGGGAGTCTGCTCTGACACCCCCGGAGCCCAGGGAAGGGATCGTGCCTGGCACTGTGCCCCTGCAGCGCCTGGTCTTTATGATCATGCTGCCCTCCCCCGGAGCCGGGGCCGGCTTAGGCAATCTGGGAACTCGGGCACAATCTGTGACTCTCCGGCTCCTGGGCAGTGGGGATGTGGGGTCCCAGCTTCACGGTCTTCCTCCTGCAGGAGGTCATGGAGACCTTCAAGAACCGCATGGGCAAGCTCGAGGCTCTGCAGCAGGTGACCCAGCTGGGGCTGACAGAGCACCCACAGAGCTGGCCCTAGGACATGCTGTGCCACTTGATGAGCCTGCTGCTGATGCTGGCCACGGTGCTTCTGGTCCTGCTGTCTGGCATTTATGCCTGCCCCCTGCTGCTGCTGCACTTGCGCCTGCACACCTGCACCATGCTCCTGCTCCTTGGGCTCAGCACCCTGGCCTGGCAGAAGTGGCACACCATCTCTGCCCCCGACTGGCAGGCCTGGGTCCCCTCCAGGTGGAGACGGTTTGCCAGGACCTCTCAGCTTCCACCCAGGGGGCCTTAAAGGGCCTGGCTTCACTAGCTGCTCCCACCTCTCCAGATGGCCACTGCTCAGCTCTGCCTTTCCTGGTTCATCCCTGGCAGCCTGGTGATGCCCACCTGCTTCACGCTTCTCTTTCCCACCTGCAGACAGGAGGCTTATAAAAGATGAACATCTCTGGAGTACTGCACCCCTCTCTACCCTGCGTGCCCTCCCGTGACCCAGTGACCCAATGCTCAGAGGCTCAGTTGCCCCCAAATGGTAGTGGCAGCCCCTGTGACATGGTTGTTTTTGGCAAAGAGAAACTACGATTATTTCACAGCGATGGAGAAGGAAGGGTGGGGAGGCGGGGTGGATGGGGGCCAAAGCCCTGGAGGTGGGGACAGGTTCTGTTTTCCGTTTTCGGGAGGCAGGCGTTTTCGTTTTTAGGGCTGGCAGAGACTCATGCAGGTGACACTGAAGAGACAGATGATGCCTCTGTTTTGGAAACACTGGAGAGTTCAGAGCTGTCATCCACCTTCTTCCCAAAAAGTTGCAAGATACAGTTTCGAAACTGGCAGGACAGAAAGGGTTATTGAATAGCAGAGCAGGTAGGGCCAGTGTGCTAGGCTAAATGCAATGGAGGGGTCCTGTGAGGACAGCAGTCCTTATGTGTCACCTTGATGGCTTATGAGGCCTGAAGCTGAAACTCCAATATTTTGGCCACCTGATGAGAAGAATTGACTCATTGGAAAAGACTCTGATGCTGGGAAAGATCGAAGGCAGGAGAAGGGGACGACAGGGGATGAGATGGCTAGATGGTATCACCAACTCAATGGACATGAGTTTGAGTGAACTCTGGCAGTTGGTGATGGACAGGGAGGCCTGGCATGTTGCAGTCCATGGGGTCACAAAGAGTCGGACAGAACTGAGCAACTGAACTGAACTGACAGCTTACACATTCAGAATCTACAAGGAGAATGGAGGAAGGCTCCAGTTACTCCTTGCACAGGTGGATAGTCTATCCCTGAATATTCGATTATCTGAGTTATCTAATTGACCCGTTGATGGTGACTACTGTGGCCCAACGGAGAAGGCAATGGCACCCCACTCCAGTACCTTGCCTGGAAAATCCCATGGACAGATGAGCCTGGTAGGCTGCAGTCCATGGGGTCGCGAAGAGTCGGACACGACTGAGCGACTTCACTTTCACTTTTCACTTTCATGCATTGGAGAAGGAAATGGAAACCCACTCCAGTAGTCTTGCCTGGAGAATCCCAGTGACAGGGGAGACTGGTGGGCTGCCGTCTACGGGGTCACACAGAGTCGGACACAACTGAAGAGACTTAGCAGCAGCAGCAGCACTGTGGGCCAAATTGTGTTCCTCCAAAGATATGTTCAAGTCCTAATCCTTGGAGCCTGTAACTGTGATCTTATTTGGAAATAACTCTTCAGAGATATGATTAAGGTGCATATTATCATGAGGTCATATTGGAGTAGGGTGGGCCCTCATCCAATGACAGATGTCCTCAGGAAAAGAAGGCAATTTGGATTCAGACACAGAAGAACACCATGCGAAGGTAAAGGGCAGAGATCACAGGGACTCATCTCCAACGCGAGGAACACCAGAGGTTATGGGTACCTGTCAGGACCTAGGAGAAAGAACCAACCCTGCCCACACCCTGATCTCAAACCAAGAGAGAATAGATTTCTATTGTTTGAACACCCCTAGCTTGTGGTACTTTGTTATGACAGCCCCACAAAACATATACAGTGACGAAAGATGATCCCAGCTAAGGGGCCAATGTCTGGGAGAGTCTCAGAGGCATTCTAGTGAAAAGGAAAGTGACTGTTGTCTTGTTTCTGTTCTGTCAACAAGGGGCCAAATGAGGATTAGGTAGGCAAGAGCCCACCTCATCTTTTCAACCAAGAGTCTTCTGGCATCAGGAGGACTCTGATCCATGCTGTGCTGTGCTTAGTCGCTCATTTGTGTCTGACTCTTAGCAACCCCGCTGACTGTAGCCCACCAGGCTCCTCTGTCCATGGGGATTCTCCAGGCCAGAATACTGGAATGGATTGCCATGTGCTCCTTAAGGGGATCTTCCCAATCCAGAAATTGAACCCAGCTCTCCTGCACTGCAGGCAGATTCTTTACTGTCTGAGCCATCAGGGAAGCCCAAGAATACTGGAGTGGGTAGCCTATCCCTTCTCCAAGGGATCTTCCTGACCCAGGAATTGAACTGGGGTCTCCTGCATTGCAGGCAGATTCTTTACCAGCTGAGCTACCAGGGAAGCCCTCTGCTCTTTGCTACTGAACCCCTAATGGGATGTATGCATTTCCCAGATTATATCTCATGACTGAGTTAAAAACAATGATTTGAGAATACAAAGCAGAGGCGTTTCCTATATATTTGGGGCCTGTTCTTGACTACCTCCAACATCAAAACTCTAACAAAAACATAATTGTTGAAGTCAGTAACACCAGAATTGGGCTGAGCAGCAGAACAGACTCAGCTGAAGACCCAGCAGATGAGGCTGAGGGATCCATTGGCCACACATTCAGCATCTATATACTGAGCACCCACACTGAACCCATGTGTCCTTGGGGCATCTGCATTGAATCAAAAGAGCAACATTTCATGTCCTTGTGGAGCTCCATTCCAGAAAATTCTCTCTGAATGCAACAGGAAGGGATAACAGTGTGGAAAGGGTGAAAGCAAAGTTCGAAAGCCTGGAGAATCTGGGAATGCAGACAGTGGTAGAGGAGGGCGAGTTCCAGAGGGGAGAATGGAAAAGCTCAATAAAAGACAAAGATGGCCTAGGATTCCACAAGCGAAAGCCAAACCTCAGAAGAGACCCATGGGAAAGACAGGAAATGGGGGCCGAGGGGTGAGCTCTGCTCTTGGTGTGAAGTCCTGGGGACTCCATAGTGGTGTTGGTCATACTCGATAACCTAAACATTACCATGGTGAGATGCGAGGCCCCTGGGAGAGTGGTATTCTGACCCGCAGACCTTTCTGATTATCAAGCCACATCACATCTACTCGACACCTTAGTGGAGTGGACATGATGGATTTGTGGAAGAATAAGGCAAATGGCCTATCAAAGATGATGGGCCTTACAGTTAGGTGATGATGGTCACCTGTAACTTTGCAAGAAGTCTAGGAGTCATGGGCAGTTTACTGCTGAGGCTCAATATGCCAGCTTCTGATGGCTGCCATCTGGCAAGACCACAGCATGTCCTGCCTGGACTGATCCACAAAGTTAAGAAGGCCAAAAGTCAGCACAGGCAAGAAGGGCCTCTGTGTCCTTGTCAGAATTAGGGTTTGAATATGGAAAGATTAAGTTCGTGAGAAGAGTTGTGTCTGTGAAATCAAGACGCACATGCCCAGGGTACTTTGTATGCTAGATGCATTCTGGCAATCCTAGGGTGTCTGAGCTCCGGGCTCACCTAAGGCCAGCCAATGGGATGGGCACGAACACATAGTGCCCTGCAGGAAGTGCCCACTGTCAGGCCCAGACCATAAAAGGATCCAGAGGGACGGCTGTCTGGGGCTGGGTCACTGGTGCTGAGCCTGCCAAGGTTATTTTCCCAAAGGTCATTTTCAGGCTTCCCACAGACACACTTCCTGGTGGGAGCCATCACTGGGCTCTTCCCGGGTCTATCTGCAGTTTGCTCTGCCAACTGTGTGCCTTACCTGGCGGTTCATGAAGACATAGATAATGGGGTTGTAGATAGTGGCACTTTTGGCAAAGTAGGCTGGCAGGGCAGCCACCAGAGGGTGGAAGGCATAGCCGGGGTGTGCAGCGGCGAAGCAGGCAAAGAAGGTGTAGGGCCCCCAGCAGAGACAGTAGGCAAAGATCATCACCATCACCATGCGGGTTACCTCCTTCTCCGCCTTCTGGGTGGACTCAGATTCTTTCTGCTGCTTTGCCACCTGGGAGAGATGGAGAATCATCCTGGGGACCGTGAGGGGTATCTCAGGAGATTCACTGCTGCTGACTTCCCTGGTGGCTCAGATGGTAAAGCGTCTGCCTACAATGTGGGAGACCCGGGTTTGATCCCTGAGTTGGGAAGATCCCCCAGAGAAGGAAATGGCCACCCACTCCAGTACTCCCACCTAAAGGAGTGCCTGGCCTGGCCAGGGCTGGTCTTGTGGGAGCTCTTAGAGGCTTTGAGCGGAGCTTGGCTAACACCTGCCATGCCCTTGGCTTCGCTTGATTCCCATCAGGAGGTGGGGAAGGAGCTAAAGAGGCTGTTTCCAGCCTCCTCTGGTCCCTTATCAGAGTGTGTCCCCCGCCCCACTGCCCCACCCCATGGTCAGGTCTCAAGGGTGACTGATGGCTGGGGTGTGTCCTGTAGCCCAGATTCCACAGCTCATGACTCACCCAGCCCAAGTTGTGTGTGGCTGTCCATGGAAGTCAGCTAAGTTGCTTCTGATCCCTGACTGCCAACCGGGGGTGGGGGTGGGCAGCGAGAAGGGGGAGCAAATCACAGGCTGAAGGCAGGGGGAGGGGAGCTTATCTCAGCCGAGATGACCTCCCCTCCACAAAGAGCTGCGACAGCTCATGCTGAGCCGATTGTGGGCACAAGCCGCTTTGGAGAGGAAAGGCACCATCCCAGAGGCCTCCGACTCTGTGTGCCAGGCCCGGGAGGCACCTTCAGGCCAAGCTGATTGACAAAGGCACAACTTCTGTGTGGTGGTTCGGGCAACTCAGGGGAGTGCAGAGTTCTCAGAAGCCCTTCTCCTGCCTTGCTCTGATTTCCTGCACCCCGGTAGTGGGGTGGGGGGGAGGGGACCAGCTTCTCAGGGAGGAGGGTGTGAATGCACCCCTTGGACAGCCCTGTGATGGGAGCCCTCAGGTGGCAGCCTTTTGAAAACACCTCTTGCTTTGCAGGTTTTGCTTTGGGATCTGGCCGTCTGTGGCTAGCTTTCCTCCGCACCCACCTTCCCGGGGTCAGCTTTGGGTCCCTCCACAAAGAGAGGGGGGCCGTCCCTGCCCACCCTGTACAGGCAGGGCCAAGGGAGCCTCACGTCTGGTTTGGAGGCAGGAGAGCAGACTGTGCAGTCCTCTGTGGCTTCCCCCGGCCTGCAAGATCCTGCCGGCAGGAGGGAAGCCGCAAGGGTGAGGCGCTCACCGCTCGGATGGCCAGCCACACTTGCAGGTAGCAAAGGATGATGACGCTGAGCGGGATGAAGCAACACGTGATCATGAGAACGATCATGTACGACTGCACCCCTGGGTAGGAGCTGCCACTGAACACATCAGGGCCACATGAAGTCTTCAGGCCGTGGGGCCAGTACCTGCAGAGAAGAGCCGGAAGCCCATGCTGAAATGGGCAGGGACCAGGATCTCCACCCCGGGACCCCAATGACTTGATTGAGGGTTGTTGGGCTTTTTTTTATTATTATTGTGGTGAAATTCACATTACCCAAATTGACTTTTTTTTTTGCAGTGAACAGTTCAGAGCCATCTAGGACATACACGGTATGGGGCAACTGCCGCCTCTGTCTGCTTCCATGACATTTTCATCACCACCCCGCAAAGGAAGGCCTTTGGTAGAATTTCTGTAAATCCTTCTCCATCTCTGATCTCATTTTCCCCTCTTTTTTTTGGGGGGGGGGTGGTAAAACACACATAGGTGGCTCAGAAGGTAAAGCATCCGCCTGCAATGTGGGAGACCTGGGTTCGATCCCTGGGTCAGGAAACTCCCCTGTAGAAGGAAATGGCAACCCACTCCAGTACTCTTGCCTAGAAAATTCCATGGATGGAGGCGCCTGGTGTGCTACAGTCCATGGGGTCACAAAGAGTCAGACACGACTAAGTGACTTTACTTTCTTTTTTTCTTTACACATAATTAGGAGGTTTGGTGCATTCGCGATGTTGTGCATCCATCACCAATCTGGTTCTAGAACATTTTCGTCATTCCCATCACATCCCCTTTTTACAAAGGGGAGGCGAGGCATCCTCTTGCCTTAAGAACAGCTGTGAGCCCCTGAGGATTACATGAGCATGTGTTCAACAATCCCAGATATTGTGGGCATGGGGGCAGGAGGAGGGTGACAGACAGAGCCTCGCCTCCATGACGATGGAAGCTTCTGGAAGAAAACTTGTTCACCACCTTGCAGCAGAAGACAGAAATGCAGCGGCCTTGTCCCATCCCGCCCACCCAAATATCAGAGCTGCTTCCTTGGAAATTCGGGTCTTCTCCCAAAGAATCCACCTGATGAGGACACTGGTGAGCTGCGACCCAAAGGGGGCCCCTTAGCAGGTGTAAGAAAGAGGCCTGGGACAGAGTGGGTAAGACTCTGTGTGCCCAGTGATCCAGTGTGCCCATGGCCTGAGCCTGCAGTGTTCCTCTCTGAGCTCTCATGAGCTGCTCCTGTCTGGGAGAAACAGACCTTTGCTGAGGCTTGGAGACCACAGGGCCTGCGCCCACGTGGCAGCCAGGCAGAGTCATATAGCCACAGACCCGGCCTGCTTGAAGGGCCCTCAGGAGGAGTCAGGTCTACTTCCACTTCACTCCTGGGGCCACAGAGGCCCAGAGACAGAGAGTGATTTGCCCCAAGGTCTCAAAGTGAACGACGAGTTTGACCCTCCTTGCCCTGTTCTACACACATTGTCTTCCTGGCACCCCGCCTCCTCACCTACTCCAACCAAAGATGGGTGGAGCCGTCCACACAGCAGCCCAGATCCAGGAGAAGGCGATGCCCGCAGTGGCCAACTTGGCATCAAATCTGACGTTGCCAAAGGGCTTGCAGACCACCATCCACCTCTCCCAGGAGATGATGGCCAAGGACCAGAGACCGGTGATCCCTTTGGGGCAGAGCAAACATAGGAGGGCTTTGAGTCAACACTTTGCAAGATCAAGAGGGAGAACGCCCCCCACACACACCCCCCCGCCACCTACCTGCAAAACCTGATTCTCCAAAAAGTGTTTTTGGGTCCATGGAGCAGCAGGTCTCTTGGTCAATTTCTTTCTCTAACACCTGTGTCCCCTGTTCCTTCCCTGATGTGCATGCAGCCGCCTCCCTTTGCCTTCTCTGGCTCAGCCTCATGGCCCACCTCGCTTCTCGTCTCTCTTTTATCTGGCCACCAGCCTTTCTCATGATACTGTCAATGCAAGTCCTGATGGCCACGTACACCCCTGAGGCCACACTGAGGTGCCACCATCCCAGCCAAGGCCAGGAAACAGGATGTGTCCAGTGACAGGCACACTGTAGCTGTGGGCATGCCTGCCCTCAGCCCAGGTTTTCAGCACTGCCTACCTGGCAGCAATCTGCGTGGAATTCAGGGTTCCATGAGCTGGGATGGGGCAACAATGTGTTCGTTTCCACCGATGTCTGCTGGACACTTGGCCTCCCTTACTCCCAACATGAGTGCAGTAGTGTTAGCAGCACCTGTGGCTCGTCACTTTACAGAGGTGCCAGGCATTTGCCAAGACGACTATATTCATTACCATGCTGACCTTTCAGGGGCTCTCCAGCCAGATAGAGTTGATACTTTCATGGAGTGGTGTCCTGAATACTTCTACAAACTACTTTTAATATGAACACTTTAAAAATGAGGGACTGTGTCATTAAGTCATGTTTCATACTTCAATGATCGTATTTCAGTATCATCGGCTTCCTTGGGAATCTATGGCCCCCCAAACTGGTGACCTGAGAGCAGACCTCGAGCAGAGATGGGATGGATGGGATGGAGGAGCCACTCGAGGGCCATGGCACCAGCTACCCATGGTGCCCGAAAGGTTTGAACTTGGTCAGGTCAGTGAGCGGAGGTGACACTGCCAATGGCTCAGGTCACTGACCAGGTCCCCTCTCACCTGCCCCACTAATCCTATTGTCTTTCTATGGCTCATCTCTTGAGAATCCAAATTGGAGATCACTGTAGGGCAATGAGACAAACCCAACATAGATGTGGGTGCCAAGGACCCAGGCATGTGAGCAGGTGGCCATGGGAACTTAAAACCAGGAGGAGGCAGCTGCAAGCCTTTGCTGCTTTAATGGCTGGGGGCCTGGAGACAGGGCACACGTGCTGAGCACTGGGGCCCTTGGACTCCTTGTCATCTTTGGTGGATGCCAAGCTGCAACCCCGCAGCCCTTGGTTTTCTCCTGGGGATGTGTGCCCCTGAGGGCTCCATGTCTTCTTCTTCATAGGCCCCTGG
Source organism: Budorcas taxicolor (assembly GCF_023091745.1). NCBI lineage: Eukaryota > Metazoa > Chordata > Mammalia > Artiodactyla > Bovidae > Budorcas > Budorcas taxicolor. Next base: position 62,818,561 of record NC_068935.1, on the reverse strand, counting down.
CAAGCAGACCTGGCCTCCCAGCATGCCCCAGCCTTGCCTAGTGCTCAGCGTGTGATAGACGCCAGCCAGCCCTGGTTTCCTCACATCCTCCCAGCCGTTGGTGAGCCTCCTCTCGGTCTCCCCCTCTGAGCCCCTCATCCCCATCTCAGCCTGCCATCCTGGGCCTTCTCCGTCCCTTGTCTGCCCACCCAGCCTCTGGCCACCCAACCAGCCTAGCTGTTGGCGCCCCACCCTCCTCGGCCACTTGGCGTGAGTGCCCTCGCATCCTTCTGACCCAACATCCAGCTCCCTCATAGCCTCCTCCAGGTCCCGGTCCTCTAAGGACTGATGGCACCATATTCTCACTATCCAGATGCCTGACAGCACAGAGCGACGAACACAGGGGCTTGACAGCCAATGGAGATCTCAGTAGAGCCATGACCCATGGAGAAATGAGCGATCGGGCTGGGGAAAGGGACACAGGATCTAGTTTCAATATCTCGGGAGCTCTCCTGGGAATTGCTTCCTTGCCAGGGAAAAACTGACACAGGTGAGCTGAAAGGGCACGTGTCCCAGATTTGAGTGGGAGTCTCATTTGGGGTGCCCAGAGGCCTCCTATGCCACCCTGTTCTGGGATTATGTGGATCTGTCTGTCTCCGCCCATGCCAGCTACATGGTCTCAAACTGAATGTCACCAGGTCAGGTCTATTTCAGAGCAGACACCTCTAATGGTCCCAGCTCAGCTTCCCCAGCAGGTCTGTCCCCCTTCAAAGATGTGCTGAGCCTGCGTCCCACGGCTGCCTCTGGCGATTTTGCCACATGATGGTCTCCTTTATGTGCAGCAGGCTGGGTCTCCCCCAACCCAGGCCCCCAGGTGACTTACCACACAAAGAGACAGTGTAGCCCTCCACGACACACAGCGGGTGGCCCAGCACAAAGTAGCCATACATCTGGTTCACAACGCTGATGGTGCTGGCGATGATGGTCTCTGCCAGGTCAGCAATGGCCAAGTTGACCAGGATCCAGTTGAGAGGGTGGCGGAGCTTCTTGAACCTCATGGTGGCTGCCAGCACGAGCCCATTAGTGAAGACAGACGCGATGACCACGAAGACCATCCAGGCGCTGGTGAGGTGATACACCCATCTGGGAGCAATGTGGTAATTGGGGCCTTCAAAGGGATCTGGAGGCAGGAGGTACAGAGTGAGCAGAGGACTCGGGCAGCCGCTTCATCACCTGTACGGCCACACCTGCCCTTGCCTTTGCAACTGGCCTTTCCCCCTAGCTTTGTTCATCTGCAGGCAACCTTCCCTCGATTCTGTCTCTCAGACCCAAGGCCACGACCTGCTGGAAACGCCTGCATGGGCATCCTTGAACTTAACAAAGCATCATCCATGCCAGGTATTGCTCCCTGGTCTGAGTTGCCCACCCACTCCTGGAGTGTGGTTGGCTGGCTCCTGCTCCCCTGAAAGCCCACCGGTGCCCTGGTGCTGTTGCCTGTGTGCGCTACACATCATTCTGTCATCAGATCTTTGCTCGTGGTCTCCCTCATACGCGGGTCCTCGGCTGGTTCATACCATCCAGTCTGGCTCTGTGCCCTTGCCTTCCAGGACCCTTTCCAGATTCCCCAGCTGAGATTTAACTCCATATTGGAGCTCTGTACGTGCGTGTCCTGTCTTCCTCACTGGACTGTGTCTCGTGCATGTACAGTCAGTGCCCTGAGAATGAATGATTGAGGGCCTTTGCTATGGATTGGATTGTGTCCCTTCCAAAAAAAGGCATGTGGGAATCATAACCCCCACTCCCTCAGAATGTGACCTTATTTAGAGAAAGGGTTTGTACAGAGATGATCAAGTTTTGATGACGTCACTAGGCTGGCCCTAGTCCAGTAGGACTTGTGTCCTTACAAAAAGGCAAAATTTGGACACAGATGCATTCAGGAGAAGATGGCCATGTGAAAATGAAAGCAAGGATCAGGGCGGTGTTTCAATAGCCAAGGGATACCATGGATTACCAGAGATTATTAAAACTTGGGGGAGGGATACCGTGGATTACCAGAGACTACTATAACCCAGGGGAGGGATACCATGGATTTCTGGAGACTACCATAAACTGGGGGAGGGATACTACAGATTACCAGAAACTACCATAACCCTGGTGGTGTTCCCTGGTGGCTGGTTTGGGGGATTAGCCACCTGGATGGGTGAGGAAAATCTGATGGTTATCAGCTCTGAGCTCTGCTGTAAAGGGATAAGCTACCCACTCCAGTGTTCTTGGGCTTCCTTGGTGGCTCAGCTGGTAAAGAATCTGCCTGCAATGCAGGAGACCCGGGTTCGATCCCTGGTTTGGGAAGGTCTCCTGGAGAAGTAAATGGCAGTCCACTGCGGTACTCTTGCCTGGAAAATCCCATGGATGGAGGAGCCTGGTAGCCACCGTCCATGGGGTTGCAAAGAGTCAAACATGACTGAGCAACTTCACTCACTCACCATAACCCAGGGGAGGGACCTGGAACAGAGTGTCCCTCAGAGCCACTGGAAGGAGCCAACCCTGTCGAGCCTGTGATCACTGGCCTCCTGAACTGGGAGATGATCAATTTCTGTTGCTTTAGCCACCCAGTCTGTGGTGCTTTGTCATGGCAGCTGGAGCAAACACACACATAATGAAAATGGGGAGTAACTCCCCTTTATTATGACAGTGGGTCTACACCTTTCTCTGTTGGAAGGACCTTTCTGCCACCACCATTTTACCAGATTACTCAACCACTAAGTGATGGAGGAGGCAATAGCACCCCACTCCAGTACTCTTGCCTGGAAAATCCCATGGAGAGAGGAGCCTGGTAGGCAGTCCATGGGGTCGCTAAGAGTCAGACACAACTGAGTGACTTCACTTTCACTTTTCACTTTCATGCATTGGAGAAGGAAATGGCAACCCACTCCAGTGTTCTTGCCTGGAGAATCCCAGGGACAGGGGAGCCTGGTGGGCTGCCATCTATGGGGTCGCACAGAGTCGGACACAACCGAAGTGACTTAGCAGCAGCAAGTGATGGAAACAGGATGATGGGGAGGGGGGTTGGGCAGAAGGGCATGGGTCAGTCCAAGAACAATCAACTCATTTTCTTCAACAAATAAATTGCAAGGACATTGAGGGAAAACTTCTAAAAGTATGACTTTGCATTTATGTTTTTAAAGAGTCCTTTCTTTAGAGCTACCTTCTGAAGACTTACAGAGGAAACGATGTGATGTTTTGGATCTGCTTCCAGAAATTGGCAGGAGTGGTTAATGGACAGGATAGAGAGGAAATAAGAGAAGTGGTGGACACACTAGTGGAGGGAACAAGTGATGGGTACCCAGTGCCATTATCCTATCCTTCTATTTTGCTAGAAATTTGGAGTAATCTGCTCAGCGGTTGAGTAATCTGCTAAAATGGTGGTGGCAGAAAGTTCCTTCCAACAGAGAAAGCTGTAGACCCACTGTCATAATAAAGGGGAGTTACTCCTCATTTTCATTTCATTCACATGAATTTTTGTAAAAAAAAAAATTTACAATAAGGAAATCTGGGGCATTGACAAAGCCCCAGGGGCCTCCAGGAAGAACACTGTTGGGTCTCCATCAGGGACATTCTGGGGTGAAAACCATCAGGTCATTGTGAACTTCACGGTTCTCCACCAGTTTGGCTTGGGAACCTTATTGCTGGTCCTGCTCTGGGTGTCAAGGAGCCGATGTGTCTTCTGGAAATTGTGGCAAGTGAGACATTTTTCCCTTGGACACCAAGGAGATCTAGCCAGTCCACCCTAAAGGAAATCAGTCCTGAATATTCATTGGAAGGACTGATGCTGAACCTGAAGCTCCAATCCTTTGGCCACCTGATGTGAAGAATGGACTCATTGGAAAAGACCCTGATTCTGGGAAAGATTGAAGGTGGGAGGAGAAGGGGATGACAGAGAGTGAGATGGTTGGATGGCATCACCAACTCAATGGACATGAGTTTGAGTGAACTCCGGGAGTTGGTGATGGACAGGGAGGCCTGGTGTGCTGCAGTCCATGGGGTCGCAAAGAGTCGGACAGGACTGAGCAACTGAACTGAACTGAACTGAACTGAACTGAGACATATTTGAAGGAACTGAAGGTCTTCAGTTGGAAGGAGGGACCTGTGGGGTTAGGGGCTGGGGGTCATTGGTATCTTCAGCTCTCTGACGGGCTGACAGACAAAGCCTTGTGACTGGGCCATGCCCAGGGCTGAATGCCAGCTGCCTCAACAGAGTTTTCTACTGTCTGGTGTGGCTGAAGCACCTCTCTTCAGGAGCCGAGCTAAATTCTTCCCTAGTACATGCCGCCAGGGGCCAAGGGCTCCAGGGTGAGCTTGGACAAGACAACCGCCATGCTCTCTTCTATCCTTAGGCTCTCGAAGGCATTCACCCCTCTCTGGGCCACCTGAGCCTCCTGCTCCTGCTGGCCATCTGGCTTTGGGAGATGCAAAGATGATTTAGGCCCGGGTTCCCTCCCCAGGAAGAGAGCCCCCGCATAGACGCAATGGGGTTGAGGGCAATGAGCGCTCACTAGCAGTCTAGGACAGGGATTCTCAGAGGCTCTGTGAAGCCAATGTGGTTTAAAAATGCACATTCGATATGATGGTGTCCTTAGGGGCTTCCCTGGTGGCTCAGATAGTAAAGTATCTGCCTGCAATGCGGGAGACCCGGGTTCGATCCCTGTCAGGAAGATCCCCTGAAGGAGGAAATGGCAACCCACTCCAGTAGTCTTGCCTGGAGAATCCCATGGACAGAGGAGCCTGGTGTGGGCTACAGTCCATGGGGTCACAGAGTTGGACACGACTGAGCGACTTCACTTTCTTTCTTTCTTTCTGTTTGTATTCAGAAAGTACCCCCCACACACCATTCATGGCATCATAAAAACTAAGGGGAGCAATGGGATACAGAGGCTCTCTGGGGTGGAGGGGTGGCCAGCCAGCACCCCATTTGCAGCCACTTGGGCCTGTGTCCCTGGAGGGCTATTCCAGCCTGTCCGACCCAGCCTGCTTGCTCACCTCTGGTGGAGTTGCTGTTGGTGTAGGTAAAGATGCTCCCCTGGGTGCTCTCCTCAAAGTTGGCCTGCGGCTGCCCACCTGCAAGCCTTTGGGGGCCCCATGTGTGGGCCATGGCTCTGCAAAGCCCTGTCCCTGATGCCCGCCAGCCTTGGCACTGCCCGGGGGGCCACAGCGCTTTATACCAGCCTGTGGGATCAGCCCAGGCCTCCTCACCTTAAAAGCCCCCAAACCCTTCACCATCTGATCTCTTAATTGGGCCTGGGACTTAGACCTCCTCCTCCCCCAGCGCTGGGCTTGCTGGCTCCTGGGTGAGCCCACGGGGGTGGCTCAGAGGGATTTGCTGGGAGCCAAACTCCGAGCCAGGGTGCTGCGGGGGCCGCCGCGGGCCCTTGCTCCTGTTTCCCTGTCCTCTCTTCCTTTCTACCATCCAGCACCTGCTTTAGGCCAGGCAGGCCCAAGCAGCGGGCTTTTCAGTCCAGAGCCCAGCCCTGCCTTTCACAGCGGCTCCTCCCCAAGCAACTTTGGGGGCCTTGGGCCGGGACGTGGAGCCTCCTGGAGGGTCAGGCTGTGTTGAGGGCCCAGATGGATACAAATTGGACCACTGGGGCTCCTTCCCCAGGAAGGGGTGGGCATCCCACCATCCATCTGGCTCTCTCTTCCCCTCCTACCTTGCTCCCCATGAGCTACGGCTCCCCTGGTCACCAGAGGGCTCATCCAGGCCCCCTAGCAGCCATCCTGAAGCCCCCGAGGGTGCCCACAGGCCCCACCTGTCCAACTCTCCCTTCCCTGAATTCACAACTTTCCTTGAACTGCCCTTGACTAGGACTTCCTCTAGACGTGCCTTCAAAAGTGAACCTCTCTGCAGAATGTTCCAGACAGGCTGCCTCCGCTGTCCCATTGCACCCACTGCTGTCTGGCTGCTGCTGGCTGAGCACTTGGCAGGGGCACCAGTTACCTAGAAATCGCTCGATTCTCCAGCCTTGCCTGTCTCCACACAAGAAGGCATATACACATGCTCAGGGCAGCATCATTCACAAGAGGTCAAACTGACCCAAAGTCAAATCAACAGGGGAATGGACACCCAACCAAATGTGGTATATCCATGTACTGGAATATTATAAAGTCATAACAAGGGATGAAATCGTGATGCATGTTACAACATGAAGGAACCTCAAAAAGATGATGTTAACTGAAAGGAGCAGACACAAACGATCTCAGATGGTGGAAGGCCCAGAATAGACAAGCCCACAGAAACAGCAGATTGGTGGGTGCCAGGGGCTGGGAGGAGGGGTGTGGAGAAGGATTCCGTAGAGAAAGAGATGCCTTGGGTGGTGATGAAATAATTGTAAAATTAGATGGTGATGGTACAGCGACTGTGGAAAACAGTTGGGCAATTCCAAAGATTGAAAAATAGAATTACCATGTGACTCAGCAATTGTCCTTCTGAGTACATGCCCAAAAGAACTGACAGGGCTTTTGTTCACAGCATGAACAGAGTGTGTTCGACGGCGCTTGATATAACGAGGTCAGATCCCAAGAACGCCACCCCAGGTTCTTCCAACTTCCAAGGCTATGCTTTTCTCTTGGGCCTAGATTGCAGGGGGCTCAATCTGCCTGTCCCCACCTGAGTCAAAGAATCAGCGCATCAGAGAATGTGAGAGCTGTGCTCCCTCTGAGTGCTGGCTGCAGGACCGCCTGTTGCTAGCAAGGCCATGGACCGGCTGGGTGGTCTTGGGTGGGATGATCCCACCATCTCAGGCCAGGTTCACCTTCTGTCTAAAGGAAGAAGACCCATCCTGCCTGCCCCCAACCACCCCACCCGCTCAGGGGGTTGCCAGTTGGATGGGGGAGAGGGTGCTCCCAGGGATGCTGTCCCATTGGGAAGCCCTTTGTGAATGTGCAGTGCCATCTCAGCTGGACATCCAGACATGCTGGGGGAGCCTCCAGCCAGAGCCTCAGAGCTGATCCATCCCACCTGCTGCCCCCAGACCCTGGGGAAGGGGGAGAGGGAGCAGAGGTGATAGCAGTGAGTCCTGTACAACCCCCCCCGCCGACCGTCTGCAGAGTGGGGGTGCTAATTGATGATTAGGGCTAACAGAAGATCAAGTCCCGTTTTAGCCAAAAGCAGATTACTGCCCTGGAAAGTCCCCTAGCACTTGGGTGCACACGTGTGCTCCCCGAGGCCCGGCGAAAGCTCACTGGGGTCCTGCATGAGACCCAAGGTGGAGAGAAGGGGCGGGGTTCTTGGGAGGGAGCTGGAGACCAGGAGGGTGGGGCCAAAATGTGAATGAGCAGCAGCTGGAGAAGGAGGTTGGGGAGGAAGGAGAAGGGGCCAAGGCGGGAGGCTTGAGTGCTTAGGGAAATTGGGGCTCCTGGGCCAAGGCGAGGCCCTCCACGGGGCCCTGGGCCTCCCACCCTTGCCCCACTTGGGGCCCCTCTGGCCAGGCTAGAAGAGGAGATGCCAGACTTGTCTCTAATCCGACTATGGAGAAGTGACTCAATGCAGGGTGCTGATTAGCAGCCCCGAGAGCTGTCACCTTGATTCCGCTCTTGGCTCTGGCCAGTAGACCAGGGGCTTAGTCATGAAGAGTCCGTGGCCACCACCACAACATGGCAAGGAATCCTTTGGCTGTTTGCCTTTGGCCTTTTTTTTTTTTTAAACTGTGATAAAATATACATGACATCAAATTTAGCATCTTGACCATTTCTAAGTGTCCAGTTTGGCAGCATTAAGTACGTTCACGTGGGTGTGTGGCCATCCCCACTGGCCATTCCCAGAACTGTCCATCTTCCCCAGTGGAAACTCTGTCCCCATTAGACACCAACACCCCCTCCCCCGTCCTCCTCTCTCTGTCTAGGGTCTGACGACTCTAGGCACCTCATACAAGTGGAGTCATATGGGGTCTGTCCTTGTTGTCTGCCTTCTCTCACTTAACACGGTATTTTCAAGGATTATCTATTGCCTTTGTGTTTGGCAAAGATTTATATACATTGAATTTTGATTTTTCTGTGATGAAATATAACTCCATTTCCATTTTTGTTTCTGTTGAAAAGTTCTCCCAACTTAAGCTCTTTAGATATCTGTAAACAGGGACCTTGGATATGAAGTCTAAAGACAAGGGCAGGCTGTTTCCCCATTTCTGTGACCATTCCACCAAGTCCCGATGGCTCCACTCACACCTGGTAGTGAAGTCAAAGTCACTCAGTCGTGTCTGATTCTTTGCTACCCCATGGACTATACAGTCCATGGAACTCTCCAGGCCAGAATACTGGAGTGGATAGCCTTTCCCTTCTCCAGGGGATCTTCCCAAACCAGGGATCGAACCCAGGTCTCCCGCATTGCAGGTGGATTCTTTACCAGTTGAGCCACCAGGGAAGCCCAAGAACACTGCAGTGGGTAGCGTATCCCTTCTCCATCAGATCTCAGAACTGATAACCATCAGATTTTCCTCACCCATCCAGGTGGCTGATACCCCAAACCTGCTAAAAGTTCCTCGTCAGTCTAGTCTACAAACGCTTACCTCAGGCCCACACTTCTAATGCATCTGTCTTCTGCGGCTACCCTCCAGGACCTTGAGCAAGTCATCCACCATCTCTAGAGTGCATGTCCTCATTGGAAACATAGGGAGAACATTTACTTGCTGTAACGCTTGAATGAGGTCATCCTCTTGAAAAGTTCTAGCCATTCATTCCACAGCTACCCAGCAAGCGCGTCTTGTGGCCAGGCCCTGTTCTTGGCTCTGGGTGAACAAACAGAGTCCTCTTGCAGCTGCCCTACTCATTGAGGGCAGGAACAATACCACATGAACATTAGACGTAAGAAATAAGCTGTGTCGAGCAGGATGGAGGACGGGAACAAGAGAACAAATGGAAAAACATTAAAATTAAAATAAAAAAGAGAACAAATGGAATGTAGAGGGTGGGGAGAGAACGGATGTCCTTTTTCATAGGGCAGCATAGTGGGACTCTCTGGGAAAGGGACATGTGAGCAAAGTCTCAAAGGAGGGAGGGGGCCATGTGGGGATCTGAGGAGGGCATCCCAGGAGAGAGCCCGGAAGTAGTGCAAAGGCCCTGGGGCAGGAGCGTGCCTGGTATGGTAGAGGCACAGTAAGGAGATCAGGGCAGCTGGAGCAGAGTGAACTAGTGGGGCCTAGGAAACGGAAGATCACAGAGGGGATGAGGGCCAGTGTCTGTGTGTCCCGGAGGCCATTTTCAGCATGCTAGCTTTCACTGTGAATGAAATACAGAGCATGTTATGATTTTTGGAGTGAAAGTGAACTCTTTCATCTAAAGTGATTTAGATGATGGCACACTCCCTCTGGTCGATGTTCTGAGAGTGTTAGGGGCCAGGGAGGTAGCAGGGGTATTGTGTAACAGGCCCTGCGGGCATCCAGGTGATAGAGTGTCAAGGCAACCAGCAAGCAGGGCTCGCAGAGTCTCTGGGTAGCTGCGGTGGAAGCCAGTGAAGGAAGGGAGGAGTCAAAGCCAGCTCCAAGGCTTGTGAACTTAGTAAGCCTAAAATGGAGTGGTCCGCAGTCCAGAAGTCAGGGCAGTGGGGGTGTGGCTGGTGGAGGGAAGGTCTGAGTGGCAGGAATCCAACTGAGCAATGACAAGAAGCCACCATCTCAACCCACAGATGTTACCCAAAGAGGACGGACATGCTGACAATTTGATCCCAATGGATGTGAAAATATAGATGAAATGGACAGACTCCTGGAGAAACACAAATTAACCAAATGAGCCTGAGAGGAAACAGGGAATCTGAAGAGCTCTGTATCTATAAAGACACTGAAGACCTAACTTCAAAGCTCCCCACTAGGACTGCCTCTGTTCTGTTCCTCATCCCTACAAGGCTTCAGTTGATTTTTGGTTGGATGAGGACTCTTTTGGTATCACCGTCATCAGTAATTCCCACACCTTTGCAGCTCATCCGTAGGTCTTTATTCCCACCCCAACAACAGAATTAACAAGGGGTACCTAAAAAGTTTGGGTGCAAATATCTGAAATTTGAATGGATTAAAAGTTGCCATGCCTCTGTCCCCCAATTCTGCTCGCTGTGACCGCCATTGAGGAGAAACACACAGCTTTGTTCATTTCCAGTGTTAGGGAATTTAACTCCAAAAAACCTGTTGGGATTTTGTTGCTTTTTCTTTGTTTGTTTCTTCTTCCTTGTATTTGAATTTTTATTTTTCTCCTTTTTACTTGGAGAGAAAAGTGTTTTATTTCCAATCTGATCTATAGTTATAATCCAGTTCACAGGCAAGCCTTAAACTGCAATTTCCACTGTAATTAAACTATTTAGTTTGGAATATAAAGAGCCCTGAAAAAGACATATTCTCCAAAGCCAGTTACAAAAGGACATGATTCCATTTTTTAATGAGATTTCTAGAGTAGTCAAAGTCATAGGGATAGAATGTAGGAGGGTGGGGGGCTAGGGGCTGGGGGAGGGCAGATATAGAGTTAGTGTTTCATGGCCCCTGGTTGCACCAAATGTAACACTAAACTGTACATTTAGAAATGATGAGCTTAAGTGTGTGATGCAAATACAAATGAAAAAATATATATATTCTTCATGACGCCATCAATGACATCACACCCCTGTTGTGACTTTTGGCAACGCATACCCCATCAAGGGAGAAGTGCTCAGCCACTCCCCTGCGACTAAAAAGAACATGAAGTCATTACGTGCTGGCACTGAGGTCTCTGTGGGTCTGTGACAGCGGGCGGTGCTGTCCCTTCGAAAGTGTTGGTGTCCGGGTTGCGACCACTCCAAAGAGGCCAACCAGGCATCTGGATGAGCTCGAAGCTGCGTTGGGCCAGAGCCTGGGGTTTATAGGAGCCGCCCCTGCCCACCTGAGGCCCAGGGGAAGCGTCTGATCTCGCAGGAACGTCCCGTGGGAGGGGGAACCCACATACCAGCTGGTGCGGCGATGGGGCGCTGAGCTTGGGGGAACCGGCAGGAAGGCGTGGGAGGGGCTGCCCGCGGCCACGCCGCTGACCCTTTGAGCATCGAACAGAACCGCTGACAGCCGTGGCATGTGTGCCAGCCTCCGAGTCCGCACTGGCGTGCAGAAATGCTTTGCTGGATGGGATCGACTTGGCTTTTCTAACCCCTATCTCTTGGTGCGGGGACCCTACGGGGGCGAAGGGCGGGGTCTCCGGGGCGGGGCGGGGGCGGGGTCCCGGTCCCGGGGGCGGGGGGCGGGTCCTGGAAGGGATCCGCTCTGGGCCCGGCGCCGGCTCTCGGGCGCCCTCTCCTGGCGCCGGTGTGCCACTCCCTCCGGCTAGGCCTTGGCGCGCGGCCGCCTGGGTCGCTTCCGCCCTCTGCACCTCCAACCCCCGCTCGGGTTCGGTCCTGCGCCCCCTCGGGTCCGCGCACCGCGCTGCCCGCGCGGCATCGGGCCAGCTCCGGAGGGGCTGGATCCCGGTCGGTGCGCCCCGGGGACGCCTGGGACCCTTCCTGCCGGCCTGCTGCCCTGCCACGCCCTCGTGGCTTCTGGTCCGACCGATTCTTCCATTTGCCCGTTGTCTGTGCCTCCTGGTTCCACGAGTGGGAACTGGGGGGTGGCGGGGGTTTCTGTGCTTTTAAAAGTGGAGGAGTTCGGGTGTTTTGCTGCTCCCTACTCCTCCCTGCACCCAGAAATCTCATTGTCTTTTTTTTTTCTCATTTAAAAAAATTAGTTTTAAAATTGTGGTAAAACACACATAACAGAATTTACCATCATAACCATTTCTCCGTGCACACTTCAGTGGCATTAGTACCTTAGCACAACCTTCCTTGTTCTTTTGGTATTGAGATCACGAATCTCATTTGTGACCCAGTTAAAATTTTAAAACATTTTCACTATCACAAACAGTGGAGATCAGACAAAAGCTTACCCAATATTTATTTATGCAATTAAATTATCAACAAGATGTGCATATGCAATATGACTCCCTTTAACTGTCCACCCTGGTTACGGATGAAATTCCAAACAGAAGCCTAGGGAGAAGCCGTTTTAACAGTACTGTTTGCTGTAGCTCAGGTCTCTGTGGTTTTATTGTGTGTATTCATGTTATCTGTTTCTCTGTGTGTTCCTTTTGTCTGTTCTGCCTTTTATTCACACTTCAATGAGAGATATGCTGCTTTGTTTTCACTGTTCTGGAAAGGTTTTTACTGTCTTTGATTCAGGGAGCCAAATGGAAGGTGCCGCTATTTATCTGGGGAAGTGACCTGTTTGCTCCTCTGTGAGGCTGTGAACTTCCACACCTTAGGGGATGCCCCAGGCCATTTTCTGCCCGGTCCACTTGAGCTTTCTTCTCTAAGTCTGGATGTCTGAATCTGATCAGTTGCCCTTTACCTTATAAATGACATTTCTGATGAGATTGTGATTATGAATTCAGTTTATCCAGAGGCTCACCTTGGATGGACCGATGCAAATGACTGCTTTCCCCTGAAGCCCGGTGGCCCTTGGGAAGAGGCCCAGCACACCCTTGGAAACTGCCTTTGGTCAAGTTCTTCGCTGACTTTGGCTCATGTGCTGGTATTAGGAGGTGAGGCCTTTGGACACTGATTAAATCATAAGGGCAGAACCCTTGTGAATGAGACTATGCCCTCATAAAAAAAAGTCTGAGAGAGACTTTTGCCATGTGAAGATTCTTTTGCCTTCTGAAGAAAGACAGAAGTCTGAAATTCCAAAGAGGGCCCCCACTTGACCATGCTCATATCCTCATCTCTGACTTCCAGCCCCTAGTGCTGGAAATCAGTGAGCGAAATCACTGTTTGTGGTTCATAAGCTCTTCCAGCCTATGGTATTTTGTCACAGGGGCCTGAACAGACTAAGACAGGAAATTGCTAACGAATAGTTGGGGTGCTGCTGTAACAAATGCTTAAAAATGTGGAAGCAGCTTTGGAACCCTGTTGGGAGTCGAGGCTGGAAGAGTTTGGAGGTGAGTCTGACAAGGACCCAGAAGTTAAAGAGGAGAACCTCGGTCTTCCCAGGGAAGGCCTAAGGGGTCGTGAGCAGAATGTTAGTAAAGGTGTGGATGGTAAAGGTCATTCTGATGAGGTTGCAGAACAGAAGTGAGGAAGACAGGCCCTCTTTGTTGGAAAATGGCAAAGCCTTGGCTATCCCGGGTTCATGTTCTTCTAGTGTTTTGTAGAAGGTCGAATGTGTGAGTGTGAAACTGGATGTTTGGTGAAGGTGCAGCTTGCCTTCCTTTGAAAGCTCACTGTCCAATCTGAAAACGGAGAAATGACTTAAAGATGGAATGACTCATCCAAAGGGAAGCAGAAATTAACATTTTGGAAAATTATCAGCCTTCCCATAGCACAAAAAAATGGGAACACGTGTTCTGCAGAGAGTGCTAAAGGCGTGGCTGAGTGAGCGTTTGATGAGCAGACTGGCTTGATTGTGGCCACCCCAGCTGGAACTGAAGGGGACGGAGACAGGAAGGAGTGAAGGGAGACCGTGGGACTTCTCAGAGTTTATGAGATGGGACAGTGTCACGATTCTTTAAGACCCAGGGTGGACCCCAAAGGCTACTCAGAGATCGTCAGCACTACCTGCTCCAATCCAAGGCGGGGGGGGGGGGGCGGTAATTGTCTGGGTTTTGTCAGGCCAGATGGTCTCCATCCAACTGGTGGGACAGGCCAGAGACCAAGGCAGAGGGCCTCGGCCTGGGGAATATACCCAATGCAGCTGTGGGGCTGGGGCCATCCCCAGAGCCCTCAGACTGGCCAAGCCACGGGCACGCGACTGGAGCCTGGAAGAGCTGCGGGCACCCAACCCTGGTCAATTAGAGCTGCTGCGTGGACTGTGCCCAGCTAAGCCCTGGGGACAGGGACCCTATAGCAAGTCCAGAAGGCTGGGCTCCCGCTTGGCTGGATCTGGTGGGCAGAGTACTGGGGTCAAGAAGCTGATACTCGAGCCTTTGCGTTTGATGTTTTGCCAGACCTTCTTGACCTGTCGGCTCTTTCCTTCTGATGTCTCCCTTTTGAAATGGCAGTGTCCAGCCTCTACCTGTCCTGTGGTTGTATTTTGGAAGCACAGAACTTGCTTCCTTCAGCGGTTTCCAGCTGGAGAGGAGTTTGCCTCGGGATGAATTGGATATTGTGTCTGACACACAGCTTATTTAGATCCTATTTACATGTGGCTTTGGTAGCTCAGTTGGTACAGAATCCGCCTGCAATGCAGGAAACCCTGGTTCAATTCCTGGGTCAGGAAGATCCTCTGGAGAAGGGAAAGGCTACCCACTCCAGTATTCTTGGGCTTCCCTTGTGGCTCAGCTGGTAAAGAATCTGCCCGCAATGCGGGAGACCTGGGTTCGATCCCTGGTTTGGGAAGATCCCCTGGAGAAGGGAAAGGCAGTATTCAGGCCTGGAGAAATCCATGGACTATACAGTCCATGGGGTTGTAAAGAGTTGGACATGACTGAGAGACTTTCACTTCACTTCACTTTTGGACTCTAGACTTTTGAGTCAGTGCTGGGACCAGTTAAGACTTTGGGAGCTGTCAGGATGAAATAAATAATATTTTGCATATGAGAAGGATATGTCTTTAGGCAGGGGTCCAGGGTCAGAAAGGTAAAAGAGATATAAATGAATAAAAGTCAAGGTTAATACACTATCAAAAGACCAATTCCTCTATCAAAAGACAGTTGTGGGCTTTTGAATCCACATGGGCTCCAGTGAATCTGCACTTGGCTCTGTAGTTATCATCTTTGGGTTTTCTGGAACATTTTCTCCATGGTAATACTTCCTGTTCACATGGTGACATCAGGGAAATCTAACGTGATCCTGATGTCTATGGGCTGTGAAGTACAATCTGCATAGGCATAACCTCTTAAATTGAGAACAAGAGAAAGAGCGAGAAGAAAAGGTTTCAGTGTGTGACTATCAGCAATAGGGACACCAAGGATAATCCCCCAAAATGCCAGGACAGATCGTGACAACTGGTTCTTCCTCATCAATTTCACTTGTTCCCTGATCGTTTCGGACAATTACATCTTGCTCATGGGTCTTTGACCAGCAGCCCACCTCAGGAAGTCATTTGCTTCTGGTCAGGGTTGATCCTAGCAATCTTGAGCTTCTGTCCCCTCTTGCTTGACATGGATTCTTCACATGGTTTCTGGTTGTTCTCAGGAGTTTACATACATTGGATGATTTGGGCTGGATCTCAGGTGTTATCTGCTCTCTAGTGCTTACCAAGCTACCCTGAAATCACAGTGATTTGTTATTTCTGAGTTGATGTATTGGCTGAGGTCTGGGGGGTGTTCCTTCATCCACATGGTATTGGTTGGGATCCTTCTTGTGACTTGATTCAGCTGGGTGCATAGCCAAGGAGGCCCAAGCATTCTAGATGGCCTCAGTCCCATGTCTGGCAGTTGGTGCTGGCTGAGCTGGGTTTTATTATTCTCTTCCACGTGGCGTCTCATCCTCCAGAGTTTTTCTCTCTGTGGGGCCTCTCAAGCAAAATAGCCCAGACTTTTTTCCCATGGGACTGGATTCCAAGAGGGTAAGTACAGAAACTGAAAAGTCTCTTCTGCTTAGGCCTGGAAGCCACCTTGTATGACTTCTGCCACAGTCTTTTAGTCAAAGAAAGTAGCAGGGCCAGACCTGGTCAGGAGAAGGGGAAAGAGACTCTGCCTCTTGTTGGGAGGAGGAGTGGTTCAGCTGTATTGCAGGAGGATGTGCAGAATGGCAGCCACTGCAGGGGTCATCTCTGCCCATCTACTGAGAAGTGCTGCCTGTGCTCACATCTAAGAGAAAACCCAAGACCCGGGAAGACACTGTTCAAAGTTGGCCAGGATACCAAACGTGATACTGTCTTGTGGGGCCATGTGTTTCCAGCCACCTTGGGCCTGACAATCTATTTTGTGTACCCCCTAAGACTGTTAATAAGCAAAGGGATTTTAAACCTTGGAATACGCTCCATGGGCTTCCCAGGTGGCACTAATGGTAAAGAACCCACTGTCCGTGCAGGAGACGTAAGGGACACGGGTTTGATCCCTGGGTCGGGAAGATACCCTGGAGAAGGGAATGGCTACCCACTCCAGTATTCTTGCCTGGAAAATCCCACGGACAGAGGAGCCTGGTGGGCTACAGCTCATAGGAGTCCCAAAAGAGTGGGACACGACTGAGCAACTTAGCAGAGCATGATCTCTCAGCAGGTATAAAAGTCATTGTGCTGACTGCTTATCTCAGCTCTTGCATGAAAATAGGAGCATTTAAAAAATTATCTTTAAAAAAATTGACCCTAAGAAGTTAGGCAATTGCCAAAACATATTTTAAGTGTTTTCATTGAAGAGCAATTTATATAACATAAAATTAACCATCTGAAAGTGTACAATTCAGTGCCATTTAGTACCTTCACAGTGCTGTACAACTATCACTGCTGTCTAATTCCAGAACACTTTCATCATCCCAAACAGAAATCTAATGCCTGTTAACAGTCACTCGCCATTTCCTGCTCCCCTCAACCCTTGGCAACCTCCCATTTTACCTTCCACCTCTATGGATTTGCCTGTTCTGGACATTCCATTTAACTGGAATCATGCAATATGTGGCCTTTGGTGTCTGGCTTCTTTCGCTGAGCATCATGCTTTTGAGATTCATCCAAAATGTAGCATGAAGCAGTATTTTATTCCTTTTTGAAGTGAAGTGAAAATCACTCAGTCGTGTCCGACTCTTTGCAACCCTATGGACTATATAGTTATGGAATTCTCCAGGCCAGAATACTGGAGTGGGTAGCTTTTCCCTTCTCCAGGGGATCTTCCCAACCCAGGGATCAAACCCATGTCTTTTTATCAAAGACATAATTTATTTATGTATACAATAATTTAGATATTTTCAAAAATATCAAATCCTCCACTATTATTGTGGTATCGTGGTATATCAATTTCCCTTTTTATGTCTGTTAATGTTTGCCTTGTGTATTATGATACTTCTGTGTTGGCTGCATATATATTTACAGTCATTATGTCTTTCCACTTGGATTGATCTTTTGATCACTATGTAGTGTCCTTCTTTATCTCTCATGACAGCCTTTATTTTCAAGCCTACTTTGTTTGATGTAAGTATTGCTACTCTGGCTTTCTTTTGATTTCCATTTGCATAGAATACCTTTTCCCATCCCTTTATTTTCACTCTGTATGTATCTTTAGATTTAAAGTGAGTTTGTTGTAGGCAGCATATATATGGTCCTGTTCTTCTATCCATTCAGTTAGTCTGTGTGTTTTGGTTGGAGCATTTAGTCCATTTACATTTAAGGTAATGTAGTGGAAATCACTGCCAGCAAACAGAAAAGAGAATGAAAAGAAATAAGGACAGTTTAAGAGACCTCTGGGAGAAAATCAAGCACACTACTATTCACATTGTGGGGACTGCAGAAGAAGGAGAGAGAGAAAGGGACTGAGAAAAAATTTAAAGAGATAATAGCTAAAAACTTCCCTAACCTAGGAAAGGAATTAGGTACCCACGTCCAGGAAGCACAGAGAGTCCCAGGCAGGATAAACCCAAGGAGAAACACACCAAGAGACACTATAATCAAAATGACAAAAATTAAAGCCAGAATATGAAGAGCAGCAAGGGAAAATAAATACTACACAAGGGAACTCCCAAAAGGCTATCAGCTGATTTTTCAGCAGGAACTCTGAAGGCCAGAAAGGGAGTGGCACGATATATTTAAAGTGATCAAAGGGGAAAACCTATAACCAGGAATACTCTACCCAGCAAGGCTCTTGTTCAGGTTTGATGGAGAAATCAAAAGCTAAAAGGATTCACCATCAACCAACCAGCTGTATGACAGATGTTAAAGGAACTTCTTTAGGTGAGAAAGAAAAGGCCACAACCAGAAACAAGAAGATGACAAAATGGAAAATCTCACTGGTAGAAGCAAACACACCAGAAAGGTAGGAAATCATCTACACACAAAGTTAGTAGGGAGGTTAGAAGACAATAGTATTAAAATCATCCATATCCATAATAAGCAGTTAAAGAAAGTGAAGTCGCTCAGTAGTGTCTGACTCTGCGACACCATGGACTGTAGCCTACCAGGATCCTCCATCCATGGGATTTTCCAGGCAAGAATACTGGAGTGGGTTGCCATTTCCTTCTCCAAGAGATCTTCCCGACCCAGGGGTTGAACCCGGGTCTCCTGCATTATAGGCAGATGCTTTACCATCTGAGCCACCAGGGAAGTCTTAAGCAGTTACTGCTAAGTTGCTTCAGTGATGTCTGACTCTGTGCAACCCCATAGAAGGCAGCCCACCAGGCTCCCTCATCCCTAGGATTTTCCAGGCAAGAACACTGGAGTGGGTTGCCATTTCCTTCTCCAATGCATGAAAGTGAAAAGTGAAAGTGAAGTCCCTCAGTCATGTCCGACTCTTAGCGACCGTTAAGGGATACACAAAACAATCAGACATAAAATATGACATCAAAACCAGTATTCATGAGGGGAGGTGAGTACAAATGCAGGGACTTTAAAATGCATTTGAAATTAAGAGATCAGCAACTTAGGGGCTTCCCTGATGGCTCAGATAGTAAAGAATCTGCCTGCACTGCAGGAGACCTGGGTTTGATCCCTGGGTTGGGAAGAGCCCCTGGAGAAGGGAAGAGTTACCCACTCCAGTATTTTGGCCTGGAGAATCTCACAAGATTCTGTATAGTCCATGGGGTTGCAGAGTTGGACATGACTGAGCGACTTTCACTTTTTTAGGGCTTCCCTGATATATATGTATGTGATAGAACAATAACATATAGATATATATAGATTGTTGTACAAAAACCTCATGGTAACTGCAAAACAAAAATCTATAACAGATATACAGACAATACAGATGAATCCAAACATATCACTAAAGATAGACATCAAATCACAAGAGAACAAAAGAAGAGGCAAAAAAGACCTACAAAAACAAATCCAAAGCAATTAACAAAATGCCCATAGGAATATACATATGGTGCATTCTGATCAGGCTTCATTTCTCCTGGACCCCTCACCCCCTCCCACGTTATTCACATGTGCTGTATGGTAGGTCACTCAAGCCAGGCAAAGGGGCAAACCTTGCTGTTCTCCGAGCCCTGTTAGAGGAGACTGGTCAACTGCTGGATAAGAGCACAGCAAGCACCCTGGAACCAGAAATGCCCGTGGCCTTGACAGTGTAACCAGAGTCACAATATTTGATAACAACACACAGGAGAAAGTAACACGATAACCAGTAAGAATTTTAGCTCCTCTGTGAAGGACGGTCCTTTGCTACTTGTTCTGTTTGCTTGTTTATTTTCTTATAATTGGCCTCAGTTCTGAAATAACCATACCCAGGGGCAGCAGGACAGCACCTCTGCTAGCAGAATTTTGAGCTCTCAGTGCCTAGTATGGTGATGCAAAAAATTCCACTCTCTCGGTAGAATACCTGTGCTGAAGAGATATTGATTACTTAAAGACCCTTTCTCTTTTGCGTGCTCAGGCCTTTCTACTGTATTATACATAAGCTTTTAAAACATTTACTGACTTATTACACTTTATATGTATTATGCAAATTGACACAAACAGTGACAGTGAAAGATGTTCCAGTGGCAATGTCTTTAAACCATTAAGATTTTAAGGTTTTGAGTATAATGAAAACCACCGTGCCGAGCACAAAACAATGTTTATATTACAGTAATTTTCTGAATTTGAGTGTCATGAAGGGCAGTTTTGTTTATACACAGACAAGAATGTATCAGCAAAAAGTGATCATGTCCTTCTGTATTCTCTGTCTCTATGAATTGTAATTCCTTTGGAGATTGTCCAGGTAAAGATTACTTGCTGATTACCTCAATTTATTATTCACCCAAGGTCTCAAAGTCAATGGATTAGGGAATCTTAGAAATTATAGTGGGTCAAGATAGAAGAAAACTACGATCACAGTTCATGAATGAGTCACTCACTGTACAAAATGGAGTAGCTTTGTAGGGTTACATAATTACTGCTATTGTTGGAAATTTAAAAGGATCAATTGTTAAAAAACACATTATTTTAACTCAATTAAGTTCAAATCATGTGTTTACATTTACAGAACCATAGCTATTTAGTCTAAGAAGTCCTAACATATCTGATCTATAGGATAACTCTCAGGAGTTTAGGAAGTTACATTTAATAGTTTCTTGTAAAAAATTAATAAATACATCTCAAATCTTGCAAAAACCCAAATGTAGTGTTTTCATGGTATTTTATATTGTGATAAAATTAGGGAGAAGACAGCGCTATCTTTTAAATGAAAATTAACAAAACAATTTATATAAGGATTTACTTAGCATAGAAATATTGAAGGAACTAGGAGTTTGAGATTATTCCCTTGGCTTTATTTTCTCAAGTGGAGTACAAGTAAGGCTACGACTTGATACGCGTGTCCAAACATTTTAATCACAAGATTAAAACAGGGTTGTGTCATTTGGAGATGAATGCAGTGACTGGGGTCTTTGCAACCTGAGGCCACCCAGTTAACTGGCCTTAGAATCCCATGACTGGTGGGAACTTGAGAAGACTCCCAAGTGTTGGAGCCTGGTCATTGCCCCTGGAGGTGTGTGGAGCAGGTAAACCTCTTGGCTTTCCCATTCCAATTTGGCTCAAAGGTCACTGCCCTGTTTATCTCTCTTATGTTGTTAAAGCCCTTGACATATTGGTAAGTGTGTTTAATACAGAAGGGGTTTCTGAAGCTTCTTGGTCTCTGTTAACATTTGGCCTGATAGCAATATGTGTTCCTTTCCCTTATCCTGTAACTTAGCAACCAGGATATTTCAACAATTACAGAAAAAAAAAAAAATCCAGTTTTCCATTTTGTCTCTTCCAAAAACTTTTTAGAGAGAGAAGGCACATATTGAGGAAACCCTACTGCTTAGACTTTTACTATAAGAGCCTAGTTGGTTTTATATGGTTAGGTATAGATTTTGAATATGTATTAGAATATAATAACCTCAAATTCTATGATCTTACTGATTAATGTTTCTCTTTTCCTTTTGGAGCATTTAGAAATTGTCTTTGTCCACAGAAAAAAAACATGATGTGGTGTGGTCCCCACAAGATCAACTTCTTGAATTCACTTAAGGATCTGAATAGGTTTACCAACCAGAAATGCCAACAAATTACACATTTCAAACAGTTGGCTACTACCACAAAACAACAAAAGCCCGCAAAATTCTGTTGTTGTTGTATGATCACTTCAACTTGAGCGGACGGTGTTATCTTTTTCTCACTTCGTTTTGGCTGCACACTGATCACGTCTTTATAGGACAGTAATTGTGAAAACATGATTTTCTTTTGAGGGAATAGAATGATAAGTAAAGCTGTCTTCTTGCCAGCCTGCTTGATGGCAATGCTGGACTGTAGATGATTTAGAACAGTCTCTTTCCGTTGTGTTGGTCCTTGTCGGGAAAGCCACCTCAGCAGCTTTCTCTGAGGTTTTTGCTCAGAGGCCCAGCCCTTGGGGGTGAGCTGTGAGTGTGCAGGTGGCCCGGACCCTGCCACCGCTCTGAGCCAGCCCACGGTTTCTTCTGTGTCTTCACCTCGAGGGAGCAGGACTTTTATAGCCTTGTGGGTGTGGAAGCTTCCAGTTCCAAAGGTTTGCGTCCTGAGATTCTTTGAGACCAACCAGAACAGGGGTTCTCTGGGGTTTTAAGAACCTCGGTGTCTTTGCTTGTTCATTTCCTCTGGAAGCAGGTAGCTTTCACAGGAAACTCTTCCCACTGGTATGCATATGGAAGAGAAAGCCTCGTCCTAACCCAGGAGAAGTATCTTCTTGAACTCTCTGGTGGGCTGGAGACTGTTCAGGAGGACCCCGATGAGGACAGGAGTCCCCCCTACTGCAACTGTGTCCCAAATAGGGGTCTTGATTGAATGCATAGGAACTCAGGCACTCCTCGGTGTGAGTTGACAGGCAAAGGGGACCTCCCGTGTGAAAGTTCCAACCTCATGCTGGCCCCCAAAGCTTCTCCCACCCTCCTGCCCTGGTGCCTTTTCCTGAGATTCCTCTGCTTCTTCAGAGGGGAAGATAGACAGAAAACCCACAAGAATATACCATGACTTACGCACCAGGTAGGCGAGAATGAACAATCCCAGCTCTGACAGTAGTGCCAAGCGGGCAAGGGACACCAAGCGTTAGGAGCACTCTGCTGCTGGGACCGTAACTTGGTGCAGGTGTCTCCCCTGGGTGACTGTCTGTGCCCAGCGGAGAGACATACTGGGCACAGGCTCCAAGATGAACTTTCACAGAACGTTTGCCTCTTTTGCCTGAGCAAAAACTGGACAGCACATAAGTGCCCATCAGCAGTAGAACAGAGAAATCAACTGTGCTGTATTCAGACATTGAAAGATCATATTGGAATGACAATTATTTAAGTATAGCTGGGTTGAATAACACGGGTGAATTGCATAAACATTACGGCGAGTGAAAGAAGAGACACACAAACTAACCTATACTGCGTTATTCCATCCACATAAAGTCCCAAAATAGGCCAAGGGAAGGAAACTTTTGTTCGGGAAGCTTCTTTAGCAGGCAACAGTCTAAAGAAGAATGAGGACGTGATGATTGCAAAAATGAAGACAAGATGTGGAAAGAGGGCTGACTGAGCTGCCAAGTGCTGACCCAGGTGTTCACTGCAGAATTGCTGTTTACAGTGTAAAACATATTTCCCGTGCTTTATTTCAGGTAGCTTTATTGAAGTATAACTTACATATGAAAAGCATATTGTTTAAAGTGACAATATGGCACATTTTGGCACATATGTACACCCGGGAAAGCACCACAATCAAGATGAGTGTAGCCATCACTTCGAAAGTTCCTTGCACCCCCTCTAAATCCCCTCCTTGCAGCACTCCAATTCCTGGGCAATCCCCCACTGCTTTCTATCACTATATGTTTGTTCTCTGCATTTTCTAGAGTTTTATTAACATATCAATGGACTCACAATATAGACTCTTTTTTTTTCTCTTGGCTTCTTTCACTCAGCACGATTACTTGGAGGTTCACCCAGGTGGCTGCATCTTTCAGTATTTCCTTCCTCTTTGTTGTTGAGCAGGATTCCCTTGTGTGACAGACCACAGTCGGCTTCTCATTCATACTCTGAAGGATGTTTGAGATGTTTCCAGTTGGAACTGTTACAATAAACCTGCTCTGAACACTTCATGGGAAATAGATGGGGAAACAGTGGAAACGGTGTCAGACTTTATTTTTTTGGGCTCCAGAATCACTGCAGATGGTGACTGCAGCCATGAAATTAAAAGACACTTACTCCTTGGAAGAAAAGTTATGACCAACCTAGATAGCATATTCAAAAGCAGAGACATTACTTTGCCGACTAAGGTCCGTCTAGTCAAGGCTATGGTTTTTCCTGTGGTCATGTATGGATGTGAGAGTTGGACTGTGAAGAAGGCTGAGCGCCAAAGAATTGATGCTTTTGAACTGTGGTGTTGGAGAAGACTCTTGAGAGTCCCTTGGACTGCAAGGAGATCCAACCAGTCCATTCTGAAGGAGATCAACCCTGGGATTTCTTTGGAAGGAATGATGCTAAAGCTGAAGCTCCAGTACTTTGGCCACCTCATGTGAAGAGTTGACTCATTGGAAAAGACTCTGATGCTGGGAGGGATTGGGGGCAGGAGGAGAAGGGGACGACCGAGGATGAGATGGCTGGATGGCATCATGGACTCGATGGATGTGAATCTGAGTGAACTCCGGGAGATGGTGATGAACAGGGAGGCCTGGCGTGCTGCGATTCATGGGGTCACAAAGAGTTGGACACAACTGAGCGACTGAACTGACTGAACTGAACATAAAAATGCACAGAGTTTAATTTCAGGTTGAGAGAGCAGACTGCATGTCTGTATCTAATTCTGCCCTTCAGTAAACTACAGTCCAGAGACTTTTGAGAGAAAAAAAAAACCATGAATCTCCACGAAACTGGAGGGCAGAGGCTGAGGCCCCAGCAACAACATTTTGTGAGCTGAGAAAACATGTGAGTGACAATACAGTATATTAACATATATATATATGGAATGTAGAAAGATGGTAATGATGACCCTATATGCGAGACAGCAAAAGAGACACATATGTAAAGAACAGACTTTTGGACTCTGTGGGAGAAGGCGAGGGTGGGATGATTTGACAGAATAGCATTGAAACATATATATTACCATATGTGAAATAGATCGCCAGTCCAGGTTCGATGCATGAGACAGGGCGCTCAGGGCTGGTGCACTGGGATGACCCTGAGAGATGGGATGGGGAAGGAGGTGGGAGGGAGGGTCAGGATGGGGAACACATGTACACCTGTGGCTTATTCATGTGAATGAATGGCAAAAAGCACTACAATATTGTAAAGTAATTAGCCTCCAATTAAAATAAATCAATGAAAAAGAAAGAAAAAAAAACGTGGGTGAGTGGAAACTGACTTAGCCAATAACAAAGCCAGAGGATCAAGCAAGGGGTCAATGGGTTGTGAAATTCTACCTGGACAGGGCAAGGCTCTTTTTTTTCTGTACCCAGATTGGGGCCCCTAGCCAGGGTTTACAAATGTCTTCTCTGGGGAATCCAGATGGGACTGACCTTCCAATCACTCTCCCAGAATTGCAGGACAAGAACTGCCAAATTGAGAAGGCCTCATGAAAATTAGCCAAGGCAACACCCCCGATGCTTTATTCAGAGCACTGAGGACAAAGGGAAGAGTCAACACATTTACAGAGAGAGGGGCCAGAAGTCACAAGAAAGACTCAAGATTCAGAAGGGCGACCCTTGAAACCAGAGCTAAGGCACAAATTCCTCTAGATGCCGGAGTAGAATGATTTCCAACCTCAAACTGTGTAAGCAGCCCAATAGGCAGGATAGAGACGTCATCAGACACAGTGAGTTCTCGCAAATGTCCCTCCTGCCTACTCGTCTCAGGGACCTGAAGGTCAACCCAACAGAGGAAGGCAAGAGCTACAGGGAAACAAAGCGCCGATGGGGGAGGAGCCCCCAGAGGAGGGTCAGGCCTAACCCCAGGTCCCAAGGCTGGAGGCCGCCAGCCTGGATGGGAAAAAAAAAATGTAAAAGACAGACACGTGTGATCCTGGGTCTCCACCCCAGCCCTGCCAGATGCCCAACCAGGGAGCCCTGTTTCCCAGTAGTTGCTCGTGACCATGCCTACTGGCATCTTCGAAAGGGAGCTCCCTGAGAAGCAGAGGCCAGACCACAGCT
The DNA here is from genome assembly GCF_023091745.1 of Budorcas taxicolor. NCBI lineage: Eukaryota > Metazoa > Chordata > Mammalia > Artiodactyla > Bovidae > Budorcas > Budorcas taxicolor. The sequence goes on along the minus strand of NC_068935.1, from coordinate 62,793,355 downwards.
CTGTCCAGCTTCCCATCTCTGGGGAGCCTGGACCCTACCATGATGATATGACAAAGATGCTATTTCCTTCCTGCCCTGGATAACAAAGGCAATAGACAAGCAGGTGTGTCTTGGGAGTTTCTCTGTTGGGACAACTGACGTTTGAATGCCAAGGGTGGGTGCAGAACAAGGTGCACTTTGCCCCCGTGGCACTTACCTTTGGGTGGGGAGATGAAACTCAGCACGTCTCTAGATCCTGTAACATTGGGGAGAGGTGGCACCTGGAGTAAGTGCAGAGCCCAGGTGTGGAGTGGGATGATACAGCACAGCAGCGGCAATTGTAGGAGCTGTGGGTGGGGGCGCTTCTCCAAGCCCAGGACACTCGAGCGATTGCTTCCAATTTCCTTTGAAGCAATTGGGATCTCTTTTTGTCAATTTCTCCTGGGAACCAGGAAAACATGTCTTCCGGTAGTATACCCTGTTAGGTCCATACCTATGTCATGGAGGAGAGTTTTAGCCAACTGTGTGCTGTTGTAAATACTTATAATGTTTCTATAAATTACGGGGTTTTGACATTCTGGGTGGGGAAACATGGCCCTTCCCTGGGCCATCCAATTCTCTGAGATAGCAAAGGGCCCAGACAGGTGTATGTCTTAGATGTGCAAACCAATTTAGTGCCAGGCCTCATGCATCTGTTTCGACAGCCTGGGAGGCAATTTTCCTCCACCCTCATCATCCCAAAGCCAGCCGCCAGGTGACTAGAGACCCCCACCCCCAGCCCAAAGCTCGCCGAGACTAGCCAAAGCAGCCATTTGTCTTCACCCTGTTCACAGCTATTCATCCTGTCCTGCCTTGCCCTCAGAGACCCCAATAACAGCCTTAACCTACAGCTTCTCCTGACTTCTGACCACCCTGGGGCTTCCCCATGTGGCCCCACAGGTCAAGTATCCTGTCTCTAGAACCCGAGAAGGGAAGGCACTTTATTTTCCTGGGGCCCTGTCCCCTGTTGCTGCCTGGACCTGCTGTATCAACCTTTAAAAGAATATGAAACACCAACTCAAAGCCCTTTCTCTGTCTCGCCCCCAAAAAAATGCTGTTATATTCCTGCCCATTTCTTCTTCGAGCATTTCCAGTAAATTGTGCTTTCTCTGCTTCAGTGAAAAGAAAGAAAGTGAAGTCGCTCAGTTGTGTCCAACTCTTTGGACCCCATGGACTGTAGCTCAAGTGGAGCCCATGGCTCTTCCGTCCATGGAATTTTCAAGGCAAGAGTACCGGCTGCTGCTGCTGCTAAGTCGCTTCAGTCGTGTCTGACTCTGTGCGACCCCATAGATGGCAGCCCACCAGGCTCCCCCATCCCTGGGATTCTCCAGGCAAGAACACTGGAGTGGGTTGCCATTTCCTTCTCCAATGCATGAAAGTGAAAAGTGAAAGTGAAGTCGCTCAGTCATGTCTGACCCTCAGCGACCCCATGGACTGCAGCCTACCAGGCTCCTCCGTCCATGGGACTTTCCAGGCAAGAGTACTGGAGAGGGTTGCTATTTCCTTCTCCAGGGGATCTTCCTGACCCAGGGATCGAACCCAGGTCTCCCACATTGTGGGCAGATGCTTTACCAGCTGAGCCACCAGGGAATCCCAGGGAATCACCAGCCACCAGGGAAACTGCTTCAGTGAAGGGCTGCTCATAAAGATTCTTCACAGTGACTTCTTGATGGCAAAGTACTCTCCTCATTGACATAAAATGATACTTTTTGGGTCCCACTTCATATTCTCTGAATTCTCCTTTGTCAGACACTAATGTTGCTTTTTCTATTAATTTATGAAAGGGGGAAGCTGAGAGTGCACACTTCTCTGAAGAGTACAGCCAAGGCACATGCTGTTTAAATGAACTGGTCCATCCAAGGGGCAAACTGGCTGGGAGTGGTGAGCCCACAGGGTGGAGGGGGACCAGGGGCATCTTTGTAACTGCTTCAGGTTTAATCAGCCCATTCTGGTAATGAGCAATTATCTGAAAGGAAACACCCTGTAGAAGGACGGTGAGTATGAAGTCCATGAAGATCAGGAGCTGTTGCACCAAATGCAACATCGGTGTCTGGAAGGGTGACTTTACAGAAATACTAATTCAGAAAAAGAAATCTGGGTTAGAGGGAGAAGAGGAGGGAGAAATTTCCAGTGGGCTGACTTCCTTATCTTTCAAGAAGAGCTATAGCCCAATATTGTTCAATCAAGTAGTAAAGGTTGACTATATTGTTTAATTATTATTTGACTATATTGTTTAATGATAATTATGTAATTATTATTATTGAAGATCCAGATTCCCCCACAGTCAGTCCCTCCCATCAGGAAGCTTCCACAAGCCTCTTATCCTTCTCCATCAGATGGCAGACAGAATGAAAATCACAATCACAGAAAACTAACCAAGCTGATCACATGGATCACAGCCTTGTCTAACTCAATGAAACTATGAGCCATGCCGTGTAGGGCCACTCAAGATGGGTCATGGTGGAGAGTTCTGACAAAACGTGGTCCACTGGAGAAGGGAATGGCAAACCACTCCAGTATTCTTGCCTTGAGCATGAACAGTATGAAAAGGCAAAAAGATAAGACACTGAAAGATGAATGTCCCAGGTTGGTAGGTGCCCAATATATTACTGGAGATCAGTGAAGAAATAACTCCAGAAAGAATGAAGAGACAGAGCCAAAGTGAAAGAATGAAAAGACAGAGCCAGAGTGAAAAAAACACTGACATTTTAGGAATCAATGAACTAAAATGGACCAGGATGGGTGAATCTAAGAGCAAGAATCCCTTAGAAGAAATGGAGTAGCCCTCATAGTCAACAAGAGTCTGAAATGCAGTACTTAGGTACAATCTCAAAAGCAACAGAATGATCTCTGTTCATTTCCAAGCCAAACTACTCAATATCACAGTAAATCCAAGTCAATGCCCCAACCACTAATGCCAAAAAAAGCTGAAGTTCAATGGTTCTGTGAAGACCTACAAGACGTTCAAGAACTAACACCCTAAAAAGATGTCCTTTTCATCATGGGGGACTGGAATGCAAAAATAGGAAGTCAAGAGATACTTGGAGTAACAGGCAACTTTGGCCTTGGAGTACAAAATGAAGCAGGGCAAAGGCTAACAGAGTTTTGCCAAGAGAACGCACTTGTCATAGCAAACACCCTCTTCCAACAACACAAGAGATGACTCTACACATGGACGTCACCAGATGGTCAATACCAAAGTCAGGTTGATTATACTCTTGGCAGCTGAAGATGGAGAAGCTCTATACAGTCAGCAAAAAAGACTGGAGCTGACTATGCCTCAGCTCATGAACTCTTTATTGCAAAATTCAGACTTAAATTGAAGAAAGTAGGGAAAACCACTAGACCATTCAGGTATGACCTAAATCAAATCCCTTATGATTATACAGTGTAAATGACAAACAGATTCAATGCATTAGATCTGATAGACAGAGTGCCTGAAGAACTATGGGTGGAGGTTCGTGACATTGTACAGGAGGCAGTCATCAAGATCATCCCCAAGAAAAAGAAATGCAAAAAGGCACAATGATTGTCTGAGGAGGCCTAACAAAAAGCTAAGAAAAGAAGAGAAGTGAAAGGCAAAGGAGAAAAGGAAAGATATATCCATCTGAATACAGAGTTCCAAAGAACAGCAAGGAGAGATAAGAAAGGCTTCCTAAGTGATCAGTGCAAAGGAATAGAGGAAAACAATAGAATGGGAAAGACTAGAGATCTCTTCAAGAAAATTAGAGATACCAAGGGAACATTTCATGCAAATATGGGTGCAACAAAGGACAGAAATGGTATGGACCTAACAGAAGCAGAAGAGGTTAAGAAGAGTTGGCAAGAATACACAGAATAACTATACAAAAAGATCTTAATGACCCAGATAACCATGATGGTGTGACCACTATTCTAGAGCCAGACATCTTGGAGTCAAGTGGGCCTTGGGAGGCATCATTACAAACAAAGCTAGTGGAGGTGATGGAATTCTAGCTAAGGTATTTCAAATCCTAAAAGATGATGCTGTGAAAGTGCTGCACTCAATATGCTAGCAAATTTGAAACACTCAGCAGTGGATTCAGGGCTGAGAAAGGTCAGTTTTCACTCCAATCCCAAAGAAAGGTGATGCCAAAGAATGTTCAAACTACTGTACAATTGCACACATCTCACACATTAGCAAAGTAATGTTCTAAATTCTCCAAGCTAGGCTTCAACAGTATGTGAACTGTGAAATTCCAGATGTTCAAGCTGGATTTAGAAAAGGCAGAGGAACCAGAGATAGAACTGCCAACATCTGTTGGATCATAGAAAAAGCAAGAGAATTCCAGAAAAACACCTACTTCTGCTTCATTGACTACTTCATTGACTTCTTTGACTGTGTGGATCACATCTAACTGTGGAAAATTCTTAAAGAGATGGGAATACCAGACTGCCTGACCTGCCTCCTGAGAAATCTGTATGCAGGTCAAGAAGCAACAGTTAGAACTGGACGTGGAACAATGGACTGGTTCCAAATTGGGAAAGGAGTATGTCAAGGCTATATATTGTCACCCTGATTATTTAACTTATATGCAGAGGACATCATGAGAAACGCTGGGCTGGAAGAAGCACAAGCTGGAATCAAGATTGCCGGGAGAAATATCAATAACCTCAGATACACAGATGACACCACCCTCATGGCAGAAAGTGAAGAGGAACAAAAAAGCCTCGTAATGAAAGTGAAAGAGGAGAGTGAAAAAGCTTGCTTAAAACTCAACATTCAAAAAACGATGATCATGGCTTCCAGTCCCATCACTTCATGGCAAATAGATGGGGAAACAATGGAAACAGTGACAGACTTTCTTTTTTTAGGCTCCACAATCATTGCAGATGGTAACTTCAGCCATGAAATTAAGAGACATTTGCTCCTTGGAAGAAAAGCTATGACCAACCTAGACAGCATGTTAAACAGCTACGGGACTGCCCCAGGCCTGTTTGGCCATACATCATGCCTCATCTCTCCCTTGCCCTTCTGGGGCAGGCCTCACTGCCTCCCTCTTCCATGCTGTGGGCTCAGTGGCCTTCCAGCTAGGATGGACGGCAGGAGGCCTGAGCAGAGCCTAGAGAGTGGGAGGGGCTGAGTAGAGGGGTACTGCCTGTCTTCCTCTCTGCCCCCAGGGCACCTGCTGCAGCTCCTACAAAGGCCCTCCCAGATTCCAGATCCTCTCTTGTGTTCCTCCAGTGACTTCATGCCTCACTTCTCCCCGTCTACTTCCCAGTGGTCCTAGGTGCCCCTTTCCTGGCATTCAATGCCCTCAACCAGAGTGGTTTTTGAGAGGACCCCAATGGATAGACTGGCCACTAGCCAATAGATAGGAAACCATAGTAAGGAACAGCCCTGCTGGGCGTCATGGTCGAGCAGACAGACGAAACAGTGACCAAATATGAAGCTGAAAGAAACTCCAATAAAACAGAAAAGAAAGTAATCCAAAACACATGCTTGGCATAGAACATTAATAACAAAAATGGAAAAGAAAAGAAAGAAAAAGCCTACCTGTAAAATTTAGGACTTGCTTTAAAAAGCATCTTTGGTTAAAAAAAATTCAAAAGAAAACTTGTAGACTATTTGTATGTAGTAGAAATTGTAGAAAATTGTAGAAAACAAAGATGATGAGAACAGAAAGTACTGAGTTGGAACACAGAGAAATCAGAGAACTAATAAACGAATCCCTAAACTGGTTTTCTGGAACCCAAAAATGAGACCAAAAGATAGAACAGTAGCCAACCTAAGAAAGGGAAAAAACAAAGGTAAAAACTTAAACTAGCCAGTGGTTAAAACTTCACCTTCCAATGTAGAAGGTGCAGGTACGATCCCTGGTTGGGGACCTAAGATCCGCATGCCTTGTGGCCACAAAAAACAAAACCATAAGACAGAAGAAATATTGTAACAAATTCAGCACAGACTTAAAAAAAATAAAACCTAAACTAGGAAATAACAACTCATACTGATGAACTCTCTAATCTCCCAAGGCCTCACAGAAGTGGCTATAAGCCACCCAAGGGCCACAAGCACCTTGTGATTGAGGCAATGAACAAAGTAGTTATATCAGGGGAACCCTTAACCACAGAGAAAGTTCTAAAGAGACTCCCAGGGCTTGATTGAGCTACTGCCACCATTTCAGATGTCACCTTCAGCTGGTCCAAGCAGATTAGAGAGGCTGAGCCCTCCCAGAAGCCCCTGAAGGATCGGCCTGAAGTTTTCTTCAAGTGGAACGAGGTCACGGGTCACGCAATTCCTTGCAGCAGGATTTCTTCGTGAATCACACAAGAGTGGAATTCAGAATCTAAGCAGAGTTCGGCTGATAAAGCAGAAAGAGGATCTTCCCTGACTGTGTCTGGGTCTTCTCAGTCCTGTTGATATTTTGTCTCTTTCAGCACGAAAGCTGCATTATTTTCCTGTCATTTCCATGTGTGTTTGGGTAGCTGGTATGGCAAGTCTTCCCTTGAGTCAATATTTTCTTTACTCATCTTGTGCCTTTATTCTGATGAATCTTAGAATCATATTGTCATGTTCCATGACTCTCAGGTAGGAAAAAAATGGATAGGATTTCTTTGTTGTTGTTCAGTTGCCAAGCTGTGTGTGACTCTTTGAGACCCTCGTGGACTGCAGCATGCCAGGCTTCCCTGTCCCTCACCATCTCCTGAAGTTTGCCCAAGTTCATGTCCATTGACTTGATGATGCCATTCAACCATCTCATCCTCTGTCGCCCCCTTCTCTTTCTGCCTTCAATCTTTCCCAGCATCACAGTCTTTTCCAGTGAGTTGGCTGTTCACATCAGGTGGCCAAAGTATAGGAGCTTTAGCTTCAGCATCAGTCCTTCCAATGAATATTCAGTGTTGATTTCCTGTAGGATTGACTGGTTTGATCTCCTTGCAGTTCAGGGGACTCTCAAAAGTCTTCTCCAGCACCACAGTCTGAAAGCATTAATTCTTTGGTGCTCTGCCTTCTTTATTGTCCAGTTCTCACATCCATACATGACTACTGGAAAGACCATAGCCTTGACTGTATGGATGTTTGTTGGCAAAGTGATGTCTTTGCCAACTGTCTAGGTTTAACACCCTATCTAGGTTTGAAATAGGAGACTGAAAAAGCTGGCTTAAAACTCAGCATTCAAAAAACAAAGATCATGCCATCTGGTCCCGTCACTTCATGGCAAATAGATGGGGAAAAAATGGAAACAGTGACAGATTTTCTTTTCTTGGGCTCCAAAATCACTTTGGATGGTGACTTCAGCCATGAAATTAAAAGACGCTTGCTCCTTGGAAGAAAAGCTATGACCAACCTAGACAGCACATTAAAAAGCAGAGACATTACTTGGCTAGCAAAGGTCCATCTAGTCAAAGCTATGGTTTTTCCAGTAGTCATGTATGGATGTAAGAATTGGACCATAAAGAAAGGTGAGTGCCAAAGAATTGATGCTTTTGAACTGTGGTGTTAGAGAAGACTCTTGAGAGTCCCTTGGACTGCAAGGAGATCAAACCAGTCAATCCTAAATCAGTCCTGAATATTCATTGGAAGGACTGATGCTGAAGCTAAAACACCAATACTTTGGCCACTTGATGCAAAGAACTGACTCCTTGGAAAAGACCCTGATGCTGGGAAAGATTGAGGTGGGAGGAGAAGGGGACGACAGAGAATGAGATGGTTGGATGTCATCACCAACTTGGTGGACATTAGTTTGAGCAAGCTCCGGGAGTTGGTGATGGACGGGGAAGCCTGGTGTGTTGCAGTCCATGGGGTCACAAAGAATCGGACATGACTGAGCGACTGAACTGAACTGAATTGAAGTAGGTTTGTCAAAGCTTTCCTGCCAAGAAGCAATCATCTTCTAATTTCTTGGCTGTAGTCACCATCTGCAGTGATTTTAGAGCCCAAGAAGAGGAAATCTGTCACTGGTTCCACCTTTTCCCCTTCTATTTGTGATCAAGTGATGGGGTTGGATGCTGTGATCTTAGCTTTTTTTTTTTAATATTGAATTTTAAGCCAGGTTTTTCATTCTCCTCCTTCACCCTCATCAAGAGGCTCTTCAGTTCCCCTTTGCTTTCTGCCACTTTAGTGGTATCCACATATCTGAAGTTGTAGATATTCCTCCCGGAAACCTTGATTCCAGCTGGTAACTCATTCAGACAGGCATTTCGCATGATGTGCTCTGCATATAAGTTAAACAAACAGGTTGACAGTAAACAGTCTTGTCATATTCCTTTCTCAATCCTGAACCAGTCAGTTGTTTCATACAGGGTTTTAACTGTTGCTTCTTGATCTGCATACAGGTTTCTCAGGAGACAGGTAAGATGGTCTGGTATTCCCATCTCTTTAAGAGCTTTCCGCAGTTTGTTATGATCCACACAGTCACAGGCTTTAGTGTAGTCTGCAGATGGTGACTTCAGCCATGAAGTTTAAAGACGCTTGCTCCTTGGAAGAAAAGCTATGACCTCCTCCTCCATTTCCTCCTCCTCCACCTTCTCTTCCTCCTCCTCCACCACCTCCTCCTCCTCCACCTCCTCCTTCTTCTCCTCCACCTCTTCCTTCTCCTCCTCATCCCAAATGAACTGTGCCTCCATAAGGCCCTTGTCCTCTCTTGGATTCTGAAAGACTTGCTCAGGCTGGCGGAGCTCATGCATCCCTTGCATGATGACTGGGGTCAAAGTGCAGACAGGAGTGAGGAAGGGGGACAGATGGGGACCTGAGGCAGAGGGGGGTTGTAGTCAATGAAACAGAGGTAGATGTTGTTCTAGAATTCTCTTGCTTTCTCTATGATCCAGCAGATGCTGGCAATCTAGTCTCTAGTTGCTCTGAGGTTTCTAAACCCAGCTTGAACATCTGGAAGTTCTCAGTTCACAAAATGCTGAAGCCTAGCTTGGAGGATTTTGAGCATAACCTTACTAGGATGGGAGACGAGTGCAATTGTCCAGTTGTTGTCCATTCTTTAGTACTGCCTGTCTTGAGAAGTGGGATGAGGATTGACCTTTGCGAGACCTGTGTCCACTGCTGGGTTTTCCAGACTCACTGACATATTAAGTGCAGCACTTTCACAGCATCATCTTTCAGGACTTGAAATAGCTCTGCTGGAATGCCATCACCTCTGCTAGCTTTATTGACAGCAGTGCTTCCTAAGGCCCACTTGACTTCACACTCCAGAATGTCTGGCTCTGAGTGAGAGACTACATCATTGTGGTTATCTGGGTCATTAAGATCTTTTTTTTACAGTTCTTCTGTGTATTTTTGCCATCTCTTGTTGATCTCTCCTGCTTCTACTAGTTCTTTACCATTTCTGTCCTTTATTGTGCCCACCTTTGGGTGAAATGTTCCTTTGATATATCCAATTTTCTTGAAGAGGTCTCTAGTCTTAACCTTTCTGCTGTTTTCCTCTATTTCTTTGCATTGGCCTTCTTGTCTCTCCTTGCTATTCTCTGGAACTCTGCATTTAGTTGGGTGTACCTTTCCCTTTCTTCCTTGCTTTTCACTTTTCTTCTTACCTCACCTATGTGTAAAGGCTCCTCAGACAACCACTTTGCTTTCTTGGATTTCTTTTTCTTTGGGATGGTTTTGTTTGCTGGCTCCTGTACAATATTATGGACCTCTGTCTAGAGTTCTTCAGGCGTTCTGTTTACTAGATCTAATCCCTTGAATCTATTTGTCACCTCCACTGTATATTCATGCTGCTGCTGCTGCTAAGTCACTTCAGTCGTGTCCAACTCTGTGTGACCCCATAGACAGCAGCCCACCAGGCTCCCCTGTCCCTGGGATTCTCCAGGCAAGAACACTGGAGTGGGTTGCCATTTCCTTCTCCAATGCATGAAAGTGAAAAGTGAAAGTGAAGTCGCTCAGTCGTGTCTGACTCTTAGCGACCCCATGGACTGCAGCCTACCAGGTTCCTCCGCTCATGGGATGTTCCAGGCAAGAGTACTGGAGTGGGGTGCCATTGTCTTCTCCCGTATATTCATAGGGGACTTGATTTAAGTCATACCTAACTGGCCTCATGGTTTCCCCCGCTTTCTTTAGTTTAAGCCTGAATTTTACTATGATCTGAGCCATAGTCGGCTCCAGGTCTTGTTTTTGCGGAGCGTAAACAGCGTCTCCATCTTCAGCTACAAAGAATGTAATCAATCTGATTTCAGTATAGACCATCTGGTGATGTCCATGTGTAAAGTCATCTCTTGTGTTGTTGAAAAAAGGTGTTTGCTATGACCAATATGTTCTCTTGGCAGAATTCTATTAGCCTTTGCCCTGCTTCATTCTGTACTGCAAGGCCAAAGTTACCTGTTACTCCAGGTATCTCTTTTGATAGGTATTTCCTACTTTTGCATTACAATCCCCTATGAAGAATAAAACATCTTTTTTTTGGTGTTAGTTCTAGGAGGTCTTCTGGGTCTTCATAGAACTAATCAGTTTCAGCTTCTTCTGTTATTTCTTGAGCACCTTCAAACCCCAATATGCTTTTGTTCCCTGAATTTCCTCCAGTCTCCTACATCCCCCTTAGTGATTATCTTTTCATCTTTATCAGGATGGTATATAAATGCTAACTCTGACAATATACAAGTAAGTATAGCTGATACCAACTGGTCAAAAATACATGGCTATAGAAAGTTAATAACAAGAGATCTGAGTGTATTATTCAAACTTACAAAGAACTAAAGATAACAGTGTGAATATCAAATGTCGTACATCAGGTCAGCAAGACCACCCTCAGAAACACCCAAGGCTGATGAGTTAACCCTTTACTACCCCTGGGGGGAAGAGAGCTGTGTCCCACCCTATAAAAAAAACCTCTCTCCATGTTTTGTGCATAGGTTGACTCTAAAAGTTGAAAAAACAAAGACAAAAATTCACATTAGGATGTTTCTGTAAATATTTTAAAAAGCCCAGTCAAAAAAAGGATTACATTTCCTTCTTATAAATCAAATTTAATGACCCCTGGGCCATTTGAAAAGAGAAATTTCTTAGCATCAAGGGCTAACTGATTCTCTTTTATTAAACATTATCAACTGGTAGAATTATATTTTACTTTGCTTCTTATTTTGGTGATAGCTTCCAGTGCAGTTCTTTTCCCCCCTGCTGTTTCTAACTGCTTTCCTTATTTTCTTGAACTAATTACCATCATCAAATTCAATTTTCTTCAAACTCCCAATCACACTATCTAACATGTTGAGTTCACATACGTACACTTTAGAAGTTTTTTTAAAGTTTTTTTTTTTTTTTTTTAACTTTTCCTCTCTCCCAGAGCCTGCCATTCTCATCTTCCAATCTGGACTGATTGCCAATCAGGCCTTCTGCCCAGTTGGCAACCTTGGTATTTCCTGTCACAGCTTTCCTGGATTCGATCCACTGTCTTATGGATACTATGTCTTCCTTTTTCTTGGCTTATGCTCTTGTTTTACTGGAGAACATCCTTAAGTAGCTTCCTAGTGAAAGTCGCTCAGTCGTGTCTGACTCTTTGCGACCCCATGGACTATACAGTCCATGGAATTCTCCAGGCCAGAATACTGGAGGGGTTAGCCTTTCCCTTCTCCAGGGGATCTTCCCAACCCAGGGAGGGAACCTAGGTCTCCCTCAATGTAGGCAGATTCTTACCAGCTGAGCCACAGGGAAGCCCAAGAATACTGGAGTGGGTAGCCTATCCCTTCTCCAGCAGATCTTCCTGACTCAGGAATCGAACCTGGGTCTCCCTGCATTGCAGGCAGATTCTTTACCAATGGAGCTATCATGGAAGTTCAAGTAGCTTCCTAAGAAAATATATTTGAGAGGTAAATTTTCTTAGGTATTACATATTATTAAATATTTTTATTTCATTGTCACGCTTGATGGATATTTTGACTGGTGTAGAATTCTAAATTGAAAATCATTTTCTCTTAGAAGATGGAAAGCATTGCCTTATTATCTTTTTAAAATTGTTGTCCTATTATCTTTTATCCTCCAGTATTATTATGAGGTCTGATTCCTATTCCTTTTTCTTGCTTTTATTTGACAAAAACTATTGTTGGCTGCTGGCTGGGCTTCCTAGATCACTCACCAAAATCCTTATGTTTTCTCTCATATTTTTTGTCTGTGTTGCTTTGTTCTATTTTCTAGGAGACTTCTTCAGTTCTATCTTTAAATATTTCAATTGAAATTTGAACTTTAATAATCACATTTAATTTCCAATAATTATTTCTTATCCTCAACTCCTTTTACATAATATTCTGTTCTTGTTCTTTGGATAAAATATTTTCTTAGTTCTCTGATATGCTAATTAAAATTTTAAAATTTCTCATGTTTTCCTCCATATTTTCTGGGATTCTTCCAAGTTCATTTTTCACCTATTTCACGTTGAAGGCTTTCTTCAAATTTCTGATGATGCTTTTTGGTTGGTTTATATTCAGCAAAGAAGGGCTGGATAGCTTTGGAGATTTAATCAGGTTTAAGGGGGATAGGTCCATTTTCCTGCTTTGACTCCTCAATGGAAAGCAAGGAGTTGAGGAACAGAGTTGCCTACATGCCTGCTGGAATCCCCAGTTTTCAACAGACGTTTCATTCAATTGCTTTAGAGAATCGTCCGGTATTTTCCCTGCAGGCCTGCTCCAGCTGCTAACTCACCTGTCTGGTAGAGGAGAGGAGGTTTCAAATGATGCAACCATTCTGTACTGGGGCCTGCAATGAATCCCCAGGTGTTCAGACCCATTTAATTCTATTGCCTTCCTCCACATGCCTGCTGATTGTGAGCCTGCTCTCTGGTGTTATATCTGGCCAACTGGCTCCCACCTACTCCATAGTCTCTCTGTCTAATATTCTAGGCTGAATGTTTCCTGCCTGTTTTACTCATCAACTAATTCCCATCTTGATCTCCAAAAAACTGTTGAAATCTGTCACTTGAGGATAACCTCCCATCCTCACCACATTCCCTTCACTCTGATGAATTTATACCTTTTTGTTCCTGGATACTCTTCTCATAGTAAGCATCTCACGATAAAGAAAGGAGATCGCCTGTGTGTGTACATGTGGGTGTGCACACAAAAATGTGAGCATGGTGTGCCAGAATCAACTCATTTCTTATCTATTTTCCTCTTTTTAGTAAGTCAAATGTTTCTTTGTCTTTTTATATTGAAGTATAGTTGATTTACAATGTTGTGTTAATGTCTGCTGTATAGCAAGATGACTTAGTTATACACATATAGACATTCTTTTTCTTAAAGAAATTCTTTTCCATGATGCTTTATCACAGGATATTGAATATAGTTCCCTGTGCTATACAGTGGGACCTGGTTGTTTAGCCATCCCATGTATAATAATTTGCATCTGCAAATTGCAAACTCCAACTCCATCCATCCTCTATATTTTCCTCTTTCTAATAAATGTAGTTATAGTAATTAATTTTTCTAGATGACCAGTTTGGCCACACAGCATAGGTTTTAATATGTAAGGCTCTCATTGTTGGTCATTTCTAAAGAGTTTATAATTTTACTCTATGTTTCCTCTTTAACCAAAGAGTTATTTTGAAGCCTATTTTAAAACTTTCAAGTGGAGAGTGCATTTTTGGTTTAGTTTTACTTTTGCCCATTCTTTTGTTCTTAAGTTTTAATTTTATTGTATTGTTGCCAGAGACTGAACTGCATGATTTCTACGTTTTGGAATTTACTGAGTTTAAAACTTTAATTCATAACCAACTTTATGAAATGTTCCATAGTGTTTGAGATATATTTGTGGTTTTATGTTTTGTGGTATCATCTGGGATGTTAGTTCTAAAATTTTGAACTGTTTTACCTTTCTTATTTTCTGTGGTCGTTTTGGATTTGCTCTAAAAACATATATGCTTTCTATCAGTTCAGGGATTTTTAGAAATAAATCTGTTTGCCATATCAGTAAAATCCTCCAGGTTGTGGCTTGTCTGTCAATTGCTATCTATACTATATTGTTCATGTTTTTTATCTTATATAGTCCCATTTTCAAGGGGATGCATTTAAAAATTTTTATAGTTGTCCCATTTTTTTTAAATGGCCCATTTTAAATTCTACTAGTAAATACTTTAGACTCCAGTTTATTTTTCTACTTTTCAATGGCAAGAGTGAAATTGTATCATTTAAGTTCCATTTATTCAAACTAAGGAATTTGGCAAGACCCTCACCATTGGTTTTCTGTTTCAAAAATGTCTTGAACACTTCCTCTTCTTGATCTAGAATTAACTTGTTAAAAGTCCATAAAAACGCCTAGATTTTGACTCAAGGAAACAATTTCCAGATTAATTTATGAAGAATTGACATCTTTATTACATCAGCTCTTCCTTTCCAGAACTGTGGTAGTTTCTATTTTTTCAGGTCTTCTTTTTTTTCAGTAAAGTTTTATACTTTTTAATATAGTTTTTTGGCATGTTTTATTGTTTATTCCAAACTGTTTTATAATTTTTGTGGCCTAAGTTGAATGTTTTTTTCCCATTTCTTTTCCAGCTTGTTACTGGCTGGATCTGTATGCCTGTATCCTAACAGCAAGGGGATCCATTTGGGGTTAATGGGTGTTTCTCTTCAGAGTGAAACTCCAAGGATAAGGTTTAAAAGAGAATGGACGATGAAGGATGTGTGTTTTATTTTACATGAATGATGTTGCACCAAAGATCTTCTGTTTCTTGCTTTGTTCCCATTAACACCATTAACATGATGTTTGCTTTAAGTTTTTTAGTAGATGATTTTGATCAGATTAAGAAAATTCCCTCCTATTCATAGTTCTCTAAGTTGTTGTTAATTTTCTTTTTATCATAAATAGGTATTGAATTTTATCAAAGGCTTTTTCTGCATATATTGACATGGTCATATAATTTGCTTGTGTTAAATTTGTTAAGTCTGATTTTCTAATTTTAAACCATCCTTGCAATCTTAGAATAAAACTCAGCTTGGTTAGGATATACCAATATATACTGCTGGATTTGGTTTGTCTAGAATTTTTACATCCATTTCCATATTTTGTGTCATCCTTTCATTGGTTTGTTATAGTAATTATATTAGTCTCATAAAATAAGTTTGAAGGAACTCTTTCTTTTCTGTTTATGATTGGAATTGTTGTTGTTCAGTCACTAAGTCGTGTCTGACCCTTTGCAACCCCATGGACTGCAGCATGTCAGGCTCCCCTGTCCTTCACTATTTCCCAGAGTTTGCTAAACACTTGTCCATTGAGTCAGTGATGCTATCGAACCGTCTCATCCTTTGCCACCTTCTTCTCCTTTTGCCTTGATTCTTTCCCAGCATCAGGGTCTTTTCCAATGAGTCAGTTCTTTGCATCAGGTGGCCAAAGTATTGGAGCTTCAGCTTCAGCAGCAGTCCTTCCAATGAATATTCAGGGTTGATTTCTTTAGGATTGACTGGTTTGATTTCCTTGCAGTTCAAGGGACTCCCAAGACTATTCTCCAGCACCACAGTTCCAAAGCATCAATTATTTGGCGCTTAGCCTTTTTTAGGGTCCAACTCTCACATCTATACACGCCTACTGAAAAACCTATAACTTTGACTCTACACCTTTGTTGGCAAAGTGATGTCTCTGCTTTTTAATACGCTGTCTAGATTTGTCATAGGGCTTCCCAGGTGGTGCTGGGAATTAAGAAACCACCTGCTAATGCAGGAGACATGAGAGACATGGGTTCAATCCCTGGGTAGAGAGGCATGGCAACCTGCTCCAGTATTCTTGCCTGGAGAATCCCATGGAAAAAGGAGCCTGGTGGGCTACAGTTCATAGGTTTGCAAAAAGTTGGACACAACTGAAGCAACTTAGCAAGCACAGGGTTGTCATAGCCCTCTTTCCAAGAGCAAGCTATTTTTTTTTATTTCATGGCTGCAGTCACCATCCACAGTGATTTAGGAGCCCAAGAAAATAAAATCTGTTACTGCTTCCACTTTTTCCCCATCTATTTGCCATGAAGTGATGGGACTGGATGACAAGATGTTAGTTTTTGAATGTTGAGTTTTAAGCAAACCTTTTCACTCTCCTTTTTCACCCTCATCAAGAAGTTCTTTAGTTTCTCTTCACTTTCTGCCATTAGGGTGGTGTCATCTGCGTATCTGAGGTTGTTGATCTTTCTCCCCGAAATCTTGATTACAGCTTGTGACTCATCCAGCATGGCATTTTGCATGATGTACTCTGCATATAAGTTAAATAAGCAGGGTGACAATATACAGCCTTGACGTACTCCTTTCCCAATTTAGAACCAGTCCATTGTTACATGTCCAGTTCTAACTGTTGCTCCTTGACCTGCATACAGGTTTCTCAGGAGGCAGGTAAGATAGTCTGGTATCCCTGTCTCTTAAAGAATTTTCCACAGTTTGTTGTGATCCACACAGTCAAAGGCTTTGTCGTAATCAATGAAGCAGATGTTTTTCTGGAATTCTCTTGCTTTTTCCATGATCCAATGGATGTTGGCAATTCGATCTCTGGTTCCTCTGCCTTTTCTAAATCTAGCTTGAACATCTCAAAGTTCTCAGTTCATGTACTGTTCAAGCCCAGCTTGAAGGATTTTGAGCACTACCTTGCTAGCATGTGAAATGAGTGCAATTTTGCGGTAGTTTGAACATTCTTTGGGATGGCCTTTCTTTGGGATTGGAATGAAAACTGACCTTTTCCAGTCCTGTGGCCACTGCTGAGTGTTCCAAATTTGAGTACAGCACTTTCACAGCATCATCTTTTAGGATTTGAAATAGCTCAGCTGGAGTTCCATCACCTCCACTAGCTTTGTTTGTAGTAATGCTTCCTAAGGCCCACTTGACTTTACATTCCAGTATGTCTGACTCTAGGTGAGTGACCACACCATCGTGGTTATCTGAGTCATTCAGACCTTTTCTGTACAGTTCTTCTGTGTATTCTTGCCACTTGTTCTTAATCTCTTCTGCTTCTGTTAAGTCCTTACCATTTCTGTTCTTTATTGTGCCCATCTTTGCATGAAATAGTTCTTTTGTATCTCCAATTTTCTTGAAGAAATTTCTAGTCTTTCTCGTTCTATTGTTTTCCTCTATTTCATTGCAGTATTCACTTAAGAAGGCTTTCTTATCTCTCCTTGCTGTTCTTTGGAACTCTGCATTCAGTTGGGTATATCTTTCCCTTTCTCCTTTGCTTTTTGCTTCTCTTCCTTTCTTAGCTGTCTGTAAGACCTCCTCAGACAACCATTTTGCCTTGTATTTTTTTTGGGGGGGATGATTTTGGTCACTGCCTCCATACAATGTTATAAACCTCCATCCATAGTTTTTCAGGCACTCTGTCCATCAGATCTAATCCCTTGAATCTATTTGTCACTTCCACTGTATAATCATAAGGGATTTAATTTAGATCATACCTGAATGGCCTATTGTTTTTCCCTACTTTTTTCAAGGTAAATCTGAATTTTGCAATAAGGAGCTCATGATCTGAGCCACGGTCAGCTCCAGGTCTTGTTTTTGCTGACTGTATCGAGCTTCTCCATCTTTGGCTGCAAAGAATATAATCAATCTGATTTCAGCGAAAGTAAAATCCAATGCTGTGAAGAATATTGCATAAGAACCTGGAGTGTTAGGTCCATTTATCAAAGTAAATTGGATGTGGTCAAACAGGAGATGGCAAGTGTGAATATCAACATTTTAGGAATCAGTGAACTGAAATGGACCAGAATGGGTGAATTTAATTCAGTTGACCATTATATCTACTACTGTGGGCAAGAATCCCTTAAAAGGAATGGAGCAGCCCTCACAGTCAACAAAAGAGTTAGAAATGCAATCTCAAAAACAACATAATGATCTCTGTTTGTTTCCAAGGCAAACCACTCAACATCACAGTAATCCAAGTCTGTTCCCCAACCACTAATGCTGAAGAAGCTGAAGTCAATTTGTTCTATGATCTACAAGACCTTCTAAAACTAATATCAGAGAAAGATGTCCTTTTCATCATAGGGGATTGGGATGCAAAAGTAGGTCAAGAGATACATGGAGTAACAGGCAATTTTCGCCTTGGAGTACAAAATGAAGCAGGGCAAAGGCTAACTGAGTTTTGCCAGGAGAAGACACTGGTCATAGATAACCCTATGGGGGAATAAAATGAGAGCAAAAGCCAGTGGACATCTAAATAGCACCCCTTTCACTGTTGCTTTATCTACCTCAAATTCTTATCACTATGTGACATTTTATTTTATACTTTTTGTATGTTCACTCTGAATCTTCCCCTACAAGAATGTTAATTTGGTGTCTTATTCAGTACTCTGCATCCAGAGCCTGGAACAGTGCCTGGTACATAACAGGGATTTAATAAATGAATGGGGGTGGGGTAGGGAATCATCAGAATCAGACGGTTCCTTCTTAACTGGAGAAGTAGCAAAAAGAGCATCGGATGGATTGGATGATAGCTGGAATCAGAGTAAAGTCGCCTTGACAGACGGTACTATCCTGAACACTCCATTAGCTAAAGTGAAGTGAAATGAAAGTCACTCAGTCGTGTCTGACTCTTTGAGACCCCATCCAGGCCAGAATACTTGGAGTGGGGTAGCCTTTCCCTTCTCCAGGGGATCTTTTCAACCCCAGGATGGAACCCAGGTCTCCCGCATTGCAGGTGGATATTAACCAGCTGAGACACAAGGGAAGCCCTCACTAGCTAAAACTTTTTCCATACTCTTAAATATTTTTCTATACCAGCATTATTGGATCTTAAGTCCCAAATCACCTCTTCCGGGCCGAGCGCTTATTTCTTTGTGTTTCCACTGCCCCCTCTTCCCACTCACCCCAAACCATCTCATCCAACCATGACAGGTTTCGTGCAAGCCTTGCCATGCACCCTCTTGCCCCACCAGAGTTGCAGGAAGGTGAAGGCTACAATTCGTTGTTCAATTATTTCCCTGCCCCTCCGAGAGTGTGGCATACGGTAGGCTCAAATGAAAGAATGCCTTCGGTAGGCCTCGTAAACCAAGGTCCCTTGTCTGGAACAATGTCAGGCAACTTTGCTGCTTCTACTGAATGTGGTGATACTGAGAAAATGCGGGTGTTGCGGGAGGCTTATAGCAATGTACTTTGTGTGTTTGCGGACAGCAGGTCAAGGGCCCGGGATGGTCGCGCAAACAGGCGTCCGGAACCGAGGCCTTCCCTTGCCCCAGCATCCGCAAAGGCCTATTAATCCTTAATATTCAAATTCCGCCCACTAAACCATCCCCTCGGCGCCCAAGCCGCCTCTTTTCCCCAAATGACGGCCGTTGGCAGCCAATCGGCAGCTAGACGGGGCGTCCGCCCCCTTTTCCCTCGCCGGAACGGACACCGAGTCCCGCCAATTGGGGGCGTCGCCACCGAGGCCCCGCCCCACCCCGGCCACCACATCCAATGGCGCGCCAGCTCGCTCAAGCATCGGGGGCGGGGCGCAGGCGCGCAGGTGCAGCTGTGCGCAAGCCGGCCGGGAGGGCGGGGCGCGACGTCGGCCGTGCGGGGTCTCGGCGTCGGCGGCGCGCGCGCTCCCTCCTCTCAGAGAGAGGGCTGTGGTAAAAGCCGTCCGGAAAATGGCCGCCGCCGCCGCTGCCGCGCCGAGCGGAGGAGGAGGAGGAGGCGAGGAGGAGAGACTGTGAGTGGGACCGCCGCGGCCGCGGGCGGGGACCCTTGCTGGGGGGCGGGGGGTAGGGGCGGGACGTGGCGCGGGAGGGGCCCGCGGGGTCGGGCGACACGGCTGGCGGATGGCGTCCCTCCTCTCTACCCTCCCCCTCCCGCTGGTGACGGCACCCCCACCCCCCCCCGCGGCGGCCCGTTACCCGCACTTGCGGGTGACCGTCTTCGGCGCGGCCTCCTCAGGCTGCCTTTGCCTGCTTTCCCCCACCCTCCCGCCTTCGGCGCGCATCCCGGCCCCCCGGCCCCGCGGGCGCCCCTGTCGCCGGGGCTTCGCCTGTCGGGGCTGCGCGCGCGTCGTGCCCTTCGCGGGGCTTCGGGCCCGCGGCGCCGTCGCGCGCCCGCGCCCCCGGCCTCTCCCTGGCTCGCGCTTTCCCGTCTCCCTCCCTCGCGCGCCCCTCTCCCGTTACTCGGCCCCCCCCCACTGGCGCGCGTGCGCAGTTCTTCTCCCGTCGGGAGAGTGCGCCACAAGGGCTCCTGGGCAGTCGCCCCCATCTCCAAGCTTTGCCTCCCCCTCCTTCTCGCCCATTCCATGACTTTCTGCCCCCCCACCGTCCCCGCCGCGAGCGAGTTCCTTTCGCATCTAGCAAGAACAAGTAGGTGGGAATTATTGTCCACCCACAAAAGGCACTAGACATTGTGTTCTTGGCCCCAGAGCTCATCAGAAAGAGGCGGTGATAGTTGCCATCAGGAGCCGTGGGGAGGGGACGGGGTGTCCAGCAGCACCCGTAGCGCTTCGATGGGAGCGCGCTCCCAGGGCGTTTGCGGGGGGGGGGGGGGGCATGGCCTCAGAATACGAGCGCCCTCCCATCCTTCCCCCCCGCCCGCCCCGCTTCGCCGGCGATCTTCCAGTTACATAAGTGGAGTGGGACTCAGTCTGTGACGGGCTTCCATAGTCCCGGAGCGCGCCCGGCTCAAGATCACCGCATCGCCGGGGTGCCCATCGCTTGGTCCCTGAAAGTTTATTTTCTTTCTAGTTTGCTTCTGAGTCACCCATACTGAAACTCAGGTGACTGATTAGTGGTGTGGCAATGTTTTTTGTGGTTTTGCACTGAAGACTTAAGGTCATGGTGAAGAGTTTAAAAGATTGCTTTCACAGAGGAGACCGTTCATGGCCTTGCTGAGTGTGGATTCCAAGGGCGGGGAAGGCTGGCTGTGGAATACACCTCTGTGGCCGTCGCTTCTACTGTGAGTGTGTTCGGTGTGGATTGGTCACAGCCGAAATGGGCTCCACCACAAAATTGATATTCCTGACTCATGGTCAGGCAGATGTGTGCTTCTCGTTTTTCAGGAACAGGAACGGGCTGCAAAGCCATTCAGAGTTGTGTCTCTGTTGTGCCGATCAGTGCCCCAAATTGTGAGATGGTAGCATAGAATTCTGTGGGTGGTTGGTGATCACAGAACCGAACCTACTGGCCTGTGAGGCTGAGTGGCTTAAGACTTGAGGACTCTGGCAAATTTTAGGCATTTTGTTACATTACAAAAATGAAGCATATTCGGGCCTTGGTAGCAAAAATCATTATTAACAGGCAGTTGCTATCCAGGAGAAATTTGGGTTCCACCGTCAGAATTTTCATCTGCATCTGAACGATTTCAACTAAGAATGCCATTAACCTCTTGGGTCCTTTGAAATATGCTGAATCTTTATGTTTTTTTTAAATCTGGTTTTTAGTTTTAGGTCTTTGGGGAATTTCCACTAGGGATTTAGGGAAATAGATTTATTTATGGGCTTTGAAGGACTTCTAAATCCTAGTCCTGGAACCTAGGGAAAAATTTGCTTTCATTTTTTACCCGGACGTATCAGAACCTTAAAGGGCACAATCAGTCTCAGAGGTGTAGAGCTGATTGAATAAGTTGCCACAGAACACCCATTCGTGGCATGTCAGCGAGGGGGCTGATCACTGAGGTGCATTCCTGTCTGCACACACAGATACACAAGCCTCACTTAACGAAGATTCCAAGGTTTGTACATCTGAGCCTCAGATGTGACCGGCAAGGGCTCTATTTTGTTTCCCATCATTGGCAGTGCGTTAGCCGCCTCGGGTGCCCTTCCAGTGAGCTGTTCCATCACACCCCTATCCCACAGCCTACAGAATATAGTTTGTCTGCAAAGTACCTGGTGGCATCTGAAGTCATGGTGTCCTAACAGCTTGAGGAAACTCTCTATGGCTTTCTTGCCAGTACACACCATACTCATTTTTGTTGTTACAAATTTGCCTGGAATGCTTGCAACCTAGAATCCCAGGTCTTTGTTTCACCTGACAGAGCACGATGCAGTCCAACCATACTCCAACTTTTGCGCTGCTTATGTTGCAAGAGGGTTCGAGTACTGTTTTGCATTTTATTTGCGATTTCCAGCCACAGCCCTTGTTTCCCGGCTGGCCCTGCCTCTTTGTGGCTGAATCTAGTGGGATGGGGAGGCACGCTGTGAAATTTGACAGAAGAATTGGCTAGAGGAGTCCAATATGATGATATCCTCCTCCTGAATACCCCTTCCCCCATGTGGAGACGGAATGAGAACCTTGCTTCTTGAACCTAGAATAAAGAAGAGCCGATGGAAAAGTGTTAGTTCCTTCCTGGAGGGCGGTTTCCACTGTTAATATACCTGCCCGGGATTATTTACATGGTAAATGATGTCTCCTGGAACCCGTGATCTTTTGTAAAGGTGAATATCAGTGAAAATCTTTTAACTGGCTAAGAGCAGTTTGTGGCCAGCTTGCCCGAGTTATCTATGAGAAGAATATTATAGAAAGGGTTTGACTTTTGCTGTAACTAGTGTTTCAAGCACAGAGGGGGTAAAACATAGTCCTAGACTGGTGGTTCCAGGGAGCGTGGCAGACACCTGTTTGTTTTCCCCACCCTTTGTTGGTGATGCGCACGCAGACCAGCCTTGTGTGGCTGGCAGACAACCTTTTTTTCTTGGGTAGAGCATTATTACTGCTCCAGTTGGAGGACCTTGTTCTCAGTGCTTCTGTACCAGTGCCTTCCAGTCAAACTGTCATTGTCACCACTGTGCCTTTACCTCAGTTTGGGTAGGATGGATGTAAAGTCTCTTTTCCTTGGACTCACTGACACAAAAGTTGTGCTCTTCTGCATTTACCTGGTCTCTTCTGCCTTTCTTTGGCATGGAGCCCCTTCCTGTTGAAAGCTTGCTTTGTACGCCTTTGCTTAAAATATTTGGTTCTACCTCTTTGATGGTAGGTATGGTGTGGGGGGGAACAGAGTGAGAGCAGGGCATGGCCACTCCCATATTTAAGAGGCGCTGTGACCATTCTGTTAGAGTAAAGCCTTGGCCTTTTTCGCTTCTTCAAGGCACAGTTAACGTTGGTTCTGCTGGTGTATGAATGTCTTGAGCATAGCTGTTTTGTTATACTGCAGAAGTCTGGACTCTTGGGATCAAGCCTTAGAAAGGCTTCAGTGCATAAGAGCTGGGGGCACTCTATATACATATATATAGGCCTGCAATTCACTGCTTTATTGGGTCTTCACCTAAGTGCTCTCATTTGCTGGCTCTTTTTTTTTCTCCACGAAATCGTGAGTTATCAGAGATCTTAAATTCAGAGCTCGAAGGAACCTTAGTTTAGGTCCCTCGGTTTACAAATAAAAATGCAATTTACCAAGAAAAAAAAAAGGCAACTGTGAAAAGTTGTGGCTCTTCTAGGGCCTCCCAGCCAGGGTGCCGGTTTGATTTTTATTATATAGCTAACTGAGTAATAGCTCAGCTGGTAAAGAATCCACCTGCAGTGCGGGAGACCCTGGTTCGATCCCTGGGTCAGGAAGATCCCCTGAAGAAGGGATAGGCTACCCACTCCAGTATTCACGGGCTTCCCTGGTGGCTCAGATGGTAAAGAATCAGCCTGCAATGTGGGACACCTGGGTTTGATCCCTGGGTTGGGAAGATCCCCTGAAGGAGGGCATGGCAACCCACTCCAGTGTTCTTTACTGGAGAATCTCCATGGACAGAAGAGCCCAGGAGGCTACAGTCCATGGGGTTGCAAAGAGTCGGACACGACAGAGCAACTAAGCCCAGCAAACCTGAGTAATACTGTGACTTTGACTTGTGAGATTTTAGAGCGTTCTATGACTCGACTGTTTAAGGGAATTCTGAGGCCTCACTGCACCTCGATAGGTAATTCCAGATACCATCCTGGTAGTTCCAGACCAGCAGTAAAAGACTTGGTTGGTGCTGCACTTCTGAGTTTGATTACATGAGTAATTGTGTGAATAGTCTCTTAAGTTGTACATGCTAGGCTTTTTTTAGTCTAAAGATAAAAGTGCAACTCTTGGGCCGGCAAGATATCAGCAATTAGCTAATATGAGGCGGTTGAGGTTTTAACAGGGAAGTGATGGTTGTCTTGATGAAAAGTATAGTGGCAGAAGACCTTCTTTGAACATGTGTTCAAAGGCAAAAGAGAAAGTATCACACTGTTAACTCAGTTTATTGAACATTTTACTGATCAGAGGCCTAAAAGTGAGTGCTCAAAAACAGTCTTGTGTATGTCTGAGGATGGCTTAGGATCTCCCAGGGTACTTGGTTTCTGTTGGTTCTGCCTGTTTTTTTTCCTCTCCTGGCTAAAGCCTTTTTACATGATGTCACAGCAGCTTGTTGCAACTTCAGCTGCTTGCAAATGACAGGATACTTTGCCTCTGCATGTCATGTGTTCTTGGGATGACATTTTGATGTTGCGTGTTCTCTGGAATATATCTTCTGTCTCTGTATGAGATGTTGCCTGAAATACTTACTGGAGATCGCTTCCTAACTGTACGTTTTAGTGACAAAATGTCCCTCAGAGGTGACAAGACCTGTGATAGTGTCAGTTCTAACACTCATGAATCTTTCCTTTAGCACTGTGTGTTATCTGGCAGTAAATTTCAGTGTATCCTTTGTTTCTAGCTAGGTAAGCTGGGAAATAGCATGGTACTTTGTCTGTATCTTCAAAATGTCCCAAATAGCCCTGGGAAAAAGGTCGTGCAGCACAATGGGGGCTTTCAACTTACGATTTTCTTTGTTTTAGGCTCCATAAAAATACAGACTCACCAGTTCCTGCTTTGATGTGACATGTGACTCCCCAGAATACATCTTGCTTCTGTAGACCAGCTCCAACAAGATTCCATGGTAGCTGGAATGTTAGGGCTCAGGTAAGTAACCTTCCTTTTTTTTTTTTTAGTATATGTCCTGGTTTGGCCATCTGTTTTTAAAAAAAAAAAAAAGGAATCAAACAAGATCTACTACTCTTGAACCATTATCAAAGTACCCCAAAGACTAAAGACATACGGTGCCAAACTGTGCCATATAATAAAAAAAAGTCACTTCCCTGAGCCCTGAAAGGTCAGTTGGGTTAAGGCTCCTTGGTAGCCACGGTATGATCCGGGGGCGGGTGTCAGATTAGAGCTGGAACTGGTGACCTGCCCCTTCAGTTCACCTTCAAGCAGGTCAGCTAAGTGGAGCTCTTCACCGGCTGCTCTGGCTCTCACCTAGCAGCCTTCAGCGTAGTGCTCTGTTTGTTCTGGTCTTGGGTAAATGACTTCCTGGTCAACATTAGCGAGTGGTGGTGGTGCATTTGCAGATACGGGAACCCACATGTGGTCCCCTAGAAGGATGACCTTCTGCAAGCTGTGGCCAGATAGCAGAAAGAAAGAAAAGAAAGTGAAGTCAATCAGTTGTGTCCGACTCTTTGTGACCCCATGGACTGTAGCCCACCAGGCTCCTCCATCCATGGAATTTTCTAGGCAAGAGGACTGGAGTAGGTGGCCATTGCCTTCTCCAGGGGATCTTGCCAGCCCAGGGATCGAACCCAGGTCTCCTGCATTGCAGGCAGACGCTTTACTGTCTGAGCCACCAGGGAATCGAGCGTGTGCATGCCACACACCTCCCACAGGGGCAGCAGAGAGCACCCTGAGGCCCTTTGGGCTCTTGAGACTCTAGAGCAGGAGGAAGGCCTTTTGAGAAGCTGGGGAGCTAGGCCCTCTGAGTCTGCCGTGCAGGGGTCCTGTCATCCACACATCGGGTGCTTGGGCACCACCACCTGGCCTTTGAATTTGGTCAGATCGAACAGTTCCTTCATTTCTAAACTGGCAGGCTCAATATCTTAAGCTTTTTTGGAGGCCACATCCACATTTGATGTTTTGACATCCGGATTGCAAACATCCCGTGTGGTAAGACTGAACACTCTAATTTGATTTCTCCATTTCTTTTCCAAAGAAAAACACGTGACTTTACACATATGCGGTCCTCAGGATTCCAGCTGACCCCCTCAAATTGTGCACTTAGTTGTATCTCTCTAGCGGCTTCTGATGCTTCAGTTTGAAGCTGTGTGGACATCCATCTTGGCCCATTTCGGGGCTGAGTGAGGGGCAGAGAGTTTGGGTGGAGGAGCAGAAAAGGTGTAGACGGAAGTGAAGAGCATCATGCTGCCTCCAAGTCACAAATTTGGTTCCGCTTCTGATCCTATGACTTAAATTGTCATTCCCATTTACCACTGCGGGGTGTGCTCTGGGCCCTGCTGACAGGACGTTCTTTGTACGCCACGTATTTATGCTGGTGGGAGTTGTGTGGCTGCTGCTTTGTGCATTGTCTCAGAAACTGTGTGGATGAAATGTAATATAGGCAGTGAATGGGTTTCTTCTGATAGATATTAAGCCTGAAGGGGTGATTGATGTTTTTAATAGTCTTTTTCTCTGATTGCACATGGATTTCATAAAACAGACGGTGGTAACTCTGTACAGTTTCTTCTAAACAATGTAGAAAGGAAGAGATGTTTTTAAAAATATCTCTTATTACTTGTGAATTGGAGAGACACAGCCGTTTGAGCTTCAAGGGACTTTGAAGTGAGCGTGAGTGTGAAAGGCGCTCAGTTGTGTCTGACTCTTTGTGACCCCATGGAGCATACAGTCCATGGAATTCTCCAGGCCAGAATACTGGAGAGGGTAGCCTATCCCTTCTGCAGATCTTCCCAACCCAGGAATCGAACCAGGTCTCCTGCATTGCAGGGAGATTCTTTACCAACTGAGCTATCAGGGAGCTTTGAAGGGAATTCTCAAAGGATAGAATCTGTCTTTAATAGATAAGTACTTGATCTCTTACTACTTTTCTTTTCCTTTTAAATAAATTATAAAAAATAATACATGCTTTTTTTTTTTAAAGAAAAGTCAAACTATTTTAAAGTATATCAGTAAAAAAGCAAATGCTCCCAGTACTCTCCACACCCACTACCCAAAGTAACTGCCGTTAATAGCGTACTGTAGATCCTTCTGAGTCTTCTTCTCAGGCTCTGCAAATATGTTCCATTTGTGTTTTTGACAAAATAAGGATCGCATGGTACGTATTCGAGATCTACCCATGTGATACGTTTCTCTGCCTCGTTTCTGTTAAATAGAAGAGTGGTTTGGTGCTAATCTACTGTCATGCAGTGTTCCCCTTTTGATTTTCTTGATGGTTCACTATTAAAGATGCTATTGAATTGAATGTCCTCAGGTGCCAGTCCTTTTGAAGAATGGCTGCCTAGACTTGAAGTTGCCGGTGGGTACTTACCACGTCGCCTTCCAAAATGTCTATCCCATTTCCCATGACAATCTTAGCAAGTGCTACTTCCCGTATTTCCCATATCCTCGCAGAATTGGATGTCCTTTTTAAATGTGTGTTTCTTGGGTTATTACTAGGGCTGAACGTCGGTGGTCACTGGCCATTTGTATTTGGTTTTTGTGAATTGCCTGTTGGTGTCTTGCGTTTATTCTTCCATCAGGGTATTTCAAGTCAGTTTATAAGAACTCTTAATATATTAAGGATATTAATTCTCTGTCATCATGCAGAGATTTTTCTTTATTACATGATATGACGATGCTCATCTAGATTTTCTTTCTTCCTAAAAAACTTGATGATGTGCTATATTCGTACATATATATTTGATACATGCAAAAGATTCATATAGTTTCGTTGTCTTATGTTTTTTGTACGGTATTTGGAATACTTGTTTTTGTATTTAACTTTGGGATGGGATAAGGTCTGGAGTCCAGCTAGCCAGTATGTCATAGCTATCTGGTCTTCACCTTTATCTTATGCCGACTTCAAGTGAACAGAGCATCTTTTACTTCTTTCTTTCTGAAGTTTTGTCTTTGTGAGGCTCTTGAGGGCAAGCCCATTAGCAGATAATGGTTTATGCATTCATCCAACAAATATTTTTGCTCCTGCTTTGAGCCAGGGGTGGTGCTGGGCCCTGCACGTGCTGCCTTCTTCACTGGCCGTGGGGTACTGGGGAAGGCGACAGAGGTCATGATACCAGCTGCATGACTCCAGTGCCCATTCCAGAAGACTCGAGAAAATAGCGGATCTTCACAAAAGTAGGTTTTAGATAAACTAGGAGGACTCCAGAGGGTGTATATGTGCATGTGTGTGTTTTAAATTCTGACACGGAAGTCGGAGCCATAGGGTAGACTGCAACATAAGCATAGTTTGTTTTCTAACTTGGATAATTGCGGGCTGATTTGTGTCTTGATTTATGATGAGGGCTTTTTGCTGTTAAAATAGTTTTATATTCAACTGCCTTGGTTGTGATGGAATAAAAGTTGCACACTGATAAAAATGGTAATTTTCTTCTATGATGATTTTGAAGCTTTCTGTAATAGCTGATAAAAATAAAGACAGGGTTTTGGTGAATGTGATCTTTGGGGAACAAGTGTAATTTTTTGTGGCTGGCATCATTTAAATCTAATAAGTACCCTCAAAACTGAAGTGGAATCCTAATTTCTTTTTGACTTAAAGAAATGACATAAGTGACATGTGATTAAGGAAAAGGCTTCTTGTGTAAGGCTGAGGTTTTTTAATGATTACTGTAAATACGTATATAACAGTACAGCATTAAAAAGGTGGTATAAAAGGTTACATGGTATAAGGTCTCCTTGCCACCCTGTCCTCAGACAACCATTTCTCCCTGAAGGCAACCATCATTATCAGTTTCTTATAAATCTGTGAGTGTGCGTGTGTAATTTTGAAATTGTGAAATGTTCATAACAAAATTTTCTGTTTTAACTATTCAATGTGCAGTTTAGTGACACTGAGTACATTCTGTTTGCTGTGCAGCCATCACCACCGTGTATCTCCAGAGCCCTTTTATCTTGCAAAACTAAAATGATAACCATTAAATGAGAACTCCCCGCTCTTCCCCCTCCCTCAGCCCCTGGCAATTGCTCATCTACTTTGTCTCCTATGAAATAGACTATTCTAGATACCTCATATTATATATTTTTATGTGTTTATATATATATTTTTTATATGTGTTTACGTATATATCTTATGTGTATAGTTTTTTACCAAATAGTAAAACACTGCGCATTTGCACCGTTTGCTCTTTTTAGTTAATATATTTTGATGCTTGTGTGGTATCAATTTCTATACAGACATGTCACTCATTTTAAGGGTTGAGGTAGTAGTCCATTATGGATACACCGTAATTTCTTAACTGATTTTCTCTTGATGGATATTTATGTTTCCAGTGTTTTTTTATTTCATTGTCGTAGTGAATAGTCTTTTATATTATACCATTTCTCACAGCTAAGTTTATCTGTAGGAGAAATTCGTAGAGCTGGAACTTGCTGGGTCAAAGGATATATGCATTTTAAACTTTGATAGATATTGCTAAATCAAGGATGGCCTTCCAATTGCGTGGTTTTAGAGGGAAAAAAACTACATTTGAGTAGATAAGCAGAAATTTGTAGAGATTAGAGAGCTGTTTATTCGGGTAGGAAGAAATCATTTTCAGCAGTTAGCATGAGAAAGCAAAACTTCAGAAGCTTCCATTTAACAACCTAATGTGAACAGAGGAGCTGAGACGGGACCCTTTATTTGGCAAGAACATCATCCTGTTCTCATTTGTGGATCTTGAAGAAAATGGAGTGTTTTTATTTTGGTACCGTTCTAACTTGCAGCGGCTCCTTGGGACTCAGGGTTGAAGAGCACCCACAGCTGCTGAACGTTCTCTCTCGTTTGTGTTGTGACGTCATAAGGAATACCCTGAAAGTATTCAGGACCATATTGCTGTCGCCTTGTTTCTCGGTGACTGTGGTACTCTTTCTATTGCAGTCCTTTTTTCACTTAGCCTGGACTAATTGAGCATCTGTTATTTGTCAGTTCCTGCCCTAGATGCTAGGGACTGTTCATACACTCAGTGATTTTCTGGTTTAAAAGACAACAGGCCAATACACCTTTATTTTACAAGGGGCTAAAGGTGACAATGGCCACTTAGAGTGCACGAAAACATTAGACAGATCCCACCTGGGTAGCGTCAGGGGAGAGACTTCTTTGAAAAGCGACCCCCACTACCCAGGACCTGAATGATAAGGCACCGTTAGATTCCAGGAGGAGGCACATGCAAAGGAGAGGGTCACGTGTCTGGAGGCTCTGATGGGAGAGAACTCGGAGAGTTCAGGGTGGGAGGATGGGGCGGCGGGGGTCTCAGAGAAGTTGCGCTGGCAGGGATGCTGGTGGCAGAGCAGACCCAGCTGGCCCAGCTGGCCCAGCTGTGCCAAGTAGGCTCGGTCTTCCTTCCAGCGGCCTCACTCTGAGAGGGTCCCGAGCCCCAGGAGGTGGTGGCAGGTGCTCCGGCCACCTGGCCTGTCCCCCCAACCCCCGGGTTCTGGAGGCCATCAGACCCCAGGGGCTCCTGTTCCACGTCTCCTCCTCAAACCTTCCTTTCCTCCCTGATCTTGGAGACCGAGAGGTTGTCCATCCCCTGAAGGTGATGAGGCTACTCCCCAGCCAGGCTCTGTGCCGTGTTCCACAGGCCAGTTTATAACCTTCGAAAGTACTTTGCGAATTCCCAGGACGATGCCCTACCACAGGTGACATTCTGCAGCTAGTGCTTTTTATGCGCTCCTTGGCTTTTGAGCCTGGGCCATGTTGCTGTGTGCAGCCCTTCATTCATTTAACTTGTCTCCTTGTGCTGTGGAAACATCTTTACAACTGAAGTCCCACCAGAGCCCTGAGGGAGAATGGAATTGTCGAGAAACAAGGATTGACATCTGGTTTATGTTTACATCCCTCGGCTCTATTAACTGAGAAGATATTTTTATTTCGCTGTTTGTGAAAACTTTCCACAAAAAAAAGGCATCCATTTTCTAGACTTATTAATAGAGCAGTCCGAAGGTTTTATTTTTAGTTTTGAAAGAAATCAAAGCAGGCTTCTGAGATAGGCACATTTTCCCTCATTTCCATCTCCTTTTCATGTTTTGCTGCTAAGACACCAACTTGAGCACTTTTCAGCATGAGCTGGCTGTCTCCATGTAGATTATTTGTGAAAAATGTAAGCACTTGGGTTTTTCTGGGGTTTCTACTGGTACTTAAGTTTTGACATTTCTTTGAAAAGTATTTTAAATCTGTATATATATATTTTAGTAATTTGTTTTTAAAATACAAATTTCTGTGTTTCTGGGTTTTCTGTTTTTGTAAACAGCAGAAGGTATTAGTCCATATTAAGTACTAATTTGGTCTAATATTTTCAGCTGTTTTTGGAATTACACTTGGCAAAAAAAAGAGACAAATGTCTGCAGTTGTGACAGTTTGTCTTTTTGTTCTTTTAACTCCAGAATAAATAATTCTAGTGAATTTTTTTCTAGGCTTGTAAGAACACAGGAATAATTTGAGTCATTGTAATAAGTAGTTAGGCAAAATTGAAAGTTTTTTTTTCAGTGGTGTGACCCTGTAAGAAACTGTTAATACAGCCTGTGAGCAACTGTGTAAAATTTCTTAACCACTCTTCCAGATTGTTTAAGACAAAAGAAAATGAACAACCAAACAAAAATACTGTTCATTATGCGCTTTATTTTTAATTTCATAAGTAAAGCATCATTCTAGGAAATTTAGAAAATGCATGTGGAAATTACTCTGGAAATTCCAGCATGCAGAGAAAACTGCTGTTACGGTTTGATGTGTATCTTTCTAGACTGAGGGTTCTGGCTCAAGTTTGAGAAGTCAGGGGTTCTGTAACCTTGGATGTACACTTGGCCTTTAGTTTTACTAACCTCTCAGTA
The DNA here is from genome assembly GCF_023091745.1 of Budorcas taxicolor. Taxonomy (NCBI): domain Eukaryota; kingdom Metazoa; phylum Chordata; class Mammalia; order Artiodactyla; family Bovidae; genus Budorcas; species Budorcas taxicolor. The sequence continues at coordinate 62,761,741 of NC_068935.1, read as the reverse complement.
AAAATTTAATAACAAATATAGGCAGCAGACCATGGTAGTGTTAGGAGTATCTGTGCTTTTGTCACCAATAGAGAGCAAAGATGCTTTCATATCGTATTCCATGCAGTTACAGAGATTTTGAAATATTGCTTGTGTTTATCACAACTCAAACTTAGTTGTCAGACTCACTTCCAGATCTGGCTGTTTATTTAGTGGCTTACTAAAGAGGCACATATTACTCTTAATACCAATTCTCAAAGTAAGTTGTTAATCAGTTTCTATGTATTTTATTTTATGCATTTGAAAACATCCTTCTGAGGAGTGGTTCAGAGGGCCAAAGTCCATTATGCCATGCAACTCCAGATATAAGAACAGCCAACATTTGAGTGGTCGCTGTGCCAGGGTAAGAGATCAGGAAAGCCCTAAAACACAGGTGCATTAAAGAGAGAGAGAATGACATGAAAAGTGAGTTTAAATTACTGTATCAAATATTTTTTTATGAACACATTAATATTTTCCAGATCCTGTGCAGAGTGTACTGCAACTACAACTGGCAAATAATAACCTAAAGGTTACCTTTGCTATTGGCATTTTAAATATCCTTCTAGAGTCTTCTTTACACACCTGTGTATATGTGTCTATGTTTTACTTATTGAATATTTATTTGTTTTTTGGCTGCACTGGGTTTCAGTTGGGGCACATGGGATGTTCAGTTGGGGCACATGGGATGTTCGGTCCTCGTAGTAGCATGCAGGATCTTTTAGTTGTAGCATACAGTATCTAGTACCCTGACCAAGGATCGAACTCGGGCCCCTTGCATTGGGAGCATGAGTCTTAGCCACTGGACCACCAGAGAAATTCCTACATGTTGATTGAGATAAATGGGATCATATAATATGTACTGTTGTAACTTGCCTTCTTTCCACACTGATAATGTCGTAGATATCTTTCCATGTCGATAAAAATACGTATCATCACTTTTCTCTAAAATGAAAATAACTTGTGTTTTCTAATTATAAAAGTAATAACTGTTTTGTGGGGGAAAAATGTTTTTTAGAAAATATGGGAAGAGGAAACGGAAGGATTGTCCATAAAACTGCCATCTACACATAGATAATGTTTTTATGCCGTCATTTTTAATGATCACCTGACATTTTATTGATGCCTCTACCTTGATTTAATTAGGGCTGTTTCCATTATTTCTGTGCAGCTGTGTGCTGACCATTCTCCTCTGTGCCTGTGTCTCTAGCTTGCATCTCTAACCTCTTTTTTTTTTTTTTGCTTTTCTTTTCTTAATTACTTTATTTTAATTGGGAGATAATTACTTTACAATATTGTGATGGTTTTGGGCATCTCTAACCTCTTGAGCCCCACATTGGATGGCCTCTTCAGTCTTTCCCTTGGAGTTGCTCCTAGCCGTCTCAAACTTAACAAGTCCCAAACAGAACTCATGCTCTTTTCCCTCCTTCGATTCTGCTTTGGACATGACTGAGCGACTGAACACCAACAACAATGGATCTGCTTCTCTCCCTAGTTTCTGTTTCATTAAATATCATCAGCATCCACCCAGTTACCAGTCTAAAATTCTAGGAGATGTCCTAAGTTTTCACCTTCCTCTAATCCACCAGCAAGTACTATGGCCCTCCACATTCAAAATGTACCTCACAACCAATCACTTCTCACCACCTCCACTAAGACCTCAGTCCCCACCACAAGTCACTTCTCAGACGGATGCTGTAAGACTTCAGGTCACATATCGAACAGCTTTCTCACCTACACTTGCAAACAGCTACATCCTTCATAGGCCTTTTTTTTTTTTTTTTTTACAGTGGTACTTAATTCTAACTGATTAAATTTTTCCACATACAAGTACTGGGTTCCTTGCTGCTCTGTGTTGAAGGATCTGTAGTTCATCAGGCTGTCATCCAGTCATTCATCCCATGATGGAGTTAGGTATCTATGGTACCTGGGGCAGTGTGGTAGGCAGGCTGTAGGGTGACCGACACAGAGTGGCATCTAGTTTGCATGGAGCTTGAGTGTGACTGGAGAGACAGACTTTAAATAATTTCCAAGTGATTATGTAATTACAGTGGGTTCAGTGTTCTAAAGGAGGAGTTGGAAGAGGATTCACTGTGATCATGTGTAATGGAGGAATAGCCCAGCCTTGGGAGAGATACGGAGGCCCACCCTAAGGAGGCAGTGCTGAAGTGAGGGACCAAGGGAGCAAAGCCCAGAGTGGAGGAGGGCTTTCCAGGTGGAGAAGAGTACCTGTGAAAGCCCGGAGTCTGGCCAGAGCTTCATCAACTGAGATACTTAAGCAGGCTGCGGCAGAGCAGGAGTTGGGGGCTGAGATGCAGGCTGAGAGGCTGACAAGGTGGGTGCAGGATTTTTGATGTTAATGTCATAATAGTAGGAAGCTATCGAAGGGTTAGGCTGTTTGGATTTTGATTTTATAATCAAAGTATTATAGCCACTTGATAACAGCATAACCTCGAGGTTATGGTGAAAACAACAGTCTAGCCGTCTCCTCTCCTGTTCCATCACCCAGAAATGCGATGCCAGCTTTACATGGTGTCTCCTTTGAGTTTCTTTGGTTACTGTCAAAACTAAATTGTATATTTATGCATCTTTCTTGATTTGACAATGTTGGGGAGTTACGAAAGAAGACAGCTTACATCACCTCCCTTGTTGGCATTCATATTCACAACAGTGGTTCCTGTTCCATCACCATTAGTCCATAAAACACTCCCCCTTTATGGAAGGGGATATAATAACCCTGGATCAGTATAAATGCTGAATGTTTGCCTTTGATAACTAAATTCCAGAGTAAGGAGATGGTGTAATGATCACCTGAAATGGTGGCAAAATATTTGCTGTTGTATTTTCTGTTCTCTTTGATGTCAATACAGACTCATGGAATTTTACTTATTAAATGTTTTACTATGCAGCCAAAGTCACTATTCTTTCTTGATCAAATTATTCCAAATGTGGCCAATGAGATTCCCTTTATGCTGGCACCTGTGTTGTCTTGGCATACCCTTATTAATTAGTCTTTAAGTAATTCTTTGCTTTCTGGGATAAGACATTCCATCCCAATGTGTGCTTTCCTAACCCAGAGCTGGTTCCAAGAATTCTGGATCCTTTTAGTGGGAAATGATATTTAGAATCCAAGATTTTGGTGTTAGATGTGCACACTCTTACTGGGGTGCCATTGTATCTGTTATTTTTCAGTGGACAAAGCTAGAAAACATACTGAAAAGCTTTCTTACCTCACAAATACATAACGATGTCTACAATGGAAATTAACATTAGAGGGTTTGTCATTAAATTAACATTAGCGGGTTTGTCTTCAACTTTAATTTATCCTTATATATCTTTTTCTTACACAAAAAAAGTTCATTCCTAATTAACATTAAAGGTTACTTACTTTATCTTGTAATACACATAAAATCATTAACAGATTATAATATCATTAGTACTACGAAAATAATAATTATGAATGACGTTTCAGATTTCTTCTTGTCCTTAGGATATATCTCACCAGGATCGTAAAATCAAGATTATTGTGTTCAAAAACCACCTGGAGAATTTGCTTCTAGTAGTAGTGAGGTAGCTCATTTTGGACTACCTCCCACCTCCTTGCAGATAAAAGCTAACAACTCAAGACAAAAAGAAAAAACCACTTGTTTTAAGACACTAGAGAGAGACTGAAAACAGGCAGAAACTAGAGGGAAGTCGATACCTGGAAGAAGGAAACTGCGTTAGATGAAAAACAGCTGTTTACCCATGGGCAGTCCTCCTCAGTGCTGCTGCAGGGAAACAGAGACTTTGATAGAGACCTAGACTCGAGGGTTAAGGAATAAGAGGAATGAAGACAGAAATTCTGGAAATCAGATTAGCCACAGGCAGTGGGGAAGGTAGGCAAATTCTTCATAGAAACTCTATACTAAACTCCAGCTAAGGCAGAAGGAATGAATAGAGAGTTCAACTGCTGCTCACCACAAGGAAGACTGAAGATCTCTTCAAGAAAATTAGAGCTACCAAGGGAACATTTCATGCAAAGATGGGCACAATAAAAGAAACGGTATGGACTGAACAGAAGCAGAAGATATTAAGAAGAGGTGGCAAGAATACACAGAAGAACTACACAAGAAAGATCTTCATGACCCAGATAACCACAATGGTGTGATCACTCACCTAGAGCCAGACATCCTGGAGTCTGAAGTCAAGTGGGCCTTAGGAAGCATCAGTAAGAACAAAGCTGGTGGAGGTGATGGAATTCCAGCTGAGGTATTTCAAATCCTAAAAGATGATGCTGTGAAGGTGCTGCACTCAATATGCCAGCAAATTTGGAACACTCAGTAGTAGCCTCGGGGCTGAGAAAGGTCAGTTTTCATTCCAATCCCAAAGAAAGGCAGTGCCAAAGAATGTTCAAACTACTGCACAGTTGAACTCATCTCACACGCTAGCAAAGTAATGCTGAAAATTCTCCAAGCTAGGCTTCAACAGTATGTGAACTGAGAACTTCCAGATGTTCAAGCTGGATTTAGAAAAGGCAGAGGAACCAAAGATCAAATTGTGAACATCCATTGGATCATAGAAAAAGCAAGAGAATTCGAGAAGAACATCTACTTTTGCTTCATTGATTGCACTAAAGCTTTTCACTGTATAGATCACAACAGACTGTAGAAAATTCTTAAAGAGATGGGAATACCAGACCGCCTGACCTGCCTCCTGAGAAATCTGTATGCAGGTCAAGAAGCAACAGTTAGAACTGGACATGGAGCAATGGACTGGTTCCAAATTGGGAAAAGAGGCTGTATATTGTCACCCTGCTTATTTAACTTATATGCAGAGTATATCATGAGAAATGCCAGGCTGGATGAAACACAAACTGGAATCAAGATTGCCAGGAGGAATATCAATAACTTCAGATATGCAGATGACACCACCCTTATGACAGAAAGTGAAGAGGAACTAAAGAGCCTCTTGATGAAAGTGAAAGAGGAGAGTGAAAAAGCTGGCTTAAACCTGAACATTAAACAAACAAAGATCATGGCATCTGGTCCCATCATTTCATGGCAAATAGATGGGGAAACAATGGAAACAGTGACGGACTTTATTTTTGGGGGCTCCAAAATCACTGCAGATGGTGACTGCAGCCATGAAGTTAAAAGATGCTTGCACCTTGGAGGAAAAGCTATGGTCAACCTAGATAGCATATTAAAAAGCAGAGATATTACTTTGCCAACAAAGGCCCATCTAGTCAAAGCTATGGTTTTCCCAGTATGACTCTGGGAATGATCATGACTCTCACATCCCAGTCATGTATAGATGTGAGAGTTGGACCATAAAGAAAGCTGAGCACCGAAGAATTGATGCTTTTGAACTGTGGTGTTGGAGAAGACTGTTGAGAGTCCCTTGGACTGCAGGGAGGTCAAACCAGTCAATCCTAATGGAAGTCAGTCCTGAATATTCATTGGAAGCACTGACGCTGTAGCTGAAGTTCCAATACTTTGGCCACCTGATGCGAAGAACTGAGTCATTGGAAAAGACCCTGATGCTGGGAAAGATTGAAGGCAGGAGAAGGGGACAACAGAGGATGAGATGGTTGGATGGCATCACCAACTCAATGGACATGAGTTTTAGCAAGCTTCGGGAGTTTGTGATGGACAGGGAAGCCTGGCATGCTGCAGTCCATGGGGTTGCAAGAGTTGGACACAACTTAGCAACTGAGCTGAACATGCCATACATGAAATTTAATTCAAGATTAATTATGGATCTAAATACAAAGCTTTTATTCTTAGCATACAGAAAGCAGTAATTATTAAAGGGGAAAATGGATACATTGGACTTCATTAAAACTTGAAACTTTTTCTTTTCCAAAGGTAAGATTAAGAAAATGAAAAGACAGAAGTGATTGAGAAATAGTTGACACAAGTTGTAAATAGGAAAGTCGTATATCAGACAAACGACTTATATCCAGAATAAAACTCTTACAATCCAATAATAAAAAAGACAGTCTATTTTTGAAACAGGAAAAGATTTTAGTAAGTACTTCATAAAGGAAGGCATTTGAGTGATGACCAGTTTTCATGTGAAAAAGTACTAACATTAGTCATCAGAGTAATGCAAATTAAAGCCACAATAAAATACCACTACACATCCACTGGAAGGGCCAAAACTGAAAACTGACAACACCAAATGTTGCTGAGGATAGGGGGTGGGGCTGACTGGAAACTGGTGCCAGGGAAACTCTCTGTGACCATGGTAACATCTTTTATCTTGATAGGGTTTGGCTTATACAGGTCCATATACTTGACAGAACTCATCAGATGGTGCACTTAAAATTTGTCATTTCACTGGATGTAAATTTTTCCTAAGAATGAGTTTTCATCTCTAGTTAATGGTATACATGCTAACTTGTTTGGAGATGAAGCATACTGATGAACTTTGAAATGCATCAAAAATAAGATGGATTGATGTGTGGATGAATCATGTCAATAATGGTAGAATCTGGATGATAGATATATGGGTGTTCTTTGTACAGTTTGTTCAATTTTTCTGTATGTTTCAAATTTTTCTTCATAATGTGTTGGGGAAAAGTCACTTGGAATTCTTTTCTGCGTGGTTATGTTACTGATTTGATGTAGTTAGCTTTATTTGTTTTCAGTGTTGTGGTTTGCTTTTTTCTCTTTATTTGTAGAATACAGTCAAACCTAATTTAATTGGGGAATTGCTCCTTTAGCAAATTTCTTCAGTTACGATTGTGGAATAACAGAGTTATGAGTGTCATAATGATTCTTTATGTGTGTGCTAAGTTGCTTCAGTCGTGTCCAACTCGCCAGGCTCCTCTGTCCATGAGATCCTCCAGGCAAGAATACTGGAGTGGGTCACCATTTCCTTCTCCAGGGGATCTTCCCAACCCAGGGATACAACCAACATCTCCTGCGTTGCCAGGTGTGTTCTTTACCACTAGCGCCACCTGGGAAGCCCAAAGTCACTCAGTTGTGTCTGACTCTCTGTGACCCCGTGGACTATCCAGTCCATGGAATTCTCCAGGCCAGAATACTGGAGGGGGTAGCTGTTCCCTTCTCCAGCAGATCTTCCTGAACCAGGGATCGAACTCAAGCCTCCCACATTGCAGGCGGATTCTTTACCGTCCGAGCCACCAGAGAAGCCCAAGAATACTGGAGTAGTTAGACTATCCCTTCTACAGGGGATCTTCCCAACCCAGGAATTGAACTGGGGTCTCCTGCGTTGCAGGTGGATTCTTTACCGTCTGAGCCACCAGAGAAGCCCAAGAATACTGGAGTGGGTAGCCTATCCCTTCTCCAGCAGATCTTCCCGATCCCTGGAATTGAACCAGGGTCTCCTGCATTGCAGGTGGTTTTTTGACCAACTGAGCTACCAGGGAATGGTATGTGGTGTCCCTGGGTCCTGAGAGGTCCTGGCTGAGTGTGCGCCAGGTCTCCCTGCGTGCTGTTGGGGGCCTGGGGCTCAGACGTCTCTCCACCCTCACCCCCGCTACGAGTCACTGGCTGTCTCCTCCACATCTCCAGGCTCACTGTGGCCCCTGAACCCCAGACTTGCGCATCCAGCACTGACTTGCCATCTCTGGTCGGCTTCCAGCAGGCTTCTCCAGCTGAACCTATTCAAGCCTGAGCTCCTGAGCTTCTGGTCCCTCAGGCTTGGCCTTTGCCTGGCCTCCACTTCCTAGTAAATAGCAACTCCGTCTTCTTGGTGGTCAGCTCAGAAAGCCAGCACTAGAGCCCTGAGCTGCTCGCTCCCCAGCTCTGCTCCTGCCATCCTCCTCCGGCCTCCCATCCACTGCAGCCCCCCTGGCCCCTCCAGGTCCCACCCTGCTTGAGGGTCTCAGCCCGGCTCTTCCCTCTGTCAGGAACATTCTTCCCCCAGGAATTCCATGGCTCCCTTTCCGGTCTCCTTCAGGTTGGCTCAGTGGGCTCCTTCCCAGTGCTACCCTCCCTGAAGCTGGATGCCTGCTTCCACCCAGCCACTTTCCCCTGCCTCACCCTTCCCTTCTCACCATCTCCTATATGCTGTTTGACTCAGTTTCTCCCTGCCTCTCCCCTGGGGTATCTCCAAGGCCTGGAATCAAGCACACATACTGGGTGGATGGGTGGATGAAGTCTGTAGTGGGACCTTGCCCTAAGATTTTGTCTTATACTCAGAGGGGCAGCCTAGAATACAACCTGCTCTGCTGCTGACTCAGTAGCTTTCTCTGTGTCCAAGTGCACCAATATTCTTTATGGTTGAATCAAATCTGCAATCTGGAGCAGAAAGTGCACACAAAGGGCAGATATGTGGAGTTGAAGTTTTTTGGGGGGAGGTTGTTCTTTTTTAAAACTGATTTGGCTACCTTGGGTCTTAGTTACAGCATCCAGAATCTCTCGCTGCAGCACATGGACTTTCTAGTTGGGGCGTGCGAGCTCAGTACTTGTAGCGTGTGGGCTTAGTTGCCCCAAGGCCTGTGGGATCTTAGGTCAGTGACCAGGGATCAAACTTGCATCATCCCCTGCCTTCCAAGGCGGATTCTTAGCCACTGGCCCACCAGAGAAGTCCTTGGAGTTAGAGTTTAAGAGACTTTTGGAGGATTTGCAATTAGCCCAAAACACAGTATACACTGGTGAAAATCTAAATGGCACCCACACTACTCCCCCACTTTTTTTTTTGTTTGTTATTTGGGCCATGGCACACGACTTCCAGGATCTCAGTTCACTGACCTCGGAGTGAACCCGGGCCTATGGCAGTGAAGGTGTGGAGTCCAGATTGCCAGGGAATTCCCAAGTCCTCCATTTTTTGAACAGAAAGGCGTGACTTGTTTCATTGTGCTTTACTTTATTAATAGTGTTTCACAGTTCGTATGTTTTTTACAAACTGAAAACTTGCGCAACCATTCTTTTCCCGGCAGCATTTGCTGACTTTGTGTCTCTGTGTTATATTATGATAATTCTCACAGCATTTCAGGCTTTTTCATTATTACTATATCTGTTATGCTGACTTCTGATCAGTCATCTTTGATGTTACTATTACACGGCTCAGATGACGATTAACATTTTTTAGTAATAAAGTTTTTAAGTAAAATCTGCACACTTTTTGGACAAATGCTCTTGTACAGTTTGATAGACTGCAGTCTAGTGTAAACATAACTTTCATATGCACTGGGAAATGACAAAAACTTGTGTGATTCACTTGATTGTAATACTTGGTTTTTTGTGGTGGTTTGGAACTAAACTCGAAGTTTCCCTGAGGTATGTCTGTACATCCTTTACAAGTGTATAATTTAACAGCACGATTTCCCAGGGCAGCTTTGCAAAACAGGAGAAAGGAATTTTAAAGGCTGTCAGGTGCCTTTGCCATCTGTGGCTTCATATTTGGGTAACAATATTTGTGTTTTGCCAACAGATGTGCAGCTTAAAGTACTCAGGAGGATGGCCTTTGAAGAGGCAGATCCTGCTCCTCCCAGCTGCTGGGCCTGGGGGCCTGACTGCCCCTCACTTGGGCCCCAAGCGACCCCTACAGACATCTGGTGCAGGCCCTGTAGCCAGAAGGGACAGCTGTGTCTGGCATGTTGCTTTTCCCAGCAGGTCATGAACTTCTGGAGCAGGGAGCCCACGTGACTCCTCGGGGCTTTCCCCTGCAGAGTCCAACGCCCAGCATGAGTGACCAATGGCACCCTCCCTGGGTCTCTTCAGAGCCGTAAGGGACAGGCTTTCTGGCTCACCGGGCAGCTTTGGGGCACACGTGTGTGTGTGTCCGCTCCCTGGACCTGGTGTCCCAGCTCACTCTACGGGCTTGGGCTGTTCCTTTACCTGCCCAGTGGCTCTGCTTTGTGAGGGCAGGATGCTCTGGCTAATCGATCTTTCTGAGTCTCAGCAATTCAAACTTTTGTTTTGTTTTTGTTTTGGATTGATTACGACACCCACTACTATGAAGAAAAGAAAAGGAATCCGGTATTGTAGGAGGTGGTATGTGGTATCATTAATTGTTTGATTTTTAAGCTTTTTTTTTTTTTTTTTGCAGTGAGTTCTTTGAATAAATAATTCTGAGAGCTTATCACATAGAAGGCATATGTGTTATCCTTGGTACGTTCTGAATTATCTGGATTTATTTCTGTCTCTTGAATTCACTTACACACAATTCAAAGGCTGCCTTTTTAGCCTACAAAAATAGGAAGAAATAAGCTCAGAATTAATTGGCGTTTTTCAGTAGTTTGAGTTATATTGATTGTGATAACTTGGTGAAAAAGCTGTGTAGCAAGTAAACTTCACATATGATTTATCATGAATACTTTTTGTTTGTTTGTTTACTTCTAAGTACTCGATACCTTTTTTGTTGTAAAAGAATCTCCTACTCTTTGAATCTTGGGTTTGAAGCAGGTGAATCCTAGCTTCTACTTAAAAAAGCCTAAAGGTTGAGTTGGAGGCTTGTGGTGTCCTCTTGTGTGCCCTGAAGTCTAGAGGGAGGCTGTCCATGGCTACTGTTGTGGCTCCATAAGTATCTGGGATCCAGGGCCCCTCAGTCTTTTTCCTCCATCACCCTGTGCAGGTGACTTCCACCCTCAAGTTTGCCTGTGGTCACAAGATGGCAGTTGCAGCTCTAGCCACTGCATTTTGCTTTCCAGGGAAGGAGGAGGAAGGCATGGGGGAAAGGGAAAGGGAACTTGCTGGCACACCCTCCAGCCCCATTCAGTAGTTTACATTTCCATCTCTGTGTCCCTCTTTTTTTTCCTGAGGAAGAATCAGTAGCAGTCGTTTCTTTCTCACTCATGGGTTTGGGTGGGATTCAGATCTGTTCTCAAGCCTGTTGTTCCACAGCCCAAGAGGGAGAAGCAACTGCCAGGGATGGTCTCTTCTTAAGCCAATGTCAGGAGCCCAGGAGGAGTGAATTGACACCCAAAGGCCTTTTAAAGTCTCTTCCTAATCAAAATGACTATACTACCCAAAGCAGTCTACAAGTTTAATGCAATCCCAGCAAACTACCAATGGTATTTTTCACAGAGTTACAATAAAAAGAAAAATCACAATTCATATGAAACACAAAATACCCCAAATAGCCAAAGCAATCTTGAGAAAGAATGGAGCTGGAGGAATCAACCTTCCTAACTTCATACTATACTACAAGGCTACAGTCATGGAGAGAGTATGGTACTGGCACAACAAGAGAAATATAGACCCAGTGGAACAAGATAGAAAGCCCAGAGATACACCCACACACCTATGAACACCTTATCTTTGACAAAGGAGGTAAGAATATACAGTGGAGAAAAGACAGCCTCTTCAATAAGTGGTGCTGGGAAAATTGGACATGTAAAAGAATGAAACTGGAACCAACTTCCTAATCAGTTCATTTCAGTTCAGTCGTGTCAGACTCTTTGCGACCCCATAAATCGTATCACGCCAGGCCTCCCTGTCCATCACCAACTCCCAGAGTTCATTCAAACTCACATCCATCGAGTCCATGATGCCATCCAGCCATCTCATCCTCGGTCGTCCCCTTCTCCTCCTGCCCCCAATCCCTCCCAGCATCAGAGTCTTTTCCAATGAGTCAACTCTTCACATGAGGTGGCCAAAGTACTGGAGTTTCAGCTTTAGCATCAGTCCTTCCAGTGAAAACCCAGGACTGATCTCCTTTAGAATGGACTGGTTGGATCTCCTTGCAGTCCAAGGGACTCTCAAGAGTCTTCTCCAACACCACAGTTGAAAAGCATCAGTTCTTCGGTGCTCAGCTTTCTTCACAGTCCAACTCTCACATCCACACATGACCACTGGAAAAACCATAGCCTTGACTAAACGGACCTTTGTTGCCAAAGTAATATCTCTGCTTTAAAGTTTCACAAAAATAAACTCAAGATGGATTAAAAACTTAACTGTAAGGGCAGAAACTATAAAGCTCTTAGAGGAAAACATAGGCAGTACACTCATTGACAGAAATACCACAAGATCCTCTTTGACCCACCTCCTAGAGAATGGAAATAAAAACAAAAATAAACAAATGGGACCTAATTAAACTTAAAACCTCTTGCACAACAAAACTGTAAGCAGGGTAAAAAGACAACCCTCAGAATGTGAGAAAATAATAGCAAATGAAACAGCTGACAAAGGATTAATGTCCAAAATATATAATCAGTTAATACAGCTCAATATCAGAAAAACAAGCCAATCAAAATATGGGCAGAAGGAGGACTTCCCTTGTGGCCCAGTGGCTAAGACTCCATGCTCCAGTGCAGGGGCTCTGGGTTCAATACCTGGTTAGGAAAAAGTGTGAAAGTGTTAGTCACTCAGTTGTGTCTGACTCCTTGTGACCCCATGGACTAGAACCCACCAGACTGCTCTGTCTGTGGGATTCTCCAGGCAAGAATTATGGAGTGGGTTGCCATTTCCTTCTCCAGGGGCTCTTCCCAACCCAGGAATTGAACCCAGGTCTCCTGCATTGTAGGCAAATTCAGCGAAATAGAACCCATATGCCACAACTAAGACCCAGTGCAGACAAATAAATAAATTTTGTTTAAATGGCTAGAAGACCTAAACAGACATTTATCCAAAGAAGACATACAGATGGCCAGTAAACACATGAAAAGATGGTCAACATCACTAATAGAGAAATGCAGATTGAAACTACAATGAGATATCACCTCACACCAGTCAGAATGGCCATCATCCAGAAATGTGTACGAACAATAAACGCTGGAGAGGAAGTGGAGAAATGGGAACCCTCTTGCTCTTTTGGTGGGGATGTAAATCGATAGAGCCACTATGGAGAACGGTACGGAGAGTCCTTAAAAAAAAAACTAGGAATAAATCTACCATATGACCCAGCAATCCAACCACTGGGCATATACCCCAAGAAAACCATAATTGAAAAAGACACATGTACCCCAGTGTTCGTCACAGCACTATTTACAATAGCCAGGAAATGGAAGCAACCTAGATGTCCATCAACAGATGAGTGGATAAAGAAGCTGTGGTACATATATACAGTGGAATATTACTCAGCCATGAAAAATAATGCATTTGTGTCAGTTCCGTCCAATAAAGTTGATGAACCTAGAGCCTGAAGTATGTCAGAAAGAGAAAGACAGAGTTTGTATGTTAACACATACATATGGAGTCTAGGAAAATGGTGCTAATGAAGTATCTGCAGGGGAGGAATGGAGACGCAGACGTAGAGAACAGACTTGTGAACACAGTAGAAGAAGGAGAGAGTGGGACGAATGGTAAAAGCATCACCATATATGCACTACCGTGTGTAAAATAGATAGCTGGTGAGAAGTTACCGTATGACACAGGGCACCCCACCTGACGCTCTGAGATGACCTTGAGGGAGAGGTGGGACAGGTGGAGAGGAAGGAGGCTCAAGAGGAGAGTGGGATGTGTAGTATCACAGCTGGTTGTCATATGGGGGAAACCAACACAACCTTGTGATTTGCCTCCAAGTAACAAACATCTGTTTCTGCTTTATTGACTATGTCAAAGCCTTTGACTGTGTGGATCACAATAAACTGTGGAAAATTCTGAAAGAGATGGGAATACCAGACCACTTGACCGGCCTCTTGAGAAACCTATATGCAGGTCAGGAAGCAACAGTTAGAACTGGACATGGAACAATGGACTGGTTCCAGATAGGAAAAGGAGTTCGCCAAGGCTGTATATTGTCACCTTACTTATTTAACTTATATGCAGAGTACATCATGAGAAACGCTGGGCTGGAGGAAGCACAAGCTGGAGTCAAGATTGCCAGGAGAAATATCAATAACCTCAGATATGCAGATGACACCACCCTTATGGCAGAAAGTGAAGAGGAACTAAAAAGCCTCTTGATGAAAGTGAAAGAGGAGAGTGAAAAAGTTGACTTAAAGCTCAACATTCAGAAAACGAAGATCATGGCATCTGGTCCCATCACTTCATGGGAAATCTATGGGGAAACGTTGGAAACAGTGTCAGACTTTATTTGTTGGGGCTCCAAAATCACTGCAGATGGTGACTGCAGCCATGAAATTAAGACGCTTACTCCTTGGAAGGAAAGTTACGACCAACCTAGATAGCATATTCAAAAGCAGAGACATTACTTTGCCAACAAAGGTCCATCTAGTCAAGGCTATTGTTTTTCCAGTGGTCATGTATGGATGTGAGAGTTGGACTGTGAAGAAAGCTGAGTGCTGAAGAATTGATGCCTTTGAACTGTGGTGTTGGAGAAGACTTGAGAGTCCCTTGGACTGCAAGGAGATCCAACCAGTCCATTCTAAAGGAGATTAGCCCTGGGATTTCTTTGGAAGGACTGATGCTAAAGCTGAAACTCCAGTACTTTGGCCACCTCATGTGAAGAGTTGACTCATTGGAAAAGACTCTGATGCTGGGAGGGATTGGGGGCAGGAGGAGAAGGGGACGACAGAGGATGAGATGGCTGGATGGCATCACTGACTCGATGGACGTGAGTCTGAGTGAACTCCGAGAGTTGGTGATGGACAGGGAGGCCTGGCGTGATACGATTTATGGGGTCGCAAAGAGTCTGACACGACTGAGCGACTGAACTGAACTGAACAAAGAAAAATGAAGTCTCTGCCTCCTGAGTCCCGTCAGTGAAGCCAGGTGCGTGTGAGCACATGCAAAGCCTGTTGGCAGGGAGGCATGCTCTGCTCACAGTCCACTGGGCGAGAGCAGGAGATTCAAACAGACAGCATGTTCTGCTATGTTCTCTTCTCTACCAGGACACTGTCCCAGCTCTACAAGAAGCAGGGAGATAGCTTTCCTAAGCAGAGCACACGGAGAAGGCAGTGGCAACCCACTCCAGTACTCTTGCCTGGAAAATCCCATGGACTGAGGAGCCTGGTGGGCTGCAGTCCATGGGGTCGCTAAGAGTCAGGCACAACTGAGCGACTTCACTTTCACTTTTCACTTTCCTGCATTGGAGAAGGAAATGGCAACCCACTCCAGTGTTCTTGCCTGGAGAATCCCAGGGACGGCAGAGCCTGATGGGCTACCATCTATGGGGTCGCACAGAGTCGGACACGACTGAAGCGACTTAGCAGCAGCAGCAGAGCACAGGTTCCTGTGAGGAGGGCAGACAGAGGACCTGGGTATTGAGGGCCAGCTGGCAGTGCCTGCCGCGGGGGACAGATAATTCCTTTCCCTTGGTCTACCGAAGCTCGGGGGTGGCCCTGAGACCCAGCCTTGGCCAAACCCATTCTGCCCTCCAGGACTCTGACTTTTGAATCTTAGTTCCCTGACCAGGGATTGAACCTGGGCATTCAGCAGTGAAAGCCTGGAGTCCTACGCCGTGGACCACCAAGGACCTCAACGTGGCCTCTTGTCTTCGAAGAGATTCGAACTCTCGAAAGACAGTGCGAAAGAAGTCATGGTAACGGCCTGTGCAGCAGGAAGTCAGCGAGTGATGTCTGATGATGGAGTCGTGGTGCTGCCCAGGGTGGAGGTCCAGACCAGGTGGTCCCCGCAATAACACCTGGGCTGTGTTTTCAGTCAGGCAGCTGCTGCGGGTGGCTGAGTTTTCTAGTCTTCTCTGCATTTCCAGCTTCTGCTGCAGAACTCATTTGAGACTGGAGCTAGCTAGAGGTGGTTTCTGCTGCTTGCAACTGGGACCTTGATGCTTTCACAGTTTTATCTTGAGTAGGCTGGATAAACAGGGGCTTTTGGAGCCATGTCACTTTAGATCCCGGCTCATTCACCTACTAGCTTTCAGGTCCCATTTTCCTCCTCGAGCCTCAGCATTACCTTTATTTAAATACTGCTTTTGTGACAACAGCTGAGCCTTCACTGATATTGGATGTAAAGCAGTGACTGGGAAAGTATCCTGGCCTGAGCTTTTTGATGGACTACGTATCATTTGGGCACTGGGTTAACAACCCAGGAGTACTATGAATAGCTCTGTGAATTGTACTATGAACGGGCCCCTCTGGGCAGGGAGTAAGAAAGGTCTGGAAGCCCTGTGGAGGCCCACTGTTAGCAGGGCTCTTGGCAGATCCTGACCTCTGGCAAAGCACAGTGGTACTTGACAGCCAGAGGCTGTTTTCTGAACGGAGGGATGAGTGCAATTTCTTGGGATCCTGGTGAGTCGAAAGTCTTTGAAGAAAACAGTTAAGCCACGGCTCACCCTCCAATGAATCATCCTAGGGTTAATGCCTCCCACTGGGCAGTGGGAGCAGTGATCATCGTGAGTGCCCCGGGACCAACTCTTAAATTTCCTTCTCATTCTTGACTTGAGTGCGACGGCTCTTATTGCTAACCTAGTACCAGTCCACTCATGAGCAAGAACTATGAACAGGAAACTTTTACAGAAGAGAGACAGGTGGCCAATGAAGATAGGAAAAGAGTTCTGCCTTGGTAATAATCAGAGACATGCATGGAAACAAGCACACTGCCATTTTTACTTACCAGATTTGTAAAGATTCAAAGGCTGGGTAGAAAGAAAAGACCTAGTGCCACCGAATGTTAGGCTCGGCCCCACTCTGTTGCTGCCAGCCTGGGTTGGCCTGCACATGCAGTCAGGTGCACGCCTTGCCTCTGGACATATTTGGATGCACTCTCGAGCAGGCAGCCTATGCACATGGTTCACAACTCAGGAAGTGGGAGCTCTCTGATGGTGCTTGGTCTCTCAGTGTCCGTGCCACCGCCTGGGCCCCTCTGCAGGGAATGGCTGTCTCCAGGGGTTTCTTTGTGTCCTTTGAGGTATTCTGTACACAGACACGTACTTTTAAACCTACGTTGATTTCCGTGCACCTGCTCGGGTCATCGTAGCTAAGGTGTAGTTTTGCCCATTTTGTCTACATTCCTAAGTTCGCTAGCAAGAAGCTGTACTTAGCTTTTCACCAACCTCTGCAACATCCATATTTGTCTCCCTTTTCCTTCTACTGTTGTTTTGTTTCTTCTCTTTTTCCTTAGTAACCTTCTGAGTTTTTTACTGGTTTTTGAAGAAGTGAACTCATGGGCTTTGTTGTCCTGTTGGACTTGTATATCTGCTTTCCAGTCCGTTGAGTGGTGTAAAACTTTATTACTTCTACTTTCTTGCAGTACAGTCTCTGGTTTTCTTTCTCTCACTTCTTAAGTCTAAACTTGGCTCATTGGTTTTCAACTTTTCGAACATAAGCATTTAAAACTGATCCTCAAACAATTTCAGCTGCATTGAGCCAGTTTCAGTGTACCACATCTCCACTGAAAGTCAGCTTGAAGGGTTTTTTCAAAAATTTCCTTTTAGGATTTCTCTTTGACCCAAAAATCATTTAGAAATGTGTGTGTTTTTTTTTTTTTTTAATTTACAAGTACATGGTTTTGTGGGTTTTTTTCCTAGTTGCTAGTTTTAAAAATCCAGTTCCAGCTAAATGGCACTATGCTCCAAGACTCTGATCTCTGGGGTGTCCACCTCATGGCTTGTGGAGAAGTGCAGGACCGGATGAGCATGGACTGTTGGTGGGGAACAGAAACCAGAGGAAGCTCGTCTCCTTCATCTCGTCCATTATGAAAGTGTCCTCTCTTCTTACTGTTGTTCTGCTTCCATTCACTACTGGGGAGTGTGTGTCAGTCCAGTTTGCTTATTTTACCTTTATTATTTAAGACCAAATTTTCAGTTTTAGAAACTGTTTTGACTTCCTGGTAAATCGAGCTCTTTGGTATTACGAAGTGAACCTCTTGGTAATTAGTAGTGCTTTTGCCATGACCGTTGCTTCATCTGATAGTAATGGTGCTGTGCCACCTGTGTTTTTGGTCAGCACAGCCACTTTAAATTTTCTCCTTTCTGTGTCTTTATGGATTAGATGTAGCTCATGAAAATGGCAAGTAGCTGGATTTAAAAAATTCATTCTGTTACATCCATTAACATCTGTTTAATTACTAATGCATTTAGATTTGTCTATACCATTTTATTTTGTGCATTCTGTTTTTCCCACATTTCCTGTTTTTTTTCCTCCTTTCTTGCCTTCCGCTGGATTAAGTTGGTTTTTTAAATCAGCTTAAAATACACATAACATAAAATTTACCATCTTACCCATTTTTAAACCACTGTACCACCATCTCTTGGAATGAGTTTTAATTGTTGTCATGCAGTGTACATAGTGCCATACTCTGCTTTTTCATTTACCATTTAACAATAGAACATAAGCATCTCCATTGTTATGAACTAAAGTGTATGTGTCCCCCCAAATTAGTATATTGATGCCCTAACCCTGAATGGGAGGATGTTTGGAGTGGGCCTTTGGGAGGTGACTAGGATTAGATGAGATTGTGAGGCTGGGACCCACTGGGATCAGTGCCTTTATAAGACAAGACACCACAGAGCCCACTCTCTGCCATTTGCCATGAGGTGGACACAGTGAGAAAGCAGCCATCTGCAAGCCAGGAAAAGGGCCCTCAGCAAGGAATCTCCCAGAACCTCGATCTTGGACTTCTGCATCCAGAACTGTGAGCAATAAATTTCTGTTGTTCAAGCCACTCAGTCTGTGGTATTTCAAATGGCAGCCTGAGCTGAGACACTCTTGTTAAGAAAAACAGGGAACATCCCTTGCAAGCTCACTTAGATTCCATCACAAATGTAGCGAATCTTCTTTCTTGGCTCCCTGCCCCTTACCTCTGGACGCTTTGCTGCTTCTCTGTGTGAAGCTTTCCACAAGAGTAGTTTCTGTTTGTAAGCTTCTCATCCCCCTTGGTCAGCTCCTGGGATCACATCTGCACTCAGTCCTTTCACTCCCCACACACACACACACAGAAACTGGGGGTGGGGGGTGGGGTGGTTCCAGACCAGCTACTGTCCGCCTGCCTGACCAGGATCCACTCCTGGAATCTGCAGCAGCCCACGATGGGCTGGTCCTTAACCTGTGCTCTGCAGGTGAGAACGTACCAGGCTCAGCATGTATCTTAGTAGCTTCTCCATGGCCTGTGAAAATTTGAATTTCCTTCTGGCAGCTCTTCGCTGGCAGAAAGGGGGGTTCAACCAGGTTGTGCCCTTTGGCTCTTGTCTCTTCATCCCCTCCTGCTTCCCTGGGCTGTGCGGCCTTTTCTGCCAGTATCCTAGGTGATGATTCAGTTGTCTGTTGCTGTGTGTGTCTCCTATCAGGTGAAGCCGCTGAGGGCGGGCTCGCCAAGCACAGCCTCCCCTGGTGTCCTTGGAGTGGTACGTGTTCCTCTTGTCTGTGCGTGACCTTCGTAGGTCATCAGAGCTCTGAGAAGAAGGCAGTTAGCAGCAAGGGATATAGCTCTTTGTTTTACCCCTCGAGCTGAGACATTTCAATAGAAGATTTTTCTGCATTCCCATATGTACAGAGTCAGTCTACCTCAGCCTTCAGGTGCACGTGAAACACTGGAACCGGAAACAGCTTGGGTAGGCTCAAGTGCCCTGGAGTTCTTGTTCCACCAAAGACCCATTTCAGCGGTGTGTTTCTCTTCAGCTGCACTAACTTGGTCGTGGGGAGCTGTGTATTCGAGCAGAATAGTCTCTGTGAGTGTAGCCAAGTCTGAGTGCATCTCTGGGAAAGGATCTGAAGTGGAATTGGGTGTTATCAGCACACACCTGTCTCTTAGCTCCAGGAAGCTCTCATCTTCCAGAAGGGGGTCCCACGAACCCTAGAGGCATTTTCAGATATCTGAAGTTGGCTGAGCAAGTTCTCCGCCACCTGAGTGCTGTTCCGTCTGTTCCTGCCTCAGTGGCAGTCATCTTAGGAGCCTCAGGTCACCTGCAGCTCAGTCCACAGGTGACCCTTGGGGTTTCAGCTAACATCCCGTTAGGTGGCGAGAGAGAGCACTGAAAATGAGTATGAACGGAATTGAACTTGTTTTTCCTTGTGTGAGAGAAAGGTTCACGGTGGGGGGGGGGGGGTGAGAGAGAGAAAGGCTCACAGTGTGTGTGTGAGAGAGAGAGAGAAAGGCTTACAGTGTGTGTGTGAGAGAGAGAAAGGCTCACAGTGTGTGTGTGAGAGAGAGAAAGGCTCACAGGGTGTGTGTATGTGAGAGAGGGAGAGAAAGGCTCACAGGGTGTGTGTGAGAGAGAGAGAGAGAAAGGCTCACAGGGTGGGGGGGGGTCCATCAAATTTTACCATATGTGTGTAAGAGAGAGAGAGAGAGAAAGGCTCATAGTATATGTGTGTGTGAGAGAGAAAGGCTTACAGGGTGTGTGTGTGTGTGAGTGAGAGAGAGAAAAAGGCTCACAAGGTGTGTGTGTGTGTGTAAAAGAGAGAGGCTGACACGGGGTGTGTGTGTGTGTAAGGCTCACGGTGTGTATGTGTGTAAGGCTCACAGGGTGTGTGTGTGTGTGTGTGTAAGGCTCACGGTGTGTGTGTGTGTGCAAGGCTAACGGTGCGTGTGTGTGTGCAAGGCTCACAGAGTGTGTGTGTGTGTGTGAGGCTGACTATATGTGTGTGTAAGGCTCACAGGGTATGTGTGTGTGTGTGAGGCTCACTGTGTGTGTGTGTGTGTGTGTGTGTAAGGCTAACGGTGCGTGTGTGTGTGTGTGTGTAAGCCTCACAGGGTGTGTGTGTGTATAAGGCTCACAGGGTGTGTGTGTGTGTGTGTAAGCCTCACAGGGGGTGTGTGTGTGTGTAAGCCTCACAGGGGGTGTGTGTGTGTATAAGCCTCACAGGGTATGTGTGTGTGTATATAAGGCTCACAGGGGGGGTGTGTGTGTGTGTGTATAAGGCTCACGGGGTGTGTGTGTGTGTGTGTATAAGGCTCACGGGGTGTGTGTGTGTGTATAAGGCTCACAGGGAGTCTGTGTGTGTGTATAAGGTTCACAGGGTGTGTGTGTGTGTGTGTGTGTAAGGCTGATGGTGTGTGTATGTGTGTGTGTAAGCCTCACAGGGTATGTGTGTGTGTGTATAAGGCTCACAGGGGGTGGGTGGGTGGGTGGGTGGGTGTGTGTGTGTGTGTAAGCCTCACAGGGTATGTGTGTGTGTGTATAAGGCTCACGGGGGTGTGTGTGTGTATAAGGCTCACGGGGGGTGTGTGTGTATAAGGCTCATAGGGGGTGTGTGTGTGTGTATAAGGCTCACAGGGAGTCTGTGTGTGTGTATAAGGCTCACAGGGTATGTGTGTGTGTATAAGGCTCACAGTGGGTGTGTGTGTGTGTATAAGGCTCACGGGGTGTGTGTGTGTGTATAAGGCTCACAGGGTGTGTGTGTGTGTATAAGGCTCACAGGGAGTCTGTGTGTGTGTATAAGGCTCACAGGGAGTCTTGTGTGTGTGTATAAGGCTCACAGGGTGTGTGTGTGTGCATTCAGCAGATTTGACCACGCAAGGCCCTTAGGGCCCTGGCCCTTTTTTTCTCCCTTCCCTTCTCCTCAGCCCACTGCCCGCCCTCCCACCCCCCACCCCCCCCACCCCCCACCCCAGAAAGAAGGTGGATCAACGGAAGGGGGACAGGTGAGACCAGGGTCATCTGGTCTCTGTTGTGAAAGGCAGCCCCAGTCTGCCGTCTGGGAACAGGCCTCCCTCGCCAGCTCTGCTCCACCCTTTCTCTTTCCCACCTCTCTGCCCTTGCCTCCCAGCCACCCCGGCCTGGTTCAAGCCTTCCAGCTCTCTCTCGCCTCTCCCGGCCCCATGGGGTCCAGTGTCAGACCTCACTCCACTGCTGGAGCATTTTCAGTGACTCCAGTCAGAGTCATCAAATTCCAAAGATGAGGTGGCTCAGATGTGAAGTAAGAAAACCAAACGAAGCCAGTGACTCTGCACCAGGAGAGGGTGCCGGTGGGACCCCTTATAAACACACACACACACCCCCTGTGAGCCTTATACACACACACACAGGCACCCTGTGAGGCTTACACACACACACCCTGTGAGCCTTACACACTTTACACACACACTCTGTGAGCCTTACACACTGAAAATGTGTCACTGAAAATGCTCTGCTCCACCCAGAGCAGGGTGCCGTCCTCCACGGGTGTCACGGCCCCTTAGCTGACTCCTGCCCCTCTCAGCCGTGAAGAGCTCCCGTGCTGCCCTCCTCCTCTGCCTGCCCCCTTGGGGTCAGATCTCTCCTCTCGAGCTGCAGCTTCCTGCAGCTCCCTCCCCACCCGAGGACAGTGTTGACTGTCCCACCCCGCACACCCCTGGCGGGAGGAGGAGCAGAAGTGTGTCCCCTATGGTTATGAGCCAGTCTATGAGGAACATGGGCTGTGATGCTCAAACTCCTCAAGTCCCCATGGCGAGCCTGCTCACCTGCCAGACACCTCCCTCTATTGAGAACTTGGTGCCAGGCTCACAGGCTTTGTCTGGCTGTTCCCAACCATCTCATCCCACAGGTAACTTAAGCAGGCACATAGTGGGCTTCCCTGATGGCTCAGACGGGAAAGAAGCTGCCTGCAGTGCAGGAGAACTGGGTTCAATCCCTGGGTCAGGAAGATCCCCTAGAGGAGGGCATGGCAACCCACTCCAGTATTCTAGCCTGGAGAATTCCATGGACAGAGGAGCCTGGCAGGCTATAGTCCACAGGGCCTCAAAGAGTTGGACATGACTGACTGACAGTAACAGAGGGCCCTCCTGGTGCTTGGCTCTCAACTTTTGATCATCTCGCCTCCAGTGACCTCAGCTCCCCACTACCAAGGTCACAGCCTGTACTTCGTCCTGTCCCTGGAGACTGCCCCACCCTTGGAGCACTAGCACACAGCTCCCCTGGTGACAAAGACTTCCTGGAATCTGTCAGTTTTCCCTCCTTTTATGAATCCTGCCCATCACTGTACAAACGTGTTTTCCAGTTTCCCAGCTTCACCGAGCACTCCCACCTTAGCTCCTGCCCAGTTCTCTGTTCCCTCTTTGCCTAAGCTTTTCACGACTTGTCTACTGAATATTCCCCTTTCCCACCTCCCAGTTTTCTTCTGCCCCTAGTGGATGTTTGCCTACCTGGGCCAGTGGAGATTTCTCCCCACAGGCTTGTTCTCTCCTGGAATCCCCTTCCTGCGTCTCTTCAGGGGTCCCACCGGCACCCTCTCCTGGTGCAGAGTCACTGGCTTCGTTTGGTTTTCTTACTTCACATCTGAGCCACCTCATCTTAGGAACTTGATGAGAGACTCTGACTGGAGTCACTGAAAATGCTCTATGCTTCTTTTTCATAGTTGCCCTTTCAGCTTGAACTGCGGTGGGTACACTACATCTGAAGGTCAAATCTGGCCCACTGCCTTTTTTTGTAAAGAAAATTTTCTTGCAACCCTGCCCTCCTCCTTCCTGTATGCATTGTCTGAGGCTACTCTCCCACTTCACTGGCAAGTTGAGTGCCTCCTGTAAAGCAGAAAATGCTTCCTATGTGGCCCTTGGCAGACAAAAATGCCCTAAGCCCTGCACGGAGGTATGGACATGTGTTGCTGGCTGGCTCATCAGACCCCCCCTCCCCAAGGGAGCAGGGCCAGCTCCCTGGCCACAGTGGCAGACACAGTGCTAGCTGCCCTGAGCCACCTTGGCAGCAGAATTTGGAATATTGTTCCCAGCTAACTAGATTCAAACCTGTTTTCCAGCCCTCTGGCCCACCTAATAGGCTTTCATTCCCCCCAGTTTTTGTTACTGGGGTAAAATACACTTGAAAAAAAATTACCGTTGAAGTGTAAAGAAAGAAAGAGAAGTTGCTCAGTCATGCCCAACTCTTCGTGACCCCGTGGTCTATAGCCCACCAGGCTCCTCTGTCCATGGAATTTTTCAGGCAAGAGTACTGAAGTGGCTGACCATTTCCTTCTCCAGGGGATCTTCCTGACCCAGGGATCAAACCCGGGTCTCCTGCATTGCAGGCAGATGTTTTACCATCTGAGCCACCATGGAAGCCCCCATTTAAGTGTACAATTCCATGGTATTTGGTATATTCATACTGTACAAACATTACCACCTTCCATCTTCCAGGAGCTGTTTAATCCAGTCCTGTTCTGCATAAATCAGCTAGAGTTGGTCTCTGTTGCTTACTACCAATAATCTGGACAGATCCACCTGATTGTCTTTCTTCTCCTGCCTTGCTCCTCTTTGGCTCCTCTGCTGACTCTCTCTCCTCATCATAGGGCCAGGTAATGGGAGGGAAATTGTCCATACTCATATCTAAGGGACCCTCACTTGCTCGCTGGCCTCTTCAGACATCCGTGCTGAGAAGACTACCAGATCTCTGTCTCTAGCCTTGAACCCTCAAATGCGAAATGCCTCAACATGGAAAAAAATACAGAAGTCAGAATCCTGAATCTCCAGCAGTCCACCAGCACACACATGCCCTCCCCTGATGGCACCTAGGCCAACCACAGTGTCCCCTGCTTAGACTCTGCACTACCCCCACAGCAGTCAAGGGGATGACCATGCAGATCCGCAGAAGGAGTGCAGTCTGCAGGCCACCCCCAGCTGCCGGCCCCTTTGGGCTTGGCCTTGGCCCTGGTCTCAGCTGTGAGAGCTTCCTCACCCGGTCAGGCTGATCCCAGGGCCGTGGGTGGGTGAAGGAGGGAGTGGGTACCAAACCCCTGCCCTACCATCACTGCCCAAGGCTCCAGAAAGCTCTGGAGCCTGCATTGCACTTCAACTTCTTCCCCTGCCCCGATCTGCTTGCTCTTCCTTCTGTGCATGGGTGTCAGTCCCTAAGAAACATGTGAGTGCACACTGTGTGCACCCCACACTGTGAGTGCACCTGCAGCACCTCGTGTCTCCCTGCCTGCTCATCCTGCCTCACACTCTGTCTTCCATGAACGATGACCCTCTTCAGACTGTTCATCTGATCATGTTTGCTCCTCTGAGAAAAACCCTCATCCCTCACAGAATAAAATCTCATCTATTCCTAGACATGTAGCCTATATCATACCCAGGGCTTAGAAGAGCCATGCTTGGTTTAATGCTCCACTGCAACCAGCTCCAAAGTCTCCATTTTTGAAGAAGTCCTGCATTCTCATTTGATAACACGTCTTACAAACGAGGTAGCCAGGCCTGCCTCATGTTGAGCTCCTTTTCTCCGCCTTGCTCACTTGCCTCCAGCCCATCATTCTTGCGTGTCCTGGAACCTGCCAGATTGTTCCTGGAGTTGGGGCCTTGGCTCTTCCTAGTCCTTAAGCCTGGACCCCTCTTTACATGATCCCTTAAGGCACCTGAAGAATTCTTTACCCTTTATGTTCAGGACATTGACCACCATCCCTCTCACTGATGAGGTGTGTTTTTTTTTAATCACTTTTTTTCAGAAGCATGGTGTGTTCTTTCAGCCTGCAAATGCAGCTCACCTTTGTCTCAAATTAGTTCTCTTATATATCTTTGATGGCGTCTATGTGCCATTTGGGGTTCCCTACTGCAGGGACACGAATTATCCTTATGTTGGATTATCTTTGTCTCTCTTCCAATGCTGTTAGTGTCACTCTAATTGCTTTTGCTTTTATCTCTTTCATCTGCATACAGTGTTTGTCTGATTGGATTTTCAGCTATGCATATTCTGTTTCGGCTGTCTTTAAATGTACTTATTAGTTCCTTAATGGCACATCTTGGTCTGCAGTTTGTTTCCCTAGGTTGGGAATTTGCCCTTTCATCTTACTGTGTTTTATCTTCTCATCTTTGAACTCTTATTGAGAACATGTTCTTATAAAATTGTAAGGAATTTCTTTCTCTTCCTTTTGTGTATTCGCTCCTTGGTGAAAGTTTGACTTTCCTGAGCCATATCTCCCTCCCTGTCTCTCCCCCCCCCCTTTTTTTTTTTTAAGCTTTTGGCCATAAAATGTTTCTAGAAGTACCATGTGTTTTTTTGTCAACTTGGCTCAGGCTTCGACGGCTCCGTCCAGTTCTGTTTGTTGGCTTTGCTGCAGAGGGGAGTTTTGGCTGTCTCCTCCTGGTCCGCTGGCCTGTCTCGGTGCTTTCCCCTCTAGGCTGTCGTGAGCTTGGCTCTTGTGGTTAGAACCAAGTTGCACAACCAGGGGAACTGCAGGCAGGGGGACTCTTTGGCCACATCTGGAGTTGCTAGCTTAGGAACAGTGTTCAGTGTTTTATGTCACGGCTCGCTCTAGCCCCTTGAAGGACATGCATGCCATTCCTGGAAAGGGGCACCCCAGGCTCCTGCTGGTTCCCTGAGCTGGGTGGCCCCAAGCACAGGCACCTCCTGCAGTGCTGGCCTCTAGACCTGGGACATACACGTGCTTGTGCCTGGTTCAAACTGTCACCCTGCAGAGACCAACACGCCCCTATAAAGCAATTCTATTCCAATACAAAAGGAGTTTTCAAGAGTGAGAGATGCCTCCCCAGTTCCTCCGTTCCAGCTTAGTGGAGAGGTCTCGGGGCTCTCGTGAGCTTCCTGACATGGCTTCCAGGGGTGGAGCAGCCCTGCGGCTGCTTTGTTCTCTGGAGCCCTTTCCTCAGCTGCCAGGTTGTGGCATGTGCTGCATGCAGTGTTACATCCCTTGCCTTTGCGGAATGAAATCTGCCCTTCCCACTCCTCGCTGTCTGTGTGTTTCCCCATCTTCTCTGGGATCGGGAGAGAGCAGGTATGTGGGAGGTTGGAAGCTGCCGTTTGGACCAGATGCTCTCATCTGCGGTGACTTGATCGTGTCGTGTGGTTGCTGATGCGGGTCCCCGGAAGCACATCCCAGTCCCGCCACCCTCTGTTGTCTTCAGCTCTTCCCAGGTGCGGATTCCAGGCGACTTTCCACTAGCGGGGCTGGAAGTCAGTCTTCCATTGTATTTTCTACCCCATTAGTGCTTGTACACAGGGCCACCGCTGACTTACTGATGTGTGTCTTCTCACTTTTTCTCCGGTCCCCAGAGTTGTTTCAGGGAGCGAGATTCAGTCCCTGCCAGTGACCCACAGAAACCCCGCAGCCTGCTGGTGCCCTTGCCCTGCAGGCTTCTCCGCCCTTCTGTCTGCCACGGGCAGACCGTGCTTTTCAGCCAACCTGGCTCCAGGTCCCTCTGTTGTGACCTTGAAGATTTCCTTGGGCTCTGCTAGTGGGGGTGGGGGTGTCCTGTCCCAGACTGCCCCTCCAGCAGGTCACTCATGGTGCCTCAGCTTTGGATGTCACCCCTTCTTTTTGTCTTTTGTTGCTCCTTTTCTTCAGCGGCTCCTGTGTTGTCATCAGGAAGCAAGGCTGTCAGACCTGCAGCTGCGGGGTGACCTCCACTAGTGAGAGGAAAACAAACGGTATTAAGAGAAAAACTGCAGCAGGCAAGAGCTGTGGGAGCCTGTTGCTGGGAACCAGAGAGACAGGCGCGACCAGAGTGTCTGTGCACACAGGCTGTGGGGACCTGAAGCTGGATATATGGCGAGGGGGCCCCAGGGGCCAGCTTTCCCCTGATGAGCGTCCGCCTGTTTGTGGGAGGGCTTGACATGAGTAGTCTGCAGCACAGACATGCACAGGGGCCCAGAAACATGGTGGGAGAGAAGTAGCTAGATACGGAGGCTGGGAAGAGACGAAGTGACAAAAATGTCAGTCATAAGGCTTGAGTTCTGGGTTTCCTCTCATTCTTAGCACATTTATCCAGCCCCCCTTCAATGACCTACATGGGACCCAATCCTTCCCACCCCAAGCAAGTCACACCACCTTCCAGAGCTCTCCCCTGGCTCCTGGTATCTCCTCTCTGACAACACTCATCAAAAGCGCTGTGATTTCGTTATTGACTCTTTGCTTTATAAGATTGTTTGTACTGGAAGAAAGAGAAGAAACAGATGCAGGTAGAAAGCATATCTTGTTGCCAAAGCGTCCACTATGGAGTGAATGAGGGGGTGACGTGAAACACTTCTCCCCACTCCCAGTGTCTTGGTTGTGACAACTGTGTTCAAAGTTTGCCCCTCCCTGCTGGGCATTCCAGAGTAGAAGCCATTTCTGCCACCCCGCTTTATTCCTATGGAGTTCTAGAACATTTTCATCACCGCTAAAGGAAGCCATGTGGAAGACAGCCTGACGTTTCCTCAAAAGGTTACACGTGGAATGCCCGTGTGACCCAGAAATTCCACTCTAGGTATAGACCCAAGAGAATCGAAAATATACACCTGTGTAAAAACTTGTACACAAATATCCACAGCAGCTAAAAGGTAGAAGCAACCCAGATGTCTGTCAACAGATCAATGGATGAACACAGCGTGGTGTGTCTATACAGTGGAATGTTATTCAGCATAAAAAGGGAAGAAGTTCTAATACATGCTACAACATGGAAGAACCTTGAACACATGCTGAGTGAAAGAAGCCTGTCACAGAAAGCCATATATTGTATGATTCCATTTATATGAAAGGTCCAAGCAGATCCATAGAGACATAAAGGAGATTAGTGTTTGCCAGGGGCTTGGGAGTAAGGGGCGCTGGGGAAGTACCTGCTTAGTGGGTGCGAGGTTTCCTCTGGGGGGGGTGACAGAATGTTCCGAAACTAAATAGTGGTGATGCTTGCACAACATTGTGAATGTACTAAGTGCTGCTAATGGTAGATTTTGTATCATGGGTTTTACCACAATTAAAAAAAAAGATTGATCAAACGCTCTCAGAATATTTAGCCAACAACCTTCAACTTGGCTACATGCCTAGTCATTAAACTTCTAGGGCTAAATTCCTTTCTGACTGTCATGGTTACCATGTTCTGGGCTTCGGAGATTTCATTTGGGTCAGCGTGGTCCAGTCCACCATGTGTCCCCATAGGTCCCCACGCTCACCTCTTTCTCTTAAATGGGACAGCAGAGCTACTTGGCAGAGCATTGGAAAACCTACCGTAATGATTTAGGGTAATTGGTGAAGTTGTCTATCATTTTAGTGGGTTCTCACAAAATTTAAGGTCGAATTCACATATCATGACATTCACCCATTTAAAGGGTTCAGTGGCATTTAGTACATTTGTAATGTGCATTCTAATGGGAAAGATTGAAGGCAGAAGGAAAGGGGGGTAGCAGAGGATGAGATGGTTAGACAGCATCACCTACTCAATGAACATGAGTTTGAGCAAACTCCAGGAGATACTGGAGGACAGAGGAGCCTGGCGTGCTATAGTCCATGGGGTCACAAAGAGTCAGGCACGACTTAGGGACTGAACAACAGTAACAAATGTACAACCATTGCTTCTATCTAGTTCCAGAATATTTGTATCACCCCCCCCCAAAAAAAATCCCTGTGTCCATTAGGAGTCATTCTCTATTACTTACTACCTCTGGCCCCTGGCAGTGAATATCCTACTTGCAGTCTCTGGATTTTCCTATTTCTGGATATTTCATATACATGAAATCTCATAATATTTGTCCTTTTGTGTCTGGCTTCACTTAGCTTTAACATCTTCAGTTCATGATCCATCCATGCTGTACCAGGTGTCAGAGTTTCCTTCTTTTTTTTTTCCTTTTGGCCATCATGGGGCTTGTGGAATCTTTGTTTCCTGACCAGGGATTGAACTCTGGCTCTTGGCAGTCAGAGCGCCAAGTCCTTCTTGGGACCTTCTGGCTGCTGTGATGTGTGCTGTTAGGAACATCGTCATTCATGGGCTCTTGTTTGAGTGTCTGTTCTCAACTCTCCAGGGTCCATACCTTGGAGTGGAATCTCTGGGTCACATGGGAACTCTACGTTTACCTTTTTGAGGAACTAACTGCCTGACTATTCTCCACAGTGGCAGTGTGTTTTCAAACTTGCTTATCTTTCCCACATGTGGTGGTTTCATGCTGTGACGAGGAGACTTACCGTATGGCACTGACTGCCTTCATTTGGGGAGGGTTCTATCTTTGGGCGGCATGAACTGTGTTTTGTACAGCTTTTCAAAGCATAGTTTCTTGCATCTTCTAAAAACTGGGCTATTAAAGAATACACTGAGTTCAGAACAGGGCCACTGAACTTTAGGTTCCACTGTTGAAGCCTTCAAGCAGAACCCCGTCCCTCTTCCTCCTCTGCAGAGACCTCTGAGACCATCTTGCAGTGCCAGTTTGATTGCTCTCAGATCTTTAAAGGGGCCAAAGCTGGAGACTCACAGTGCTGCTGCCTTGATGATTCGTGCAGAGAAACCTCCTGGATTCTGAGATGCTGTAGCTCGTACTGGAGGGAGAAAGAATTGGAAGGCCCAACGAGTGACTCTTCAGGACAGAAGCAGCCTCTGCCGGGAGGCCTGTTCTCGCCTCGGGTCCCAGACTATTGACGTGGGGAAGTAGCCACCCCCTCATCCTCCCAGTTCGTGGCTTCGTAGTGATGCTTGGGCTCCTGACCGGACTCCACGAGGTGGCTGACTGGAAATGAAAGGTGCTGACACACGCATCTCCCAACATGGGCCTGATGCAAGCATGACTGAAATTAGGAAAAGTCAGGATATCGCTGGGGCTCTGGAAGTGTCCTAGAGCTCACTCTGGGGGAGCCTGATTCCACTTCAAGGGAAGAATACCTTTTCAGCTACAGCCTTCACCTGGTTTTGTGGTCTGTCTCTCTTTAATATGAAATCCTTGGGGGTTGAGTAATCCCACCTGAGTGTCCATGGTCTGATCAGTGCAAGTGCCAAATGTCAGCGATCACACTCGTGGAATTCACAGGAGCCTTGGATCCAAAGAGTGCCTGGTACGGCATCCCAAGGCTGCCTCCCGCTTGATTACTGGAGGTTCCTTTCATTAGGAAAATACAGTCAGTTCTTGCCATCAGACCCCTTGGGATACAGTGATTTGGACTGAAGTCAAGATTCCTGCAACTCTTTTTCCTTTGCTAGGTCAAAGCAAGGATTTGATGTAATGTTTTTTGTTTCACGAGCATAATTAGCAAACGATTTTATTTACACAAGAGCCTTCTCTCAGTCTTTACAGATGTTTAAGATTTGTGTAGCTCTTCTGTTTCAATGTGATATGTCATTTCCTCCCCAAATCGTGTGTTTTGCTAATCACACATTGAAAAACAGAAGTTGTTATGGGAAAAACTGGATCAGAGTAGGCCATGAGAAACGTGTGTGATTTGGTAATCAGAGCTCACAAAACCAGTAACCATTGTGGTTAAAGAAGCACCAGGGCTCACTGAAGACTCTGTTGGCATTTGCAAGTGGCATCAACATCAGCTGACTGGTTTTTGCCATGACCCCAGATTGGTGCTTCCTTCCCTGCATTGTACAAGTTAGTTTTTCTGTTGATATTAAAAGCTGGGTCCTGGGCAAGGCTGCCTTTGGCAGTGATTTTTTTTTTTAAACACAGGGAAACATGTCAACACTTTCTTTCACACTCATAGCTGTACTATCTAGAGCATAATGCTATTGAAAACGTTGCAATGCTTTGAGCCACTAAAAGAAGGCACTTCTGCAAGGTTTCCAGCCTTTTCTCTTAATATATCCATGTGAAGTGAAGGCATCCTCTTTAATTGTAAGACAGCTTGGGTAAAACAGCTTTGAAATCCAGTCATGTTGCTGTCACCTCTGCCTCTGCAGACATGCTGCCCCTGTGCCCCAAGCAGGCATGCCATCACCCTCCTGAGGCCTGAAGGCTGACTCTGCTCCGAGCATCCATTTGGGGCAGTTGGAGCCCTCAAGGATTTCAGCATCACCTCCCCGGCTGCCTTCAGTGAGCCAGTCCAGTGGCCCATGTCTTCAGTCACCAGCCCTTTTTCTGCGCAAGCTGCAACCCATTCTGAAGAGTCCATGCCTGCCACTACGTGGGATGCCCCTCTATTTCCAGGCCTTTCCTCATGGCCTCAGGAGGTGCTGCTATCACTGCTTATCCCTGTCCCCGCTTTTCCCTGTCCCTGGCTCTTCTACTGGTCGGCTGTGGAGCGCCTTCTGGAGTCCTCGCCAAACAAGACTCCCTCCCTCCCTTCCCGGCCTCTTTAGCCTGTGTATTCCTTAGTCTCTGGCCAGTTTGTGAGTATTGGTCAACCTTTGTAAGCACTGTCTTCTATAGCATCTTCTGGAAGTCGTTCAGTCCTGCAATTTTGGTAGTTTCAGCCAGAGGAGTCTCTGCAGGTCTCTCTGCCTCACTGCGGGGAGCCGATCCGTGGACCTGCACCCCCAGCATGACCGTCCTCTGTGGCCACACACTCTCCGTCGCTGTAGGCGTCACTCTCGGCTTTCTTGGGCCCTCAGTGGCCACTCCGGCACCCTCTCCTGCTAACCCCAGGGTCCAGGCACCCATAGTCGGCATGTCCTGGCTGCCTCCTTGAAGCTGATGGGCAGAGGGTACCATCTTCCCTTGGCACATGGTTCCTGAGCGAGGGGACGACAGGAAAGAGGACGTGTGTGCTCTCTGGGGCGCTGTGGGGAGCAGGAAAGGCCTCAGAAGTCGAGAGCCAGGGTGACACACGGGGCTTACCCTGACTCATTGATTCCTCCAGGGAGGGGCTTCCTAGTGGTGGCAGGATAGAGCTGTTGCTGGGGTCACCCAGGCCCACCTGGTCTGCCCTGCCTGGAGCACTCATCATCAGCCCTGAAGACCCGCTGTGTCTGGCCTTCCTCTGTGCCTGGGACAGAGGACAGGGTCACCCTTGGCTGCCTCTCCTCATCTGCTCCCCCAAACGGGGAGCACTTGAAGCCTAGAGAGTGAGTCTGGTTCTACCCTGGTGTCCCCATCCAGAACTGAGGCTGGCTTCGGGCAAGGGCCGTCGACGAGCACATGTCATCTCAGATATGACCTCAGACAGGTGACCTTGTCTGCTTATCTCTGCTTTTCTTTTGACCTGTAACACTGAAGAGTTGATCAGGTGGATACCCACAAGTCTCAAATGGATGAACTTAAGAACTAGGTACTCAGTTCTCACGGTCCTCTCTGGGGCAGTGTGTGTGCACACGCATGCACACAGAGATACAGTCTGATGAAAGGGGGGATGAAAGGGGGGCTGTTTGGTTTCTTTGAAACTGTGTTTTAACAAACCCTGTAACCCTTCTGCTGGGGGGCCTCGAGTATTTGCATGGCCTCCCTCCTTCAGGTTACCCTGCCACCGAGCAGGCAGCTGAGCCAGGGGTAACTCACTTGGATTACCTCTTTGGCACCCTTTTTGCCTCCACTTCACACCCAGCAGAATGGCTTCCAGGCTTCTTTGTGGGCTTTTATTTGTTTTCAGTAGCAGTCAGAAAATCAAAGTACCAAACCACCTCTGTGCCCGTCAGTCCACAGAATTGAAAATCACCATATTTTCATAGCGGCTTCAAGTAATTTCAATTTGAAAGAGCCAGGACGTCATAGATAGTTAAAGGCTGTCTTAGTCCCATCATTGGTGCTATTAAAAACTCATTTATCGATCATTTAGGTGAAAGGGCAGGTTTTACGTTATGTCTATGCGATTGTAATAAAAATCTCTCAAAGCCCACGCAATTCATTTAGGCCAAGTTGCAGTCTGGGCACAGGGGTCTCCCCACTTGGTAGCCAAAGAATTCTCTCCTCCCCTCCTTGAGCTTCTTTTTAGTTGTTCCTTTGTGTTGAGGTGGAGACTGCTTATAATGCGGTGTTAGCTGCTCCTGCAGTGCCTCCTCGCAGGGCTGGCTGTCGCTCCACCCTGCTGCTGGCCCAGGTTTCCCTATCCTCAGTTGGTGGCACTTTCCCCACACCGGCCAGCTGTGTTGCTCCACCTCCTGGTCACGTCCCGAGTCCCCACTACCTACACCTGGGACTGTGCCTCAAGAGCCCCTGGAGCAGTCTGCCCTGCCCTGGGCATTGCCCCATGAGGAATTGCCATCCCCTGCCCCAGATCATCAAGGTGATGCTGCTGCAGGGCTGCTGTGGCATGGAGTCCAGCAGGCCTCAGAGTCCCCCAGGCCACCTGCTGCCCTCTGGGGTCTCCTGCAGGCCACTCTCCACACAGCAGCTGAAGGAATCCCATCACACCCAGAATCAAACCCGACACAGCTCCATGATCCCCCCTTGAGGCCTCCCTGCTGCCCAAAACCTTCTTCCCCATAAGACCCTTGAGACCCTCCCTCACTTTCTGTCTTTCCCTTCTTTCCCCCCAACATCGCCAAGCAGGTTCTTTTCTTCTCTGAAATCTAAGCAGTTCATGCTTTTGGACCTTCACTTTCCCCAGCACAGGCTGCCCTAGGACCTGAGCCAGCCTGTTTCCCCTCCATGGATGCTAGGCGTGTTCTAGTCTCTTCCCTTCTGTCTTGATTTTCTTTTTGGTTATGTCAACTTTTACATGATTCAGAAAATGAAATTCTGGTCCACACACCTGGCGAGTTCTGGCCCTGTGCCATTCCTCACCTCAGTCCCGCCTACCCCATGTTGGACTAGTTCTGTGCATTTCTGCTCTCTGCTTCCTAAAGTCTCTGTTTCTCCCCTGGAGAATGGCCTACCGTGGACCCCTTCCTGGGGGTCCCACCCTGAGGTTCCCACCCTGGGGTTCAGGCTACCTGGCTCTCCGTGGTGCGCACATGCCAGTGTTGGCCCAATAGGTCTTGGGCGGTGGCTGTCTGGCTTGGCTGCAGTCTTGGGCCAGTAAAAAGAATGCTATCACCAATAGCATTGTGCTCAAATGCAGAATGTTGTTTTGTGTTTCTATGGGTATGTGTTCTTGGTAGATTTCTAGAAGGGCTGGCCCTAGACGGCATTGACACCCTTGTTGGTACCTAAGGGGCATTCCTGCGGCACATGCTTCATGCCGAAGCTCACCGTAGTTACAGTATCCACAGATGCACATGAGGGCTCTGAAGAAGCCAGACTTGGCCATCAGGGCCCCGTTTTCCTGTGGCCTGGGACTGTCTGGGTTCCCGACACAGAGCTAAGCCTGGGCTTACCCTCGAGCTCTGCTGGAGACAGCCAGGATAGGTAGGAGGGCGAGGTGTGCCCTTTCCATGCCCCGTCTCCCTGGGCCTGACCTGTGAGTTCCTGGTGCAAACTCACTTTTGGGGACTGAGCCATGTCATTCGAGTCTTGTGGCCAAGGCAGGCCTTGGTGCCTTGGTGGTGGTCTCCAGGGCGTGGCCAGCAAGGGAAGTCACTTGGGGTGGGTTGTTGTGAGCCTCACGGGCCCCAGGAGGCTCTGGGGCTGAGATCTGGAACACAGATGAGTCTGGCTCTTTTCCAGGGTGAGTTTCTAAGAGAGGGCTTTGCAGGTGACTGGCTCTGAGCCCACAGTTCTGGTTTCCAGGCCTCCCTGGCCCAGGTGATGCTCTCACCCTGTTGGCCCAGCCACGAGAGCAGCATGGCCAGACTCTAATCCCAGAGTCTGGAGCCTCGCAGTAACCATTGTCCAAGGAGATAGGAGGGGGTCCTTCCAGGTGGGACCCACGCATACGGGAGGAACTGGTCTGTCAGCATGGAGGAATGAGGAGGCGCCCACCCTGGAATCAGGCACGTCCCAGTGCCAAAGCCCCGCGTGGTCAGGAGAGTCTGGTGAGAAAGACTCCCCCAGCAGGGAACTGCTCCTCTTCTCACGTGAGAACCCTGGGCAGTAGTGTCTGGTTGCCCCATCCCACTGTTTAGACAGTGCCTTTGTGACTCTTCTCTGTCTAGGGTGTTGGTACCCATTGTCAAGATAGGAGGAGACTGAGGCACAGGATGTTGAAGTCACTTGTGCAGATCCATGTTTGGAAATGGCAAAAAAAAAAAAAAAATCACGATTTGGGCTCGGTGTGGCTTACTCCAAATCTGCAGGTTTTTCCTCAGCACTGCACTCGGCACCACCTCCCCAGGGGCAGTGTTGGGCTCTTCCCATCACCAAGGTGTATTGTGCGGTTTTCATTGAACACCCATTTGAGAAAACCCCAAACACAAAAGCTTAAAGTAACACTTATGCTTAAAAACACAAAAACTTAAAGTAACACTCCCTGGGGAAGAGGAGCCCCCTCAATTTTGGTGAGTAGGTCCCTCTCCAGTGGGTGAAAGAGCCTCTCGTCATCCGTCCAACCCAGAGGCCCTAGCTCGTAACACTGAGAAGCCATCTTGGCAAGCCTGCTAGAGATGGACCTCTAGTGACCTCGGGTGACCACAGTGTCGGTAGGGTGCTGCGGGCCATCACTGTCAGCAGCCCCAGGCTCTCAAGTCATCTGTGAAGGGGAAGGGCATTTCAATCTGGGGGACGCTAGCAGGACAGCCCCTCTCCTGGGGCCCTGCCCATGTCAGGGCACCCCAGACCTGCTGGCGCCCACTTTTTTCTGCACACCAGTTTGTTCCCTGTGATACTGACATCCTTGTTTAACACTCAGGGAAGAAAAGTCCGAAGAGCAGGATCTCCAGGGCCTGAAGGACAAACCTTTGAAGTTCAAAAAGGTGAAGAAGGATAAGAAAGAAGACAAAGAGGGCAAGCATGAGCCCCTGCAGCCAGCAGCCCACCACTCTGCCGAGCCAGCAGAGGCCGGCAAAGCAGAGACCTCAGAAGGGTCAGGCTCGGCCCCAGCTGTGCCAGAAGCTTCTGCGTCCCCCAAGCAGCGGCGCTCCATCATTCGTGATCGGGGCCCCATGTATGATGACCCCACTCTGCCCGAAGGTTGGACCCGAAAGCTTAAGCAAAGGAAATCTGGCCGCTCTGCTGGGAAGTATGATGTGTACTTGATCAAGTAAGTGAGGGTGATTCCTGTCTCTCCAGAGCAGGGAAGGCTAGTGGTGGTGGTCGGGGGAGAGTCAGGGACCACCACTAAGAAACTTTTGGGGACCCCTTGGAGTGTTAGCTCCTTGCGGCTCATGGATCAAGAAAGTGTGTGTGCGTAACCCACTTCCGGTCGGGTCTTCAGTAGTGACCACTGCTGGTGGGTACGATCAGGTATGCTTGGAATGACCACCTGGGGAGGTCACTGCCCTGAGGGAGATGTCCATCAGGGCCTTGTCTGGAGGAAGAATAGCACTGGGGACACAGAGTTCTGCCATGCATACTGTGCTGATGATTTCCCAGCAGAGGGGCTGTCCTCAGAACCTGGGAACCTCTTCTTTGTGGGAGAGTCCTTCTGTGCCAATACTTCATGAGCCCTGAGAAATACAAATTCATAGGGTTCAGTCTGTTGCGTGAGGCGTGCTGGGAAAGGGGGGCTGTCTGATACAGCCTAGAGAGAGCCCCAGATGGGCTCGGAGTGCCTTTCCCACTGTCCCTCTGGCCTTTGTCCAGCTGTGGGCTGGTGGTTGGGTGTTACCTGTTGAAACAGAGTCACTTCCTAGCCAGATATTTAGAGGACGAGTGTGACTACGTTCATTTCACTTGTCCCCCTTAAATGACTCCAGACAGGTTAGCCATTTTGGAATTCACTCGTACAGTCTCATTTAATTCCAGTAACTCAGATAAAGCATCATCCTACTGGCGAATGAGGAAACTGATTCCTGGAGAGTTCAGTCTGGCAGGTAGACAGGGTCCCCGGGCCAGACCCCTTTGGGGGGCTGAGGAGTGCAACTCCCGGGGGCATCCACGTAGCAGCAGGCCACGTGGGCACCTATGGCCATCAGGCGACCCGATTGCTTCCTGTATAAATGGGACCATAGCTCCCTAGTTTTAGCTTATCTCAGCTTCTCTTAAATGTCCCTCTTGGTGAGGGACATGTCATCGAGCATGTCAGTTGCAGAACATCTCCTGTCAGAGGGCTCACCATCCACCTTCTCCTGTGCCCCACCTCCAGCATTGCTCTGGAAGCTTCTAACCTTTCTTTGTGTGTCTCCGCTTGTTCCCACAGTCCCCAGGGAAAAGCCTTTCGCTCTAAAGTGGAGTTGATTGCGTACTTCGAAAAGGTAGGCGACACCTCCCTGGACCCTAATGATTTTGACTTCACGGTAACCGGGAGAGGGAGCCCCTCCCGGCGAGAACAGAAACCACCTAAGAAGCCCAAATCTCCCAAAGCTCCAGGAACTGGCAGAGGTCGGGGACGCCCTAAAGGGAGTGGCACCACGAGACCCAAGGCAGCCGCGTCAGAGGGTGTGCAGGTGAAAAGGGTTCTGGAGAAAAGTCCTGGAAAGCTGCTCGTCAAGATGCCTTTCCAAGCTGCGCCGGGCAGCAAGGCAGAAGGGGGTGGGGCCACCACCTCGGCCCAGGTTATGGTCATCAAGCGCCCCGGCCGGAAGCGAAAAGCGGAGGCCGACCCCCAGGCCATTCCCAAGAAACGAGGCCGAAAGCCAGGCAGTGTGGTTGCTGCAGCTGCCGCCGAGGCCAAAAAGAAAGCCGTGAAGGAGTCGTCTATCCGGTCCGTGCAGGAGACCGTGCTCCCCATCAAGAAGCGCAAGACCCGGGAGACGGTGAGCATTGAGGTGAAGGAGGTGGTGAAGCCCCTGCTGGTGTCCACGCTTGGCGAGAAGAGCGGGAAGGGACTGAAGACCTGCAAGAGCCCAGGGCGGAAAAGCAAGGAGAGCAGCCCCAAGGGGCGCAGCGGCAGCGCCTCCTCGCCACCCAAAAAGGAGCACCACCACCACCACCATCACGTGGAGCCCCCAAAGGCCCCTGCGCCTCTGCTCCTGCCCCCGCCCCCACCCCCGCCCGAGCCCCAGAGCTCCGAGGACCCTGCCAGCCCCCCTGAGCCCCAGGACTTGAGCAGCAGCGTCTGCAAAGAGGAGAAGATGCCGAGAGCAGGCTCGCTGGAGAGCGATGGCTGCCCCAAGGAGCCTGCTAAGACTCAGCCCGCGCTCGCCACCGCGGCCCCGGCCACAGAAAAGTACAAACACCGAGGGGAGGGAGAGCGCAAAGACATTGTCTCATCCTCCATGCCAAGGCCAAACAGAGAGGAGCCTGTGGACAGCCGGACGCCCGTGACCGAGAGAGTTAGCTGACTTTATGCAGAGCGGATTGCAAAGCAAACCAACAAGAATAAAGGCAGCTGTTGTCTCTTCTCCTTATGGGTAGGGCTCTGACAAAGCTTCCCGATTAACTGAAATAAAAAATATTTTTTTTTCTTTCAGTAAACTTAGAGTTTCGTGGCTTCAGGGTGGGAGTAGTTGGAGCATTGGGGATGTTTTTTTCTTATCGACAAGCACAGTCAGGTTGAAGACCTAACCAGGGCCAGAAGTAGCTTTGCACTTTTCTAAACTAGGCTCCTTCAACAAGGCTTGCTGCAGATACTACTGACCAGACAAGCTGTTGCCCAGGCTTCTTAGGGTGTGCCTGCACCTCCCTCCCACC
Organism: Budorcas taxicolor; assembly: GCF_023091745.1. Taxonomy (NCBI): domain Eukaryota; kingdom Metazoa; phylum Chordata; class Mammalia; order Artiodactyla; family Bovidae; genus Budorcas; species Budorcas taxicolor. Next base: position 62,722,891 of record NC_068935.1, on the reverse strand, counting down.
CAGTCCCCCTACGTGGTCACTAGGGACAGAGAGCACTTGAGAAGACACTCCTGGTTTGGGGGCCATCGCTACCCCAGTCTCAGCTCTCCTCTCCCCCCACACCCTGCCCAGCCTCGAGCTCCACCACCCCACCCTCCAGCCCCCCTTATGCCCACCCACGTCGGGACCAGGAGGTCCGGGGCAAAAGAGACAGTTGGATCCTTTCGAGACGGTGGAGACGGCCAGTGGCTCCAGCCCGTGTGATCCCACCCATGGGGGTACACAGACGGCTCCCCACCAGCCCCAATCCCAAATCGACCAGGACATTTCACAGGATGGGGACGTAGCACCTATCGGCCCCGGTTCTGGCCCAGCTAGGAGGGAGGCATCCTTTGAGCCCCCCTGGGTGTCGACTGGCCTGCGCCAGAGGCGACATTGGCCCAGGGCTGGCCTCCAGGAGGTAGCGCTAGACAGAGGCCACCAAGGCCACGTGCCGAGGCCCCAGCAGGCTGGCCCAGGCTACAGCTGGCAGAGTGCCACAGGCCAGGTAGAAGGCATCCCTAGCCGCTCAGAGCAGTTGTGGCCGCTAGTTCGAGCCTTAGTAGACAGGGCCAGGGGCCAGGGGGAAGGCAGGGGAAATGTTCTTCCAAAACTTTTCTAATTCTCAACTCCTTTAGGGACAGCTTAGAACTATTTGCACTATTGAGTCTTCATGTTCCCACTTCAAAACAAACCTGCTTTGCGAGCAAGCTAGCGGGCTTGACTTGGCGACCCTTTGTCCCTCAGGCCACTAGACGTGACAGTGTTGACAACTACCTGGATCTGTATATACCTGCGCTTGTTTTCAAGTGGGCTCAGCACATAGGGTTCCCACGAAGCTCCGAAACTCTAAGTGTTTGCTGCAATTTATAAGGACTTCCTGATTGGTTTCTCTCCTCTCCTTTGGTTTCTGTCTCCTTTCATTTCAGCCTTTTTATTTCTCCCCTTCCTCCCTCGTCCTCACTGCTCCCTTCCGTTCCAGGTAGCCTCAGTGCCCAACCGTACTTTGAGCCGACACTGGTCAGCTCAGGCCCCCAGAACTACCCCCACCCTTGGCCTTCCCGCCGTCCACCCCAGCCTCCCCTGCCACCCATTTCTGAGCCCTGAGGAAGCCCCAGACTCCGCTGAATCCACCCAGCCCTAGTACCCCAGCCTCTCTGAGGGGCATGGGAGAGGCAGGATCTTGCTCTCCCAGGAGTCCCCTCCTTCAGTCAGACCCTGGATTCCAGGTCTCCTCAGCCTTCCCACTCAACGGCAGTGGGTAGGAGAAGTGGACCCAGATTGGGATTGCAGAGCCAAGGGCAGCACAGAGACCCGCTGTGGCCTGCCAGCATCACGGAGTGGCCAAGCCCTGACCTTGGCCTGTGCAGGACCCAGCTAGGGTGGGGTAGTCGGGCCGGGCAGCAGGCAAAATGAGTGCAGATACCCCCTGCCACTCCTCTGAGCAGGAGTTCTTCTCTGCTGGGCCCCGTGCAGCCTTTGCTTGCTGGAGGCTGGTAAGGGTGGCTGGTACTTCAGGCTTTTCCCCATCAGCACCAGGGCTGTGGTGTTGGGGCGTCGAGGCTTGGGCTTGTTGCAGGGTGTTCATTTGTCAGTTTCAATTTGAGACCCCCGTGCTCTTAACCCTCTGTTCAGGAAGTCCTTATCTAGCTGCATATCTTCATCATATTGGTATATCCTTTTCTGTGTTTACAGAGATGTCTCTTATATCTAAATCTGTCCAACTGAGAAGTACCTTATCAAAGTAGCAAACGAGACAGCAGTCTTATGCTTCCAGAAACACCCACAAGCACGTCCCACGTGAGCTGCTGCCATGAACTGTCAAGTGCGTGTTGTCTCGTGTATTTCAGTTACTATCCCCCAGCTTTCCTCACTGCAGTGTAACCATGAAGGAGTGAAACATCTTAGAAACCATCTAGCACTTCCTTGCCAGTCCTTTAGTGATCAGGACCCCTAGTTGACAGTTCCAATCAGTAGCTTCAGAAAAAAACGAAACCGTGTCTCTCTCTCCCAGAATGGTTAGAAGCAAGGGAATTTGCCCTGTTCTGTTTGTGGAGTTGTAGCTGCCCTTCCTAGCATTTTTGTATCCATTTCTTGATGCTGCAAAAGCAAGTCCCCCAACCAAACCCACTCTGCTGTCCACCTGCTGGGCTTCACTTCTGAGTCCTCCCCCAGGAAAGGATGGGAGTTGGAAGAGGGGGCGTGTTCATTGGGGTCCCTCTTCCTCCAAGGACAAAAGGCTCCTGGCACTCTCAGAGGACCCCTGTCCACATGAGCCTGCTCTCCAGCCCATTTGTCAGGGAGGTGCCATCTGGTTTGCTGGGTCAGGTTTTGAGGCATTAATTACACCAAATCCATAAAATGTGGCTCCTGGGACCGGTCTCCAAAGCTGACCTCCCCAGCAGCTTGGCACCATCTGGTCCTGGGCCAAGGAGAGCTGGGCCTGCCATGCTCACCTCTGACCTGTAACAGTTGATTTTGGGGCTGACCGATGGTGGTGGTCGAGAACACTGTATCTCAAGTGGCGTTTCCTTTCTGCCCCAGCCTGACCTGCAGACCCCTTGCTCCCCAGCTCCTGCCCCTAGAGTTTCAAGGCTGCAGGTGGCACCTTAGGGTTTTCTCCCCCTGTCATCCACATCCCCTCTCCCCCAGATACAGGCATTACGAGCGAGTCACCTTTGGGCAGGGGTGCTGAAGGTCCTGTACCACTTCTGTCCTGGAGACAGGTGGACAGAAGGTTGGAGGGCAGGCCTAGCCTTGGAATTCTCACCAGCTGTGTCCGGCCCAGTTGGGGAGTGTGATGTTGATTCTGTGTGTACTTGAACATCGTGAAGATTCAGGGGGCATCCCTTAGGGACTGTGTCCAGAAGGCAGGAATTGATAAGACAGCTTTCAGATACCCGAGGGGCTAGGTCCGTCACATTGGGTCTCCCCACCCTGTGCCTGTCACTTGGCTGTCCTAACCTGTGTCGTTGCTGGCGTTGACACCACAGTGAGACGGGGCCCCTGGGCCACAGCAAGGTCCAGTACACGTCCCTTCTGCACTGTAGTCCTTATCAAAAGGCACAGGAGACCCCCAGAAATGCCCTGCTCCCCCCGACTCCCCTCAGCTCCCTGGACGGTGGAAGCCACAGCGGTGGCCTGGGCATGCTGGTCAGTCAGCACCTGACTTCTCTCCTGAGCCCCTATGCCGGTGCTAGCAGCAGTCTGCTCAGTGGTGGCATGCCAGCCTAGAGGCCGTGAGCAGTGGCAGTGGGACATGGAACAGCACCAGGTTGTCACCTGCCTCCCTGCCTGTCATTGCTGTGACAGCCATCATGAAGGAGGATACTTAAATAGCCACAAGTACGCTGCCATCTTTGGTGGGAGAGCAGTTTCCTTAGCTGACAGGACCTCTGGATTTGAAGTAACTTCTAACAAGCAGCGTGAGCCCAGGAGGGGACAGAGGGTGTAAAGGGAAGCCACCAGGTATAGTAGCCTGGATCTTGTGGAGCCTGGCAGTTGAGCTCTGTGCCCCCTCTCCAGAGTGTTCCTACCAGGCCTGACAAGGCCGGGGGAGGTCACAGGCATCAGCCCTAGCTCAGCACAGCCATCTCTAGCAGGGTCATGGCCCCAAATTGTTTTTCTGATGTGAGTTGCCCGCGTGGGTGGCCCAGACCATCCAGACCTTGGGGAAGTGAGTTCTCTCTAGAGCCCTGTGGGCATCAGCCTACTGACCCCCTGAGTACTGGCCAATGCCTGGGGAGGGCTAGGGGCACAGGCATGTTGCCAGGCTCGTAGTGGATTCCCCACTCTCGAGCCGACAGCCCCGCCACGTTGTGTTCCAGCTCTCAGTTGCTCTCTGCAAGGGCCCCATCTCAGCGCTCTGCTCTACTGGAGGGGTTTGTTGAGTCTGTTTTTGCTGCTTTCTCTTTTTGAAACTGTATCAATCTTTAGAAAACATAGCTGAATTGTTAGAGCTCGCTAGGATATTGCCTCACCCAGGGTCTAAAGTTCCATGTTCAAGGGGAAAAAAAGGGAACACTGAAGCCCCTTGTCAACATTGCAGAAGAAAGACCTAGGAAACCTTGAGCAAGAAACTAGATCCTGATGTTTCTGGGTGAATAAGAGCAAGCTTTTGCCAAAAAAAGGCTGATCTAAGAGGACTTGCAACCTGGCCTGCTGTGTGGCCAGCGTTGCAGGTGAAGGGGAATCCAGCCTGAAACTGCTGGGTCTGCGCCTTGGGGCCCTTGGGTCACTGGAGAGTCTATCTCTCTCTTCCTCTGTCTCTTGGGTAGCGGTCCCTGCAGGGAGACCTGCCTGTTGCGAAGCTACAGGAGCCCAGCTCCGGGTGGGAAAGGTGGGCACTCAGCAGGAAATTGTAAAGGCACGCAACCTCCTCGCTACCTGACTTCACCTGTTCCTTCTCCTCTCATCTCCAGTGAGCCTGCCCCAATTGCCGAGGTGTCAGGAAGAATTAGTTCGAATTAGGGCCCAGGCCACTAAGCAGGAGAAGGTGATGTCTCCTCCACAGCGTCTGCCTGTGGTGTGGCCTGCCCCCAAGGACAGTCCCTGGCTCTGCGCTCCTTGGGGCCTGGGGCTGAGGGAGGGCTGGGGAGAGGACCCTCATGGAAGGGGCTTCAGCTGGAGGTTTCCAAACACTGGGGAAACTTGCCTTGGCTCTGCCGGCCGCCCCCTCGGTCACCTGTCTCCTCAAGTCCTGCTCAGCGGTGAGAGGAAAAGGCCACGAGGTTTGGCTCCTGCCCACTGGTAGTCCTTCTCCCCACAGTGTGTCTGTGTCAAGTGACAAAGCTCTTCTTCCTGGTGACCCTGATTATATCCGGTATCTTCTAGACTATACGAATAGACCTGCTTGGTCTTTTCTCTCCTGGGCTTTTGTTTTGCTCTTTAGTTTTGCTTTTCCCTCTCCTGTCCCTTTTATTTAAATACACTGACTAGACACACAAAGCAGTTGAATTTTTATATATATATATCTGTATATTGCACAGTTATAAACTCATTTTGCTTGTGGCTACACACACACACACACACACAAAGACCTGTTAAAATTATACCTGTTGCTTAATTACAATATTTCTGATAACCATAGCATAGGACAAGGGAAAATTTTTAAAAACCAAAAAAAAAGAAAAAAAAAAACGGAGAAAACAAACAACAACAACAAAAACGAAAAATCCGTCTGCTGGTCACTCGTGTCCAAGCAGAGCCGTGGTCTTTCCTCGCTTCTTTCAAGGGCTTCCCAGTGCCGAGCGAAGGAGGCAGCTCCTGGATTTCGCACTGTTTTTCCCAAGCTTGTGAGTGGGGCCCCAGGGCACTGGTGTAGGCAGGACAGTTCGTTTCAGTGGGTGGATGCAAGCGTGTTCCCTGGCTCTGGCGAAGCCTAGAATGTAGTTGGCACTGCCTGGTCCCCTTTGATCTCTGGGTGGGGCAGCTGGCGTTCATGGGGGTGACCTGCCCCCCGCCGACACCCTCCAGTGACCCAGTCAGAGTGATGGTGTGCAGACAGGCAGCAAGCCTCTCTACTGGTAGGGCTTGTCTCTGCCAAGTCCGGGGGCTGCATGGGAGACAGAAGGCTGTGTCTCAATTCAGAAAGTGTGAGCTGTACCAGGTAGAACATCAGGGACCCCAGAACCACACATGTGGTCTAGCGGGTCCCCTCCAGGAGGTAGCGAAGACTCCAGAAACGTTCCTTCCTCCCCGCCCCCCCCACCATCCTATGAGTAATTGCATTTGCTTTTGTAATTCTTACTGAGCAATATCTGCTAGAGTTTAGCCGTAAGTTCTTTTTGATCATTTTTTAAGTAAGTAAAAACACCAAAAAAAATAAGAATAATATCCAGAAACTTGTTCTTCCAAAGCAGAGAGCATTATAATCACCAGGGCCAAAAGCTTCCCTCCCCGCATCATTACTTCTGAGGCCTACGTCCAAAAGAAACCCTTAGAGGCCCTTCAGGTGGCCAGGCACCCCTCAGGCCTCTGGGAGGACCTGGGCCTGGGGGATGGGCCCCGCCTTCAGTTCAGTATTAGTGGTGGGTCCCTGCCTCTTCTACCCAGCCTGGGCCAGGGGGGCAGAGGAAGCTGCTGTGACCACTGCTGTCCAGCTTCTTGCAGATGGGTGTTGGCGTGTGTCCAGTTCTGCCCGAGATCTGAAGACAGCACAGAGTTAGCCTCAGCCGGTGACCTCTCACCTGGCCTGCCCCAGGCAGCAGGGCCCACCCAGTGTACTGTTCCTGGGTTGCCGGACGGTAGTATGGCAAAGGCTTGCAGAACTCAAAACCTGCTCCTTCCCTTGCTCCCAAGCCCTCCTTTTCCCTTTGAGTTGTCACTGCTTCAATCAATAACAGCCGCTCCAGAGTCAGTAGTTGATGAATATATGACCAAATATCACCAGGACTGTTACTCGGTGTGCCGAGCCCTCTCCTCGCGCAGGGCTCCTGTACCCGGACACTGTACCGTGTGCTGTGTTTGCGCTCCTCCCCTCCTCCGCCCTCCCCTCGTCTCTCTGGGGTTGTTTCTGTTTGGGTTTGGTTTGGTTTTGAGTTCTCCTTTTGTGTTCCAAACATGAGCTTCTCTCTACTGGTCCTCTTAACTGTGGTGTTGAGGCTTCTATTTGTGTAATTTTCGGTGGGTGAAGGGAATTTTGCAAAGTAAATCTCTTCTGTGTTTGAACTGAAGTCTGTATTGTAACCATGTTTAAAGTAATTGTTCCAGAGACAAATGCTTCTAGACACCTTTTCTTTACCAACAAAAGAATTCAGAGGGAGGGGATGGTAACCAGAAGGAGAGGGGCTGTCCTCTTGCCCCAGGAGGGGGAGAGCCAAAGACAGGACCCCCTGCCCAGATCAGCCAGAAGCCACCCAAAGAAGTGACACCTAGAGCTGACAAAGTGAATAGCTGACGTGCTGCCATTTGTGAAGTCAGAGCAAAACCAGGTTTTGGTCCACTCCCAGATTAATAGCATCAGGATTATCTTTTTAAGGACAGACAAGGTTGACGTTCCTGCAAGGGGAGCCAGGAGGGGTGTGAGCAGAACCAACCACACCTCGGTGGGAGAAGGTCAGGGTGGGCCTGCGGGGCAAGGCTCAGCCTGAGGGTGGGCGTCTCCCAGGAGACCTCCACTGTGGCCACGGGTCAGGCGTGTGTGGACACGGCATTATGATTCGGGGGCGACATTACTGTTCGGGGTACCATCATCAAATCCACCCCGCCCCACAGTGCAGGACACTAACGTAACCTCTGGATTCCCCACTTTCCTGGACGAGGAGATGATGATGGGGTGGGGGGGTGCACACCCTTGGCTGTCACCTGATCCCCAGCAAAATTTGGATATGAGAAACCCCCCTTCTCGTTTCATGGCAAAACCCGATCCTCTTGAGTAGCCGTTACCTCCCAGACACTATTGAGGACTGACGAAACAGGGTGGCCATGTGCTCCCTTAGCGCCCGGGGTCCCCCCCTCTTCGAGGACAGTGCTGACCATTCGGGCATGGGGCTTAGGAATGAGAAGAATCAAGCAGGATCACCGCCCCCTCCTGAGTCGCAGGGACCCTGGTCACCCTGTGCAGAGGGAGCAGGCTCCAGCCCAGGAGGAAAAGGGCTGGAAAAGTGTGTATGGGGTGAGGGGAGTCACCCAGGACAGACTTGGCTGGAGATGATCTCCAAAAGCCCTCTATCGCATTCACCTTCAGTTTTTGTGTTTTGGGACAATTACTTTAGAAAACTTAAGTAGATCGTTTTAAAAACAAAAAAAATATTGATTGCTTTTTTGTAGTGTTCAAAAAAGGTTCTTTGTGTATAGCCAAATGACTGAAAGCACTGATATATTTAAAAACAAAAGGCAATTTATTAAGGAAATTTGTACCATTTCAGTAAACCTGTCTGAATGTACCTGTATACGTTTCAAAACACCCCCCACTGAATCCCTGTAACCTATTTATTATATAAAGAGTTTGCCTTATAAATTTACATAAAAATGTCCGTTTGTGTCTTTTGTTGTAAAACCAAGTGATTTTTTCATAAGGTTCTTTTACTATTTGAAAAGATGGGCAGCACGCAGTTTTATTTTATTTTTGTAAGTTTTTTAATACGTGTGAAAGCCAAGAATACTCAGCATGCCTTTCTAAGTGACGCGTTCGCACCTTTTGTTGGGAAGTACTGTATCCTGTGCTGTTAGCATTCTCGATAAATCTCTCTGTGAAAGTGACTCCAGGTCTGGGCTTTCATTATCAAGACAGCTCCCAGGACAGCAAGGTGGGGCACATCCTGGGAACACCCAGAAGCCAGCTGCTTTCTGGGCGCCCTGGGGAGGACAGGGCACTGGCCGGCACCCCGCACTGGCCTGCCTCGGGGTCCGCCTGCCCAGAGGGGAGCTCTGAGCCGGCAGGTGGGAAGGGCCTTCTGCAGGGCAGCATCCTGGCTGTCCCCGATGGGCTGAGGGGCTTTTGGAAACCTCCCAGCTCTGACTCCTCCGGTGCCTCCTGCCTGAGACCATTCCAAGGTCTCTGCTGACCTGCTCCTGGCTCGGAGGACGCGCTGCCTCCCCCCACCGGCTTCTGATGAGGTGGATTGCTCTCAGGAGCTCGTGGTTTCCCTACAGCTGTCCTTTATCAGGCTGCCGATGGCTTGGAGATGAAAAGAACTGCTTAGAGTTCAGCACCACAGGTACATGTATGTGAACACAGCTACTTGGAGGTGCACTCGAGCGTCCTGGCCTTAAATGGTAAAACAGAGGGTTAACATTCATGGCGTGTGTGTATCCTGAGCATCCCTGAGGTGCCAGGGCTGTCCCGGGAGCTGCAGTCCAGCAGAATTGGAAGTGGGACCAAGTCCCAGTTCACTTAGTGTGTGTGTGCCCACTAGTTCCCTCCACAGCTTGGGAGTCTCGGTAAGAGCTGTCCCTATGGGAAGCCACTGGGGCTCAGGGCATGGCTGGCTTCCTCTTGCGGAGTGGCTGCAGCTTCTGGGAAGAGGCTGCCATGGAGGTGCGTCTCAGGCCGACCTGGTTTCTGCAAACCACTCTTGAAGTCTCTGGATGGACAGCCTGTGGGCGGGGAGGGTGGCAGCCCTCAGGGGTCAGGATCAAGTGGACAAGGGGGTGGCTAGCAAAGACCTGCCTTTCAAGCTGGCGTCCAGCTGGAAAAAACAGAAGAGGAAGGCGCCCTGGCTGCTTGGCGGGAGGCGGGGAGGGGTGTCGGGGAGGCAGATGAGTGCTGAGGCTGAAGGACGTGCCAGGGGACTCCAGGCCAGCTTCCAGCTACCTGAGTATCTGCTGGATGGAGCTACAAGTGCAAACCCATGGGGGTGGGAGCCCTGGCACGTTCTCGGAACCCCAAGGAGTTGTGGCTGGGTTAAGGCTGCTGCCAAGTGCCAAGAGCAAGACAGGTGGGCAGGAAAGGGCCACACGGTGACAACGTCAGAAGCCGTGCTGAAAAGCTGCAATCCCTCAGAGGGCTTCAGGAACCCCGGAAAGGTCTTAAGCAGAAAAATTGGTGTGGAGTGGAGTGCTTTGTGCCTAAGGAAGACCCCTGAGCCGAGAGGAGGCAGGGAAGCATGTTCGTTTAGGTTCATCTAGGTCAGAGCCCCATGGGGAAGAGAGGAACCCCAGAGAAGTTCAGAGAGGTAACAGTTTCCTGGTGGCTGCTACTGTGGCTGCTACTGCTACTGCGAATGATGGAGGCATGCCGGAGGCCTGTGGGGAGGCGCCAGACAGGCCAAGTATGGTGCTCAGTGAGCTTCAGAGAAAAGGGTGGGAGCTGCCAGAGCCCGCCATCCTCAAGCATGACAAGAGGGAGGAGGGCAGCCGGAGTGAAGGTCTGTCTCTAAGAGAGTAGTAAACACGTTTTCTGTGCTAGCGGAAGGAGCCAGCAAAGAAGAAAAGAGGGCAGCTGCTGCAAAGACCTAACCACCGCTGGAGCAGGTTCCGGCAGGGCCAAGAAAAGATGGGATCCAGGGCCCAGGGGGTGGGTGGAGATGCTGCGAGCTTCCAGATCGTTCTTCCTGCCCCCAGCCTCACAAGCCAGCTGCAGAGAGTCAGCCGGGAGCCCTGGTGTGACCCACATCTGACCCTGGATGTCTTGACCCCTCTCCACCGCTTTCCCCACGAAACAGAAACCTAAAGAGGACCAGCCAGCGGCTCTCCGAAGCCCCGCTTCTAGCCCTTTCTGGAAGGCCTTCGCTGTGTCCATCGTCCCTGGGGCCGAGAAGCGCTCTCCTGCAGCCCTCGGAGCCCTCCTCCTCCGGGAAGCTCACCCGTCCGCCTCGCCGGGCCCAGGGGCGAGGCCTCCGGGAGGCGTGACCACGCGCGGCGCCCCCGTGTGGCCGGGGCTGGCGGCGGTGGCGGCGGCCCCGGGTGCCGCCCCTTCCGGCCCGCCGGGCGTCGCACGAGGCCGCCTTAAAGGGGAAGTGAGTCAGTGTTCGCGGACCCGGGCGGCCGAGGCCCGCGCCCGCCGCGGCCCGGAGAGGCCCCGGCCCGGTGGTGGCGGCGGCGGCGGCGGCGGCGGCGGCGGTGGCCATGGCCGGGGGGCCGGGCCCGGGAGACCCCGCGGTCCCCGGCGCCCAGCACTTCTTGTACGAGGTGCCGCCCTGGGTCATGTGCCGCTTCTACAAAGTGATGGACGCCCTGGAGCCCGCCGACTGGTGCCAGTTCGGTGGGTGGCCGCAGGCCGGCAGGGGCGGGCCGGGGCGGGCCGGGGAGACGCGCGGGGCCCGGACGCCGCGGCCTGACGCCCCCTGCCCCGCAGCCGCCCTGATCGTCCGCGACCAGACCGAGCTGCGGCTGTGCGAGCGCTCCGGGCAGCGCACAGCCAGCGTCCTGTGGCCGTGGATCAACCGCAACGCCCGCGTGGCCGATCTCGTGCGCATCCTCACGCACCTGCAGCTGCTGCGGGCGCGGGACATCATCACTGCTTGTGAGCGCGGCCCCGGAGACCCCCGGAACCCCCAGGACCCTGGGACAGGGGCCGCCCAGGGCTTACCTCGGAGCTCCTCCCTCCAGCCTGGGCCTAACGTCCTTCCCTCCCCGGCCTCCCAGGGCACCCTCCCGCCCCGCTTCTGCCCGCCAGCACCACCTCCCCGACACCCAGCAGCATCTCCACACCCTCCGAGGCTGCGGTTCCCGGCCACCGGAAGTTGCCGTCTCTGGCCTCCACCTTCCTCTCCCCAGGTAAGAAAACCGGGGTTGGCCTGATGAACCTCAGGAAAGGACCCCCTTGCTCCTGGCCACCCCGATAGATCCTGCCACTGGCCTCTGCCTGCCTTTCACTGGTGTCTTTGCGAAGCTTTTCCAGGCTCCCAGACTCACTCTGACCCCGAGCTCTGCCCTGGACCAAACCCAGCTGCCCACCAGCCACCATTGCCATCTCCAGCCCCCTCATCTACCAAGGTAGGTGGGTCCTGCCCCCCACCCAGAGGTTTGATGCCAGCAAGCAGTGACAGCTGCCTTTGGTCCCCTGGGCCACCCCAGGCAGCCCAGCAAGGGTGGGCTGAGGCAGAGGGGAGGATATGGGACCTCACCTGATACAGGGTCTCTTCCCACAGCCCAGCCCAGAGAGCCCCATGCCCCTCCTGCCTGGGCCCCCCTCCTCTTCGTTCTGCTGGCCCCTTCATGAGATTTGCCAGGGCACCCACGACTTCTCAGAGGAGCTCAAGATCGGGGAGGGCGGCTTTGGCTGTGTGTACCGGGCAGTGATGAGGAACACCGTCTATGCTGTGAAGAGGCTCAAGGAGGTGTGTGGAGCATCCTGGCCAGGGCCCTCAAGGGCTGTTCCCAGACTCGGGCTTTTGTGGTCCTCCCCCACCCCCTTCGCAACCCCACAGGGTTCCTTCAGCCCTCTGATTTCACAGTCCCAGGGCCCCCAGGCCCGTGCTCCTTCTGGGCCCAGAACAGGTGGGGGGGGGTGGGGGGCATGAAGTCCGGGCCACAGGAGTCTCACACTGCCAGTCCCCCCTGCCTCATTCTCCCCGAGGGCTGCAGGAGGCTGACCTGGAGTGGACCACAGTGAAGCAGAGCTTCCAGACCGAAGTGCAGCAGCTGTCGCGGTGAGCCTGCAGGCAGGGGCAGGGCCCCACCAGGACCACATGTCCGGGGACCTGGCTCCCCATTGGTCTGCAGCCTGCCAGGCCCAGGCGAGCCGGGGAACCTGGTTAGGGACCATCCGCACCCTACACCACCCCCCCTGCAATGGCCAGATGGAAGGCGTGCTGGATGCTGGGAGCAGAGCACTGAGACTCCACCGTTTCAAATAGGTTTCGTCACCCCAACATTGTGGACTTTGCCGGCTACTGTGCTCAGAGCGGCTTCTACTGCCTTGTCTATGGCTTCCTGCCCAATGGCTCCCTGGAAGACCGCCTCCACGTCCAGGTAAGCCTTGCCTGGCCTGGCCCGGCACACTGTGTCACTCTTGGCACCTGGTCTGAGCGGGACATGGGGCTGGGGTCCTTGGCCTCAGTGATCGGGACCTCTTCATGCTTGGAAGCCAAGCTCATGGGGCCTCTGAAAGGGGCCCCATCTGCTCCCCTGGGCAAACAGAGTAGCGGAAGGATCTTGGTGGCATTGCCCAGAGGGCAAGAGGCAATGGACAGCCCCTGGGCCCCATCTAGAGAGGCGCCCTCAGGACACAAGGGCTGACCAAGCCCAAGACAGGAGCATCTCTGACCTGACACTTCAGCGCTCAGGGGAAGCATGGATGGGCATCAAAGACGGTGGCTCCACGGTCTCCCCTTTCTTCCTTGTGCCCCTCCAGACACAGGCCTGGCCCCCTCTCTCCTGGCCTCAGCGACTGGACATCCTTCTGGGCACAGCCCGGGCAATTCAGTTCTTACATCAAGATAGCCCCAGCCTCATCCATGGAGATGTCAAGAGGTGAGGCGGGGAAACGGCCAGCCCCTGGGGGCCTTTGAGGGTGGCAGGAGCCCTATGGCAAGGGGTGATGCTCCCACACCTCCCACAAGCAGGGACCGGGGGTGCCTGCTGCCTGGTCCCTAGGAGCCTGGCCCTGAGCGATCCCCCTGAGAACAGGGGACGTCAGGGCTGGGGTCTGAGGGTCACTGAGCACCCAGTGTGGGCCAGGGGTGGACATGGAGGCCAAGGATGGGTTCCAGTGGTGAACAGGGCCTCAACTGCAGGATGGGGCTCTGGGGGCCACTTGCTCAGAGCCCCAAGTGGCCAGAACACCATGAGCACGGGCCACAATCCGCCACTGAGGTGCACGTCAGTGGCTCCGGTCTGATTGTCTCAGGACCAGGCAGGGGGCAGTAGGTGCAGGGGTGATGAGTCGCAGAGAGGGCTAAGGCCAGGCTGATGCCACCGCCTTCCGTCCCCAAGTTCCAACGTCCTTCTGGATGAGAGACTGATGCCCAAACTGGGGGACTTCGGCCTGGCCCGTCTCAGCCGGTTTACAGGGGCCAACCCCGGCCAGAGCAGTAGTGTGGCCCGGACTCGGACGGTGCGTGGCACCCTGGCCTACCTGCCTGAGGAGTACGTGAAGACCGGGAGGCTGGCCGTGGACACCGACACCTTCAGCTTTGGCGTGGTGAGCTGCAGGGCCCTCGACTGGCCTGGGGGTGGGGGGCTGCAGCCCCCGGAGAATCCTCCAGCAGGCCTGACCAGCTTCAGATCCCGGGACCCATCTTCCCCAGCTCGGGTGCCCTGCGCGGCTCCACACCTTCATGTCTGTCGTTTTCCATTCCTCTCCTCCACGTGGGCCCTCCAGACCCCCTGAGCTTGAGTCCCACGTGCAGTTTCTCAGCGGCCCCAGTCTGCAGCCTGCTCTCTCTGCAGGTGCTGCTGGAGACCCTGGCCGGCCAGAGGGCCGTGAGGATGCATGGCGCCCAGCCCAAGTATCTGGTGAGCCTCCTCCCGAGGCAGGTCGGGAGAGAGAGAGGGAGGGAGGAACAATCCGGAACGTGGGGCCGCCAGCCCGGCCTCTGCTGACTCATTGTTGAGAGTAGGCAGGGCCCCAGACAGCTGCATCTGCCTGGCTGGGGACAAACCTGTCTGTCCCCGGCAAGTGCCACAGGCCCTTCCAGACCCCACCTGGGTTTGGCGAGGTTGGGGGGGGGGGTCAGGGTGGGGGGTTGCAGCCCGATCACAGTGGAAAACAGAATCAGGGGACCTGGGAGAAGCAATGGTTGGGAATCGGACCACGTCCCCCCTCACCCCAGATGCCTTCCCTGGGTTTTGCGGGGCAGGCCTATTCCTCCGCAGACTGACCCAGAGCCCAAAATCCAGCTCCTCTCTGCTTAGTCGGCAGGATCCTTCACACTGTATAAGCTGGTGTGTTGCCCGGGCTCGGGGCTGTTTCCATCCATTCCCGGGTCTCGAAGGGATTTCTGCTGGAGCCGGGCACCAAATAGATCTGCACTCGGGCCCATCGTCAGCACCGCTGTGGCACAGCATGCCAGACCCCACAGGGTCCCTGCCACGGCTTCTCTGGGCAACCACCAAAAAGCTCTTTTAGAACTGTGAGGAGGTGGTGGAACCCCTTTACCCCCGCCATGCTTGGGATGAAGGCCCAGACCCTTGACGTGGTTGCCAGCTTGCTGTCTGTCCTCCAGACCTGGCGGCTCCCTGTTCCTCTGCCTGAAAGGCCACGCCCCCTGACCCCAGGGTCTGCTCCTGGTCCTTCCTGTCTGGTCCTGTCCCTCCCCATCTCCGTGGGGCTCTCCCCTCTGAGCCCTGCCCTCTCTGGCTAGTTGCTGTCTTTTGATCAGAGCCCGAGTGTCACTTGCTTGGGCCCCCCCATCGAAACCCCTGGGGAGGCCTCCCTGCTGTGGTTTCCCCTGGTTTTCGAAGCATATCGACGTCTCTCCCCTCTCAGGAAGTCAGCTCTGTGAAAGCCAGCCCAGGTGCTGGGCGCGTGGCTGGATCCCGGGGGCCCAAGTCAGCGCTGAGCATATGCAGATGAGGGCCGGGGATGGCAGCGCAAGGCACGGCCCACGGGGGCCAGACTCACGTTGCATGTCCCACAGAAAGACTTGGTTGAAGAGGAGGCGGAGGAGGCCGGGGTGACCCTGAAGGGCACCCAGACCGCAGTCCAAGGTGGGCCGGCCGCAGACACGTGGGCCGCCCCAGTTGCCGCCCAGATCTACAAGAAGCACCTGGACCCCAGGCCAGGGCCATGCCCACCAGAACTGGGCCTGGCCCTGGGCCAGCTGGCTTGCTGCTGCCTGCACCGCCGGGCCAAGAGGAGACCCCCGATGACCCAGGTAGTCCTGTGAGCTGGGGGTATGGGAAGTGCTTGAGATGCCAGTCTCCACATGTTGCTCAACTGCCCTTTGGTTTGGCTTGAACCCCCACTGAACCCAGCCAGGTACAGAGAAGGAGGCGATCGGCTTTTTACTGCGCCCCCTTCTGGGTGCCTTGCGCCACTGCATCTGCCTTTTTTGTGTCCCTTCCACCTCTTTGTCTCTCTTTTATTTATTTATTTATTTTAATTGGAGGCTAATTACTTTACAATATTGTGGTGGTTTTTGCCATATATTCACATGAATCAGCTGTGGGTGTACTTGTGTTCCCCATCCTGAACAACCCCCCCCCCACGTCCCTCCCCATCCTATCCCTCATTTGTCTCTCTTGAGAAAAGAAAGAAGCATCATTGAGGGCATCAAGGCAACAAGGTTTGCTTTCTCAAAGACAAAGAGAAGCTGCTCTCGGTCCTTAGCTTTAGTGACAACGATTCTCTTCTCTGGCCCTGACCTGGAGCTGCCCTGCAGTTCCGCCACCCTCTGTGAGGACCTGGACAGGGCCACTCACCCTGAGAGCCCCGGTCCCTCCCTGCAGGTGTACCAGACACTGGAGGAGCTGCAGGTGGTGGTGGCAGGGCCATGCCTGGAGCCAGGGCCTGCCAGCCACAGCCCCCCTTCCCCGCAAGAGAACTCCTACGTGTCCACCAGCAGGAGCGCCCTGAGCCGTGCCAGCCCCTGGCAGCCCCTGGCGGTGCCCTCTGGGGCCCAGGCCCAGGCTACAGACTGGCCGCACAAAGGTGCCAACCAGCCCGTGGAGAGTGACGAGAGCGTGTCTGACCTCTCTGCTGCCCTGCATTCCTGGCATCTGAGCCCCAGCTGCCCTGCGGGCCCAGGGGCCCCCAGCTGGGTGCCAGCACCCCTCGGGCAGGCTGCCTGCACCCAGGGGGGTGCCGCCCGAGAGTCGAGCTGGGGGAGTGGCCCGGGTCTCCAGCCTACAGCTGTGGAAGGTACCAGCAGGGGAACTAAAGGCCTCCTTTCCGGGCAAACCCCATCCTCCCGACCCCAGCCTTCTGGGAGGAGAGACCCAGGACCCGCCATGAAGCTCCATCTGTCCTTAGCAAGTTGCAGGCTGCCGTCTTGGGTTGGGCTGCTCGCCTGACCCCGGAAGGTCCTTCCAAAGACGGACCATCCTGGGCCATCTTGTCTCACTGGGCCATGCCCCCAGCTGGCTGAGGATAGGCCAGGAGTGAGGCAGGCCCAGTCCATGACTGGGCTCCAGGCCTTGCCCACAGACAGAGTGCTCAGGACCTCTGTCCTTTGGGAGGGCAGGGAGGGAACTAGGCTGGGGATGGGGAAGGCTCGCGAGGCCAGCAGTGAGTGTCAGCAGGGAGTTCCCAGAGGCTCAGGGAGTCCTCTCTCCACCCCAGGATCCCTCCTGGGCAGCTCCACATCCTCGCAGCCCCCGCAGATCGTGATCAATCCGGCGCGACGGAAGATGCTGCAGAAGCTGGCATTGTATGAGGACGGGGTCCTAGACAGCCTGCAGCTGCTCTCGTCCAGCTCTCTCCCAGGTACCCTCCAAGAACAGGGGCCTTTGAGAAGTCATGTGCCCTGGGCACAGCCCGGTCCTGTCCTGTCCCACCTCCCTGTCCTGCCAATACTCCCTCTCCCCGTAGTCCGGGATTGCCCGTGCCTGTACTTCCAAAACATATGAAGCCCCTGCTGGGCAGGTTCCATTCAAAGAAATGCTGCTGAGGAATGGAAACCACTAAGTCCAGAGAGCACCCCGGGAGTGAGGGCTAGGGCAGCCCCACTGTCGGCTAACCGACTGGCATTTCCTACCCACTGTGCAGACTCGGGCCAGGACCTGCGGGACAGGCAGGGGCCCGAAGAGAGAGACGAGTTTCGGAGCTGAATCGCCCGCCTGGGCCGATCCCCAAACCTGGAAGTCCAAGTTCTCATGGTCGAAAGTTCTCATGGCCCTCAACCCCTTGGCAGCCCACGGGCATTGGGGGTGGGGGGATTCCATCCGCCTGGAGGAGGGTGTTTGGTGGCCCTGGCACTTTTGGGGTGTGGGCACAGGCTGGGCTTGGAGCCCCCCACCCTGAGTAGGACAGGGACATCTTCATGACCTGCCCTCAGTCCAACATCTGTGGAAGCAGAAGGCCACTGGCCCTGGAGGGGCCAAGGAGGAGCTAGAGTGGGCACTGCCAGTTGGGCAGGGCATCTGTAGCCCAGGGCTACAGGGCACAGAGCCATCGAGGCAGGGTCCCTCCCAGCCTCGTAACTGGGAAAGACACAGGTCTGGCTGGCCCGTGGTTCAGTCCACAAGCTGGAAGTGGGGGTTCCAAGAGGCCCCGGGGAGTCCCACAGTGCCTCCCACCAGGCCAGTGTCTGCAGGCTGCCCTGGAGGACCAGGAGCTGGTCCGCTACCCAGGCCACCCCTCGGTACTGTGGACAGTCACGGAGCCAGGCTAGGCTCTCCAGACCACAGGCTCCGCCCCTGGGCACAGCTTGTGGCAGAGGGGTCACACCCCCCCCACTCCAGGTTTGGCTTGGCACACACCTTGTGTCACCCAGACAGTGAGAAGCCCCAAGAAGGCAGGAAGTTGGGAGCCAGGCAGACAGGAAGAAAAAGACAAGGGGACTCTCAGTTTTCGGAGCAAGTCAGGGTTTGTGTCACTGGGTGTCTCTGAGAGCAGCCCAGGGCTGTAGCAGAGGCTCCAGATGCTTCTGTGTCTGCAGTCGTGAGTCACACTACAGGCCCCACGTAAGCGAGGCATCGGTGGAATCCAAGTTGTCCTGGAGTAATAAAAGCTTACCCTTCCATCTCTGGCTGTACTCGTAGACTTTGTGGCAAAGCCCTGAGCTTGTCCAGGGACTTTCTTCTCAGGGTTCTTGACTGTCCAAACCCAGACACCAGTCTCCCACCCCACCCCCAAATCCTCTGCAGGTACTTGCTTCCTCTCCCAGTAAGCCACCATGCTGGTGACAGGTCACACAACACTACTACCCAGGAGTACTTTCACAGGGTGTTACCTTTTCCCCTATGTTACACATTTTTATTGTAAATGGCATCTTTATTTCCTTTTCTAACTGCTTGTTACTCCTGTATGGAAGCACAGTTGAGTTCTGTCCATTGGCTTTGCTTTCTGTCACCTTGCTTCAATTTACACATTAGCTCTAATAGTTTGGTAAATACCGTGGGATGGTTTATGCACACAACCATCTCATGTGCAAATAAAGACTGATTCACCTCTTCCTTTCCATTCTGTATGCTGTTCTTTTTTAAATTTATTTATTTATTTTTTTGTTTGGCTATACCGTGCAGCTTGTGGGATCTTAGTTCCCTGACCAGGGATTAAACCCAGGCCCATGGCAGTGAAAGTGCAGAATCCTAAACACCGACCCACCAGGGAATTCCCTTTGTTCTTTTTCTTACCTTGTGACACTAGCTAGGGCTTCTGGTCTGGTATTGAATAGAAGTGGTGAAAGGGGACATCGTTGCCTTGTTCTCAGTATTAGCTGCAGAGTGTTATATTTCACCGTGAAGTATGATGCTACCAATAGAATTGTCATAGGTGTGTTTTGTCAATGTGGTAAACCCCATAAGTTGATTTTCTAATATTAAACCAATTTTATATTCCTTAGATAAAAACAGCACTTGGTCATGATGTTACCCTTTTATATATTGCTAAATTCCATTTGCAAATATCATTTTGAGAATTTTTGCATCTGTTCATGAGGGATACTGATTTGTAGTTATCTTATAATATCTTTACCTGGTTTTGCTATCAGATAGGCTTTCATACAGAGAAGGCGATGGCACCCCACTCCAGTACTCTTGCCTGGAAAATCCCATGGACGGAGGAGCCTGGTAGGCTGCAGTCCATGGGGTCGCAAAGAGTCGGACACGAGTGAGCGACTTCACTTTCACTTTTCACTTTCATGCATTGGAGAAGGAAGTGGCAACCCACTCCAGTGTTCTTGCCTGGAGAATCCCAGGGACGGGGGAGCCTGGTGGGCTGCCATCTATGGGGTCGCACAGAGTCAGACACGACTGAAGCAACTTAGCAGCAGCAGCAGCAGCATCAGGCTTTCATAAAGTAAGTTGGAAAGTGTTTCCTTCTCCTCCTAGGTTGTTAAAGGGCTCATATATGCTTAAGTGTTACTCCTGTAAATGTTTGATGGAATCACCAGTGAAGTCCTATGCATCTGGAGTTTTCTTTTTTTCTTCTCTTTTTTTTTTTGAGTTTTCTTTGAGGGAAGGTTTTTCATTATAAATCCAACTTCTTTAATTAGATATCAGGCCCTTCAGATTTTGTTTATGTGTCAGTTTTAGCAGTTGGTGTCTTTCAAGGAATTTGCCCGTTTCATTTAAGTTGACATAAACTTAATAATGCCCCCTTACCCTTTGATGTCTGTAGGATATATAGCAACAGCCCCTCTATCATCCCCAATACTGGTAATTTGTTTGTTTCCTTTTTCTGAATTTATTTTATTTTTGGCTGTGCTGGGTCTTCACTGCTACAAACAGGCTTTCTCCAGTTGTGGCGAGTGGAAGCTACTATTTGTTGGGGTGCACAGAGGCTTCAGTAGTTACGGCTCATGGGCTTAGTTGCTCTGCGGCATGAGGGATCTTTCTGGACGGGGATTGAAGTCATGTCTCCTGCTTTAGCAGGTGGACTCCCAACCACTGGGCCACCAGGGAAGTCCCATGTCTTTCCGTTTTTTTTTTTTTTTTTGGATCAGCCTAAATAGAGGCTTATCGATTTTATTGATAATTTCAAAGAAGCAAGTTTGGTTTCACTGATTCTTCTCTATAGTCCATTTTCTCTCTTTTATTAAGTTCCACTATCATGTCCTTTCTTTTACTTGTTTTGGAGTAATAAATCTTTTGGGGGGTTTAATTTGCTCATCTTTTTTTCCAGCTTCTTAAAGTAGAATCCTAAATCAGTGATTTTAAAAGTTTCTTTTTCTAATATAAGCATTGAAGGCTATAAATTCCCTTTGAGAATACTGTTAAGCCGCATCCTACTGATTTAGATATGTTGTTTTCATTGTCATTCAATTCATAATGTTTTCTACTTTTCCTTGTGATTATTTTCTTTAACTAATGTCTTACTTAGAGGTGTATTTTGTTTCCAAATATTTCAGGATTTTACAGATACCTGTATGTTTTGTGTTTTTTTAATTCTGTTGTGGTCAGAGAATTTACTCTGTATAGTTGCAATCCTTTGAAAATAATTGAGACTTGCTTCATGACTTAACATATGGTTTAGCTTGATGAATGTTCCATGTGTATTTGGAAAGAGTGTATATTTGGCAGTTGGGTGGAGTATTCTGTAAGTGTCAGGTCAAGATGGTTGACAGTGTTTGAGTCTCTGGATTGCAGTCTCCAGCTGTAACTCCATCTTTCACCTTTCAATTCTTTTAGATTTTGCTTCATGTATTTTGACATTCTCATTGGGTACATACACGTTTAGGATAGTGTTCTTTATAAATTGGCTCTTTCAATATCATGAAATGCCCCTCTTTATCTCTGCTAATGTTCTTTCTTTTGATGTCTGCTTTGTCTGGTGTGGATATAAGTGGCTACTCTCAACTTCCTTGTGCTTAATTTGTTCCCTGGTGTAGCCTTTTTTTTTCAGTTCTGTGTCTTTGAATGTAAAGTGCACTTATAGACGCATATGGTTCAGTGCCACTTTTTGTTTTGGTTTATCTTTTTTAACCAGTTTCATAATCTCTACCTTTTTAATTGATCTGTTTAGTCCATTTACATGTGATAGTGAGGTTTCAGTCTATCAACTGCTTTTTATTTTCTATTTGTCACATCTGTCCTTTGTTCCTCTTTTCCTCTGTCCCTAATATCTTTTGATTAATCACATGTTTCTTAATATTCTATTATTTCTTTCCTGTTGGCTCGTTGCTCTAATAACTGAGACCACTGGTTCTACTCAGGAGCTGCATCATATCCTGGGCATCATATCCTGGAAAGTACCTCTAGGCAGAAATGCCAGGCTGCTCGTAGCAGTCACGACATTTGTTTTCCTTCTGATCACAGTCTGATACTGCCGTTGTCCAATATCTAAAAATAGTTGTTTCGAATATTTTGTCTAGTTTTCTAGTTGTTCACGATGAGAGGGCTATTCTGGCCGGAATCACAACATTCCCCTCTTCTGAGGAATTCTTCAGTCCTAAGATGACCCCATCTTTCTCCTGCAGGATCCATTTGTTCCTCACTCCTGGATCTACTTTCATCAAATATGTTCTAGTAGCTTCCAATCTTTCTTTTTTTTCCAGTCTCATGTGATTTGATTTTAATTTTTCTTGAAATGCAGTAGGTTAACAATGTTTCAGGTGTACAACAGTGTTTCACTTATACACTATAAATATATCTATCCTTTTCACTTATACACTATAGATATATCTGTTCTTTTTTAGATTCTTTTCCATTATAGGTCAGTCACCACAAGGTATCGAGTAGAATTCCCCATGCTATACAGTAGGTTGGTTAGTAGCTTGAACCATTCCTTTGACGTAGCACCTCTCTCCAAAGCATAACCCCAATTTTCTATTCCTCTTTATGGACAAAGTTCTCAAAATAATTGTCTCTTTTCTTACTTTTTTCCCATTTCCTTTTCAAACCCTTCTAATCTGGCTTCGACCTGCCCACTCCACCAAAGTGATGTCCAAGACACCACTGACCATGTTTCTGAATCTCGTGACTCCCTTCTGACTTCATCCTCCGGGCCTCTGGGTGCCACCTCTGCGATGTTGCCTGCTCTATCCTTTATGCCACCCCTTCACTACCTCCACTCACTCCTTTTCACCCAGATGCCTACCAGACATGTCCTCTTTGATGTCTCACAGGTGCCATAAACCTAAATGACAAAATAGAACATTGGATTCCCAGCTCACTGATGTTGTTTGGCTATAGACAGCCAGGTGACAGCCACCACTGAGATCTAAGTCAGCACCAGTTATCTATTGTCCCAAATAGCCACCTCAAAACAGGCTGAAACGATGACATTTATTTTGCGAACCCACAACGTGGGCAGGCCTCTGATGGGTACAGCTCAGTGTCAGATGGAGTAGCCAGAAGGCTGGTTGCTGGGACCACTCAGGCTTCTGCACATGTCTGGTGGTTGACACTGGGGATTTGCCAAGTACCTTGCCGAGGCCGGGACACCTATCTGCGCATACTGCTTCTTCGTGGCCACGTGGTTTCTTCCCAACATGGGGGCTTGCTTCTAAGAGTGAGCCCCTTGAGATGGCCTGCTGGAGGCCATATCACTAGTTTTGGTCTGGTTTCCACTGCATCCTCAAGGGGGAAGCGATTACAGTCCAGCTTTTGGTGTGAGGAGTGTCAGAGGATTCATGGACGTGTTGAAAACCAGCACGGGCATTTCCTTACACAAAGAGGACCACTTTGCTGGCCTCGAACACAGAAGGGTCTGCTGTGTCCTTGAACTTCCCAGAAATGGAACCGCGTAGATGGGCCCTGTTGTGGCTAGCTTCTTTCACTCAGCATGTTGTTC
This sequence comes from Budorcas taxicolor, assembly GCF_023091745.1. NCBI lineage: Eukaryota > Metazoa > Chordata > Mammalia > Artiodactyla > Bovidae > Budorcas > Budorcas taxicolor. Next base: position 62,700,150 of record NC_068935.1, on the reverse strand, counting down.
AGAGATGCAGCTGAGCGGTAGCAGCAGACAGGCCTTCATGCCTACATGCTCTTCCATTGAACACACAGACCACATTTTACCCCTTCTCCCCTTCATGGATGTCTGGGTTGCTTTCAGTCGGGGGCTGGTATAAATAAAGGTGCCATGAACATTTCTGTCAGTGTCTTGGTGATGGATGCCTGCATTTCTCTTGGATGTTCTATGCACTAGGGTTTTAGCCTAGAGGCAGAACCACTATTGGTTACAGATAGGGTTCGGCCTGCCGGGGTGTGTGAGGCTGTAGCTTCTGCCTCTCTTGGACCTCAGGTCAGCAGGCCTGGCTTCTGGAAAGGAGAGACAGCCATTCGTGGGAAAGCAAACCCCAGTGAAGCCTGCATTGGTCTCACCATATCCCCATGGTGCAAACAGCCCACAGACAAGCCAGTGCACAAGGTCACACACGCAGCAACCCGCAGGCATGCTTCCCACAGTTCTCAACTCCAAACCACAAAGGCACTCCGCCCTCCACCAGCCTTCCTACCCCCTCCTCATCTGCCAGATCGCACCCAAATTTCTTGTTAGGCCAACCTTGACCTGGGATCACATGTGGAGGGGAATTCTGGGAAATTCAGAAATTTCAGTTCAGCTGGAGTGACACAGTATCAGAGCAACCCAGGCACATATACACATGGGATGCATGTGGTCAGCTGTAGCGGGTCCTGCCAGATGTTTTCCAGTGTGGCTACACCAGTTTACCCCCTCTCCCCAAGCAGTTCGTGAGCATTCCAGTTGTTTCACATCCTCACGGATAGTTGGTGTTCTTGCGTGTTTTCATTGTAGTCATTCCAACAGGGCTCTGAAGGGCTATCTCATTGTGGTTTTGGTTTGCATTTCCCTGATGACTCATGGTCAGCGTCCATTCATCTGCTTGTTGGCCATCTGCAGGTCCGCTCCTGGGAAAGGCACACCGCCTGATGAGGCCCTTGTTGATATGCAGGGCTTCTGTGTCCATTCAGAGGATTTGTCTTGGATGACAAGTGTCCCATAGCATCTTCTGCCACTCGGGCTTTATCTTTTCACGCTCTGAATGACATTTTTTGATGAACAATTCTTAATTTGAATGAAGCCCAACATAGTGATCATTTCCATTTGGGTTAAGAGATCTTTTCTGTTGGTCTGTGCACTGCTTAAGAGATTTTGGCTTCCTCCAGGGTCATAAAGATATTCTCCTTTGACTTCTAGACACTCCATTGTTTTACATTTCATATTTAGGTCCATGCGATACCTCAAGTTGATTTTTGTTTCTGGTGGCAGGTTGACATCAAGCTGTCCTTTTTGTCCCCACATGGACATCCTATCTCTCCCACGTGTGTTCAGTCGCTCAGTCATGTCTGACTCTTTGTGACCCCTTGGACTGTCACCCACCAGGCTCCTCTGTCCATGGGATTTCCTTCTCCAGGGGATCTTCCTGACCCAGGAATCAGACCCACGTCTCCTGCATCACCTGCTTGGCAGGCAGATTCTTTACCGTGAGCTATTGGGGAAGCCTCCAACAGTAAGTAAAAAGACCATCCTTCCCCAGTAGATCACAGTGGGGACTTTGTCATCAACCTACTGGCCAGCTCTGTTCTCTGTTCCATTACACCAGGCTTTCTGCCTTCTTTCTATCAGCACCGTATCAGCTTCATTACTGCTGCCTTAGAGCAAGTGTCTATTTCTGTGAGCGTTGAGCCTTCAGGTTTGTTCTAGATCATCTGGTTTTTCTTCCAAATTGATCTTCCAGTTTTTCTAGACTCTTTGCATTTCCACATAAATCGTAGAGCAGTTGGAGCTCTCCTCCACTGCTGCTGGGAATGTCAAATGGGTCAGCCACTTTGGAAAATGATTTGGCAGTGTCTTAAAATGTCATCATCCCCTTATACGACGATACACTCTTCCCCGGCTAGCATCTGAGAGGAGCAAATTCATCCATCCACACCAAGACTTGTACGTGAGTGTTCACAGCTGCTCTAATCACAACAGCCAGACAGTGGAAACAATCCAAATAGCCATCAGGTGACTGCGTAAACTGTATGTTCATACAACAGAGGAAAACTTAGCAATAAAAAGGAATGAACTATTGGACTCAGAGTAACTACTGAGTGAAAAGAGCCAGACCAAAAAAAGCACACAATTCTAGGAAATGCAAATTTATCTCTCCTGACAAAAAGCTGGTGGGTGGCTGGTTTAGGAATGGGTGGGGATGGAGGTGCAAGAGACGGGAGTCACCAAGAGGGAGGGGAAACTTTTGAGGTGACGGTTTCATAGAACTTTCAGAGGTCTAGGTTTTCGATTATGTGCAATTGATTTTATGTCAATTCTATCTCAAGATTGCTGTGTTGGTTTTTTTTTTTTTTTTTCCAAAATACAATGTGACTCTTTTAAGCAACATATTGTTGGGTTTTTTTTCTATTTAATCCAGCCTGGCAATCATTGTTTATCCACTGACATTTTAATGTAATTGCCCATATGGTTGTATGTGTGTTTATTGTGGTAAATATACATGACATAATATTTATCATGTGAACCATTTGCATCCGATTCAGTGGCCCTGGATACATTCACAGTGTTGTGTAACCATCACCACCATTGAAACCTCCCAATTTTCTCATCATTACCAACACAAACCCTGTGCCCACTAACCAGTGACACCCCATTCTCCCTCCTGAGATGCCCATATTGTCCCATCTGCTCTGTGTTCCTTCCTTTCTCCTTTCTCACATTCTTCAATGTCACTAGTGTCATCCCTCTTGGGTTACCCTGCAGATCAGGTCTGCAGCCCTGCATGTAGCCCTCCCCCAGCACTCCTGGCTTCATAGTGTCTGCATGGTTTCACTTATGCTGCATTGACCACATAGATTCCCTTTCTAATGCTCTGTATGCCTTCCTGCTGCTCTGGTCTTCCACCCTGGATCCCTCTATCCCTCCCTTGCTTTATTTCTCAAATGACTTCATCTCTTGGCTGAAAATAGGGTCAAGAAAATAATGAGAGGATAACATCACCACCAGAGCCATTAACGAGTATGAACCATCCTCTGCTGTTCTCTGCTCTTGACTCCTGCAAACATCACCAAATCCCCTCTATGGGCCCCATGACCTAGACGTCAGTGTTTTTTGAATAACACTTTAAATAGCAAATATTCTCTGGATGGACCTCTGCACGCAGAGGAAATGTGGGGCTCCTTGACGTGTTTATCAAGAGGGCTGGGGTAACTATGCTGGGGTCTGTGACAGTCTTTCTTGGCTATAACTGACATACCATAGCGTTCACTTGTTCCAAGCTGCAAAAGGAAATGGCATGCCCATCAGCAGTCACTGCCTGTGTTTCCCTGTCCCCCTTCCAGCCCAAGGCTACGCTTAGTCACTCGGTAATGTCCGATTGCGGTCCCATGGACTGTAGCCCGCCAGGTTCCTATGTCCATGGGATTTTCCCAGCAAGAATACTGGAGTGGGTTGCCATGTCCTCCTCCAGGGGATCTTCCCAACCCAGGGATCAAACCAGAGTCTCCTGCATTGCCAGGCAGATTCTTTACCACTAGCTCCACCTGGGAAGCCCCAACCCAAGGCAATTATTAACTTATTTGCTCTCTCTATGGTTTTAGCTATTCTGGACATTTCACATAAATGTGATCTGTTGTGTCTGACTTCTTTCCCTGAGTAGCATGACTTTCAGGTTCAGCCACATTGCAGCCTGTGTCAGACCTCCATTCCTGTTGATGGCTGGATAATATGCCATCGTACAGAGAGAACACACTTTGTTAATCCATTCTTCCATAGATGGAAATGTGGGTTGTTTCCACTTTGGGGTGCCTGTGAATAGTGCCACTATGAACATTTGTGTATGTTTTCCTGTGGTTGTGTTTCATTTCTCTGGGAGTGGAATTGCTAGGTGGTATGGTAACTTACATAGAACATTTTGAGGTTCTATTTCCACAAGGGCTGCACCATTTTACAGCCCTGCCAGCAATGTGTGAGGGCCCCAAGTTACTGTCTGTCCTTTTGACGAGCACCATTCTAGTAGGTGTGAAGGGCCAGCTTATTGTAGTTTGCAGGTTTCTACTTCCTTAATGGCTAATGGTGTCGAACACCTTTTCATGTCAGGGGCATTTCCCTTCAGCCTGAAGAACTACCTGCAATATTTCTTACAGGATAGGTAGGCTGGCATTGAGTTTCCCCAAACTTTGCCCGAAATGTATTTATTTCACTTTCATCTTTAAAGGTTATTTTTCTGGGTATAGAACTCCAGGTTGGCAACTTTTCCCTTTTGGCACTGTTTCAGGTATCATCCTATCACCTTTCATTATTTCTGTTGAAAAGCCCACTGCTGCTGCTGCTGCTAAGTCGCTTCAGTCGTGTCTGACTCTGTGCGACCCCATAGACGGCAGTCCACCAGGCTCCCCTGTCCCTGGGATTCTCCAGGCAAGAATACTAGAGTGGGTTGCCATTTCCTTCTCCACAAAAGCCCACTACCAGTCTTATTATAATGCTTCTGCAGGGAATGTTTCATTTCATTCTAGCTGCTTCTGATAGTTCTTCTCTGTCTTGGGTTTTCAACAGTTTGACTGTATGAGGCACCTGGTGCCTAGCTGTGATTTTCTTTGTATCTATGTTGGTCAATGTTTGTAACATCCTTGAACCTAGGATCTGATGTCTTTTTGTCACTTCTGGAAAGTTCCTGGCCACTATCTCTTCAAATATTGCTTCTGTCCTCTTTCCTCTGTAGCCGCTCGAGCAGGCCTTGTTCTCTGGTGACTACAAATTGTTCTTGAAAAATATACATTTTTACCAACTTCCCAAGGTGTTTCCAGGGAGAGTTAGTTCTGATATACTCTTATCAATTGTGATCAGAATGAAAAGTCACCACAAGTTAATCTTGACATCTCTCATTCCCTCACTCATACTCCCAACACAGCTAGCCAACACATCTTATCTTCTTCCACACTGTATATCTCTCCCCTCTGCCTCCTTTCCTGCCACTTGGGTCTCTTCATAAAACTCAGACATTATAAGGTTGGTCAAGACAGATCTGTGCCCTAGCAAGCCAGAACCAAATCCAAGCGAAGTTATGTCCCTTTGCTTTTCTCTCTGTTGAAGGGATGAACCACACTAAGCTCTCCAGCTAATGCTGGGTGGTGTTTTCGGCTTGCTTGTGCTCTAGGAGCCACCAGTTGCAAAAGGAAGCTTGCTTTACACCATCAGTAGGAGGCTCTGGGATGCCGGGCCACAAGTAGAAGCTGCAGATTCAGTAGTGCCAAAGGAACGGCTGGCAGAGGGCAGGGGACCTGTGGTCTCCTAGGGACAGAAGAGACATCACTCTGCTAGTGACAATTTAGAAGAGAGGGTCGACGCATCCTAAAACCTTCATTTTTTTTATCCTCTCGCCAGATTGCAGATGTGACATCAGAAATCCTCCCTCACTGTTGTTTTTCTAGAAGAGAATGAAAGTCAGCAGGCACAAACAGTGAATGGAGACCTCCCTCCTGGGCTAGGTTTTCTGCTGAGTCATTGCCTTAATGGTTCCCCGAGATAACTGGCTCCCCGTCTCTTAGCCTGTTTCTAAGGCAACCAGTGAGCAGGCTGGGAGCAAAGCCAACTTGGGATCAGTAGTCCCATTCCTGGCCACCATGTGGTCAGTTTTTTTCCTAGCCAGAACATTTTTAGAGTCCTTTTTTATTTTTATTTTTTTCAGAAGAACAAACCTTGCCTTTTAAAAATACCTGCTTCTCATGGAGAATCCCAAACAGCCTAGGAGTATAGTTTATGAAGACAAAGCCCTTCTGAATTTCCCTTCCTGCATCATCTCCTCCCCAAGGGCAGAGAGCAACCACGCCAGCCTCCATGGTCTACCAGCCGCTGCTCAAAATGGTGCTCCCCCAGCCCACCCCGCATCCAGCTGGGTGCCCAAAGGCTGCTTGTAGGTGGACCCCCACTTTTGTTCCTTTACGGAACTGCGGAGCAGACACTGTCTGGATACACTGTCAAGTGATGCACGTGGTCCTCTGTTGGGGAGTCACTTAGGTTGTTTCCAGTTCTTCTCTTTGTGCTTTTGCCACTACAAACAATCCTGCTTCCTTGCACGTGTATTTTTACACACTGAGGCAATGGTATTTTTTAGGTGAGACCCTCAGGAGCTGGATCACTAGCTCATTTTCGTAGACATAGCCTACGTGGCCTCCAAGACACCAGGTATTGGCCAAAGTTTCACCTTTGCCAATTCACTGGTGAAAAAGCATAGCTTGCTTTTTATGTGCATTTCTTTCAGTTTGAGTGGTGTTGGATGTTCTTCATGGGCCCTTTTGAGTTTCTTTCCATGTGAGCGACCTAGTTACAGCTTTTTCTTATTGGGAACAGAGAGTTCTTTCCATATCTAGGATGATCTGTGTTCCAAGTAGTCTATCCTCATTTGGGACACGTTTTTAACTTTGTTCCTGGTACTTGCCATGCAAAACTGTACAAATCTTCACCTGTCAGAACGGCTAGCATCAAAAAGACTACAAATAAATAACAAATGTTGGCAAAGACATGGAGAAAATGGAACCCTCATACGCCATTGGTGAAATGGATAAGTTGGTGCAGCCACTATGGAGAACAGTATGGAGGTTCCTTTAAAAAGTAAAAATAGAACTACCACAGGACCCAGCAATTCCATTCCTGGGTATATGTCAAAATAGTCTCAAAAAGTAGAAAAACCGAATCCAACAAGAACCACACATGATATGAAATGATATGCAAAGTTTGTATTCAGCAAACTGTTCTTACCTTTCACAGAGGCATTCTCACAGTGGGGTGAGCCCACGGAGTGTAAGAAGGAATGAGACTTGGGGGACCCTGCCTGGCTGAGGCCTGCTGGGGGCTGGGGCCACATTTCCCCCAACCTGGTGCCACCATCTGTCTTTGAACACAATTCTGCCTCTTTGCCTAATTAACTTGGGAACCTAACACAGCCTAAGTTGGGGATACATGTGTGTGTGTGTGGTCCCTTGCTACCTGTGTGCAGCCACTCGGGGTGACCATGGGAGTCCCTTCCCACCTTTTCCCAATTGCAGCTGTTGGCAGCAGACTCCTCAAAGACCACAGGCAAAACCTTTTGACCTGGCAAAGCTGAGCTTACTGGACTCAGTGTAAAGGCAATGAGGAAGGACACCACCTCAACCGAGGAACCTAGAAAAAAGACTCGGAGCCAGGAAAGTGCACAGTGATATCCAGGTGGGAATCTGGGGGCAAGCCAAGGGTATGACATGGTCACTGTGGATTGATTGGTGGACACAGCCTAGGGTTGGGTCTTCACCTAGGGTTGGGTTACAGTCTTACCTTCCTGGACTAAGTTTGTCCTGGAGCCAGAAGCTCATGTACTCTGCTCTGTTCCCAGTTTGACAACGCAGTGGGAAAGGATGCCCAGTCCCAGAATTGTCTTGGGGACAGGATGGTCTGTTTGTTCCCAGTGTGATGTAACACGGGACTAGGAAAGGATGCTGGTGTCAGATTTCACAAGAGCCTTAGGCCCCTGTTGGTGCCCACTCACTCCCCTGTGAGGTCACCAAGATGATTCTTGGTCAAGCCAGGCCAAAATTACTTCAGCCTGCGCTAAGAGAGACCACGACCTTGTCAGAGCCTTAGAGACTTCTTAGAAGGGCCAGGTCAGGGGTGAGATGTTTTTAATTAGATTTTTTGAGTCTGCTGTAAGGCTGGACTTTTAATGATGGGATCTGATGGGGATGGAGCCAACCTGACTCAGGATTGGTGGACTCTGCTGAGCCAGGGCTTTGAAGGTAACTGCAAGAACAAAGGGCCCTCTGCAAAGCCGGGGCTGTTATGCTCAGTTGGAGGCCGTCACCCTGATGAGGGCTGGTTAAAGAAGGTCATGTTTGAATAAATGGATTTTGAGGAAGCTCCTGAAATCAGCAATAAAGTTATTTACAACTTCTACATCCTAGACAAGAATTTCCTGGCATAGCAGAGGCACCGGGAGCTAAGAGGCTGGGTGACTGTAGTTGTGGTTCTTGCCTGAGCAGGTCAAAAGCTGCTGCAGTGTGGGGGAAGCCGCCTCCCCCGGGACTGAAAGTTACGAGATGGTGGGTGTCAGGTGGGCTTTCTTGCTAACTTCTACCCAGAAGTATGTCCTACTGAGGGACCCCCAGCAGCAAGGGCTGTGGGGTCAGCAGGGCTGAGAGGTGAGAAAGGAGGCAAATGCAAGGTGGATGGATTCCTGGATGGATGTGGAGGACAGAGGAGCCTGGCATGCTGCAGTCCATGGGGTCACAAAGAGCCAGACACGACTTGAACAACAAAACAACCCAGATTAATCCTCAAAATTATTCTCCAGAGTGAAGGATCCAGACAGTAACTCATCTAGCCTTTTGGCTTGAGATATATATATCATGAGGAGGGCATGGCAACCCACTCCAGTGTTCTTGCCTGGAGAATCCCATGGACTGAGGAGCCTGGCTGGCTATACAGTCCATAGAGTCACACGGAGTCAGACACGATGGAAGTGACTTGGCACGCACACATGTATATCATATATCAGGTTTTGAAGCTAGCGTCTATCACAAATTTCACTTTCCAACAATGGCTGGAGTGATATCCCCCACACCATTTGCTTTTCCAGAACATTTCCACTCCCTCATCAGAAGGTAGAGTCCCCTTGGCCCTGGGCAGGCCTTTATGACTGCCTTGACTAGATGGAGTCTGGCAGAAGAAATTAGTAACATCCAAGGCGAAGTCCATCTCTTGAGAGGCTCACCCTCACAGGCCCCACACTGTTAGGGAGGTGACCCAGAGGGGCACGTGTGCAGAGGGACCATCCAGCACCCACTTGCCCATGTGGCATCTTGGCAAAGATGCCCAGCCCTCAGTGGGCTAGCCCCAGCTGACACCACATAGAACAGAGATGAGCCCTGCCCATGATTTGGACCCACCAGCCAAATGGACCTTTGGTGTTGATTTAAGCCACTGTTCTGGGGTGGATAGTGAACTGGAACACCAGCTATTCCAATTCCTGTGTTATTAAGCGAACTGACTTTTTTTTTTAACAATTACCATTTTGACCACTTTGAACTGTCCAGGTCAGTGGTATTTTAAGTTCAGATCATTCACACTCATGTGCAGCCATCACCACCATCCATCCCCAGAGCTCTTTCCATCTCTGTGCCCAGGCCCTGGCACCCAGTCTCCTACCTTCTGTGTCTGTGTGCTGGGCTGCTCTGGGGACCCCATACCATAGATAATACACTCTTTGTCCAGTTGTGTCTTGGGTTATTTCACTCAGCATAATGTTTTCAAGGTTTGTCCATGTTGAAATATGTATCAGAATTTCTTTCTTTTTGTCTACTCATCTGTGAACACTGATGTATAAGTACCTGTCCCAATCCCCACTTTCAATTCTTTTGGGTAGAATTGTTTCAAATACCCTTCTGAGATCTTCTGATGTCATGTTTTCCTCCTTGGATGTACTAATATTGCTAATTATAGTAACATCATTTGTAGTTGAATCACCTCTGCACTCTTGGAATGAACTCCACTTGGTTATGGCATTGTGTAGTCAGGTAGTCGCTGAGTCGTGTCCAGCTCTTTGCGACCCCATGGACCGTATCCCGCCAGGCTCCTCTGTCTATGGGATTCTCCAGGCAAGAATACTGGCGTGGGTTGCCATTTCCTTCTCCAGGGGATCTTCCCGACCCAGGGAACGAACCCATGTGTTCTGCATTGGCAGGCAGATTCCTTACCGCTGAACCACCAGGGAAGCCCCGGGTTATGGTATATTCATTTCTTAATCTGCTTTTGGCTTGTCTTAGCTAATTTTTAATTTTTGAACTGTGCACCAATATTTCAGTGCAAAGAATCTGCAGTTTTCTTTGTGGTGTGTTTGTTTTTTGGGGGGGTGGGTAGGGATTCTTTGTCAAGTCTGGAAATCAGGTCAGACTGTCAGTCAGGCCAGAAGTGTCCACGGAGCACCCCGCCCTGCTTGGACTCTTGGAACTGAGCCCTGGAGGGAGAACCACGGGGAGTCACCCTGTGTGCCACTCTCAAGAAGGTTCTTTCGGTTTCATTAGACACACTTGGAAGCTTGTCTTTACTTTCTGGAATACAGTGGCACGACCCGTTTCTGAAAAGCCAGAAAGGATGCATTTGACAACTCTCCCCTTTTGCTGTCTTTCTTCTGGGGACAGTGTCGGAGGTGTCCGCAGCCAAGTTGGCAGAGAGGATGGGCGAGGCCACCGCTCAGAAGCGGAAGACACCCCGCGCCGCCTGGCGGGGTCCCGCGGTTGGGGCCAGCGGGCCGGCGCTCCTCCCTGTGGGCCCCTCCCCGCCTCCGCCCTCCCCTTCCCCCTTCCTTGCACAGCCCCGCCCTCGCCTCCTGCTGAGCCTTGTCGGTCACTGGGAAACGCCTGAGAAGACTTCAAGGACATGGCTGTGCACACACACACCAAGATGACTAACACTAAAAAGACTGGTCATAGCAAGTGTCGGCAAGGGAGTGGAGCCAACAGCGGTGCAAACTTAGCCAGCCACTTTTCTTACGAACTTGAACTTCACCTGCCCAGCCCCTCTCAGCCAGCCATTTCCCTTCTAAGTGCAGTGCAAGTCGCTCAGTTGTCTTTGAGACCCCATGGACTGTATAGTCCATGGAATTCTCCAGGCCAGAATACTGGAGTGGGTAGCGGTTCCCTTCTCCAGGGAGTCTTCCCAGTCCAGGGATCAAACCCAGGTCTCCCACATTGCAGGCGGATTCTTTACCAGCTGAGCCACAGGGGAAGCCCAAGGATACTGGAGCGGGTAGCCTATCCCCTCTCCAGTTGATCTTCCTGATCCAGGAATCAAACCAGAGTGTCCTGCATTGCAGGATGATTCTTTACAAACTGAGCTACCAGGGAAGCCCATTCTCCTTTTAGGTGTGTAGCAAAAAGCAAGGAATGCACAAGTCCATACAAAGACTTGTACCTGCATGTCCACTGCAGCTATTCTATGATCCCCCAGCTGGCAACAAACTGAATAAATGGCCATCAACAGAGCTGCAGGACCTCCATATCACAGACTGCTGCTCAGTGATAAAAAGGAATGGACATGTTGATACGGGTATGGATGTCACTGCGAGCTTCCTTTCATACCAACATCTAGAACTGCAAAAGGAATCTGGAGAGTTTTGCTTTGGGGCTGAGTTTGATGGCGCCTCCACTGTGTGTATGGAAAGTTCCAGTGGTTACACTTAGTATGTTTTGGCTCAATAAAAATAATGTAGATACGTAAGCTCATAAAGTTGTAAATTTTACTTTAAATACCACTTTCACTGTTAGCCACCAGTTTTATTATTTCCTTCTCTCTATTACTGTAGTTCTAAGTCTTTTTCTTTTTGGCTGCACCAGGCATCTTGGGAGATCTTAGTTCCTGGACCAGGCAGCCTCCAGACAGAGTCCTGGTTCCTACTCAAAGAAATATGCATAACAATATCTTTGAGCCCCCACCCAGGTGGAGGATGGTAACTTCAGACTGAAAAGATTCCAGGGGTGGGGGGGTGGGGGGGGTGGGGCACAGCTCTATTGCCTCACCACCAACCAATCAAAAAGGGTCACAAACCCTGCAACCCTCACCCCAAATGTTGCCTTCTGTTTCCGGGGACCAGAGATGACCATCCTGTTAGGTCTCCTGTTTGGCCCCTGTCTATTTCATCTCTGAGAGGGGCCAACAGTTTCAAACTAAATTGCTGTTATTACAAGGGTGAATGCTGGTTTCAGGCCAAAAATACCTTGACTTAGATCTGGTAGAGAGAGACTTCTGCTCTGCTAGGCAGGCCTACAGCCATGCACAGCAGGAAGAAGTTACAGAAGAAAGAGACCTCTGCCCCAATTCCCAAGAAGTATCTTGAGTATGGAGTCTCTCAGGGGGGAATTGTTAGGGGAAGCACACTGATTGAAACCGCCCACCCTGGCCAGGCACCATAGTAAACATTTGCAGGAGTTGTTTTATGACAGGAGATTCTGATAAGGAATAGGGAACTAATAAGCCACCACCAACCGGAAGAGTTTGGGAAAGGTCGAAAGGAGACACCACGTGTCCATCCACTTCCCAGAATCCCTCTCGCTAGCATCCATCTTGGCTGAGTGGTGCGTGCACCACCAGGAAAGACTCTGAATTAGAATGATTGGCCAAAGACCACCCGGAAACTAATCCCATCACCATAAAACCCGAGACTGCAAGCCATGTGGCAGAGCACTTCTCCTGGGTTCCCTTACTCTACTGCTCTCCACCCGGGTGCCCTTTCCTAATAAAATCTCTTGCTTTGTCAGCACATGTGTCTCCTCGGACAATTCATTTCTGAGTGTTAGACAAGAGCCCGGTTTCGGGCCCTGGAAGGGGTCTGCCTTCCTGCAACACCTTCAAGGAAAGCCCATGGAAACCTCCCTGTAAGGTGCTAGATGTGTCTATTTCTCCATGGAGTTCTGTCCATTTGTGCTTTATATATTTTGAAACTATTGTAACATCTTCATAAAATGTTGTAGGTTTGTCTGATATTAATATAACTACACCAGCTCCCTCTTGGTTCTTAGGTGCCAAGTAGATCTTGTTTTTCTCCTTCCCTCACATGTGATCTTTCCACAGACATATGTTTTAGGTGAGTGTCTATTAAACAGCATATGCCTGGAAGTTGTGGTTTGGATGCAGTGTGACAATGTCTGTAATCTCTGACAGTCCCACTATCTGAAGTCCTCTCAGAGTTGACATCTGTTGTTTGTTGTGTCGGCCACCACAGAAGCAACCCCCCCTCCCCAGCCCTGTGGGGCTGGCTCAGCTCATTGTGGATGTCACACTCTCAGCTCTCCCACCTGTTTGGGTTGTACACTATGAAGAACAATCTGGAAAGAAAGCCCATCTGAATGGCAAGGACAAAGAGCTGCAAATGATAAACATTTCAGATGGCTGCCTGGCAAGGTCAGAGTGCTCTCCAGAAAAGCTGAGGGGCCCCATGACACAGTAGAGCGCTGATTAGAGGGCTTTGAAATTAAGCATGTATGTTCAAACCACAATAGACCCTGTATCACGCCCACTAGGAGGCTTACAGTCAAAAATCATTAAAAAAAAAATTCAGTAACAAGTGGTGGTGAGGATGTTAAGAAATCGAAAAACTTGTGCACCGTGGTAGGAATGGTGTGTCCAGTCCTCCAACAATTCAACAGAAAATCAGCCCCTGTCCCAGCACAGCCCTGTGAATGCACTAAAAACACTGAAACATACACATTAACAGCGTGAATTGGGGCATTCTCTGGTGGTCCAGGGGTTAAGACTCCACACTTCCAATGCAGCAGGGGGGTCTCAGGTTCGATCCCTGGTCACAGAACTAGGATCCCACAAGCCACATGGCCCAAAAAAAAGTTATCAAAAGTAACACGAAAGAACATGAATTATATGGTGTGTCATTCAGATCTGAATTTTTCAATGTATTTTCCAAACGAAATTTGGCTCCCAAGCCATGGTAGCAAGGGCTCCAGTTACAAAGACCAACGTAGCAGCCAAGAGCAGGGCAAGCCTCACCTTCGCCACTTCCTACCCCCTTGGACCTGAAGGTCGTTCACCTCCTCTAAACTTACTGTTCTTGACAGTAAGGCCTCCATCCTCCCTGGAATGATATGTGTTTCCTCATCTACAATGCCGCCGAGAGATGCAGCCCTGGTCGGGAAGGGTGGCCAGGACACCACCTGGTTCTGTGCATACACTTTCCTGATCTGCTGGGTTTGTTGGTTTTCTTAAGATTTATTTATTATTTTTGGCTGCACTGGGTCTTTGTTGCTGCATAGGCTTTCTCTGATTGCAGTGTGGTGGCTTCTCTTGTTGTGGGTCATAAGCTCTAGAGTGTGTGGGCTCCAGAAGTTTCGGCTCACAGGCTTAGTTGCTCCGTGGCATGTGGGATCTTCCCTGACCAGGGATGAAACCCATGTTCCCTGCATTGCTAGGCAGATTCTGAACAACTGGATTTGCTGGGAAGCCTGTGACCTGCTTTTATGTGACCTTGTCCAGTGCTCATATGAGAGGTGAAACTGAGGCACAGAAGGCTGACAAAATGTATGCAAGGTGTCCCAGCTCCTGAACTGCAGACGTCAATGTGGATTTTGAAACTGTAATTAAGTACTGATAACATCAAATTTGGGCTTCTCTGGTGGCTTCCCTGGTACCTTCCCTGGTAAGGAATCCATCTGCCAATACAGGAGACCCAGGTTTGATCCCTGAGTTTGGAAGATCCCCTGGAGAAAGGCAATGGCAACCCACTCTGGTATTCTGGCCTGGGAAATCCTATGGACAGAGGAGTCTGATGAGCTACAGTCCATGGGGTCGCAAAGACTCCGACACGACTTAGCAACTAAACAACAACAAACATCAAATGTAGCATCTTGACCATTTTTAAGTGTCCAGGTTGGCGGCATTAAGTATGTTCATGTGGGTGTGTGTCCATCCCCAGAACTGCCCATCTTCCCCAATGGAAACTCTGTCCTTATTAGACTCTAACTCCCCCTCCCCAGCCTCTGCCCCCTCCCCTTCCTCCTCTCTCTGTCTAGGGTCTGATGATTCTAGGCGCCTCATACAAGTGGAGTCATACTGTGTCTGTCCTTGTGTCTGGCTTATCTCACTGACCATCACACCTTGTTGGTCCAGTGGTGTTGTAGCGGCTGTCTTTTGAAGGCTGAATCACACTCCTTTATGGGGCTGGACCATATTCTGTTCATCCAGGCATGCATCAGTGGACACTTGGGTTGTTTTAAATGTTTCAGTTATTGCGAATAAGGCTGCTGTGAACACAGGGGGACAAGTATTGCTTCAAGGCCCTGCTTTCCCTTATGGTGGGGAGATCCCCTTCAAGCAGGATTCCGGGATCCTATGGTAGTTGTATGTTTGATTTTTCTGGGCAGCTTCAATTTTAAGCCAGGAAAGGCAAGCAAGAAAGCAGTGCAGTTCTAGTTGGCTGCCATCCGCGTAGCAGACAGCAACCCTTCTCCCAGCACCATGTGCTGGTGATGCTTGGCGCACAGAGACTCTGTCAGGCAGTCATTTCAGCAACCACTGTGGCTGAAGCACAGGCATGCTGCATGCAGGCAGATCCTCTAGCGATGTGCTCACACGTAGGCAGGGAGTCCCAGAGAGCAGCACCAAAGGAGGAACTCCCCGGCTGGGTACCCAGGAGCCCCGGGAGCAAACGTCCACAGATTGGGTCCTGCAGCTGGTGGGAGATGGCTCTGGACCACGTGGTGCATCTACAGAAGTTTAGAGCATGTGACAGTGGGCAGTGGGCATGGCTGCTCGTCTCCCTCCACTCCCAGGAAAGGTCTCAGAATGTGCCAGGGAGTGGGTTACACCGAACTCCTGAGGGCGGCTGCCTCTGGGGTGAGAGGGTAGGGTAGGGTCAGGATCCCGATGTGATCTGTGAGGCTGCACGGGATGGCCGAGATAGTGGCAGTGCAAACCCCATGGAAGATGCCCCAAGTGGAAGGCGGGCAGGGCCGAGAAAGATGAGGCAGAAGGAAAACCAGAAGTCAGCGGTTCTGAAGTACAATGGAGGGCAAGGATCCAAGTGAAAAGCAGGAAATGGAAGAAAATACTAGAAATGCATGAAAATGGTTAGAAGGACCCTGGGCCCCATCATTCAGCCCAGGCGGCGGCGGGCAGCCTCCAGGTCACTTAGAAGAAAGGCATCCACGGCTCGAGGGGCACGTGGATCTGCAAACACCAGGAACCTAAGCACCGCTGACAAGGGGCTAGTTACGTGGCTGTCTGGGGGCTCTCTTGGGAACTGGAATTGCCTAATTTCCATTTACCCAAAGATTTCCCCTCATGGAGGCCTTCATAGGAGAGAGGGAAATGCTTACCTGTGGGATGGGGCCAATTTTAAGTGCCGAGAGACAAAACCTCCTTTGTCCTCCAACCTTTGATGAAATGCATTTCGTGAGGTTTGGGCATTTCCTCTCGGCCATGTATTGTGACTGTGAATGGCTTTGGTCAAGTTCAGTTCAGTGAACTTCCTGTGAACAGTGATGATAGCTGCACTGTTTGGTTTCTGAATGTACATTTCAACTATTTTAATTTTTATTCTGAATACTTTTAGAATACATGTTTATAAGGCAAAATATCTGAAGTAGCTATTAGAGATGTTAAGATTTGACAAAGGTATCTGATATGTGCACAAGAACCCCAAAAGCTACAAGGAAAAAGACAGACATATAGAAATCCATGATTAGGGAAAACCTGCAACCACCTTCCTTTAAGAGGCCCACAAAAGCAAAAGACAAATGAGAGTAAGAAAACATGTATCATCCACATGACAGGTGAATGACTAATATAAAACAAGCTTCTGCAAACTTTTGGAAGAAAAAGTCCAAACTGAGGAAAGGATATAAACAATTTATGGAAGAACAAATCCTAATTTTCAATAGAAAGCATAAGCATGAGTTGTGCACAAGTGTGCATGTGTGTGCGTGCATGTGTGTGTGTGTGTGTGTGTGTGTGTGTATGTGTGCAGAGGGGCATGAGTTAAAGTCACAGCAAGATCTTGCCTCGCCCCCATCAGATTGGCACAAAATGAAAAAGCCTGCGACACCTTGCCTGTGGCTGGGGACCCTGGGAGGCCTCTCTGACCACCGTCAAAGACATAGTATTTTTGTGGGAAATACTATTGTCAGTGGGAAAGGCAACGCGAGTGTCCTCTGAGTTGCCCCCTGAGGCTGACTCAGAGGAAGGCAAGCTCTAGGGCACAAATGCAGGAGGTCAGGTGAGGGCAGCACGCATAGATGTGGCTGCAGCCATGCCCAGCACTGACTGGGAAAGACAGGTGCGGGGGCGGGGGGGTGGTGAGTCCGATGTCGGGGCCACTACAACCCTCGTCTTCCCTGCTGTGAGCCTGGATACCTGCGTGATCAGAGCGAAACCGTTACCACTACTTTTGGCAGGGGCAGGAAGGGGCCAGGTGGCCACGCCACGGTCACTGTCTCCTGGGAGAGGTGAGGCCGCACCGTGGACGAGGCTTTGGGCCTGGAGGCTGGCAACCTGCCTTTCTGATGCTCAGTGATGAAATTTGCAGCCCAGTCGAACATCTAAGAGTTTCAGTTTCTGCGGAACGAGGGGGTTGGCACAGATGCTTTCTGAGATCCCACCCAGCTACGGAACCTCTAAATCAGGCCAAATGTGGGGAGTGGGCCCATCTGCCAACCACTGGCCTCTCTGTTGTCCTCTGGCATCTCAGACAGGGCTGGGGCTGGGCTAGGACCAGCCCCAAAAGGCAGGACTCACCAGGGCTGGAGGGGATACAGGAAGCTGTGTGGCTGACGCTGGCCACCCTTTGAGAAACGCTGATCAAATACACAGGCCAGAGAAGGAAGGTTCCAGGCCTCTGGCTTTGGTTGGATTGGCTCAATGCGGGGTCATCTGATTTGGCAAATGAAATCAGAACACCCTATTAAACCTGAATCTGAGATAAGCAATGAACATTTTCTTAGTATAAGCACATGTGCGACACTGGAGACACAGTGGTCCTGAAATATCATTTGTCATCCTGTATTTCATTGGACCATGTCAGGTGGGAGGCCTGCCAGGAGGCAGTGGCTTTGGGCTTCTGAGGGTTTCGGCCCCCCTGAAGTGTCCCTTCCACACGAGTCTCTGCTTTGGGCGGAGTGCACCCTGCCCAGGGTCTCCCCACTCACTCTCCCCACCTGCACACATTGGCGTGTGTAGTTCTCCTGGTCTCAGTGTGCCACTTGTTTCCTGTGGGGACCCAGCTTGACACAGGAGTGGAACGACACCCAGAAGGTTCTCAGGTTATTTATTAAATGGGAATTGGTTAAAAAAAAAAAGAATAAGAATGAAAAACAACTAAATACGTTATGGGTACTTGCGGCTCAAAGATATGGAATCAATGAGGCTATGCAAAGCCCCATTCTCAGGGGACTCACACTGTCAAGGAAGGAAATGGCAACTCTGAGAGAGATAGCAGAGCAGAGGGGAGTCAGAGCGCCCTCCCCCACCCCAATCAGACCCTGGTCCTCCCCCGGCCCTCCACCCTCCCACCTCCATCTCTAACCAAGCCATCCGAGATATCACATGTTCCCCTCTGGCCTCTTCAAGGAGATGTCCTGGCCACTGTGCTCTTGTAGGACATATAGAGCCTTCGAGATAATCGTTGCAGAACAAAGTTGCTTCCTGAGGCAAATGCTGCCCAGTAGGCCCCGCCTCGGGCCCCATTCCTGGGGAGAGGGGCAGAGGTGACGGTTCTCGGCTGGATCCTTCAGGTAATGACTTGGTTGAGACCCACCACCCACTGGGGATGTGCCAGCTGGGACAGAACATCCAGCACCAGGTATCTGGTTTCAAAAGGACCTCGGTAGTTATGGCAACGGTCCACCGGCCAACCCTTGAGGCTCTAGGGACACTCAGGGGACACTGAACAGATGCATGTGGGCTGGCCATCACAAGGAGCCATTTGGCAGGGACAGGGTATCCTCTCCTCTCCACCTTCACCAGTGTCTTTAAAGACCAGATGCCTTTCAGGTGACAGGGGAATGAAACCAGTGTCTAAGGAACATGTTAACAAGCAGGAGAGAGTGCAGAGAGAGTTGGTCTCCACAGGGCAAGCCCAAAGCAGAGTCCTCAGCATCTGTCAGGGTCTCCCACCCCTGGGTGGGCCCGCTGGTTCAGACATCCTCATCTGCACAAAAAGCGTGTTTCAGGGCTCAGTTCAGTTCAGTTCAGTCGCTCAGTTGTGTCCGACTCTTTGCGACCCCATGAACTGCATGCAGTACGCCAGGCCTCCCTGTCCATCACCAACTCCCCGAGTTCAGTCAAACTCACGTCCATCAAGGCGGTGATGCCATCCAGCCATCTCATCCTCTGTCATCCCCCTTTTCCTCCTGCCACCAATCCCTCCCAGCATCAGAGTCTTTTCCAATGAGTCAACTCTTCGCATGAGGTGGCCAAAGTACTGGAGTTTCAGCTTTAGCATCATTCCTTCCAAAGAAATCCCAGGGCTGATCTCCTTCAGAATGGACTGGCTGGATCTCCTTGCGGTCCAAGGGACTCTCAAGAGTCTTCTCCAACACCACAGTTCAAAAGCATCAATTCTTTGGTGCTCAGCCTTCTTCACAGTCCAACTCTCACATCCATACATGACCACAGGAAAAACCATAGCCTTGACTAGATGAACCTTAGTTGGCAAAGTAATAAAAGAGGCCAACTCCAGGGCCCGTGAACCTGAGATCCCATCAAGGGAATCATGGTTCCTAAAGGCCCTGGGTTTATCCATGGGTGACAGACACTTGACACTTCAGTAACCCTAGCTGCTAAGGACATCTGAGCCATCCCCTGGCTCTCAGGGAAGAGCCACCAAACAACATTCTGTTGAGAACTCAACTTTTGTATTTCTTGTGGGTGTTTGTTCATCTAGACGCACCCTGCCTTGTTCCACAGAGGATCTGAAGGGGTGTGGCTTCCATGTGACCTGCTGTCAGCCTGGCAGTCACAGATGTCATGGTGAATTAGTGCTCTGGCCTTTGGATTTCCCCATCAGTCTGCTAGGTGTGTGTTTAATATGACTTTGTCTCCTTGAAGCCAGCTACCTCTGGGGACACTCACTGGTAACCCCAGTGCCTTGCCCGGCACACTGGGCAGAAGCTTGCCCTTCCCCCCAGTCGCCCGCCCATGCTTGGAGCCAACATCCCAAAGCAGACAACCATTCTCTGGCCAACTGTGAGTGTGATGGATTTCTTGGGGGTCACTTCCCCCCAACACTTTATTTTGAGTAGTTTCAAACCACAGAAAAATTACAAGACTAGTACAATGACCCCCACATCCCCAGCCCCTAGATATTTGCTCTAAGCCTTTGAAAGTAAGTTGCAGAAAGCATAACATTTCACAAAATTGAATACTCATGTTCATAATACTGAAGCCTGTAACTTCGAAGGCAGGGACAGTCTTCCGTGTCATCACCCTATGTCATCACACCAAGGACACTGAGCACTGATGACAGAATGCCATCAGTTAGTGCATGTAGACGCTGGGGAGAGGGTTAGTGGTCATAAGCCCCTTCTTCCCACACTTGAACGCATCTTCTCTGCAGGTGGGCACCTTCGGCAGGTATGTAAGCTGGTCAGGAACAGGAAGGCAAAGTGAAACTGAAGCACGTCACAGACTTTGGACCAGAAGTGCCCCGTGAGCTGCTGGAAGAGATGCCACTGTGCGAGCTCATGGTCACATAGCTTGAGGACCACAAAGCCCAGGCAGGAGAGCACGCCCAGAGCCAAGTACATTCCCGAGGAAGAGTTGCCGTGGCGCACCTGGGTGCGCAGGGCCTGGCCCACGGCAGCTGCAATGTGCAGGCCCAGCGCCAGCTCAAACCCACGGGGGTGCAGCAGGGCCAGGCTGTAACTGCACAGGGAGAGGCCCTCGACAGCCAGGAGAAGCCAGGGCTTCCAGCCCCCATCCAGGCAGAGGCACCAGGCCACCGGCCACGCGAAGATGGGTAAGGTGAGCCACTGGTCCAGTACGGCGGTGGGCCGTGTCTGCATCCCAATGCGCAGCCACTGGACCGGGCCATAGACCAGGGCCATGCCTGCGAAGACGTCCTTCAGGTAGCGAGCCCTCCACTTCTCTGCAGGGCCTCCTGGGGCACGGGCCTGGCTCCGCAGCCAGTACACCCCCAGGAACACATAGGCCATGTTAACAAGGGAGTTGAAGGGCATGGCCAGAAAGGCAGGGAGGCTGGTGACCGGGGCTTCCGCATAGTGCTCATAGCCCACTTGGACAGAGACACATTCGAAAATACCAGTGTGGACAGTGGCCACGCAGAAGCAGCTGGCCAGGGCCACATGGAAGAGGGCCTGCCCCGACTCAGGCTTCATCTGGAACCTTAGGTGTGGCCCCAGGATGGGGAGCTCCACAGAGCAGCCGCCTCGGCTATTATTTCAGAATTCGGATAAACGGTTTCTTTTTTTCTTTTTTGCAAAACACTCCTCAGCCTCCCAGCTGAGCCAGCAGGAAGAAGTCCCCGTGATTTCCGACGCAGATGCTGCGACCTTGCCCCAGTGGAGGTAGCGGCTCCGAGGAAGGCAGCGGTTCTGCTGATTGGTTGGCACCAGTGGAGGCCCGTTCTGCCTTCTTCCTTTGTGGTTACAAAAAGAGTGCGGGTAGAAAGAAAACCATCCAAAAAAGCGCCTTCATCTTCCCAATTCTCAGCCTCAGGCTCTGCCAAAGTTTTTATCATGACCCTCTCTCCTGACACCTATGCTGTTCTTCTTTCATCTGCGTATTATAAAAAATCCTGCTCCTCGTCTCCGCTCCCCTAGAACCACTGCATTTAGAGACTTAAATCTTTCCTAGGTCTGTTGTTAAAACCCAGGATATGCTTTCTCACCTCCATGGTACTACAAATGTGGAGTTTTCCAAGCCAGTCCCAAAGCCCTTTGAACTAAATTCCCAGTTAAATTAGAGACATTAGCTTTGGGCCAGATTCTGGAATCTAAGGCAAGGGAATGGTGGGGCGGGTTGGGGGTGGGCAGAGAGGAAGGGCTCAGCTGCTTTGTGGGTGTGAGGCCAGGTAGCAGAGGGAGCCATCCCCCAAGGCCTGCCAACCTGAGTCACCCCCTCTTCTGCCCTCCCCTGAAGTGCCACACCTTCCAAAATCACCTTCTGTCCTTGGCTCACAGGAAAACCTTCCATTTCCTGAAGTCACCGAAGCAGACAGATAATTTAAAAACAATGTGGACTTTTCATGGATTGTCAACTGTTCTGGGGCCAGCTGTGGTATGAGTGGGCCTCATTGCCAAGAAATGTATTAATATTAACAAGAGAAGAGGTTCGGTGCCCTGAAGATGACTCAAAGCCAAGCTGGCAGGCAAGCACACGGGCGTGGGGATGAGAAGAACTGTCTGTGGTCAAATCCAAGCTCCCCCACCTACTAACCCTGTGATCTTGGGCCTTAACCCTTCCAGGCCTCAGTTTGCATACCTGTAGAATGGGGATGTACATCCTAGCAGAGTTGTTGTGTGACCTACATGAGTTCTTAGGTATGCAGACCACTGTTTACTTTTGAGGCCCCTTGTCCCCTCCTGCAGTTTAGGCCCTGAAAGGGCAGGGCCCAGTCTGATCCTGGCGCCTCTCTCCCATGCTTAGCAAAGACCTGCTAATTTTGGTTCAAGCACAAAGTTAGCATCTCTCCTCTGTTGTCATCCTGTTTGCCATTTCATTGCTCTGACTGGCCCTAGGGCCCACCTGTAAGATCCAGGAAATGGCTGGCTGGGCCTCATGGTGACCCTCTCAATCCCCTCCCGCCTCCAGGGAGCCTGTTGTTAAGGGGAGCAGCATTTCCCCAAAGGAAGTGAAGCCCTTGTCCTGACCCTCATCTCAGCCCGTGCCACTGTCGTGCACCTCCCCGTTGCAGCCTCTGGTGAAGGAAGAGTCTTTTAAGTTAGAGGCTGTCCCTCCCCCAGGGTTCCCACTTCCAGGCTTGCCACCGCTCACGTGGTCTGCACACAGCAGCCCCCAGCAGCCCCCTCGAGGACTGCCCCTGTTTAACACCCTTCAGTGGCTGGTTCTCTGCTCACACGTGATCATGCCCCAGCCTTTTGGCCAGACACCAAAGTGCCATGCTCATGCAGTCCTGTGAGTTCCCAGGCATAGTCTGTCTTCCTGCCCTCCTCTGCCTGGCCTGCTGAAGCCCTCAAATCAGCTATCACTTCCTCTCCAGCACCAGCACTTCCCCACTCAGCTCCGAGTCCAGCGGGGACACCAGCTGAGGCCTCACCTGGTGTCTCCAGGTCCTTCCCTGACCCTACCCAGGGTCTGACTCCCTGGTGTGAAGAGCCAGGCTTCCGGGGCCCCAGGCTGCCAGTGCTAGCCTGATCCTCCTGTCTACCAGCCAAGCATGGAGAAGAGCTGCGGACAGGCAGTCTGACACTGTCCACTTGCTAAAGGAGGAGGTCCAGGAAGGGTGTAGAAAGGGACTCCTCTCTGGCCGCTGGGCAGAGGTTGCTCGAGCCCTTGCGCAAGCTGAAAGTGACATGTTACCTAACTAACTTCCCAAGTCCACTAGAAAGACCAGGGCAGGTCTCTTATGGCCTAAGTCCTAAGCTGCTGTGACCCTTGTGATGTGACTCTCAAAGTTCTTCCCAGTTTCCCCTGCTTGGCACATGAAGGTCCGAGGGCTCACCAGCATCACCCTTTCCCCTGCTCTGGTTCTGGGCTCGCTGCGGGGGGGAAGTCCTGCAAAACCCGACAATCCCCGGGCTAAGGGGTTAAGATGTGTTCCTTAAACTCTTCTGCTTTCTCAGTCTGTATGCAGAAGCTACTGTCGCCTGTCACAGTGGTGGCTTCTTTAACCTGTATCCCTTATAACAACTGTTTGCTGTGCCCGGGACTACCCTGACCACCATTGTTCCCTTTCTGCAGGTAAGGGGATGCCAGTCTGAAGGCTGTACCATGGGACACCAGCAGGAGAGCTCAATCTACGCCACCTGGATGCCAAAGGAGCTACCATAGCAATTCTTGAACTCTGAGAACAGAATCCCAGCATGTGGGCAAGGCTGCTGAGAACCCGCAGCTCAGTTTCCTTATTTGAGAGGGGAAGGACTTGGCCAGAGAGGTGACATGAATGGCCAAGGTCACTTAGGGCAGTTGGTGGCACAGAAACACAGGTGAGGGTTGTCCCTTGACTGTGTCACAGGACTCTTTGGCCTCTCCTCAAACAAATGCTTCCAAATCCATAAACTAAAACAGAATTAAAACACAAACTTAATATGTTCAAAGATAGTTATTAAAATGTTTTTTATAATGTATGATATAGTAATAAGTGTGCTTCCTTACTAACATGTTAAATTACACGATCTATGGGCAGGTTGAATAACTACAGTAATTTCAAATGAGTTATTCTGTAGTAACTTGCAGTTTAGTTAACTTTCAGGATATCTAAAAGAAAAGCTATATAATCTCAAATGATGTCATTTCCCTTGGTGACACAATCACCAGGTTAACGCTCTGTGCTTTGTTACCTACACTTTAGTGGCGGGAAAGGCCAAATTTTGGCTAGAGGCTAATGAATGTAAAGATCAAATAAAAATGAGAGAAACTGGAAAAACCGTCTGTTGTCATTCTAAGATCCTGGACAGCAGCGCATTGCACCCTGCATCGTCTGGGCGTGAGCTTGGAGCAGCGACCAGACAGGCTCCTGCAAGATTTGGAACATCAGGATGATGTACCCACCTCTCAAGATTGTCGTGAGAACTTACAGTATTGGCGCGAAAAGGCCAGCGATCACCATCCGGGTATTTTGCCTGTCTTGCTTTGCTGGGGGAAATTCAAATCTTGAAAAAGGGCGGACCCTAAAGGTGGTTGTGCGCCTGCGCGAGGGGCTGGGCCCAGGGCTCTGGGAAGCAGGCGGGGCGGGGTGACGCGAGGTGACGCGGGGCGACACGGACCTTTCCCGCGCCCGGCCGCTCGCCTCAAACACCGCCAGCCCGGCCGCTCGCCCGGCGGGCAAAGGGGCAGGGGCCGGCCCGGCGCGCCACAGCCCGGCTAGTTTCCTTGGGGCGCCGGCGGGGTCTTGGCGGCGCCACCACCTGGGGGCGGGGCGTGAGGCCTGGGAGCCTGGGAGGGCTCCGCCCCCGGCGTCGCGCGCCAGGCCGCGTTATCGCTCACGCTCGCCCCGCCCCCGGCTCCCCCGTGGCGGGCTTCGGGCTGCTTCCCTGGAGCCAGCTGCGTGTGGGGAGAGGGAAAATGTCCGCTCCCTGATCCGAAGCCTGATTTTAGTGTCTCCTGTCAGCCACTCTCTGCAACCTGTGCCCTGTCCCCACTGCTAGTTAAAACGATTCCTCTGGCGAGTGTCCCGTCAGCGACCCGGGGGGCAGTTCCAAAGGGGGCGGGGCCAACCGCGTCTGAGGCATCCTCATCCGGGCATTCCCCAGATGCCGCAGCCGCCATCTTTGTTTTGTGCTGAAAGTCGCTATTGACGCCCGCGGACGGCCGGGCGAGGGGAAGTGGCAAGATGGCGGCTCCCAGGACGGAGGCGTGGAGGCGCGCTTCGGCAGCAACAGAGCTGGGCGCGCCTGTGCCTGACCCGAGCGCAGCCTGACCTCAGGCCGAGCGTGCAGCGGCCCCAGTCTCTTGCCGCGAAGCAGCGCGGAGTTCCTTTAACGGGCCTCGGACGGGAGGAGAATCCTGCGAGGGCGGGGTGGGGGGGGGGGTGAAAAACAGTGACGTATACGACTCCGCCCCCTCGCCCGACCACCGCTGCCGCCATGTTTAGTTGTTACTTCTTCACACAAGATGGCGGCTCCCAGGGAGGAGGCATGAGCGCCCTGCCGTTACCGCTCCTCCTGCCGTACAGTTGCCACTTCGGGGCCTAACTCTGCCTTTTTGAAGCGGCTCCTGTGGAAAGGAGTCATAAAGAGGAAAGCGAGGATCGGACGCTGCCTTGCGTTTGGTTTGCAGTGGAAGAACTGACCCGGGAGGAAGAGAATAGGGGGGAAGGGGGAGCTAGTCTCAAGATGGCGGCTCCCAGGGCGGCAGGCGCAGCCTAAGCAGCAGAGGCGGACTAAGGGTAGACTCTCGAGACCTCACGAGCCATACGGGGCGAGTCTCTGAGCAGCCCTCAAAAACTCAAGCTCGTTTCACTGGCCTCTGGCGCGCCTCTATTCCTTACGAGTGTCGAGGCTGTTAAGGGAGCGGCCTCTACACTAAGCGCTGGGCGGGGAAGCGGGACGGTCTCAAGATGGCGGCTCCCACAATTGTGGTCTGAGCGCCGGCGGGGCTGAGACAACCGCTGCGCTTGTGGCTCCTTTCCACCCGCCCCGGAAGCCGGCCAGTACAGGGGACTCGGGGGGTGTGGGAACCGGGCCGGGGCTCCGCCATTTCCGGCAGGGGAGGGCTACGACTGAGGAAGGGAGGAGAGAGAGGCGGCTCAAGATGGCGGCTCCCAGGGCCTCCCGCTCGAGCTTGTAAGTGGGAGCTCCCAGGCAAGTAGTCAGGGCGGCGGGACTCGACGGCCTCCAGCTTCTCGGGTCCAGGCGCTTGACAGTTTCAAGAGGCTCTCGACAAGACGCGGTAAGCGAGAAGAAGGGGAAGAGGAGAAGGGAAGGAGAAAATAGTTAAGATGGCGGCCTCCATGGAGCCGTCCACCGCTGTGTGAGGATCAGTTTCTCAGTGAGAGCCACCTTAGACGAAGAGGGGTGTGTGTGAGCGGAATTGGGGGGCTCCCTTCCCACTTGGCGACTTTTCTCCACCGCGCCCTTTCCCGGAACTATGGCTTCGGCCGTGTCACCCGCCAACTCGCCAGCAGTGCTCTTACAGCCCCGCTGGAAGCGAGTGGTGGGCTGGTCGGGTCCAGTGCCCCGGCCCCGCCACGGCCACCGGGCCGTGGCCATCAAGGAGCTCATCGTGGTGTTTGGCGGCGGCAACGAGGGGATAGTGGACGAGCTGCACGTGTACAACACGGGTGAGTGCAAAGCCCGCTGGGTCCTTGGATCTTTCCCTCCCTCCATCTCCTCCCTCTCCCTCCTTTCCTCTTCTCCCTCCTCCTTCCCTCCTCCCTTTTTCTCCCTCCTTTTTCTCCCTCCTTTTTCTCCTCCCTTCCCCGGCTGCCTTCTTCCCCCCTCCTCCCATTCCTTCCTCCAGCCGCACGGGATTCCCCTCCGAGATCCTTTGCTCTGCATGGCTTGTCTGTTCTGCCCTGCTCTTGTCCCCATCCTGACACCCCTGCTTTTCCTGTCTCCGAAGGGGGTGCCTTTCAGTATTGGAGAGGAACCCTCTAGGCCGGCTGGTGAGGGAGCGGGGGCGGCGCCCGCGGTGGTGACTTCAGATAAGACACCGTTACCCCCGCCAACTAGGCGGGCGGATGCGTCCCTTTGGCGCAGAGTCCCACCCCCCCCCCCATTCCTGCTAGGCTCTTCCTCATCTCTGGTGCACTCTGGGAACAGTGGCAACTTTTCGATGACAGATGAGGTGGCCGTCTCGAGAAAAGGGGCAGAGTTGAGCGGCCTCAATCCTGCCCCAGGGACGGGGTGGGCGGGCGGTGTGCCACGCTGGGGAACTGTCGTCCTGGGGCCCCACAAATCCGACGACGCTGCCGTTCCCCACTTGCAGCGTCGACTCCTGCAGTGTTTCCCTTCCCATGGCCCGTGGTCTGGATCTGGGGCCTTTGGCTGGAAGAGAGAAGGATTAGTTGCAGTTATCCCACAGTGGACCGAGGAGGTTACTCTGCCCATTCCCAGGCTGCCCCTAAACCCGAGGCTGGGTTCTTCAGGAGGAGTGAGGTGCAGTCGCCTTGGGTCTGTTGTCTGGTACCCCTGCTCAGTCTCTAGAGCTTCCCGGCATCCTCCTGCGGCCCCCTCCCCCATGGTGGCCAGTTGGTACACCTGGTGCCTTCGTGGGCCCCAGCTGCCTGTTGAATGGAGGCTGGCCTGGGGAGAGGGACTGAGCGTTCTCACTGGGTGCAATGGGCCTGGGCGCGTTCCGTTCCAGAGCCTGAGCGGCGGAGGTGGAGCTGCTGCAAACCCCCTCCTGGCTCATAGTGTGCTTTTAGGAAGCTCTTCTCTGCAGTTCCAGGTCACTTTGGGGTCAGCCGCAGCCAGGGGCTGGCTTCTAACCCTTTCCCCCCACGCCAGCTCATCTGCCAAATGCCTTTTGCCCCCAAGCTGTCCTGTCCCAGGGTTCTGGCGGGCCAGGGTCCTTGGGTCTGGGCACCCCGTGTCCCCCCACCCACCCCCCCTGCCTCTGCCCCCAGCTCCGTGGTTGCTCTGAGCTAGGCTGTTGGTCCGTGCGCTGAGGGTTGGAGCCAAGGTTTCTCTCAGTTGAGTGCTCCCGGCCCGTGCCTCCCCTGAGGCACAGAGTTCAATATGCTTGCGTCTTATAAGTGGTTGATCCTACAGAGTTGACTTTCCGAGGCTGGTGGGTTGCCGGTGACCCTTCACATTCTGGGTCGGAGCACCTGTTGCTTCTGGGGAGGCTGGGCTGGCTGCTGAGGCTGGGCTGGCTGCTGGAGCTTGGTGCCAGCTTGGACAGCTGCGGCGGCAGCGATTAGCCCAGTAAGGGAAGGCTGAGGGGCAGGGTTGTTTTTAGAGAGGCCAGTGCGCTCAGCAGAACCTCCTCAACCCCTTGGACCACCTTCCTTCTTGTAAGGCCTGGAGCAGGTTCCTTGGCAGGGAATGCCAATTTTAGAAAGTAGGCCAGGGGCCTAATTACCATCAGCTCCAAAGGCCACTGCTTCCTGGGGCCTCCGTGTCAACATGCGTTGACCATTTCGGCATTCACTTGTTCCCCTTCTGGAAGGGTACGTTGTGTAGTAGTGGGAGCCAGCCTTCCAAAGGGCCACAGCCCTGGATTCCTCCAGGGTACCAATTCGGAAAGTGCCCCACGAACTCCCTTGGCGACTTCTCACTGCTAGTAGACGCGGCTCCCCAGTCCTCACCGCATGTTAGTGTTTCCTGTTTGACGGAGCCTCGAGCTTCTGCTGTTTTCAGAGAGCCGGGCTTGGTGTGGCCTATCTCCCACCAGCCGAGGCACAGATGCCCAGCATCCTTAGGGCATCTTTAGTGCTGCCTTGACAGCTGGCCTCCTGTTTACTTTGTGTCTTGTGTCTTGTGTCTTAAATGAGGTCAGAGCATATTCTCTAGCTTCTCCTTCTGTAATAGGAATGCTCAGAGAGACTCATCGTTGAGAGAGAGTTCCCCGTTGCTAAGACAAAAGACCCTAGGGGGCACGTGCCTGCTTTGCCATCTCAGGCAGCTCAGAGATCGGGGGTGACAGGGCTAGGGGTGGCAGGTGTGCACTGAACTGGAAGGGGGTGCATGAGGAAGTGTGTGTCCTTCCTCCCCAGTGGCCGTGGAACACTTCCCGGGCTTTTGGGAGACCCATCCTTGACCTCAGGGAAGTTTCTGGCAACACCAAAGTGGATCACCCAGGGGCCCTGGCCCTGACACAGTGGGGTGCGCCCTGGTGTGGGGAGGCTGTGGCTGTTGGGCGAGGCAGCGGTCGAGGCGAGTCTGCCTCAGTGGTTCTCCAACGTCCTCAGCTGATGACGCCAGTTCTCCAATGTCCTCAGCTGATGACGCCGGAAGGAGCCTTGGAAAGCGGCTAGTGAAACTTCCTTGTTTTTGCACACGTGGACCCTGGGGTCTCAGGCGGGACGTGCTGGGTCCAGGGTCACCCTGTTGGCTGTCTCGGCCTTCGGTTTGGTTATCAGGCGCAGGCCCCCGCTTTGGGGACACCTCCCGGGTGTGCTCTCCCTGGAGCTAATTGGTTACTAAGTTGAGCTTATCTCCAACCTGTTCACCCTCTGTTCTGGGCCTTTCGCATTCTCACAGGCACTTCCTGCCTGACCCCACCGGTTTCACTTGTTGGGAAGTCCTGTTCAGCCTTCAAGGCTCTGGGTCCCACGTCACCTCTTCTGAGAATCATCTCCCCCACTCCGTGCCTCCTGGCACCTGCCACCGCCTCCACCATGCAGGAAGCGGGGCGGGGGGGTTGGGGGCGCTGGGCCACCTCTTCCGGGGTATAGGCGTCTCTTCCTAGCCCCCCTCCCAGCCGAGAGTGGTGACAAGCCAGAACTGAGGGGGGAGGAGGGTCCCGCAGGGGTCGTGCACCACCCACCCCCCTAGATAAGTGAGTGAGGGGTGATAGGATTAGGGGACAGCTGCCATCTCAGGGCAGAACCAGGCTTCGGCCCAGAAACTGTGCTGCCTGACAGCCTTCTCCTGCCTGGAGTGTTCTAGATCGAGGTCAGCCCCTCCTGGGTGCTGCAGAATGAGCTCTTGGGATGTCACCAGTCCCTCTCGCCCAGTCCTTGAATCAGGTGGCAGGTGACCTGACACCTGTGGGCCTGTCCCTTTCCTGTGTAGCCTCCCCCGGCCCTCAGGGAGGCACCTGGCGGTCCCTTTTACTCAGGGACAGGGTTCTCGTCTCATGTGTTTGTTTGACCCTGTGACCTCTGGTCAGTTACTTCCCCTTTCGGCCTCTGTTCCTGTGTCCAGTTTTTAAAAGTTTGGTGGCTCAGATGGTCAAGCATCTGCCTGCCATGCGGGAGACCCAGGTTCGATCCCTGGGTTGGGAAGATTCCCCCGGAGAAGGAAATGGCAACTACTCTAGTACCCTTGCCTGGAAAATCGCATGATAGAGGAGCCTGGTAGGCTACAGTCCATGGGGTCACAAAGAGTCGGACGCTACTGAGCGACTTCACTTTCTTTTCTTTCCCGTGTCCATGGAGGGAGATTCAGAGATCTGTGTCAGCATTTATCCTGGGAACTTGGATGTAGCTCCTTAGGGCACTGCATGAGCCATCTCCCCCCAGTTTGTGTAGGGCCGAGGGCTCAAGCCTGGAAAGCTGCTGCTCTTCTCAGTTTGTTTTTGTACCTCGAGAAAGGGTAAGGCGGACCTCCGGACTCTGGGGCCAGGGTGCACGTTGCAGGCAGGGGAGACGGAGGGGAGTGCTGGGCGTCCCTGAGGCCTAGTGACTCCCCTGAACCGAGGGTGGGACCCACGGCCCGTTCCAAGGATGTGTCCACCTGGGAAGTGGCCAGCCAGGGTGCCTTTATGCCGGGAGGTGGAATGTGCTTTGGGGTGTGGGGGCAGGCCTCTCCCCCCTTGAGGGTGACGCCGTGGGAGTCCGGTTACCCAGCATGGAGAGGGTGGTAGGGACCGGTCCCTGTCATGCCCTGGGAGGGGCTCCATTGACGCTCAGGTCCTTGTCCTGTCCACTGTCTCCTCAGTCCCGATTTGGTCGCCCATGTTTGACCAAAACTGATGGAGGGGCGTGGAGTCAGGTTTGCAGCTGGCTGCTGGTTTGAAGTGTCTGGTGAGAGTTCAGTGTGTGTTTCAGGAGATAGCCCTTCAAATAACACAGGACAGGAGGAGTCCCTCCAAAAAGGGCAGTGTTTTCTCCGTGACTTTGCCAGGAAGCCCTGGCAAGGCAGGCAAGGGACTGGTTGCCTGGGAGGGACGGGGTGCCAGGCGGAGCAAGGGCAGTTGAGGAGCTCCACCCTGGCTTGAGGCGGCAGTCTTGAGGCGGCTTCCAGGGCTGGGAGGCTGCCCGCCACCGCCTCTGCCTGTGTTCTGGAGGAGGGAGCTGTGGACCGTCGCCGGGGAAACTGCAGCAGAGCGCGAGCGTGCCCCCACAGCTTTCCTTGGCCTGTACTCGGATTGTTGCCCCTGGCCTGCAGCATTCGCTCTTTCAGCCACTGAGATGTGCAGCCAGCTGTGGGCCTCCGGGAGGGTAGCTTGGGTGTTAGATGTTTCTTTCCAAGTCCCCATAGAGTGGCGGGAGGTGGTCCCATCCCCAGAAGCTGATGGATTCTCTTGTCAGTGACTTCCTGCTTATTAAGATGACTGTGATGAGAAGCAGGGTGACTTTGGGGTGGTCTCTGAGGCCAGAGGGTTTGGAAAATGGCTTAGAGGGTTAGCAGTTGGATGCTCAAAGGAAGAAGTCCCACATCCTTGGGAAAAGAGGCGCTGTCTTAGCCTGTCCTTTCTTGGACTATATTTGAAGGTTGGTGGGTTTAGGAAGGCAGAGGGGTGGTGGTTTTGGTTCTGGTGGCTCCCAGGGTGTTCTGACTTCTGCTAACTTTTGTCCGCCAGCGACCAACCAGTGGTTCATCCCGGCTGTGAGAGGGGACATCCCTCCTGGGTGTGCAGCCTATGGCTTCGTGTGCGATGGGACACGCCTGCTCGTGTTCGGAGGGATGGTGGAATACGGGAAGTACAGCAACGACCTCTACGAGCTCCAGGTAGTGTCCTGCTTGTCAGAGCGGGGGCAGGCCCTGCACCACCCAGACCTTCTTACTCCAGTCAGGCGCCCCCTCCCACCCCCAGCAGCCCCTCCGTATATGACAAACGACCCAGCTCACCCTCGAGTTAATCACTGAGCCTTGATTTTGCAGGCAAGCCGGTGGGAATGGAAGAGACTGAAAGCAAAGACACCTAAAAATGGGCCTCCTCCGTGTCCTCGGCTTGGGCACAGCTTCTCCCTTGTGGGCAACAAATGTTACCTGTTTGGGGGTCTGGCCAATGATAGCGAGGACCCCAAGAACAACATTCCGAGGTGAGGCTTTGTCCTGTTCATGTGGAATCCCATGAAGGCCGGGGTGTTCGCCCACACAGCAGTCAATTTTGCAGTACCAGGTCCCTTTCATTTGTGAAACAGGAGAGTGGGCCTAGACGCCATCTAAAGAGCTTTCCAGAGCTGAGGGGTCTAACCCCCAGGAGGCGTTGTGGGAGGACGGTTGGTTCCTCCAACCTTGCCTTGTGCTGGTTCCTGCTCCTCAGACCCAGTTTAGAGCTGGTCCTTCTCAGTGCTTACAGGCTTCGTGATGGGTATTTTCCAAGGGCCTTTCTAGAGTTAGCAGGTAGTCCCAAGCTGGTGCTCCCTTTTCACCTCAGAGGTCCTCATGTCATGTTCAGCTTCGTGCAGGGCAGCTGAGCACACCCCATCCTGCTGCTCCCCTTCCACTCGCACCCCTCCTCAGGGGTGAGGACAGAGGTAGAAGGATTTGGAGTCCGTGTAGCCTTAGCCCTGGCTTTGTCTCCCCAGGAGTCTGCCATTCCCCTGTCAAAGTGGGTGGCCTGCCCTAACCTGACATTTTTATTCAGGTACCTGAATGACTTATACATCCTGGAACTGCGGCCGGGCTCTGGAGTGGTAGCCTGGGACATTCCCATCACGTACGGTGTCCTGCCTCCACCCCGAGAGTCTCACACTGCAGTGGTCTATACTGAGAAAGACAACAAGAAGTCCAAACTGGTGATCTATGGAGGGATGAGTGGCTGCAGGCTGGGGGACCTCTGGACCCTGGATATCGGTATGACATGGGTGTGGCTGCTCCTATGGTCTAGGAGTGCAGTTGGTCTGCGGGGCAGCTGGCGTGGGGTGTTGTGGTGGGGCTCTCACAGAGGAGGCATGTCCTGCCTAGCACCCTACTTGTGACTGGGTCAGGATAGGACCTATCTGGGGCTGTTCTCTTTGCCCTGAGCTTGCAGTGTTTAAGAAAGAGCAAGGCTCTGTTGGCCAAGTCTGTCTGCTAGCTTGCAGTAGAGTGAGGGGAGAAGAAATGGCCTTTCTAGAATGACATTGTGTGGGTAAGGTAGCACAAGTCCCTGTCAACTCGTCAGTGGTCATGGTGTGCTGGGAGCAGGGCCCCCTGGTCTGTCCCAGCCAGAGGGGTTGCCGAGACGCAGTGAGAACCCTGGGGGCTATATGGGCAGGTCGACAGGCAAGGAATCAGGAGTTCAGGCTTTTCACCTGGAGAAGGTGGCCGACTGCACAACTATAGAGGGTTAGGTGGTCCTGTAGCATTGCATCAGCGTTCCAAAGAGAGTGTATTGGGCACAGAATTCCTAGTAGCCCTGGGTCTGTAGATGACGGAGCTGACGGTGGGTGAGTGCCTCTTGAGGAGTGGGAGGTGCTATGGCGCATCTGGAGGGTATGGCGACAGCTCCTACCCCCAGCCCCAGCCCTGGTTCATAGCAGGTGCTCGGGAAAGACCACTTGGGAAGTGCCAGAGCCTGGTGATCAGGGGGTCTCTCAAGGCCTGTTGAGAGGCCAGGCGTGCAGTTCTTGTGCTGTGTTAATAGTTGCTTTCCAGAGCCTTCCCCACATCTGGGACACAGCCTCTGGGTCAGAGGGCATGTGTCCCACCTGGTGTGAGTAACCTTCTCTTCCCACCCCTCCACACAGAGACTTTGACGTGGAATAAGCCCAGCCTCAGTGGGGTGGCACCTCTTCCTCGAAGTCTCCACTCGGCCACTACCATAGGAAACAAGTGAGTAGCCAGCCGTGGCTTTTTTCTCTTTGTAGCCCCCATCTCCCACCCCCATGGGCTCACAATTTCGTTCCAGCAATCCCTGAGGCCTGAGGAGACCTCTCTTTGGCTGGGCTGGCGTTCAGCAGCCTTGTCTTCCCCTTATGACCCTGGGGGACCAGGAAAAAAAAGAGGGTAGAGGGACACAGATTGTTCTAGATCCTCTGCAGCAGCAGCTGAGTGTCTTTGTCAATGCCAAGGTCCCAAAGTGAACGTAAGGATGATGGGGACAGAGTGGAGCTTTGGGTGAGCTACACCGAAGCTCCGTGCGCTGGAGGTGACACAGTTCTTGTGAGGGCTGAGCCACCGAGGCAGAGAGGGCCACGTTCAGAGCTTTGTGCATCCCGGGGAGAGCTTAGAGGACCCAGTGTGTTCAGGACGTTCTGGATGGAAGAGGTGGCCTCGAGCTTGGCACCTCGTCCACAATCGTCTCCTACTCTTCCCTCCCTCGTCCCAGAATGTACGTGTTTGGTGGCTGGGTGCCTCTCGTCATGGATGACGTCAAAGTGGCCACACACGAGAAGGAGTGGAAGTGTACCAACACCCTGGCTTGTCTCAACCTGGGTATGGCCTCCTTGGGCTCAGCGCGGCCTGCAGAGGGCTGCGGGAGGCCGGCCCACCTCGGCCTGCGGGCTGTGTTGGGGGCGCAGGGGGCCAAGCTGCTTCTAGGCCGTGCCTCTAGAACTCTGCGAGGCGTAGCCAGTGGTCCAGGCGCCCTGAGGGACGCTCCTTGGCGTGTTTTGAATAGGCTATTCCTCACCGGCGTAACCACGCAGTGCCTCCCTCTCGTCTCCTGTTGGTGGTTTCTCACCCACCCTGCAGGGACCGTGCCATAGATGTGAGCGTTGCCTATAGGTTCCTTAAAAACGGAGCACACAGGATGGCGGCCTGCTCTACGCAGCGCAGTGCCTGACCCTTGTGTTTCCTCTGTCCCGGAGACCATCCCATCCCCGCAGGGCGAGTGGCTCATTCTTTTGAATTGCGCTCGTGGTGTCAAAACTTGCACCGACGCTGCTCCGTGAGTATCCTCGCACCGTTCTTGCCACGTGCAGGTGTATCCGAAGGGGAACAACCTAGAGGTAGCCTTGCCGGCAGGGGGATGTTACCGGACATGCAGATGTCCCTAGTGGTGTTCACCAGGCCGGCAAAAGCATACACTCTTCACCAAGCCCCGTAGGTGCTTGACTTCCCATGGGCCAGCCCCAGGTCCCCTCCCCTGGCTCACCCTCAACCCTGGCTGCAGCGAAAGGAACATCAAGCTGCCAGGCACCTTCTGGGTTAAGTTTGCCTTTCTCTTATCTTGAGTGAGGGTATGTATTTTTCTTTTCTGAGATCTTTTGTCACGTTTTCCATAACTTGCGTTCCTCTTTGCCCATCTCTTTCTAGAGGCTTTTGTGTTGCTCCATGTGCAAGAAGGGGAACCTTTGACTGTCTTTCATGTAGTTTTCCCAGTTTATAGTTCGTGGTTTCTAATTTTGTACGGTCTTTTTGCCATACGGAATTGTATTTTTTTGTTTGTTTGTTTTTGTCTTCATCTTACTTTAGTAATCTTGGATGACTTCCTGGTTTTAATTCCCCATCCCTGACAGCAAAAGGCCAAAGAGCCCCTGAGGGTTGTCGGTTCCTCTGTCCCCCGCTGACCTTCACATCCTGTCCTCCCCAGATACCATGGCTTGGGAGACCATCCTGATGGATACGCTGGAAGACAATATTCCCAGGGCCCGTGCCGGCCACTGTGCAGTAGCCATCAATACCCGCCTTTACATTTGGAGTGGGCGTGACGGCTACCGAAAGGCCTGGAACAACCAGGTCTGCTGCAAGGACCTCTGGTACCTGGAAACGGGTAAGGCTAACTGGACGAGAGCTGCCACACCCGCCCCCGAAGTGTCTGCCTCTTCCTCCTCACCAGTGATGCTCTCTTACAGAAAAGCCGCCACCTCCAGCCCGGGTACAGCTGGTGCGAGCCAACACTAACTCCCTGGAGGTGAGCTGGGGGGCCGTGGCGACAGCCGACAGTTACCTTCTGCAGCTCCAGAAATATGACATTCCTGCCACGGCTGCCACTGCCACCTCCCCCACACCCAATCCAGTCCCGTCTGTGCCTGCCAATCCTCCCAAGAGCCCTGCCCCAGCAGCAGCCGCACCTGCCGTGCAGCCGCTGACCCAAGTAGGCATCACGCTCCTGCCCCAGGCTGCTGCCGCGCCCCCGACCACCACCACCATCCAGGTCTTGCCGACGGTGCCTGGCAGCTCAATCTCCGTGCCCGCCGCAGCCAGGACTCAAGGTGAGCCGGGCGCTCGAGGGCAGGAACTGGCTCACCCGGAGGTGGCATGCCTGAGCGGGGGCTGCTAGACCGCACGCCTGGAGGCCGTTAGTGCAGACCGGAGGCTGAGTGTTGCTGCGGGTGCCTGGTCCTGACCCGCGGAGACTGTCCCCGAGCAGTACTGGAAGGGCGGGAGCTGAAGCCCAAGCAGGTCCCGGAAGTCGCTTACTTCGGCCCCTTCTCTGAGCAGGTGTCCCGGCTGTGCTGAAAGTGACCGGTCCTCAGGCTACCACGGGAACCCCATTGGTCACCATGCGACCTGCCAGCCAGGCTGGGAAAGCCCCCGTGACTGTGACCTCCCTTCCCGCAGGCGTGCGGATGGTTGTGCCTACACAGAGTGCCCAGGGGACGGTAAGGAGCCAGGGCAGGGCGCGGTGGGACTTTGCTGGTAGTGGCGCACTGGAGGGGTTTGACTCCCACCCTGTGCTAACACCTTTCATCCAAGGCCTGGAAAGTGCTGATGAGGCAACCTCTCATCACTAACTTCAGGATTAGTAAGCTGACAGCTCAGAATGGTCTCCTCGCCGTCTGATCTCAAGGGCATTTTAAATGTGTATTTTCTGAGGGGAGAAGCTAGCCAGCTGGGGTTTGACACGGGCCTGGTCTATGGTGGGAGTACAGGTCTGGGGCCAGTAGAGCAGCGCTTGGCCGTCCTCAAAGCCAAGAGGTGCTGCTCCAGGAAGCAGGGATTGGGGCCACCTCAGGTCTGGTGCTCCCTGTGGGCTTAAGCTCCTGTGTCCCTTGCAGGTCATTGGCAGCAGCCCACAGATGAGTGGCATGGCTGCATTGGCAGCCGCGGCTGCTGCCACCCAGAAGATCCCTCCTTCCTCGGCACCCACAGTCCTGAGTGTCCCGGCTGGCACTACCATCGTCAAAACCGTGGCCGTGACGCCAGGCACCACCACGCTCCCAGCCACTGTGAAGGTGGCCTCTTCGCCAGTCATGGTGAGCATCCCTTGGGGCTGGTTCTGAGCCCACAGCCTTGGGGCCAGGAGCTTCTGGGCACCGTCATTAGACAGTGGTCACTGCTTCTGGCCTTTGGACCAACCATAGAGGATGGGGGTCCGTGGTTGGTGCTTAAGTGGTGGCTGGGGAATAAACTGGCAGCCATGGGGGTGTGGCAGCCTTGTGGCCAGATCTGTGGCCCAGTGACCTCCCTTGTTTCGCTAAAGGAGAGGTGAACGAAACTGAGCTTGGTGGACATACACAAATGCACAGGGGCCAGCTCTCCTCCCCCCCACCCCCACCCACCACTCTTCTTTGTGATCTCCAGGTGAGCAACCCAGCCACTCGCATGCTGAAGACTGCAGCTGCCCAGGTGGGGACCTCCGTCTCTTCTGCCGCCAACACATCTACCCGTCCCATCATCACTGTACACAAGTCCGGGACCGTGACAGTGGCCCAGCAAGCCCAGGTGGTGACCACAGTGGTGGGTGGGGTCACCAAGACCATCACCCTGGTGAAGAGCCCCATCTCGGTCCCAGGAGGCAGTGCTCTGGTGAGTGACCAGCACCAGGAGCGCCCAGCCCAGTCCATGCCCTTGACCGGTCTCTGGATCACTTATTTTGGTGCGCTGTCGTTTCATTTTTAGATTTCCAATCTGGGCAAAGTGATGTCAGTGGTGCAGACCAAACCGGTTCAGACTTCGGCAGTCACAGGCCAGGCATCTACAGGCCCGGTGACTCAGATTATCCAGGTGAGCTCGTGGACCCTAGACTGGGACCCTGCCTAGACAAGATCCCATGAGTTTGAGTGGCTCAGAAGGTCCTGTTGCTTGGTTCTGTCACTTGCAGTCTTCAGAATAGTCCAAGCTGTTTGGGCTGGCAGTGAATCTGGCCAGACCAGACTCACCATTAAACTTGCAGTTCTTTTAAAAAATGACAGATACATATGTGTATCACTGACTGACTCTGTTAAACACCTGAAGCTAACACAGTATTGTAGAGCAACCAGACTTCATTTAAAATTCAACGACGACAACAAAGCCACACTTTGTATCCCGGTAGTGATGCCCATTCATCTCAGCCTTCCCCCATGCATTTTCCCCTTACAGACCAAAGGACCCCTGCCAGCCGGGACCATCCTGAAGCTGGTGACGTCTGCAGATGGCAAGCCCACTACCATCATCACAACCACGCAGGCCAGCGGGGCAGGGACTAAGCCTACCATCCTGGGCATCAGCAGTGTGTCCCCCAGCACCACCAAGCCCGGCACCACCACTATCATTAAGACCATCCCCATGTCGGCCATCATCACACAGGCGGGCGCCACGGGTAGGGGCCTTCCCCGGTGTGCTGGGGAGAAAGCAGGTGAGGGGGTAGCCAGTGTGCAACATCTTTCCGTTGAGGTTTTTCACTCTCCACTGCCCTCTCTGCCTCTTAAGATTTTCCTCTCTGCTGTGCCCTCTCTTTGCCTCTTGTGTAAGATTTTTCCATCTGCTCTGCCCTTGCCTCTTGTTTACGATTTGTCAGGAGGTAGCAAGGGTATGGCTGCAGTTTGTACGTCTTTGTTTTAATTGAGGGGTAACAGGCATAACTGTTTGAAAAGAGGGTCCGAGAGAAGCGGGCCTGGGTGGGAGGCCAGCACTGTTGCCTGGCCCTTCCTGAAGCCAGGATGCCCCCCTCTCCTCTAGGCGTGACTAGCAGTGCCGGCATCAAGTCGCCCATCACCATTATCACCACCAAGGTGATGACTTCTGGAACTGGAGCCCCCGCCAAAATCATCACGGCTGTTCCCAAAATCGCTACAGGCCACGGGCAGCAAGGAGTGACCCAGGTGAGGTGTGCCTGGCCCTATCCTCCCCGAGGGTCCAGCCTGGGACCTCAGCAGGCCACGTAGGGCCTGGGAGAGGCAACACAGGGTCTGCTCTGGCCAGCCCCCAAGTGACATGGGGGCCCTTTTCTCCGGTTTTCCAGGTGGTGCTGAAGGGCGCACCTGGCCAGCCAGGCACCATCCTGCGCACCGTGCCTATGGGGGGCGTCCGCCTGGTTACCCCCGTTACTGTCTCTGCTGTCAAGCCGGCCGTCACCACACTGGTTGTCAAGGGCACCACAGGTATGGAGGCCTCGGGGTACGGGGCCGCGAGGGCAGGGTCGGGGTGTGCCCCGGTCCCACTCACCTGGGGAGAACAGCCGCACCAGCTGCTGACCTCCTCCCACACCCGCCCGACCCCCCCCTTCCCCGCCTCCAGGCGTCACGACCCTGGGCACGGTGACAGGCACCGTCTCTACCAGCCTGGCCGGAGCCGGGGGCCATAGCACCAGCGCCTCACTGGCCACGCCCATCACCACGTTGGGCACCATCGCCACCCTCTCAAGTCAGGTGATCAACCCCACTGCCATCACTGTGTCGGCGGCGCAGACGACGCTAACGGCGGCCGCTGGGCTCACCACGCCCACCATCACCATGCAGGTAGGGCAGTCGGAGCTGCAGTGTGCCGCCAGGCCCTTGGTTTCCTTCCTGCATGTGGCACCTGTAGGTGCATAATTGCGATTCTTAGTCACTGCCTGCTAGCCTGTCGGGTTGAGACGATATATCTCAGCCATGTTTAGCATTTGAGCACTAGGTTCTTGCATCTTGAGCTGAATTTCTGGTGAAGTGGTGAAGCTGGCCTTGGCACAGCACGGGGTCAGCCAGGTTTTCCCCTACCCCTGCTTGACCAAGGGCTTGCCCCAGCCTAGGCCCTGCTCCTCCACCTCTTCCTGGTTCCTTTTTTCTGGTCCCTGAGCCAGTCAGTGTCTTGGAGTGAGGGTGAGCAGGTCCTAGACTTGCCAGGGTTTTTGCTTTAGGTGCTAAGTCGCTGGTCCCAGGGGGTACTGCAGGTAGGTGGCAGGGGCAGACACAGGAGGATGGGCAGCAGCACTAACTCCCTGTGTGCCCTCTCCCCAGCCTGTCTCCCAGCCTACCCAGGTGACTCTGATAACGGCACCCAGCGGGGTGGAGGCCCAGCCTGTGCACGACCTCCCAGTGTCCATTCTGGCCTCCCCTACTACAGAACAGCCCACGGCCACGGTCACCATCGCTGATTCGGGCCAGGGTGACGTGCAGCCCGGCACCGTGACCCTGGTGTGCTCCAACCCGCCGTGCGAGACCCATGAGACGGGCACCACCAACACAGCCACCACCACCGTCGTCGCTAATCTCGGGGGGCACCCCCAGCCCACCCAAGTGCAGTTTGTCTGCGACAGACAGGAGGCCACTGCTGCTCTCGTGACCTCCACGGTGGGCCAGCCGAATGGCAGTGTCGTTCGTGTCTGCTCCAACCCGCCGTGTGAAACTCACGAGACTGGCACCACCAGCACAGCCACCACCGCCATGTCTGGCATCGGAGGTGGGCCGCGGCGAGACATCCGGCTCGCCTGCGCAGCCACCACCATTCCCACCGTGGTCCGGGTCAGCGTGACTGCCGGGGCGTCAGAGGGAGCCCAGGTTTCCATCAAGCCCGCGTGCCAAACCCGTCAGACCAGCGCGACCAGCACCACCATGACTGTGATGGCCACCGGGGCCCCGTGCTCAGCCGGCCCGCTCCTCAGACCAAGCGTGGCCCTCGAGGCCGCTGGCCGCGGTGCCACTCTCTTACAGCTGGGGCCGCTGAGTGCCCAGGTCAGGCCCGGTGGTGAGGAAAGGTCCCTTGCTGGCCTGGGCCCGCTGGTGTCCATGGGGCGCCAGCTGGAGGTGCATCACACGCACACGACCAACACAGCCACTGTGGCCTGCTCTGCCATGGGTGCCGGGGAGCCCCATGAGCTGCTGGGGGCCCCCACACTTGTGTACGAGAGTTCAGCCAGTGCCTCTGTGACTGCCGCGGCCTTGGAAGCACTGCTGTGCCCCTCGGCCACCGTGACCCAGGTCTGCTCCAACCCCCCGTGTGAGACCCACGAGACGGGCACCACCCACACACCCACCACGGCCACATCCGGAGGGCCTGCAGGCCAGCCAGAGGGCGGGCAGCAGCCTCCTGCCAGCCGGCCCTGTGAGACGCACCAGACCGCTTCCACTGGCACGACCATGTCTGTCAGCTTGGGCGCCCTGCTCCCGGATGCCGCCCCCTCCCACAGGACCCTGGAGTCCAGCCTGGAGGTGGCAGTGCCACCCGTAGTTGCCCCTCAGGCCGGCGCTTCGTTACTCACTCCTTTCCCAACGCAAAGGGTGTGCTCCAACCCGCCCTGTGAGACGCACGAGACAGGCACTACGCACACAGCCACCACTGTCACCTCCAACATGAGTTCCAACCAAGGTAAGTGGAGGCAACCAGCTAGGTCCCCACAGGCTCCTGGGCTCAGGGCTCACCGAGAGGCCCGCAGTTCAGTTCTGTGGAGCCCAGTTGCCCGGTACGGGCAGGTCTTCCAGGCAACCGTGTTTCTTGGTGGCAGAGTTGGATGATAGCCCTGCTGGAAGAGGGCCTGTCACCCTACTCTCTGCTTGCCCCACCAGACCCCCCACCGCCTGCTGGTGACCAGGGAGAGGTGGAGAGCACCCAGGGCGACAGTGTGAATATCGCCAGTTCCAGTCCCATCACGACAACAGTGTCCTCCACGCTGACGCGGGCCGTGACCACCGTGACGCAGTCCACGCCAGTCCCAGGCCCTTCGGTGCCGGTAAGAACCAAGGAGGGTCCCTGTGACCTGGCGCGCCTAGGCCCATGTTCCTGAACTGGACACCAGGTGGTGCTGTTGCTCCAGGCATGCGCTGCTCCCGGCTCCTTTTCCAGACCATAAAAGGGCAGTTTCTCGCCTGACAGGGCAGGGCGCAGTAGGCCCCAGTCCTTGGTGGGTGTCCTTTGGGTGATTTTATTGTTGTAGCTGGTTCCTGTGGCTCATCACTAGGCTATGGTGTGGCACAGCAGGAGTTGGGCCCCTTTCGTGAGACCAAGGGGTCTCTATCGGGATGGGTTAAAATGGGCTGGCAGGTCAGAGGTCTCGCCTTCTCTTGCCATGCGCCCTGCTGCTCAGTGACCTACTGTTCCTGTCTGTCAGGCAGGGTTGTGGCCACCCATTGAGAATGCAGATCCCGGCCCACAGGGAGAGATGAAGGCCTGCCTGGTTTCGGTCTTCCTCTCCTCCCCTCTGACGGGGGCTTCTCTCCCTTTCTAGAAGATCTCATCTGTGACTGAGACTGCCCCAGGGGCTCTGACCACCGAAGTCCCCATCCCGGCCACGATTACAGTGACCATAGCCAACACAGAAACTTCTGACATGCCCTTCTCTGCTGTTGACATCCTGCAGCCCCCAGAGGAGCTCCAGGCCTCTCCAGGGCCGCGCCAGCAGCTTCCACCACGGCAGCTCCTGCAGCCTGCCTCCGCGCCCCTGGTGGGGGACTCCACCGAGGTCCTGTCAGCCTCCCAGAGCCCTGAGCTCCAGGCCGCCGTGGATCTGAGCAGTACAGGGGACCCGTCTTCAGGCCAGGAGCCTGCCAGCTCGGCTGTGGTGGCCACCGTGGTGGTCCAGCCACCGCCACCCACCCAGTCCGAAGTAGACCAGTTGTCCCTCCCCCAAGAGCTGATGGCCGAGGCCCAGGCGGGCACCACCACCCTCATGGTGACAGGGCTCACCCCAGAGGAGCTGGCAGTGACTGCTGCTGCTGAAGCAGCCGCGCAGGCTGCAGCCACAGAGGAGGCCCAGGCCCTGGCCATCCAGGCCGTGCTCCAGGCCGCACAGCAGGCTGTCATGGGTAGGTGCTGCGCATAGGCCAGCTGGCTCAGCAGGCTGTCCTCGCTTGAGGCCAGGGGTAGCCCTGAGGGAGGGACAGGCTGCTCAGGGGTAATGAACCACGCTTCGGGTGCCTCCCTTCAGGCAGCTTGAGCAAAGGGAACTTGTTTGCCACCAGGATGGCACGGTATGGCCTAACTGGGATGGGGGCTGACTTTGGTACGCAGGCAGGAAGCAGGTCTCGCCAGGGGGAGGGCAGAGGAGAGGTCTGGGGGACAGGCTCTGAGAGCTGGCATCCACAGATCCTGCCTGTCGCTCTGAGAGGGCAGTGGTGGTGGGAAGCTGGGGCTGGCATCCCTCTTGAGTCATCTTCTGCCCCTGGAGCAGGCACTGGGGAGCCCATGGATACTTCAGAGGCGGCCGCGGCGGTGACGCAGGCAGAGCTGAGCCACCTGTCAGCTGAGGGCCAGGAAGGCCAGGCGACCACTATCCCCATTGTGCTAACGCAACAGGAGCTGGCCGCCCTGGTCCAGCAGCAGCAGCTCCAGGAGGCGCAGGCCCAGCAGCAGCAGCACCACTTGCCCACGGAAGCTCTGGCCCCTGCCGACAGCCTCAATGACCCGACCATCGAGAGCAACTGCCTCAATGAGCTGGCCGGGGCTGTGCCCAGCACCGTGGGCCTACTGCCCCCCACGGCCACCGAGAGTACGTGGGGCCCTGCCTGGCCACGGGCGGGTTGGCCTACAGCTTTGCTCCCCTAGGGAAGTCAGTTGACTGGGGAAGAAAGTCTTGTGAGTGGGGTCCCAGGTCCCTTGGGGTAGAAATGGGCTCGGTCGTATAGCCTGAGGCAGGGGCTCCTGTGCAGAAGCCTGGTCTCTGGAGCCTTTCCTGCTGACACCTTGTTTTACTTCCCAGGCCTGGCCCCGTCCAACACATTTGTGGCCCCCCAGCCGGTCGTCGTGGCCAGCCCCGCGAAGCTGCAGGCCGCGGCCACCCTGACAGAAGTGGCCAACGGCATTGAGTCCCTGGGTGTGGTGAGTCTGGAGTGACGAGGTGAAGCGGGCTAATGGATCCGGACTCTGAGGGTGTCCTGATCTCTTCTCCCTCTCTGCCTGCCAGAAGCCAGACCTGCCACCGCCACCTAGCAAAGCCCCTGTAAAGAAGGAGAACCAGTGGTTTGACGTGGGGGTTATTAAGGGCACCAATGTGATGGTGACACACTATTTCCTGCCACCCGAA
This sequence comes from Budorcas taxicolor, assembly GCF_023091745.1. NCBI lineage: Eukaryota > Metazoa > Chordata > Mammalia > Artiodactyla > Bovidae > Budorcas > Budorcas taxicolor. Next base: position 62,656,119 of record NC_068935.1, on the reverse strand, counting down.
GACGCTGTCCCGACTGATGTATGTATCCCTGGGGGCCAGCACCCTCAGGTGGGCAGGGGCTTGTGAATCTCCTAAGGGGTGCGCTCTCCGTCTCAGGGCTGACCCCTCCTCACCCTATCCCCCTTGCAGCCTTTGAAGCAGTGGCAAAGCTCAGCCCTGGCCCCCCTAGTCATGACAGGGCTGCCATGGCCGCCCTTTGCCCACCCCATTGTCCCCATAGTGGAAAAGTGCTCCACTGACTCCTGCAGCCCTGTCAGTGGTGGGATTCGTGTCACTCTGATCTCTCCTGTTCGCCTGATCTGTCCCTGTAGGATGACTCGGGCACCATGCCCGACTACAACCAGCTAAAGAAGCAGGAGCTGCAGCCAGGCACTGCCTATAAGTTCCGCGTTGCCGGGATCAATGCCTGTGGCCGGGGCCCCTTCAGTGAGATCTCAGCCTTTAAAACATGTCTGCCTGGCTTCCCAGGGGCCCCGTGTGCCATTAAAATCAGCAAAGTGAGTCTTGTGAGATCAGCCTCTGTCCTTAGCTAAGCCCGTGCTTGTGGGGCTTTCTTCTTTGCTGGGCTGGGCGGGGGTGATTTGGGAGGGGCCCCTGAGATGTAGGCAGAGTCCGGTGGGTCTGGGCTGAAGCTTCTGGTTCTCTCCATCTCTGACACTGCGTGAGCCATGAGTAACATGCTCATTTACCTAATCCTCTAATGCCTAAACTCCCTGATGAGGTCTGGGCCTGTGGTTCTCTCCATTTTTCTGATGGGGAGACTGAGGCACCAAGAGGCTAAATGACAAGCCATTTGTTAGGTGACAGAACAGGTCTAGGAAAGTGTTTGGAGTCCTGGTTCATTTTGCCATTGTGTCAGGCTGCCTTCCTGGTGTGGGCAGATGAAGCCATCTCTTTGGAGCTCCTTGAGCTCTGTTGTGAAATAGGTTTGTTGTGTTGGGAGGGGGGTGAAGAAGGAGCTGTCAGTTCTGAAAGCTTTGACTCGGTCTAGGTTGTCTGTTCTCCGATGGGCAGGGGAGGAATAAGTCACAGAGGCTGAAGATGGCCCCCTCGGTCTCTGCTTCCTCTGTTCCAGAGTCCAGACGGTGCTCACCTCACCTGGGAGCCGCCCTCTGTGACCTCCGGCAAGATCATCGAGTACTCAGTGTACCTGGCCATCCAGAGCGCACAGGCCGGCGGTGAGACCAAGAGCTCGACCCCAGCGCAGCTGGCCTTCATGCGGGTGTACTGCGGGCCCAGCCCCTCCTGCCTCGTGCAGTCCTCCAGCCTCTCCAACGCCCACATCGACTACACCACCAAGCCCGCCATCATCTTCCGCATCGCCGCCCGCAACGAGAAGGGCTATGGCCCAGCCACCCAAGTCAGGTGGTTGCAAGGTGGGTGTGTGTGGGGCTCCCTTTGGGGAGGGAGAGCTCTTGCCAGCTGCTGGCCTGGTGAGCTTGACCCTCTGGGGTGGGTGGATTCCTCACCCACTGTGGAGACAGCTCCTTGGGGGACTGTTGGAGGGGGGTGGGCACGGGAAGGGCCAACAGGACCTGCAGCCAGAGGTGGGGGGTGGGCGCCCAGGCTTCGGGCTGCTCTGTCAGTCAGGGGGACAACAGCAGAGGCCTCTAAGCTGTGTCCAGAATGGCCCTGGGGGTTGGCGTGCAGGTGGCTGGGACCCTGGGGCACACGCCCACGGGAGGGGCCGGCACACTTGGTACCTGGCTGCGCTGTGCTGGGTGGCGTCAGGGCTGCCCGCCCACTCCCCCCTCTCTGCTTTTAGAAACCAGTAAAGACAGCTCTGGCGCCAAGCCGGCCAGCAAGCGGCCCATGTCGTCTCCAGAAATGTAAGCAGAGGGTGCCTTTCCAAGAGCCTTCTGGGGCCGGGAGTAGGCGGACCCCGAGAGCAAGGAGCAGTGGGGATAGCCGGGCCCTGCTTCTCCAGAAACGTGGGGGGCCGCCCAGCCTAGGGGGCAGCCGGAGCCCTGGCCGAGTCCCACTCGCTTCGCCACGCAGACCCACGCTGACCCTGTCTTTTTTTGCCTTTGCCTCTCATCTTCCAAGGAAATCCGCGCCAAAGAAATCGAAGGCAGACGGTCAGTGAGAGGCAGCTGCCCAGCGCCTGGCTTCTTCTCCAGCTTCCCCTCTGCTTCAGGACCGCCGCCTGCCCCGCCCCGCCTGCCCCACCCGCCTGGCGCACACTCCACCCTCACGAGCCAGCAGCTGCCCTCCTCCCCCCTTCCCCTCTCTCTGTTTTTACAAGAATCTTGAGAAAGCACATTTTACCATGCCTGCGGGGATGGGGGCGGGGGGCGGGGAGCAGAAGGCAGATGCTAAAGAGAGAGTGAGGGAGCGGGTGCACCCCCTTCCTCCAGGAAGCCCTCGAGCGAGAGACCTAAACGCACCGGAGCAGACGGAAAGCCCACCTCCTCCAAAGTCTGCACACCTCTCGCTGTTGCCCTTGGCTCCAGGGATCAGCCAAGGCCCGAGGAGTTGGTGGGGGGAGCTTGTAGAAGTACCCCTGGCCCCCTTCCCCACCTCTAGTCTCAGAGTCTTGGGGGGCGCGCCCCCCCCCCCCAACCGGGTATCTGGTTCTGTTTTCTTTTGTGACCTTAGCATTTCTTGCCACGTGACCCCCGCCTGCCCATTTGGTTTATCCAACCCTGCCCTGCCTGGCAGTCCCATGGGAAGCTGACACGTTTTCTCAGAGGCCTTCGTTCTCCCATCCCGTCCTCCCTCCCCTCCTCTTACCGTTCAGAGAAGAAAAAGTGAACGAAAAAGCAAGGGGCGGAGAAGGAGCCCCGTGGTGGCCTGAGCAGTGTTCTGTGAAAACCTCCCGACGCCCACCTGGGGCCTCGAGGAGCCCTCCCACCGAGCCCGGCTTCGGCCTCTCTGGGGTCGGGGTTAGGGGCCACATCACCAACTGCTGCATTTGTTGTATTTTTTTTAAGTTGAAATGGATGAAGTTAACAGTTTTATTGTAATTTTAGTCTTAGCGTGTGGGGTTTTGTCCCTTTTTTTGTTGTTATTAGTTGTGTACAGAATGTGTATCTTTTTGTTTTGTTTTTGTTTTTTTTTTCTTTTTTAACCTTTTATCCTTGGCGAAGCCTTGGCAGGGATCTTTCTGGACGAAAAAGTGAGGGGTGGCCAGGGCAGGAGGAGTATGGCATTTTCCCTGTGGGCCTGGTGTCTGCTGCCCAGTGTGATTTTCTTTCTGGCCCCTGTCATGTGCCCTGCTCCCTGTCCCCAGGTCTCTGGGATGACGGAGGGTGAGCGGTCAAATCTTGCCCCCCTCGTGGCCCATGGCTCCAACACTTAGAGGCTTGAGCTTGAGAGTCCTCTAGAACCCAGAGTCAGGCTTCCTGAGGACGATGGTGCAAAGGCGTGGGCACGACCCGATACCCAGCCCTGGGTCCATGGCCCTCTCCACGACCCCCAGGCTCCCTCCCTGGCATGAGTGCTTAGAGCATCCAACACACACAGCCGCCACTTCCCGCGGCCACCCTCTCTGGGCAGGGATGGCACACGTTGGACAGAAACCCAGCCTCTGAGGCTGCCTGGGATGACAAGTCGTGGTACCATCAATGCTATGAAGTTGGGCTCTGGGCTCTGCTGGGAGCGGCTAGTCCAGTGCCAGCTCTGCTCCATGTCCAAGGTTTTTAGCAAGGAGTAAGACTTGCGAGCAAGTCGCACCGAAGGATTTGAACCGAACAGCCGATGTCGTCAAAGCCCCTTCCTCTGCCCTGGAGATGCAGCTGGGGCTGGGAAGACCCCAGCCTCTGCAGACCCCTGCCCCTAGCCCCCACCCTCTGGGGCCTCTGTTGTATTATAGTATATTTCGCTGTGGAAAACGTCACGTTTAGTCACCTTGGAGCCCACCGCCTGATCCCATTGTCTTCCCCCCAGCCCGATTCCTGAGCGCCCTCTGATCTCTCTGTTTCTGGAAACAGTACGCCCATTCATTATTGTAGAGTAACCCTTGTGACTCAATATTACCATAGTGCGATGTCGTTTTGTGCTATTTTGAACAATTAAAAGACTTTTTGAAATAACGACCTGCGGTGTCCGCTGTGTCCGGGACTCATGGGAGGAGGCAGGAAGCTGGGCCCTGCAGGGCTCACAAACCACCCTCCTCCGTCCAGGAGATTTTTGCTCCCAGAATTGTGCTTCCCATCACCTCCGACAGCTCAAAAGTTGTGCTATGAGCTGTGGCCTTGGCAGCGAGCTAGTCTAGGACTGGGTTGCCCCTGGAAGATCCCACGATGGCAGCCAGAATGCAGGGCACAGGCCAAAGGGGCTCACTGAACAGCTGCTGCTGACTCCCTGTGTGGAGGCCATGTCACCTCCCTCCTCTCACTAGAGGACGGGACAACCACCACACTCCTTGGACTGAGAGCTCACAGCCCCCAGGACAGACCAGCATCACTGGAGGGATGCCCCTGTGGTCAGGGGATGCTGCTGGAGTAACTCCCAGCCTGGCTTTTTGTGCACATGGGCCAGGGTCCCCAACTAAACAATCGCACTGTTGGGTTGCGGTGCCAAGGCTAAGATGGTGGTGTACCCAGGGGCAGGCAGGAAGCATCAGTCCTCAGTGCCAACCAGGACAAAGGGCCAAAAAAACCAAGTGGGGTGGCCAGGGTGTCTGGCCACCTTGGTGCCAGACGGTACAGAGAGGACCCGTGAGGGTACTGCCCCGCTGACACGGATGGGTCTCGGACACTCCTTTGGTACCAAAATCCAGCAGGTAGGGATGGAAAGTGGTCGACGCAGTTTGGGAAAAAAACTAGAGACAGAATTCAAGTTTTCAAGATGGGACTGGGGGACTCAAGACCTCAGATCAAGTGCCCTGTTCCTCGGAGCCACATCACGTTTATTTAGTGTCTTGGCAAACAAATTTGTTGTGCTCCAATGAAGTCAGCCTCCTGAGTCCCCGGTCATGTCTCCCATTTTATTACCTTAAACTATTTCTGTTATTTTCTTGTACAAGGGGTATCACCTAGCTGGAGGTCACAGACCCGCATATGCCTCGGGAAAACATCTTGGTGTGTGCACAAGCAGCCTTGTGAACTTGCGCTGACCCAGCATTCCAAGGTCCACTCTATGTTTCTCCTTAGCTTAGCAGGGCATGACGACCCCAACTCATCAACCCAATGTACTTTTATTTGGATTATGCTGTATTGCTATATTTTATTCTTTGCCCATGGGGTTTTCCTCATGACTTAGAGCAACAGGCGGCTATTAACCCCTGCACCTCTCCACTCAGGGCACACCATGGCACCTCACCCCAGCACATGCTCCTCTGTTGGAATCATGGAGTCTTGTGAGTATGGGGTCCTGTCAGTCCCTCGCCATGCCAACTCTGACCTGACTCAGAGCCCAGGCACCTCATGCCTTTGGGGGGCCCGTGGGGGGTGGTGGTGGCAGGCAGGCCCAGGCACATGTCCTTCAGGCTACAGCAGGGGGGGCAATGTCCAGGGGTGGGAGGACATGGGCCAACTGTGGGGTGGAGAGTCCACCTGAGGGACTCCAGAGAGAAGTCACGGGGTGAGGAGCACCACCCGCTTTTACCTCAGGGTTGGCCCATGACTCGACGGCCATATCTGAGGCAGGAACCTCAGAACCTTCCCCGGAGCAAGGCTAATCCTTGGCTAGGCATGTTACAGGAAGGCAGGGGAAGGCTGGGTGGAAGGGACATGCCAGGAATAATGACAGGCATCTGCAGCTGGGTGTCTGATACCAAGCCAGCTGGGCCCCCAGCCGGGAAAACCCCCCCCCAAGCATGAGGTTATATGGGGGACACACAGCGGCTGCAGGGCGCACTTACCTGCAGGGCGCCCACGGTCTCGTCGGGACAAGCACACAGCATGCCAGGCTCCTGTCCCTGGGCTGTACAGATGAGGCAGAGGCCCAGTTACATCTTCGGCAAACAGGGCGCCCCCCCCTCTGAAGCCCAAGCTTCCCCAAGCCCCCAGTGGGAGCTCAGGGTCCCGGAAACGGTCCCTCCACATAATTCTTCCATTGGCTGGGCAAGAAGAGGAAGTTTGACCCGCCTTCTTCGGAGCACCCAACGTAATCTGACAGTCCAGAAAGGCAGACTGGGTGCTGGAAGACCTGGAGAACTCCGACTCTGAGGACCTTGCTCTTCACTTGCACGGTTCCCGCCTGACTGTCGAGTGGCACCTCTGGGGTGAAGAGGTCAGGGGCTGTGGATTCCACAGAGAGAGGACTTGCCCGCCCTGTGGTGTCACAGGTCAGCGGGGCCTCAGCGTTCAGCCATTTCCAGCTATCTCTTCTCTTGGACTTCCCTGGTGGTTCAGATGGTAAAGAGTCTGCCTGCGATGCTGGAGACCTGGGTTTGATCCCTGGGTTGGGAAGATGCCCTGGAGAAGGGAATGGCAACCCACTCCAGTGTTCTGGCCTGGAGATTCCCATAGATGTAGGAGCCTGGCGGGCTACAGTCCATGGGGTCCCCAAGAGTCAGAAGCGACTTCACTGTCACTTTTTCTTCTCCTGGACACTTGGGCTCATGCTCTGCCCTACCCTGCCCTGCCCCGGAGGGGCCCCCCTCAGGCGGGGAGACGTGGCTGGAGGAGGGAAGACGACCCTGAGTTCACTCTTTCCTCGCCCCTTCTACCCCAATCCCAGAACGTCCTGCCAACTCACCCAGCACTTCCCACCAGGAGGGCATTGAATGGAGGGCGCCCAGCAGCGGAGCTCCAGCGGCCTCACCCTCCCTGCGGGAGTAGGGGGTGGGGTCCGCCCGGGGGCGTGGCCTGAGGGTGGGCGTGGCCGTGAGCCAGCCAAGCCCCGCCCCCGCTGCAGGCTCGGCCCCCGGGCCGGGCGGAACCTGGGGGGTAGAGGTGGGTGGTGCTAGGCTGGGTCAGCTGAGTGACAGTCACGCGACAGCACTCCGCTCCGTGTGGCTTCCTGGAAGACAAGGAGTGATGAGCCGGGGTCTCCGAGTGTGGCAGGCCAGTGCTCGGCGGCCCGGGGAAGGGGCGCGGGCTGGGGGTGGTCGGTGTTGTCCTGGAGAAGGCCGTCCAGGATGGGGGGCGGGGACGGGGGGTTCAGTCCCGGGGCCCATCTTGGTCAGGAGGGCAGATCTGCCCCGGGGGGACGTGGGGGGGGGGGTTTCCCGAGGCTCCGAGTCAGGCAGCCCTAGGGGGCCACTCGAGCCTGGGGTGACCTGCGGCCCGGGGAGTCCACCGATGGGACGGGCACCCGAGAAGACGGGACGGCCTCTGGGGGAGCCGTGTCTCCAAGTCTCTCTCCACAGGACATGGAGAAGGAGCAAGAGAAGCTGCGGGCCTGGAAGGAGCGCGTGGCGCGCGAGCTGGATCGCGTGGTGGCTTTCTGGCTGGATCATTCCCACGACCAGGAGCAGGGGTGCGCGCCTCGCCCTTCTGGGGGCCTTGGACTGGGTTTTTCTCTCCTCTGGAGCCCCTGCACCTCACTCTGGGCTGACTGCCATCTGTGGGGGACCACCCCCAGCCCCTAGGCCCCCTCACCACCCCCCCTACCGCGAACTCGGCTAACGCCAGCGTGTCCCGCAGGGGCTTCTTCACGTGCCTTGGCCGCGACGGGCGGGTGTACGATGACCTCAAGTACGTCTGGCTGCAGGGGAGGCAGGTATGGACGAGGCGTTCCCCGGGGCGCCCAGGACTGGAACCGGCGCGCTGGGTCCTGCCTGAGTTTGCACACTGGGCAGGGATCGCAGCTCACCGCCCTCCTTCCCAAGGCCCTGAGGACGGCGGTCCCCCACTTGAGCCACGACCCCTCCGCTCCCTCGCCCCCCACCTAGGTGTGGATGTACTGTCGCTTGTACCGCCAGTTTGAGCGCTTCCGCCGCCCGGAGCTTTTGAATGCAGCTAAAGCAGGTGCCCTCCCCTCCCAGTCCTCGTCTCCCCAGAAGCCACTCCCGGTGATCCCGGTAGCCGCGCGGTGCTCCCAGTTGCCTGCTTGCCAGCCGGCTCTGGAAGCCCCCCAAGGACGCTGGGTGCCCACCGATGGGGAGGTAGGCGCCGGCTGGGGCACCCCCAACGCGCCTTCCAGCGTGACACCTTCCTGACCACCAGGTGGCGAGTTTTTGCTGCGTTATGCCCAAGTGGCACCTCCTGCAAAGAAATGTGCCTTTGTGCTGACCAGGGATGGCCGCCCAGTCAAGGTGCAGCGGACCATCTTCAGCGAGTGTTTTTACACCATGGCCATGAACGAGCTGTGGAGGGTGACTGGGGATGCGCGGTACCAGGTGCGGGGGAGGATGGGCACACTGTACATCTCCGTGCCCTCACTTTCGCTGGCTCCTGGTGCCTGGGTGCGGGCCAGATCTGTCCTTAACATCAGTCCTTTCTCTGGGCCCGCAGGGCCCGGGGCTGCCAGTCACACCCACTGTTACTGCTGTTATTGTCACTATGTGTCCTCCCTCCCCTAGAGGCCCTCCCCCAACAACCCCCACAGGGGCCCTGGGCACCATTCAGTTCAGTTAAGTCACTCAGTTGTGTCCAACTCTTTGCAACCCCATGGACTGCAGCACGCCAGGCCTCCCTGTCCATCACCAACTTCCAGAGTTTACTCAAACTCATGTCCATCGAGTCAGTGATGCCATCCAACCATCCCCTCCTGTGTCGTCCCCCTCTCCTCCCGCCTTCAATCTTTCCCAGCATCAGGGTATTTTCCGATGGGTCAGTTCTTCGCATCAGGTGGCCAAAAGTACTGGAGTTTCAGCTTCAGGATCAGTCCTTCTAATGAATATTCAGGACTGATTTTCTTTAGGATGGGCACCGAGATGTTACCAAACCAGACTTGGGCCCATGTGCGGTGAAGGCAATCCACTGACACCAGGTGGTGGGGAAGGAAAGTGCAGCATTTATTCCAAAGGGACAGGGTAGGTCCTACTCAAAACACCTTTCAGAGAAGGGTTTAGGGCAAAATCAAGGAGGAGGTCACAGAGCTTAGGAACATTCTTCTGATTGGCTGGTGGTGAGATAACCAGGAGGGAGTTACATGATCTACTTTCTGGTTCCAGTGGTCTGGGCTCTGTGTGCCAGTGGGCAGCATGTACTTAAGTTCTTCCCCATGGTGGGTGTTTTAGTTATGTGCAAAACAGCTCGAGGATACAACTCAGGATTTTATTTATGGCTCTTGTAGTCTAAACTTATTGTTTTGTCTTGCTTATCTGTTTTCCTTTGTTTCTGCATTTCCTCACTTATTTTATTAAATGTGCTCCTTGGAACTTGGAAGGGCCTAGGAGGCTAACGCTTTTCAACAAACAAGAGGTGGGGGGCCCTGGGGGATCAACTGCCCTCGCCCATCCCGGCTCTGCAGGGTCTTGTTCAGAGGGACCAGCCCGGCTGGGAGGGTGCTCCTCCCTGGCCCCCTCATCTTTCAAAGCTGACCTCACTGCCTGGGCACGGTCTGTAGCCCCCAGCCTGGGAGCCCTAGCACCCAGCCCAGGGCCAGGCCTTGGCAGGAGTATCCTAGGAGCTCAGCCCAAGGGACCTGGGTGGACCAGACTGGATGGGGTGCAGCCTCAGCTTGGGTCTCCCCTCACCACCCCCACTCCCAGAACGAAGCCATGGAGATGATGGATCAGATCGTGAGCTGGGTGCGGGAGGACCCCTCTGGGCTGGGCCGGCCCCAGCTCCCTGGGGCCCCGGCCTCGGAGTCCATGGCGGTGCCCATGATGCTGCTTAACCTGGTGGAGCAGCTCGGGGAGGCGGACGAGGAGTTGGCAGGCATCTCCGCGGAGCTGGGGGACTGGTGCGCTCAGAGGATTCTGCAACATGTGCAGGTGGGGGCAGGAGGCAGATGCTGGCTGCCAGACCAGTCCTGGGGGGCTGGGGCACAGAGTGACCCCCATTCCCCACCCCCAGGCCCACACCCACCCCCAAGCTTAGTCGTCTCCAATTCTTTGTGACCCTATGGACTATAGCCCGCCAGGCTCCTTGGTCCATGGGGATTCTCCCAGGCCAGAATACTGGAGTGGGTTGCTATGCCCTCCTCCAGGGGATCTTCCCCACCCAGGGATCGAACCCAGGTCTGCTGTGCTTTGCAGGCAGATTCTTTACCATCTGAGCCACCAGGGAAGCCCACTCATGAGCTGGGGGTCTATTTTACAGATGGGGAGATACAGGGAAGTGTGGCCCAGAACCCTTGGAAAGGGTGGGGGAGGCCCCCGGGGAGCCAGGTTGGGGTGAGGGCAGGAGGGTGGGGTCCAGACACCCAGGCCCATCAGGGAGCACGAAACCCAGACCCAGCTTCCTCCCAGGCCTCTGGACAGCCAGGTCGGCCCAATCTCAGTCCCGCCCCCGTTCAGTGTCTTCTGGGGCCCAGGCCCAAAGCAAGTTCCAGACCCTTGGGAGTGAATCAGCTCCTCCTCAAAATCCCCTTGCCCACTCCCGCCAGCCCACCCAAGCCTGCAGATGAGGAGGGAGGGGATGGAGGGGGTTGCTGAGTGCTGAACCCCCTTCTACACCTCCTGCAGAGGGGTGGGCAGGCTGTGCTGGAGAACGTGTCAGAGGATGGTGAGGAACTCTCAGGCTGCTTGGGGAGACACCAGAACCCAGGTGAGGGGTGGGGTGGGCTTCAGATGTGGGGACTGCCTGCCTCCCTCCACACTGGGCACTGAGGACCAGGCAGAGAAGCAGGGATGGGCCTGCCATGCTGGGGGGCATGGCTCAGAGCAGCCCCCACTGCTGGCAAGAGAGGAAGGGAGTCAGCACAGAGTGCAGGGGGCTGGAGCCCCCTACCTGGGGGAGACCACGCTACCTGCCTTACCCTGAGCCCTCACCAGGCCACGCGCTGGAGGCTGGCTGGTTCCTGCTCCGTTATGCCATCCGGAGAGGTGATGCCAAACTTCAAGCCCACGTGATTGACAAGTTCCTACTGTTGCCTTTCCACTCTGGATGGGACCCTGAGCATGGTGGCCTCTTCTACTTCCAGGATGCTGATGGCCTCTGCCCCACCCAGGTGGGAATGTGCCCAGGGCTGTCCTCAACCCATTTCACAGAGTGGGGGGCCCAGGAGACCCCAGTGGTCCTCAAGCTCATGCACACAAGGAGACACGTGTCCCTCTGTCTTGGAAAGGCTCGCTGGGTGATTCTAAGCCATCAGCAGCAGGGGCAGATTTGGTCCCTTATGCCTGTGTGATTATGCCTTGATCCCACTGAGGTCCACAGAAGGTGGCTGAGTTGGCCACTGGCAGGAGCTGACTGTCCAAGGGGCTCTAGACAGACCGATGAGACAGCCAGGGTTTGGATTCCAGGGCTTAAGGGGAGCCTGGCCCAGCCCTGCCCTTCTGGCTCAAGAAGCTAGTGCCAATCTGCCAGGCGGTCAAGGCCTCCATAGACGTCCATGTCACAATGAAGCTCCAAGTGCCTGGGCCAGATGGAGTCTTAGCCAGGGCCTGAGTGATGGGGGTGACCTTCCTGCTGAGAGGGGTGGTGGAGGGTGGGACACAGGCTTCCAGATGCCTCCTCTCTGCTCCCAGCTGGAGTGGGCCATGAAGCTCTGGTGGCCACACAGTGAAGCCATGATCGCCTTCCTCATGGGCTACAGTGAGACTGGGGACCCTGCCTTGCTGCGCATCTTCTACCAGGTGGCCGAGTACACCTTCCACCGGGTAAGTTCTGCTTCCTGGTCTCAGCAAAGGTGTGGAGACTGCAGACTGGGTGGGGAGGGCAAGTCTTCTTGCACATCCCCCGCTTGCCCCTCAGCAGACATGGAGGTCCCGGCCCCAATACCCTCTGTTGAGTCAACAGAGCAGCCCCTTCCCCACTGGAGCTCACATTTTGCTGGCAGTGACTGACCGTAAACAAGTAAACAAGCAAATGGGGATGGGGATGAGAGCTCTGGGAAATACAGCAAAGTCAGGGGGCTGCAGGCGGGGCTGATGGGAAGGAAAAAAGCTAGAAGGGGTGCTCAGCAAAGAGGGGTCAACCTGACTCTGGGGTTCACAGGTGCCGGGGCTTCGGAAGGGGAGGCCATAGGGCCCCGGGCCAAGGCAGGGAGGTGGCGTGGTGGCTGTCATCCTGGCCAGTGAGTGGGGGCCTGACCCGGGGTGGAAGATGCAACAGGAGCAGGGCTCAGAGTCTGGTTGAGTGGGAGGAGTCTGGACTGGCCACAAGTGTTTGGGTGTCATAAGGATATAGATGATATATACTGCGAGCCACAAGGCAAGGTGAGCTTTGAGGACAGAAAGAAAAGAGAAGAGGGAATAGGAGGGCCCAGCAAAGGAGACAAGAATCAGTTGTGAGGCAGGAGGGGAGCCAGGGACCCCCCTCCACTAGAGGCCCGAGTGCAGTGAGTGGAGTGATGACCTGTGCCAGCCATGGCTGAGAGGCACCTTGGGGGTTGAGCCTGAATGAAGGAAAATTCCCAATGTGTTTTGAAAGCCACAACTCTCTCCATCAGTAAACCCCAGTATAGGAGGGGTTACAACAGGGGGTCTTACTTGGTGGTCTGTGGGTTTTGCGACCTGGGAGAAAATTCTGTCTTTCTTTAGGCTGACCTCTAACTGAAATCCAGTATTCGCTTCCATCATGAATGAAAGCACAGTGGTATTAGCAGTGTCTGACTTCGTCACCAGTAGACATCCCAAATGTGTTCACATTATATTGTAGTTCGAGGGGCATCTCCCAGTATCGCACTCACTCATCATCACTTCCAAACACAACAGTCACAAGACCCGGGGTGATATATGTTAATATTAAATGCATTCAAAAGAACCTGTGTTCGAGGCCATTGGTGTTAACTGCATAAAGTGAAATTTAAGGAATAAATTGTCAAGAAAGAGAGATGGCCATCGAACAATCAGGAAACTCATAAACAGATCAGTCATTATGCACTGATCATCATAACAGAAGACAGGAAATTCAGACATCCACAGAAACAGTTCAATCTGTCCATGTCAGATCAAATAGTTGAATAATGTGAGGACATGAGCAGTGTCACTGGAAAGATAGAATGAATAGATATAGAACTAGTGTTACCTGCTATGAAGAGGAGTAGACCTATTCACAGGTCAACATTTAAAAAGACATTTTGATAGTGGACTTCAGTGTCACTGACTTCTTCCACAGTTCTTCTGAGAAGGGATTCCACTCAGGTCTTTATCTGGGGAGGAAAGAGAAGGGTCTAGGCCAGGGCTCCGGAGTCTACCTTGGAGGATCTGCAAGGAACTGTGGGCAAGAGAGAAGAAAGGAATTTGGAATGGGTCAACACAGCTGCTGGGCAGGGTCAGGCTTCAAGGGGCTCCAAGGGAGAGGGAGATGTGTTTGGGACCTGTGACAAGCAAGGCTGGAGTCCGTTCAGTGCTAGATATCTACAATCTCATCAACTGGAAGACAGGCCTGTGAAGCAGAGAACAGGAACTCAAAGGGAATCATCTGTTAGAAAGTTACATGACCTGCCGGCGCTGCCTGTCACTGCCTTATTGCAGTTTCGCGATCCAGAGTACGGGGAATGGTTTGGCTACTTAAACCGAGACGGGAAGGTCGCCCTCACTATCAAGGGGGGTCCTTTCAAAGGTGAGTGGGGGACAGGGCGAGGCCTCAGGGGCTCAGGGCACTTCGCTGCCCCTAGCCCTCCCAAACCGCTGTCCCGCCTCTCCCCGTAGGCTGCTTCCACGTGCCGCGGTGCCTGGCCATGTGCGAGGAGATGCTGAACGACCTGCTGAGTCGCCTCGCTCCGGCCTCGGCCCTCAGCGCCCGGTCTCCGCTCGCCGGTCCCGCCCGCCCAGGCGCAGAATAAAACGAAACCCGTTACACTGTCTGTGTGTGTGAGCTTCCGTGGGGTCGCGGGAGGTGGGGAACGCCCGCCGCCTTCGGCTGGAGGGCACCTGCTCGCCCGGCCAGTGACCCATCCGGAGCGCTGGAACCTCCCACCTTGCCAAGAGGCCCGCCCCGCGCCCGGGCTTGCCCAGCCATTGGCCCGCCCCACATAGAGACCCCGCCCCGCCCTTGGAGCTCCCTGCGCATTAGCCGAGCACCCAGGAGGGTGGGTCCGGCAGCGCGCCACTTCCGTCCGGTGGACGGGCCAGGCGCGCACCGCCTCTTCCGCCACCGCCCCCGCGATCCCGGACCTAGCTCCAGCCTTAGCCGTGGCCTGGTAGCCCCGGTGTCGCTCTGAAGCGCGGCGGCAGCTGACTGCGCGTTCACGACCCGCTGGGAGCTGCGAGTCCCGCCGCCGTTATGAACATCCGCAATGCGAGGGTGAGGAGCCGGGGCCGGAGACGGTCCGCGCCGCGTGGGAGCGAGGCCCAGTGGCCGCGTGCGCATGCTCCCGAGGGGCCCGGCCGAGCCCCAGGGCCGGCCGCCTGGAGCGCCTGCGGCCGCCCGGCACAAAGCAGTGAAGGCTACCGTTCCCGTGGGGTTGGCCCTCCCCACAGATGAGGCCAGGGGTTCAAAGCCGGGGCTGCGAACCCCTTCTTTTGGGGATGTCGGGGCTCTGTGGGATGGTGTTGGGGAGCTTCCTAGCGCTCACGTCCGTTCCTGGAACAGTCAAGTTTTTGCCTGGCGGCCCTGGGCCAGGACTGTGCAGAGACAGATAGTCCCAGCTCCCGCCCAGGTCTGGGGGTGGGGATGGGGGTTCGGTGAGTAGACAACGAGCAGCGCTCCAACAGAACCGAGGCCTACTTAGTGCAGCCCCAGGCTTGACCGCGTTCCACTGCCCTCCTCCCTCGCAGCCAGAGGACCTGATGAACATGCAACATTGTAACCTCCTGTGCCTGCCTGAGAACTACCAGATGAAATACTATTTCTACCATGGCCTCTCCTGGCCCCAGGTGGGCGGCTGTTGAATTTGGGGACTGGGTCAAGGAAGTCAGAGAATTCCCACCCTGGGTTGGCTGAGACCATGAAGAGTCCCAGGGGGGCGCCTGGGTGAAGGAGGCCCTGGGTGTTGGCTTCATCTGGGGTGGCTGGGGGTGGAAAGGAGGTGCCTGAAGATGGGAGATGAACAGGGCCAACCTAGGAGCAGAATTACCACCTGTCTGCCCACCTCTTCCTGGTTAAGAACAAGGGGCATGGGAAAACAAGGCCACCTTGCCTGGAGGTCAGGAGCTGTCACTGAACTCCACCCTGGGCTGCTGTCCATCATGGCCAGGGCGAGAGACAGGCGGTGGGGCCAGATGTCCGCTAAGGGCTCCTCCAGCTCTGATAGAAACTTGTTTTCTGCCTCCTCTTTCCTCCTGTCTTCCAGCTCTCGTACATCGCTGAGGATGAGAATGGGAAGATCGTGGGGTACGTCCTGGCCAAAATGTGAGTCACCAGAGGCAGAGAGACGAGACTGGTGCCTGACCTGTGGGTTGGGGAGGAGGGACACCAACATTTGCACATGCCTGATGGAGGCTGCCTGGGTTGGGTTTTTTTTTTTTCTTTTTGAAGTGAATAGACTGTTCTTTAGTTCAGTTTGAGCTTTAAAGGAAATGTGAGTTTAAAATACACACCCCTCTCACATAACTCCTTCCCTGTCTTCCCTGGTTGCCTCTCTTACTAATATCTCCTGGTACATCTGTTACAATATTGCTACATCATTATTAAAGTCCATAGTTCACAGTAAGTTTCATTCTTGGAGTCATATGGGCAAATGTATAACAACATGTGTTCACTACTATAGTATCACAGAGTAGTCTTACTGCCTGCTGAGTTTTCCGTACTCCACCTGTTCATCCCTCCTCTCTCCCCAGGGAACCACTGATCTCTTTACTGTCTCCATAGTTTTACCTTTTCCAGAACATCCCATGATTAGAATCATACAGTGTGTGGGCTTCCCAGGTGGCTCAGTGGTAAAGAATCTGCCTGCCAGTGCAAGAGAAACAGGTTCAATCCCTGGGTGGGGAAGATCCCCTGGAGGAGGAAATGGCAACCCACTCCAGTACTCTTGCCTGGAGAATCTCCATGGACAAAGGAGCCTGGCGGGCTTCTGTCCATGGGGTCGCAAAGAAAGCCATTTCAGACTGCCTCTCAGTTATATGCATTGAGGTTTCCTCCATGTCTTTTCCTGGCTTGGTAACTCCCTTCTTTTTAGCACTGAATAGTGTTCCATTGATACTGCACATGTTTTTTGTTTGCTGTCTGGGGTCTGGAGAGCCCTGACTCTCTCCCCTACCCTGGGTCTGGGGGCATTGTGAGGTTCGCTCCTAGCCTCTCTTTCTTCTTGATCTAGGGAAGAAGACCCAGACGACGTGCCCCATGGACATATCACCTCGCTGGTGCGTAGGACCTCCCCCCAGGCTCTGGTGGGTGTGGAAGTTAGTTGGAGCTGCCTCTGAGGTCCCACTTTTCTGCCCCTAGGCTGTTAAGCGTTCCCACCGGCGTCTTGGCCTGGCTCAAAAGCTGATGGATCAGGCCTCCCGAGCCATGATCGAGAACTTCAATGCCAAATATGTCTCCCTGCATGTCAGGAAGAGGTGGAAGCCGGGGTCAAAGGAAGGGGGGTGGGGGCTACTGTCTTGATACGGGTCCTGGGCTGCCTTGGCTTTTGGAGAAGACTCCAGAGGTGGGATTCGTGGGGAGGGGGGCTGGGAGGATGGGCAGGGCCTGGACGTGTTGTCCCTGTCTGGCCTGGTCTGTAGAGCTCAGCACTGCCTTGTTCCCCTACAGTAACCGGGCAGCTCTGCACCTCTATTCCAACACGCTCAACTTTCAGTAAGTAAATCTAGATGCTTCTAATGGGACAGTCCCCAGGTCTGGCTTGCCCAGGTGGCTGAGATGGGCTGAGCTACCTTCTAGGCATGAGGGTGGGCAGCAGCTGGAGCTAGGGACAGGCTTTGGCTTCCACTCGGAGACAGTGACACCCATCTGTTACCGTCTGTTTGAGACGTGTTGTGGGCCTAGAGGACATTTAATGTTTCTTGCTGGGCAGAAGAGGACTACCTGCTGCTGGTGGGGGCCAGGTGAAGGGCAGCATGGTGAAGGGATTCAGAAGTAGAGACAAGGACCCAGGACAGGAACAGGACTGAGAGTGACCAGGCACCTAGAAGCATCTCAGCAGAACCAGAAGAAAGGGTAAACCTAAGCATATTGGCGCAGGAAGGGTGCAGCAGAGGGGTCTAGAGCCCTGGGTGTCCTAGTGGGTGAGAGCAGTCCGCTCAGTGTGCCCAGCACTGGACACAGAGAGCCTGGCCAGGAACTGCCCTGCGTTGTGGTGAAAGCTGCTGGGATGGGCTGTTTGTGGAGAGGCCACTGAGACAGCCTTAGCTTCAGCTTGCTTAAGGAAGGGAAGGACCTACGGGCTGGGCATCTGAGGATCTTTGACCTGGATGCAGACGCCCCTGCTGGTTGACAGTTCCCGGGTCTGAAGGCTGGCAGGGCCTTTCTGGGCCATCCAAGAACACCAAGAACAGAGGCCACAGCACCACCACCCCCCCCCCCCCGCCGTTTCCAACTGTTCGGCATGGGAGCCAGCCAGCCATGCATGCCCAGGAAATGACAGGGAACCGGGCAAGGAGGGGAGGGTACTGCCACATGCAGGACCCGCGGTTCCCAGGAAACCACAGAAACAGATCCTTGGGAGCCAGGTTAGAGATGAGGTGGGGGGTGGCAGAATGCCAAGGGTGGGAGGGAGTCCAGCTTAGTGTCCGAGAAAGCAGACAGAAGGCCACGTCGGAAATGTCTCCAAAGGGCCTCTGGGGGGCACTGACACCCCGTCCCACTGGCAGATGGCACCAGAGGGTGGAGGAGAATTGCCCCCAACTCGGTTTCTTCTCCTCCTCTCCACCCCCCCCCCGCCCCCAGGATCAGTGAAGTGGAACCCAAATACTACGCTGACGGGGAAGATGCATACGCCATGAAGCGGGACCTCACCCAGATGGCCGATGAGGTGAGTCCAGTGGTGCCAGGTCCACCGGCCCCAAGCAGGCTGAGTAGGGTGGCCTGAGGGAGTTGGAGATGTCCTGGTCCTCTTCACCTCAGCTGACAGGTGGGGAGCCAGACCTTGGCAGGGCTCTAAAGAAGGCTCTCATTGGGCCAAGGCTCCATTTTCTGAGGAGAAGCCTATCCTGACCAGAGGCAGCTGTGACAGGACAGTCTGGACGTGCTGAGGCGTGGGGCTGGGGATGGCTGCAGCCGGCTCCAAGGCTGAGGAGACGGGGTTCTGCCCAAGGCTCCATGGGGGCTGGGGCCATTCAGAGGGCTCCACAGCAGCCGTGTGAGGGTGTGTGAACACCTCCACTTTACTGCAGAGGAAACAGGCCCAGAGGGGGCAGTTGCCAGGACTAGCCCTGGGTCTCCCAATGCAGTCCTGTGTTTTCTGCCCTGCCTGCCCCCACAACAAGGGACCAGAAATGGGCAGTGGGAGCAGGCCCTCATGGTCTAGAGACTTAGGCCCTGTCTCCTTCCTCCTGCCTCTCCCGGGCTTCTGGTGGCAGCTGAGGCGGCACCTGGAGCTGAAGGAGAAGGGCAGGCACGTGGTGCTGGGCTCCATCGAGAACAAGATGGAAGGCAAGGGCAACTCGCTTCCAAGCTCAGGGGAGGCCTGTCGTGAGGAAAAGGGCCTGGTTGCGGAGGACAGCGGTGGCGACAGCAAGGACCTAAGCGAGGTCAGCGAGACCACAGAGAGCACTGATGTTAAGGACAGCTCAGAGGCCTCTGACTCGGCTTCCTAGAGCCCGCACCTGCTCCCCTCCCTGTCCTGGCCCACCCATCCCATCCTCACAGCAAGAGGTTTCACAATAAACTTCACCCAGTGGCCTTGGGGAGTTCACGTGTGCGAGTGTGCACCTTCTGGGTGATGTGTGGATGCCCTGCTCCGGCTCTTGTGTTCCTCTGGATGTGGACCTCACAGCCTTTTGGCACAGTGCGTCCTGCAAGCCCTCCTAGAAGGGAAGAGCTTTGTCAGGGCTTTGGAGAGGTCTGATGGCTTGGAGCTGTCTTTGGGTCTCCGGTGGTTGGGGAAAGAAACCCTGGAGTTCTGGAAGGCTTCTGAGCCTTGCTGTGCTGCTGCCCTGCCACGCTCCAGATGTGGGAGTCCAGCTGTTCCATTGACCTTATCTACCATCTCAGTAGTGGCCCAACCAGCTCCCTAGTTCCCCAAGCCCTGGCAAGTGTCCTTGATTCCTCCCTCCCCTGCAAACTAACAGATCCACCAATTCTGTGCGTTTGATCACCGTGATACCCCTTGAATCTCCTTCCTAACGGTTTTAGATTCACAGAGGTGAGCAGATAGTACAGGGTTTCCGTGGATGCACGCCTCACCCCTCCAGTTTCAACTATTAATAACATTTTGACCTTTTTTCTTTTTATTTTAATTGGAGGGTAATTACTTCATTAGTAATAACTTTGTATTCTTACATTTGACCCAATACTGATACATTATTAACTATAGTCCTGCTGCTGCTGCTGCTGCTGCTGCTGCTAAGTCGCTTCAGCCGTGTCCGACTCTGTGCGACCCCATAGACGGCAGCCCACCAGGCTCCGCCGCCCGTGGGATTCTCCAGGCAAGAACACTGGAGTGGGTTGCCATTTCCTTCTCCAATGCATGAAAGTGAACCATGGAAGTGAAGTCGCTCAGTCGTGTCCGACTCTAGTCCAGGGTTTACATTTCCTTCTGCGTTGTACACTCTGGATTTTGACAAATAACATCATGTCATTTCATGCAGAATAGAAGCCTAAAATTTGCTCTAGTACCTTTCATCCCTACCATTCCCTCCGACTGCATCACCATTGTTTGCTGCCCCTCCTCCCTGGGCGGGCTGCCTGGGCCGCCCACCTCCCAGCGGAGCTCAACACTCCTTAGCTGTCACTACCTTATGCCCCTGCTACCGCAGATGGCACATTGCTCTCCTGCTACGCTGAATAATTCGCTACCAAGGGTTGGAGCTCCTGTCTCTCTGGCTGGCGCCTGCCACGTGATCAACAGGCAGCCGGGTAGGCGGAGACCAGTGGGCGGGTCGGGAATTGGAAAACGCGCCTGCGCGGGCCTGTGCGCCGCCGCCGGCTCCTGGGCCCGCGAGGGGAAGGGAGGCCGTGTTCTGATTGACTCAAATTTCTGCCTCGCCCCACCTTCCGCGCCCGGCGTCAGTCCCTTTAGATTCACCTACGGAGCCGGCTTCGTTCCCAGGCTCTGATTGGTCCGGCGGCGGCTGGGCCGGGCTCCGCTCGGAGGGCGGGGCGGGGCGAGCGGTGGAGCATGCGCACTACCTCGACCGCGCCCCAGTGCAGGCTGGCGGGAGCCGGCAGAGGCTCTCACGGCGCTTACGGGCCCTTTACTTCCTGCCTCTTCCGACCCGCGCTCTGCCCCTCCTCCAGCGCCCTGCGGCCCAGGGGGCAGGTTGAAGCTCGGCCGCCCTTAGGCGGTCGGGTTTCCTGAGCGGAGGCGGGAGCTGCGGCGAGGGCGGAGGGCAAAGAGGGAAGCCGCAGGCCCGGGTGACCCTTGGGGCCCAGCACTTCCTCCGCCTCTGCAGGGCTCGCCTCTGGAGCAGCCCCTTCAGGGCCATCGTGCCGACCTGAGGCCAGAAGGCTGGGGGTGGAAAAGCAGGAACGCTTGCCCTGTAGCCTTGGGACTGTGGATGGGTTCCGGGGACGTTTTCCCTGGCATGAGCCTATACACCGAGGTGCACAACCTGACATGGGCACCTGGTAACAGCCTCGGCACCGATCTCATCTCCCTCTGGTCCATTCTCCGCGTAGCAGACCTGACCCCGCCTCCGCCCGGACCAAGTATTTACTCGCCAACCGGTTTAGCAAGCTCTCGCAGATCTGGTCCTGCATAGATCTGGTCCTGCCCTTCTGAGCAGCTTAGAACCTCCGAAGTGGAGAAATAGAGCTGAGGATAGAGCAGGCAGTACGGCGTTAAATGCCAAAGAAAAGTTTGGCCAGTACTAGTGACCATCACTTCATGGGAAATAGATGGGGAAACAGTGTCAGACTTTATTTTTGGGGGCTCCAAAATCACTGCAGATGGTGATCGCACCCATGAAATTAAAAGACGCTTACTCCTTGGAAGGAAAGGTATGACCCACCTAGACAGCATATTCAAAAGCAGAGACATTACTTTGCCAACAAAGGTCCGTCTAGTCAAGGCTATGGTTTTTCCAGTGGTCATGTATGGATGTGAGAGTTGGACTGTGAAGAAAGCTGAGCGCCGAAGAATTGATGCTTTTAAACTGTGGTGTTGGAGAAGACTCTTGCAAGTCCCTTGGACTGCAAGGAGATCCAACCAGTCCATCCTAAAGGAGACCAGTCCTGGGTGTTCATTGGAAGGACTGATGCTGAGGCTGAAACTCCAATACTTTGGCCACCTCATGCGAAGAGTTGACTCATTGGAAAAGACCCTGATGCTGGGAGGGATTAGGGGCAGGAGGAGAAGGGGACGACAGAGGATGAGATGGCTGGATGGCATCACTGACTCAGTGCACATGAGTTTGGGTGAACTCTGGAAGTTGGTGATGGATAGGGAGGCCTGGCATGCTGCGATTCTTGGGTTCACAAAGAGTTGGACACGACTGAGCGACTGAACTGAAATGAGTGACTCAAAAGTTTTACACCAGTGGCTGAATGGGGCATCACGTGGGTATTTCTGGAGTGATAAAGCAAAAGGACAGAAGGAGAGTAGGGGCTGAGGCCAGTTCAGCAGCCGTTTCTTGTGGGCTTGAGCCCTGTGCCTGGCTCTGCTGAATGGGGGAGGGACTTTGGGGAACCAGTCAGGGCTCAGATAGAGGGAAAGGGGCAAGATGTGCTCCATCTAGCTCCCAGGTCCAAAAGCCCCAGTCCCCGGTACACACACTTTACCTTAGAGAAGGGCCTAGACATGGAGGTGGGGGGCAGGGAGCTGAGAAGGTATGTTTTCCCCTTCTGGGCAAGAGAACTGCACAGTTGAAAGCCAGGAAGTACCTGTGCAAAGTCCTCTCCCTTGCAGAGCTGCAGGTCAAGGTCACATGTGCTCACATTTGCACAGAGCCTGACTTTGACTTCCATGCAAACACATGCCTGGACCCCTTGCACAAGTGCCCACAGGTTCCCCTTGCCTGGGCACCACCCCAAAGCTTAAATACCTTTGCCACCCTTGTCACCATCTGTGTACCCCAGGGATTTCTCTAACACGGTTGTCTACTCCGCCTTGTCTACCTGCTAACTGCATCCTGCCTTAGTATACCAGAGAAAAGCTGTTGCCCTCTGACTTTGAGTTGCTAGAGAGATGTGAAGCATCCCTAGATAAGAGAAGCCACAAGCTGCCCCCCGGGCTCAGTAAGGCACTGTTCTAAGGGTGCAGGAAGAGGGCTACCCCTCCCCAGCCCCCCAGGCTTAAGACAGAGCAGGTGTGAGGTGCAGGGGAAAGGAGACAGAAGAGTGTCTTCCGGTAGCAGGAAGTGGTAACCACCTATGGGGAAACAAGGCTGGTTCCTCTCTATGGGGCTGAACAGAAGGGGAACCTTAGCCTAGCCCTGCCCTCTGTCCCTGCCTCCACCCCACCATGCGGCCTGGAGGGCCCAAGGGCAGGTTCTGGTCTCCCCTGCTGATCTTCCTTCCCCCCTGGCTCTCCTAATGTTGGGAAGGGTGGGCCCCATCGGATGTCCTGGAGGTCTGGGGAAGGCAGCTGACCCAGGGGAGCCTGGCGGTCAGGAGCAGCTATGGCGTTGCTGCACACTGGCATTGATGGCTGATGGCCACGATGTGAGGGGTGCAGTCTGGCAACGGGGACCACAAAGCCCTCTGGAGTTAGGGAGGGAGTGGCAGCCAGAGGGTGCCAGCTTGTCGGGCACCTTGAGGCTCTCACAGCGACCCTGGCTGCTTGGCAGCTGAACCTGGGGCACAAGGCTGCCTGGGGGCGTGCCCCATGTGCCCGGAGTTGGGGTGGGGGGACGGCAAGGTCCAGCCACTGTGAGAACCACACCGGCCCGAGACCCTCGTGGGCAGTGCCAGGCCCAGGGCGCCCCGCCCCAGGAGCCGCGTTGGGGGCGGGACGGGGCAGGGCGGGGCCGGCGCAGGGTGCTGGCTGCCGGCCCGCAGGCCCCCGTGCCTGGCCCGCTCACGGCCGCGTGGGAGCAGCCGGGCTCAACAGTGCGGCCGCCCAGCGGCCATGGCCACTCATGGGAAGCTACGCCGAGAGCGAGGGCCGCAGGCTGACTATGAGGCGCAGGTCAAAGGTGAGAGGGCACTGGGCGCTCCTGGCCCTTTTCCCCCCGGAGACCCCAAAGGTCGTGGGAGAGCTTGCAGTGTGCCGGCTGCTGGCCCGGGGCTCGAGGCCCACCCCCAGCAACCTCCGGAGCGGGCTGAGGGAGGGAACCTGAGCCCCCTGCCCGCCTCTTCACGCCCCTTCGGCCTCAACCGCCACTGGTCCTGCTTCCTTCCTCCTTCGCTCCATTCCTGTCCTAGTAGCTCTGCTCTCCTAGGTTCTCCCTGCTCTTCAGGAGCCCGAGGAGGAAAGGGGGGCACCTGGTTTCCCTCAAAAAGTGGCATTCTAGCCACCAGAAAGTGGAACACCTTGACTTCCCGAAGGGGGCTGGGTAAGGGGGTCCGGGGGCTTCAGTGGGTGGATTAGTGATGGCTTTACCCTAAGACCACTCCAGTCCTATAGCCCAGCCCTGGTTGCCCTTTCTTGGGCCTTGAGGTGGTTCCGAATTGAAGGCCACTCTGGGTCCAGCTGGCACAGCGAATGGTGGACTGCAGAGCAGACCTGTTTGTGTTCTGATAAACACTCTGTGCAAGTCGCATGCAAATGAGCCTTGCAAACTCTTAGTCAACAGCTTGTCTCCGGGTCTTATTCAGGGTGTGGTGGCTCTTGCAAAGGGAAGAAAGCCACATCCAAGCACCAGCAGTTTCCTGGTGTTTCAATCATTCGATTTTACTGATGAAGGAGACGCAGCTCAGAGTGTGCTCATGGTCACACAGCACCATAGGTCCTAGGAGGTGTAAGAAAATGAACCTCGAATGTCCTTCCAGTCCAGAGGTGGAGAGTCCAATGTAATTCTGCGATGCAAGCAATTTGCACTAAAGTGTGCACGAGTCCTTACCATCTGGTAAAGGTGGGCTGCTGTCCAGACCCAGCTTGATGTGACTGTGCATGGCGAGACAGCTCTCCAGGCCTTGCTGCATCATCCCTCAGATGGAGAGAGCGATCCCAGCCTGTATCCCCCAAACGTCATGAGGCTGAAGAACTTTGGAAACCCTTCAGTCGGCAGATATGTGTCAGTTCATTCACACCAAAAAGATTGGGCTTTGAGCAAGGCTGTCTTTAGATGTTCGTCGCCTGCTGTGGGCGTCTAATGACTTGAGCTTCTGTTTCCCATCTCCTCCGCCCTCCAGCCCCCGCCAAAGAAACTTCCTACTATGCTACAAAAAGAGGATCAGTATCTCAACACCCGAAATTCTGAAAGGTCAGCACAGTCATGGTTTGGGAGGCTGTCTTTTCTGCTTTGCTTGTCAGCAGAAGTGAGACTGAATGCCTCGCTCACAGGAAGTGTTGTTGGGGCCCAGTCCCAGCTCTGCAATGCAAGCAGACATGGATTCCATCCTTTTGACAGATGTTTTGTACACATCGGTTCTCTGCCAGGCCCTGAAGATACAGTGAGGAGCACACGAGAAGCCGTCCTTGCTCTCATACGGCTCACAGTGGAGGAGACATATAGTAAACAACTTATCACACAACTTGTTTCAATTATGATGAAAACCACTGTAAAGGAAAAGCGCAGATGTCCAAAAAGGGCATGGGAAGAGGGCCAGACCTAGTTTATGGGGAGGCGGGAAGGGTTCCCTGATGAGTACACCTCAGCTAAGATCTGAGAGCTGGATGCTGCTGCGGCCTAGAGCCTGGGGATTTAGGTAGGTGCCAGCTGTGCTCAGACCCTGCTGACTCATGTCTGCTTGATACCAGGTCTGCTGGATCTCAGCCAAGGCTTGGTTGCACTGAAGAAGAAATGAACATTTTGGTGTGCTGGCCCGTCGAGCACTACTCACTTATGATAGGTTCCCAGGGAACTTTGTTCCAGGAGGGTGACCAGATGCCAGTGGACAGCGAGGCAAGCCAGGACACCTCCGCTCTTTCTTGGAATGAAATGAAATTGACTTTTATCTGAAAAAATGTTACCGTGATTCAGTGAATAGTCTCATGATAGCAAGTGGCTGAGAGCCCACTCCAGCTGGCCCATGGAGTTGAGTCAGCCCCTGGGGCCAGGCCTCAGACAGTGTAAGGAGATGGTGTCAGTTTCACCATCAGGAAGCAGTCCCGCCCACCCGGGCTTCCATTAACCCAGCTTGACTCTTCCATGGAAAGAGAGTGCTCCCATTCAGTGTTTGCAGTGAAAGCATGGGCTTGGTGGCCCCCGGGCCTATCACTGACCTAGTCCCAGCAGTGGAGGTGGGTGAAGGGGCCACAGCTGGGGTGCCTGGAGCCAGGGAGACAGACCCAGGGGCTGAGAGTAGGAAAGGGACCTTCTCCAATGGGAAATGAGAAGAGGAGACAGGAGTGCTGGGCAGGCAGGACCCATGGAGACTGCTGCAGGCCCTACAGACCCCCCTGGGATGGCACTGATGGGACAGAAGTCCCAAGTGTACCAGTACGGAGTCCTTACCCACAGCCACCCTGGATCCTGCCACTTCCTGCCTCCTCTCATTCTGGCTCCTGGTTGAAACCCCCAATTTTCTATTGCCTAGATGGGTGCAGTAGTGGCCACTGGGGCTGGGCACTTTTCCTTTGTCACTTGACCCCTGCCCAGGCTCTGAGGGCCCAAGTGGGCCCTGAGAGCAAAGCAGGACCCTTTGGCTCCACTGCTGTGGCTGCCCTCTCTCTTGCCGTCTTCCCCCTGCCACCCTCCACTGGCGCGGCTCTCTTCAGCCATGCTGCCTGCAACACCCCTCACAGTGCCATCTGCCTGAACATTCTTCCCCTGGATGTCTCCACGGCCCCTCTGTCACTTCCTTCAGCTCTGTGTTCCAAAGCTGCTTGTTCTTGACCACCTTCCTCTAAAAGAACCCCTCCCTGATGCCACCTCCTGCTCTGCGTTGTTGCCCCTTGTTCCCCCGCTGTTCCCCCCACCCACACTGTTCCTATCCCAGCTCCAGGAGGGCAGGAAGTGTGTCTCTGAGTCTAGACCCACTAGGTGTATAATCAACATTCTGCTGAATGAAGACATCAGTTAATGCCCCCTCCCCACCCCTGGCATCTGGACAGCTGTTAGTAGAGGGGTGACCCACTTGCCAGAAGCCAAGATACAGGGCTTCTCTCCCTGGGATGCCCAGGGCTTGCCAGTGGCTTACTCAAGCTTGTCATTCTCATTGAGGCGGTTCTTTGCTTTGGGTCTCTGTGGGGAAAGCAGCATTGCTAAATCAAGCCAGCGATAAGATGTCACAAGCCAGCAGTGTGGGGACCCTGGGTGTGGCTCTCTGCTGAGAGGTGGTGTTGGGGTGCCCTGGAGTTGGGTCATCGGGAGTTAGTACTGGGAACAGAAATCAGCCCCGCTGCCTCAGTTCTGTCACCGGTCAGCCCCTGCTGGCCGGCCTGGCCCTTGCAGTGAGGCCGCCCTTTCTCCTGGGGGCCGAGGCCCAGGTTTCCAGCTCCTGAGGCCGCAAGTTTTTGACAAGAATGCCGTGGCCGCCCCAGCCCTGTGCAGCCCCGTGCGTCCCTGAGTTTATCGAGGAGGCTGCCCTGCCTGGAGTCCTGGGCACCCCAGCAGCCGGAAGTGGCAGGGGAAGCCACTGGGGGCTTTCCAGGAAGCAGGGAATCATGGGAAGGCCACATGACTGGTGCCTGGCAGGGATGGGCCCCACTCCTTCTCAGCCCTGGCCCATGGTCCCAGGAATGGCCTTTCTGTTCCTCGGGCCCTGGCCCACCTGGCTGGTTCCCCTTAGCTTCCGCTAGGAGGTCCATTTCCTCAGGCCCGCCCGGAGCCCAGCTGGACTGCCGAGCCCGGAACTGGCCCCTCTCCCCCCGGGGCCAGCATCACCTCCCCAGACTCAGGGGGCCCGCAGCTCCAGCCTCAGCTGCCCTCCCACCCTGCAGAGATGCGCTGGCAGCTGGGCGAGCAACTGCGCTGCCTGGAGCTGCAGGGTGAGCTGCGGCGGGAGCTGCTGCAGGAGCTGGCTGAGTTCATGCGGCGCCGTGCTGAGGTTGAGCTCGAGTACTCCCGGGGTCTTGACAAGCTGGTGGAGCGCTTCTCCGGCCGCGGAGGCCGCCTCGGGGGCAGCAGTCGGGAGCACCAGAGCTTCCGGTGGGTCCTGGGGCCTGGCAGCTGGGATGGCCAAGGTGGGGGGAGGGGAGGCCCGATGCCCGCTCCTGGTCGGTCTGAGCCCCCATCTCCACCCCTCCACCCCCAGGAAGGAGCCGTCCCTGCTGTCGCCCTTGCACTGCTGGGCTGTGTTGTTGCAGCAGACTCGGCAGCAGAGCCGGGAGAGCACGGCCCTCAGCGAGGTGCTGGGCGGGCCCCTGGCCCAGCGCCTGAGCTACATTGCCGAGGATGTGGGGCGCCTGGTCAAGAAGGCAAGACCCCTGCCCTGGGCCTGGGAGGCGGGCAGACCCCAGGATCCAGCGAGGGCAGCCCGTGGGTGCTCAAAGCCCAAGTGTCAAGGACGGGAAGGCCCTGGAGGCCGGGGGGAGCCAGTGGGAGCCTGGAGTGCTGAGCTGAGGGCTGGCAGGATGGACGTGGGTGTTGCCCTGGGGCCGGGTGGCACTCAGCTCGCCTCCTCCCCAGAGTAAGGATCTGGAGCAACAGCTGCAAGAGGAGCTCCTGGAGGTGGTGTCAGAGCTTCAGATGGTGAGAGCCCGCGATTACAGGGAGGCCGTCACCTCACCTCTCCCGGGGCCAGGCTCAGGGAGGAGGATCAGGTGCCTGGGAGAGACCTGGGTTTTGGGGATCGCAAGCCGGGCCCTTTCTCCCTGCCCCGGGTGCTGAGGGCTTGGGTCAAGTGCTCAAGGCTCAAGTCCCAGATGGGCTGGGAGGAGGACGGGGCGGGCTGACTGTGGCCATGGCCTTGAGCAGGGCTGCCTAGCCTCGGGCCTCCCTGCAGGCCAAGAAGACCTATCAGGTCTACCACACAGAGAGCCTGAGTGCTGAGGCCAAACTCCGTGAAGCAGAGCGGCAGGAGGAGAAGCGGGCAGGCCGAAGCGCCACTGCCACCACCACCAGCACCGAGTCCGGGCCCCTCCGCAAGGGTTCCATCAAGAAGGGAGGGCGGCTGGTGGAGAAGGTGGGCCTGGGGGGAACCTGTCTGTGTCCAAAGGCTCTGGCTCCTGGCCTTTGTCCTGTCATGTCCTCGACCCTCACTGGGCCCTGCAGGGAGGTGGTGTGTGGATCAGGAAAGCAGGGCTGGCTCTGGCCAGAGGGGGGAGGTGCCGGGGGGGGGCTCCCCGGTCTCGGTTGGTAGACACAGGGGGCAGGAGAACGGTCTCTAGGTCTGGGACAGCCCACACACTCCCCTCCCTGCAAACCCAGCTGGCAAAATAGTGATCCCAAGCCTGGGGTTCCTTCCTCCCACCCATCCTCACCTCATACAGTGCTGGGAGATCTCAGAGGAGTGAGGGGACACGTTGGATGGGGGGCTGAGTGATCAGCAGGGAGGACGCATGTTCTAGGTGGTCCCTGAAGGAAGGATGGGGAAGTGGAGGCTGGCAGGGTTTAGGAACGAAGAACCTTTCAACTTCTGGGCTACATAGTTTGAGGGGCCCAGTGGGATAGTGGGAGAGCTGTCCAAATGGGGAAGAGAGGGGTGGGAAGTATGTGTCGAGGGTGGTGGGTACACGGGAGGCAGGGTTGGGGGATTCGGCCATGTGGATGACCTGGGGGCTCATGTGATCCTGAGCAGCGTCATGCCAAGTTCTTGGAGCACAAACTCAAGTGCACAAAGGCTCGCAATGAGTACCTGCTAAGCCTGGCCAGCGTCAACGCCGCCGTCAGCAACTACTACCTGCGAGATGTCATGGACCTGATGGATGTGAGTGCGGGGTGTGGGGAGGGATCCGGGGGGGTCCGGGTGCCTGCGCCCCAAGCCCTCC
Organism: Budorcas taxicolor; assembly: GCF_023091745.1. NCBI lineage: Eukaryota > Metazoa > Chordata > Mammalia > Artiodactyla > Bovidae > Budorcas > Budorcas taxicolor. Next base: position 62,627,214 of record NC_068935.1, on the reverse strand, counting down.
CAAGCCGTGTCCTTGCTTGTCTCCCAGTGTTGTGACACAGGATTCCACCTGGCCCTGGGCCAAGTGCTCCGGAGCTACACGGCTGCAGAGAGCCGCATCCAAGCCTCCCAGATGCAGGGCCTGGGCAGCCTGGAGGAGGCTGTGGATGCCCTGGATCCCGTAGGTGACAAGGCCAAGGTGCTAGAGGTGCACGCCATCGCCTTCTGTCCCCCACTGCGTTTCGACTACCAGCCCCACGAGGGGGATGAGGTGAGGGTCTCTGCCCAGCCTTCAGGAAAATGGTTCTTTGTGTTCTTATCTTCACTGTGATGGCAGCTGAGTGGAATGGATTTCCTTCCCTTTGCCAAGACCTCAAACCTCTTGAATGCCACTTCTCAGAAGTGGCCTCAAGGCAAATGGGGAGTTTCTGCACTTGCACTGAAGCAAGCAGACCTCCCCAACCCACTTATGTGGTACGACTAGTGAACACAGCATCCCCCACAAGGGCAAACATAGCCAGCATGGCAGCAATTTTGAGGCCAGCTTGTTGGTGGTAGACAGCTGCCCGTATACTGTTCTTTTGGTGGTTCTGTGTGCTTTAGACATTTCACAATGCAAACTTGGGAGGGAAAGAAACCATGCAAACACTAGCATATAACTAGGCATCTTCTTTTTTGGTCACACCGTGTGGCATGGGGGACACTAATTCCCTAACCAGGAATAGAACCTGTGCCCCCTGAAGTGGACCTCTAGGGAATTCCTCACTAGGGTACCTTTTTATGCATTTCTGAGCTGTACTCTCCTTTACCAGTTTATCCTCATGAGCATGGACTGGGATTACACTGGATTGTGCATGGACTGGGGTTCCACTGACCTTTTTCTTTTTTTTTTTGCTTATTTCATTTGTATTTTGACCAAAGTCATATCTGATAAAGTCAAAGGTTACTCAAGGCGTTCAAGGGCACACCGCCCTTCTCTGACCCACCCTTCCTGTTCCTGATTCCCACTCCCCAGATGCAGCCACTTCCAGTCTTCTAGCTGCTGCTGCAGACAATGCATCAGGTGCTGCTTGTGCTTTGCAGCTTGCCAGAGGCCCTACAATCCCCTTCCATGGACGATTAGGGCTCCACCCCACATCACCACCGTCTGTCTCCACCACACCAGGCAATCTTTTCTCTTCAGAGCCCTGCTGTGGAGCCATGCAGTCCCAGCTTGTAGGCCTTGATTGACTTCTAGACCGGCACAGTCCAGGACCTTTCTTTCCCCATTGTCCTGAGCATCCCTGCATTAGACCCTCTGCATCCCAGATCGTGTGTCTTCCTCTGTTTTGGTTTATTACATTGTTTTCACGGACATCTTCCCCCATACTTTCCTGACTTAGACTGTCTGGAAAAAAATGCCTGTATTCTGTTCTTGAAATTGGTTGATAGTTTACCTGGGTGTAGAAGTCAAGGTTGAAAAGCGTTTTCTTTTTGGAATGTTCAAAGTATCCCTCCAAGCTTTCAGTAGTATTGTGGGTGAGAAGTTCAGCCGCTGTTCAGATTTCTGCACTGTTGTCTGTCACCTGTAATTTTTCTCGTTGAAGCTTTTAGGATAGTCCCTTTCCCTCATGTACAATTTTATAATGATACGCCTTAGGGATCCTTTTGCCTTCATGGTGCTGGGCCACCCATGGGCTTTGTCGGTACAGAAACTTAAGTCTTAAGGTTTTGAGCTCATATTGTTCCTTTGGTAATTTCCGTCCCTTAATTTAATTTGTGCTTGCTTTCAAGAATTCTTGTAATTGGATATTGAACCTCATGGGTTGTCTAATTTCGTTATCTTTTATCTTTCCTATTTCTCATCACTACAACTTTTATGTTTATTAATACTATTTAGGTATATTTAAAAACTTTATTTGGCTGCATTGTGTCTTTAGTTGTGGCATGAAAGAGCTCTCTCTACTTGTGGCATGTGGACTCCAGAGCTCGAGGACTCAGCACTGAGGTGCATAGCATACATGTGAGATCTTAGTTCCCAGACCAGGGATTGAACCCAAATCCTCTGCGTTGGAAGGCAGATTCTTAACCACTGGGCCACCAGGGAAGTCCCATCACTATGCCTTTTAATTCTGTTCTGTTAGAGATCTTTTTGACTTATCTCTGCCCACCCCTTTTTAATTTTTCTTAAAAATTTACTTTCATAAGTTTTTTAAAACAGTTTTGGTTTGTTTTATATGTTCTTATTTAAAATAGTCCTTTGTTCTTGTTTCATGGATACAGTATATTCTCAAATTTTTCTGAAATGTTTATCATTTTTCTTGATATCCCCGTGTCCCCTACATTTTTTCTGTTTTCTTGCATTGATCTCTGTCTTCCACTTAATTTTTTTAGATTTTTTTTTGGACCATTTTTAAAGTCTTTATGAAATTTGTTAGAGTATTGCTTGTTTTGTATTTTGTTTGTTGGCCTTGAGGCATGTGGGATCTTAGCCCCCTGACCAGGGATTGAACCTGCATCCTGTGCATTGGAAGGCAAAGTCTTAATCACTGGACCACCATGGAAGTCCCTATATCTTCTACTTTAGAGCTGTCCCTCAAATTGCTGCCAGTTCTTGGCTGTCAGTTCCTATTCCCGAGGAGGCACTGAGAGATAGATTAGGTATTTGGTGTGTGTGAGAAGAGCTTGTCAACAGTGGTTTTCCCCACAGGGTGGCTGGGTAGAGACTTGGAATGTTTTGTGATGCTCGCCTTCAGCACGGGGAACTGGAGGTGTCTCAGCTGCTGGAAAGAACTTCAAGGACTTGGGGGAGGGGCTCGGCTCTTACTTGGATGCTGTCAGGAGGCAGGGGTGCCTCTGATTCTGTGTCTTAATAAATCTTCTCAAGAAGATGGGGTGAAAGTGAGTAGAAAGAGGCTAGAGCAGTCATTAGCGAGGAGGGAAATGCAGCGGGAGGTTTGGTAATTTTTGTGGCTTGGACAAAGTTCTTGTTTTGGTTCATGCTCGGACATGCTGATGATGTGATCTTGTTTTTATCTTTAGCCACCATGGCCAGAGAGTGGCTTTGTGTGATGCTGATGCTCTGTGACGTTCCTTATGTCTGACAGGTTCATGCCGAGGCACAGATGGTGGTGGCTGCTGTGCCTGCTCATCAGGACTAGTCTCTGATTTATCCTTTCCAAAGAGTCAGTTTCTCGTGATCTGCCCATTATGTGGGCTTGAGGGGGGTGGGTCTTCTCACGTCAGCGTTTCCTAGAGCCTGGATAGAAATTTTATAATTGTGGGCAAACATACATGGGACTTACCATTTGGACCTTCACATGGTTGGGCAGCCATCCCCACCAGCCATCCCCCCAACATTTTCCATCTTCCTCAATGGAAACTCTGTCCCTGTTAGACATTTTAACTCCCCATTCACCCTCCCCTAGCCCGAGGCCCCCACCATCTGATTTTCTGTCTCTATGAACTTGACTGCGCTGCTGCTACTGCTGCTGCTAAGTTGCTTCAGTCGTGTCCGACTCTGTGTGACACCATAGATGGCAGCCCACCAGGCTCCCCCATCCCTGGGATTCTCTAGGCAAGAATACTGGAGTGGGTTGCCGTTTCCTTCTCCAATGCATGGAAGTGAAAAGTCAGAGTGAAGTTGCTCAGTTGTGTCTGACTCTTAGTGACCCCATGGACTGCAGCCTACCAGGCTCCACCGTCCATGGGATTTTCCAGGCAAGAGTACTGGAGTGGGGTGCCATTGCCTTCTCCATGACTGCTCTAGACACCTCATATAAGTAGAATCTTATACTATTTGTCCTTTTTTCTTTTTTCTTTCTTTTTTACAAAAGGCTTATTTCACTGAGTATAATGTCCTCAGGGTTCACCAGTGTTGAAACATGTATGAGAATTTCCTCCCTTTTTACTGCTGAATAATATTCTACTCTATGGAGACACCACCCTTTGCTTATCCACCCATCAGCTGCTGGACACTTGGGGTGCTTCCACCTTTGAGCTATTATGAGCAGCGCTGCAAGGACATCCATGCAGAAGTCTCAGTGCTCATGAGTGTATGCTGCCTTCCTCTCAGAAGGGGTCCATGCTTCAGATCTGGCGGGACTGGGTGTCAAGGCTGGTGACCCTCTGCAGTAGCCCCCAAGGCAGTGAAAATCAGCCCCAGAAACCTCTGAGCCTGCTGCACAGCCCACCCCGGTGTTTCAGGTGTGGCCCTAACTGCCCCCCTACCCAATGCTGCACCCTGCAGGTTGCTGATATTCAGGTTGAGACGGAGCTGCGGGATGAGATTCTGCCCAGAGCCCAGAATATCCAGAGCCGCCTGGACCGCCAGACCATCGAGACAGAGGAGGTACAGGATGGCCTGGTCCAGGTGTGGGGACAGGGACCTGGACACACGGAGCTGGATGGCCATGATCTCCCTTTCCCCTTCCTTCTGACTCGACCTCTCTGTTCTTCATCTCTCCCCCATTTCTTTCTGCCCGGGTGCCATCCCCTCCCAAGGTGAATAAGACGCTGAAGGCCACAGTGCAGGCCCTGCTGGAGGTGGTGGCATCGGAAGACAGTGACATGCTCGACTCCTTCCAGGCCAGCCTGTCCACCGAGTCCCTCAAGTCCACCAGCTCGGACCCGGGGGCTCGGCAGGCTGGCCGGCGGCGGGGCCAACAGCAGGAGACCGAGACCTTCTACATCACGGTGGGGAGGTGGTGCTGGACCAGGAGGGCGGGTGGGTGGTGGGGGCCAGGGAGGGCCGGGGCTAGGACTAAAGCCTTGGGCTCTTCTGGGGGTTTGGCAGAAACTCCAGGAGTACCTGAGTGGACGGAGTATCCTTGCCAAGCTGCAGGCTAAGCATGAGAAACTGCAGGACGCCATCCAGCGAGGTGAGCCCTCTGCTTCGCTACCCCCAGGGCCGGGAGCAGCCCAGCCATGGTGTGGCTCTCCTCCTGCGGCCTCTCCCTGGCCAGAGAGGGTGCTGGGCACACAGGAAGGAAGACAGCTAGGGTCCCGGCCCCCATCCTGCTCTTTGTCCTGCGGCCGCCCTCACCTGTAGGCTGCCCTGTTCCTCTGCCATGTGCTGAGAAACTTCCTGGCCCAAGAGGCACACCAACCCTTTCTCCTTCCCAGGTGACAAGGAAGACCGGGAGGTGACTTGGTGAGTCCTTTGAGAGGGACCAGTTTGTCCTGAGGACCCATCCTTGTTCATGGGTCCCCTCTGCTTGTTCCTCGGTGGCCTTAGTTTCCTACTTATTTTGCCCAGAGGGTTCTGGAATAACTTGCGAGCCCCAGCGTCCAGTTGGGCTGGGCTGAGGGGTCCAGGCAGCCTAGTGTCCAGGCCTGCTCCCCTCAGAGGCAGCTCCTGTTCACCGTGACAGGACCCAGTACACACAGAGAAAACTCCAGAAGAGCCGCGCCCCCCGCCCCAGCTCCCAGTATAACCAGAAACTCTTCGGGGGAGACATGGAGAAGTTTATCCAGGTACTTGCCTTACCCTTCAACCGAGTGCAGGCCCCTTCCTGCTTCAGCTGTGCCTCCAGCCCTGGGGCCCCCGTGAACCCGAATGAGTTACCACGAACTGAGGACTTACCAGGAGCATGGGTACCTGCAGGCCCCACTTCTGGGATGCTTGCTAGAGAGGGAAGTCAGGAAAGCACCAGAGATCAGAAAAGGAGAAATGACACTATTGTTTGCAGCGATGTGATTCAGTCTCTCACCGTTCAGAAGAATCGGCAGGTTATTTAAGTGAACAAACCCGAGATTCATGATGTTGCTTGATTCAAGGTCAGCAGAGAGAGTTGGGTGGCATTTCCACTCCGTAGCAGGAAACAGATAAAATGTCAGGCACGGCACCAGGGATCAGACACCGCCCCCCCACCCCCACCTGCACTGGGCGTACATCTCCCTAGCCTTGTTGCTGACCACAGAATGCATTAAGACAAAAGGAAAACAAGCGAGTGACAAGGTGGGCTGTGCCATATCCACCATGGAGGGCACTCTGTCCTTGTCTGCAGAGCTCAGGCCAGCCCGTGCCCCTGGTGGTGGAGAGCTGTGTCCGCTTCATTAACCTCAATGGTGAGTGAGATCTGGGCCCTCCCACCCCTGGCCTGTCCCTGCCCCCTGCAAGATTGGAGGGGCTGGGGTGGGGAGGAGGCTTGGTGCCCACCAGTTTTCATCCTCCCACAGGCCTGCAGCATGAGGGCATCTTTCGGGTGTCGGGCGCCCAGCCTCAGATCTCGGAGATCCGTGATGCTTTTGAGAGAGGTGGGGACCGGCGAGGTGGGGTCAGGGGTGGGGAGGCTAGGAGAGCCGGTGTCACGGGCCTCTCTCCTCACCCCCTCCCAGGAGAGGACCCACTGGTGGAGGGCTGCACTGCCCATGACCTGGACTCGGTGGCGGGCGTGCTGAAACTCTACTTCCGGAGCTTGCAGCCCCCCATATTCCCACCAGACCTGTTTAGAGAGCTGCTGGCTTCTGCAGGTGAGCCAGGAGCCTGGGGGTGGGGTGGGGGTGGGGGGCTCCCCACTCCCTAGTGGCTACCTTGCCCAGGCTCACAGCTTCTCCCTGGGGTGATGGCTTTGTCTGCAGAGCTGGAGGCCGTGGCAGAGCGGGTGGAGCACGTGGCTGGCCTCCTGGCCCGGCTGCCTGGACCCGTGCTGGTGGTCTTGCGGTACCTCTTCACCTTCCTCAACCAGTGAGTGCTTCTAGGGGTCGGGGGGGAGCTCGGGGGCAACCCAGGTTGGGGCGCGGGGATGCCGAGCCAGGAGCTCTGTGCCTATGACCTGTCTGTACCCCCAGCCTGGCCCAGTACAGTGACGAGAACATGATGGACCCCTACAACCTGGCTGTGTGCTTTGGGCCGACGCTGCTGCCCATCCCTGCTGGGCAGGACCCAGTGGCTTTGCAAGGCCGTGTCAACCAGCTGGTGCAGACCCTCATCATCCAGCCTGCACGGGTCTTTCCGGCCCCGGCCCAGCTGCCCGGCCCCATCTATGAGAAGTGCATGGCACCGCCTTCTGCCAGCTGCTTGGGGTAGGCTCTTGGCACTGCCAGGAGAGAGAGGCTGGCTGCAGGGGGCACCCTGAGGATGCTCAGCCACCTCGCTCTTCTCTGGACTACAGG